>NW_026521297.1:0-1200000 GCF_021234435.1 Artibeus jamaicensis
TCCACTTCAGTAGGTGATGGGAGGGGTTGAGGGTTTGATCCCCAGTAGGGGCACAAACAAGAATCATCCAGTGAATGCAGAAATAAGTGGAACAGGAAGTCATTTCTCTCACGCTCACTGTCTCTCTCTTTCCATTTTCCTCTTTCTCTAAAATCAATACATTTTTTTAAAAGAAAAGAAGTATTTCAGTTCTTCTGGCCTCAGAAACTGAGCCTCTAAAATATCCCCGCCTTTGTGGGGAGAGGGGGGCCACTGTTTCTGACCATGAAACTCATTTTCAGAGGTGCTGCCACCACGCTGAACCCCCTTGCCCTGCTGTCAGGGTCCTTCCAGGGTAAACCCACAGGCGCTCACACTGTGTTATACACACTAGCCAGCTCTGGGTGGGTTTTTTTCTCTGTCCAGTCAGGGTGGCAGGTCTTGAAAACCTGCATGTCTGCCCTCTCTAATCCCCGCAGCCCTCTCCTCATTTTACAGGCCAGAGGGCAGAGAGAAACTTCCACACTGAGACACTGTCTGCTTGGCCAGAAATGGGGGCCGCCTGGAGTCCGGGGACCTCTGGTTCCAAGGAATAAGCTACTTTTTTCCACACCCAGGTGCCCCGAGAAATTGCCCAAACATTGAAATTTTTATTATATGATCCCTTCCGTCCTCCTTCTCCAGCTAACAACCATGAAGAAACACTGTCCCCAGTTCTGACCAAGGATTTGCTGCCGGTCCTGTGTGTTCTGAGACAGAGGAGACAGAAAGCAGCCCTTCCCACCATCCACTCAATCCCTGACCCCATCCAAAAGACCAACCTGACACCCCCAGCTGCTGAACGAAAACCACCCCCCAGAATCACGACCAGGACAAGCTGGCTCGCAGGTCCTGAGAAAACAAGACAGAGTGAGTCCACTTCAGGATTTTGCCTAAACACAGTCAGAAACAAGGTCGCTGGATCACACACTAGCAAACGCCTCCTCCCCCTCAGTGACTGCTGCTTCCTTCCCTGTGAGGGTGACGATGCCTTCTTCTTTCTGGTCTGTCTCCTGTCTTCCCCAAAGAGACTCTCGGATATCCCGGGCCTTGCCCCCACTTTCTGACCATGCCCATTGTTGAACAAACCTGTCTTCCTTATCTTAATCCCCCCAAACCTCCAACCAGAGCCCAAACCCTAGAATCGGTTCGAACGCTGTCCTGCTTAGAACCCTGAGATTCTCCCTGGCACCCCAAGACGCCTGGTCTTCTGGACTTTGGGGAGGGGTAAACCCGACTTGCACAAAATGCCACGTGTCCAGGCGGTCTCAGGCTGCAGGGCAGGGACTGTCCCCAGTGTTTGCCTGCCTTTCCTACTTTGAACCTTCCAATGACTCTTACAGAAAAAGATCACTTTCTCTTGGTTGAAGTTATTTGTTTTCTGGGGAGGCAATTCACCCAGCTCAAACATTAGAGAAGTTATAAAAGGGAATCATAGAGGGACTTCCGCCAAGATGGAGGTGTAGGTGGAAACACCTTGTGTCCGTGCACAACCAAATCTAAAAACAAAGTTTTAACAATAATAAATACAACCAAACCACACAGAAAATTGACAATACAGAGTCCAAAGACAACGAAATGCTCAGCTAAACCGGTAAGAGGAGTGAAGCCAGCAGCGGAGCGGGTTGGCAAAAAAGATCCCCGACCGGGTGGTGCGCAAGCAGCCGAGGGCGCAGATCCCAGGTGCCCTGCAGGCTAGCTATGGGCGGACACAGGGAAGAGGCCCGGCTGGCTGTCTGTGGTCGGTGGAGCATTTGTGTGCAGATAAAACAGTGAAGAGGCGAGCATTGAGACCGCAAGGTGCAGGGCGGCGGGCTCGCACATTTCTTCTCGGATAAACAGGCCGGGGTGGTGGGATGGACTGGCGAGCAGAGAGGACCGCCATTGCTCCCTCTCTGACCCTGCCCCCACATACAGCGTCACAAACCAGCGACCTGAGTGGCCCCGCCCTGGTAAACAACTAAGGCTCCGCTCTTCATACTTAACAGGTACAAACAGACCAAAAATGGCTCAAGAACAACTCAGAGCCCCAGAGCCAATAAATCTAAGTGATGAAGAAATAGCCAAACTTTCAGATGCACAGTTCAAAACACTGGTGATCAGGATGCTCACAGAACTGGTTGATTATAGTCACAAATTAGAGAAACATATGAAAGCTAAACTAATTGAAATGAATGGTAATGCACAGGAAACCAACAGTAATGGAAAGGAAACTGGGACTCAAATCAAGGGAGTAGACCAGAAGGAAGGAAAAAATGACCAAACAGAAAAGAATGAAGAAACAAGAATTCAAAAAACTGAGGAGAGGCTTAGGAACCTCCAGGACATCTTTAAACATTCCAACATTCGAATTATAGGGGTACCAGAAGGGGAAGAGGAACAGTCACGAGTGGAAACCCTATTTGAACAAATAATTAGAAAGAACTTCCCTGTTCTGGCAAAGGAAATAGACTTTAGGAAATCCAGGAAGCTCAGAGAGTCCCAAAGAAGTTGGACCCAAGAAGAAACACACCAAGGCACATCATAATTACATTAGCCAAGATTAAAAGGAAGAAGAGAATCCTAGAAGCAGCAAGAGCTAAGGGGACTGTCACCTACAAAGGAGTTCCCATCAGACTGTCAGCGGATTTCTCAGAAGAGACCTTACAGGCAAGAAGGGGCTGGAAAGAAGTATTCCAAGTCATGAAAACCAAAGACCTACAACCAAAATTGCTCTATCCAGCAAAGTTTTCATTTAGAATGGAAGGACAGATAAAGTGCTTCTCAGATAAGACCAAATTCAAGGAGTTCATCATCACCAAGCCCTTATTATATGAAATGTTAAAGGGACTTATCTAAGAAAAAGAAGGTAAAAAAAGATGAACAGTGAAAGGACAGCAAACTCACAGTTATCAACAACCACACCTAAAACAAAAGCAAATTAAGAGGACAGCTAGATCAGAAGTGAACCATAGAAATGAAGATCACGTGGAGGATTAGCAACAGGGGAGTGGGAGAAGGAGAAGGGGGGAGAAGGTACAGAAAATAAGTAGCACAGACAATAGATAGAAAATAGATAGGGGGAGGGTAAGAATGGTAGGGGAAATACAGAATCTAAAGAACTTGAGACACATGTTCATGAACTAAAGGGGGGGAATGGTGGGGGAGGGGTGTGCAGGGTGGAGGGGAAAGGAGGGGGGAATAGAGCAACTGTAATGGCATAATCAATAAAAAATGCTAAAAAAAAGGGAATCATAAAGTCCTCCCAGCCATCCCTGATGCCCACCATCCTGTCTTCCCCCCATACACACACACACACACACACACACACAGATAATAGATGTTGTCATTCCAGTGAGACCCTCAGAGACAATCTATGAATGTTTAAGGAAAGAATTTTTAAAATTGACTTTAGAGAAAGAAAGAAAGGGGGAGAGAGAAAAGGAGGAAGAGAGGGGGAGAGAGAATGAGAGAGAGACAGACAGACAGACAAGAGACATCAATTTGTTTCCCACTTATTTATGCATTCATTGGTGGCTTCTTGTATGTGCCCTGACTGGAAATTGAACCTACAACCTTGGCATATTGGGATGACACCCCAACCCACTGAGCGGCCTAACCAGGCCTGGCTCACTCTTTCTTTTCACACACAGGATGTCCAACCTCCACACTGTTTATTTTGAACCTTGATCCCATAACAAAGATCTTGGAGAAATTTCCCACGTAATATCAATTAAACTTCCTCTTCCTCTTTTTCAAATTGTGGAAAGAACTCCTAACAGCCAATCTACCCTCTCAGGATATGTATGAGGTGCTCGGCGTCACACGACAAGCCCCTAGAACTTGCTCATCTTGCACACCTGACACGCAGAGCCCCTGGCACAGAGCCCCCTCTCCCCAGCCTCCCTGCCCCTGGCCACCCCTCCCCTCCGTCTACTCTGCCTATGAGTCTGACTATTCAAGGTGCTCCATGTGGGCGGAGCCATGCCATGTGTGTCCTTCTGTAACTGGCTCACTTCGCTGCCATAACGGCCCCCGGGTTCGTCCACGTTGTTGCAGACTGTGAAGCCTCCTGTCTTCACAGCAACAACCACTCTGTGGGGACGAAGGCTGAGGCTTAAAGAGAGACAAAACCACCCACGCTCACTCAACCAGCGAGAGGAGGAAGAGCAAGGCTTTGAACTCAGGACCCTACAAACCCTCTGCTCCGCACCAACCACCGTGCTGCATTTAAAAGATGTTAGGGACAGTGAACAGAATCTGTTTCCAGCCTGTCTTGCCCCAAACCACTGCCTCCTAGCTCTCCCCTTTCTCCTGTGTCCTCCCCTCCCCCCTCAACCTCTCACCTGCTCTCAGCCCCTGCACACAGAGGACCAGGGACACCCAGCCAGCCATCTTCCTCCTCACCCCCATCCACACGCAGGTGGCCCCAGCCCAGGCCGCCTCTGACTTTATGCTCTCTGCTCCTGCCCCTCCCACTCTGCCTGCTCCACCTCACACAGACCTGCCCCAGAGCACTCTGTCCCCTGCCCGGACTCTCAGGTGCACACAAAAAGTAGGGACTACCCTCTGGGAAGCCTTCTGGGAACAGGGGCCCTGAACCAGCTCCACCCCCCTCACCTGCAAACTTGTCAGAAATGCAAATGCGGAGGCCCCACAGCAGACCTGCTGAAACTCTGAGAAAGAGACCTGGCCAGGCCTGGGGTCCGGACCAGCCCTTCAGGTGAGCCCGGTGTTCACTCAAGTTTGAGAACCACTGCTCTGGTTCAGTGCTTTCCTATCTACTTCATCTCATTTACTCCCTTTTTTATTTTTTATTTTTACATTTTGTTTTAAAGATGTCATCCACTCATTTTTAGAGAGAGGGGAATAGAGGGAGAAAGAGAGGGAGAGAAAATCGATCCTCAATCCACAGAACCACATCAGCCAGGGCTTGATTATTTTTTAAAAAACAAGAGTCCACCCTGGCCAGGCAGCTCTGTTGGTTGGAGCATCGTCCCATACACCAAAGGGTTGCGGGTTCTATTCCTGGTAAGGACACATACCGAGGTTGCAGATTGGCTGCCCGGTTGAGGTTCAAATGGGAGCCAACTGATCAATGTTTCTTTCCCTATTCCTCCCTCTTTCTCTAAAATATCAATAAACATATCATTGGGTGAGGATTTAAAGGAAAAAGGAACAGGAAGTTCATGGAGAAAGGCAAAGCCAGTTTTCACCTCCTGGACAAGGAAGGCTCAGAAAGGCTGAGCATGGCGGCCTCAGTCAGCCAGTGCATGAACCGGACCAAGGGGCTTGGGAGGAGCAGAAGAGGTGAGAGCACATTATAGGAGGGAGGAGGGGTTGGAAGAGTGAGAACTGAGGAAGGGGCGGGGATCCTAGTTGACCCCCACGGCTATCTAGGATGATGAATAGACCATCCTGGAGGGCGAGAATCCTGTCGGTGTGGAGAAGGGAGGGGCGAGCTCCCCTGTGGGCATCTGTCTCTGCCGCCTACTCCAGTGATGCCCTACTTGTGAACAAACACATCGGTACCGATTATGTGCAGATTGGTCTTTTCCACACGGGGAAGAGAACACAGAAAATTCGAGAAGCGCAGAAACTTTGATGGAGGCACGGAGACTGGGGACGTCTAGTTTCTCTCGTCTGACATGCTGGCTTTTGCTTTCTTACTGTTTCACTGAAATGATGGATATTGACACAGCCTCTGGCCTCTTTGCAGGGAAGGAGATCACCTGTCGCAGGTTCACAAGGTGGGTCGTGGTCAGTGCTCCCCCCGCGAGAGCTGGGAAAAGCCCCCTAGAGCTTAAGGATGTGGGAATCTATTCTCCATTTGACATCTGGGAAAACTGAGGCTTAGAGAGACTACAGCATCCTTCAAGGTTACGTGGCTTGAACGGAAGTGGGGAAGGTCAGATTCAATCAGGGGGTCTGACGTCAGGACTCCTGGCTCTCCCCACCCCATCGTCACGAAGGTCTCACAGGCAGAAACCCGACAGAGGAAGCCGTTCTCTTCAGGGTCACAGGTTCAACTCTCGCTGTCCACTGGTCCCCCAGACGGAACTCCACTGGTCTCCGACACTTCCTAGCTCAGTGGCGGTGGAAAGTTACTTTTGCTTTCTAAGGCTGCGGCCAAATTTCTAAAAATGTCTGGGCTGTGAGCATCACTTTGAATACTTGGAAAACATTTTTTCTTTCTTTTTTTTAAATTTCTTCTGAACTAATTCCAGCTCATTATTTTCCATCGCGCCATAGTGTCCAAGTAACAGCTATCACCATCCAGGTCACCTACAAACAGAATCGGTGGGAATGTGAGACCGGTTTCCCGTATCTATGATTTAATAAGCTAAAATTAATGGCTGATATTTGAACTTTTGTTACTGAGTAAAAGAGATCATGCATCTTTGATTTCTCTCTCTTTCGGTGAATTTTACACAATGTCCTTAATTCTAATTGTAACCTCTCCCAAAGACAATAGAAATTTATATTTCCGAATGTTCACAATGTGCGGAGGCGGTGATGAACATACACTGAGTTGGCGAGGTGTGTTCTGGAGATTCACCCACCCACAACCTGGAGGCACAGCTGGGACACCCCAAGCATGACCCAGAGCACCCTGCCCCCTGGCAGGGTCACCAGGGATGTCAGAAAGAACCCATTAGTTCTTTTTTGCTTGACTGAATGGTCATTAAATCTCAAGGCACTCAACCAACTGTGATAAAACACTTTTCAGAACTGAAGCTGGTATCTGGCCAATGGTGCTGGGAGGTTTGGGTGAAGAGGGAAGAGAAAAATCTACCAAAGTTATAGACCTACCAAGGGGCAGAGTTGGACGTAGACTCTCGAACTTTCCATGGACACACAAATTGCAGGGCACTAGGCAGGAATGACCAATGATTTCAGCAGAGAGGGGACTAAGTGGGACTCAGTTTTATCTGCTGCAAAAAATGAAAAAGATAGATAACTCTTGGTTTGGATTCAGAATCGCAACTTGCAATGCCAGCTCTGGAACCAGTGGAAAAACACATGAGCATAAATATCAAATAGACTAACTTTCAAATCCTGGACTCCCTACTTATTCACTGGGAAGGTTAGCTAAATAACTTCCCCAAACTTTTTTTTCTCTTTTAAAAAGATTTTATTTTCTTTAGAAAGGAAGGGAAAAAGTGAGAAAGAGAAGTATCAGTGTATGGTTGCCCCTCCTGTGTCCTCGGCTGGGAACTGGTCTGCAACCCAGGCATGTATCCTGACTAGGAATTGAACTGCGATCTTTTGGTTCCTAGGCCTGCATTCATTCCACTGACCTACACCAGCCAGGGCCCACTGTCTTCTTAAGGAGGGTGATTTAATATCTAGATGCATAGCACAATCAGGCCCTCAACCTTCACTGGCCTTTGTCGCTTTTAAGATTTGAGTGGTTGTAGGTAAGACAGGTAAATCTTCCCCAAACCCTTGTACACATTCGTTACAGCTGTCAGATGAAAGTGCCACGGACTGTGTGGCTGAAGCAATGTGCATTAATTTCTCACAGTTCTGGAGGCTAGAAGGTCATGATCGAGGTGCCATCAGATTTCTGGCGAAGGCTCCCTTCGAGGCTTGTACTTGGCCACCTTCTCACTGACCTTTCTTTTGTGCCCAAATGGAAAGTTGCCTATGGGGTCTCTTTGCAGGGGTGGAATAAAGGGTCAATATATGAACTTTGGGGGGGACACGGTTCAACCCATAACACCCTGATTCATCTCTGCAACATGAGCTCATTGGTCTCAGCCTTGTTAAAGTGCTTAAATCTTGAATCACAGGCATGAATTGAGAGCCCGCATAGAAAGGCAAGACGTCTTGATTCTTGGGAAAGTTAAAGCACACGTACGTGTAGGAAATGTGCTCGTAATTTTCATCGATAGCTCATGGAGTTGAGAGTTTCAGGAGAGAACTAGAGACATGGAAATTCACAGGCGCACAGAGAAGTTAACAAAGAGAAAGTGGATGAGCCTTTTGTTAAGGGTTTAATTTTTTTTTAACTTAAAGTAATGATTGATTGATTCATTTATTTGCTTATTTCATAGAGGGGAATGGAGGTAGAAAAAGAGGGGGAGAAACATCGATGGTATGTGTTCTGACTGGGGTTAGGGGTAGGGGTCCGAACCCACACCCCAGGCCTGTGCCCTGAGTGGGAATCGAACCGGTGGCCTTTCACTGGGAGGAACAGTGCTGGGCAAACTGAGCCACATCCGGGTTTAAATGTAATGCTCACCATTTTTTCACTGTGAGATTGTGGGCCACTTGCTTCCCCTCTGTCAACCTTGTTCTTCTCATCTATAAGCCTGGGGGTCAAAATACTTCTCATTTCCCCCATCAAACCTGCTCACCCTGTGGTCCCTCCTCAGTAGGTGACACAACCATTCCCCCGGATGCACAGGTCACACAGGCATCATTTTGGGGTCCTCTCTCCCATCTGATGTTCAGACCACCTGCCAATCTTACAGACTCTACCATGGAAACACATCCGAATTTAGCTCTTCTGATTTTTGCCAGTGCTCTCTCTCTGATCCTTCCCATGTACCATGACGACTGCCCAGCCAGCACCCCCTTTTATGTTTGCCTCTCCTTCCTTCTCTCCACATGGTAGCTAGTATAATACCCTGTTGCTGCTGCGATGAGCATCTCAGACAGCCTTCCATGAAACCCAGGCCAAAGCCCCTCCTTGATCTGACCTCTGACATTTCCCTTCCCTCATTCAACCCAAGTGCCCTGCTACTGCTATGCCTCAGCCTCCCCAAATACCATGTATCTCAGGACACTGACATCTGTGTGTCTGTCTGCCAGCAACTCTACTCCTTAGGGACATCAGGCAGGACTCTCCTCCTCGCTTTTTTTTCAGGTCTCCATGATTCCGTGTCATTTGCTCAGAAAGACCTTTCTTAGTCACTCTCCATGAGGTTGGAATCCCCACAATCCTCTCTCTGCCGTGTGCTCTGGTTTAGCATTCTGCATGGCGGTGCTCTCCACTGGACCTGATCCCCACATCCACCCCCGTGTCTAAACCCATATTAAAGAATGTCTGTGTTTTATCTGCTTATTATCTTTCTCCCTGGCTACGTGGCAGACTCTGGCAGAGAGCACTTTCTCCCATTCGGTTCTCATCTCCCATAACAGAAAACTGTTGCCCGCTCAATACTGATGGTCAGAAACCATTGTTGACTGAGTGAGCCGAGCCTCCCTCGTGGGCAGGGTGTGACGGTTTGTGAGATGATACTGGGAAGCAAACAGGCCACACATAACACGAGATAAACAATCTTTTTAATTATTTTATTTATTTATTTTTAATTAATTAATTAATTAATTTTTAGAGAGAGGGAAGGGGGGGAGAAAGAGAGATAAAGAAACATCAACGTGTGGTTGCCTCTCAAGTGCTGCCTACTGGAGACCCAGTTGGCACGTAAGGCATGTGCCCTGACTGGGAATCAACCAGGGACCCTTTGGTTCACAGCCTGAGCTCAGTCTGCTGAGCTACACCAGCCAGGGCTAAACAACCTTTAAAAATTTTTTTTAAATTTATTTATTTATTTTATTTATTTTTTAAATTGATTATGCTGTTACAGTTGTTCTATTCCCCCCTTCATTCCCCTCCACCCTGCCCCCCCATCCCCACCATTACCCCCCTTTGGTTTATGTCCATGTGTCTCAAGTCCTTTAGGTTCTATATTTCCCATGCTATTCTTGCCCCCCCATCTATTTTCTATCTACTGTCTATGCTACTTATTTTCTGTACCTTCTCCCCCCATCTCCTCCTCCCACTCCCCTGTTGCTAACCCTCCTTGAGATCTTCATTTCTATATTTCCACTCCTGATCTAGCTGTTCTTTTAGTTTGCTTTCGTTTTAGGTGTGGTTGTTAATAACTGTGAGCTTGTTGTTCTTTCACTGTTCATGTTTCTTTAACTTCTTTTCCTTAGATAAGTCCCTTTAACATTTCATATAATAAGGGCTTGGTGATGATGAACTCCTTGAATTTGGTCTTATCTGAGAAGCACCTTATCTGTCCTTCCATTCTAAATGAAAGTTTTGCTGGGTAGAGCAATCTTGGTTGTAGGTCTTTAGATTTCATGACTTGGAATATTTCTTTCCAGCCCCTTCTTGCCTGTAAGGTCTCTTTTGAGAAATCTGCTGACAGCCTGATGGGGACTCCTTTGTAGGTGATTGTCCCCTTAGCTCTTGCTGCTTCTAGGATTCTCTCCTTCATTTTAATTTTGGCTAATGTAATTATGATATGCCTTGGTGTGTTTCTTCTTGAGTCCAACTTTTTTGGTACTCTCTGAGCTTCTTGGATTTCTTGGAAGTCTATTTCCTTTGCCAGATTGGGGAAATTTTCTTTTATTATTTGTTCAAATAATTTTTCCACTGGTGGTTGTGTCTTTCCCCCTTCTGGTACCCCTATAATTCGGATATTGGAGCGTTTAAAGATGTCCTGGAGGTTCCTAAGACTCTCCTCATTTCTTTGAATTCTTGCTCCTTGACTCTTTTCTGTTTGGCCATTATTTGCTTCCTTCTGGTCCACACCATTGATTTGAGTCCCAGTTTCCTTTTCATCTCTATGGGTTTCCTGTGGAATTCCATTAATTTCCCTTAATTTAGCCTTCATATGTTTCTCTAATTTGTGGCTATAATCAACCAGATCTGTGAGGAAGCTGATGACCAGTGTTTTAAACTGTGCGTCTGAGAGTTTTGCTATTTCTTCGTCGCTTAGATTTATCTCTGGGGCTTTGAGGTCTTCCTGCGACATTTTTGGTCTGTTCTGGCCCTTTAAATGAGAGAAGCGGCGCCTTGGACTCCCAGGTCGCTGGGTTGTGACGCTGTATGTGGGGGCGTGGTCAGAGCGGGGGAAATGGCGGCGCCCTCTATCGCCGCTGCGGCCGGTCCAACCGCCCACTCCCTCGCTCGCGCGCAATCAGGCAACCGCAGTCAACACGCTGCACCGTCTCCCCACTGTCTCCTCCGCAGTCGCTCACCCGGTGGGTCGCTCGGTCGCTCACCAGGTCCAATCCTGCGGCTGGAACCCGCGCGTCCGGATTTGCGCGTCTGGATTCCCGAGTCTGGATTCCGCGCCCGGTCCGACTGAGCCCTCCTTTGCAACTCCGCACAGACGCCGGTTTCGCCCCTTACCGGTCGGGCTGAAGAATTTGTTGTTAGCGGACTTCCGAAAAGTTCAGTTTTCCGTGTTCTGGTTGTGTTTTCTGATGCTAATATTTAGTTGTCCCTAAACTTGGTTGTGTGAGAAGGCACGGCACATCCACCTATACCTCCATCTTGGCGGAAGTCTAAAAATTTTTTTAATTTTATTGTTATTTAATTGTAATCATCTCAATTTTTCCCCTATTGCTCTTCCTTGCCTCGTGTCCCTCACTGCCGCCACTCCTAGTCAATCCCCACTTTGTTGTCCACATCCAAGGGTCCTTTGTACTTGTTTGTTGACTGGTCCCTACCCCTTCTTTCCACTGTTATTGTCCTTTCCGCTCCCGCCTTCCCTCTGCTTACTTTGATTCTATTTTGCTTGCTTGTTTGTTTTGCTGATTAGGTTCCATGTTTAGGTGAGATCATGCGGTATTTGTCTTTCACTGCCCGGTTTATCTCACTCAGCATCACTCTCTCCAGTTCCATTCGTGCTGTTGCAAAGGGTAGGAGCTCCTTCTTTCTTTCTGCTGCGGATTATCCCATTGTGTAAAATGTACCACAGTTTTTGATCTACTCACATACTGGTGGACACTTGGGCTGAGATAAACAATCTTACCGGTGGCACCGGTGGTTCCGGTGGTACCATCAGTCAGTCTGGTGACTACGACTTGCTTTGTCATCATCAGAAAGTCACTGCTGAAGTTTGGGCGGGCAGACAGCGAGCGGGAGTGACTTGCGAAGTCTGTCCCATGGCTCCCCTTGGTAACTGCGTTGCCATGACTCTGAGAAAAAAGTGCAACTATGTTTTCATGAGCAACTAGAATTTCTGGTTCTGAAGATAGGAGAGCCAGTTTTAGGCATTGCTCATGGCAATGCTGAAATGGCCCAGTTAACCTCTCCAGCACTTTGCAAAAGGCAAGGAGTTTATTGCATGGTGGCCAAATAGCGTAACTGTTAACATGCTTAAAAAGTCTCCTGTTTGCTACATGCATGGAACACGGGAAGAAATTTCTTTCTTTCTTTTTTTCTTTTCTTTGATAGAGGCTTTTTAGTTAGATGGAAAACGCTGTGAACCCTAAAGTCCACTTAAGCTGGGTTTGATTCTCACATCTGTCTCTGAGCAATCTATTTTCATAATTAACTTTACAGTTGTCCTATTTTCCCCCTTCACTCCCCTCCACCCTGCACACTTCCTCCCATCCGCATTCCTCTCTTTTGTTCATGTCATTGGTCATACATATATAAGTTCTTTGGCTTCTACATTTCCCATACTATTCTTGCCCTCCCCCTGTCTGTTTTCTACCTACCATCTGTGCTACTTATTCTCTGTACCTTTTCTCTCTCTCTCCTCCTCCCACTCCCCTGCTGCTAATCCTCCATATGACCTCCATTTCTGTGGTTCTGTTTTTGTTCTAGTTGTTGGCTTAGTTTGCTTTTGTTTTTGTTTTTGTTTTAGGTGTGGTTGTTAATAGTTTTGAGTTTGCTATCATTTTATTGTTCATATTTTTTATTTTGTTTTTTAAAGATAAGTCCCTTTAACATTTTATATCATAAGGGCTTGGTGATGATGAACTTCTTTAACTTGACCTTATCTGAGAAACACTTTATCTGCCCTTTCATTCTTTTATTTTATTTTATTTTATTTTATTTTATTTTATTTTATTTTATTTTATTTTATTTTATTTTATTTTATTTTATTTTATTTTATTTTATTTTATTTTATTTTATTTATCTTTAGAAGGGAAGTGAAGGAGAGAAGGAGAGAAATACCAATGTATGGTTACTTCTGCTGCATTCCCTGCTGGGAACTGGCCCCTGCTGGGAACTGGCCTGCAACCCAGGCATGTACCCTGATGGGGAATCAAACCGTGATCTTTTGGTTTACAGGCCCGTGCTTGCCCTTTCATTCTACATAAAAGCTTTGCTGGATAGAGCAACCTTGGATGTAGGTCCTTGACTTTCATGACTTGAAATACTTTTTTCCAGCCCCTTCTTGCCTGTGAGGTCACTTTTGAGAAATCAGCTAACAGTCTGATGGGAACTCCTTTGTAGGTAACTGTCCCCTTATCTCTTGCTGCTTCTAGGATTCTCTCCTTCATTTTAATCCTGGCTAATATAATTATGATGTGCCTTGGTGTGCTCCTTTTTGGGATCCAACTTCTTTGGGACTCTCTGAGCTTCCTGGACTTCGTGGAAGTCTAGTTTTTTTTTTTTTTTTTTTGCCAGATTGGATAAGTTCTCCTTTATTATTTGTTCAGCTAACTTTTCCACTTGTTGCTCTTCCTCTTCCCCTTCCAGTACTTCTATAATTTGAATTTTGGAACGTTTAAAAATGTCCTGGAGGTTCTTAAGCCTCTCCTCATTTTTTTTACTCTTATTTCTTTATTCTTTTCTGTTTAGTTGTTTCTTTCTTCCTTCTGGTCCACTCCATTGACTTGAGTCCCAGTTTCCTTCTCATCACTATAGGTTCCCTACTCATTTTCCTTTAGTTCACTTAGCATGACCTTCATTTTTTTCCTATTTTGTGATGAAATTCAACCACTTCTGTGAGTATCCTGATTAACAGTGTTTTGAACTGTGCATCTGATAGGTTGGCTATCTCTTTGCCACTTAGTTGTATTTTTTCTGGAGCTTTGATCTGTTCTTTTGTTTGGGCCATTTTTTTTTTTAATCTGGATGCACCTGTTGTGTATGAGGGGCGGAGCCTTATGTATTCTTCAGGGTGGGGCAACCCAGTGGCTGGGTTGTAATGCTGTATGTGGGGGAAGGGTTCAAGAGGGAACAATGGTGCTTGCTCCACTCTCTGCCAGATTTCAGTCACTTCCCCACGCTTCCCACAAGCAAACTGGTCCTTTCTGGTGTTGATTCCCAGGTGGGCAGGCTTGTGTATGTTCTAGGACCCTGTGGGTCTCTCCAATGAACTCTCCTATGAGGCTAAAGTCACTCCTCAATCCACACAGGTGTTTTCGATCGGTGCTTGAGGCTTTATTTCTCCGCTGGGGCCCTGGGTTATGTGTTCTGTCTTGCCCCCCAGTTTAACCTGGTTTATCTGTGTGCAAATGTGGGACTGCCCAGCCCAACAGCCACCTTGTGTGCTGCGCCCCTCAGCTGCCTTTCTGGGTCCACCAGCTGCTGCCTTGTGCTCAAGGGGTCCGCCACCCACTGTTTTTTTTTGGCTCAGCCCCTCTCAGTTCCACAGCCTGACTCCGCTCCTCCTACTGCTCTGGATGAATGTGTCCACTTTAAATCCTTGGTTGTTGGACTTCCATACAGTTCTGTTTTCTATCAGTACTGGTTGTTTTTTTGTTTCTAAATTTTTGTTGTTCTTATTTTGGTTGTGCGAGGAGGCACAATGTGTCTACCTACACCTCCATCTTGGCTGGAAGTTGACACCTTGCTTTTAAAATCTACAAAGCAGAAACTGGTAGAATTGCAAAGGAAAATAGACAAATGCACAATTATCATTGGAGATCTCAGCGCTTGTCTCTTAATACTTGATAGGACAAGTAGGTAGAAAATTAGAGTATTGAGGCCTCAAAAAAAAAAAACACAAATACCATCAACCATGTGACCCAACTGACATTTATAGAACATTCCATCCAACAACAGCCAAAGAAACATTCTTCTCTAGAGCACAGAAAGCATTTCCTGTGATAGTCCTGGCAGGTGTGGCTCAGTGGATTGAACTCCAGTATTTGAACCAAAAGGTTGCGGGTTCGGTTCCCAGTCAGGGCACATGCCTGGGTTGCAGGTCAGGTCCCCAGTTGTGGGGCATGATGTGTGAGAGGCAATGAACTGATATTTCTTTCACACATTTGTGTTTCTCCCCTCCCTCTCCCTTCTTCACCTCTAAAAATAAATAAAATCTTTTAAAAAAATTTCCCATGATAAACCATTCCAGGGGTGTCTAACCTCTAGGCTGCATGCAGCCCAGGATGGCCATGAATGCAGCCCAACACAAAGTCATAAATTTATTTAAAGCCCCCTTTTCCCCCTCACCAGTTTTCATTAGTGTCTGTGTATTTACTGTGTGTCCCAAGACAACTCTTCTTCTTCCAGTGTGGCCCAGAGATGCCAAAAGTTGGATACCCCTCTTTGGCCATAAAGCAAGTCTCAATACATTAAAAAAGATTCAATTCATACAAAGCACACTCTCTGATGTCAGAGGAATTAAATCAGAAATCAAAACCAGAGGGGAACAGAGCTCTTGAACCATGAAAAGGTGTGGGAGAACATTGGATACATATTGCAAAGTGAAAACAAAAAAAAGAAACCAGGAAGATGGCAATGGAGTAGGACCGAATGGATTCTAGGTCCTGTACTCGTGGGTGAAAATCCTGGCAGATCTATAGAGAAGCAGCACACTAAACCATCGATTATCCAGCATTTATGAAATTAAAAGAACAGAGATTGTGACGGACGCTGAAACACCAGACAGTGGCAGGTCAGTGGGGACTCGGGGACCAGAGTAAAGACAAAGCAGCAGCGGGGGCCGGCCAGGCGGTCCCAGTGCTGCTTCTACGGTCAGGGTCCAGAGCCATCGGTCTGAGACCAGCACCAGAGGTGTCTGCCACAGGAGCCTGGGCACCCAGCGGCCCTAGTGGCCACCAGCATGGGCCAGCAGCTCCCCCGCTCCCTGTATAAGCAAAACTGGACAACACCGGCCAGAGACCTGTCTGCTTACCTGCTAGCATTATCAGGAAGAGTTAGAAAGACAGAGGGCCATGTTCAACTGCAGACTCTGTGGTCGCCAGCCTGGGAGAATTGAGAGGCCCATTGTCCTCACTAGTCTGGCTGGGGACTGGGCTGGGCTAAGAGGCAGGCTGTCTGGAGAGTTTTTTTTTTTTGAAAGTGGACTGAGGTGTTCTCCTGCCAGGGCAGGTTAGCTTGCTTCCCACCCGGCCTTGCGGCGAGCCAGGGAGAAAGCGGAGGCATTTGAGTCCCTGCCACAGGACTGGGAAGCACCCTGCGAGTTTCACCTGGCTGGTGTGCACAGGCGCAGAAGCGGTTGAGTCCCACCGCAGGACTAGGAAAGACCCTACCGGAACCCTTGGGACCCAAGCAGCTTGGCGAGTGTGCGGGCGCCCACACCCGAGTCTGGTAGCCTGGCTGGTGCACACACTTGCGCCAGCATCCCAGCCCACAGAGAGATCCTTTTGTTGTTGTTGTTGTTGTTGTTATTGTTCTCCCCCCCTTTCCTAGTAACTTTTTTTGCGTTTGTTTAGTAATCTTATATATTTTTAAATTTTATTATTGCTTTATTTTTCTATACTTTGTTCCTCTCCTTTCTTTTTCCCTGTTTTAGTCCTTCTTCTTTTCCTCTCTAACTTATCACTTTTGCCTCTCTTCTCCTGCCTTTTTGTTTGTTTGTTTGTTGCTTTGTTTTCTTTTACCCACAAGAGACACAAACAACTGGGAACTGTGATAAGACCAGAGTGGGACCCAAAGAGGGGGCATCTCAACAGTAGAGACAGAGAGACAAATTTCACTTTCCTATAGCAGAGAAGCCACGAGTTGTTGCGTATTTTTCATTATTCTCACTTCTTTTATATTTTAATAGTATCTCTGTATTCCTCCTCTTTTTGTATAGTCTTGAGTCGTTATATTGTATTATTAGACAGGCTCCCCCTGTTCTTTCCTCCACAGTGCTTTGCTAATCCTTTATACTCCACACCACTTGTTTTCCTTTAGCACACTACCTAAAGCTCTATACCCCCTACTCAGACAGATCACATAGAGTTTGTTATATGCTTGCTGCTCTAATATTAGTGTAAATAATAGCTGATCTATACAACAGTAAATACTTCACAACACATCTCCCAGATCTTTGCCCATTGTACAGGTCCCTGAATTCTATTACTGTAGTGATTAACTCTATTTGCTCACACATTACATCTATTTACTGTTCCTTACACTCACCTTACCTCAAAATCTGACCATCTGCAACCTCACTGCTTTCTAGTTCCAACTAACAAGCCTTTCCTTCCCAACAAGAGGCTTATCTTTTGTCCATCCTTTTATAAAAGTGGCAAGTTGGGTTGAAGAATACCGTCAACACTATATATAGCCTAAAGATCGCCTATAACTCTCTACCAGCTGTAACTGTAAATATCATAAAATACTCTTCTGCTGTCATAAACCATTTTGCCTCCCCCTCCAACTGATTACACATACGATAAAAGGAGTAGGTGGAAACAGAGAACATCAAGATACCTGAAGGAGTCTGCACCACTGAAATTCACAGGTATTATAGCACAGAAGTTCACAACATAAACCCTGGGAGTGAGAACAGATAAATTTGAGAAGCTGAGGCTTACAAGAAGAGTCTCACAAACAATAAGAAGACAAAGAAACAATCCCCAAATGAAACAAAAAGCAGAAGCTTCAGAAAGAATGTTAGATGAAATAGAGGCTAATCAACTATCAGATAGTGAATTCAAAGCACTGGTTATCACGAAGTTCAAAGAGCTCACAATGAGCTACGAGAAACTACAGGGGGGCTACAATGATCAAACTGCAAACTACATCAACATAAAAGAGGAAATAGAAACTATCAGCAAGGGACAAGAGGAAGTGAAGAATATAATTTCCAAAATGAAGAACACAGTAGAAAGTTTCAAAAGTAGAACTGATGAGGCGGTGGATTGGATTAGCGAGTGGAGGACAAAGTAGAAAACATCTCACAGAAACAGCAGGAAAATGAAAAGAAGCTCAGAAAGAATGAAGAGGGATTAAGAGAAATGCAAGACAATATGAAACGTAATAATATCTGAATAATAGGAATACCAGAAAGAGGAGAAGAAGAACAAGGAATAGAAAACATATTTGAAAGAGCAATGAGAGAAAATTTTTCTAATTTAATCAGAGAAAAAGTCACACAAATCCAGCAATCACAGAGAGTCCCAATCAAGAGGAACCCAAGGAGGCCCACTTCAAAACACATCATCATGAAAATGGCAAAATTCCAAGACAAAGAGAGAATCTTAAAGGCAGCAAGGGAGAAAAAAGAGGTAACATACAAGGGAGTCCCAATAAGGTTAGCTACTGACTTCTCAATGGAAACACTTCAAGCAAGAAGAGAATGACAAGAAATATTCCAAGCAATGAGAACCAGAGGCCTAATGAGAACCAGAGGAAAATGGACAGATCTTCCAAACCAAGACTACTTTATCCGGCAAGGCTCTCAATCAAGATAGAAGACCAAATAAAGAACTTCCAAGACAAAAAAAAAAGTCTAAAAGAACATGCCCCACCAAACCAGTCCTACGAGAAATACTAAAAGGACTGCTTTAAGGAAAGGAAGGAAAAGTGAGAGACAGGAAGGAACACAGGTACAAAAATGGCAATGAATAAGTATGTCCATTTACGTTTAAGGTTATCAATAATAACCTTAAATGCAAATGGATTAAATGCTCCAATCAAAAGACACAGAATAGCTGAATGGATAAGAAAGCATGACCCTCACATATGCTGCCTACAACAGACCCAGCTCAGGACAAAAGTCCATCACAGACTAAAAGTGAAAGGCTGGAAACAAATTTTCCAAGCAAACGGACAAGAAATAAAAGCTGGGGTAGCAATTCTCATATCAGACAAAATAGACTTGAAAAGAGGGCCATAAAGAGAGACCCAGAGGGTCACTTCATAATACTCAAGGGAAGAATTCACCAAGAAGACATTAACATTTTAAATATATATGCACCAAACATACGGCCATCCAAATATATCAAGAAAATCTTAGAGGACTTTAAGAAAGATATTAACAGCAACACAATAATAGTAGGGGATTTTAACACCCCACTATAAAAAATGGACAGATCTTTCGAACAAAATATCAACAAAGATATTGTGGAATTAAACAACACCCTAGATGAAATGGACTTAACTGATATATAGAGAGCCCTTCATCCCAAAGAAGATAAATACACATTTTTTCAAATGCACATGGAACATTTTCAAAAATAGACCACATGATAGGACACAAAATGAGCCTCAAAAAATTCAAGAAAATTGAAATCATACCAAGCATATTCTCTGACCACAAGGGACTGAAATTGGAAACCAACCCCAAAGGAAAAAACCCAAAGCACCCAAAATCATTGAGACTGAATGGTATGCTATTAAACAATGAGTGGGTCAAGAATGAAATTAGGGAAGAAATCAAAATGTTCCTGGAAACAAATGAAAACAAACTCACAACAACCCAAAACTTATGGGACGCAGCAAAGGCAGTCCTGAGAGGGAAGTTTATAGCAATACAGGCCTACCTAAAGAAGATAGAAACATTTCAAACAAACAACCTAACCCTATGCCTGCAAGAACTTGAGGAACAACAACAAAGACAGCCCAGAGCAAGCAGAAGGAAGGAAATAACCAAGATTAGAGCAGAACTAAATGACACAGAGACTAAAGGCACAATCCTAAGGATCAATAAATCTAGGAGTTGGTTCTTCGAAAAGATGAACAAAATAGACAAGCTTTTAAGTAGGCTCATCAAGAAAAGAAGAGAGACAACTCAAATAAACACAATCGGAAATGAAAGAGGAGAGATTACAACTGATACCACAGAAATAGAAGGGATAGTAAGAAATTACTATGAAGAACTGTATGCCAAGAAATTTGAAAACCTAGGGGAAATGGACACATTTCTAGAAAAATATAATCTTCCAAAACTTAATGAAAAAGAAGCAGAAAATCTAAACACACCAATAACAGCTAAAGAAATTGAAGCAGTAATAAAAAAAACTCCCATCACACAAAAGCTCTGGACCAGATGGTTTCACAGGAGAATTCTACAAAGCATTTAAGGAAGAGCTAACCCCTATTCTTCACAGACTATTCCAAAAAATCCAGAAGGATGAAAAACTCCCAAATTCTTTTTATGAAGCCAACATCATCCTAATTCCAAAACCAGATAGAGACACAACAAAGAAAGAGAACTTCAGGCCAATATCACTGATGAACATACAAGCTAAAATCCTCAAAAAAATGTTGGCAAATCACATCCAACAATATATCAAAAAGATCATACACCATGACCAAGTAGGATTCATTCCAGGGATGCAAGGATGGTTCAACATTCGCAAATCAGTAAATGTAATACATCACATAAACAAAAGCAAAGACAAAAACCACATGATCATAAAAAAAGATGTGGAAAAAACTTGATAAGGTACAACACCCATTTATAATAAAAATACTCAGCAAAGTGGGAATAGAGGGAGCATTCCTCAATATAATAAAGGCCATATATGACAGACCTACAGCCAACATCATACTCAATGGGCAAAAACTAAAAGCTTTTACACTAAGATCAGGAACAAGACAAGGATGTCCACTTTCACCACTTCTATTCAGTATAGTTTTGGAAGTTTTAGCCACAGCGATCAGGCAAGAAAAGGAAATAAAAGGCACCCAAATAGGAAAGGGGGAAACAAAACTGTCACTGTTTGCAGATGACATGATAGTGTACATGAAAAATCCTATAAACTCTACCAAAAAACTGCTTGAACTATTTAATAAATTTGGCAAAACAATGGGTTACAAAGTCAATATCCAGAAATCGATGGCACTTTTGTATACCAACAATGAATCAGCAGGAGCAGAAATCAAGGGAAAAAATCTTATCTGATATAGCAAAAACAAAAATAAAATATCTGGGAATAAACCTAACTAAGGAGGTAAAAGACCTGTATGCAGAAAACTACACAGCACTGAAGAAAGAAATCAGGGAAGACACAAACAAATGGAAACATATACCTTGTTCATGGATTAGGAGAATTAACATCATCAAAATGTCCATACTACCCAAAGCAATTTACAGATTCAATTAAATACCTATTAAGGTACCAATGGCATATTTCACAGACATAGAAAAAACACTTCAAAAATTTATATGGAACCATTAATGACCTCGAAGCAGCTGCAATTTTAAGAAAGAAGAACAAAGTAGGAGAAATCACAATATCTGATATCAAACTGTATTACAAGGCCACTGTAATCAAAACAGCCTGGTACTGGCATAAAAACAGGCACATAGACCAATGGAACAGAACAGAGTGCCCAGAAATAAACCCAACTCTCTACAGTCAAATAATATTTGACAAAGGGGGCAGTAACATAAAATGGAGTAAAGATAGCCTCTTCAACAAATGGTCTTGGGAGAACTGGATAGCTATGTGCAAAAAAAAGAAAGTTGAGCACCAACTTACACCATACACCAAAATAAATTCAAGGTGGATAAAAGATTTAAATATAAGCCAGGACACCATTAAAGTCCTAGAGGAGAACATTGGCAGGAAAATCTCAGATATTTCATGCAGCAACATTTTTACTGATATGTCCCCTAGAGCAAGGAATATAAAGGAAAGAATAAACAAATGAGATCTCATTAAAATAAAAAGCTTCTGCGTGGCTAGAGAAAACAATATTAAATTAAAAAGACAACCAACTGTATGGGAAAACATATTTGCAAATGATACCTCAGACAAAGGTTTAATCTCCAAAATATACAAAGAACTTACACGACTCCACTCTAGGAAGACATCGAACCCAATTAAAAAATGGGAAAAGGACTTGAACAGACACTTCTCTAAGGAGGACATACAGAATATCCAGAGACACATGAAGAGATGCTCAATATCGTTAGCTATCAGAGAGATGCAAATTAAAACCACAATGAGATACCCTTTTACACCGGTCAGGATGGCTATCATAAACAAAGCAACAAACAACAAATGTTGGAGAGGGTGTGGGGAAAAGGGGTCCTTAGTTCACTGTTGGTGGGATTGCAGACTGGTACAACCATTATGGAAAACAGTATGGAATTTTCTCAGAAAAATAAAAATCGACCTGTCTTTTGACCCAGCTATTCTACTGCTAGGATTGTATCCTAAGAATCTTAAAACATCAATTTCAAAGAACCTATGCACCACAATGTTCACAGCAGCACAATTTACAATAGCCAAGAGTTGGAAGCAACGTAGGTGCCCGTCAGTAAATGAATGGATTAAAAAATTGTGAGACATATACACGATGGAATTCTATGCAGCAGAGAGAAAGAATGAGCTACTACCGTTTGCGACAACATGGATGGAACTGGAAAGCATTATGCTGAGTGAAATAGGCCAGGGGTTGAAAGACAAATACCATATGATCTCACCTTTAACAGGAAGCTAAACAACAAAACAAACAAGCAAGCAGAATAAAAACAAAGACTCTGAAATAGAGAACAAGGGGACAGTGACTGGAGGGGAGAGGGAAGAAAATTTAAGGGGAAAAAAGGGGAGGGATTTGGAGGAACAAGTATGAAGGACACAGGGACAAGAACTAAGGGGGGTGGAAATGGGAGGGAGGCAGGGATCACGAGGCAGGGGCAGGCTGGGATGGGAGAAATAGACAGAAAACTGTGTTTGAAAAATAACTAAATAAAATTTAAGAAAGAAAGAAAGAAAGGCCCCAGAGTGAAATCCTACCTAAGTCCCCCCACCCATATCTGTGGGCTTCACATAGACTGTTTCAGCCAACTGCAGATCAAAAACATTAAAAAATAAAAGCAAATAATATGTGACATTGTGCTGGCATGTAATGTGCAATTAGGCCTACGATGGGTGATGGTTCCATGTATACTGAACATGTACAGAATTTTCCCCTTGTCATTATTTTCTAGACAACACAGGGTAACGACCATCCACGTAGCATTTCCATTGCATCAGGTGTTACAAGTAGCCTAGAGATGGTTTAAACTGTGCGGGAGGATTGCTTGGGTTATAAGCAGATAACGCACCATTTTACGTAACAGATGGTACGTCTGCAGATTTGAGTCAGGGATCCTGGAACCTATTCTCAATGGATACCCGGGGATGACGGTGCTGTGTGATTTAAACTATACGACGTTCTGGAAAAAACAAAGCTATGGCGACAATCTCTGCTGGGAGAGACATTCCGCCCTCACTGAGAAAATACTGAGAAGGAGTCCTGTTAGGTCAGAGAAGGGGTGGGTGGTTGCAGGCACTTTAGAAGGGTGTGGGCGTGAGGAGGTCCACTTGGAAAGCACCATTCTGTCGGAAAAGGGGGTAAACAGAAGGGGAGGATCTCCTCTGGAGGCTGGCTGGTGGGGAGGAAAAGGAGGGAGACACGTTAGGATGTTCCACGATAAGATACAAGAAACCTTCCCGCCCCAATGCACCCTTTCTCCCAACAAAAAGCAAAGCAATCCTTGAAATTCACTGCTCTTCACTACCTAGACGGCAGAGGGCGCGCTCGAGCTACGAATCTTACGAACTCCTGCGGATTTTACAAACTCCTGCAAACTATCCACCCTGGCTGTGAAATTCACAGACAAACGCAGAGCAAGAAACATTTGAATTTCTCAGAGTCTGTGCTCAGCTTTCATCCTGTGAGTAAATTTCCTTTTCGCAGGGCTATTTGGTGCCACGTTTGGTGCGGGTTTTCTTTTTGGTTGTTGTGGATGATTTTGTTGTTTAAGATGCCCACGCGTGTGGTGGTGTAAGTCCTGGCGTCCCCAGGCTGTGGTGTGTCACACGGAGAAAATTCCTGCATCAGAGTTTTGTTCCGGCACGAGTAATACATTGGCTGTGAGTTCCGTGTTAATGAACCAACAATATGTATATGTATTTAATGTTTTTTATTGATTCCAGAGAGAGGGGAAGGGAGAAAGAGAGAGAGCAACATCCGTGTGAGAGGGAAACATTGATTGGTTGCCTCCTGCACCTGCCTGGACTGGGGGCGCTGACCAGGGATCGAACCTGTGACCTTTCAGTTTTCAGAACGATGCCCAATCAACTGCGCCACTCTGGATAGGGCAATAATATATGTTGAACAGGTGTCAGAAACACAGGTAAAAAGTTGATACCAATGTTAAAATGCTGCTGGCAGAAGCCTAATCCTCCATTGCTCCTACGAGCCATAGTTCAATATTCACTAACTCAATGTTCACAGCAACTTTATAGAACATAACTACCCCAAGTAACAAGAATTGCACGTATTGTTTTATCCGCATAAAGAGCCACAAGACATCTATCATCTTTATTTATATTTTATACAGGAGGAAACCAAGGCTTAGAGAGGTCAGGAAAGTTACCTGTCACAAGTGACACAGCTGAATTTAAAACATGTCCCTCTGGACCTGGCTGGGTGGCTCAGTTGGTTGGCATGTCATCTCGGGCACCAAAAGGTTGAGGGTTCGATGCCTAGTCAGGGCACATACTGGTACCCAGTGAGAGCCCGAGGCATGTTGGCGTTTGTTCAAGGCCACAGAAAATGAGACTGTTATTCTGGTGAACCCCAAGAAACCCTGCACCGTTACACAATAACTCCCCGGTCTCCCCTGCCCCCAACCCCTGGTTACCTCTAATCCACTGTCTGTCTCTAAGAATTTTCCTATGGAGATGGAATTCTACAGGAGTAGTCTTTTGTATTTGGCTTATTTCACTTAGTGTAATGATTTCAAGTCTCATCTATGTGGTAGAATGTATCAAGTTCATTTCTCTTTAATAAATAGTTTCTGTTTTTTAAGAGAGAGGGGGGGTGGGGGAGTGACAGTGAGAGAGAGAGGTTTCCTCCTGTATGTGCTCCCACCGGGGATCAAACCTACAACCTGGGAAAGCAAACCTGCCGCCTTTTGCTGTTCGGGACAATGAATGCTCCACCCAACTCAGCACCTGGCCGGGGCTCCGCTTCATTGCTGTTTTAAGGCCAATGATATCATCCTGTGTGGCTCTACCACATGTCATTCATTCCCTCCTCTGCAGGTGGATGTCAGGGTTGCCCCCTCCTTTGTCTATTGTGAATCGGGCTGAGAAGACAGCCCTATTTATTTATTTAAATATTTATTCAAGTTCCCACTTTCAATCCATTTGAGTATGTGACTCAAAGTGGTATGTCTGGGTCATGTGGTAATGCTGTTTAGCTTTTGACTTTTATCAGCATTTGACATCATAAAAGTCGTTTTTTTTTTTGTTTGTTTTTTAAAGATTTTATTTATTTCCTTAGAGGTGAAGGAAAGGAGAGAGGGAGAGAAACATCAATGTGTGGCCGCCTCTCCTACATCCCCTGCTGGGAACTGGCCTGCAGGGGACCGGCCTGCAACCCAGACATGTGCCCTGACCGGGAATCGAACCGCGATCGTGTGGTTCGCAGGCCCGCACTCAATCCACTGAGCTATACCAGCGAGGGCCATAAAAGTCGTTTTTAAACAGATTTTATTTTTTTTAGACAGAGGGAGAAAGAGAGGGAGAGAAACATTAACGTGTGGTTGCCTCTTGCGCACCCTCTACTGGGGACATGACCTGGCCCAAAATCCAGGCATGTGTCCTGGCTGGGAATCGAACCGCTGAATCTTTGGTTTGCAGCCCGCACTCAATCCCCTGAGCAACACCAGCCAGGGCTATATCATAAAGTCTTAAAGCTAGAAACTCTTTAAAAGTTAGTTAATTCCCACCACCCCCAAATGAGTTAATCCACTTGGCTCATAGCTTCTGAAAATGGTGACAATGTTAACTAATAGGGTTGCTATAAAGATTAATTACAACAGCCTCGACTGGGGTGGCTCAGTGGGCTGGACATCGTTCTGCAAAGTGGAAGGTCGCTGGTTTGATTCCCGGTCAGGGCACATGTCTGGGTTGCAGGTTCAGGCCCCGGTCGGACTGCAGCAAATCCATGTTTCTCTCTCACATGGATGTTTCTCTACCTCTCTTTCTCCCTCCCTTCCCCCTCTCTAAAAATAAATTCATAGAATATTTAAAAAATAATTCTTCATCAGGGTAATGCATTTTAGAGGAGACTTTATTTTCTGTGGCTTTAGGTTCACAACCACATTGAGCTCCTGTATACCGATGACCCCACACATAAGCACAGCCTTCCCCATGACCGATATTCCACCCTGCCCCGGGCTGCGACATTGGTTATCATCGATAGCACTGGCACCTCATGATCACCCCCAGTCCACCCACTACTTTTTAAGGGCCCAGTTTTACACAGTTAGCAAGTAGGAGTGCTGAGGCTAGAAACGCTATAACCATCATCAAAACCCAAGCTATTTACAACCACATCGCCTTCAAACCCTGCCCCCTGCTTTCCCAATAAAAACTGAGGCTTCTTCGCCCCGGAAATGAGGCGACCGCCCTCTTCAGCCCCGCCCCCTCTAACTCTCATCAGCATCACAATATTTCCAAATCTTATCCTTGTTGTAATTCTGAGTCAGCGAACACCATTTCTTCCCATATGCGTTCGAATCTTCGGTGCATTCCCAGTAGATCATGCGTCGGAACCAGAAGGGAAACGCACACTTGGCCATGTCTGCACGGAGGAAAGAAAAAGTCAGGGGGAGACATCTTCCTTTTCCGTGCCTCGTCAGCATCTCGCTCTCTCGTGCGCACACACCTGCTTCTCACGCTGCTCTATTCCAGCCCAAGCCTATGGCAACAATGCTGGTGAGGGGTGATTGAGGTTCTGCTGGAAGATTTCTTTCTTTTAATTTTTTTTTGAAATCTGATTCTTTAAAAAAAGATTTTATTTATTTATTTTTAGAGAGAGGGGAAGGGAGGGAGAAACAGAGGGAGAGAAACATCCATGTGTGGTTGCCTCTCGCACGCCCCCTCCTGGGGACCCGGCCTGCCACCCAGGCATGCACCCTGACTGGGGATCAAACTGGCAACCCTTGGGTTTGCAGGCCGGCGCTCAATGCACTGAGCCACAAGAGCCAGGGCTAAAAGAGGCGGACACTCACCTTCTTCAGAACAGTACTTCCAATATCCTTTGAAAGTCTCCGTTAACGAGCACCACTCGTGTTTGGACTGGAACTTGATGCAGTTGAAGAACATGCCTTTGTTGTAGTAGAAGGGGAAGAAGCACTTGCCATCTGGGGGAAAACAGCATCTCCCTCCAGCTCTGGGGCAGCTGGGCGGGAGGGAACAGAGCTGCCTCCCTCCTGAGCCACTGCCGCCTGGGAGCAGAGGGCGGGGGGCCTCCACCCATAAGGCTTTGGGCGTGGACGCCCAGCGCTGACCCCCTTTCTCCAGGCACGCACGTCCTTGGCGTTTCGCTTAGCTAGTACCTGGCCCCCGTGCCCGAAATCTACCCTCAGCTTAGACGTGTAAATGTGGGCATTAGTCTGTTAAACAGTTTCCCCCTGTGTGTCTTCTCTTCACCCTCTTCCACCTCCATACACACCCACACACAAGGCACATGGACACCTGCGCGTACACAGAGACACATGCCAGACACACGTGTGCACATGGACACACAGGATGTGTGTAGCCTGGTTTGAATCTTCCCACGCGTGTTTCCACACCCAGATAAGTGGCCATCTCTGACTACCCATCTATTTCTGTATGGAGATGGTGTACATCTCCACCACAACAACATATATTGACCACATAACATGTGTAACCTTATGACATGTACATGCACACACACACACATGGATTTTTGTTCCTTCCCCAAACGAATCCTCGTTTATATCCATAAGGTCCGTTTCTAACTTAACAAATCATAAAAATCCCTTTCCAATGCATGCTTTTAACTCTCCTAGCTCTCTCTACCTTCTTTCTGAGGCTGGCTCATGTTCTGCGATCTGGGTTTTGCCACAATTCCTTCAAGATTTCTCCCATTCAGACTCTGTCCCATCTGCAAATGTAGCTGAAACACTCAGTGCACAGAAGCCCTTCCACACGGAGGCTTTGGGTTCTCCAGGCTGCAACCCGCATGGCAAGGTTATCGGGGGAACGCGTCTGTGAACGTTTAGCGGTGACGGTGTCGCTTTCTCTGGGGACACGAGCAATTCATCTTGCCCACTAATGGGCTCTCTCACCGGAGTCTTCGCCAGCATGACACGTTTACCTGCTTTTTAAATATTACTTTGCTAACAGATGATTCTTGTTTTTCTTGGAAAGTTTGTCTGGTCCTTAGGTCACACCTGCATTTCCTGCATTTTCTTCTTAAGTGAAATGATTTTTGTTTCTGGCCCTGGCTGGTGTAGCTCAGTGGATTGAGCATGGGCCTGTGAAACAAAGGGTCACCGGTTCGATTCACAGTCAGGGCACATGCCTGGGTTGCAGGCGAGGTCCCCAGTAGGGGGCGCGCAAGAGGCAACCACACATTGATGTTTCTATTCCACTCTTTCTCCTTCCCTTCCCCTCTCTCTAAAAAATAAATAAATAATATATATTTTAAAAAGAAATGATTTTGTTTCCCTCACAGTTAAAATTTGATTAGACAGCAACTTAGTTTTCCACCTGATGCAACTTAATGTTCTTTCAAGTGGCTGTTCAGGAAAGATAAAGTACCTATTTAAACGTCCGTATGTTTAAAGCCTTGATTAGGTTCTAGTCCCACATCCCAGAATCCATCCTATGTTCTCTATCACGCCTATTGAAATTATCAGAAAGAAAGAGATGAAAGGCAAGATAGATGGTGGTGACATGAACAGGGTCGGCAGCCGACACACATCAGAAAATGCCACTTATTACTGTCAGGCTCCCTTTTTAAAAATTTATCTTTAGAGGGGAAAGGAAAGAGAGAGGGAGAGAAATATCAATGTATGATTGCTTCTCGTGCGTCCCCTGCCCGGGACTGGCCTGCAACCCAGGCATGCGCCCTGACTGGGAATAGAACTGCGAACCTCTGGTTCTCAGGCCCACACTCAATCCACTGAGCTACACCAGCCAGGCTACTGTCAGACTCTTGGTGGGCCAATACCATGCCAATTAATGGACTATATTTACATTTGGTTCAAATAGTGTTTCTCCACTGCAGCGCTACTTTTGTTCATAATTTTCCTAATCACTATGGGACATTCTTTCTAGGAACTTTCACAGTGTTCTCTGTTTGACCGCCAGAAATCAAAGTGTGGAAACCCGCGGTACCAGTGAAATGCAAGAAGACTTCTACCCGTCAGTTTTCTTTATCTGCTGACGAAGTAATTCTAGCACACTTTGTAAAAGAAGAAAAAAAAAGACATTTTTTAACAACCACAACAAAAGAAAACGAACCGATTGATTTCCTCATTTTTACAGCATAAAAAGAAAGGGCACTTCAGCAGTTAAAGCTTTATGGTCAACTTACTTCTGTCTTCCGGAAAGAATATCGTAATTTCTGAAAAAGAAAATCAAAAGCTGAGATGAATTTTACTATATTCTTACGTGCTCCCATCAAGAACATGACCTGTTCTTCTTTGAACCTGCTGTGTGTTCTTCGACATGATTTTATTGGTTCCTTCACGTGAGTCCTGTGAGTTTCTCGCGGACTAAACTCCGAGATGGTTTTAGTCGTGGAGGTGAAGTAGAATGCTTCCCTCTTCGTCAGTGTGTGGTAGGTTCTTACCAGCAGAGAGAAAAAAAACTATTGTCTGGGAATATTTGTCTTCCATCCGGCCGCGTAGTTGAATTCTTTCATTAAAACTAGTTACTGTCCTGGCCTGGGGGGCTTAGATGACTGGAGGATGCTCTGCACACCTGGGTTTCGGATTCAATCCCCAATTGGGGTGCATATGGGAGACAACCAATCAATGTCTTTCTCTCTCTCTCTCATCAATAAACATATCCTCAGGTAAGGATGAAAAAATAACAGTCTTTATTAGTGTTCCTAGGAGTTCTTAAGTTTATAATCATAAAATAATTTTGTTACTTTCTGTAGGGTTAGAGATTATTTCCTTTTGCAATGTCACATGTGTTAGAATACTCCCTCCCCCGATAATGTTAACCTGTGCTGGTCAGAGTAGATACCTCTGACCTCTGTACTTTCCTGGTTTTAGAGGTTAAAAGTGTTCATTTTACCAAGGTTCACGACAGTAAAAAAGTAGAGATCAGTCCAAAAATAGTCATCACCAAGGGAATTTGGAAACAAAATATAGCTTTATAATATCACATAGGCAATAATAATGATGAGATATGAGTGAACATGGGAACTTCTGTACTTCATCCATAGGTGACGAAAGACATTTTCTATTTCATTATGTTCTATGAGACTATTTTTTTGCAAAGAGAAAAATCTCATGATAAAGTTGTATATAATGAAATAGTTGATCCTTCAAAAATAGTAACAGTAAAATGTACAGGGACATCGTAATTACTCTCCTCTTCCTTTTCTTAGAATGTACTTGTTCTTATATACAAGGGCATAAAAATAGCACTTTTTCATGAAAAATATGATTTCTTACCAGGAAAGGAAGAATAGTATTCAACACGTTCACATTATACTGCAAAACTTAAAAAGAAACTGTAATGAAAGGGTTTTGATCAACTTACCATAATTCGGCATACCACCATCTGAAAGACATAATTTTAAACAAATATTTATTTTGCTAGATTTAGCCTTTGAACCAAATGATAAGAAAATACTTTACCAAATTATATTCTAGTAAGAATAATCGTGTTTTAAAGGTGGTGCATTCAGATTTCATTAGTGCTTAATTTTAATAGTGTGATTAGGGGTGATTTCTAATTTTTTCTTTCGCCACACCTGTATCCTCCAAATAGCGTCACTGAACACAAACAATGAAAATCATTTGAAAAAACAAAAATAATTCATCAGGCCAAAGTAAGTGATTTACTTTTTTCCACACGTTTCTGCAAAGTTAATCACACTATAATAGGGAGAACTTTTTAAAAAATCATTTCCTCATTCTTTTGTTTCATGTTATTTTAGTTCTTGTCAGTATTATCTGAAAGGTACAAATTGAAGAAAAATGTGTTGACATGTCCTTGGCTTTTATAATAAGATCAAGTTCGGTTTTTTGCCTGTTAAAGAAAATCTTCGCCATGCAATTCTCTGCAGGTTTGCTGTGAGGATTCAAGGATGGGATTTCTCAGGGCCCCGTGCAGCCCAGAGCACAGAGAAAGCACTTAGCGTGTGGTCACAACCTTATTGCAAAGACGAAGATTTCTTTTCTTAAAGTAACCACCATCATTTTCTCCCCTCCCTGATGACTCACTCCAGTGTGCGTTTTCACAAACCACAGACAACTCATTTCCACTAAACACTGCTCCCAGATTCAAGTTGAGAAGGCTTTCATATCCGGCACATCCTGAAATCACAGGACACCTCAAACAAATGGATAAAGCATCGTGCGTGGCTCCCAGATTTTTAGCTGCTCTTCTCAAAGATGAGACCACAGGCAGGATCTCAACACGTGTGTACTGGCTGCTTATTCTCAAAAATAGGCTAGCACTGCCTTGGCCGGTGCGGCTCAGCTGGTTGGAGCATCATTCTGTAACTGAAGGGTTGCAGGTTCGATTCCCGGTCAGGGCATGTGCCTGGGTTGCCAGTTTGATGGTCTCCCTCTTCCTCCTACAGGAGGCAACCGATCAGTGCTTCCCTCTCCCATCAGTGCTTTTCTCGGTCCCTTCCTCTCCGTCTAAATAGCAGTGAAAATGTTCTTGAGGATTAAAACTAATAATAATAAAATATGATGGAGAAGGGAGGTGATACATGGATGTCCAGTAAACGACTTCTGCCCACTGACATTTCCAGCGGACATTCCTAATCTTCCGTTTCTATTGGCTGGTTACTGTTTTTTTAAAGCCTGTGAGTGGATCCTGTCTGTTCACGGGAAATACCTGACAAAGACAGAGAGCACCTTCTTCTTTCGTAGAAGCACATGAAACTGGGGCGACTCTTCCCCCCACACAGCATCTCAGACTGGATGACAGAGGCGTCGGATGTGCCCGACCCCAGACACCAGCTCCTCACCTTGGAGGTACTGACTGGCCACGCAGAGAAGGCGGCAGAGCCACAGCAGCAGCAGCCGGGAGCACAGCTCCATGCTCCACTCCCGGGGACGCGGGGGCGGCTCCCCGCGGGGCTTTATAGCCACGGCCACGCCTCCTCCGGGTCCCCTCCCCCCTCCTCCTTCCATGCTTCTCCTTCCTCCTTCTCCGCCCCCCTCTTTTCTCCGTGGTCCCTGGGCCCCTTCTCCTCTACCTACTTTTAAAGGTTTGGGTTGGTTTTTTTTTTTAAAGATTTTGCCTGCTTATTATTATTATTTTTTTTTACTTATTTTAGAAAGACGAGAAGGGAGGAAGAAAGAGAGGGAGAGAAACTTCGATGTACAAGAGACAGTTTTCTCTGTCATGCCCCCACCTGGGGACCTGGCCTGAAACCCAGGCACATGCCCTGACTGGGAATTGAACCAGTGACCTTTTGGTTTTGGGGGCTCAGTTCACGAAGCCACACCAGCCAGGGCAGCCTCTCCCTACTTTGATGTCTTGTCTTCCTCCTTCCTCCTCCTCCTGCTGTCTCTCCTCCTCCATCTCCTTCCTGCTCCTCCTCCTTCCCTCTTTCTCCTCTTTTTTCTTCTTTTTCACCTTTCCTCCCCCGTCCTCTCGGCCACAAAGCTAGACACCTACTTCGTGTAGGAAGAAACCCAGAAAAAGAAAATATTTAAGGTAACTGGCATTAAACATAGATGAGGACTAGAAGAGTCCTGGGGAGGAATTTCAGGTTGTTGTCAAGAGGAGGAGTTTCAAGGGTCACACCAGCAGTCCTGGGTGCGTCTGTGCCTTAGACCTCCTCCGGGTCCCAATGCCGAGGCTGAAGTCCCCGGGAGAGGCTCAGGGAGGCAGCCTGACCCTGACCCTGTGTGTGCAGACCTGGTGCCCCTGCGATCCTTGGAGATTCCCCCCAACCCACCCCCGCACCCCCAGGCTGCAGGCCGCCTTGCAGCTCTCAGGGGAAAGTGACACAAGACTTCTGCTCACTGGCAGTTCCCAGCTCTGCAGAGCAACACAAATGGTGAAGTCTGAAACACACTCTCTTGTGTTCTTCAGGTTTTTAAAAGTTGAAAGCATGTCTGTCATTTTGTCTCTTGTCTTTTTTAAACGTAAGGCAAGAGTTTTCTTGGGAACAATGGCAAAGGAATGAACACTACAACCATCCAAACATCAACAGCTGTCAAACCAGATGCTCTCCCCTGCGTGACTCTGGCTTCGCACTGGTGGATTTTCCTTCTTGGCTAACCTACCTCTGGGGAAACTGAGCAACTGGAAGAGTCGGTGCTCGCTGTAATCACGGGAGCCCCTTTGTCCCTAAATCTTGGCTCTACCGATGTGTCCATAGACGGGGCAACAGGCCTTAGGGACTTCTGGCAGCACCTCGGCGTCCATTCCTGTGGCCCAGTCCAACTTCTGTGACCAGTGAGGGAGGGCTGCCCTGCCCACACAGAGGCCAATGCGATGGCCTTGGCCTTTGGGGAAGGCAAGTCTTTTACTGCAAAGTCCACCAGCCAGCAGACAGGAGGCAAGTCTCTGAGAGTTTCATTACTGCGACAGAATGAGAGCTTACTGCGCAGGCGCCAGGGGATCGGAACTTTTCCTACAGGGGCGGGTTTGGGGGCCTGGTGTTGGTGTGTGTTCCCCTGTGGGTGGGTGGAGTTTGGTGTGGTGGAATTGACGACCTAGGGTGGGTTCTTTTTCTTCATTTTCTTTCTTTCTTTCTTTCTTTCTTTCTTTCTTTCTTTCTTTCTTTCTTTCTTTCTTTCTTTCTTTCTTCCTTCCTTCCTTCCTTCCTTCCTTCCTTCCTTCCTTCCTTCCTTCCTTCCTTCCTTCCTTCCTTCCTTCCTTCCTTTCTTTCTTTCTTTCTTTCTTTCAAATAACAAAAGTCCATTTTTTTCTCGTAGTAAGTAGTATTCTTTTGTTCTGTTTTGTTTTTTAATAACAGTGGACATTCCGTGTTACGTGAGTTTCAGGTGTACAGTGAAGTGGTCAGACATCTGTATAATTGGTGAACTGATCCCTCCGCAAGCCCAGCACCCACCTAGTTAGTACCCTACATGGTTATCACACTATTATTCAGTGTGTTCCCTGTGCTGTGCTTTACACGCCTGTGACGATTTCATAACTGCCAGTTTGCACTTCTAAATCCCTTCCCCTTTTCTGCCCAGCCCCCAGCCCCCCCCACCATCTGACAGCCATCTGTCTGCTTGCCGTATTTATGTTTCTGATTGTTAGTTGATGTTGCTCGTTAGATTCCACATATAAGTGAAATCATATGGTGTTTGTCCTTCTCTGTCTGACTTATTTCACTTAGCATAATACCCTCTAGGTATTCATTCATGCTGTCGCAAATGGTAATGTGTCATTCTTTTTCAGGGCCTCGTAATATTCCATCATGTGTATGTGCCATATCTTCTTTATCCAGCCATCTATGGAGGGACATTTAAGTTCCTTCCTTACCTTGGCTATTGCAAATAATACTGCGGTGAACACGGGGATGCAGAACGTTCTTCAAATGAATGTTCCGTGCATGTTTTGATGGTCTGGCTGCATGATCTGTGGCTTTGTTCTGCTATCAGCGAGGATCTGGCAGAAATACCTCCATCCTCAGTGCCCTGGATTTAGTGCTTCTGCAGCCTTTCTGTGCACAGACTGTGCTGGTCAGCCAGCCTTTCTCCGGTGACGCAGACAGCCAGGGCACGCCCGGGTCAGCATCTTCATCATCCAGACAGACTTCAGCCATGACAGCTGCCTCCCCTTCTCGTTTGAACATCTTTCACCAAAACAGGATAAGGCAGGTCTGGGGTACATTCCAAAACATAACCATTGGTCCTTGGCTCACGATCTTTTTGCTATTCTGGTTGATTCTTTATGAGCACAAAACCAGAGCATGTTCCACTTGCAATCCCTGAATCACCATCTTTCCTCCACAGCAATCGCAGTCGGAAGGCACAGCACCAATTTCATGTTCTGCAAATATTTCCTGAATCGGGTTCACTTTGTTATTAGCCTGAGGAGAGCCAAGAATCCCTTAGAAAGCAAATGAAGCAGAAGAGAGTTAAATTTCTCATTCACCCATCTTGCTATTTATTTTTAACTTCTTTTCTTCATGTTATTTCTGCATATTGCCTGCGTATTGATGAATGGGCTAAGAATGAGCACATCTAATGGGGTCATTAAACTTTTTGTCTATACAGAAGAGTATAATTCAGGGGGAAGTTTTTTTAATCCCCCCTTTTCTTTCCTGGAGCGTTGCATCTAGGATTTATTTGCTCACATCTCAAAAATCTTCAACTACTAAAACCTGTTGCCCAAGCAGAGCCCTCACTGAAAAATTATCTAAACTCTTTGTTTTCATAGATTCACAGGAACGCTTTCCTCAAGATATTTTTGGTAAAGTCTGCTGTTTTGAGGTGTGATGAACGACAAGAAAATAGATTAGCATATCCCATTTTTCTCTGTCACGTTTTTCCCTTTTTTATGCTCTTTGTATTCTTGAAGATATCTAGAAGAAAAGAGGGTTTCCCATAATTAATGTGAAGAATGGCAACATTATCATTATGCTTTTCTTTTAACTTGTGCTCACAATACTGGAAGAATTCCAAAACAGGATTTGAAAAAAGATCCATGGCCTAAATGGAATAAATATGATTCCTAAAGACTCTGTTTCATAGCACGAATCTGAAATACCAGGTAACTATATACCTATGGGTGTAGATACAGGCAAACGCTGAATCTCTATCATTCTGCCTTGTTTGTGATGTAAGTCACACCAGGATTTTACCCCAAAAGGAGGTAATGTTCTCCTGAAAGTTGACTAACTTTCACAACTTTCATACAAATCATTGATCCATTTCCTTATTCTATACATCTGAAATTTCTTCATAACTCACTTTTTCATGTTGCTTTCACAATAGCCTTGATTATGGCTGCATTTTGCACAAACTAATCAGACGTATCATCTTACTGACATAACTTCTACATATAAACTATGTAACATATACTTGCCAGTATACCTAGAATACAGACTTGTATTTAAAGTGAATATTAACCTAATAGGATGACTTTGCACACATGCCTTGTTAGTATTACTGAGGTTATGCATATTAAAAATGAAAACAGCTGCCCTGGCTGGTGTGGCTCAGTGGATTGAGCACCCGCCTGCGAACCAAAGGGTCGCTGGTTTGATTCCCAGTCAGGGTGCATGCCTGGGTTACAGGGCAGGTCCCTGATGGGAGGTACGCCAGAGGCATCAACACATTGGTGCTTCTCTCCCTCTCTTTTTTTCCCTTCCTCTGCATCTAAAAATAAATAAATAAAATCTTAAGAAAAGAGAGATGGGAAAAAGAGACAAGGGCATAGAGGGACAGAGGGAAGATGAAAGATGGTACAAGAAAGGCAGAGAAAGAAGTAAAGGCAGAGACACAGAGAGAGTGAGAAAATGGGGGTAAAGAGGTGGGGATGTGAGAACGTTCAACCTCAGAGCCTCTGATTCTGAAAACACCCAAGCCTGTGAAATGACACCATGCCAGGGCAGGGACAGTACAATGAGACCCCAAAGGCATTGCTTCAAGGGCCACTGTCCCCACCAACTGGCTGCGAGGCCTCTGACAAGTCCCTCTGCAGGTGCCTCCGAGGCCTGGCCTGCAAACGAGGAGGCCTGGGCGGTGCAGCTGGGGAGACCTCAGTGCCCACCCTGCACCGCGCCAACAGGGGGCGCAGGGACGCGTGGCGAGTGTTTTCAGAAGGGTGGGCCAGAATTTCAACATGAGGAAGAAGCAGACCATGCGTTCCAGAGAGCGAGTTTTGATTCTCCCACGCTTCCCTTTTCACTAGAAAACCCTCGGGGTCATGGACATTCGTCAGGCAGCCGAAACCTGTCTTTTGATTGCAGCCTGCGAGGAGGGCGCTTTCCTCTCTGCTTGCTCAGCCGTGTTCTCGCCCACTACTCCAGCTCCCGCAGGGCCCATAGTGCCCACGTGACTAAATGTCCTGGGCCTCATGGACCCATGAGCGCACCTCGGGCCATCCTTGACCCTGGGGCCCTGCAGTGCAAACTGCTCCGATTGTAACCACTCCCCCCAAACCTTCCCTGGGGCAGCTGCCGCTTCTGCCCACAGACAGGTCGAGGCCCAAACAGTTGGGCGGATCCCCAGATAACCCAGAGTTCATGGGAGCAGAACCTTAAAGTGGGCCGTGGAGACAGGTAGGGTCAAAGCAGGACTCCCTCAAAGGTACAGCTCAACCTAGAGACCTGGGAGGGGGAGGGGAGCAAGGCCTGGGCGCCCCCACCCCCAGCCGGGAAGCAGGGTCTAACGCAGCCCGCTCCACCAGAGAGAACAGAAGGCAGGCCGTCTAGATCACTTACTGTAAGTCTTGTAGTGGCGACGGTTTGCAAAAAGTAAGAAGAAACAGGTGCAGTTTATTTAATAATGTATCTGGTGAACCCTGGTAGCTCAAATATGATCATTTCAACATGTAATCCACACGCAAAAAATCATTGGATATTGACATTATTTTTTCAGGCTTTATCTTATTTCTTTTTAATTCTCACCCGAGGATATGTTTATTGATTTTAGAGAGAGAGGAAGGGGGAGAGAGAAAGAGGAAGAGAAAAAACATCAGTATGGTAGACAAACGTCAGTCGGTATGCGGCCTGACCAGGGATCGAACCTGCAACCTTTGGGTGCTCTGGCCGATGCTCCAACCAACTGAGCCCACGGGCCAGGGCTCCAGCAAGTATTTCACCCTCATTTTACACATCTGACAATTGGAAATCACCCCATTTCAGGTGCTGGCTCCGTCTTAGTGGCGGATGGTTGGACTTTGGACAGCGCAGGTCAGAGGTCTGGGAGGAAGGGCCAGAGGAGGCAGGAAGGCGGCCTGGGGCGGAAGGATCCCTTTCTCTGCTCGGACCCTGGAGGGAGTGGGGGGTCTGCCTGTACCCTGAGTTTGGGGAAAAGAGATGGAAGAAAAGGGAACTAGTCTGGACAAATTGCCCACGGAGTTCTTTTTTTACATTGAGTTTTGGGGGTGACGTTGGTTAATGCAACGGTATGGGTTCCGGGTGCGCGGTTCTACAACGCACCCTCTGTGCACTGAGCCGAGTCCTCACCACCCCAAGTCCAGTCTCCCTCCGTCGCCATTTACCCCTTTTCCCTCCGCCTCCTCCCATCCTCCTTTCACTCTGGCTGTTAAGTTCTCGATGGTGGACGAATATCATTGTGGTTCTGTGAGTCTTTGCAGCCCTCTAAGGCAGCGATTTTCAATCTTTTTCATCTGGAGGCACACATAAACGAATCACTAAAATTCTACAGCCCACCAAAAAGTCTATTTTTTGCTGGTCTCACAAAAAAATTAGGTGTAATTGTGATTCATTCACACTGGAGGGCGATTTTTGTGCTGGCTGTTATCATTTTTTTAAATATTTAATTTTTTCAAAAATGATTTATGTATCTATTTTAGGACAGAGGGGAAGGAGGGAGAAAGAGAGGGAGAGAAACATCAATGTGTGGTTGCCTCTGGCGCGCCCCCTACTGGGGACCTGGCCTGCAACCCAGGCATGTCCCCTGACTGGGAATCAAACTGGTGACCTCCTGATTCACAGATTGCTGCTCAATCCACTGAGCCCCACCAGCCAGGGCAGCACTCAGCTCTTTTCAATATCACTTAACTTATCTATTAAATGGACACTTGCGGACTTAAATTACTTTTTTAAAAAGATCTCGAGGTGGGTTTTCTTCTCCAGAGTTTGGTGATTGGGAGGCTGTGCCCCTGTCTGACCCTGGTTTGACTCCCGGCTGCAGTGCACTCTTTCTGAACAGCCAACAGCAAGGTGACTGTGGCAGGGGGCCAACCCCAGCCTCCCCACAGCCTGGGACAGAGGCTCCTTCGAGTGTTGGAACGTCCTCAGTCCTAAACAGAATGTTCCAGATGTGGGTGTCTGGCTATTGAGCCTCACTTTACAGTTCAGTCATTGTCTCAAACACCTCCAGAATATTTCCTATTAATATCTGTGACTCCATCCAAGTGGACTTATCAGTGATCCAGAACGTCAGTCCAAAGCAACTCCCCACATTTGCACAGAACCCTTTATAACACAAAGAAACAAGCCATGCAGACATCTGGGGGCTGGGAGCAGGATCCCAGACAGAGAGAGGAGGAAGTGCAAAGGCCCTGGGGTTCGGGCAGCTTGGCTTGTCCAAGACACTGAAAAGGCAGGTGTGACTGGGGCGGATCAAGGGAGGAAAAGTCCATTCTGTCCAGAACGGACAGGCTGGGAGAGGAAGGCCATGGTGTGGACATGGGTTTTATTATTAATTTGATGGAGAGTTTTGAATTAAGGAATGCCACCTCTCCCCACTTCATCCTGGTGAAGGGACGGGCCAAGCCCAGTCCACACATTGCTCCAGGCCCAGCATCTAGCCCCAAGTGCATAAAAACACGCTCCAAGACAGGTCCTATCAGCCGCCTGGAGGATGGGACAGGGGAGAGGCTGGAGGCCAGGGACTCGGGGAGGGGGACAGGAAGCAGTGTCGGGGGAGATGGGAAGAGCCGGACTGTGGTCAATGAGAGAGAGACAGAGAGAAAGGAAGGGATTCACAAATCAGAGTCCATTGGATTTGGAGACCAATAGGACGTAGAGAGGGGACAAGGAGGGCACAGCTTTATTTCTGAGGTGATGAGAGAGCAGGAAAAACACTGTCCTAGTCACTGCAGCCGCTGGAGCAGAATTACTATGGACCAGGTGGGGTATGAGCAACAGGGGTTTCTTTTCCGTGGTCCTGGAGGCTGGGAAGCCTGAGACGGTGGCACCAGCAGATTTGGTGTCTGGTGATGTCCCATCCTCGTAGAGGACTGTCTTCTCACTTCGCCCTCACGTGGTGGAGGGCGTGAAGGGGCTCATTGGGGTGTCTTTTCTAAGGGCACGAATCCCATGCAGGAGGGCTCCATCCTTATGACCCAATCACTTCTCGAAGGCTCCACTTAAAATTTTTTTTTAATTTGTTGATTTAAGAGAGAAATATCAATTTGTTGTTCCACTTATTTATGCATGCATTGGTTGAATATTTATGTGACCTGACCAAGGATTGAACCTACAACCTTGGTGTATCAGGATGATGCTCCTACCAACTGAGCTACCTGGCCAGGGGAAAGACTCCACTTAAAAAAATTTTTTTTCTTATTTATTTTCAGAAAGAAGGGGAGGGAGGCAGAGAGGAAGAGAAACATCAATGTGAGAGAGAAACATTGATTGATTGCCCTCGCTACACACCCCATCTAGTGACTGAACCTGCAACCTAGGCATGCACCCTCACCAGGAATCGAACCCATGACTCTTCAGTGTGCAGGATGATCCCCAACCAACTGAACCACACCAGCCAGGGCAAGAATGTCCTTCTCTATTCCTCTCTGGCAACAGAATAAAAAATGGCATGTGTGACATCAAACTTGGGACTTAGTGGAACAAAAAAAGTGGTCCACATGAGCGTAATTTTTGTCTTCCTTCTATCCAGAAAGAAGAGGCGGGCGGAGATGAACCGATGGTCCATTTACCTGTTGGGGTGGACGACCTTCCTCCTCTCCTCCTACGAGACAAGTGGAAGTGGAAATCACTGGAAAATCATGGGGAGGATTGGGAAGCTGGAAAGAATGAATGGGCCGAAGTAACGCTTCCTGGATCCAAGATGGCTTAGTAGAAATCTCGGACGGACCTGGGGTTTGGACCCTTTTTTCTCTGGGTCACCTTAATCAGAGGATGCAATCCACTTGGGAAGGAGGAACAATGGCATTGACCTCTGGGAGCTGTTGGAAGACTGAATAGAATAATGGACACCATCATCTTGCATGATGCTCAGCATGTGGAAGGGGAATACAGATACTGTGTTCATTAAAAGGGGGGCTCTATAATTTCAGTGGTCTGAACCCACAGACCCCAAGCTGGACTCCCTTTACACACTCTTCTTTTTTAAATTGAGGTAAAATACACAGAACATAAAGTTTACCACTTTAATCATTTTTAAGTGTACCGCTCACCAGTGGAAGTACATTCATATTGTTGGGAAACCAACACCCAGGACGTTTTCCATTGTGCAAAACTAAACCTTTGTCCCCATTAAACAACCTCTACTCCCCCCCTGCCCACCCCAGACCCCAAAAACCACCACTTAACTTTCTGCCTCTATGAATTCAACTACCCTAAGTTATGTCCTATAAATGGAGACATGAGATGTTTGTCCTTTTGTGGCTGGCTTACTCCACTTATGTCCTTCAGGTCCATCTGTGTTGTGGCCTGTGTCACAATTTGTTTTTCTCTTTCTCTCTCTCTCTCTCTTCCTTCCTTTCTCTTTAGAGAGGGGAAGGGAGGGAGAAAGAGAGGCAGAGAAACATCAATGTGTGGATGCCTCTCGCACGCCCCCTACTGGGGACCTGGCCTGCAACGCAGGCATGTGCCCTGACTGGGAATCAAACTAGCCACCCTTTGCTTCATAGGCCTGTGCTCAATCTACTGAGCCACACCAGCCAGGGCCCCCTATGCACATATTAATAAACTCATTTATTTTTTTAAATATATTTTATTGATTACACTATTACAGTTGTTCCATTTTTCCCTTTGCCCTGCCCATCCACTCCCACCCACATTCCCCTGCTTTAGTTCATGGCCATGGGTCATAGATATAACTACTTTGGCTTCTCCATGTCCCATACTATTCTTACCCTCCCCCTGTTCATTTTCTACCTACCATCTATGCTACTTATTCTCTGTACATTTCCCCCCGTACGCCTCCTCCCATGCCCCCACCGATAACCCTCCATGTTATCTTCATTTCTGTGATTCTGTTCCTGTTCTAGTTGTTTGCTTAATTTGTTTTTGTTTACAGGTTTGGTTATTAATAGCTGTGAGTTTGTTGTCATTTTACTGTTTGTAGTTTTCACCTTCTTTTTCTTAGATAAGTCCCTTTTCATTGGTCAAGTATATCTGAATGAACCTGGGAGGAAAGGGTGAATATGACACCTCTACCAGACCCAAAAAATAAGGAGTAGATTTTTAAAAAAGCATCTAAATCGTGATGAAATAAGTGAATGTGAAACTATTTCACGAAAAGAGATATTTTCAGTAAAGGTATCAGCATGGACGATGGGCAGGAATTGAAAACAAGCCTGGCCAAGTTGAGAGACTGACAGTGTGTGGGTCGCATCTCTAGGAGGAAAATGGGAAGCAGAAAAAAAATACAAGACGGGCACGGACTGAAGCTGGAGATGCTGGCAGAGGCACCGCAGTGAAAAGTCAAGGGCAATGGATTTAGGCAAACAGCCAAAAGGTGGAAGCAATCCAGACGTCCACTGGCAGATGAATGAATGACCGAGACGTGGTGTATACATAAAATGAAATATTCTTCAGCCTGAAAAAGGAACAAAGTTCTGACACAGCCTACGACATGGGGGGACTCTGACGACGTTACACTAAGTGAAAGACACCAGTCACAGAAGGAGAAATACCACCTGACCTACTTCCATGAGCTGCGGAGAGTGACCAAATGCTAAGAGAGAAAGAGGGTGGGGGCTGCCAAGGACGGAGGGGAGGGGAGAATGGAGAGTTGTTGTTTAATGGGTACAGAGTTTCAGTTTTGCCAAATGTAAAGTTTCTGGAGATTGGTTGTGCACTGGTGGGAATATACTCAACACCACTTGACTGTATGCTCAAAAATGGTTAAGGAGGCTTAAAGAATGTAACAGTTTACATTACATTCTTTCATGATATTTTTTTTAAGTCAGATTAGCCCTGGCTGGTGTGGCTCAGTGGATTGAGCACAGTCTGTGAACCAAAGGGTCGCTGGTTAGATTCCCAGTCAGGGCACAGGCCTGGGTTGGGGGCCAGGTTCACAGTAGGGGGCACAAGAGGCAACCACACATTGATGTTTCTCTCCCTCTCCTTCTCCCTCCCTTCCCTTCTGTCTAAAAATAAATAAATATAATCTTTAAAAAATAATAAGTCTGTCTTGATTAAATAAACGCCTTCTGCCACTCAGATGGGAGCAGTAGACATACAGGTGGCCATTTGGGAAGCAGAAAATGCATAACCGAAGGCTAAATCCAGGGTGGTCACTCCAGCACCATGCCCGGCCTTACTCAGTACTGTGTCTCCCTAGATCCAGCTGCCTGTTGAGCTTAGCAGCCACGTGAATCTCTCGTGAGGCTTGCAGATGCCACCACAAGGGATCGCGGGAATCTTAGAACATCTCAGATGATGTTTAACAACACACTTTCCTAGATGGTGCAAGCTAGTTTGTGATTTTTTACAAGTGTTTTGCGCTTCAGTTAGATTGCCAAGCTTAGAATAATATTCTCTTCTCGTGGAAACTTCACCATGTGTCACAGCACAGTAAAAAAATTTTTTTTCAATTTTATATTTCAATTACAGTCAGTATTCAATACTATATTAGGTTCAGGTGTACAGCAGAGTGGTTAGAGATTTGTAGAATTATGATGTGATACCCCAGTAGGTATAGTATCCACCTGGCACCATACATAGTTATTATAATATATTGACTAGATTCTAAGGTATACTGTACATCCCCAAAGAAATCCAAAACACTAATTTGTAAAGACATATGCATCACTGTGTTCATTGCAGCATTTTTACAATAGCCAAGATATGGAAGCAACCTGAGTGTCCTTCAGTACAAGATTGGGTAAAGAAAATGAAGTTTTTTATTTCAACCCATCACTTCTCAGGCTTCTTTATACCACCCCTAATTTCAGTGTTGAATGTATTCACATTGCGATTCCTCAGGTTTTTTTTTTTTAATCCCTGCACAGGGAAACTGAGACCTAGAGAGAGTTGAAGCCTGGAATCATTTCACAAAGAAAGCTGGTGCAGAATCCAGCATATACCTTCAATATTCAAATGCTGAGGTCCTTGCAGGTGTGCGAATATTTTCACTAATCTGGAGTATTGGGTTGTCGAATCTTTACGTGTGTACACGACTGGGCAGCCACCTTCCAGACATTGATTTAAGGTATTTCTACTCCCCCATGACATTCCCTCTGCAACTTCCCAGTCAATGCTCATCCACAGAGGGGATCGCTCCACTGACTTCTCACTCTATAGATTGGTTTCGCTCATTTTTAATATTTTATTGATTATGCCATTATGGTTGTTCTATTCCCCCCTTCATTCCCCTTAACCCAGCACCCCCACACCCCCACTATTCCCCCCTTTAGTTTATGACCATGTGTCTCAAGTCCTTTAGATTCTATATTTCCCATACTATTCTTGCCCCCCTTATCTATTTTCTACCTACCGTCTATGCTACTTTTCTGTACCTTCTCCCCCCTTCTCCTCCTCCCACTCCCCTGTTGCTAACCCTCCTTGAGATCTTCATTTCTATGTTTCCACTCCTGATCTAGCTGTCCTTTTAGTTTGCTTTTGTTTTAGGTGTGGTTGTTAATAACTGTGAGTTTGCTGTTCTTTCACTGTTCATCTTTTTTATCTTCTTTTTCTTAGATAAATTCCTCTAACATTTCATATAATAAGGGTTTGGTGGTGATGAACTCCTTGAATTTGCTCTTATCTGAGAAGCACTTTATCTGTCCTTCCATTCTAAATGAAAGCTTTGCTGGATAGAACAATCTTGGTTGTAGGTCTTTGGATTTCATGACTTGGAATACCTCTTTCCAGCCCCTTCTTGCCTGTAAGGTCTCTTTTGAGAAATCCGCTGACAGTCTGATGGGGACTCCTCTGTAGGTGACTGTCCCCTTATCTCTTGCTGCTTCTAGGATTCTTTACTTCATTTTAATCTTGGCTAATGTAATGATGATGTGCCTTGGTGTGTTTCTTCTTGGATCCAACTTCTTTGGGACTCTCTGAGCTTCTTGGATTTCCTGGAAGTCTATTGCCTTTGCCATATTGGGGAAGTTCTCCTTTATTATTTGTTCAGATAAGTTTTCCACTGGTGGCTGTTCCTTTTCCCCTTCTGGTACCCCTATAATTCAGATGTTGGAGCGTTTAAAAATGTTCTGGAGGTTCCTAAGTCTCTCCTCATTTTTTTGAATTCTTGTTTCTTCATATTTTTCTGTTTGGTCATTTTTTTCTTCCTCCTGGTTCACTCCCTTTATTTGAGTCCCAGTTCCCTTTTCATCACTATTGGTTTCCTGTGCAATTCCCTTCATTTCAATTAGTTTAGCCTTCATATATTCGTCTAATTTGTGACTAAAATCAACCAGTTCTGTGAGCATCCTGATCACCAGTGTTTTGAACTGTGCATCTGAAAGTTTTGCTATTTCTTCATCGCTTAAAGTTATGGGCTCTGGGGCTTTGAGATCTTCTTGAGCCATTTTTTATCTGTTTGCACCCATTAATTATGAGGAGCAGAGCCTTACGTGTTTATCAGGCCAGGGCCGCCCAAGTCTCTGGGTTGTATGCTGCATGTGGGGGCAGGGTCAGAGCAAAGAAATGGCGGCCCCCTCTGCTGCCTCTCGCTGCTGGGGTTTGCTGGGTCCCATCTCACAGCCCACTTTCTCACTGGTCTATCTGCTCATGAACGCGTGACCACATTCAACACACTGCCCTGCACCCTCGCTGGGTCCGGTGGTTGCTCACTGGGTCACTCACTGGGTCCACCCTTTGCTACCCCATGCCTGGGATTCACGCACCTGAGTCTGTCTGACGGACTTTCCCTGTGCAACCACGCTCTCCTAGCTGCTGGCTTCGCCCCTCTTACCGGTCAGGCTGAAGAATTCATTGTTATCAAACTTCTGAAAAGTTCAATTTTCTGTGTTCTGGCTGTGTTTTCTGTTGCTAATATTTTATTGTCTCTACAATTGTTTGTGTGAGAAAGCACAGCATCTCTACCTATGCTTCCATCTTGGCAGAAGTCCTCACACTCATTTTTTTTTTAATCTTCATCCAAGGATGTGCTTATTGATTTTTTAAATGATTTTATTTGTTTATTTTTTTACAGAGAATGGAAGGGAGGAAAAAAGAGGAAGAAAGAAACATCAGTGTGTGGTTGCCTCTCACAAGCCCCCGATCAGAAACCTAGCCCACAACCCAGGCCTGTGCCCTGACTGGGAATCGAATCGTTGACCCTTTGGTTCACAGGCTAGGTCTTAATCCACTGAGCCACACCAGCCAGGGCTCCATTTTTATGAAGATGAGGAATGATCGGACATATTCACCCTGTCATTTTTTTTCTTTTTTTAGATTTTATTTATTTATCTTTAGATGGGAAGGGGGGAGGAAGAGAGAAAGAGAAACATCAATGTATGGCTGCTTTTCGTGCATCCCCTGCTGGGAACTGGCCTGCATGGACCTGGTCTGCAACCCAGGCATGTGCCCTGACTGCGAATCGAACCACGATCGTGTGGTTTGCAGGCCCGCGCTCAATCCACTGAGCTATACCATCCAGGGCTCATTTTTCTTTTTAAGGTGACTTATCTCATCAGAAATCCAAGACACATTCTCGTGTCCAGCTACTTATTCTGGATCATTTCCAACTTTGTTAAGAAACCAAAGTCACTGGAACAATATTTCACATGGTTCATCCAAGGAAGTGGTCAGTGTAAGTAAAAATATGGCTGCTGGATAATGGCCGCCATCCTTCACCAGAGCTCGTCCTGCACCCAGCCCACCAGCCCTCCTTCTCCCTCCCCTGTTGGGTGAAGGGTCCGTCCCCACTGGAGACCCACAGTTTCTCATCATCTCACTGGCTCTCACAGGGCAGCAGAGACCCCGCAGGCTTTTCAGTGAGGCCCATCACAAACCAGCCTGGTCGTCCAATACAAATGCAGAGCTCGCCTGGGGCTTTCTAAACATCTGTTTTTTACTGGCCTCCTGGACCACACTGTTCTGACTTGCCACCATTCATTCATTCATTCGTTCACTCATTCCTTCATTCATTCATGTATTTTAATTTGACTTTTAGAAAGAGAGAGAAACATAGACTCCTTGCTCCACTTATTGATGCCTTCATTGGTTGTTTCTTGTGTGTGCCCCGACCGGACATCAAGCCCACAACCTTGGTGCATCGGGACAACGCTCTAACCCACTGAGCTCCCGCCCAGAGCACTGCCAGCATTTTTCAGCTGTGTCCTCATAAAATACTCTTTTCCCTCTTGTTCTATCTGTCTCAAAGATGTGTGCTTCCCCGTCAGGTCTCTGTCCTTCTAATGAGGCAGAGTTTCTAGGTGTTCCTAGATACTTGAAATTCTGCAAATTTTCCTGAAACTGCAGGATGAATCCCATAATTCTGCTGGGACATGTCTCCCTAGCTTCAGACTTGTTTGTCTAAAGCCCACAGACACCTGCCCTGGAGAAAGCCACAAATATGGATAATGCAGTGTGTTCAACATGAAGCACGTGGTCCTGAAACTCCCAAACTGCTCCTACTGCCTCAGTGGATTATTGGATAAATAGGACAATCCCTCCCCCAAGGGCTGGCGTGAGTCTGATGCTTTCCCACCTCCCCATGCCCCCACCTTTCCCCTTTACCTGAACCCCACGACCTTGGTGAGTGTCTTCGTTCTGGTCTCTGCCACAATGCCTGTTTTTAGCTAAATCTTCCTTTTCAGCACTTTGTAAAATAGCACTTCTCCCCAGTAGAATGCACTCTAGCATTCTCCCTTTCTTCCCTTGGCCCTCAGTGCCAACGAGTGTGTATTCTAATTGTGTGTCTGTTTCCTGTGTCTCCCGACTAAAGAGTGAGCTCTTTGTACTGTTCCCTGTTAACCCCGGGACCTAGAGTGGTGTTTGCCACATCTTCAGCAGCTAATACACCTTCATTAAATAAGGAGTATTAATTTGCCATCCCTTCCCTCCGTGCTTCATGAACCAGCATCACGTTTACTTCCCACCTGGATTAATCGGACAGTCTCAGCAGTGTCCTCCCAACCCCCCTCATGCCCTTTGGACCTTCTAGGCTCTGTTGTGGCAATCATCTGTGACCCAGGGACAAGTCCACAGTCCCCAAATTGTTTGCCTGCAGAGTAAAAGTTCAGCATTCAAAGCCCACGGGCATAGTTCATATCGAGCTATTCCTGACTGGATGCTTCAGCCCTAAGTTCTGCTTTGCTTCGGATTCTTCTTTCAAGAAAAAAAAAAAAAACAACAAAAACAGGCAACTGGAGAAACCCTGGGGTGGAGTCGAACAAGAAGGAAACAACCCCCTCATGGACACTCTGTTTGATTTTGCCATTTGATGGAGAAAGTGGTAGGAATGGTGCCACCGCTGTTCCTGGGAGTAAAAAAGTCCAGTCGATAGCCCTGAAAATGTCATCCTTATCGTGACATCTTGCTTCTCTACCCCCTAAAACTCCACACACAAACTCTGAAACCACACCAAGTGGCCCCCAACGTGGGGGGGGTGGAATTGGAAAGAAAATTATAAGCCAGAGGAAAGGCAGCTCGTTTGCAAAGGAGCAATAATTGCCATCGCAACAATGAGGGCAAGAAGACACAAGAGCGTCCAGGGCTCTGAGAGTTTCCCATCCACCCAAAGCTCCAAACTCGGCACAGTTGGGGCAGCACGAAAGCCCGTCCTCGGGCCCCCCAGCTCTCTGGGGAGGTCTCCTCAGGAGGCCCTGGTGACCAGGGGCAGAGCCTGCTCTGAAAGCACCCTGCTCACACCAGTCAAACACCTAACGATGGATGACAATGCTCCATCTCCACACTCACTCACTCAGTTCTTCAGCAAATACTTGTCAATGTGCCAGACACCATGTGAGCCAGTGTGACCGCAAGAGTGAAGCTACCACGGGGCGCCTGCCTCCACGCAGCCTGTCACGCACCCACTCTCTCTGCCTCCCCCCCACTGCAGTGGCCTTTGGATCATGGTTCGACCATGCCTGTGGCTGGATGTCGAGGAGAGGGAAGGGGAACTTCCTGATAGTGAGTTACGAAGAGCTCAAGCAGATAACTTGGTGCTCAGCACACCATCTCAACGCCATCTTCACTGCCTTCACTGCCATCCATGACTCTGTCTCTCTTCCTTCTCAAAGTCTAGCCCTGGGGAGGGTCCTTAGAAATGAAAGAAACTCTCTAGTCTTCATTGTCCTGCTCCCGCTCAGCACCCACAAGCTCCGAGCTATCTTTCTCCTTGTGTTCTTCTTTGTTTCATTCATGACTTAAAGGCTTTTTTTGTGCATTGAGACAGAGTACAGGGCCTTAGCCTCACACTGGTTCTAAAATTTGCAGGGGAAGGACACACTAGGTGTTACTGATAGCCCAATGCTAAGAGGGGTCCAAGGAACAAGAAGAAACTGGGAAGAAGACAGGTTTGATTCCAGAGATGTGTCCAACTCTCTGGCAACCCAACCTGACTGATGGAAGGAAAAAGAAGTCATGAAATCTATCTGCATACTGGTTCGGACAGGCCAAGGGCTGGACTGACCGCTGAAGGGCAGGAGACGCTGTCAGATGGAGTTCAAGCCAATAAGACTGACTGAGCCGTGGAAGGAGGACCTTGGCCTATTAGTGGGATCTTGGGGAAAAGAGGAGAAACCATCCACACAGGCTTGCGCTTCTGTCTGACACATGTCACTCCCCTCTGGGCACTTCTGTCCAGTCCTCTGTGGTTTCCACGTGAACTCCATTTTTAAACAGAAGTCTTTTGTGACTCACTTAGCAACTCCAGGTACACACCTCCATGCCTCCCTGGACTTGTACATTCAAGCCACGAAATGAACTTTTATTGTGGTAACGGCTCCAGTCCTGCTTTTTGTTGTTGTTCTTATAGCTCATTGGCTCATGGAATGAAAAAACTCTCTTAAAACACTGTTGCTCTAAGACAAATGTCTACGATTCAAAGCAAAGTGTTACTATTATATTCATTTTTAATAATAACATTAACCTTCTGGTACCATGTGCCAAGTTCTAATTATTGAAATAATATATAAGAAGATCTTGGACAACTACGAGATCAAGGTGAATGGAGGTCTGATGACTATGGAATTGAAGAAACCACATTCATCCAGACTGGTAGGAGGGGCACAGATGAAGAATGGGCTGGCCCCACGTCCACGTGCACAAAATCTCAGGAGAAATATCTCAGGAGCTAGGAGTTCCAGACCCACAGTGGGCCCCCTGGCCCAGGATTCCAGTGCCCACAACTTCTGGCTGCGAAAACCAGCGGGGACTGAGTTGGTGGAGGAGGCTGATGAAGCCATAAGCAGCTGCTCTTAGGAACCCACAGGTGGACTCACCTACTCAGACTCACTCCCTCTGAGCTCCAGCACCGGAAGCTTGGAGGCACCACTGGTGCACAGGGGGAGACTGAAGGGTCTGGCATAGGGATGAGCAGGGGCCATTATCCCTTTGCTAAACCCTCCCCCCCACAGAGCCGGTAGGCTAGTGCCTTTTCTGAGACTTTATCAACCTGGATAATGCTGTGTGACCTGCCTTGGAGATTCACAGAGGCCCTACCCCACCCAACTTACGGGGCCACCCAAGCTGCCTTCTGTAAGAATGGCTAGTATGGTTTATACATCTTCTCAAACATGTAATAACCGGCTTCAGTGAGCCCAAATGGCAGCCAGACTAGGGTCATGTATTGACTTCACCTGGGAATCTGCAAGCCCAGCACATGTGGCAGCCACCCCAGATTGCTCTATAGCTCAGGAAGGGTGGCCCTAGGCAGAACACAGGTGGGGGCTGACCTTGGCCTGCACCTCCCAGGAAACCCAGGGGTCTCTGCACCCAGTGGACAGCTACAGATCATGATGGCGCACCACCACCCTGCCCCTGCACAGCTGATCCTCCACAGAGGGCGAACGTTGGTGGTCAGTGGTCATAGCCAGTCATTGCAGCCAACTGGCCTGAGTAAATTCCTCCCTTTGACCTGCCAACAGCAACCAAGATACAACTACAAGAGGAGGGTGTACTCAGCCCACACAAAGGGCACACCGCAAGTATCCAAGTACCCACCTTGGGTGATAGGGGAGGCTGTGCCACTGGACCCTATAAGATACCTACATTAGGCCACACTACCAAGACACAGAGTCAAAGCAGGTCTACCTAATACATAGAAACAAACATAGGGAGGCTGCCAGAATAAGGAGACAGAAACATGGTTCAAATGAAAGAACAGACCAAAATTTCAGAAACAGACCTAAATGAATTGGAGATAACAATCTATCAGATGCAGAGTTCAAATCATTGGTTATGAAGATTCTCAGAGACCTTAGTGAGGACCTCAGCAGCATAAGAGGACCAACTCAGGCACGAAGGGCACACTAATGAAACAAATAACAGTTCACAGGGAAACTACAGTAGAACAGTTTAAGCCGAGAATCAAACTAATGATTTGGAACATAAGGAAGCAAAATTTACCATGCAGAATGACAAAAAAAAAAAAAAAAATCCAAGAACTTGGAAATCTATCTGAAAAAAAAAAATAGTGAAAGAAAGCTTCCCTAAGTCAGTGAAGGGAATAGGCATACAAGTCCAGGAAGTACAGAGACTCCCAACTATGATGGATGCAAAGAGGCCCACTCCAAGACACATAATTAAAAGACCAAAGTTTAAAGAAAAAGACAGACTCTTAAAAGCAGTAAGGGGAAAGAAGAGAGTTACTGGTAGGTTTCTAGCTGTGAGGGGGGAGGGGCAGAATGGGGGAAGAAGTGAGGGGAATAAGAAGCACAAATAGGTATTTACAGAATAGCCATGGGGTTGAGAAGCCAAAGAACTTACATGCATGACCCATGGATGTGAACCATGCTAGAAGGAATGCCTGAGGGAGTGGGGGGCACTGGGTACAAGGAAGCAAAAGAAAAAAATCAAGACAATTTTAATAACATAATCAATAAAATATAATTTTTTAAAGATCTTGTAAATCTGTATGTGGTATTCAAATGTTACTCATGACATACTGTATTACTTTAATGGGACATTGAGGATTTGAAGTCAATCCCTCACATCTTTGCCAAGTCTTCCCTAAACCTCTCCTTCCTTAATCCTCATCATAATTGTCCACAAGACTTTCTAAAAGTCTCTTCAGAAAAACTATGCCCCGCATTTTACTGGTAAAGTGTCCTGAATTCAGTTACACTGGGAAACTCATGTTGACTCCATCTTTCACTTAGTAGTGCTCTTTCTTATCACCTTCTTCCCTTTCTTCCTCCTGGTCACGTCCAACACAACACTTCTCCTTTCTGTGCTGTTCCTCTTCCTCCTTCTGCTCCTCATCCTGCAGTTTCCCCTTCTCACCTCCTCTCCTATGACCTTCCCTTTCCTGTCCTCTCTTTGGTATTTTCTTCTTCTAGGACATAAGAAGTGCTATACAGAAGATCTGCCAATATCTGGGCAAGATGCTAGAACCATAGGAAATGAACTTAGTGCTCAAGAATAGCTCCTTCCAAGTCATGAGGGAAAACAAGTTGTCCAATTACACACTCCTGCCCAGTTGGCTTGTAGATGGGAAGAATGGATCCCTGATGCGAAAAGGTAAGTGAAAATGGCCCTCCTTCAGAATGCATCAGAGTATGCAGAGGGCATTCTCCTCAGCACAGTAGGGCACTACTAGTTGGCACCTGGGAGTGTGTGAACTTGTCGACTTTACCTGCTCATCCCCCAGAGAACTCACATGGTCTTCTTTTTTAAAGATTGTATTAATTTACTTTTAAACATAGAGGAAAAAGAGGGAGAAAGAGAGGCAGAGAAACATCAATGTGTGGTTGCCTCCCGAGTGCCAACCCACCCCAACTAAAGACCCTGCCTGCAACCCATGTGCCCTGACTTGGAATTGAACCAGCAACTCTTGTTCACAGGCTGGTACTCAATCCACTGAGCTAGACCAGCCAGGGCTCTTCGTATGCTCTCCTCAGGGGGTCTGTTTTCCAAGTACTTATTTGGCCTGTAGACAGGTGGAGGCAGTTGATCAGACATGGAATTGTCACCTGACTTTGTAGGGCATTCAGATTCTCTGTCCTCTGATTCTGGCATGGGGGTATCCCCTCTTCAAACATAAATTTTTCCCAGGTGCATTTGCCACACCTGCCGAGCTGCAAGCTGGGATGGACCAGAGAGGCGAGGACAGGCACGGGGATGGTCCTGCTGGTGCTGCTCCCTTGCTGAGTGTGCACAAAGCATCGGCCTGCACAGAGAAGGGTATAAACAGCGACTCAGCTGGAAAAAATGAGGAAGAAGAGACCTTTCACTCAACTGAGAGGCCGTGTTGCTGTCAGACACTGTGGTGGATGATTAATTGCATCCATATCTCTGGGCTAAAGATGAGTGAAGAGTGTCCACTACACAGGATGGAAGGAGCCTGTTTTCCCAGAGCCCTGTAGTAATTCAAGATCATCCAGGATGATCAATGGAAAGAAGTGTGTAAATGATTCAAAAGACCACAAATGGGTGGGGGCTGCCACTCAGGGCAGATGGGATGCGGGCCACCATCCCAGTGGGCCACAAGGTCAAAACATCAAGACAAAGACTCAAATTCTCAATCCTTAAAATCTATAGGGAACCCTGGCTGGTGTGGCTCAGTGGATTGAGTGTGGGCCTACAAACTGAAAGGTGGTTGGTTCGATTATCGGTCAGGTCACATGCCTGGGTTGCAGGCGTGGTCAGGGTCCAGCTGGGGGCATGTGAGAGGCAACTGAAGTATCTGTCATACATGGACATTTCTCTCCCTCTTTTACCTCCTTCCTTCCCTTTCTTCTAAAAATAAATATATAACACCTTCTTAAAAAAATCTAGAGGGTTACTAGACTTATCATGGTATCACAGCATAAGATATATAAATGTCTTGAACCTGAAACAAAGATTGTATATCAACTATACTTTAAAATTGTTTTAAATTTAATGAACTATGACCTTCTAGATATAAATTGGCTTTGGACCCATGATCCCTTTCTTCTTTCTGATTACTCACATTCGGACCATCCACCCAGTACCTTTCCCGTGACTGAGTTTTTGAAGCCGACAACTTGTCTAATTACAGAAAAAAATTCAGCCACTTCCAGGTGTGGAACTTTATTTTATGTGCGCGGACCCAGAGGAATCAGTCTCCAAACTCTGGGCCCTGAGCAGCGGGGAGCAGTTATTTTTATAGAGCAAGGGAGGGCCCGTCCTGTGGACCCTACTTCTGGTGTGAAAGCAGGAGGCAGCTTACAGAAGCAAAAGGACCAGAGCATTATCTCTGGCATGCAGACGATAAGCAGTCGTCCAGAGAAGCTAAAAGAAAACAACTGGGCTGCAAAATGGAATCACTCTCTAGTCACTGCTGTGTCTTAGAATAGCTATCAATTTCTCCCAACAGTCTGATTTTTCAGGTTCGCCTGAACAGACACAGTCTCTCAGCTGGTGTTTCCTATAGGTCAGCTGAGCTGAATGTACACAGAGTCTGTCTGGGTCCAAGAGATCTGGGCGTGGCTTCCTGAAAGTCATGTGTTACAGAGGACTCAGGAGCACCAAAAAGAAATTACAATAAAAAGCGTTCTGCCCTGGCTGGTGTAGCTCAGTGGATTGCGCACAGGCCTCTGAAGTAAAGGGTTGCCAGTTCAATTCCCAGTCAGGGCACAAACCTGGGTTGCAGGCCAGGTGCCCAGTAGGGGACATGTGAGAAACAACCACACATTGATGTTTCTTCCTTTCTTTCTCCCTCATTTCCCTTCTCTCTAAATATAAATGTTAAAAAGTGTTCTAACAATGAAATTTTGAGCCCAAGAGGGACAGCAGGGTGCTATAGGACAGCGGTTACTCATTAGACATTCTCCTAAAGTATTTCCATTTCCATAAGTGTGTAATATCTACTTCTGGTTTATATATAAGTACATATTGTTCTGTTGTATGATAATTTCACTAATGTATTACTTTAGTTAACATATTAATGTAATGCATGCATATTCATCTAAATGACATGCAAAGTAATAATATGATGAGAAATTAAGAGTACGGCTTCTGGTGTCAAAGTCTTTTGCTCCAAATCCCCATCTATCGCTTTCTGCCTGTGCGGCCTCTCGGGGTCTCTTTTTCTCACCCATAAAATGGAGAAAATAATAGTACATCCCTGACTCTTTTCATCATCTTTTCAACAAATATTTGAGTACGTGCTATGTGTCAATGGCCTGGAAACACTAAGCCTTTGGCGATTCAAAAAGAAAAGTTTATGATTTTCTGAAAACACGTTGGAGATACAGTTCATACAGACAGCAGACACACACACAAACAGGAAAAACCAAGCACGTCACACGTAATAAGTGTTATGAAATGAAATAAGAAGCAGCGATTGGGGATCATCAGTTTTAAACTGGGCTGTGGGTGGAAAAGAACCTCACTGAGAAAACTGCAATAGAGTGAAGACTTGAAAGAAGCCAGCGGGCAAGACAGGGCTATACCTGGGCAAGAGGCATCCCAGGAAGAAGGGATGGGAACTGCAAATAGTTTGAGAAGGGAGGGGTGCCTGGCACATTGGAGGCCAAATCAGAAGGCTCAATGCAAGGGAGGTGAGTGAGCAAGTGGTGGGTCCTGGGAGGTGGAGTCAGAGAAGTGAGAGGGGACCGAGTCGCCAGAGGCCCTGTGGAAGCCAGAGCACTTTCTGCGAGTGGCCCCAGAAGAGCTTGGAGTTCTGAGCAGGAAGTGACGCCACTCTGAAACAAGCCATCTTGTTTCTCAAGGTATCAGGATGACTGCCATTTTTTTTAAAAGATTTTATTTATTTATCTTTAGAGGGGAAGGGAAGGAGAGAGGGAGAGAAACATCAATGTATGGTTGCCTTTCGTGCATCCCCTGCTGGGAACTGGCCTGCAGGGAACCTGCCTGCAACCCTGGCATGTGCCCTGACTGGGAATCGAACCGCGATTGTCTGGTTCGCAGGCCCACGCTCAATCCACTGAGCTACACCAGCCAGGGCAGGATGACTGCCATTATGAGAGTAACTTAGAAAGGAGAGGGAGAGAGATCCACAGCAGAGAGACTAATGAGAAGTCCAATACCCTAACGCAGGAGAGAGAGGATGCTGGCTGGGGCCACAGTGGCAGAAATGGAGGTGGAGAGACAGGGCCAGATTCTAGATGCATCAGAACAGAGAGCTGCATTCATGATGATGAAGGGTGTGTACGCAGTGTAGGCTGGGAGAGAGGAGAAGATAGGGAATCACTTCCAGACTCGGGGAAGTGGGGATATGCCCCACGGGTGTGGCTGCAGGAGGGAAAAGGCCCACCAGGGATCCAGGAGTCATTCTGTGATCTTAGCTGCCGAGAGGTGTTGGGGACTGGAGACCCGACCCTACTTCTCATCTGAGTCTCATTTTATGTTTCTCAGGAACTGCTGTAGAGTGAAAAAATCACTTCACGGTGGCCCAAGCTGAAGCCTTTGACAAAATATTGCAGGAGAAGATGGCCGGCCTTCCTGCAGCGCTGTTCCCATGGGAACGATGTTGAAAGGCTTCTACATCTCCCAAAGATAAATATTTGTTCTCCTGCCTCCAACTGCTGGCGGCCACTGCATAAAACCTGTTATTTCATCAGGAGCCTCAAATGATCAGATCTCTGACCTTTGACACCTCGGTTGTTAAAAATTACCAGGACATCTCTAGCTCATGGTATTCCATCCACGCTCTTAAAAAACACTGAATATATTCAGAATGATACCGAATAATACAAATATTACCAAAGCTATGCCAAAAATTGTTTATAAAAATGAGAAATAAAATGACAAAAGCAGCTAAGGCTCCTTGTCTTTCCATGGCCTCTTATCTGCCCAACTTTTTAGTAGCGTGACCTGGCAGTATTTAGTTCCCAGCCACACATTATTCTCTTGCTATGTGGTCTTTGACCAGAAACGATATATCGTATTAATGGAGGCTTTGGAAACATAGGTAAAGGGCTTACTGTATAACACTTTCATCAACTGACAGCTTTCCTCCGTGTTTGAGACATGGTTTTTATCCACGCTGACTATATAACCAGCTCAGCGTTTAGTGCCCAGACCTGTTTTAGTGCCCCACGCTCCCGTGGGTGGACCTGGGTTCCTTCCCCACTCATTTCTGCCTGTTTCAAACACTGCTTTGGCCTAACACATGAGCTGTCCTGGAAAATGTTTGAGGGATGAATGGATAAAGGAAATGAGATCTGTACAACAAGGGATGGTTATCGAGCCTTAAAGAAGGAAATTCTGCCATGTGCAGCAACGAGTATGACCCTGGTGGACAATGTGCTAAGCGACAGAAGCCAGACAGAAGGGCAAATGGTGCATAGGTTCACTGGGAGGAGGAATCTAAAACAGGCCAACTCCAAAGCCAAGAGGCGGTTGCCAAGGGCAGCAAGAGGGGCCGTGGAGGTTGCAGGGCCCTGGGTACGACGATCTGGTCATACAAGGTGTGTGAATTCTAGAGACCGGCCCTAGAATTGAACCCATAAGTACCGATCCTGGATTGTCCGTCTACAATTTGTGAAGATGGTGGATCTCGTGTTAAGTGTTTATGCTCACGTAGGGTATTTCATTAGGCAATTGCACCAAAATTGACTTTTTTTTAAGTATTTTTTTTATTTTTTATTGATTATGCTGTTACAGTTGTTCTATTCCCCCCTTCATTCCCCTCCACCCTACCCCCCATCCCCACCATTACCCCCCCTTTAGTTTATGACCATGTGTCTCAAGTCCTTTAGATTCTATATTTCCCATGCTATTCTTGCCCCCCCATCTATTTTCTATCTACTGTCTATGCTACTTATTTTCTGTACCTTCTCCCCCCCTTCTCCTCCTCCCACTCCCCTGTTGCTAACCCTCCTTGAGATCTTCATTTCTATGTTTCCACTCCTGATCTAGCTGTCCTTTTAGTTTGCTTTTGTTTTAGGTGTGGTTGTTAATAACTGTGAGTTTGTTGTCCTTTCACTGTTCATGTTTCTTTAACTTCTTTTTCTTAGATAAGTCCCTTTAACATTTCATATAATAAGGGCTTGGTGATGATGAACTCCTTGAATTTGCTCTTATCTGAGAAGCACTTTATCTGTCCTTCCATTCTAAATGAAAGTTTTGCTGGATAGAGCAATCTTGGTTGTAGGTCTTTGGATTTCATGACTTGGAATACCTCTTTCCAGCCCCTTCTTGCCTGTAAGGTCTCTTTTTGAGAAATCTGCTGACAGTCTGATGGGGACTCCTTTGTAGGTGACTGTCCCCTTAGCTCTTGCTGCTTCTAGGATTCTCTCCTTCATTTTAATTTTGGCTAATGTAATTATGATGTGCCTTGGTGTGTTCCTTCTTGGGTCCAACTTCTTTGGGACTCTCTGAGCTTCCTGGATTTCCTGGAAGTCTATTTCCCTTTGCCAGATTGGGGAAATTCTCCCTTTATTATTTGTTCAAATAATTTTTCCACTGGTGGCTGTGCCTTTCCCCCTTCTGGTACCCCTATAATTCGGATGTTGGAGCGTTTAAAGATGTCCTGGAGGTTCCTAAGACTCTCCTCATTTTTTTGAATTCTTGTTTCTTCACTCTTTTCTGTTTGGCCATTATTTGCTTTCTTCTGGTCCACTCCATTGATTTGAGCCCCAGTTTCCTTTTCATTGCTATTGGTGTCCTGTGCAATTCCATTCATTTCAATTAGTTTCGCCTTCATATATTTGTCTAATTTGTGGGTATAATCAACCAGTTCTGTGAGGATCCTGATGACCAGTGTTTTAAACTGTGCATCTGAGAGTTTTGCTATTTCTTCATCGCTTAGATCTATGGGCTCTGGGGCTTTGAGATCTTGCGACATTTTTGGTCTCTTCTGGCCCTTTAAGTGTGAGGAACGGAGCCTTGGACTCCCAGGTCGCTGGATTGTGACGCTGTATGTGGGGGCATGGTCAGAGGGGGGAATGGCGACCCCCTCTGCAGTTTCTCACAGCTGGGTGAGGATTAGCGTCTTAGGTGGTTCACCTGGGCCGGGCCACTCAGAGTCGCTGGGTTATGACGCTGTATGTGGAGGTGGGGTCAGAGCAGGTAAATGGCGGCGCCCCTGCTGCCACTTGCTGCGGGAACCCACTGGGTCCCGGTCTGATCGCCCACTCCCTCGCTCGTCTATCCGCGCACAAAGGCGGGACCACGGTCGGGACCCGCAGCCCTGCTCTCTCGCTGTCTCCCCACGCTGGCTCGCTTGGACGCTCCCTCGCTCACTCGCTCGCTCCTTCCCTCACTCACTCACTAGGTCCCACCCACCCTGCGCCTGGATTCTGCGCACCTGAGTTCGTCTGACCCAGTTTTCCTGTGCTGCCCCGCTCTGCCACCTGCTGGGTTAACCCCTACGGGTCAGGCTGAAGAATTTGTTGTTCACAGAATTCCGAAAGATCAATATTCTGTGTTCTGGCTGTGTTTTCTGTTGCTAGTATTTACTTGTGTCTAAACTTGGTTATGTGAGAAGGCACGGCAAATGCACCTATGCCTCCATCTTGGCGAAAGTCAGCCCCACACCCCGTTAAGTTTTGAGAGACTAAAATATGAAAACTGGGCTTGCAAACTAGAGTGGAAAATGTAAAGGAGCCCTGCTCACTCACCAGTTAAGAAAAAGCTCAGGAGCCGCGCCGGGTTTTTTTTGTTTGTTTTGTTTTACTTTTTTTTCCCTAGTGGATTTCTGGTGGGTGAGAAGGGAAATAGCCTTCTCCAGTACCACGATTGAGTTCTTTGAGGGTAAAATAAAACACGGGGCCTAAAAAACCAGCATGGAAAAGTAAAGGGGGGCTTTCTGACACCTGAGTTAAGACAAAACTCTGGAGCCTTGCCGGGTGTGTGTTTTTTTTTGCCAAATGTCTTTCAGGTCTTTAATATGAAAAATAGACTTCCCCTGTGCCCTCTTCACTTCTTTGAGACTAAAAGATGAAAAGTGGGCTCGGAAAACGAGCCTTGGAAAAGTAAAGGAGCCTTTCTCACACTGCAGGAAAGAGAGAACTCGGTAACCTTGCCGGGTGGTTTGTTTTGCCAAATGGGTTTCTGGATTTTAATGTGAAAAACAGCCTCCTCCTGTGCCCTGCAGAGGTCTTTGGTGCCAAAATATGAAAACTGGGCTTGAAAACTGTCCTGGGAAAACAGTTTTCAAGCCCAGATCCATCTCAGAAAGAGCCTTGCTCACTGAGAAGTTCAGAAAACACTCGGGAGCATTAGAGGACGGCAGGAGGATTTTGTGGAATTGGTTCAAGTGCTTAATATGAAAAAATAGCCTTCTCCAGTGGCCCGTTCAGTTTTGAGAGACTAAAATATGAAAACTGGGCTTGCAAAAAGACTGGAAAATGTAAAGGAGTCCTGCTCACTCACCAGTTAAGAAAAAGCTCAGGAGCCGCGCCGGGTTTTTTTTTTGTTTTGTTTTGTTTTACTTTTTTTTCCCTAGTGGATTTCTGGTGGGTGAGAAGGGAAATAGCCTTCTCCAGGACCACGATTGAGTTCTTTGAGGGTAAAATAAAACACGGGGCCTAAAAAACCAGCATGGAAAAGTAAAGGGGGCTTTCTGACACCTGAGTTAAGACAAAACTCTGGAGCCTTGCCGGGTGTGTGTTTTTTTTGCCAAATGTCTTTCAGGTCTTTAATATGAAAAATAGACTTCCCCTGTGCCCTCTTCACTTCTTTGAGACTAAAAGATGAAAAGTGGGCTCGGAAAACGAGCCTTGGAAAAGTAAAGGAGCCCTTCTCACACCGCAGGAAAGAGAGAACTCGGTAACCTTGCCGGGTGGTTTGTTTTGCCAAATGGGTTTCTGGATTTTAATGTGAAAAACAGCCTCCTCCTGTGCCCTGCAGAGGTCTTTGGTGCCAAAATATGAAAACTGGGCTTGAAAACTGTCCTGGGAAAACTGTTCCAGTTTTCCCAGGACAGTTTTCAAGCCCAGATCCATCTCAGAAAGAGCCTTGCTCACTGAGAAGTTCAGAAAACACTCGGGAGCATTAGAGGACGGCAGGAGGATTTTGTGGAATTGGTTCAAGTGCTTAATATGAAAAAATAGCCTTCTCCAGTGGCCCGTTCAGTTTTGAGAGACTAAAATATGAAAACTGGGCTTGCAAAAAGACTGGAAAATGTAAAGGAGTCCTGCTCACTCACCAGTTAAGAAAAAGCTCAGGAGCCGCGCCGGGTTTTTTTTTTGTTTGTTTTGTTTTACTTTTTTTTCCCTAGTGGATTTCTGGTGGGTGAGAAGGGAAATAGCCTTCTCCAGTACCACGATTGAGTTCTTTGAGGGTAAAATAAAACACGGGGCCTAAAAAACCAGCATGGAAAAGTAAAGGGGGCTTTCTGACACCTGAGTTAAGACAAAACCCTGGAGCCTTGCCGGGTGTGTTTTTTTTGCCAAATGTCTTTCAGGTCTTTAATATGAAAAATAGACTTCCCCTGTGCCCTCTTCACTTCTTTGAGACTAAAAGATGAAAAGTGGGCTCGGAAAACGAGCCTTGGAAAAGTAAAGGAGCCTTTCTCACACCGCAGGAAAGAGAGAACTCGGTAACCTTGCCGGGTGGTTTGTTTTGCCAAATGGGTTTCTGGATTTTAATGTGAAAAACAGCCTCCTCCTGTGCCCTGCAGAGGTCTTTGGTGCCAAAATATGAAAACTGGGCTTGAAAACTGTCCTGGGAAAATTCAGTTTTCCCAGGACAGTTTTCAAGCCCAGATCCATCTCAGAAAGAGCCTTGCTCACTGAGAAGTTCAGAAAACACTCGGGAGCATTAGAGGACGGCAGGAGGATTTTGTGGAATTGGTTCAAGTGCTTAATATGAAAAAATAGCCTTCTCCAGTGGCCCGTTCAGTTTTGAGAGACTAAAATATGAAAACTGGGCTTGCAAAAAGACTGGAAAATGTAAAGGAGTCCTGCTCACTCACCAGTTAAGAAAAAGCTCAGGAGCCGCGCCGGGTTTTTTTTTTTGTTTGTTTTGTTTTACTTTTTTTCCCTAGTGGATTTCTGGTGGGTGAGAAGGGAAATAGCCTTCTCCAGTACCACGATTGAGTTCTTTGAGGGTAAAATAAAACACGGGGCCTAAAAAACCAGCATGGAAAAGTAAAGGGGGCTTTCTGACACCTGAGTTAAGACAAAACTCTGGATCCTTGCCGGGTGTGTGTTTTTTTTGCCAAATGTCTTTCAGGTCTTTAATATGAAAAATAGACTTCCCCTGTGCCCTCTTCACTTCTTTGAGACTAAAAGATGAAAAGTGGGCTCGGAAAACGAGCCTTGGAAAAGTAAAGGAGCCCTTCTCACACCGCAGGAAAGAGAGAACTCGGTAACCTTGCCGGGTGGTTTGTTTTGCCAAATGGGTTTCTGGATTTTAATGTGAAAAACAGCCTCCTCCTGTGCCCTGCAGAGGTCTTTGGTGCCAAAATATGAAAACTGGGCTTGAAAACTGTCCTGGGAAAACTGTTCCAGTTTTCCCAGGACAGTTTTCAAGCCCAGATCCATCTCAGAAAGAGCCTTGCTCACTGAGAAGTTCAGAAAACACTCGGGAGCATTAGAGGACGGCAGGAGGATTTTGTGGAATTGGTTCAAGTGCTTAATATGAAAAAATAGCCTTCTCCAGTGGCCCGTTCAGTTTTGAGAGACTAAAATATGAAAACTGGGCTTGCAAAAAGACTGGAAAATGTAAAGGAGTCCTGCTCACTCACCAGTTAAGAAAAAGCTCAGGAGCCGTGCCGGTTTTTTTTTTTTGTTTGTTTTGTATTACTTTTTTTTCCCTAGTGGATTTCTGGTGGGTGAGAAGGGAAATAGCCTTCTCCAGGACCACGATTGAGTTCTTTGAGGGTAAAATAAAACACGGGGCCTAAAAAACCAGCATGGAAAAGTAAAGGGGGCTTTCTGACACCTGAGTTAAGACAAAACTCTGGAGCCTTGCCGGGTGTGTGTTTTTTTTGCCAAATGTCTTTCAGGTCTTTAATATGAAAAATAGACTTCCCCTGTGCCCTCTTCACTTCTTTGAGACTAAAAGATGAAAAGTGGGCTCGGAAAACGAGCCTTGGAAAAGTAAAGGAGCCTTTCTCACACCGCAGGAAAGAGAGAACTCGGTAACCTTGCCGGGTGGTTTGTTTTGCCAAATGGGTTTCTGGATTTTAATGTGAAAAACAGCCTCCTCCTGTGCCCTGCAGAGGTCTTTGGTGCCAAAATATGAAAACTGGGCTTGAAAACTGTCCTGGGAAAACTGAACAGTTTTCCCAGGACAGTTTTCAAGCCCAGATCCATCTCAGAAAGAGCCTTGCTCACTGAGAAGTTCAGAAAACACTCGGGAGCATTAGAGGACGGCAGGAGGATTTTGTGGAATTGGTTCAAGTGCTTAATATGAAAAAATAGCCTTCTCCAGTGGCCCGTTCAGTTTTGAGAGACTAAAATATGAAAACTGGGCTTGCAAAAAGACTGGAAAATGTAAAGGAGTCCTGCTCACTCACCAGTTAAGAAAAAGCTCAGGAGCCGCGCCGGGTTTTTTTTTTTGTTTGTTTTGTTTTACTTTTTTTTCCCTAGTGGATTTCTGGTGGGTGAGAAGGGAAATAGCCTTCTCCAGTACCACGATTGAGTTCTTCGAGGGTAAAATAAAACACGGGGCCTAAAAAACCAGCATGGAAAAGTAAAGGGGGCTTTCTGACACCTGAGTTAAGACAAAACCCTGGAGCCTTGCCGGGTGTGTGTTTTTTTTGCCAAATGTCTTTCAGGTCTTTAATATGAAAAATAGACTTCCCCTGTGCCCTCTTCACTTCCTTGAGACTAAAAGATGAAAAGTGGGCTCGGAAAACGAGCCTTGGAAAAGTAAAGGAGCCTTTCTCACACCGCAGGAAAGAGAGAACTCGGTAACCTTGCCGGGTGGTTTGTTTTGCCAAATGGGTTTCTGGATTTTAATGTGAAAAACAGCCTCCTCCTGTGCCCTGCAGAGGTCTTTGGTGCCAAAATATGAAAACTGGGCTTGAAAACTGTCCTGGGAAAACAGTTTTCCCAGGACAGTTTTCAAGCCCAGATCCATCTCAGAAAGAGCCTTGCTCACTGAGAAGTTCAGAAAACACTCGGGAGCATTAGAGGACGGCAGGAGGATTTTGTGGAATTGGTTCAAGTGCTTAATATGAAAAAATAGCCTTCTCCAGTGGCCCGTTCAGTTTTGAGAGACTAAAATATGAAAACTGGGCTTGCAAAAAGACTGGAAAATGTAAAGGAGTCCTGCTCACTCACCAGTTAAGAAAAAGCTCAGGAGCCGCGCTCGGGTTTTTTTTTTTGTTTGTTTTGTTTTACTTTTTTTCCCTAGTGGATTTCTGGTGGGTGAGAAGGGAAATAGCCTTCTCCAGTACCACGATTGAGTTCTTTGAGGGTAAAATAAAACACGGGGCCTAAAAAACCAGCATGGAAAAGTAAAGGGGGCTTTCTGACACCTGAGTTAAGACAAAACTCTGGAGCCTTGCCGGGTGTGTGTTTTTTTTGCCAAATGTCTTTCAGGTCTTTAATATGAAAAATAGACTTCCCCTGTGCCCTCTTCACTTCTTTGAGACTAAAAGATGAAAAGTGGGCTCGGAAAACGAGCCTTGGAAAAGTAAAGGAGCCTTTCTCACACCGCAGGAAAGAGAGAACTCGGTAACCTTGCCGGGTGGTTTGTTTTGCCAAATGGGTTTCTGGATTTTAATGTGAAAAACAGCCTCCTCCTGTGCCCTGCAGAGGTCTTTGGTGCCAAAATATGAAAACTGGGCTTGAAAACTGTCCTGGGAAAACTGTTCCAGTTTTCCCAGGACAGTTTTCAAGCCCAGATCCATCTCAGAAAGAGCCTTGCTCACTGAGAAGTTCAGAAAACACTCGGGAGCATTAGAGGACGGCAGGAGGATTTTGTGGAATTGGTTCAAGTGCTTAATATGAAAAAATAGCCTTCTCCAGTGGCCCGTTCAGTTTTGAGAGACTAAAATATGAAAACTGGGCTTGCAAAAAGACTGGAAAATGTAAAGGAGTCCTGCTCACTCACCAGTTAAGAAAAAGCTCAGGAGCCGCGCCGGGCGTTTTTTTGCCTAGTGCATTTCTGGTGGGTCAGAAGGGAAATAGCCGCCCTCTCCAGGGCCAGGATTAAGTTCTTTGAGGGTAAAATAAAACACGGGGCCTAAAAAACCAGCATGGAAAAGTAAAGGGGGCTTTCTGACACCTGAGTTAAGACAAAACCCTGGAGCCTTGCCGGGTGTGTTTTTTTTTGCCAAATGTCTTTCAGGTCTTTAATATGAAAAATAGACTTCCCCTGTGCCCTCTTCACTTCTTTGAGACTAAAAGATGAAAAGTGGGCTCGGAAAACGAGCCTTGGAAAAGTAAAGGAGCCTTTCTCACACTGCAGGAAAGAGAGAACTCGGTAACCTTGCCGGGTGGTTTGTTTTGCCAAATGGGTTTCTGGATTTTAATGTGAAAAACAGCCTCCTCCTGTGCCCTGCAGAGGTCTTTGGTGCCAAAATATGAAAACTGGGCTTGAAAACTGTGGAAAAGTTTCCCAGACAGATTTCAAGCTCAGGTCCATCTCAGAAAGAGCCTTGCTCACTGAGAAGTTCAGAAAACGCAGGTGTGGAATTGGTTCAAGTGCTTAATATGAAAAAATAGCCTCTCCAGTGGCCCGTTCGTGAAGACTAAATGAAAACTGGGCTTGCAAAAAGACTGGAAAATGTAAAGGAGTCCTGCTCATTCACCAGTTAAGAAGAAGCTGAGGAGCCGCGCAGGGCTTTTTTTTTGCCTGGTGCATTTCTGGTGGGTCAGAAGGGAAAAGGCCTTCTCCAGTGCCACAATTAAGTTCTTTGAGGGTAAAATAAAACACGGGGCCTAAAAAACCAGCATGGAAAAGTAAAGGGGGCTTTCTGACTCTGCTGTTTCGTGCCACTGGGCGAGGAGCAGAGCCTCAGGTGGTTCACCAGGGCCGGGCCACTCAGGGTCGCTGGGTTATGACGCTGTATGTGGAGGTGGGGTCAGAGCAGGGAAACGGCGGCGCCCTTGCTGCCACTTGCTGCGGGAACCCACTGGGTCCCGGTCGGACCGCCCACTCCCTCACCTGTCCGCCCATGCACAAATGCGCAACCACAGTCAACACGCAGCACTGCTCCCCGCTGTCACCCTGGTGGTCGCTCGCCTAGTGGCTCGCTCGGTCGCTCACTAGGTCCAACCCTGCGCCTGGATTCCGCGCCTGAGTCCGGCTGACCGAGACCTCCTGTGCAATCCCGCTTCATCAGCTGCTGGTTTTGCCCCTTACCAGTCAGGCTGAAGAATTTGTTGTTAACGGACTTCCGAAAAGTTCAATTTTCCGTGTTCTGGCTGTGTTTTCTGTTGCTAATATTTAGTTGTTCCTAAACTTGGTTGTGTGAGAAGGCACGGCACATCCACCTATGCCTCCATCTTGGTGGAAGTCAGCCAAAATTGACTTTATTCATTCCATGGTGGATGGGTGGTCGGGATGTTCCTGATCTGGACTCTGATCCTCCAGGCACCTCTGCGCGTGTCTTGCTGTGGGTCTCTTGGTGCACATTCCCATTGGGGGAACACGCCCAGGACTGGGACTGCGGGTTCCAAAGACCTGCATGCAACGTGCGGTTCCCATTTAAATTCCCGTGAGACATGGTTCCAAATCCTGGACAAATCAGCGTTCTCTAGCTGTTTGGTGTCAGCTTTAAATTATACACACAGAAACAAGTATAATTGACTTCTGTGTCTTTTCTCCCACCTGAATGTGGAGCATCTCTCCCATCCCACTCCAGGTCTCAGGCTCTGGAGCAGTGGTGTGTTACTGCCCCCTGGTGGTCTGGAGGCATTAGGACAGGTATGTGGACACCAGGTCTCTCCAGCCCTATGGGTGCTCCTGAATGAACCCCGTCTTTGATCTGAGCCAGCTGTCCCTTTTGCAATCAATTTACGGTGAAAATTACCTTCCAAACACACCCTAGTAGGGACTTGGCCCCCAACCCAGACATGTGCCCCCACTAGAAATCAAACGAGGGACTTCATGGCTTACAGGCCGGCAGTCAATCCACTGAGCCACACCAGCTGGGACCCACTGAAAAAAATCTCTCTTTTTGGAGAACTTGAGTCTTTTCCTTTTTCTTTTTGGTGGATTTTGCAAAGGGACAACCAGATAGAGCAATTCTGAATTTCCTCTTCATGAACTCAAGTCTTGGTGTGTCTTCATGATGACAGCGCTGTACCGAGTGAGTCCACCTGCTGCTCCTGGTCAGGGAGCTGACCGAGGTTTGCACGTTGGAACGAGACCCAGAGACCCTGCTGAACCGCCCTGGGGAATAAGAATGTTGAAACCCCAGGGGATAAAGTTGAGGCCCGTGGCATCTGAGATCACCCAAGTGGCTAAACCTGAACCCACCCCCTTCTGTGGTGTGCATCCTCTCGGGAAGGACCTGGAGGACTTGGAGCTTGGAGATGCCCAGTAATATGTCTGGTCAGAAGGGGGCACCCGTGAGCAGACTCCAGATGAGGTGTCCAATGCCCACCTTTCCCCCTTGCCAGGCTGAGAAGCCAGCACACCTGGGTTTCAAACATCGATTCTGTCTAATTTGAATGTCTCTCCACCCTCTGCACCACTCAGAGACCCCAGTCATCACTGCTGGAAAATGGGTTACCTCTTGAATTTTCTCTGATGCCCATCTTTGCACCCTGGAAACAGAGGCCCGTAGAAAACAAGCTAGAAACTGATCATCTGCCTGCCTGCCTGCTCCAGCCCCTTGGATCTGGTTGCCTTCTTAGTAACTGGTCCACACTCGTTCCTCCAGGAGGATGGGACATCTTGTGTCTCTGGGAACTGACACATCCCACACTGCCACCTACCTACATCTGGTGACTCAGGCCTGTTGAGTTCAAAAACCCTTCTGGTCCCTTCTGCCCCCTCACATCTGGGCTCTCCGGATTTCCGTTTAGCTTCCTTCTCCCCTCCGTGATCGTCTGACCAGGCAAGGACCCTTCTACCCAAATCACTGCCATCTCTACCTTAAGCACCCAGGATAGCCTTAAGCTTGAACTTCGCCCATTTGTGGAAGGTGCAATGAACTCTCTCCCTATGCGTCCTGAGTCTAAAAGCTTCACTTTCTCCAAAGCAAAACACACAGATTCACATCTTTACCACGGATGCCATGGAGACCGATAGTCCTACAAGGACCACCTAGAATACGATCAGAGATGGGTCACTGTGGAGCACAGGGCTCCTGGTAGGCGCCAGGAAGTTCAACAGTGACCCATAGGCATGTGACTGCTGGTGCAAAAATTTTTAAATTAATTAATTAATTTTGCTACAGCTGTGCAAAGAGAAATTCTTGCTCTGGCACTTTCCTGGAAGACACAGCTATGGGGAAGTTAAGGCCTGAAGTGAGGGGAGGTCCCGGATTGTTCTTGGGGATGGTAGGGCACAGCCTGGACTTGTGAGGAGAGCTGGGGTGGGCTTCTTAGGAGATGGTAGAACCTTTGGCTCAGGAAGAGGGTGGGGGGTGGGCCTGTTGAGGAAGAACCTGGAACGAAACTGAGAAGATGAGCAAGGAAGGTGTCCTGTTCTGCTGAATCCAGTCCCTTTCTGATCGGTCAGTCGGACGTCCACAAACTCTGTCTCCATCCTTTAGAAAATTACTGCGGTTTCCATCCCCGCCGGGTCCTGGGGTATCTGCAGCGCCTCAGGCACTGCCCTCCCTCCTCACTCTGCCAGGGCATGAATCCGAAACTTACTTCCTCTCTCCTGCCCCCAAGAACATCCCCAAGGACAACCTCTGCACCTAAGCTTCTTCTCCAGGGATATATGGGAAATTCTTAGATTTATTACTGCCCATACTACGAGGTCAGGGTCTGAATGGAGTTGTGGATTTAGTGTGTGTGCAGTGTGTGCGTTGTGTGTGCGTTGTGTGCACGTGTCCAAACCTACCTGGGTCTCTTAGGCAAGTGGGAGGGGTTTCATTGCATCCTGGCAGTGTACCTGTCCCTGCGAACCCAACGCTCCCCGCCAAGAGTGTCCCCCCACAACCGCCCGACAATCTGATCTAATTCTGTCTCTGCTCCCTGGAGGCTGGCCGGGCCTAAGGGGATCGGAGCCTGTGGGGCCAAAACTAGGGCCAGGACCGGGTCAGAGAACCAGCTGGGGATGACGCAGCGGCCAGGGCGGCCACAAGGGGGCGACAGAGGAAACAGGAGGGGGAGACCAAGTGAGCAGAGAGGGGGTGAGAGGTGTCCCACCCTGCTGTACGCAGGGCACCCAAGGAGGGGACCAGCGTGCAGCCTCTGAAGGAAACAGTGTTTACAAGATAACCATGCACTTTATTAATTTTCAAATGATAAACCCACACACCAAAAATGTCCAGATAATTTATGTGAATTGGAACAACTGGAGTCAGGTCCCTTCCTCAAAATAATAGAATCGACTGATAACAAAATCTGTCAACTGAATCTCATAAATAGGACACTTTGGAAAACAACTTCCAAAACGTCAGGCAATTGTAAAGTACAAGAACCAAATCCATACCTAAGGCCACAGTGATGGAAATAAAAACACTTTCTAGAGAACCTCTGTAAAGTCCAAATGAAGAAATAAATGATAGACTTCGATTGGGTTTTAATTTTATTGCGTGATTTTATTTGCTTGCTTTCCCACGCAGAGGTAGGGAGGGGGAGAAACATCCACGTGGAACAGAAACATGGGCCGGCCGCCTCTCGCGCGTCTCCAAGTGGGGACCTGGCCTTCGACCCACGCGTGGGCCCTGACTGGGAGTCCCTCAGGCCACCTCTCAGTTGGAAGGCAGGCTTTCACTCCGCTGAGCCACGGCAGCCGGGGCTAAAAAACATACTTAGATTGTAAATCTCAATCATGTATAAAAGTGTCAGTTGTCCCCGCCCTGCCAAAACAACTTGTGGATTCAACACAATTCAAATTAAATGACCGCGGAGGCTGGTCTACGTTCCTTGGAGAGTTCCCGGGCAGCCCCGCCAAAGCTGAACATCCACCCCGCGCAGCAATCCCGCTCCTAGACCCGAGAACGCCCAGAAATACCATGTGCACCCCACCCTGAATGCCGCAATGAACACAGCACACACGACTTCCAAAGGTAGAGAGAGAGAAGCGTATTCGTGCTGCAGAAGACTAACCCACCAGCAAGACCCGCGAGCCCCAGCTTCCCCCACCCCCTGGGCCCACCCGCTGGAAGAGATGCCCTAGTGGGGTCTGGTCCCCAGGGGTCTGCAGGGCGTCGCTGGACAGACTCCCTAGAAACCCAGCAACCACCCGGTGCCTAAGTCCTTCCCATCCACAGAGACCTCACCTAGATTTCCAGGCTTGTACAAGAGGAGGGTCCCTGCGTCGGGTCCTGCAGGGACAGCAGTTCTGGGACGTTAAGCTCTGTCCAGAAATCGCCGTCGGTCGACATCTCGGGAAAGACGGGGTCGGCAGCTGGAGCTGGAGCTGCGGCAGCGGGGACCGGCTCCTGGGCGTCCTGACAGGGTCCCGGCGGGTCCTGCAGGTGGCTGGAGGCGCCGGCCTCTCCCTCTGGGACACCTAGGAAGGGGTCGTCGAAACCTGAGTCTCCAGGAAGCTCGGAGCCCCCGGAAGACAAGGGATCCTGAGAAAGCAAGAGATCCCAAGGCAATTCCGGCTCCTCGGGCAACCCGGTACCAGAGACGGACCCCGGGCAGTCGGGGAACGCAGGGCCGGAGGCGGCAGGAGCCGGTGCAGGCACAGAGGCGCAGACTTCTGGGCTCCGGGACGAAGCCGGGGCTTGCGGGCCTGGCTGCTTGGTGCTGGTCGCTCTTTGCAGCCTGTACTCTTTGGCCCGACGGTTCTTGAACCACACCTGCAAGGAGAGGGGACAGGGAGGAAGGGTAAGAACACAGAAACTTGGAGCTCCCACCTCCGCCCAGGGTGAGGCGGCCCGGGAAAGGAAGGCCCGCAGTCCTGGCGCTTCTCCCTCCGCCCCCGCACCCGACTTTTGGCTCCAAGGTTCAGTGGCCGCGGCCTGGGACCCCCAGGGGCCAGGACGCTCTGTGCCACAGACGATCCCGGGTTCAGAGAGGCCCTGAGGTCCAGGCATGGGGAGAATCCAGGGCAGCAGTTTGGGATTCAATGCCTTGGCTGGTTTGCACTACACAGGGTGAAGGGGGCTCAGGGCTGGGCCTTGAGTCTCTATGGGGGACCCCTTGCTATCCAGGCGACCCAGGGCAGTACTCGGCTGCTCTGGTCCCTGGTCCGCGCCAGCTGCGGTGCAGGACGCGGGCAGGCAGCCTGTGTGGTGAACGACTTGGGAGCAGGTCGATCCTCACCTGCACTTGCTGCTCCTGGAGGTTGAGTCTGGCCGCGAGGGTCTCACGCTCGTTGTAGGAGGGAAAACGTTCGTTCTGGAAGAACGTCTCCAGCTCCTTCTGCTGCTCCACGCTGTACACCGTGCGCTGCTTGCGCCGACGCTTCGGGGGCCTTGGGGGCAGCGAGAAGCCTGGATGCAGAAGAAAACAGGGTCAAAGGAGCCCCCCACACAGTCCCCAGGACTTCCCACCTCGGCAGGGCCCCCGAGACCAGGTGGGGATGGTGGTGCGGGCCCAGGGCCGGGGGAGGCTCTGTGGGCACAGCCTGGCATTGAGACCAGCCTCCCAGACCCTCCACCTTCCTGCCCGGGCCCCCACACTGGTGTAGCCTCGGTCTCCACATCTTCAAAATGGGCGCAAAAACAACGCATGTGTTCCCGTCACAGGGCCCGCAGCCCGTGAAAGCAGGCAGGGGGCCAGGCTCACCCAGGCTCACCCAGAACCGCGCCCCCGCCAGGAGCCACGCCGACACTCCCAAGAGGCTGCTTTGTGCCAGGCAATCTGCTCGTCATGCTCCCCAAAAGAGCCTTCCACCCCAAAACTCACTGGGCCCTCCCACACCAGGTGCCCTGGCCTGCATGCCCAGGACCCGGGCAGCCTCGGCCTGGGACCCGGACCCGCCGGCTGTGCAGCCTCGCCCCTCCGCCTCGTCTCCCTTCCTGCAGGTCCGCCCAGACTCACCCTCAGACATCTCCATCACAGATGCTCCTGCAAGTGAGGCTGTGTTCCACTTCTGGGCCTTAAATATCCCTGGATATGACGCAAGCGTCCTGGGAAACCCCCTCGGCCCACCTCCCCACCGCCTCAGGGGATGCATTAGGTCATTAATCCCTTGATTGAGGGCCTACTGTGTGGGGGGCCTGTACTGAGAACTGGAAACCTCAGAGTCGGGACAGCCTGGGGCTGTAGCTGAGGGAGGGGGGTGGGGTGGGCGGGGTAGGAAATGATGGAAAACCAGCCAGTCCTGAACCCGGGTCCGCATGGCTGGAAATGTTCCTCCGGGTGGTCCCGCCTGTGCCCCAGGCCCCTCCTCTCTTTTCCCAGTCCCGGGCATCCTCCTGTGTCTGGTTTATTTCACTGGACATAACGCCTGTGTTTCATCCGTGTTGTAGTCTGTATAAACATTTCATTCCTTTTCATGGCTGAGTAATATTCCCTTGTCCGTGTAGACCCCCTGTGGTTTCTCCATTCGTGCACTGAGGGGCACACAGCTGCTCTGGGCTGTGGTGAACAGTGTGTCTGTGAACATGGTGTGAATACGAGTGTGTAAACAAACATCTGAGTCCCTGCTTTCACTTCTTCCAGGTGTAACCCAGGGTGGGGGTATCTTTCTGCTGCTTAAAATGGCCCCCAAGCCATAGTGCCGAAATGTGGTCCACTGTGCCCTAAGCATCGGAAGGCTCTGGTGTGCGTCACCCGGAGAGATAAAGCACAGGGAGGTGCCTCCTTCGGGCACAGCTTTGTGTGCGGCTGGCCGCGAGTTCAGCGTGACAGAGCCCACTGTGTGTGTGACATAAGGTGTCTGAACACAGAGTCACTCATAACACAAGGGGACTTGCCGATCCGCTGATGAAAACATGACTGGAGGCGCACGGGAAGGCGGGAGCAGAAAGGAAGGTGCGATTTCAGAGTTTCAGGTGGATGTGGAGAATATCACTCCTTGGCCCACCTCAGAGGCAACCACACATTGGTATTTTGGTGCCTCTCTTTCTCCCCACCAGGGGGCGCCCGCAGTGACAGCTGGAAGTGCTGATGGAAGAGCTGAAGCAGGTTCCCAGGTTCCCTCAGTAGACGCACTGGTGGCACCTGCGGTGGTGGAACAGCAGGTACAGTCACGGCCCTGAGACCTGGTGTGCAGGTGTGTGCTGCCGAGCTTATGACGGCCGCCCATCGGAACTGAAAGGGGAATTGGACCCCCAACCTCTGTCCTGCAGACACCGTACCAGGTGGTGTCACCTGCAGGGTTGGCTTAAACAGCTGGCCTGTTAAGAGGGGCCTGAGGGATGAGGTCAGCACCGTCAGAGAGGATGGAGTTAAGTTCCCAGCCTAGTTGGTGCGGGAGAGGACAGAACTGCTTAGGTCCCCAGTAGGGGGCGCGCGAGAGGCAATCACGCATTGATGTTTCTCTCCCTTTCTCTCTCCCTTCACCTTTCTCTAAAAATAAATAAAACCTTTTTTTAAAGACACACATGCCACAAACTAATAATCCTGGAGAAGGAAATGGGGCCCGTATAGAGAAGAGGGATGTTCTAAAACAACAGGCAGAAGTGCTAGGCTCTGGAGTGACCCTGAATGGAAGCCGGGAAACACTTCCCAGGTGTTGCGAACAGGACGCCTCTGCTCCCAGGGGCCCTTCTGACCCTGGGCCTTCCCTCTCACTGCCTCCGTCTCCTGCTGGGGTCTCGGTGTGGCAAAAGCCTCAGACCCCCTCCTATCATTTCAGATAAGCAGAAGTTTTCATTCTACCCCACAGCTCGTCTGCTCTCCCCCCTCCATCGCCCCCCACACACACAACGCCTGTAGCCATTCGCTTGTCCCTCCCTCAAATCGGATCTTAATCCCTTCTAGGGAGACTGCCCTGGCCGGGCCTAAGAGGATTAGAGCATTAAGTGGGACCAGAGCAGGGTCAGAGAACCAGCTGGGGGAGACGCAGGGGCCAGGGCGGCCACCAGGGGGCGGCAGAGGACACAGAGTGGCAGGAGCAGAGGGACAGGTGCAGGAACAGAGGTCGCGGTCCGGGAAACATCATTTAAAGGGTTAGGAGGATGGCAACACCGTTGATTTTTTAAATTTTATTATCACCTAAATCCGATTTCCTACCTACACTCCCCTCTGTCCCTCTGGGGGCCCCAGGCGGTTCTGGAGACGGGATGAATGAGGACTCGAGGAGTGTCTGACCAGAACCCTCAGAGATGACTTTTGGGGGTTCCTGGCCTGGGAATGTTCTGGAAGGATGTGATCTGCCAGAAATCTGGGCAGAGCCCTGGGGTCTCTGACATGCGCTTTCTTGTAGCTTTAGGGTGTCCGATAAAACATGAAAGAGGATAAAAGCTTCTTTAGTCCTCACCACAGACATGCCAATTGGTTTTAGAGAGAGAAAGAAACATTCAGGTGAGAGAGAAACATTGGTCAGCTGCCTCTCCAAGGTTCCCTGATGGGATACGGGACCCGAAACCTTTTGGGGTTCAGGTGACACTCTAATCCCCTGCTCCACTGGCCAGGGAGAGAAAAAATGTCAATGCACAATGCTAAATACATTTTAATCCATTTAAATACATGTATTTTTAATTCCTCCATTTTAATGTGTAATACAGCAAGCAGTGAGTGAGAGAACCGGTATCAGCCCAAATCCTCTGCACCCTCCACAGTTTTCCAGAGCTGGGGAGGCCCAGGGTGTGTCTGTCCAAAAGAAAGTCCCCTTTGGATTTGGGGCTGGGTGAGGCAGGGCCGTCGAGGGCATGGGTTTGATGGGCAGACAAGCAGAGGTCCAAATATTGGTTCTATCCATCATTAGCTATGTGTCTCTGGGAGACACTCACTTCTCCGAGTCTCAGTTTTCTACCTTCGAAGACCAGGATCCTGATGCCCAGGGCCGAGCTGACCCCCTGCCCAGTACAAAACTGCCCACCCAGTACACGAACAGCCTGGACCATAAAGAAACCACTTGTCCAGTACATGGTCAGCCTGCCCAGTACGCAAACCCTCTGCCCAGTATGCAAACTCCCCACTTAGTACATGGACCTCTTGCTGCACACACGGACCGCCTGCCTGGCACTCAAACTTTATGACCAGTACATGAACCTCCTGCCCCATACACAGCCCATCTGCCCAGTATATGGACCACCTGCATTCTACACGGACCTTCTCCCCAGTACATGAACCCACCCGCCCAGTACACATACTTCCTGCTTAATACATGGACCTCCTTCCCCATACATGGACCTTCTGCCTTCTACACAAACCGCCTGCCCACTACACTGACCCCCTGTACAGTGCACGGACCCCCTGCATGGAGCTTACCATGGGGTATGCGGGAACTCACTGCTGAGTTCAACCTGAACCCGCACCCTCATGTCTCGGTCCCAGGCTCTGGGGATATGGAGGTTTGAGCCTGTCTTATGAGAACCCTGCATTTCCCCATGGCTCGGTCACTGCGGCGTTGATGTCCCTGGACCTGGTACAGCACCACAGGTGACCCAAACCCTTTGGGGGCCCAGGGAGTGTTATGTACACTATATAAAAATAGTAATAATATCACGAATAGCACATGCAGTATGTGTTATATATAATGTATCATAACACATATGTATATGTGTATCATCCATCTATGGATCTTTCATGCGTGAAAAGGAGGACATCTGGATGAATCTTCCCGAAATGAACAGAATTTGCCGGCACCTAGAATGAGAAAGGAACAGGATGCGTGTCCCGGAGGCCCTTCTCAGGTCCCCTGACTTGTCCCCTCTGCCCCCACCAGAGGCAGCATGACTTTGACCTCTAACGCCAGAGTCTGGGGGAACAGGTTTCATCATCTGCGTGAACTGAAGTGAACCACGTTCCTCCCCATCTTTCCCCCCCGCCCGATTCTCCTCTCTCCTTCACATGCTCTTTGCTGATCCGCATCTTCTGTTCAGCATCCGGGGTAGGAAACACTTTCGTGTCTCATGCGACTCATTATCCATTTCCTCTCGTTGCAGAAAAGCCACTGCCCTCAAAGGGGCCTTGACAGGGGCTCGTCTCCTGTGTCCTGTGAAGACAGAGAACGTCTCCACCACCTAGAAAGGTCCCTCGGGCCACTCGGCGGCCCGAAATCCTCTCCGCTGCAGGCAACGGATTTCAAATACATACACATTGATGAACAACAGTGAAAATGTGGAAAAATAAGAAAATAAAATACATAAAGTACAGCATACATATCTTGAGAGCATACACCATAGCATTCACCGTTTTGAAGTGTGCAGTTCAGTGGCATTTTGTCATTCACAGTGTTGTACAGCCACCCCCTCTGTGTCGCTCCACAACATTATCACCTCCCCCAAAAGGAGCCCTCGCCCATTTTTCTCCATTCTTTCCCCCTACCCCAGCCCCTGGAATCCATTTTCTTATTCAACTTTTTTAGATTGTTGATTTGAGACAGAGAAAGAGAGACATTGGTGTGAGAGAGAAACAATGACTGGATGTCCCCTGTACACACCTCGACTCGGGGATCAAACCCACCAGTGGGTGTCCACCCTGACTGGTAATCAAACCTGCAACCTTTGGGGGTTCAGGTCGATGCTCCAACCAACAAAGCCACCCAGCCAGGACTTGTGTGTTCTTGACCTTGGGAAGTTGACAGTCTGCTGCGTGTCTCCCAACACCACCGAGCAGTGAACTCAGTTCTGACACCAGCCGTCTGGAGACGGCGTTTCCTCGGACACGAAAAGGCTCCTCAAACCGAGGGGCAGATAAGTGTCTCTTGGGGATCAGGAAGAATAGTAATTTGGGATGTGGGCCAAGTAGTGTTCCAATTTGGAGACAAAGGCAAGGGGGGTGTGGGAGAGCAGCAAGGGGACGACCACAGACAGAAGGAGGGCAGTTCTGTTAGAGCAGATGGATTCTCACTCCCAGAGTCCCCAGTCCTGTAGCCAACTTCTTACCTTCGTAAACAGGACTTGGGGACAACAAGGCAGCAGAGGCCCAGTTTAAGGGCCATTTTGCCCTGCTTTTAACATTCCAGAGGTTTGGGAAAGAGGATGCTCCAAGCAGTTCTCTGGGGGGCCACCCAGGCTCTATTTCCAAGTGTCTCTGCTTCTGTTTTTGTCTACAACAGTGACCTGTCCCACGGGCTAAGGGCTCACGCCCGGGAGACTCTTGCTCGCCCTTCAGAAAGCCTGCCAAGCCCTGGCATCCCCTGTGGCCTTGACCAACTAGCCATAAACGGGTTGGCCCCATGACCTCCCCTTGGGTTTTGCTAACCTGAAATGATCAAGGAGCAATCAGCAGGCAAAGGTGTATTTTGGGGGTCAAGGAATTGCAATTCTGGATTCACAGGTTTCTGTGGCAAACCAAATGGTATCCCATTTGGGTGCAAAAGTAGGGACGAGGTTGAGGTGTTCTGGGTTTGTTTGTTTGTTTTTTAGGAATAGGGGGAAAAAAAGGAATATTTGTGTGTGTTGTTTAGAAAGAGCTTTGTTTGGTGTTGGGGGCAGAAAACCAATCTTGGCTGAACAAGAATGGTCCAGTTGCTATAGCAAGTTGCCCGTGTTTTCTATAGAGACCTGGAAATATTTGTGGTTTGGCCCAGTTGAAAAGTTCCCGGCTCCTCTGGGTAAGGTTCACCTTCTGTGTGACCTCCCTGCCTTATCTAAAAACCCTAGACAGAAGCGGCTTCATTGTCTGTCACCATTCACAGGTGTGATGAATTTGTTTACAGCAACTCACAGAACTCAAAAAAACAGTCACTAAGCAGATTACCAGATTATTGGAAAAGGAGATTAAAGGATAAGAAGAACTAGTGGAAGGAAGTAGACGTGGCCAGGTCCCCAAGGGTCCCAAACATAGGAACTTCTGCCCATGGGTAACTTGGGGGGTGACACCCTCCCAGCAAGCGGGTGTGTTCAGGTTCACCAGCTGGAAGCTCTGGAACCCCATCCTTTTGCTTCTTTATGGTGGCTCCGTGATGTGGGCATAGTTGTTCAAATCATTGGCTATTGGCGATTAAGCTCCATCTCTAGTTCCTGTCCCATCCCAGGAGGTAGCGATAGGAGGGAATACAATTATCATCCTTTAATCCTGTGTTCATTTCCCAGCCACCAACCTGCCCAAAAGTCACATGTTCCTTTCCAAAGTAATCTCATTAACATAACAAAAGACCATTTCCTCATACTTCCCCCAGGAAATTCCAAGGGTGTGTGCTAGAAGCTCTGCCCCAGGACTGTACTAAGACAAACATTGGTTGCTTTCTTATAAGTCACGTGACAGGCAGTACGCACTCTGAGACCTCGTGCCTGTAACTGGTGGCTTTTTTCACTGCTGAGTAGGATTCCACTGACAGCCATGTCAAAATATGTTCCTTTACAGCCTGATAGAGACTGGAGTTCTCGCCCCTTTGGGACTAGTATTTTTTCTTTGTTTGTTTTAAAGGCTACTATGAATATTTCTGTTCACGTATTATTGTGGACATGCTTTTAATTCTCTGGGATAAAGACAGTCCTTAACAATAGAGATACATTCTGAGAGATACGTGTGCCTCCTGGCAATTTGGTCTCCGGGTGGACTTGGTGGGATACTTTCGAATAACCCTGAATGGCCCAGCAGTGCTCTCACCTAAACCTGGGCGGCCTGTCGCCCCTGAGCCACAAATTTGTTCGTGCTCGAAACAACACGAGAGTAAGTAAACCACAAGGGAAAACATTTTGATGAAGAGACACAGTGAACACGAGCTGTGTGAGGCTGCTGCTGGTGTAACACGGTGCTGTTGTGCTGCACACTGCTTTTATAAGCAGAAAGAGTACACACTAAAACCATGATTAAAGAGCCCAGGCTGATATGGTTCAGCTGGTTGCTCATGAACTGAAAGGTCGGGGTCGCCGGTTCTATTCCTGGTCAGGACATATGCCTACGTTGGAGGTTCAGTCCCCTGGGGCTTAGAGAAAGAGTTTCTCTCTCACATAGATGTCTCTCTGTTACAGAAAACAACTCAGCTGCTTTCGGGTGTACAGCATGGAACTTTATTTTCCACACGCGTAGACCCAGGGCAGTCAGGCTCCAAATTCTGGGCACTGGGCAGCAGGGGAGCAGTTATTTTTATAGAGCAAGGAAGGGCCTGTCCTTCAGACCCTTACTTCTGGTGAGAAAGCAGAAGGCAGTTACAGAAGCAGAAGAAGCAGAGCATTATCTCTGGCATGCATACAATAAGCAGTCGTCCAGAGACGCCAAAAGAAAGCAACTGGGCTGCAAAAACAAATCACTCTCTAGTCACTGTGTTGTGTCTTAAAATAACTATCAGTTTCCCCCAACATTCCCCCCTTCGATACGTAACAGCACTGTTAGCTGGTCTAGCATCACTATAAGGCTGGCCTATAAATCCTGGCATATCTTCTGATAATGATGTCTCTGGAGGGACAGGATCTTGGTGGTTGTTCTGCGAGTCACTGTGGCCTCTAGACTCTTGACTATGGTCCATAGTACACAGGGGCCAAAACTCAGGCCTAAGAAAATGATGATTAGGGGTCCCAAGAAGGGGAACAACCACTGGAGCCAGGCTTGAGGGTTTATTCCCCATTTCTCTAATTCTAACTTTCAGTTTCTTTGGTGCAGCAGTTTATATTCTCTCTGATTTCTTTAACTTTCTTTGCTATGATCTCTGACTGACTTACATAGTAGTAACATTTCTCTTTGGCTCGGTGTCCAAAGGCTAGCGTCACTGGACCATTGGCCTTCTGGTCAGGTCATATTCTGGAGGTGACAGATTAGGCAAGAAATTGGAAGCACAATTAAATCATAACTATTAAATGACAAAGGCAGGAACTTCAGTAAAGAGTGGCTTATCTGGAAGAAGGTGTACAAGGCAAGCTACACCTATCCAAGACTCTTGTGGCCCACTATACTTCACTCGGGCTGAGGGGAATACATTAGGATTTCCCTCCCTTTAGATTTCTGAGCCCTTTCTGTCCAAGCAATCAAGACAGAAAAGGGAAAATCAGTTCTAAAGTGAAGCCCACAGACTGCCCCAACCATTTATCAACCTAACTACTTAGTTCAATCAAATCATTGAGTCTCGGGGGGGGCGATGATGAAGATGGGCTCCTTAAGCGAGGCCTGTATTGTAACTAATCACTCATAGGTATCGGCAGGTCATAGGCATACGACGCCCTATGAAAACAGAAGAGCACACAGGTTAATTCACACAACAATCCCCAAACCAGTATCTGTGCCTGTGAGACTCCTTTGGGGTGACATTCCATTGCAAGGTCCTTTTTGTAATGACATTTAACAGTGGCAATTTGACAGGTCCTTTGTACCTGTGAATTGTACATCTTCAGTGATATCACAAACCTGGTTTCAACTCTTAAATGAACATAAACTTTTAAGACAGTTAGCTGCGCCACTCTGCTGTCCAATACTGAATATAATGATTTTCCTTGAACTATAATTTTTCTCCTTAAGATCACCCTCACTGTGATTACAGGGGCTACTTCAGGTCCCACTTTTGTTTTTACCGTTCATTTGCATAAACACACCAAGAGCAGCCTGGATCACTTCTGATCCTTAAGTCCGCTTTGCTGGAACTCACACAGGGAACCTTCAGATTGACTTCTCAGTCCGCCCCTCGGGGCACAGAAGTAGAGCCACACATCTGCCATCTGGCTTTGCCTGTACCAGTCATTTCACTCAAATCCTTGAGCCTCCATTGTGCCTACAGGTTCCTTTCTAGACATCTTTCAGGAAAGCAACCTTCGTTCCTTCCCTGGAAAGGCTGGCTGGAACCACACAACCAACCAAAGTACCAGGCTTTTCTTGTGGGCTTTCACTAGCTTCACAGGTCAATCCTAGTTCCTCTAAGCTTTCTGGTAACGACCAGAACCCATACATGCCTCCTTCAGGCTTGACATTCCAGTCAAAATCCTGGTTAACAAAACCACTATTAATGACTGCCTTATTGGTTTTATGCAAAGAAACCTTACGTCATCATTTATTTTTTCAGAATGCCAAATTCTGGAGGGATCAGGTAGGGAGAAAAACACAAAGCTTAAAGGAAAATCTTTCTCCTTCTAATACCCATCAAGGTGCATCTCCATCTTGATTTGTTCAGGGAAATTGATAGCTATTTTAAGACACAACGTCTCACCCTCTCTTTCTCCCTCCATTCCCCACTTTCTAAATGAAAAAATAAATAAATATATATATAGACACACACACACACACACACACACACACACACACACACCATGTCAAATCATGATAAAAAGTAGAGCATAGTAAATACATAAGCCAGGGACACTGTAATGTATTATCAAGGGACTTTGATTACTAGAGAGCAGGCCTGTCCACATGAACATCCCCATAAACAGGTGAGGAAAGAGCTGCCCTACGACCTTAAGACAGCTACAATGTCGTTAGGTAGTAGCACGTGTCAGCCCCTTCATCACCTGTGGGACGCCGTGACACATGCCATCCCTTGCTGACCGAGGCATCGTGCGGTGGCCTGCGACCACACCAAGGGGTGGAAGTACCGGGTCAGCCTCCAGCAGAAATAGCTCCCCTTCCCTGACCTGCAAAGAGACCGCACCGCCACGCTCCCACCAGCCACATGGGGGCGCTCCAGGCGCTCCACCACCAAACTGACGTTCATGATCTCAGACTTTATTGTCTTAACCATTTTGCTGAGCCTGTGGTGCTTCTCGTGTAGCGCATTAATTTGTATCTCCCTAACAACAAATAATGTTGGGTGGTTTGGGGTTTGTTTTGTAGTTGTTGTTTTTTAATGTGTGAGTATACTGGCCGTTGGTCTCCTGAGGCTATTGTATCGCTGAGTTGAAGGAATGTCACGGGTGCGGCGTCCCCCTGGCGGAGGAGGAAAGGCGAACTCAGCAATACTTCTCTGTCCCCAGGGCAGAAGGAGAAGTAGCAGGACTGGGGATTAGGATGCCTGGGATAGGGTAGGTGAGTCACTGGGTGTAGATGAAAACACAAAGCATCTTGCCCCAGAGTATCTGTTGCGGATTTGGACTCAGGGTAACTGATGCAGCTTTTGCAAACCACCTCTCCACACCCTCTTGCCCAGGGACAGAGAACCAGCTGGAGCCCAAGTTCCAGAAGAGGGGACACAGAGTAACTAACTGGGCAGCTGGCCCTTCTCCCGTGAGCCCCGAGGCATCTGTTTGCTCTTCCCTCTTCCCGCCCAGCCACTTCCCCATCCCCTCCATCCCTGCCATGGCCGGGAGGGTCTGTCACGAGGAGGACCCCTCCCTCGCCCCCTTCCAGCCTCCTGCATGGCCTGCGGGTCAGGCAGCCCCTCCTTTGCTCCCTGTCACTCATGGCTCCTCAAGCTAATGAGACCTGCCCTGATTCCCCAGCCAGGCTGCCGGCCTTAATCTCCCCGAGTGGGGGGTTGGGGGGAGGCCAAGGAAGAAAGGGCCCCTTATAGGGAGGGGCTGCACCCAGCCACAAGGTGGGATTCACAAGACCTCATGCACATATGTCTGTACATGCACATATGTCTGTACATGCATGTTTGTGGGGGGTAGAACGGACCTCCTTGGGGACCCGGAGGTCAGAGAGAGAGAGAGAGAGGAAAACAGGGAGCGGTGGAGATGAGCACAATCAGGACAGAAGGAGAGAGGCTGAAGACAGGGAGAAAGAAATGAAGAGGAAGTTGGAAAGAACGAGAATCCGAGCAGGAAGCAGGGCAAAGAGAAAGCAACAGGGAGAGAGAGTGGAGGTTAAGAGACTGGATGGAGGAGGGCGGGGGTGCTGAGGGCAGCCCAAGTCACAGGAACAGGCGGACAGACAAGGGGACAGGGACAGAGAGACCCAGTCACAGAGAGAGAATGAGACCCAGAGACCAAGAGAAACACGGGTAAATCCAATAAGACAGGGACAGAGGGGCACACTGGCCCTGGCTGGTGTGGCTCAGTGGACTGAGCACAGGCCTGCAACCCTGAGGGTGGCTGGTTCAATTCCCAGTCAGGGCACATGCCTGGGTTGCAGGCCAGGCTCCTGGCAGGGGACCGCAGGGGACCACAAGAGGCAACCACACATTGATGTTTCTCTCCCTCTCTCTCTCTCTTCTTTCCCCTCTCAAAAAATAAATAGGGATCTGAAATAAATAAATAAAAAGAGAGGGCACACTGTCAAATTGGCAGAGGTGGTGTCACCTGAGGCCCCAAAAAGAGAAACTGAGGCCCAGAGACCCCACCCAAAGACCAATGGCTTGGAGGGAGGGGGAGAGAGAGAGAACCCAAGTGGGAGAGAAGAGGGAGTGTGAGCAGCTGAGGCCCAAAGATGCAAGTGCAGGAAAGTCGGAGACGGGAGGAGTGGAGGTCAAGGTCGAGTCAGGGAAGCAGTGGGAAAGAGCAGAACAAGTGGACACAGACCAGAGCAGAGGGGAAGGCGTTGGCACTCAGGCTGTTGGGACGAGACAGGGGGACCCAGGGGTGGGACCCCGGAAGCCCTGCTTTCTCATTTTCCAAGTGACCTCCCAGGAACACCCAGTGCTTTCGCCTTCCTCTTTCATGAGACAGCAGCCAAAGCTGGAGGGACAGCAGGGCGACCTCAGGAAGAACTTCCCTGAGGGGTGGGGGCTCCTGGTCCCAGGCAGGAGAGAGGGCCTCCCTTCCCCATCCACCCTAATTGCCCAGATGGCCTGGTGGGGAGAGGAGAGGATTAGGCAGACGGTGCCGCTCCCCGTCCTGGCCAATGTCACCTCCCCTTGCCCAGTCCAGTCCCCCACCCGGGCCGGGATTACCCTCCGAGATCCAGGCCACACAGCAAATGACATCACTCCCAACCAGGGCTTAAAATCTCCCCCTGCAAGGGGACCCGCTTCCTTCAGCCTCTGCTCTCAGACAAGTCTGCCTGGGACGTGGGCCCCGTCCCCGCTTTCTGACGGTGAGTGTCCGCAGGAGCACCGGAGGGGACCCACGGGAGGGGGGCGAGAGGGGGACAGGAGTGGGCAGCAGTTAGGAGGTTCCTTCCACTCAAGATCCCCTTTTGTGTCCACACAAGGGCCGGTGTGCAGTGTGCAATGTTTGCAGAACAATCCTGCAGGGAACAGGGGCTCCATACTGATTTCGGGGACACTGCTGGGTTGTGATCACTGCAGGAGAGAAGGAGGGTAGGCGGGGCGACTGGCCCAGGGCAGGGGGACCCTGGAGGACTCAGGGACAGTGAGGCAAGGTCATCACTGCCGGAAACGGTCTCATCATTCGCACCCGGCTCCCCACAGACCCCTGATTTCCTCCGGTGCCTGCCCACCAGGTGGCCCGGGTGCCTAAATATTTGTTGACTGGACAGAAATAGAAGTGACAGGACACCCCCAGGGGGCCAGGTGTTGTGGCTGCAGCAGGAGGGAGGGGCGCCTCAGAGGTGCCCAGGGGGAATGGGAGCAGGGCAATTTGGGGATGGGGTTGCTGCTGAACTGGTTACACTGGTTACTCACTTCTTCCTGAGGCTACGGCTTTGCCCTTGTCCCAGTGGATGGAGCAGCCCCTGGGGCCACCCAGGTCTGACAGAGGGGGACCTTGAACGCGGGGAGTCTGGCCCAGGCTGATGTGCAGCCACATGAGCCTGCCCTTTCTCACTGTGCAGCCCTGGGCCCTTTGAGTGGCCTCTCTGGGCCTCAGTCTCCACATCTGCAAAGTGGGGACAACAACAAGTTGCCACAGTGATTCAGTCAGATGAGCCGTGGCAGGCTGGTGTCTCAGTCGGGGCCTGCTTTGAGGAATCCCAGGTAGATCTGAGGGTCAAGGGCAGGGCTCTGGGGCCTGAGGTGTCTGGGCTCTGCTCCTGGCTGGGTCACACACACCTGTGTGACCTCGAGAATTGACAGAACCACAGTCAGCCTCCATTTCCTCATCTGAGAAATGGACGTCTGAGCTCCAGGGAGGCAGTGGTCAGCGTCCCTAAGAGGCCGTGTTGCATGGTGACCGGGAGGACACAGGCCTGGGGCTCAGGGGCTGGCTGAGCCCTGGCTGTGCCACTGACATGGGACACAGGCCTGGGGACCCTCGTCTGGGAAGTGGGATGGGAACAGGAAGTTCTCACTGCACGACGGCTCCCCAAGACCTGGTTCCCGGGGCCCAGCCGGCAGTGTCTGAGCACCAGGGACTCCAGCTGGAGGTCACTCAGGGGATCCACTGCCTGACCTGGGGCGGGCACCTTCCTCCCCGCCCTGAACCTCAGTCTCCCTGCCTATAGAATGGGCTTATCTCCATGAATACCAGCCGGGTGGGCGTGAGCCTTCAGGCCTCACCTGTTGAAGCACCTGCCCAGCCAGAAACCCGGCCCCCCCGGGCTGCTGAACCCCAGGAGTCCTGAGCACCCCACAGGCTGGCCCCCAGGGCAGGGACAGCGGTCTCCACTCCCCCGTACTGTTCGGGACCTTGCAGCTCCATTTCCCTGGCAGGGCGTTCACAGGGTCAGGCTCGTCGTAAATTCCCCATGAGAGGTCAACGCTGCTATTTTCTGTGCTCAGCAGACCAGACTCACAAAACGCTTTCGGCAGAGTATCTGCCGCAGGGACGAGTCCTGAGGTTCTGGTACCATTAGCTGCCTCATCTTTAAAAAAGAAAATTATTTTATTGACCTTAGAGAGAGGAAGGGTGACCGAGAGTGGACCGCCGACTTGCTGTCCCACTTATTGATGTACTCACGGGTTGACTCTTGTGTGTACCCTGACCAGGGATTGAACCCACAACCATAGCAGATCAGGACGCTGCTCCAGCCAAACGAGCTACGCAGCCAGGGCTCAGCAGCCTCCTCTTGTCGCCAAACCCAGGCACAGTTTAACCTGGGTGCTCACTATTACTTCTGTTATTTTTCTTTGCCCTTGTCTAGTCGGCTCTTACCAGAGGCCTCCATCCTCCAGGTCATTATCACTATCAGCTGCTTTATCTGGCACCGGCTGGTTGCTCCCTGAAGCTCAGATTCCCCACCCATAGGTTGGAACCATTGGGGGTTGGGGGGCGAGTTCCAGGCTCTGAGGAAGGCCAGCAGCTTGGCAGGACCACCTGGGGCAGATCCCCCGACGCAGACTCCTGATCTGGCCCCCGCAAATGGCCCTGAGCAGTAAATAGTTTCAGATCCTCCACTTCCACTCTCTCCAGAGGTTCTGATGGGACATCGCCACCCCCTGGAGAAGAAAGAGAGAACCTGGGGAAGCCCAGCTGGGGGCTGGGAGACATTGGCCATTCAGGGGCATTCAGGGTCGGAATCGCCAGTCTCCACCCACAGCCTGTGTGGACCCCGGGCAAGTCACGGCGCCCGAGGCTGAGGGTGTTCTCATCTGCAGAGTGAGAGGGTCACAGCACTCTGGCCCCTACCTGCCTGGGCTGTGCACAGGACCCAGTGACGCCCTGCACCTGGAAGGCCTGGGTAGGGGTTTTCTACGGCTGGGTAGCAAAGCAAGGGCAGTAAATGTTCACAATGTCGTACCGTTTCCCAGGGATGGGAATCCAGGAGCAGCGTGACTACATGATCCTGGCCGGGTTGTCTCACGCCACCCTGCCCAGAAGTCCACCAGGGCCACTGTCATTGGGGGGCTTGACTAGGGGAGCTCATGCCCATGGCTGTTGGCTGGAGGCCTCCTTTCCTGGCCACATAGGCCTGTCCACGGGTCAGCTGGGGCGTCCGCCAGCTGGAGAGCCAGCCTTGGGGGTCACATCATCATCTGTGACATCCTGTGGGTTGTACCAGTCAGCCCTGCTCAGTGGGAAGGACCATTCAAGGGTGTGAAGACCGTTATTGGGCGCCACCGAGGACACCAATAGATTCTCCCGATCTAATGCTGGTTTTGCTTTTTTTATTTTCACCAGCACAGAGCCTCCCTGTTGCTGCCCTATCAGGTCCTACGAAATCTTACTCCACTTTTCCCCCATGTTCCCACGTCCCAGTCACAGTGGACACCTTGTTGTTCCTCCAGCAAGAGAAAAAAAACACTCCAGCCCTGCTGGTGTGGCTGCGTGGACTGAGAGCTGACCTCTGAATCAAAGGGTTTTTGGTTCGATTCCCAGTCAGGGCACAGGCCTGGGTTGCAGGCCAGGTCCCCAGTAGGGGGTGCACGAGAGGCAGCCACACATCGATGTGTCTCCCCCTCTCTTTCTCCCTTTCTTCCCCTCTCTCTGAAACCTCTCTCTTCCTCTCTCTTTCTAAAAGCAATGGGGAAAAAAGTCCTCAAATGAGGATTAAAAAAAAGTTCTCCAAACTAAAAACAAGGTATGGGCAGAGCACACCTCCCAGGGGCAGCCACTTTTTACCCTCCAATGTTCTTGCTGGCAATTGTTCATACATGCAGTTGCATGTACATGCATCATACAAACACACGCATGTCCATGCCTGCATCTGTTGGTCTAATCATTCCCACACACACAAACCCACTCATCCACCCAATAGCTACCACCTACAACCTCATATGTCAAAAATGCACTTGGAGGTCATCGTTCGGACTTCTGTAGTTTGTTTCAAACTTCACTTGAGGAAATGCTGATTGACTTTAGAGAGAGGGAGAGGGAGGGAGAGAAATATCGGTGCGAGAGAGAAACATCCATGGGTTGCCTCCCCCATGTGTGCAGACGGGGGACTGAACCTGTAACCTTGGCCTGTGCCCTGACTGGGGACCAAGCCCTGGAGCTTTCAGTTAATGGGTGGATGCTCCAACCAACTAAGCCACACTGGCCAGGTTCACTTGGACGCTTTAATGTGACGTTTCCTTAGGGCAGGGGTGTCAAACTCATGTTCATGGGGGGCCATATCAGCCTCGAGTTTGCCTTCAAAGGGCCGAATGTAACGTTAGGACTGTAAATGTACCTACTCCTTAACTGTTAAGGAGTCGAAATTACATTCGGCCCTTTGAATGCAACCACGAGGCTGATGTGGCCCCGGATGAAAATGACTTTGACACCCCTGCCTTCGGGTCATCGACCAGCCCAGGTCGCCTGGGACTCTCCCAGGCTTGGCCCTGAAACCCCGCATCCTTAGAAACCCGCTCCGACCCAGCCCGGCCGGGTCAGCTGGCCAGCCTGGGCTCCGTGTTTCTGCATGAGGCTGTCTTCTCCGGGGTCAGAGAAGAAAAGGTTTTGGAGAGGGAAGTAACAGGATTGGATTTTTAATTTTTAATCCTCACCTGAGGATAGGTTAGGGTTTTTTATAGAGAAAGAGGAAATGAGAGCCAAAAAGAAACATCGATCAGTTGCTCCCCATAAGCGCCCCAAACAGCGATAGAACACGGAGCCTAGGTTCTGTGCCCTGAGCGGGGAACATACACTCCAGCCTTCGGTGCAGGAGCCATTCAGCCAGGGAACAGTCAGGGCTTTCAAAGGACGAGGCAGGGAGAAGAGCTGTCCCTTACAGTGTCCATGACAGCTTCAGCTCTGCTTGACAGAGTCTTGGTGCAGCCTGGAGGACCCTGAGCCGAGGGCTAGTTTGGGGAAACTGAGGCACCGAGGCCCAAGGCCACGTATCTTCGAAGAGACTGAGGCAGGCTGTTGGAACCTAAGCCTTCCTGTCCCCGCGAGGCAGCCGGGGGGTGTCTGAGCCCTGTCCACTCTTCTCTTGCAGGCCCCACTGGCCTGGGCCCGGGCCTCCCCGACGAACATGATGGCGTACATGAACCCGGGGCCTCACTACTCCGTCAGCGCCTTGGCCCTGAGCGGTCCCGGCGTGGATCTGATTCACCAGGCTGTGCCCTACCCGAGTGAGTAACAGCCCTTCTCCCCGCCGCCCCAGCTGGCCCCCACCTCCGGGGGTCCCTGGTCCTCAGGAAGAGGATGGGCACTTACAGGGGTGACATCAGGGCCACACACAAATGCAAAACACCACTCCTGGTCACGGGCAGAAAAGCACAGGGACTTTCTTGGAAACTAGGATGGAGGTGACTTGGGAGCAGGGAGAGCAATCTGGAAGAGGGACCTGGAGACATTCCCATCTGTCAGCAACCCTGTATTTCTAAGAAAAGTGAGCGCTCCGGGTTTTGTTTTGTTTTTTGGTTTTTTGGTTTTTTGTTTTTTTTTTTTAGCATGGCATTATTTTTTAGCTTATTTTTTCATTACTTGGAACATTATGGACCTGCCACTTTGATAGGCTAGAAATGGTTGAAAGTCCACAATTCCTTCAGTGCCTAAAGACATTTTAAAAAGGTGCAAAAAACAAATCCCTCTACCTCCTTACAGGGCTCCCCGGGGTGTGGGGTGAGCCCCAGAATGACAGGCAAAGAGGGGCCCATTTCCAAGGGGTGGAGCGGAGCCTCAAGGTCAGGGCAGATGAACACCCCTCTGGGGGCCTCACACCAGCTGCAGGGGAGCATGGGAGGCCGGGGTCATCTGCAGTCCCATTGTCCTGTCCCCCACCCAGGCGCCCCGAGGAAGCAGCGGCGGGAGCGGACCACCTTCACCCGCAGCCAGCTGGAGGAGCTGGAGGCGCTGTTTGCCAAGACCCAGTACCCGGATGTGTATGCCCGTGAGGAAGTGGCTCTGAAGATCAACCTGCCGGAGTCCAGGGTTCAGGTGCGATGTTCTGGTCCCTGGGCCCCTCCCAGCCCTTCCTGAGACCCAGAGCCGTGGGAGGAAGGAGGGGTCCCAGAGGGAAGAGCCACCATCAGAAAGAACCCTAAAAAAAAATTCCTCATTGGCCTTATCTCTTACCACTCCCACACTTCCCACTGTCCCCCCTTGCCAGCTGCCCCACCCCTCACCATTCTTCCTCTAGCATGCCTGCCAAGCACACTCCTGCCTCAGGGCCTTTGCACTCTCTGTTCCCTCTACCTGGAAGGTTTATTCCCCATCACGCTGTTCAAGACCTCTACCAATCAATCAAGTCACCTTGTCAGTCAATGAGATTTAGACCAACGGTCGAATTTAAAGTTGCAATTTGGCCCTGACTGGCATGCTCAGTTGGTTGAGTGTCAACCCCCAAAGCAAAAGTTCACCAGTTTGATTTCTGGTCAGGACACATGCCTGGGCTGCCAGCCAGTCCCCAGTTGGGAACCCGTGCAACACATCATCGTCCCTGCCTTCCCCTCTCACAATCACAATCAATGCTTCTCTCCCTCTCTCCCCTCTGTCCCCTGCCTTCCTCTCTCTCCAAAAATAAATAATAAGAATCGTTCAAGTTGCCATCTTTCTCCACACCCCCACTCTACTGTTCCCCCTTATCCTATTCAGCTGGGTCTTCTATAATATTTGTCACTTTCTAAGATACTATGTGATTTACTTGCTTACTGTTTATTTATAATCAGTCTCCTCCACTAGAATGTCAGCATCACTGATGGAGAAGACAGTCAATGCATGTTCATTGACTGATCGAGTGAATGCATGTATGTGTGCATGTGTGTTTGTATGATTGCATGTATGTACACATGATTGGGTGGAAATGTATGATTGTGTGTACATACTGGATAAGTGTATTTATGTGTATATGAATGATTAGATGGATGGATGATGGATGGATAAGTGGATGGATGGATGGATGGATGGATGGATGGATGGATGGATGGAAAAGTAGATGGATGGAAGGATGGATGGATAAGTAGATGGATGGATGGGTGGATGGAAGGATGGATGGATGGATGGATGGATGGATGAATGGATGGATGGATGGATGGATGGATGGATGGATGGATGGATGGATAAGTAGATGGAAGGATGGATGGATGGAAGGAAGGAAGGAAGGAAGGAAGGAAGGAAGGAAGGAAGGAAGGAAGGAAGGAAGGACGGATGCATGCATGCATGCAAGGAAGGATGGACAGATGGATGGACTGCCCATAACTGACTGCAAAGTGGAGAGGTGTGACTCTGGTGTGTCTCACCATTAAGCAGCATCCTTCCGGAGCACCGTAAGGGCTCTCCTGCTCATCATCCCCACTCACCCACCTGCTCTCTCCTCTCGCCCCCACCCAGGTGTGGTTCAAGAACCGCAGAGCTAAATGTAGGCAGCAGCGACAGCAGCAGAAACAGCAGCAGCAGCCCCCAGGGGCACAAGCCAAGGCCCGTCCTGCTAAGAGGAAGGCAGGCACATCCCCAAGGCCCTCCACTGACATCTGTCCAGACCCCCTGGGCATCTCAGATTCCTACAGCCCCCCTCTGCCTGGCCCCTCGGGCTCTCCCACCACAGCAGTGGCCACTGTGTCCATTTGGAGTCCAGCCTCAGAGTCCCCTTTGCCTGAGGCCCAGAGGGCTGGGCTAGTGGCCTCCGGGCCTTCTCTGACCTCGGCACCCTATGCCATGACCTACGCCCCAGCCTCTGCTTTCTGCTCTTCCCCCTCAGCCTATGGGTCTCCCAGCTCCTTCTTCAGTGGCCTGGATCCCTACCTGTCTCCCATGGTGCCCCAGCTGGGGGGCCCGGCTCTCAGCCCCCTTTCAGGCACCTCTGTAGGCCCCTCCCTGGCCCAGTCCCCCACCTCCCTGTCAGGCCAGAGCTACGGCGCCTACAGCCCAGTGGACAGCTTGGAATTCAAGGACCCCACAGGCACCTGGAAGTTCGCCTACAACCCCATGGACCCTCTGGACTACAAGGATCAGAGTGCCTGGAAGTTTCAGATCTTGTAGAAGCGGCTCATCTGCATCTCCCTCCATCTCTTGTTGAGATCTGCCTCCCTCAAGCTTCGGACTGCAGCTCTGAGAAAGCAGCAGGAGCAGCCATGCTGCCAAAGGCTGTTCTACTTCCTAAGCAGATTAAGTCCACACAGTCCGCCCTTCTCCTCCCTGAGGCAGAGGCCCCTCCAGATCCAGGGGGAGAGCAGCTCAGTGCTTCCCTCAATCCAGCATTCCATCTCATACCCATTTCAACTGTCATTTTAATCCAGGCTGGGGCTGAGAACTTGCCCCGATATGCAATGAAACCAAGCTTCCTGTTGACTTGGGGGTAACATTTAGGTCAGAATGGAGATGCCATTGAACAAACAAGTAGAAAGGCTTAATTCCTTAACTTTCTACGTGACCCACTTCTTTAGCATGTGGCCAGAGATCCTTCTAGAACTTCCAAAGACAGACTTTAAGAGGCCCCATCATGGAAACTTAGGCCAGTTGTACAGTTAAATCAAGAACATTTACTCAGCAATGTGAGCAGACGTCACAAATGCCAGGTGTGCACGGTAGGTTTAGGGGGCTGTTTGCTATGTATCTGAGCATCTATTTCTTCTTAGTTTCTCCTTAAAGAGACTTCATCATTCAACCATTCACTCATTTGGACATTGGGCAAGGACACAGTGGGTAGAATGGAAGGCAGGTTGTCTGTTCCACGCCTGTTGGTTTTTCCTTTTGTTTGAGGCTGTTCTAAAATGAAGGTTACCCAGACCTTGGAGGAATTTTGGTATATAGCATAGCAGCTATAGCTGTGGGTGTTTCAAAGAGAAGAGGAGGTAGACAGGCTTCCCACCTATAAATACACAAAAGCCAGTGGGGGGGGCGAATTTGGAGGAAGGCCTTCATTTCAAACAGACAACCTGGCTTTCAGATTTTTGTTGGCGGTTTCGGTGTTGGCGGGGTCAGAACACAGTGCCTGGCCCTAGGACGCTTTCCTGGGGCAGCACCATGTTACTTTCAATACAGTTTGACTCACAGCCACAGAGACGGCACGGTGAGGATTTTAGGAAGGAGTCGGGCATTGGGAAGCTCCTGGGAGTTTGATGCTTTGGCTTCTGCCTCCTCAGCCTGGCTTCTCCTTTCATTTTTGGCTTGGAGGAGTTTTACTCATGGGTGTCACGAGGCTTGAGGTGAAAAGAATGAGGAGGGAAGGTGGTGGGAATCTGGTAGATGGTTAGCAACTGGCTCCCCAGGAAGAGGAAGGGCCCTGATTTGTGGTGCTTGCCAATTACCATGGTGTAAATACTCCCGCTAAGGCTGAGTTCACCAAATTCAGGGTTGGGAAGAGATGCATGTAATCAGGACTCATGAAGGGGTAGGAGCTGGCTCCAGGTCCCCAGAGCAGGAAGGGGTACCCGGACGAAGCCACAGTGTGAAGAGAGACTGGGCGGCATCAGGCGATTTTTCTTGGTTTGGGCCAAGAGAGGTCCCCCACATCCTGAACACAGTGTGATAACTAGATCCCACAGAGGTGGTTTGCTTAACATGCCACTTGGTCATCTCCTGTGGGCCTGAGTCATGCTTGACCCTGTGACCTTAAACCTGGGACAGGTGCAGAGTCCAGAGTGGGCCACTGATAAAGAGGAGGATGGCGCATGTTGGGGTGCAGGTTGGGGGTGAGAGGTCCAGACAAGATTCACAGGAGAGGGACAGGCAGAGATGACATGGTGCTCTGGGTTGGGACCAGAATGTGTGGTTTAGTTATTCATGCAGTAGACACTCCCACACTCTGTGGGGAGGCTGGGGTGCAAAGGAGAGTTCCCCATCCACGGCGGAGGGCGTGTCTGTGCAAGCAAGTCAGAGGCAGCTGGATGAGGGGGTTCAGGGAGGGTTTGGTGGAAGGAGCAACTACTGGAAGGCAGTAGAGCCCGAGACCCCCTATCTCAGAGTCTCCCGACTTCTCAAGGAGTAGAATCTGCTCAGGAGCTTGCTGGGCTAACCAGAGGGTCAAAGGGTCCACTTCCCAAAGCCAAGAAGAGTGACAAGGGAAGTGGGAACAGCAGGAAGGGGCCACCGTCCCCTGTCCTCCCCCTTCCCCACTCCCTGGAACTCCTGGTGTCCCTTCCCTGGCCCTTCTCAGAGTGAAAATGATTAAAATGTTGAATCCCACTTAAAGTCTGGGTGATTTATTTGTATTTCCACAGAAGGGCAGACTGGAAGGGTGGACACAGAAATCATTCTGTCCCATCCCGCCCCCACCGCCTTCTATCTCTGGGAGCATGGGCCCCGCCACATGCTTCCTTCATTTGGTCACTGTCTTTTCCTCCTGAAAGCCAGCAAAGCAGGGACATGAGCTCAGACGGCCAGCCTCCATGCAAAGTGGCCTTGCTGGGTGCCCCAGACCTTCTGGCTCAGGGGCCCGCTCAAGGATGAAGCCGTCCTCATGGATCTCTGTGGCTTCACTCCCCCACCCTTCCTCCTTCCATCCCTTGTCCCTGAATCACTTTCATTTCCCACCATTTCTCTCCCATCTCTTCCTTTCTCTAACTTCCTCTCTCTGGACTGTCTCTCAGCCCCTGTTTCTTTTTGCTCTATTTTTTTTTGCCTTCTTCCTTCTTTTTTCTTTTGCCTCCAACTTTCTGCGCCTCAGCCTCTAAGTCACCTTTCTCTGCTTCTGTTCCTCTTGATTGTTGAGTCCCAAGGGGGTTGAACGCAGGGCTGATGGGGGCAGATACACTTGCTGTCTCAGTCTGGTACAGCCATGCTGGTCACGTGAGCTCAGCAGATTCATGCTGCCCAGCCTCAGTTTCCCACGTGGGGCATCAGGAAGACCTACCTGGAGAGAATTAAGTAAGATTATTATATATTTTTTAATGAAAAAGAAACATGTATTATAGATAATACAAGAAACATTATACACAGGACAATGACATGTCAGTCCTCTTCAAAGTGGGTACACCTTGGGGCCTCACTCAAGTCCCCGATCTTTGTTGATTGTAGCTGACTCATGTTCCAACTCATGTTCTTCTTCCACATCCCTGTTTCCTTCTCTCTCTCAATTCCTATCTCTAAGATCAATAGACATGCCCTTAGGTGAGGATTAAAACCCCCCAAAAGCAACTAACTGACAAACATGGGTGGAGACCACAGTCAGGGAAAGGCTCCAAGTTCCAAGCGGTCCCTACTGTGTGATCCCATATATGTGACCTTCCAGAAAAGGGGGTGTCATAGAGGCAAGAAGCCTACATGGGTTGCTAGGAGCCGGGGTCAGCAGGCAGGACTCACCTCAAGGGCAATTCACAGGACTAGAAATGTTCTCTGTCTTGATTATGATGCAGTTCCATGGCTGTCTACGAGCACCCACACTGTACACTTCAAATGGGTTCGTTTTACAGTACATGTATTTCGCCTCCATACATCAGCTAGAAAAGAAAAAAAAGACAAATTGACTGAGCATGTACCACTGACCAGGCAACGGTGAAAGTCGATCCTAAAGCTTTGATTCTCAGAACAACCCAGCAGACACATGCTGTTATGCTCAGGAAGCTGTTATTATCATCCCCATGTGCCAGATGAAAGCCCAAGGCAGGGAGGTCAGGGCACCTGCCTGTGTGTCCTGTCAGGATGCCCCGGCTGCGATTCCCCCCTGGCATTTCCCCCTCCCCCCATTTTTGGTCCCATCTTTCACATGTGCAGCTTTCCTTCTCAGTTCCCTCCTTCCATCGGCAAGTGCTCAGGCTGGCCGAAAACTCTGTCTGCTTTTCCCAGTAAAATTAAAAGACACATTTTTTTTTCATTTTCACCAATAACTCTATTGACTGGGATATCTTGAGGGTGTCAGCTATCGCCCATGAGGTGTAACATTCGTGGTTCTCAATAAATGTGTCAATGGCATCACCACCAACTTCAGTGGGTCTACCCGCTGACGGGAGCGCTGTCCGGCGAGGGGTCTCAGGCACAAGACGTCACAGACCACTGTTGACACGTTTGATTGTCCACAGCACCTTCTCCACACAATGCACTGGCCTTCGTGTGTGAGTTTCAGCTGCATTTTTCCCTTCCTCAAAATAAGGAAGTATAATACGCCAAAAATGTTGTTTCTGCCCTGGCTGGCATAGCTCAGTGGATTAAGCATGGGCCTGTGAAGCAAAGGGTTGCTGGTTCTATTCCCAGTCAGGGCACATGCCTGGGTTGCAGGCCAGTTCCCAGCAGGGAACACACGAGAGGCAACCATGCATCGATATTTCTCTCTCTCTCTCTCCTTTCCTTCCCCTCTAAAGATAAATAAAACAAAAATATTTTTAAATGTTGTTTCTTTTCTTCCACCTTCAATGTTAAAATGGCTACACAAAAATTCACCGGTTTAAACAAGTTTTTCTGAAATGCAGGCCGCCATGGACAGCTGCCATGGTACAATATAACAAAATTGCTTCAGAGAAGAGTTAAAGGCAAGGAAGCATCGTTAGACCATCTTCTGCAAAAGACACGCAACGAACTTTGTGGCCCTGCCAACATTTCTCTGCTCTCTTCCCCTCTCTCCATCTCTCCCTCTGCCCTCTTGTCTTCATCCTCCCTCCTGTCCCTCTCAATCTCCCGGCCCCTCCCGCTCTTCCCTCTGTCCCCGAACAGGACTAATTTAGCAAATGCTCCAATCCTCTTACCCAGACGGCCCAGCCTCAGCAGAAGGGCAGGGGAATTAGCAGGGATTAGATTCAGACTCCTGACCCACAGGGGAGGGGACTTCCAGGGGACATCTGAGTTCTCACTAGGGGGTGCCATCCCCACTCCTGTCCCCTCTGTGTGAGATCATGCCGGGGACACACAATGACAATCAAATCTCAGCTGAACTCCAGCAGGCCCTCACTTACCCCGTGCCCAGCTAAGAGGGCTAAGCACTCTGAGCATGTCCCTTGTGATTTTTCCCTCTTTGAGGTAGGGGCCATCTCCCCATCTGCTATTTTATGGATTAGGAGGGGCTCAGTGACTTTCCCAAGACTAAACAGAATCCAACCCCCACTTTCGCAGGTGTCTCAGGTGACAAATAAGGAAACGGAGGCTGGGAGATGAGAATGGGTGACGCTGGGAGGGCACACAGCCTGGAGGGCAACTCCAGTTTGGTGACTTCAGAAACAAAGCTTGCAACCCTGGCCAGGCAGCTCAGTGGGTTGGAACATCATCCCGTGCACCAAAAGGTTTGGGGTTTGATCCTCGGTCAGGGCACAGGCAGGAAGCAAATGACTGATGTTTCTCTCTCTCTCAAATCAATAATTTTTTTAAAAAGCATATGCTCAGATAAAGATTAATGATAATAAAAAGATGAGGCTTTCAGCGCCCTCAAAATAGAGAAGAGATGAGAGAATGAGGGAAACTAGACCAAGTGGAAAACAGAGGGCAAACCATATTCTAAGAAGGAAGAACAAGACCAGGCAGGGAAAGAGCAGACCAAGGGCAGGACAGCAGGCTGTGGGAGGCAGTGTTTCCTCCTTAAGTATGTGACAGAATTCTCCTGTTACAGAAAACAACTCAGCCGCTTTCGGATGTACAGAGTGGAAGTTTATTTTACTCGCGGACCCAGAGGAGTCAGTCTCCAAATTCTGGGCCCTGAGCAGCAGGGGAGCAGTAATTTTTATAGAGCAAGGGAGGGCCTGTCCTTCGGGCCCTTACTTCTGGCGCGAAAGCAGGAGGCAGTTACAGAAGCAGAAGAAGCAGAGCGTTATCTCTGGCATGCAGATGATAAGCAGTGGTCCAGAGAAGCCAAAAGAAAACAACTGGGCTGCAAAAACCAATCACTCTCTAGACACTGTGCTGTGTCTTAAAATAGCTATCAATTTCCTTCAACAAGCCAATGAGGCATCAGGGCCCAGAGCAGTTTGTAGCCAGGCTAATTATGTATTAAATTGATTGACCAGATATACAATTGCTCACCTTTTAAACTCTCTCCAGGAACTTGCACCTCTCAGGAAATTTGTCTGTCTCCTCTAAGGTGTGAAATGTATCGGCGTAGATTTGTTCTTAACGTTCCCATGTCCCCATCATTTCTCCTTCGAATTAATGCCATATTGGATATCAGATATCAGACAATAACAAAGACTAAAGTTAACTATTTTAAGCGTTATCAAGAGGCAAGACAGTTAGGACAGAGGGAAGAAGCAAATGAGAACAGAAACTAGTAAAATGGAAAAATGGGGTCAGTGAGGAGAGGAACATCAACATCAGTCCCACGACAGCTCAAGGGGAGAACCTTGAAGGATATGGGGGGCTTGCAAACCTCCCAAATCCAGTACACAGAGAATCAGTGGAGAGAGGGTTTGAGTTCATAGTCATGGTTGCAAGTGAACCTGGATTGGGAAAGTCAGTGCTAATTAACACATTGTTCCTCGTAGGTTTGTGTTCTCCTGACTATCCAGGTCCTTCCCACGGAATAAAAAAGACTGCAGGTGGAACAATCCAAAGTTTTAGTCAGAGAAGATGGGGTTCAGTTGCTACTCACAGTAGTTGATACCCCAGGATTTGGAGACATGGTGGTTAAAAGTAATTGCAAGCAGCAGGTTACTGACTACATTGACAGTAAATTTGAGGGCTTCCTACATGCAGAATCTTGAGGGAACAGACATCACACAACTGATAACAGGGCGCAGCATTGCTTGTCCTTCATCCCTGCTTTAGGACACAAACCATTGGCCATTGAGTTTATGAAGCGTTTGCATGAAAAAGTGAACATCATTCCACTTATTACTGAAGCAGGTGCTCTCACACCAGGGGAGTGCCAAGAGTTGAAGAAACAGATCATGAAGGAAACCCAGGAACCCAAAATGAAAATATGTGAATTCCCAAGAGACAGACGCTGAAGAAGAAAATAAGCTTGTTAAAAAGATAAAGGACCGTTGACCTCTCACTGTGGTCAGTAGTAATAGCATCATTGACATTAACAGCAAAAGGGTCAAAGAAAGACAATCTCCTTGGGGTGTTGCCGAAGTTGCAGGTGGTGAACACTGTCATTTCACAATTCTAAGAAATAAGAACACATCGGCAGGACTTGAAAGACTCCACCAATAATGCACACTGGGCGAACTACCAGGGCAGAAAACTGGCGCCTGTGACATACAATAGAGTTGATAATAACCGGAATGAAAGGCAGCTTCCTAAGAGCCCAGCAGCACAAATGGAAGAAGAAAGAAGGAAGCACGTAGCTAAGATGAAGAAGATGGAGATGGAGATGGAGATGGAGATGGAGATGGAGATGGAGATGGAGATGGAGCAGGTGTGTGAGATGAAGGTGAGAGAAAAAGTCCAGAGACGCGGAAGGACGCTGAGCCCCAGCAGCACCAGGAGCAAATGAAAAAGAATTTGGGAGGAACTTCCAGCCAAGACGGAGGTGTAGGTGGAAACACTTTGCCTCCTCACACAACCAAGTTTAAAGACAACAAAGTTTTAGTAAAAAAAAAAAAACCCGCAACCAAAACACAAAAAATTAAACTATACAGAAGTCTGACAACATTCAACCAGACTGGTAAGAGGGGCAGAACCAGCAGCGGAGCAGGGTCGGGCAGGAAAGATCCACCAGACTAACTCGGGCGCACAGGCAGCCATTGGTGGATCTCAGGTGAGGGGTAAGCAGTGGGTGGACCCAGTGAGGGAGCAAGGTGGCAGGCTGAACACAGTCACACATTCACACACAGATAAGCCAGGCAAATGAGCCAGCAGTGAGAGAGACCACGCAGGCCCCAGAGGTGGGAAGCAGCAGAAGGGACCGCTATTGCCCCTCTCTGACCCCGCCCCACATACAGCATCACAAACCAGTGACCTGGGTGGCTCCGCTCTGGTGAACACCTAAGGCTCCGCTCCTCATACATAACAGGCAGGAACAGACCAAATTATTATGGCTCAAGAAAAACTCAAAGCCCCAGAGCCCATAACTCTAAGCGACTGAGAAATAGCCAAACTTTCAGATGCACAGTTCAAAACACTGGTGATCAGGATGCTCACAGAACTGGTTGATTTTAGTCACAAATTAGAGGAATAAATGAAGGCTAAACTAACTGAAATGAAGGAAAATGCACAGGAAACCAATTGTGATGGAAAGGAAACTGGGACTCAAATCAAGGGAGTGGACCAGAAGAAAGAAAAAAATGACCAAACAGAAAAGGATAAAGAAACAAGAATTCAAAAAACTGAGGAGAGGCTTAGGAACCTTCAGGACATCTTTAAATGTTCCAACACCCGAATTTATAGGGGTACCAGAAGGGGAAGAGGAAGAGCGGCAAGAGAAAAACTTATCTGACCAAATAATAAAGGAGAACTTCCCCAATCTGGCAAAGGAAATAGACTTCCAGGAAATCCAGGAAGCTCAGAGAGTCCCAAAGAAGTTGGACCCAAGAAGGAACACACCAAGGCACATCATAATTACATTAGTCAAGATTAAAATGAAGGAGAGAATCCTAGAAGCAGCAAGAGATAAGGGGACAACCACCACAAAGGAGTTCCCATCAGACTGTCAGCTGATTTCTCAAAAGAGACCTTACAGGCAAAAAAGGGCTAGAAAGAAGTATTCCAAGTCATGAAATCCAAAGACCTACAGCCAAGATTGCTCTATCCAGCAAAGGTTTCATTTAGAATGGAAGGGCAGATAAAGTGCTCCCCAGATAAGATGAAGTTAAAGGAGTTCATCATCACCAAGCCCTTATTATATGAAATGTTAAAGGGACTTATCTAAAAAACGAAGATAAAAAATATGAACAGTGAAAGGACAGAAAACTCATAGTTATTAACAACCACACCTAAAACAAAAGCAAACTAAGGACAGCTAGATCAGGAGCAGAACCATAGAAATGAAGATCACATGGAGGGTTAACAACAGGGGAGTGGGAGAAGGAGAAGGGGGAAGAAGGTACAGAAAATAAGTAGCATAGATGGTAGGTAGAAAATAGATGGGGGGAGGGCAAGAATAGTATGGGAAATATAAAATCTAAAGAACTTGAGACACGTGGTCATAAACTAAAGGGGGGATGGTGGGGGAGGGGTGTGCAGGGTGGAGGGGAATGAAGGGGGGAAATAGGACAACTGTAATAGCATAATCGATAAGATACATTTGAAAAAAAAAAAAGAATTTGGGAGGACCCCACTAAGACCTAGAGGAGAAATGGTGTGGGTTTGAAGGTGAGAAGGCAAACTGGGAAGCCCAACCACAAAGTTTAGAACAACGGAACTTCTCCGAGAATCTTGGAGAAGAACAAGAACAAAGGGAACCCCTTCTAAACCCCTTCCGTTCACCACCAGTTGCCTGTTCATTGCCAATACACCGGCTTGGCCACCATTGTTTGTTGGACCCATTTGACCAGTTTGCACTGGTCTCATCCTTACTGGTGGACTTAACAGCATGGCAGAATTATTATTATTGTTTTGTTCTTGATGAAGATGAAGATGCCTAGAATTGTCTAGGGTGTTGCGTACTTAGAAACTAACAACTCTAAGACCTTTCCTATGTTGTTTTTTTTAACGAAACAGGCGTCTTCGATTTAATGCAAGAAAACAGTTTACTGTTGTACCATCATGTTCTGGTGCTTTTGACTGTTTACAGGATATTCCAAAAGAAGAGGATGCTGAACAGTTTTCGCCGAGGATACATAGTCCTAATATGATGCAAACTGTGCTTCTCCCTCACAAGTATAACACGAAGCGTTCAACCAGTGCAACACATACAATAATGTAATTTTGTCGAACACAGAGGACACTGTTTTTGACACTTTCCTTGTTTAAAAATGCACGTGGAAAAAAAGAATGTATGTACTTGCTTTTTTATAACAGCCTCTTTTTGTTTGCTTGTTGTTTTGGATTCTTTACATATATATCATTCTCACTTTGGGCCCTCTTAGCCAGAATCTCATTACTGCTTCTTTTTGCTAATAATATTTAATTTAGGTGTTTTCCATATACCGGCCCTGCTAAAATAGAATATAGCATCTAAAGAGAACTTTCTTTTCTTTTTTTTTCACTTTATGGTAAGTAGCAGGGGGAAATTTCTAGGCAAAATTGCGGAGCTAACGACCAACCTATGTCTATCTGCGTGCAGTCTCTTGAGTCTACTAGAAATGGGAATAGTGGCCTCTTAACAAGAAAAGAGGCATCATTCTGCTTTGAGATGTATTCATGGATTGCATCTCTGTATTTTTTTGTATTGCAAAAAATTGCATTGTAAAAAATTCACACCGTAAACAAGGTTGTGATGTAAAAAAAAACGTACACTTTTTTTGTACATTTTTGTACAAATGAAACTAATTTCCTTTGTACAAAGGAAACTAATACAATCAATAGCTCCTGCAAACACTGACAAAGAGAAAAGGAGAGAAACTACAATATGAAGAATGAGGGGGAAGACATGACTGCTGATCCAACATTAAAGACACTAAGAGACTTCCGCCAAGATGGAGGTATAGATGGATGTGCCGTACCTTCTCACACAACCAAGTTTAGGGACAACTAAATAAGAGCATCAGAAAACACAACCAGAACACGGAAAATTGAACTTTTTGGAAGTCCGGTAACAACAAATTCTTCAGCCCGACCGGTAAGGGGCAAAACCGGCGTCTCGTGAGGGGTTGCACAGGACTCCGGTCGGACGGACCCAGGCGCGGAATCCAGACGCGCGAATCCAGACGCACGGGTTCCAAACCCAGGATTGGACCCAGGATTGGACCTAGCAACCCACCGGGTGAGCGACTGCTGAGGAGACAGTGGGGAGGCAGGGCTGCGTGTTGACTGCGGTTGCCTATCTGTGGGCGAGCGGACAGGCGAGGGAGTGGGCGATTGGACCGGGACGGCGGTCCCCGTGGGTTGCGGCAGTAGAGGGCGCCGCCATATCCCCGCTCTGACCACGCCCCCACATACAGCGTCACAACCCAGCGACCTGGGAGTCCAAGGCGCCGCTTCTCCCACTTAAAGGGCCAGAACAGACCAAAAATGTCGCAGAAAGACCTCAGAGCCCCAGAGATAAATCTAAGTGACGAAGAAATAGCAAAACTCTCAGACGCACAGTTTAAAACACTGGTCATCAGGTTCCTAACAGATCTGGTTGATTATAGCCACAAATTAGAGAAACATATGAAGGCTAAACTAAGGGAAATGAATGGAATTCCACAGAAAACCCATAGAGATGAAAAGGAAACTGGGACTCAATTCAATGAAGTGGTCCAGAAGAAAGCAAATAATGGCCAAACAGAAAAGAGTCAAGGAGCAAGAATTCAAAGAAATGAGGAGAGTCTTAGGAACCTCCAGGACATCTTTAAACGCTCCAATATCCGAATTATAGGGGTACCAGAAGGGGGAAAGACACAACCACCAGTGGAAAAATTATTTGAACAAATAATAAAAGAAAATTTCCCCAATCTGGCAAAGGAAATAGACTTCCAAGAAATCCAAGAAGCCCAGAGAGTACCAAAAAAGTTGGACTCAAGAAGAAACACACCAAGGCATATCATAATTACATTAGCCAAAATTAAAATGAAGGAGAGAATCCTAGAAGCAGCAAGAGCTAAGGGGACAATCACCTACAAAGGAGTCCCCATCAGACTGTCAGCAGATTTCTCAAAAGAGACCTTACAGGCAAGAAGGGGCTGGAAAGAAATATTCCAAGTCATGAAATCTAAAGACCTACAACCAAGATTGCTCTACCCAGCAAAACTTTCATTTAGAACGGAAGGACAGATAAGGTGCTTCTCAGATAAGATCAAATTCAAGGAGTTCATCATCACCAAGCCCTTATTATATGAAATGTTAAAGGGACATATCTAAGAAAAAGAAGTTAAAGAAACATGAACAGTGAAAGAACAACAAGCTCACAGTTATTAATAACCACACCTAAAACGAAAGCAAACTAAAAGAACAGCTAGATCAGGAGTGGAAACATAGAAATGAAGATCTCAAGGAGGGTTAGCAACAGGGGAGTGGGAGGAGGAGATGGGGGGAGGAGGTACAGAAAATAAGTAGCATAGACAGTAGATAGAAAATAGATGGGGGGGGGGCAAGAATAGCATGGGAAATATAGAACCTAAAGGACTTGGGACACATGGACATAAACTAAAGGGGGGTAATGGTGGGGATGGGGGGCAGGGTGGAGGGGAATGAAGGGGGGAATAGAACAACTGTAACAGCATAATCAATTTAAAAAAAAAAAAAGACACTAAGAACAGGAGAGCCATGCAGTTTGGGCAGAATGAGGACCTCCTCTTGGCCACACAAGAGGGAGAACTACGCACTTTCGGTCAGAATGGGGACTCCTGCACCCAGGGGAGAGGAGAAAAAAGCCACGCACTTTTGGCAGAGTGCAGACCCCTGCAGCTCTGGTAGAAGAGGCCCACGGGGCTTTGGGACGCTCCCTCTGGCCACATGGCCTGGGAAGCAGGAGAGACTTTGCCTGGAAGAAGGTGAAAGAACTCTTTGCCAGTAGTAAGTCATGAGAAGGTGCCACATGGCTTTGGATTAATCAGAGATCCTGCCTGGACGGTGACACAGCTGATGGTGCCAGCAGCCTGAAACACGGATGTTTGCTTCTTTTCCAGAGTTACAGTCCCCCGAATTAGAGCAGGGGGAGAAGGAAGTGCTGTGGGCGTCTGTAGTTATTCTAAAGGACTTTGATATATTAATGGGGACATTGAGTCACTACTTTAAGTCTGTATAGCTTTGAATAAACCTTTCCTTTCCTTTTCACACACACACACACACACACACACACACAAAGACACTAAGAATGGCCAGAGGACATTATGGACAGTTTTATGCCAAAAATTTTGAAAACTTAAATGATACATTCCTAGCAAAACACAACTGACCAGAAATACAACTACCCAAAGCAAACACATACACAAAATAGGAAGTCTATTAAAGAACAGCAATCTATCATTTTTAATTTTCTCAAAAAAAAAAACACTCCTGGAGCATTTGGCTTCCTCAAAGGATGTCACGTAACAACTAAGAAAGAGATTACAATGGCCTCATGCAAACTTTCGAGGCCTTGTCAGAGAGGAAACCTTTTGCATTTTATTTCAGGAGGCCTGCTCAACCTCACTGTCCAAAAACCTGGCAGAGAACATTAAAATGAAGGGAAGGCACTGGCCCTGAGCCCGGACAGCCGTGTCCTGTGTGAAACCTTGCCCCACAGGGCCCGGCGTGTGTGAGGGAGAACTGACTCGTGCATCCCAGCCTGGATGCATCCACTTCGGGAATAATGTCTCAGGGACGCAAGAAGCGTTTGATAGTCAAAAACCAAGGAAGGTCGTTGGCCACTTCATCATCCTAAAGAGAACATCCTATCATCTGAATATATACAAGAGAAGCAGCTGATAAAACCTCCAAATGCAGTTTTTTCTCTTTTTTTAAAACTTGTGCTCTCACTTCCGCCAAGATGGAGGTTTAAGGTGGATGTGCCTGCCTCCTCACACAACCAAGTTTAGGGACAACTAAATATTAGCATCAGAAAACACAACCAGAACACGGAAAACTGAACTTTTCGGAAGTCCGCTAACAACAAATTCTTCGGCCCAACCGGTAAGGGGCGAAACCGGCGTCGGGTGAGGAGTTACAAGGGAGTCGACCCGGGCGCGGAATCCAGACGCACGAATCCAGTCGCACGGGTTCCAAACCCAGGATTGGACCTAGTGAGCAACCGAGCGGCCCACCGGGTGAGCGACTACGGAGGAGTCAGTGGGGAGGCGGTGGCAGCGAGTTGACTGAGGTTGCCTGGTTGCACGCGGGTGAGGGAGTGAGCGCTTGGACTGGCGGCGCGGCGGCAGCGGTGGCGCCATTGCCATTTCCCCGCTCTGACCACGCCCCCACATACAGCGTCACAACCCAGCAACCTGGGAATCCAAGGCGCCGCTCCTCCCACTTAAAGGGCCAGAACAGACCAAAAATGTCGCAGGAAGACCTCAAAGCCCCACAGATAAATCTAAGTGACGAAGAAATAGCAAATCTCTCAGACGCACAGTTTAAAACACTGGTCATCAGCTTCCTCACAGATCTGGTGGACTATAGCCACAAATTAGAGAAACATATGAAGGCTAAATTAAGGGAAATGAATGGAATTCCACAGGAAAACCATAGAGATGAAAAAAAAAACTGGGACTCAAATCAAAGGAGTGAACCAGAAGGAAGAAGAAAAAAATCATCAAACAGAATGGAATGAAGAAATAAGAATTCAGAAAAATGAGGAAAAGCTTAGGAACCTCCAGGACATCTATAAACGCTCCAATATCCGAATTATAGGGGTACCAGAAGGGGGAAAGACAAAACCACCAGTGGAAAAACTATTTGAACAAATAATAAAAGAAAATTTCCCCAATCTGGCAAAGGAAATAGACTTCCAAGAAATCCAAGAAGCTCAGAGAGTACCAAAAAAGTTGGACTCAAGAAGAAACACACCAAGGCATATCATAATTACATTAGCCAAAATTAAAATGAAGGAAAGAATCCTGGAAGCAGCAAGAGGTAAGGGGACAATCACCTACAAAGGAGTCCCCATCAGGCTGTCAGCAGATTTCTCAAAAGAGACCTTACAGGCAAGAAGGGGATGGAAAGAAATATTCCAAGTCATGAAATCTAAAGACCTACAACCAAGATTGCTCTACCCAGCAAAACTTTCATTTAGAACGGAAGGACAGATAAGGTGCTTCTCAGATAAGACCAAATTCAAGGAGTTCATCATCACCAAGCCCTTATTATATGAAATGTTAAAGGGACTTATCTAAGAAAAAGAAGTTAAAGAAACATGAACAGTGAAAGGACAACAAACTCACAGTTATTAACAACCACACCTAAAACGAAAGCAAACTAAAAGGACAGCTAGATCAGGAGTGGAAACATAGAAATGAAGATCTCAAGGAGGGTTAGCAACAGGGGAGTGGGAGGAGGAGACGGGGGGAGAAGGTACAGAAAACAAGTAGCATAGACAGTAGATAGAAATTAGATGGGGGGGGCAAGAATAGTATGGGAAATATAGAACCTAAAGGGCTTGAGACACATGGACATAAACTAAAGGGGGGTAATGGTGGGGTTGGGGGGGCAGGGTGGAGGGGAATGAAGGGGGGAATAGAACAACTGTAACAGCATAATTAATTCAAAAAAAATAAATAAATTTATTTAATAAAAAAAAAAACTTGTGCTCTCTTTTTTTCTTTCTTATTTTTCAAGATTTTATTTATTTATTTTTAGAGAGGGGAAGGGAAGGAGAAAGAGAGAGAGAGACATCAACATGTGGTGGTCTCCTACATGTCCCTGTACAGGGCACCCAGCCCACAACCCAGGCATGTGCCCGGACTAGGAATCGAACTAGTGACCCTTTGGTTTGCAGGCCAGCACTCAATCCACTGAGCCACACCAGCCAGGGCTCCTTTTCTTCAAAATCTGTTTTTTTATAAGAGATAACAAACTCTTAGAAATGAAGAAGAGAAGTGAATACCTTGATTCAATGACGGGCATCTGCAGAATTTTCCTGCAGGAAACTCCATGTTTGACCTTGAAGGGCTGCAAGTTTCTTCCATCCCTGGGAGTGAGACGGGGCCACCAGGTCCTCGTCACCTCTGGGCACCGTTCCGATGGCCCCCACTCAGCAGGAGAGAAAGATGCAATCAAGGGAGGAAAGGACATAAAGGGTCTCCTGGTTTAGAAAGAAAGAAAACTATGTAATTTTTTTTCAGCTGTGCCTATCACAGTTTTAATTATATTAAATTTAATACATATAAATGTAATATATATACATAGCAATTCTAAAATCAATAGGTGCTAAAGAGTGTATATTTTTATTTCTAATTTTTTAAGGATTTTATTTATTTATCTTCAGAGGGGAGGGGAAGGAGAGAGGGAGAGAAACATCAATGTACGGTTGCCTCTCATGTGTCCCCTGCTGGGAACTGGCCTGCAACCCAGGCGTGTGCCCTGACTGGGAATCGAACTGGGATCTTTTGGTTTGCAGGCCCGTCCGTGCTCAATCCACTGAGCTACACCAGCCAGGGCTGTTTTTATTTCTAATTTTAAAGGTACATGTCAGGACCCAAATTCCCCATTAGTGGGGTAGAGTTTACTTTAAGTATTTTTCTCAGCATCTTTGTATTTTCAGAGAAGAAAGTAGCCCCCCGCCCCGAACTTCTCTCTCTAAAAGTTTTAACTTACAACTTCCTATTTACTCTTGCAATTAAGGACTTGTTAAGTCAATGTCGTAGCATTGAGGACACTTTGCGATCCTGACCCATTTAAAGTGGTCTGGTTAATAACCTCCTGTAAAACCTGATACAGAACGTTGTCTCTGAAAGTTCATTCAACACACCAAAGACCCAGCGACTCACAAACAACAGCAGCTTTCCCTGAACACTTCTTTGGTAAATTTATAAGTAGCATTTTTGAAAGCGTATTTACCAACAAAAATCGAAAGCATTTAAATGTCTCTTCAGCAGCGCATCTCATGTATCAAGGTACCATTACAAATAATCAACACTGCAAAGATCTCTATGCCTTCAGTATATAAAGTATGATTCAAATTAACACAAATAGAGTAGCATTTATACATATAGGTGTAGGGTTTTTTCTCAGGTTACAGAGATTCACACTTAAAACTTCCTGACAGGATAAATTAGCCCCGTAGTGGCTTTTAGGAAACAGCCAAGAAGGGAGAAAAAGAGAAATACTAAAATAGCATCATATGAGGCCTAATAAAAATCGCTTTTAAAAGGTGTGTTCTGAGTATATGACAATTATTCACATTGGGTTAAGAGCATCAAGATGTGTTTTATGGAGGAAGTGACATTTGAGATGGGCCTTTACATCGAATAAGAGTCCGGAGGAAGAGAAGGCAGACAGAACGTGAAGAGTATTCCGGTCCCAGGGACCAGTGAGAGCAAAGTTGGGAAGAAAGTGTGTTCGCAGAAAACAGCGAGTAAAATCCGTCCTGCCCCATCCCTTGATTCACACATGCGCGTTCGCTTACACAGGCGTGGCAAGTGAGCAAATGATTTCGGAAAGGGGCGGAAGTCACCTGGGTTCTTACACAGTCCTTCCCAGCATGTTAACATCTGCACCTGCATGCAAAGGCAGCTGAATGAATGCAAAGCACACCGTGCAGCTGCGGACGCCAGGCTCAGGAGCACTGGATGCACAACACGGCCTGGGCACAGCGCCCGGTCCCTCAGCAACTTATCCCGGGTTGGGTCACAGCTCCGTCTTAGGAGTGCTCAATGCTCAGTGATACTCCATAATTATGCTTTAAAATGGTTTCTATTGGGTTTTTTGAGTAAATGCGAAATTTATTTATTTGTTATTTATGTATCTTTAGAGGGGAAGGGAAGGAGAGAAATATCAATGTATGGTTGCTTCTGGTGCATCCCCTGCTGGGAACTGGTCACTGCTGGGAACTGGTCGGCAACCCAGACATGTGCCCTGACTGGGAATCCGACCACGATCCTTTGGTTCCCAGGCCTGCTCTCAGTCCACTGAGCTACACCAGCCAGGGCTATTTCTATTGATTTTTATTTAAAAATTCATTTAGATTCTAATGTCCATTTAATATTGTTTTTTATTCATTTCAGGCGTGTAACACAGTGGTGAGACCATCGTGTGCATTACAAAGTGGTCCTCCTGACAGTCTCAGGACCCAGTTGACACCACACCCCGTTCACAACATCATTGACTGTACTTCGTCAGCTGTACTTCATGGCCCTGCTTCTGCTCTGTGGCCACCACTCTGGTGTTTTCAGTCCCTTCACCTTCTTCACCCATCTCCCAACAGCCCTCCCCTCTGGCAACCCTACCTGTGTGTTTTTACCACACCTGTCAGTCAGCAGGGCCAGCCCTTCTTTACATTCTTCGCCATGTAACTGCCTTCACCTGTACCTTTAAGGCAAAGTTCTATGTTCCTAAAATAATTATGTATTATTTTCAACAAACCTTCATGCATGAGGCTAATATTTCAACCAAGACTGTTATTGGGCTTTTCCTTTTTTTTTTTTTTTTTTTTAGTTCTCTGATTACAAAGTTGCATAAATTTCGAGTGACTTGCCCAGTCCTATTTTCCTATAAGCTTTGGTATTTGTAGAAGTAACTTTTACAGGGCTCTCAGTATATGCTTTTGTTACAGAAAACAACTCAGCCGCCTCCGGATGTATGGAGTGGAACTTTATTTTTCGCGCGGGCCCAGAGGAGTCAATCTCCAAATTCTGGGCCCTGAGCAGCGGGGGAGCAGTTAATTTTGTAGAGCAAGGGAGAGCCTGTCCTTCAGACCCTTACTTCTGGCGCAAAAGCAGGAGGCAGTTTACAGAAGCAGAAGAGGCAGAGCGTTATCTCTGGCATGTAGACGATAAATAGTCCAGAGACACCAGAAGAGACTTTTGGCCTCTTTGGGCCAAAACAAGCCACCGGGCTGCAAAAACAAGTCACTCTCTAGTCACTGTGTTGTGTCTTAAAATGGCTATCAATTTCCCCCAATACTTTCTTTTCGGGAAAACATAGATCCCAACTTCATATAAAAACATATCATTCTCATTTTAGGGAAGAAATTATTATATCAGCAAGGTAAAAAAAAAAAGATGAGGCTGTACATCAGAGACTGAGCAATTTTAAAGATGATCCTAGAATATCAGTTTTAGAAATTCACGTCTACCCAGGAGCCAGTAGTAAGCATATAATTGTCGCTATGCTTTATAAAGAGTAACCTTTCAGGGAATTTTTTTTTAAAAAAAGAAGTGTATCTTACTGTTTTTTTAATTTCTGAAAATCACATGAGAGGAAAGTAGAAGAGAATGACCACAACAAGTACAATTTATTTAGCTGGACATGGAAATGAGGGTGAAATATTAATACACGAAACCCCGATATACGTCTACTTCATCTGCTTCTACAGTCAGCAGGTTACAGAGGGAAGGTACCGCTGTTCCCAGGAGCCTAACCAATCCTCACCAACTGCACTGGACTTGAGGCTTCCAAAGAGAAACCAAGACTAGCCAAGAAACTTAGCATGTATTAACTATAAAAAGCATAGTGACTTTCCTTGGTAAATGAAAAGGAAAACTCTAGCATAATGTTAGATTTTTGAAGTAGACTCATTTTTTCCTGCATTTCAATATCACTTATTTAAAGCCGGACTTCCCTGGCTGTGGCCAATGAATTAAGTGAAGTAGGTTGTACTACACCTATAAGAAAACTACAGTTTTTTAAAGGATGTCATGAGTCTTTAGGTAGAAAACCCAGAAGAATCTATAGATAATTATTGAACATTCATGTGAAAATTTATCCACAAGGTTACTGGATATACAAGTCAATAAAACACATTTAGTTTGTCCTGGCTGCTGTGGCTCAGTGGACTGAGTGCCAGCCTGAGAACTAAAAGTTCGCTGGTTCGATTCCCAGTCAGGGCACATGCCTGGGTTGCAATGGCGACTCAGTCACACTGCTATTTCTCTTCCTCTTTCTCCCTCCCTTCCACTCCCTGCAAAAGTAAATAAACAAAAATCTAAAAAACAAATGGGGTGATTGTTTTTATACTCCACCCACAAACAATGAGGCAACACATTGGCATAAATGGATACCATTTACAATAATGCCAAATACTTCGGGTTAGAGGAGGAACTCTACCAAAATCTGGGTGTGATCTCTACATTAACAACTCTATAAAAGAACAGGGAAGGGGGGGAGAGGATTTAAAGTAGATCATGATGAAGGGAAAGGTATTTAACTTCACCTCATGGCTCAAGAGGGAAATACGAAATATAAGCACAGGGATGATCGGCGACACACCTTATCCCTCGTAATCACAGAGTCCAGGACTAGGGCAGGTCAGTTGGCTGGGTGTTGTCCCATAAAGCAGAAGGGCACTGATTAGATTCCTGACCCACCCTCTCTCTCTAAAAGGAAAGACAGAAAATCTTGAAAAAGAAAGAAAAAAGACGAGACGATACTTGTTTTGGATCAGGATGGGAAGTAAAATAACTTTGGAAATCTGTTCAGCGTTACCTACCAAATTGGAGTTGATACATCAGAACACTATCAGATAATTGCTTATCTCTCTTTCTCTCTCTCTCTCTCTGTGTTTCCTGGGAAGAACATCAGAGTGCCCCACGATCTGCCCCTGGTCACCCCTTCCTTGGTCCCCTTGGTCCAGTGGCCTCTTCCCGTCCTGAAACAAGCTGAGCCCTAGGGCCAAGGCCAGGGACAAGGTAGAAGTGGTTCTCAGAGTATGTTCCCTGAGGTACACCAGTGAATCAGCACTACCAGGGAATGCATTAGAAATGTACATCTTGGGGCCCCAACCTTGGGCCTATTACATCTGGGGGTGAAGCCCACCAATTTGGATTTTAAAAGCCCCTGGGGGTTCCTGGTGGGCGCTGGAACCTTGAAATGGCTGGCTCGAGGTGGCGGGAACACTGAGGGTGGCTGGGTTTCCAGGAGCAAGTTATGATCTTTTGATTCGATCCCTTGCAGGCTGGGGACCAGGCTGACTGTGACTTTGGCCTAGGCACTCACCCTGGAGCCAAGAGCGGGTTCTCTCTTGGCCCTCAATTCTATCCTGTGGGCGGGGGAAAAAAACAAGTGGGGCTGGGAGGTGAACCAGCTGACAGAGATGGAGGCCTCTGAGGAATTCAAAGCTCGACAGACCCCGCACTTGGCCTTTGAATCCAAGGCAGTTTGCTCAACCCAAGAAAGACAAAAGCGGTCCTCACAGCTGCCGCCCCCTGCCAGCTGCCCTGGCACCTGGGGGCTCCCCACCTGGGTGCCCTCCTGCTGAGTAGAAACGCTTTCACAAAACACACACAGACACGGACACACTTCCATCAGACCTCTTGGTAACCCTCTCTGAGCACAGAAACACAAGCATTGTCCAAACCACAAGACCAGCACGTCACCCTTCCAGACTCCCCCGAGTGACATCTTCTACACAAATCACCTGGTGACCACACTCCATCCTTCTTCGCTTCTGCATAAGACACCCCACCATGGAACGACCCCAGGGCCCTGACAATGCACCACCCAGGGCTGGGACGCTTCTGACTTCTTAACTGGGGTGGGGTAGACGGAACCTGAGGGGCCGCATTTTGACCGTCTGTACTTGTGCATTTCAGTGGCAAGAGGCACCTTCCCACTGGTGCCTCTTGCCACTGAAGGTGGGTGGGCCATCACCCACCTCCAGGGCTCTGGCCGCCATCTCAAAATGAGACTCTGTCCCCATTCCACACGAACGCCCTTGCCCTGATTGGGTGGCATGGTTGCTTGGAGCATCGTCCCCATGCTCAAGAAGATCCCAGGTTCTACTCCTGGTCAGGGCACTTACCAATGTTGAGGGTTCGATCCCCAGTCCAGCCAATTACAGCAATAAATGGGTAGATGCTTCTTTCTCATATCGATGTTTTTTTTCTCTCTCTCTCTCTATCTCTCTTCCACTTTCTCTAAAATCGGTAAAACCACACCCTCAGGTGAGGGCTGAACACAAGAAGCAGGAGACCCCTGAGAGCGGGAGGCTGTGCTAAGCCAGGAGACGGCAGTTCGGGGCGGGGGGCGGCGAGGTGACCCCAACCCTGAGATCGCTCCGCTTTGTTTCTTTCTGCACGTGACCCCAGCGAACTGTCACTCACACCGATTAGAATAAGCTGGCTTCTCGCCATTTTTACATCACCTACCCCTCCCACCCCACGCCCCTCCCCCCAGATACAGCTCCAGGCAGTGTTTTCCCTGAGGTTTCTAGTTCGAATAACGGTCCTGCACACGGTGGGCCCTTAATAAACGGATTAATGACCTATTCATCCCCTGAGGCAGTGGGGAGGAGGGCCAAGAGGGTCTCCCAGAACCCTTGGGTCCCACCCAGGGGTATTTAAGGCCCAGACCTGGAACTCAGCCTCACATGCAGGAGCATCCGAGGTGAAGCCCGAGTCGTCCGAGGGTGAATCTGGGCCGACGTGCAAGAAGAGGGACGAGGCGGAGGAGCGAGACTGTACAGCCAACCGGCGGGTCCTGGGTCCCGGGTCCCGGGGCCAAGGCTGCCCGGCGCCTGGACATGCAGGCCGCGGCCCCTTGTCTAGGAGGGCCTAGTGAGTTTGGGGGTGGAAGGATATTAGGGGGAGCGTGATGAGCAGGGCCCTGGCACAGAGCGGCCTCCTGCGGGTGTTGGCGTGGCTCCCGGCAGCGGGTGGAGCGTGGCGAGGCCCGGGTGAGCCGGGGACCAGCGGGGCGCGAGTCTGGGTGAGCTGGACCCCCTGCCTGCTTTCGCGGGCTGCGGCCCTGTGACAGGAACACATGAGCTGTTTTTGCGCCCGTTTCGAAGATGTGGAGACCGAGGCTAGACCAGTGTGGGGGCCGGGGCTGGAAGGTAGAGGCTCAGGCTGGCCTCCCCAGAGCTCGGGCCTTGGTCCGCACCCCCATATCCACCTGGTCTCGGGGGCCCGGCCCTGGTGGGGCGGTCGGGGGACTGTGTGGGGGGCTCCTTCGACCCCGTTTTCCTCTGCATCCAGGCTTCTCGATGTCCCCAAACACCCGAAAGGGGCGGGTGCGCCAGCAGCGGACGGTGTACAGCGTGGAACAGCGGGAGGAGCTGGAGACATTCTTCCACAACAACCATTATCCCTCCTACGAGGAGCGAGAGACCCTCGCGGCCACACTTAGCCTCCAGGAACAGCAAGTACAGGTAAGGCCCAACCGCTCCCTGGTCGTCCACCCCACAGGCCGCTCGCCCGCGTCCTGCACCGCAGCTGGCGCGGACCAGGGACCAGAGCAGCCGAGTGCTGCCCTGGGTCGCACAGAATGCAAGGGGTCCCCCATAGGGACTCAAGGCCCAGTCCCGAGCCCCCCCCCCGAGCCCTGTGTAGTGCAAACCCGCCAAGGCATTGAATCCCAAACTGCTGCCCTGGATTCTCCCCATGCCTGGGCCTCAGGGCCTCTCTGAACCCGGGATCGTCCGTGGCACAGAGCGTCCTGGCCCCTGGGGGTCCCAGGCCGCGGCCACTGAACCTTGGAGCCAAAAGTCGGGGGCGGGGGCGGAGGGAGAAGCGCCAGGACCGCGGGCCTTTCTTTCCCGGGCCGCCTCACCCCGGGCGGAGGTGGGAGCTCCAAGTTTCTGTCCTCTCACCCTTCCTCCCTGTCCCCTCTCCTTGCAGGTGTGGTTCAAGAACCGTCGGGCCAAATACAGAAAGTCTCAGGAAGCAACCCAACAGCCCGGCGGGGCAGCGGAGGAGTCGTCCCAGGACCCCGGAGACGCCGTTCCAGCCCCTGAGCCGATGCCTGAGCCTTCCGCCGCGGGTCCCGAGTTCGCTGAGAACCTAGAGTTCACCTCGACCCCTAGGTTCTACGGAAGCTCTTCGGCCCCTTGGTTCTCCGGGGTCGCTTTTCCTCCTGGGTACTTCGGAGTCAATTCACCCCGTGGGTTCTCGGGGGAGGTTAAAGCTCCTGGGTTCTCCGGGGATGCTACAGTCCCCGGGGGAACTGCGTCCGCGGAGGGCCCTGGTTTCCACAGCTCCTCTCCACCCTACGTCTTTGGAGGCATGGTAGCCACAGAAACCAGCACCTCCAGCTACAGCCAGGTACCGTGGGATACCACTCAGGATGCCCAGAATCCGGTCCCGGCCGCCGCTCCCACCACCGCCGAAGCTGCGGCCCCAGACGCGGCCCCAGACGCGGCCCCAGACGCGGCCCCAGACGCGGCCCCAGACGCGGCCCCAGACGCGGCCCCAGACGCGGCCCCAGGTGCGGCCCCGGGCTGGTTTGAAGATCCCTGCATCTCGGGTTTCGACTCAGACCTCTATGAGGGTCCCACATTGGCAGACATTCTGTCGTCCCGAGGTCCCTTACAGGGTCCCTCCTCCTCGCAGTCTGGGTGTCCCAAAGATGAGGACTCCAGGAGTGGAGACGACTCGGGACCCGAGTTGCTGGATCTGTAGGGCTTCTCTTCCCGCGGGTGGGCCCAGGGGGGTGGAGGAAGCTGGGGTTCATGGGCCTTGGTGGTGGGTTACTCTTCTGTAACCAGAATACGCTTCTCTACCTTTGGAAGTCGTGTGCGCCGTATTCATTGGGGCATTCGGGGTGCACATGATATTTCTGGGCGTTCTCGGGCCTAGGAGCGGGATTGCTGCGCGGGGTGGATGTCCGGCTTTGGCGGGGCTGCTCGGGAGCTCCCCAAGGGACATAGACCAGCCTCGGCGGTCATTTAATTTGAATTGTATTGAATCCACAAGTTGTTTTGGCCGGGCAGTGATAATTGACACTTTTGTACATGACTGAGATTTACAATCTAAATATGTCCTTTAGCCCCGGCTGCTGTGGCTCAGCAGATTGAAAGCCTGCCTTCCAACTGAGAGGCGGCCCGAGGGACTCCCAGTCAGGGCCCACGCGTGGGTCAAAGGCCAGGTCCCCACTTGGAGACTTGCGAGAGGCGGCCGGCCCATGTTTCTCTTGCACATGGATGTTTCTCCCCCTCCCTTCCCCTGCGTGGGAAAGCAAGCAAATAAAATCACGCAAAAAAAATTTAAAAATCCAATCGAAGTCTATTGTTTATTTCTTCATTTGGACTTTACAGAAGTTCTCTAGAAAGTGTTTTCCGTCACTGTGGCCTTGGGTGTGGGTTCGGTTCTTGTACTTTGTGATTGCCTGAGGTTTTGAAAGGTGTTTTCCAATGTGTCCTACTTATGGGATTAAGTTTACAGATTTCGTTATCAGTGGATTCTATTATTTTGAGGCAGGGACCTGACTCCAATTGTTCCAATTCTCATAAATTATCTGGACATTTTTGGTGGGTGGGTTTATGATTTAAAATTAATAAAGTGCATGGTTATCTCGTAAACACTGTTTCCTTCAGAGGCTGCACGTTGGTCCCCGCCTTGGGTGCCCCCCGTCCAGCAGGGTGGGACACCTCTCACCCCCTCTCTGCTCCTTGGCCTCCACCTCCTGCTTCCTCTGCCGCCCCCTTGTGGCCACCCTTGCCGCTGCGTCTCCGGCAGCCGGTTCTCTGATCGGATCCTGGCCCTAGTCCTGGTCCCACAGGCTCCGATCCCCTTACACCCGGCCAGCCTCTGGGGAGCAGAGAGAATTTGATCGGACCCCTGGGAGGGAAGGGGCAAGCGAGGAGTGGTCAGACAGAACGGTGGACGGCCAGGGTGGCTGCCAGGCTGTAACAAAAGCTCACGCCGCCACCCCACTTCTGATGCCCTGGCCAGTGGGGTTCGCTTGGCTGAGCGTGGTCCCGCAAAGTGGCGGGCCATGGGTTTGATTCCTAGTCAGGGCACATGCCGGCGTTGCGGGCCGGGTTCCTGGTTGGGAGCGTGTGGGAGGCCATCAATCAATGTTTCTCTCTCGTATAGATGTTTCACTCCCTCTCTCCCCTCTCTCTAAAAAGAAATAAAATTTTCAAAAAATATATTTTAATACAAATAAAAATAACATTTAACACCCCCCCCAAAAGAGGAAAACAGATGCTCAAAAAATCGTCCACGAATATTCATATTGGGCCACAAGGTGGAAACAACTCAGAGGCCCACCAGCTGATGAATGGATAAGCAAAGTGGGGTATATACCCACGTGGTGGAATACTATTCAGTTGTGAAAACGGAATGGGGTTCTAACACGGGCTACCACATATGTGGATGCACATCGAGAAGCATCATTCTAAGGGAAAGCGACCAGACAAAAAAAGGCCACGTGTGTCTCGGGCCATTTCAATGAAATGTACGGAATTGACTCTGTCAGGGACAGAAAGTGGATTAGCAGTGGCCAGAGGCTGGGGGGAGGGAAGTGCAGGGAGTGGCAGCTTAACGGCTTAGAGGTTTCTTTTTGGAGTAAAGAAATAGTCTACAGCCAGAAAGTGTTCATAGAGGCACAACCCTGGAAATTTGCTAAAGCTTACTGATCATTCACTTTACAGTGGTTCCCATGTAAGGGCTTTTTAAAGATTTTATTTATTTATGTTTAGAAAGAGTGGAAGGGAGGGAAAAGGTGAGGGAGAGAAATAGCAATGTGCGAGAAATCCATCGATTGGTTGCCTCTTGCACATCCCCCCCCCCCCCGCCAACTGGGGACCTGGCCTGCAACCCACGCATGTGCCCTGACCGGGAATCAAACAAGTGACTCTTGGGGTTGCAGGCCAGCATGCAATCCACTGAGCCTCACCAGCCAGGGCCAACTGTAAGTTTTCTGTTATATATATTTTTACCTCGATAAAATAAAAGGGCAGGAGGACAGTCACGAAAGGAGCGTGTGCTTGCAATTTAAAGCAGTGTGTTTTGCACCTGCTTTGAACACAGATGCAAAGCCTGGAGCCACCGGGAGGCAAAAGTCAAGCAGATGATAACCTGACAAGCTAAAGAAGGGTGAGAAAGATAGAAAGATCATCAAAAGATAGAAAAGCTCTGAAACTGTGATGACACTGTCAAGCTGGCTACCACCTTGACATTCTTAACAACCAGTGTCCTTGAAGTTTAAAATTAAAAAAAGAAAGAAAGAAAGAAGAAGAAGCCCTGACTGGTGTGGCTCAGTCGGTTGAAACACTGTCGGGCAGAACAAAATGTCGTGGGTCTGATTCCCCATCAGGGCACATACCCAGGTTGTGGATTCCATCCCTGGTCAGGGCTCGTGTGAGAAGGTAGCCAATCAATGTTCCTCTTATATGGATGTCTCTCTCTCTCTCTCTCCCTCTCTACCGCCCCTAGGCCCCTGCCTCTTCCTCTCCCTCTAAAAGCAATGAAAAAAATGTCCTTGGGTGAAGATATTTGTAAAGATTAAAAATAAATAGAGACTTCCAGCCAAGATGGAAACACAGGTTGATACACTTTGCCTCCTTGCACAACCAGAAGAAGGACAAAAACAAGTTGAAAACAAAAAACAACCAGCCCTGGCTGGTGTAGCTCAGTGGATTGAGGGTGGGCCTGTGAACCAGAGGATCACAGTTCAATACCCAGTCAGGGCACATGCCTGGTTTGCAGGCCAGTTCCCAGCAGGGGACCTATGAGAGGCAACCACACATTGATGTTTCTCTCCCTCTCTCCTTCCCTTCCCCTCTAAATAAAATCTTAAAAAAAAAACAAAACAGTATGGAAGTCTGACAACCAAGGAGTTAAAGAAGCAGGCCTGGCTGATGTGGCTCAGTGGTTCCAGCACCAGCCTGCGAATCAAAGGGTCACCAGTTTGATTCCCAGGTGCCCTGACTGGGTGGCGGGCCAGGTCCCCAGTAGGGGGGGTACAGGAGAGGCAACTACACATTGATGTTTCTCTCCCTCTCTTTCTCCCTCCTTCCCTTCTCTCTAAAAATAAATAAAATATTTTTAAAAAAAGAAGAAAAAGCATCCATCCAGACAGATAGGAGGGGCAGAGACAGGCAACCAGAGCAGAGAGGATGCACAGCAAAGTGGGGGTTAAAGGACTGGGCAGCTGAGGGGGCAGCTGGCAGACTAGGTGCTCTCACATTTGCGTGAGGATAAACCAGGAGGAACAACTGGGAAGTGAGGCAGACGACACAACCCAGGGCTCCAGCACAAGGAAATAAAAGCCTCAAAACCTCTGACCTTAAACACCTGTGGGGATTGGGGCAGTGGGAGAAACTGCCGGTTTCACTGAAGAGTTCATTGGAAGCACCCACAGAGTCCTAGAATGTGCACCAGTTCACCCACCCAGGAATCAGCACCAAAAGGGTCCATTTTGCTTGTGAGAAGTGGGGGAAGGGACTGGAAGCCAGCAGAGAGCTGAACGAGCAGCACTGTTCCCTCTCAGACCCCCCCCCAACATACTGCCCCACAATGCAGGGACTGGGTTGCCCCACCCTGGTGATAGCTAAGGCTCCGCCCCTTACTACATAACAGGTGCACTGAGAAAAAAAAAGTATGGCCCAGATAGGAGAACAGGTCAAAGCTCTAGTAAAACAGCTAAATGATGAAGAGATAGCCAACCTATCAGATGCAGAGTTCAAAACACTAGTAATCAGGATGCTCACAGAAATGGTTGAGCGTGATCACACAATAGAGGAAAAAGTGAAGGCTATGAAAAGTAAAATAAAGAAAAATATACGGGCCCTGGCCAATGTAGCTCAGTGGATTGAGCATGGGCCTGCAAACCACAGGATCGAGGTTCGATTCCCAGTCAGGGCACGTGTCTGGGTTGCAGGCCAGTTTCCAGCAGGGGATGCACAAGAGGCAACCATGCATTGATATTTCTCTCCCTCTCTCCTTCCCTTCCCCTCTAAAGATAAATAAATAAATCTTTAAAAAAGAAAAAATACACAGGAACTAACAGTGAAAAGAAGAAAACTGGGGCTCAAATCAACAATTTGGAGCAGAAGAAAGAAACAAACATTTGATCAAAGCAGAATGAAGAAACAAGAAATGAGGAGAGGCTTAGGAACCTCCAAGACAGCTTTAAACATTCCAACATCCAAATTATAGGGGTAGCAGAAGGGGAAGAGGAAGAGCAACAAGTGGAAAACTATTTGAACAAATAATAAAAGAGAATTTCTCCAATCTGGCAAAGGAAATAGACTTCCAGGAAATCCAGGAAGCTCAGAGAATCCCAAAGAAGCTGGACCCAAAGAGGAACACACTAAGGCACGTCATAATTACATTACCCAAGGTGAAAGATTGTGGCGGACCTTGGCCAGCAGAGTCCGCCTCTTGTGGTTGAAGACGAGAATCAATGCAAAGGCAACAACAAACAATCCTGTACAGAAAAAAGGAACAGGCACGACTACTCTCTCAAGGGGAGAGTGCCTATGGTATCTCGGCCACTCCCTCAACAGGGGAGCGCCCCAACCCTTGCCTAGACAGGCTTTTATTGTTTTCCTTGGGTCTTACATCAGAGAAAGATTTATTATCTATTACATAGAATATTATTGTCCACATTTTAGGTACAATCAAGGAAATGAAAATAACATGCAGAGGGGAATGTCAATGAGCTCATTAGCTCTGTCCTTGGGAGAGCTCACACAGGCTTTGGATATTACCTTGAAGGTAGACAATACACATTTATTGTTTTAGACCAGGGTGATGGAGTTTTAGCAAGAGCAAGCCATAACAATCTGTATGCATTTTCTAGGCCTGATTCCCACAGGAAAACTCAGTTTGAAGGTCCGGCTCCTGCCCACCACCTCACTTCTGTAGGTTTTCCATACAGAACTGAGTCACATTTGCCAGGCCAAGACAAACCGGTCCCCTACAATTCCCCCCTTTTTTGTTTTTTGTTTTTTGTTAAGGCTGTTGCGGTGGTATATCCCACAAGACTTGCTACTTGCTGGTCTCTTTTGTGACCCTGGGCAAATGATTTGTAAATGCATCATAATATATAAAACATTATTAAACTCAGTAAACAACCAGCAGCTCCAGTGACCCACAGTCTTAGGTTGAGTCCATCAAACCAGTGTTTTGGGTTTAACAAGCCAAGATTATCATTAAGGGTTTGAAGAATCTCCTGCTTAGTTAAGCATTGAATGTCCTGAAACTGTTGGTGCAACTTTCCAGTTGCACTTTATTGATTTGCCCCTTTAAATTAGTAGAAAAAGTGCCAAAGCTCCTCTTAGGTGATGTTGAATATCACTCCAGGAGTACTGGCTGGAGTTCCATCGTTGTGAGGTGACACACAGTCTGGAGAAACCAGGATCACAGGTCAGCTGCTGACAGGTCACCAGCGCATCCTGGTGTTCTCCAATCCAGTTGAGTGCCGATTCAACTGCAGAAAGTCAAGTCAGGATTTCTTGATCAATCTGGGCCTGTTGAAGCATTTCTAAGGTGGAATTGGTTAAGAGAACATCAACAGTATGAGAAGTTTGAACTGATTCAATGAGGGCAGTGGTTGCCGTGGCTGCAGTGGCCGAGGCAACTATAGCAGAAACAATCAATGCAATTAAAGTGCCAAATAAACATCAGATTCTTAAAGATGCCAGTGCATTGTTAAGCGCTATTATGCCATGGGGATCTTCCCATTCTCTGGCTACATCAACTGGCATCCATATTTGAGTTTGTCTTCTAACTATATAAACTGTAGTGAGGCTTCACTGAATAATACTGAGATGAGTAAGACAGCTGGCGTATATGGAACCTGAAGGGACAGGCAAATAATAAACTTTTGTTGATTCACTATAAAAGTCTTGAGCTGTCCCTGGAGTTGCCAAAAACAAGTAAGGGTGAGAGGTATAAACTGTAACCCAATCTTGTTTTAGAGGGTCAATTTGATAAAAACATCCTTGGATACCTTTAGGGTCACATACAATTCTCATATACAGATGCATTCTAGTAATGAAAGGCAAGCCCATTTTCCATGAGTTGTAATGCCAAGGGCTACTGTGGTTGGGAGGAACAATTCTGATAATAGGTGCCCTGCTACTGGGCCCCTCCCACCACATATTAGTATATGGGATTTGAGGCAGAGCCGAAACTATTGTTGTGCCAAGCTTAGCCAGTAGCTCCCCAGTTCTCCACTACAAAAGGACTTTTGGGGAGAAAAGCAATAGTAGCATTTGGTCCTCTGCACAAAGACCAAGAGACTGAGTCTTTATGGCTTTTGTCTAAAGTACAAGGAGGAACCGAAGGGGGATTGAAAATATGATAAATCTTCTCCTAGGTACGCAGGTCAATTATAGTTATTATGGAAAGCTGATAGTAATTACTGTATTGCTCTTAGCTTGCAGCATAAAGTTGCTCCTTTAAAGGAAAACACAAAGTGTCAATAAGAACACAAAAATTAATTAGTCAATACTTAGCAACCTAAACTGTGTTTTTTGGCACCAGAACCCAGTGCTTGTTTTCTACTTAGTTGGCCAGTGTCAGCTGGGCCACCTGGTCTGCTAGCCGATCGGTTTTCATCTCCAGGTAGCGGAGCTTGATGTCTGTTTTGTTATAAAGCTTCACCCTTTTAGCTGGAAGTCAGACAGGACCTGTAGGGGTGGAAACACATGCACACCCACTTCCCCGTGTTAAGAGATCTACAGGACTCTGCTAAGTACCATCTCCCAGCGGATCTCTGTGTAAAACTTGAGGATAAGATGACTTTAGTTCTTTCTTCTGGAAATGTTTCTCAATCGGAGTACAGTTATTCATCACAGTTTAGAAAATTATAGGTAAACATAGCTAACATAGTCAAGTTTTGGGGGGTTGACTCCTGACTGCCCCTTTTTTTGTTTTTTAAGAAGACTTTTAAAGGTATGGTGTGCCTGTTCAACAATTGCCTGACTGGTTGGATTATAAGGTATTCCTGTTTTATGTTGGATATTCCAATGCTGAAGGAAGGCTTGAGTAGAATGGGCAAGGTATCCTGGGCCATTATCAGTTTTAATTTGCTGAGGCCAACCCAAATGACTGAAGGCTTCAAGCCAATGGGCTTGTATATTTTTTGCAGATTCTCCTGTTAAAGCCAATGCATGTAGGGCACCAGAGTAAGTATCAATAGAAATGTGAATGTATTTGAATTTTCCAATGGGAGAGTAATGAGTGACATCTGTTTGCCAAATCATGTGAGAGCTTAGTCCTCGAGGGTTAACTCCTGTGGATGGAGGAGCCTTAGTAAGAGCTTGACAGTCAGGGCATTCCTTAACAATTTGCTTAGCTTGGGAATGATAAAGAAACAGTCTTTTAACTTTTTCTATTACTTTTTGTTGTTGTTGTTTAGCTTTGGGGGTCTGAGCCTTGCTCTTTTGGAAGGGCTCCTCTTGGCTTTTAGCCCTTAACCCTTGGCTTTCTAGTTTGTAATAGGTAGGAAGCAGTTGGCTGAAAAATAGCCTCAATTTTAAAAGTGCCATTTTTTTTCTCTACGTGGAAAGACAGTCCCTCTGCTGTTTTTGCAAGCTGCAATGAGTTGGAGCAGCAAATTAACTGTCTTGCAGTTTTTAGGACTTGGTGGTTCTTAGATTTAGAGTTTGTAAGAAAAATGGGGAGTATGAGGGGTATTATGCTCAAACATGTTTTATAAATTTTTTAAACAATGATTTTTAAAAATATTTTATTTATTTATCTTTAGAGGGGAAGGGAAGGAGAGAGGGAGAGAAATATCAATGTATGGTTGCCTTTTGTGCATCCCCTGCTGGGAATTGGCCTGCAGGGAACCGGCCTGCAACCCAGGCATGGGAATCGAATCGCAAATATCTGGTTGGCAGGCCCGTGCTCAATCCACTGAGCTACACCAGCCAGGGCTCAAACATGTTTTAGACAAAAGTGGTTTTGTGCCAAGAGCCTTGTGACTTGACTGACTAACCATTCCCTTTGGGAGAATAGCCAGTTCTTCCCCAAGGAAATGATCAGTGTTTATAGGTACTGAGTTAAAAAATAATACTTAGTCTTCCATGGAGAAGGGCTAGTTCTCCTGGGGAGATAGTACACCTATATTTTATTTTTACAATAAAAGGTCATGGCTCCAACATAAACAAGGAGGATTCTTAATATTTCTTTAACACATCACACCTCCTATTTCACTTATAGCATGCTTTAGGTTGACAAATTTATGAATACATTCATAACTTTTAGAAACAGTTCTTTACTGGCAAATACATTTACTTTTTTTTTTTCATTCTTGGCGATTACTGCATTCTTGCAATGTGCTCAAAAGTGAGCTGTCTCACTATCTAGTGCCCTTGAAAATTTTTAGGGAGGTTAAAGAAGAGGGAGGGAAGATACTAAGCTCAGCATAGCTTGTTCCCAGGACTGAAGCAGTCCCTGGGTCTCCAGAAAGAGGATTCAGAATGGTTAAAAGACACATTTTCTCATTGTTTTTATTCCTGCATTTTTAAAAAATTTTATTTAGTTATTTTTCAAGTACACTTTTTTGTCTATTTTTCCCATCCCAGCCTCCCCCGCCCCTTGCTCCCCACCTCCCTCCCTTTTCCACCCCCCTTAGTTCTCGTCCCTGTGTCCTTCCTATTTGTTCCTCCAAATCCCTCCCCCCTTTTCCCCTTAACTTCCCTTCCTTCTCCCCTCTGGTCACTATCCCCTTGTTCTCTATTTCAGTGTCTTTGTTTTTTGTGTTTTTTTTTTATTCCTGCATTTTTTTACTATCTGAAGGAAGTGAGATCTTTTTCTTTTTTTAATAATCCATTTAAATTCTTTCTGAGTAGAATCTTTATGATGTAACAATATTAGAGATCTCATTCTATTTATTAAAACATTTTGAGAATGAGATGTTACTTTTAAAACAGAAACAAAAATAAAATTCAAGCAAACCAGTATTTTCAAATTAAATCCTCTAAGGGAGGGAGTGAGACTCTTATCTTTATCTCATACCCCCTGGTGCTGTTTCAACTTCTGCCCAGCTTTTCCTGAATAACTAAATCTAAAGATCCCTTATCAGGGAGATATTTAGCAGCTTTAAAAAACTGCTAAATTAGCATAAAACCTTGCTCTTACTCTTTAGAGAGCCGTTCTTGTTAACAAGTTCTGATTTTACTTTCGATTTCTGCCGTTTCAGATTCCGCAGCCCTTTCTAAACCTTAACTAATTAGCTATTGGGGAGTATAGTGTGGTGGGTCAGAAATGTACTGATGGTGAAAACCATCAGGGAGAGCTGCCTGGTATCCAGGTTAACCTAACTCTGTTTATGGATTTTAGGTTTTTCCCACGTGTCTAAGACTGTGAGGGAAGGGCTTGAAGCACCAGGTAACCAACCTTTATATCACACTCCCTGACCAAGCGGAGAGTTAAATTACTGTGATTGGAATTCCCTATGAGGCCCCTGCACATCTCAGGGATTGACCCCAGACACCTACTCAGGTAGGGACGCCTGAGATCTCAAGCCAGAAGGAGGAATGCCTCCTATCTTTGGTGCTTCAGCAAAAAGCTGGGACATTCATAGACAACCTTGTTAACTAACTCTGAGTTCTCAAAGCAATCTTTGGAGTCCGGTTGAAACTGAAACACTCATTTATTATCTGCGTTTTTGTTTCCAGGCAGGTGGAAGGAAAAGGCAGAATCAAAAGGGCTGCAAAAAGTGGCTTTCAAAGAAAGAATTCGCAGAGGTTCTTGTAAAAAAAAAAAAAAAAAAAAGCTAATTGAAAGAAAAGTTCATTGCTCTCTCTCCCAAGCCTACCTCTCGTTGCCTGGCCTGTCCTTGTGGTTGTTAAATGCTCAACCTGTGCCCGAGAGGTTCGGCAATTGCCAGAGAGAGTGAGAAAGGTTTTTGCTTACTAAAGAGAGTGCGGTCGCAAGAGAGGGTGACCTTGGAAAGATACCCTTTTTCCCTAAAATACAATACACCATACGCCCTCTGAAAAGCACTCAGGGTCGTCGGCCCTTACCTGGGCTGTTACACACCTTCCACCCACACTGGTATGTTGACCACAACGGCTGATAGGCTTGGCTGATAGCCTTTGCATCCCTGTTTGGGTGCCAGATGTGGCAGACCCTGGCCAGCAGAGTCCACCTGTTGTGGCTGACGATGAGAATGAATGCACAGGCAACGACCATCCTGTGGAGGAAAAGGGAACAGGCACGACTACTCTCTCAAGGGGAGAGTGCCTATGGTGCCTCGGCCACTCCCTCGAGGGGAGCGCACCAACCCTTGCCTAGACAGGCTTTTCCTCAGGTCTTACATCAGAGAAATATTTATTATCTATTACATAGAATATTATTGTCTACATTTTAGGTACAATCAAGGAAATGAAAATAACATGCAGAGGGGAATGGCAATGGGCTTATTAGCTCTGTCTTTGGGAAAGTTTATACAGGCTTTGGATATTACCTTGAGGATAGATAATACACACTTGTTGTTTTAGACCAGGGTGATGGAGTTTTAGCAAGAGCAAGCCATAATAATCTGTATACATTTTCTTGGCCTGATTCACACAGGAAAACTCAGTGGCTCCTGCCCACCACCTCGCTTCTGTAGATTTTCCATACAGAGCTGAGTCACATTTGCCAGACTTAAACAAACTGGTCCCTTATAAAAGATAAAGAAAAAATCTTAAAAGCAGCAAGAGAAAAGGAGACAGTTAGACCTACAAAGGAGTTCCCATAAGGCTATCGGGTGATTTCTCAAAAGAAACCTTTTAAAGAAAGCAAGGCAGGAAGGGGCTGGAAACAAATATTCCAAGTCATGAAAGGCAAGAACCTACATCCAAGATTGCTCTAGGCAGCAAAGCTTTCATTTAGAATGGAAGGGCAGATAAAGTGCTTCCCAAATAAGGTCATGTTAAAGGAGTTCATCATCATCAAGCCTTTATTATATGAAATGTTAAAGAGACTTATGTAAGAAAAAGAAGATGACCCTGGCTGGCATAGCTCAGTGGATTGAACATGGGCTGTGAACCAAAGGGTTGCCGGTTCGATTCCCAGTCAGGGTACATGCCTGGGTTGCTGACCAGGTTCCCAGTGGGGGCCACATGAGAAGCAACCACACAGTGATGTTTCTCTGACTCTCTTTCTCCCTCCAAAATAAATAAATAAAATCTTTCTTGAAAAAGATGATCAAAAATACAAACAGTAAAATGACAACAAACTCACAACTATCAACAACGGAACCTAAAAAAGCAAACAAACTAAAAAAACTAGAACAGGAACAGACTCACAGAAATGAAGATCATATGGAGGGTTATCAGCACATTGGGGGAGGGGGGAGAATAGGCGAAAAGGTACAGGGAGTAAGAAGCATAAATGGTAGGTACAAAATAGACAGGGGGGACATTAAGAATAGTATGGGAAATGGAGAAGCCAAAGAACTTATATGTTCAACCCATAGACATGAACTACGGGGCGGGCGGGGGGGGGGGGGATGTAGGTGGGAGGAGGTGTGCAGGGAGGAGGGGAATAAAGGAGGGGAAAGAATGGGACAGCTGTAATAGCATAATCAATAAAATACACTTTAAAAAATCTGCAGTTCTCCCATTAAAAACCCTAAAAAAAGATTAAAAATAAATACGGAAATAATTTCAAAAATTAAATTTCAAAAAAGTAGGAGGAGCTGCCTGTCAGCAGGCAGTGGGAAGTCGCGTGGCTGAGAGGGTGGGCGAAGGCCAGGGGAGGGCTCAGTCGCTTCCCTGGATGGGGGTGTGAGGGGAAGCAGAGGCCTGAGCGCAGGAGCGGGAAACGCTGCGCTTGACTCCTCCCACAGCCACATCAATTACAGTGTGTTCGTCATCTTGGAGAATCACCGGCTGAACAGAACTCCCATAAGGAAGGAGCGATGCAAAACAGACTGGTCCCACACCCACGCGTGGCGGTTAAGCCTCAGGGAGGAGATCTTGGTGGCAGAGGTTGTCCCCGAAAAGCGAAGGTTGCCAAAGGCGTGAAGGGCAAAATCTCCCATTTCGCACTTGACCCTGGTCATGCCCGACCCCAGTGTGGGGTTGCCTTGATCCCCCACCCTCATTCCCTTGCTTCCTCCCGCCCCCAAACCTTCACTCGGAGAGGTGAGGTCACATCTCTGAGGTTCCCCAGACAGCAAGGAGGGAAAGAATTTGAGGAGAGAGGATATATTTTTTCCCCCTCATTCTTAATTTTTTTGAACAGCGGCGTGTCACCAAGCCAAAGATGATGGCTCACTTGGCTATATTAAGTCTGAATGACCAGAAGCGATCCCATAGAGTAGCCCTGGGACCCCCACTCCGCCCAAACACCTCCCACGGCTCCCCGTGATGGATACGGGGGAATCCGGGAAGATGCAGTTCACAAGTTTGGACACGTGGTGACGCTGTTGGAAAAAAATTCACGGTGTCGCGGGATGCGCCGAGGCTCCAGCTGTTGTCTCTTAGCTTGAAGGGGAGAATTAAGTGAAAATAAGATCTTGGCACTTTCTCCTCCGTGGATAAGATTAAAATTTAAAACGTTGATATTTCTAGGTTGATATTTCTAGGACTCTCCTCCCTCCCCTTTAAAAAAAAGATTATATTTATTTATTTTTAGAGAAGGAAAGGGAGAGAAACATTGATCAGTTACCCCCTGTAACTGATCGGGGACCGCACCCACAACCCAGGTATGTGCCCAGACCGACCAGCGATTCTTTGCGTTGCAGAATGATGCCCAACTAAGCGAGTTGTACTGGTCTGGGCTCCTCCCCTTTTTGAATGCAGGATTTTATACAAATAGGACTGCGGGCCGGTTCCCCACTTGGGGGTGTGCAAGAAGCAGCTGATGGATGTGTATCTTACACATCGATGTTTCTCTCCCTCTCTTTCTCCCTCCATCCCCTCTCTCTAAAAATAAATAAGTAAATTCAAAAAATTGTTTATGTGTTTTAGTTGATTTGAATGGACTTTTTCAGGATAGGTAGAAACCCGTAAGATAAAGTCCTCAGAGAAAGGACTTCTGAAAGGTCTATTTCTAATGTTGAAATACCTTCACTTACTCATAATAGCCTCCAGGACCTACCCTTTATTACATGGATCACACCTGCATGGCCACGTCATCCAGCACCAGCTGGGAATTCTAAAAAGATGAACCAGCTGAGGTCTGCGGTCTGTTTGAACAGGAGCAGGACGGAAGTGGCCAGACGCCCAGCTCCCCGCGGCCTTGCCACGCAAAACATGAACAAGCGGGCTTGTGAGGCTTCAAGTCCCGAATGTCAATACGGAAGCCGGGGGTGCATTCGATGACTCTGACGCAGTGATGGGGGTGCCCAAGCATCCCGCCCTCAGCATGACTGACCCTGGCAGTTGACCTCAAACTGTGTGACATGATGTGACAGCCGATAACTCAGATCCTCCTTCAGCTTCGTCAGTGGACATCCCTTGGTCTTGCTAGAGGGGGCTGGGGGGCTAATCCAACCCACCCCATGCCTCATTCAGCCAGCAAGGCCTAAAGCCTCTTCCAGGATCCGAGTCCCCTTGACTTTGGGGTCAGCCAGGTGATTTGCTTACACAGCAAGTGGGTGGCCCCCAGAGGCCTCGGCAGACGGGTGCTCAGAGGCCCAGGGACCTGTGGGGCGTGTCCTGTCTCTACCCTGGCGATTCCCCCCACGCCCTTTCTCCCACGTTCTGTCGGTGGAACCAGGAGCCCAGCTGGAGGCAGAAGGACACCCCCAACCCCGTTGTCCCCGGGAACAGTCTCGTTATGAGACAAATTAACTCCTCTTCCCCACCAAGACCTGACTGCCAAGAACTCAGAAGGGGCCGTCTGGCCTGGTCGGGTGGCTCAGTTGGTTGGAGTTATCATCCCATAAACGGAAGGGTCATGGGATGGATTCCTACCTAGTCGGGTACATACCCAGGTTGTAGGTTCAATCCCCATCAGGGCTCGTAGGAGGGGCAACCAATGAGTCTCTCTCACATCGATGTTTTTTCCTCCCTCCCGCTCTAAAAACTTTTTTTTTAAATGAGCCCATTAAAGTGGGTTATTCCAAACCGACTAGTGTCTCGTAAGAGGGCATTTGGACACACACAGGGCACCAGGACCCATATGCGGAGATCACATGAGGACACGGTGAGGCGGTGACTGCCTGGGTGACAGGTGGCAGCCTCGGAAGGAAGCAAACCAGATGCGAGCCCCGACCTCGGCCTCAGCCTTGCAGCCTTCAGGGTGCTGAGAGAAGAAATGTTGGTAGGGTGAGCCACCTGGTCTGCCTTGCGTTGTCATGGCAACCCTTGCAAACCAGCACTGGTCTGGGAGTCGGAGTCTCTCTACAGTCCTATCACGGGGGCATGTTTCCAACCGCGAGACCTCGGAGCTGCTATGAAGTGTCTGTTCATTAGCCAGGTACCAGGACACTCAGCGCTGGGGCCGCTTTCCCGGAGCAGAGACGGAACCCTCTCGGGCACAGGCACGGCTCGTTAAACTCATCCAATATTTATTGAATTGTGAACCGTTGCAAACAGGGCTGGAACCTGAGCCTCACGCATCGAGATCCGTTTCTAGGCTCAGCCGTGAGAAGGGAGCCTGGAGCAGAAACACCAGTGGGGGAGACGGGGATGGTGAACAGGGGGGACTGGGGAGCAGGAGGGCCAGGGTGCAAAGCTAGATTCCAGGGAGACACACGCGCGTGCACACGCACACGCAGGCAAAGACCAGGGGCATCGATCTCTGCCCCGCCCAGCAGCCGCAGAACATCGGGGAAAGACCGGCGTCCACCAGACATTTCAGTCCATCCCGTCATGAAGCGTCTGCCGAGAGGGGCAGGGCCAAGGTCACGGAACTGCAGAGAGAAGAGGTGGGGGTGGAGGGTCAGCTTGACAGGAGAGGGGCCAGGCTGGGGCCTACAATAAGGGAAGTGCGACAAGAGGGAGACTCTGGACATCGCACTGCCAGGAGGTGAGGCAGGCACAAGGGAAGCAGGTGACCGTTTGAGGGGGAAAAGTCTAAGCCAGTGAGGCAAGGTGGGCCCAGACTCCGTCCTCATTCGAGCTGGCCCTGAGAAACTACGATGAGGAAAGGGGGAGCCCCTGTGTGGAAGTGGGTGGCCCCAGCGGACTTGCAGAAAGCCTAACTCACAGCCTTCCACAGCCGGCCCAGGGTCCGATTCCAGAGAAGCCATCACAACCAAAACTGGCTCCTCTGACCCTCCCCCCACCCAGACCACTCCAGGTCAGACCTCTAGTCACCCGTGGATTCCGTGGGGCTCACCTCCCCCAGAGACAGGCTAACTGGGAGCAACCTTGTAACGTCCTGCCTAGTCAGAGGCTCTAGGTCTGCCTAGGGCCACATCGGCTGTCCTGCACTAACCAGGTGACTTGACACTGGGGGCCTTGGCCCGGAGGTGGCAGCTCTTGACCTCTGGAGGGGCTAGAACTGAGGTCGGCCACGCAGGCCATCAGCTACGTCTACATGCCTGGCCCCCAGGGAACACCCAGAACACCAAGTCTCAGGGGACCTTCCCTGGCCAGCAACACTCCATGCCTGCTGTCATAAACCACCGCTGGGGGCAGAGCTAAATGTGGTCCGCAGGACTGGACACTGCCCGCTGCCCACTGCCTCTTCCCTTCACCGACTTTAATCTCTACCTCTTCCCAGTAACGAAGCGTCGTAACCAGGGGTAACAGCTTTGCCTGGCTCCATGAGTCCCCCTAGCAGATCTCCGAACCTGGGGCTGGCGCTGGAGACCCCGAACCTGTACTCGCAAACCGTGCAAACAAGCACCTCTCTCTCCCGCTCCCCTTTCTGGACTCAACTCCATTTTCACTTCTGTGGGCCGAAGTCACCCACGGGTGGACCCCTCTGGAATCCGGGTAAACCTCATGTACATTTAAGGGGACGCCTCTGAGCTACTGACCGTTGGGAAGTAGCAGGCAGCGTGTGCTTGCTTGGGATGGGCCCCGTCTGAGGCGTGAAGCGGTCAGGCCCCACACGGGGAGCGCCCCATCCCACTCTCCTTAGAGCACCGGCCCACCTGCACGCAGCTCATGCTTTGAAATCATGACTCTCCATTTGTTTTTTAAATCGGGAGTGGGGGTGGGGGGCTCTCCATCATCTCTGACCTGCACTCAAGGCACAGCATTCGCACTGTTGCACTTTTGCATGGTGCTGACTGACACCTGCAGGTCCAAGTTCACATTGAACATGACCTCACTCTGTCCTGGTAAAGCACGCTAAGACACGGAACCGACATGCTGGGGGCAGGTGCCGGGTCCGCAGTGTTCTGGGATAGGATACTCAGTTCTAGACATGGGGGGCCATGGGCGGGGGCCTGGCACTCAGGTTTGGAGGGTGGTAGAATGTGCTTCGGGTCCTCCAAGGTCAGGAGCCAGAATTCGGCTCGAACTCGGCCAGTAACTGGTGCCCAGCTCCAGGGTAGGTGGGGTTGGGGGCTCATCTGGGACACACTGGCTTGCAAGCTGGGAACCAGGCTCGGAAAGTGCTGACACACAGTTCTATGATCATGAGGACAGGGCGGGAATGGCTGCCGGCTCTGGGGTGGACGGGGTTGGAAACCAGCACTTCAGAGTTTGTCAGGAACAAGGAATCAGTTCTAGGGTCTAGGAGCTGGGCCCTCTCACCTCTGCCTTCAGGGCCCATTAGTCCTGAGCCAAGGCGGCTTTGATGGCGGCCACCAGCTTCAGAAACTTGCTTTCTGTGTCCACGTAGCCATCGCCTCTCTGGGGACAGAAGTTGGATGTGGTCAGCCGGGTCCAAGACACCAAGCCCACCCCCCCAAGCCCCCAACAGTCTAAAAATGAGGCAGGACAGACAGAAACAGACAGACAGACCTTCTTGGAGTGAACCAACTTCCCTGCTACGGTTACTTCAAAGAAGCCGGTAACCTGGGGAGTCCCCTCGCCACACTGTGGGGAGAGAGACAGAGATTTTTGCGGGGGCTGGGTGCTCTCATGGGGACACCCGCCCCCTCCTGGAAAAGGGAGAGCCAGGGCAAAGGGTCAGGCGCCCCACGCCACCAGACAGGTGGTGAGACCCGTCAGAGCCCCTCCCTCCATCCCCCAGACTCACGATGTCCAGGCACCCAGGGAACTCATCTTCCAACTTCTTCTTGAGCTGAAGATACTGTAGGGAGGGTCACGACAGGGGTCATCAGAGGCCGCCAGCTAGCCCTCCCCCCAGCTAGCCCTCCCCCATCTTCCCGGGAGGCCTGGCCAGACACTATGCTTACCTTGGGCTTGTAGCCTCAAGCGCCACTGGTTGGGGGAGAGTCCAATAGAGTGAGGCCCAGGGAGGGAGGAAGATGGTGGGGATCCAGGCAGAGGGAGTGGGGGGAGGGGCACAGGGGGGTGGGCAGGGAGTGGGAGGCAGGAGATGGAAGGAAACAGGGTTGGGACCAGGAGGAAGGGAAGAGGGGCATGGATAAAACCAAGCAGGGGACAGACGTCCTCAACAGAGAGGAAAGAGACAGAGGTTGTTGGGGAGTGGGCAGAGATGGAGGGACAGGGGTGCAGAAAGGAGGCAAATATCCACACACAGAAACCGACACCGAACAAGGGAGCCAAGGACAGAAAGAGGGGTGCAGGGGGAAGGGGGTGATGAGAAAACCACAGGGAGGAGGAGGAAGGAGGGAGGGAATGGAAGAGAACTGGGTTAGAATGAGAATGGCAGAAACAACGGCCCGGCCCGGCCCGGCCCAGCCCGCACCCCTACCTGCCCGTCCAGCCTTGGAAGGTCTGAGGGCTCCCCAAGGCCCTGCCCCACCTGAGGATGAAATCTAACACCTCCCCAGCCCCCCCTGCAGGCTATTTCAGGACCCGACTCTGGGGCACAGGCCTGCCGAGGGAGGGCCTGTCGCCCCACTAGGGCCTGGCCCAGTGGCTATTTCTAATGCCAAGACAGCGCTGAGGACGCTCTCAAAAGCCGGGGCTGCCGCGGTGGGCACTTCACAGACGCGGCAGCGGACCTGGACTATGAGCTGCAGTCAGCGACCGCCAGCGACTGTCCTGCCCGCCCCACTCCCAGCCTGTTTCCTCAGCTGCAAAACGGAGCTCAAAAGCCTCCTCCCTCAAGAGGTTTCTGGGAGGGGAACTTTGCACACCACAAATTCGCTACAAGACACAGGCCCATCTGCCAGCGCGCGCCAGCGCTGCACCACGTGCCAGAGGGCTGGTCTCCGAGAGAAAATGCCCGGCCCTCCCCGGGCCTTTCCACTGCCGGGACTCAGGCCAGAAACTGTTAAACACACAGGGCTCCATCCGCGGGGACTATTCAGATCGCTCTCCCTCTACAGATGGGGAAACTGAGTCAGAAAAGGTGCGGGGTTAGTAGTGAGGTCCATCCGTTGTATTCCTTTCCAGACCACACCGAATACTCTCGAATATTCTCAACTCTCCGGCCACACCCCACGACTGTTCTTGGTGCTGGGGGGAGGGGACAGCTAAGCGCTGACCCAGGCTCCTCTCCCATGTACCAATCGGGCCCCACCCGCGGGCCCACCCGCCCCCAAAACGGGTCCTAGAGGCGCGAGATTTCCAACGGCCGCACCCGCGTCTCAAGTCTACCTTTGTAATCTAAGGGGTCTAGAAGGTCACGACCTAGACAGGGGCCAAGGCGCTTTGGTCTACGCCCCGCTCACGCCCACCCCACCCACACGGGAGTCCCCGTTCTCGCGGGGGGGTCCCCAGAGGACCTGCCCCCGACGCCCCCCCAGTTCCCGGAGCCCAGCTCCACTAGGCCCGGGCGGGGGACTCAGACGTCGTGCTCACCAATAAACGACTCGGACCGCGAGGCCCATGGCGCGCGAGCGCAGCATCCACCCCAACGCTGGGAACAACCGACCTAAGCAGCGGACTGGCTGGATCTGTGTCCGAGGAAAGCCCCGCACCCAGCACCAGCCTCCGCGTCCCACGGCGCGAACCAACGCCGGGGGGGTGCGGACAGAATTGCCCACGGTGGGGAACGAGGCGCCCCCACGGCCCGCCCCCGCTGAGCGTCTTGCCCAAACTTCTCCCCTCCCTGAGGTGGGCCAGGAAGTGTAGGACAAAAAGAGTCCCCGGAAGATGTCCCGCGCGTCCTCTCCAGGATCCCGGATCCCCCCTCTGGGCTGAATGGTACGGCCTAGTGGGGGCGGGGTTTAGAACCCACCCCAACTGGGTGGAAGGGAAACTGCGGAGGAGGTTGGCAGTTTAACTAGGTGGTCCCAGAGGGATTGGCTGCGCGCCGCTCTCCTGCCCTGGAGAAGGCGAGAGGGCCGGGTCCGAAAGGATTCGGGGCTCGCAGGGGCCGGCCCACGCCACCGAGGTTTCCAGGGAGCGCGCCAGGGCTTCCAGCTGCCTTTTTAAGACCCGGGTGACGCCTGATCACCATAGCAACCCTTCTTTTCAGTGCCTTCCAGCTCCCGGAAACGAGGGGTTCCTGGAAGGTGCTGGGGCACAGGCGCCTCCTTCTGATCCCCTATTTCCCCGTCTGGAAGATGGGCGTGAGGACTTTCAGGGACTGTACAGCGGACCTACCTGCAGCCCTAGTTCTGGGGATACAGTGGTGGGACAGTGGGAATAAGGAGAGAGGGCAACCTGAAAACGGTGCTTCCTTGCTGGGACTCACGTGAGCCTCACGTGGGCGGAAAAACTGGACCAGTGGCTGGCCTATGGGGACAGCTCAATAAAGACCGACTCCAGGGCGCAGTCTTCCTGCCCCAGTTTCTGTAACTGCTGTAACCCTGACGTCTCGGGGCAGGTGGCAGGCAAGTTTCAAATGCCACTCCACCCCTGTTGCTGTGTGACCTTGATCCTGGTGGTCTCGGAAAGACATGATGAGTTTGTGACTTGGAGCACTTAGGGCAGGGGCCGGACGCAGTCCCTGTCCTGGACACAGTCTCCTTCAGTGGCTTTCAGGGCCCTCAGAACAAAACCCCAAACCTTAATACCATCTGCCTCTGCCTGGTCCCATGGGTCCCTTCCTGCCCCGTCTCTCAGATCCCCAGTCACTCGGAAGCACTGCTATCTCATCAGGAACCTCACCCATTGCCCTGCCTCAGGGCCTTTGCACGTGCTGTTGCACGTGCTTTGCACGTGCGGGATCACCCTGGATCCCGCTCTAGTTGGCAAGAGGCTGCACCACCTTCCCCATCATAGGTTTTTAGGCTTAAGTGCATTAGAGCCAGGAAGCGCTTCTCCCAGATGGAAATGAGGACTCAGGCTATGTCAGAATAGCCAGGGTGGGGGGGTCCATCACTCTCTCTTTGTTGCAGCCTCCCGAATCCTTCCATGATGGCCTCCCAAGTGATCCTGTCTGGCTTAGGTTGCCCCTCCTCTGAGGGGTCTTACCCGTCATCAACTATCCGACCATGCATTGGGGGCAGGGGAAGAAGCAGAAGCAGCCTTTGCTGCCAGAGACAAGCTTTGTCTCCTTAGTGGCTCACATTCCGGAGATCGCTCACTCACCCTTAGCCATGCAGGGGCGATTACAACTCCTGAAACCAGGCAGAGCGGTTCCCAACAACCCTTCAGTAATCAGCTCCAGCATACTGTAGGGAAAGTTCATCTTCAAGTGGAAAAAGATGTCTCGTTTAGGATGCATCTGTATTTGCTGCTGGGGCCAACGTGACCCAGTACGATGGCAAAACCAAGCGTCTAAATCACAGAAATTTGCATCACAGTTCCAGAGGCCTGAACCCGAGACCAAGGTGTCAGCAAGGTTTCCTCTGGAGGCTGAGGAAGAATCTCTTCCCTGCTTCTCTCTCCCCTGGTGAAGAGAGAAGTCTGGCACTTGCCGCATGTATCACCCCAACCTTTAACTCATGTTTACTTCTCCATCTGTACGAGTCATGACTTTCCTTTTTTTTCCCCAAAAAATTATTCTTGTAACAATACCATTACAAGCTGGGTCCATGTCCCCTTGGGCTGAGTCCATGTCCCCTCTGCGCTCTCTCGTGACATTCCCAGCGCATTCAGCAGGTGGCCAGACACAGGGCAGAAGCTCAAAGGGTGTTTTGTGGGCCAACTGAGAATTTGCCAGGGGCCTCAAAGGAAGAAAAACACCCCCGCTCCTGCCACCCAGGACCAAGGGCCCCCTGCTGTCCCGAAGGGGGGAAGCTGGAGGAATTGGTCAGGACTTCGGGGCTGAGTCTCTCTCTCTCTCTCTCTCTCACTCACACACACACGCACAGACCAATGCTAACATGCGGTGTGCACCCCCACCTGGCCACACAGCTGCACACCCAGGCAAACCGCACCCCAGCCAGACACACAGCACGACAGCACACGCCTCACGATGTCACCTCAAGATGACACGAAAGCACTAGTGAGAACTAGGAAACCACAAATTCCGGCGTCACCTACCAGACCCAATAAGCAGAGATGGATTGAGTCTTTACAGACACTGTATTCAGATGGCCAGAGGTCTGAGAAGACAGCGAGTCTGTACCCTCACAGACCGTCTTGCATTTCCTTTCACGTCAGCCTTTTTATAAAAAGGAAAAAGACTAGGTGAGGGGTTTGGGATTCAGGGAAGAAGTTCATCAGGTAAAAGCTGCAGTCAGCAATTTCCCTAATGTTCTTTATCCGCTGATTGTTGATCGGTGATTTCTACCTTCGTCCTGTGTCCTGGGAGATTTTGTGTATCTGTGTCCTGGGCTGCGGGACCTCTCTCCCTGGAGCACAAGGGCTCGGATACGATCCTGAGGGTTTCCAGCCCTCCTGGGGCTCCAAGGTGGGACTGCTTATGGTCTCCAGGAATGGGGTCATGGGGTGGGGTGCCGGGATCCAGCCTTGGCCACAGGTCTCAGGGTCCCCGAAGGATGTACAGCACAGGCGATGAATAAAGAGTCAGACACCCGACTGGATGCCAGAGAACAGCCAGCCACTGTGGGTCTGACCGAACTCGCAGAGTTTGACTTAAGCTTTATTTTTATAGAGATTGTTATATAACATTAATGGAACAGGTGCATGGCATGATCAGTGAAGTAGAAAAAAACAATACAAAGGTAACCAGGAAAAGTACAAGAATTTCCATACTTTCAGTTATGCTCAGCAAAGGTTATTTTGACCAGGAGAGTCACCAATCAGACAATTAGAACTAGCTGTATGTACAGAGCTTTAGATGTCTTATTATTTATTAAAGTTCTTAGAATTTGGCAGGGGGCAAAAGGATATGCTAGACTGAACAGTGGTCATAGGAAATTTATACAAGGCCTTTGTGATGTCCAACTTAGCTAGCTGTCTTCCTGTCTAAACTATTTGTGTACTGTGAGCTCCAACTCTTTGGTAATTATTTCTATGTGCTTAGTTTGTAATAGTTAATTAGCTTGTCCTGCTTCTTTTATCTGTCTAATTCTACTTCATATATATTCTTGTCCAAGGTAGAGGAGGGGCTGTTACTCCATCAACTTTTAGATATTCAGGGGCTACTTCATTAGGGGGGACTCTGTTCTCTGGCCAAGAAATGACTTTGAACAACTTCATTGGAATTCTGCGGATCACTGGGCCTGAAATGCAGGTGTCTAAAAATCCCACCACCTAACTAATCGCAAAGACAGACAAGCAAGGAGAGATGGACAGGAAATCCAGCCACGGCTGCCTCTGCTGTGCAGATGCATCTCATCCATCCCAACTGTGTCAAGGAATGGGTGCTGGTGGGGCACCTACCTTCAGTTCCTGCAACAATAGCTTTTTACCCATATTAACTACAAAGCTTATTAACTGTCACCTTAAACTAAAATTTCCCAATTCTTCTTTTTATAATGATATTGCCTCTTTAAAAATAAAAGGTTTTATTTATTTGTTTTGAGAGAGAGGAGAAGGGAGGAAGAGAGGGAGAGAAACATCAATGTGTGGTTGCCTCTTGCGCGCCCCCTACTGGGAACTGGCCTGCAACCCAGGCATGTGCCCTGACTGGGAATGGAACTGGCAACCCTTTGGTTCACAGGCGGGCACTCAATCCACTGAGCCACAGCAGCCAGGGCTCATACAATCTTTTGATGCTGTTAACTGTCTCCCCCTGCAAGAAGGTGCCCTCTGGGTCTTTCTGTTTCATCCCCTCCCTGGTGTGTGCCCAGCGTCTAAAGCTCTTGAGTGGCATAGTACAGACACTCCATAAACACTTGTCAGATCAACGCGCCTTGAAGAAAATACCCAGTGATTGCACCATTGGATCGTTTATGTCCATGGTTACCATTGTGAACGCCATTTATTTTCACACACAAAAAAAACAATCTTTAAAACATGCCATGTGTTTGAATGTGCGCAAACATTTGAAACAATTGACTTGTGTAAGAACCGTCTGGGACACAGGAAAGCAAACTGAACCAAGTCATTTGTTAGCACCAGGAGAACTCTTATCTTCCTCTCCCTGCGATAATTCTTATCTCTTTCCAGGCAAACACCAGACAGTTAGAGTTCAGGTCAGTCAGATGGGGAGGAGGTTAGAGTGCATTTCCTTCCAGACTGGCCCTGGGCTGATAAGAAGCCAAAATGCATCCTTAAAGGGACAGGCATCTTTCTTTCTTTCTTTTTTCTATTTTATTTATTTACTTTTAGAGAGAGGGGAAGGGAAGGAGAAGGAGAGAGAGAGAAACATCAGTGTGTGGTTGCCTCTCACAAGCCCAAAGTTGGGGACCTGGCCCGCAACCCAGGCCTGTGCCCTGACTGGGAATCGAACCAGCGACCTCTCAGTGCTCAGTCCACTGAGCCACAGCAGCCAGGGCAAACCAAACATGTTTTATTGACTTGTAGCCAGTAATCTTGTGACATTTTTATGTTAATGTTAAGTAATTATCTATAGATTCTTCTGGGTTTTCTACCTAAACACTCATGACATTCTTTTAAAAAGTGTAGTTTTCTTTCTTTCTTTCTAAACCAGGAGACCCTTTATGTCCTTTCCTCCCTCGATCACACCTTTCTCTCCTGCTGAGTGGGGGCCATCGGAACGGTGCCCAGAGGTGACGAGGACCTGGTGGCCCCGTCTCACTCCCAGGGATGGAAGAAACTTGTAGCCCTTCAAGGTCAAACACAGAGTTTCCTGTAGGGAAATTCTGCAGATGCCCTTCATCGAATCAAGGTATTCACTTCTCTTCTTCATTTCTAAGAGTTTGTTATCTCTAATAAAAAAACAGATTTTGAAAAAAAGAGCCCTGGCTCGTGTGGCTCAGTGGATTGAGTGCTGGCCTGCAAACCAAAGGGTCGCCAGTTCAGTTCGATTCCCAGTCGGGTCACATGCCTGGGTTGCAGGCCGGGTCCCCAGTGAGGGATGTGCGAGAGGCAACCACACATTGATGTTTCTCTCTCTCTTTCTCCTTCCCTTCCCCTCTCTAAAAATAAATAAATAAAATCTTTGGGGGAAAAAGAAAGATAAAAGAGAGAACAAGTTTTTAAAAAAGAGAAAAAAAAGTCGGTTTGGGGTTTTATTAGATGCTTCTCTTGTGTATATTGAGATGATGTGATGTTCTCTTTTTTTTTTTTTAAAGATTTTATTTATTTATCTTTAGAGGGGAAAGGAAGGAGAGAGGGAGAGAACTGGCCTGCAACCCAGGCATGTGCCCTGACTGGGAATCGAACCGTGGTTGCTTGGTTCCCAGGCCCGCGCTCAATCCACTGAGCTACACCAGCCAGGGCGTGATGTTCTCTTTAAGATGATGAAGTGGCCAATGACCTTCCTTGGGTTTTGACTATCAAACACTTCTTGCGTCCCTGAGACGTTATTCCTGAAGTGGACGCAGCCGGGTGGCCAGGGAGCGTGTGTGTCGCTCTCCCTCACACATGCCGGGCCCTGTGGGGCAGGGTTTCACCCAGGACACAGCTGTCCGGGCTCAGAGCCGGTGCCTTCCCTTCACTTTAATGTTCTGGCCGGGTTTTTGGACAGCGAGGTCGCACAGGCCTCCCGAAATAAAATGCAAAAGGTTTCCTCTCTGTCAAGGCCTCGAAAGTTTGCATGAGGCCACTGTCATTTCTTTCTTAGTTGTTACGTGACATCCTTTGAGGAAGCCAAATGCTCAATGAGTATTTTTTGTGTGAAAATTTGAAATGATGGATTACTCTTTTCCTCATTTTAATTGTTGTTCAAGCACAGTTTTCTGCCTTTTACTCCCATCCCAGCCAATGGTTTACTCTTCTGTAATAGATATTTCTTATTTTGTGTGTGTGTTTGCTTTGGGTAGTTGTATTTTTGCTTCGTTGTATTTTTCTAGGAATGTGTCATGTAAGTTTTCAAATTTCTTGACATAAAATTGTTCATAATGTCCCCTGGCCGTTCTTAGTGTCTTTGATGTCGGGTCTGCAGACATGTCCTCTCTCTCATTCTTCATATTGTAGTTTCTCTCCTTTTCTCCTTGTCAGCGTTTATAGGAGCTATTGATTGTAGTAGTTTTTAACAAAATATGTCTTTCTTGTTTTTTCTATGATACATTTTTAAAATATATTTTATTGATTATGCCATTACGGTTGTCCCATTTCCCCCCTTCATTCCCCTCCACCCTGCACACCCCTCCCCCCACATTCCGCCACCTATAGTTCATGTCCATGTGTCACAAGTTCTTTAGCTTCTACATTTCCCACCCCCTTGCCCTCCCCCCTATCTATTTTATCCCCACCGTCTGTGCTAGTTATTCTCTGTACCTTCTCTCCCTTCTCCTCCTCCCACTCCCCTGTTGCTAACCCTCCATGTGATCTCCATGTCTATGGTTCTGCTCCTGATCTAGCTGTCCTTTTAGTTGGCTTTTGTTTTAGGTGTGGTTCTTAATAACTGTGAGTTTGCTGTCCTTTCACTGTTCATATTTTTTTATCTTCTTTTTCTTAGATAAGTCCCTTTAACATTTCATATAATAAGGGCTTGGTGATGATGAACTCCTTGAATTTGATCTTATCTGAGAAGCACTTTATCTGCCCTGCCATTCTAAATGAAAACTTTGCTGGGTAGAGCAATCTTGGATGTAGGTCTTTGGATTTCATGACTTGGAATACTTCTTTTCAGCCCCTTCTTGCCTGTAAGGTCTCTTTTGAGAAATCCACTGACAGTCTGGTGGGAACTCCTTTGTAGCTGACTGTCCCCTTATCTCTTGCAGCTTCTAAAATTCTCTCCTAGATTTTACTCTTGGCTAATATAATTATGATGCGCCTTAGTGTGTTCCTCCTTGGGTCCAACTTCTTTGGGACTCTCTGAGCTTCCTGGATTTCCTGGAAGTCTATTTCCTTTGCCAGATTGAAGAAGTTCTCCTTTATTATTTGTTCAAATAAGTTTTCCACTTGTTGTTCTTCCTCTTCCCCTTTTGCTACCCCTATAATTTGGGTGTTGAAACATTTAAAAATGTCCTGGAGATTCCTAAGCCTCTCCTCATTTTTTTTGAATTCTCATTTCCTCATTCTTTTCCAGTTAGATGTTTCTTTCTTCCTTCTGGTCCACTCCATTGATTTGTGTCCCAGTTTCCTTCCCATCACTATTGGTTCCCTGTATATTTTGCTTCATTTCACTTAGTGAGGCCTTCATTTCTTCATTTAATTTGCGACTAAAATAACCAGTTCTGTGAGCATCCTGATCACCAGTGGTTTGAACTGTGCATCTGATATATTGGCTATCGCTTTGTCTCTTAGAAGTATTGGCTCTGGGGCTTTGAGTTGTTCTTCTCCTTGATCTGTAATGTTTTATTCTGTTTGCGCCTGTTACATGTGAGGGGCAGAGGCTTAGGTGTTCACCAGGGCGGGGCAACCCAGTCGGTAGGTTGTGAGTGGGGGCAGGGTCAGAGAGGGGACAATGGTGCTTGCTCTACTCTCTCTCGGATTTCGTCCCTCTCTGCCACTTTGCACAAGCAAATTGGGCCCTTCTGGTGCTGATTCCTGAGTGGGTGGACTTGCCCACCCTCCAGGACCATGTGGGTTTCTCCAATGAACTCTCCTAGAGGCTGGGAGCCTCTGCAGGCATCTCAACCCCCAAAAGTTTTTCTAATCAGTGCTTTTAGGCTTTATTTCCCGGCACTGGGGCCCTAGTTTGTGCGGTCTGTCTCAGTGCTCGCTCCTTTGACTGGTTTATCTGTGCTCGAATGTGTGACATTGGTCAGCCAGCTGCCCCTCGCCCTCACTGTGTCCGCCCGTTGCCACCCCACGCCTGGGATCTGCCAACCGCCGCCTTCACTCCTGGGTCAGTCTGGCCGCTTTTTCCTGCGCGACCCCGCTCTGCCACTGACTCTGCCCCTCTTACCGGTCTGGCTGAATGGTTTGTTGTTGTCAGACTTCCACAGAGTTCAATTTTCTGTGTTTTAGTTGCATTTTTATTACTAAAACTTTGTTGTCCTTAAATTTGGTTGTGGGAGGAGGTACAGTATTTCCACCTACACCTCCATCTTGGCCGGAAGTCCTATGGTACATTTTTTTTTATTTTACTAGTTTCTGTTCTCATTTGCTTCTTCCCTCTGCCCTAATTTGTTGAGATTGTTACAGAACAGGGGGCCCGGCCCTGAGCGGGTCTGCCTCAGGCCAGCCGGCAGTGTGTGGGTTCTTGACTTTGGTGGCAAAGATTTCATGGCCCAGCCCAGGTGACTATGAGGGCGCATTTATTAAAGATGGAGACAATGAACCAGGGAAGGGCTTAGCATAGAAGCAGCAACAGGAGAGCCCAGGCGGGGCTGCCTTAGCTCACTGGGAAGCCAGAAAAAAGGGGGCCTTGGGGACGGGTGCAGGGGATTAACCTGGGTCCAGCTGCTGCTGCCCACGGCTCCCCTGGTTGGAAGCCTCAGGGTCCCTTAGAGTTGAGAAGAAAGAGAATACAGATACACACCTGAGGGAGAAAGGCGCAGGCGTGTTCCCAAGAGAGAACAGAGAGAGCACCTGCAAAGGGTCCTTTTTTTTTTTAAGGTTTTTAATCTTTCTCGGGTCAGCGGGAATCCTAGGGCAGGTCCCAGGAGGGGCCTCAATGAAATAGTCATTCACCAGCTTTCCAGGTGTGTCCTTCAGTACATTGATTCATCAAAATGTGTGTACAAAGGGGTTGGCATTATTTTCGACTTAGTCTCATTTTCAATTTTTTAAAATCCTCACCCAAGGATATGTTTTTATTGATTTAAGAGGGAGAGGGGAGCACCAATTGGTTGCCTCCTGTATGTGCCCCAACTGGGGATTGAACCCACAACCTTTTGGTGTACAGGAGGGCGCCCCCCCCCCAACTGAGCCACCTGGTTAGGAGGTTAGTTTTATTTTTTAAGTAATTGCACTGAAGAGGCTTGGGACCAAAGTGGGTCTCCCCCGGCACTGTCTGGAATGTGCAAACCGTTTGCTCCTAAGTGCCCTTGGTTAGAGATGATAAAACCTTGTGATTCATTAGCTGCCTGTAAATTGCTCGAATTGTTTAGCCTCATTTCATTATTATACCTGAGTTCCCTTCATTCCCTTTGCCAAGGAATTTCCGGAGCTTCGTCTGTCCCACCTGGGATGGGTGAGTGGCTGATGAGGACTGAGAGGTGGACAGGTGGAACCACTGAGGAATGAATGGGGTGAAGTGCCACCCTGCGGGCCGTTAGGGGTTCTGGGTAGGGTCTCAGCCTGGCAGCGGGAGAAGGCATGGGGGGGATCAGGGGTGAGGCCTGCCACTCTTTGCCCACAGTAAAGTGGCGAAAATGTGCGTGCAACTGTCCCTGGGCCTTCTGGCCTCGTCCCCATGGGATCTACAAATGACCCTCAGGAGCAGGGACCCCTGCCCGTGCTCCCCTCCTGTTGGTTCTCACCCGTCAACTCCCCCTGGAGAGGTGTCTCCAGGTCAAGCCCTCCCCACCCCCCCACACTCCACCAGGCGAGGTCCTGGTCCAGGCTCCAGTTGAGGGGTCTGTAACCCTCAAGGACATTACCAAGTCTCATAGACGGAGCAGGACCTTCAAGCCCCAACCCACAGCTCCCTGGTCCCCTAGAAGCCCCTCGGGGCGGGGCTAGAGGGCGGTCTCCTCGGATCTGCACCCACCCCGATCTGGCTTTCATCCCGCCTGCTGCAGCGTGGCCCTTTGAGGGGTGGAGAGTAAGGATGACCAGGCACAGGAAGCTCCCAGGCCGGTTTGGCGCGGGCTCTGAGCGCCCCCTGGCGGCCACTGCCTCCCATAGTGCCGCTTCCCCTTGAACTTGGGAGAGGCTGCATTTGACCGTCCAAGAAGGGACGTGCAGAGAGAGGGGAGCGTTTATGTTCACGCAGGAGCACCGGCGGCGCCACCAGGCCGCTCCCACGCAGCCCCAGGGGTGGGTCCCGGCCCTGGATCCCTCCCCTCCCCCGAAGCAGTTGGCAGAAATCCATCCCTTGACCCGATGCCCAGCCCTCCCCTCCCTCCTGGGGTTACTTCCAGTTTTGTGGGGTAAGATGGGGGCCAGAGTGGTTCATCCGCCGCCCGGGTACCCTCTCTTACCCTCTCTGGCCTCATCTGCTGTGCCCTCTTTGCTGCCGCCCTTCCCACCCCCTTCTCCCGTCCTTCCTTCAACTTGACCTCTCTCTCTTCCCTCCTGCCTGCTTTCGTCTACACTCAGCTTCTAGCGCCCACCCCCGCTGCCTTGAATGCCCGCGTCCCCGCAGGCTCGCGCACCCCGCGTCTCCCAGACTGGTCGCTGAGCTCCAGCTCCTGGCTCCAGCCACTCCCCGTTCTTCACCATTTTACAAGTCTCACCGGCAGCTCCAGGCTTACTCCGGCCAAAGCCGAGTTTCTCTGCCCCAAACCCTGAGTTGGGGCAGGTTGTCCGTGTGTCTCCAGCATGCACGCATTCGGTTTCCCGCACCCTGTCTCCCTCTGCGTCCCCGCACCAGCCGGGAAGCAGTTCGGGCTTTGCCTTCCCTCGAGCTTGCGTTCCCCAAATGCTCTGCGTCCCGTCTCAGCCGAGGGCCCTTCTGTCCACCCACCTGTTCCACCCAGAGCATCCCTGGGGTCGTCTTCCCTCTCCCTCCCGCCCTCTCGCACCCACACACAGCGTCTTTTCCAGTCTGGGCATTTTCACCTTCAAAATGATCCGGAATCTGACCATTTCTTACCTCCACTGAGTCCGCTCTGGTCCAGCACCATCAGCTCCCCCCTGGACGACTACGATTGTTTTCTCCCTGGGCGCCCCCCACCCTGGGCCCTGACCCTTGCTTCATCTCTTGCATCCTATAATCTGTTCCCCACCCAGGGCTGGAGGACTCTCGCTGGCCTCAGGTTGTATTTCGGGCCTCACCTGCCACATTCTCCCCTTGGTTCACTTGGCTGCAGGCGCCCAGGTCTCCCTGCCCCTCTTGAGGTTCCCAACCCCAGGGCCTTTGCACAGGAAAGGTTTTCCCTGTGACGTCCATACGGCGGCTGCCTCTCTTATTTTATTCCCGTCTCTGCTCAAATGTCAATTACCAGGAGAGAACTCAGTATTCTGGCTCAGTGGGTGGGTGGGGGAGGGTGTGGGGGCCAATGCAAGGACTATTTCAAAGGGAGAATGGACAAGACTTGGGTGGGGTCTCAGATCTCAACCAGTCACCGCCCCCCCATCCTTGCTTCAGGTTGCTCAGCTGTAGAAAGAGGGTCACAATAGCATCTGTCAATCTGGGCCCAGGACAAGGAACTAGGACAGAGACAGCGTTCTACATTTGGAACCAGTATCAATTCTCTCAATGACATATTATCAATGACAAACAGAGAGAGGACTCTGTAATGTCGCTGGCCTGGGGGACTTCTGTGCGTGTCACTCCAGAGTTTGGGTCGCAGACTTTTATTTTATTAAATCCCCCCCCCTCTTCTCATCCCCCTTCCCCCACCCAATCACTAACATCTTTTAAAAAATGAAGAATTGACATAAGCCATGAAAGTTTTGCTGGATAGAGCAATCTTGGTTGTAGGTCTTTAGATTTTATGACTTGGAATACCTCTTTCCAGCCCCTTCTTGCCTGTAAGGTCTCTTTGGAGAAATCCGCTGACAGTCTGATGGGGACTCCTTTATAGGTGACTGTCCCCTTAGCTCTTGCTGCTTCTAGGATTCTCTCCTTCATTTTAATCTTGGCTAATGTAATTATGATGTGCCTTGGTGTGTTCCTTCTTGGGTCCAACTTCTTTGGTACTCTCTGAGCTTCCTGGATTTCCTGGAAGTCTATTTCCCTTTGCCAGATCGGGGGAAATTCTCCTTTATTATTTGTTCAAATAAGTTTTTCACTGGTGGCTGTGCCTTTCCCCCTTCTGGTACCCCTATAATTCAGATGTTGGAGTGTTTAAAGATGTCCTGGAGGTTCCTAAGACTCTCCTCATTTCTTTGAATTCTTGCTTCTTGACTCTTTTCTGTTTGGCCATTATTTGCTTTCTTCTGGTCCACTCCATTGATTTGAGTCCCAGTTTCCTTTTCATTGCTATTGGTGTCCTGTGCAATTCCATTCATTTCAATTAGTTTCGCCTTCATATATTTGTCTAATTTGTCGGTATAATCAACCAGTTCTGTGAGGATCCTGATCACCAATGTTTTAAACTGTGCATTTGTGAGTTTTGCTATTTCTTCATCGCTTAGATCTATTGGCTCTGGGGCTCTGAGATCCTCCTGCGCCATTCTTGGTCTGTTCTGGCCCTTTAAGTGTGAGAAGCGGCGCCTTGGATTCCCAGGTCGCTGGGTTGTGACGCTGTATGTGGGGGCGTGGCCAGAGCGGGGAAATGGCGACCCCCTCTGCCGCTTCTCACAGCTGGGTGAGGAGGAACAGTGCCTTAGGTGGTTCATCTGGGCCGGGCCACTGAGAGTCACTGGGTTATGACGCTGTATGTGGAGGGACTGAGAGTCACTGGGTTATAACGCTGTCAGAGCAGGGAAATGGCGGCGCCCTCCACTGCCGCTTGCCAAACTTTTATTTTATTTTTCAAATGAGTTCCACTCTCCACTTCTGCTAAATTTTTTTTTCAGATTTTATTTATTTAGAGGGGAAGGGAAGGAGAGAGGGAGAGAAACATCAATGTATGGTTGCCTTTCATGCATCCCCTGCTGGGAACTGGCCTGCAACCCAGACATGTGCCCTGACTGGGAATCGAACCACGATCATGTGGTTCGCTGAGCTACACCAGCCAGGGCTCTGCTAAATTTTTTTAAAGATTTTATTTATTTAGTTTTAGAGAGATGGAAAGGGAGGGAGAAAAACACTGATGTGTGAGAGACGCATCAACTGGTTGTTTCTTGTGCACTTCCAACTGCGGACCTGGCCCACAACCCAGGCATGTGCCATGACTGGGAATCAAACTGGCGACCCTTTGGTTCACAGGCTGATGCTCAGGTGCCTGAGCCACAGCAGGTCCAGGGTTTTAAATCATCACTTCCTCCCCACCACTCCTGGACATGCTGGGCAGGTAAGGCACAGAGGGGCAGAGGCAGCCTCAGCCATCTCTACGACCTCCTGCCTCGCTCCCGGAAGGCGGGACTCTCTGAGTGGAATGGAGGACAGTCCTGGCTGGACCCTGGCTCCTGGCCCTGGGTAAGTCCCTTGCCTTCTCTGAACTGCCCTCTTTTTTGCTGGCAAATGCACACAGAAACTACATTAATTTTTCACACTGGGTTTTGTTTCATGCGTACCTCAGAAAGCTCTTTGAATTTAAAAAATGAAAGCAGTGCATGATTGCCAAGGGCAAGGACAGAAACCTCACAAAACCACTCCCGGAAGGTGCTCAGTGCTGGGCACCAGGTGCGCGTCCACCCTGGGGGGCTGGAGCGATGGGTCCTGGCCACAGCCCTCAGGGACGATGCCCAGAGCGATGACAGGCTGCAGAACCCACAGACCAGGGGAGCAGGGGCCCTGCTGCCTCTGAGATTACTGCCCGGCACCACTGGGTTCAAGAACATTCAGTCCGTGGATTCCTTCCACGGCCCACCTCTCTGGAGAGGTTCTAACTGCGGGGCCGCTCTGCGTCCAGAACCCGCTGCAAAGGTGCCTGGGAAATTCGGTGGCTGCTCCAGCCTCTGCAGGAACCAGGGTGGGTGGCGGTCAGCCGAGGCCACCAGCGTTCTCCCGAAAGGAAGAGCAGGGAGGAAGCGAAGAGGCAGAAAAGCAGGTGTGAGGAAGACAGCAACGCCAAGGAGGGTTGTGGGCGCCAGTCCAACACCCACAGGGATCCCAGTTTGGGCTGCAGTGGGAAAGGAAACTTTATTCAATGCAAAACAGCTCCATCTCAACACAGCATGGCCGGGAAAACAGCGCAGCTGGGAGGCAGCCCTGGGGCCAGGACCCCCGCTGGTCTGCTCTGCTCTGCTGGGTTGGGTTTATGCTACCGTGCTTGTCCGCTCTCTCCAGCCAGACATTTTCGGTGTTTCAGCTCAGCCAGAAACACACAGTGCTCCGCTTTCCCGTGCAAAAGGAGAAAGCAGCCCCTGGAACCGCCCCCTGCCCCACACCCAGCGACCTGCCCAGGGTTGATGAGCCCCGCTGTGAGTGGTGCCAGATCCGGTTTGCTTTCCCCACAAAAGCATCGGCACAAAAACAAGTCCCGGTAATTACACGTGCACCCCGCCCCTGCGTTAGCGGCCACAGAGGTCTCCCTCCCTGGGGCGGCGGGGCCTGCCCAAGTCCATTACCAGGTTTCCTTCCATTCTGCACAGCACTCCGCTGGACCGGCCTCTCCGCATTACGCTTCCTGCACTTCCGGCCACTTCCTCAGGGCGCGTTCCCCAGAGTACAATCACTGGGTCAAAAGGTAGAGAGTCTTTGTGAGGGGCCTTTGGCACAGATCCTGAGTTTCCATGGATTTTTTTAAAGCCATTTTTGGGTTTGTTTTTTTTTCTGGACATTGTTTTCATATCACTCATCACAGGCTTACCCTGTGCCAGACCCTGTTCTGAGCGCTGTCCTGTGCAAACTCCCATAATCCTCGTCACAAGCCGCAGGTGCCACCGTGGTGTCCACTTTGTGGTTGGAGATCCTGAAACAGAGAGGGTGAGTACCCTCCGCAGGGTCACACAGCTGCCGTGCAGCAGAGCTGGGGTTTGAAATCAAGACCCCGGCTCCCCGACCATGCCCTTGACAATCCTATGCTGCCGCCCGCAGATGAGCTCTGATCGTTTTTGTTTTGTTTTTTTAGAGAAAGGAAGTTGAGGGGTGGGGAGCCCCTCAGAGAGGGAGAGACATTGCTTTGATGTTCCACTTATCCATGCATTCATTGGTTGCTTCCCTATGTGCCCCGACCGGGGATTGAACCCGCAACCTTGGTGTATCGGGATGAGGCTCCAACCAAGCCAGCTACCCGGCCAGGGCCACCCTCTTGAAGAGCCAAGTTGTGTTCCTTCTGTGGTATCAATTACCCCGCTGGTGGGTAGTCCTTTCAATTCCTTCTGTATCAGAGACAGGTCCAGACTGTCTGGGGCTTGAAGCTTTCTGGTTTGGGGAACCTGCTTTAGGAAAAAATCATTTACAAATTCAAAAGGAGGCATAAGGCCTTGGAAGAAAGCGGTGCCAGTTAAGTGGCTGAAACTTCGAGCCTGCATTAGCATTTCCTTAAATCCCCAAGTACCGTTCTCCCTGATTTTCAAACGGTGGAGTTCAAACCCCACATACACCCCGCCACCTGGACTCCACCAGTCACATTTCACTGAGCTTGGTTCTCCGTCATCTGGGCACCCGCCTGCCCCCACCCATCCGTTCACCCCTGTGGTTTTATGCTCTTTGCAAATCGTTTAACCGGAGCTCAGCATTTCCAGGTTTGTTTTTCTTTTGCTGTAAAACCCCCGTGTGAAAGGTAATGGACATGCAATAAAACACACATGCGCCTTTGCCACAGAATGCTCTTTCCGGCACACACGGGAAGGCGATTTCCCCAGGCAACAAAATGCGTGCATTTCCTGCAGACTCGACTTCGAGTCCAGGCCGAGGAATTTGCCCGAGTAGCTGTGACCGCCTCACCCCATCCATCCATTTGGCGGATGTGCTGACGGCCACCTCTGGACATGAAGAGTTTCCTCTCCTCTCCCAGCAGGTTCCTTCGGCCTCACTCCCCAGGGCGGGTTTGCTGGGTCAGAGGCCAGGGCTGCAGTTCCTTCAAGTCGTAACGTTTCTTCACAGGACACGGGAGACGCTCTGACACTGGGCTCTCCCCTCATCGATGTTTTTAATAAATTGCTAGATCTATTTTTATAAATATCTTGTCCTGGCGAAAACTTCCCAAGTGGCCGCAGTGAAAAATAGGAAAAGGTAACAGAAAACTAAAAGCGTTCAGCACTTCTGACAAGACACCCTCCACAAAGCCCCGAGGCACAGCCCTGCAGAAATGCTTGTAACACGTAGGACGGACTTCAGGGCCGTGATTAATAAAGAGCAACTACAAATGAACAAGAAAATGACAAAGGGCCCAGGAGGAGGACGGTCGGTTTGAGCCCGCACAGACAAGGAAATGGCCAGGGACCCACCGAAGAGATGCTAGACCTCGCTGGAACCAAGCCCAGTGAACGTGGCCAGGCCACGCAGCAGGGAAGCCACGAGGGAACCAGTGGGCTCCCGTGCAGCTGGAGGGGAAGAACCCGCATGGCCGCCTGGCTGACGTCGAAGGACCCCTCAGAGGTAGCCCTGCTGCACCCGGAGGCTCACTTCTGGGCTCTTGTCTCCGACACACATACAACCGTCCGGGCACAGCTGCTCATTCCAGTGTCACTAGAGATCGTGACACGCTCCTATAGCGAAGTCCACACAGGTGTGACAAGGAATGAGGAAGCACCTTGTACAGACACCTGAGGTTCTCTAAGATGCACTAAAAAGCAAGTTAGAGCCCTGGCAGGTGTGGCTCAGTGGATTGAGTGCTGGCCTGAGAACCCAAGGGTCACAGGTTCAATTCCTGGTCAGGGCATGTGTCTGGGCTGCGGGTTTGGTCCCGGCCAGGGTGTGTGCAAGAGGCCACCGAGTGACGTTTCTCTCCTACACGTCGATGTCTGTCTCCCTTCCCCTCTAAAAATAAAATCTTTAAAAAATAAAATAGGGACATAATGGCACCATCACCCCAAACTGCAGTGACAGCCGCCTCTGCGGAGGGTTTGAATGCCGGGCAGAGGTCAAAGATGACAGCGTGGTTTTGGTACCTTCCGCACCGTATCCATGACACACACTGAGAACACAGTCCTCTGTCACTTGTAGAATTGTTTCGAAAAGCAGTCAGTAGGAATGGGGGGAGATTACGCCCTCCGAGTGCTCCTGCTCCCTCACCTTTACAGCGGGGCACGTGCACCCCCTTAGTGGGGAGGTCGCTCAGGGAGTGTCTCCAGCACAGCTGGGCGCTGACTGCTGCCACCACCCCCAGGGGACAGGGCTGTCCTCCAGACCCGCCTCCGTGCCCTGGGGCGGAGAGCGGGGGCTCCCTGCTCGGGCGGAGATCCAGGTGTGGGCCTGCGCCCGCCTGTCCCCCCTAAGACCTTCCTCACTCTGGGGACAGGCTGCCCACCTGGCCCCATGGGTGGGGCCCTCTGCCACGTCCTGGGTCTTCACCAGGCTCGGTGCTCGCAGGGGACAGAGAGACACTGCCCCCAGCAGGGGACAAGTAACACAGGAGGCCCAGGGTGGTGGTCCAAAGGTGCTTTATTAAAGGGTGAGGACTCTGGCATCCGGCACCAGCTACAACCTGGGGACAGAAGGGGAAGCTGAGGGGGCACGAGGGGAGCGGGGTCCCCACGCTCTCACCCACTCGACACCCTCCTCTGGTTTGGGCCCTTTGCTTCCCCTTGAGGACCCTCCTGCCCCAACTCAAGTTCAGGTGCATCTGGTGGGCTGACCCTCAACCACTGGCCACGGAGTCTGGGTTTCAGAGGGGCCGATGACCCAGTGGACACCACTGAGAAGGGGGTGTCTTTTGTCACTCACTGGATCTCCCGGAACGCCCGCTTCTCCACAAGCTTCACTTTGTACTTGCGCTTGAACCTGGAGAAGAAAGAGCAGTCGGTGACGGGCTAGCCCAGCGAGCACCGGGGGCTCTGACGCCTCCCCCGCGGCACCCGACCCTCACTTGGCTCTCTCCCGGGGCTCGATCATGTTTCTCTTCTGGAAGCTCTTGAATCGGTCTCGGAGGATGTTGCCCTCGGGCTGCAGACAGAGAGAAGGAGGCCTCAGAGGGTGCCTGGCAGGAACCCAAGGGCCCGAAACCTCTCTGCGAGGGTCCAGCCCGGGCTCCAGTGGAATCTCCCCGTCAGCAGAGGCGCCCAGCTGGCCGCAGGCACCAGGGGCTCGGCCGGCCCGGAGCTCATGGGCTGATGGGCACCCACCCACGGCTGCCTCCGAGCCAGGCTTGGAGGAAGCGCAGGAAGGAGGCCGGTGCAGTGAGAAAGGGCGTGCAGGCCGAGGGGCAGGGAGGCAAAGGCCAGGGGTCGGAGAAGGGGGCACAGTCGGCCTTCACAGGCCAGCCCACGCAGGGCCTGTGGTTCTGAGTGGGGAGGGACAAGGTCCACTCTGCGCTTTGGGCTGAGTCCTGCAGAACTGGAGAGGGCGAGGGAGGGAGGCAGGGGCCGTAACAGGAGAAGGTCCGAACCAACACGCCACCCAAGCCCTCGCCCTGGGGAACCGCAGTCCCGGGCCCGTGCCCTCAGCCCCCAGGCCTCAGCCCAACCGGCCCAGCCCGGGGCAGCCGTGGTGTCGCCCACAGCCCCTGGGGGCACGGGGAGCAAGGATGGGTGTCATCACTGGGCACGGACGTCCCCCAGCACCTCCCCACCCGGACAGGCCAGTACCTTCAGGGTCCGCAGTGAGTCGGACAGCTCCGAGCTGAGCTGCACGTCGATGTCGGGGGCCTGGTACCTGGGGACGGGGACAGGGTGTTGGGGGCCGGGGACAGGGCGCAGAATGCAAACCCCCACCTGGAGACGGACCAGTGGGCTGGGCAGGGGGCTCTGAGGGAAAAACACGGCCTTCCAGGGGGGCCAGGCTGAGCACCAGCAGGAAGGCACCAGGATGGGGACCAGGACCCCCACCCCCACCCCGGCCCCAGGAGCCTCCAGCCCGGGTCTCACTTGAGCCGCCCCAGCCTGCGGGGCTTGTCAGCCTCCGCCAGCCGCTTTGCCCGCCGTTGCTCCCGCCGCCGCGCCAGCTCCGCCAGCCGCTGTGCCACCTGGGCCTTGATCCCACGCAGCCTGAAGAGCTCCTGGTGCCGCAGCCGGGCGGCCCGCACCGAGGCCTGCTGTGCGCGCTGCAGGGACGGCTGGAGTCAGGGCCTGTCCCCCTGGGGCCCCTCCCACAGGACAGCTTTCCTGGCCACCCAGCCCAGATCGCAACAGGCCGACCGCTCTAGTGAGTTCACAGCGGTGGTCTTCCGAAGCCACCGTCCTCCCCCCGTTTGTCAGTGGCCCATGAATCCCAGGCACCCCCAACCCCGCAATGAGCAGTGGGACCCAGCCTGCCCCTGCTGTGCCCCCCAGACCAGAAGCCATGCCTGCGGGCGCTGGGAGACTGACCGCAGCTGGCAGGGCAGCTGCCAGGACGGAGAAGGGGGGCTGCGGACAGGACAGAGAGCAGCCAGAGGCAGAAGAAACCGGCTGCGGGGGGAGGAGCCCGCGGGGCTCACCTGCATCCGGGCGGCCTTCTCCCGCCGGCGCTGCTGCTCCGTCTTCTTCTCCACGGCGGCCAGGAGGGCAGGCGAGGCCGAGGCCTGGGCGTCCCCACCCGCGTCTTCTCCGGCCGCCTCGGGGCCTCCGCCCTGGCCCTCACCGGGCTCCCCCTCCCCGTCGGACTCCTCCAGCAGCCCCTGGCACATCTCCTTGAACGTGGACTCCTGGGCGACAGGGAGGCTGTCAGTGCGGGGGGCGGGGGGGGCAGAAGCTGGGGAAGGAGGGGTGGGCAGAAAGGTGCAAGCTCACCTGGGTGGCCACCTGCTCGGCGGGGGGCAGGGCCAGCTGCCGCTCCAGCTTCTCCGCCTCCCTCTGCCGCTGCAGCTCGACTTCGTGGGCTTCCCAGAGAAGGTTCTGGGGGGAACAGGGCTGGGGTTCAAACTGAGCCCCAGGGGCTTCTCGCGGGATTCCAGACCCAGCCCCCACTTGTGCCGCTCTCCTTACCCTGATGCCCCAGTCACAGGCTCACTCCGCCCCCCACAGCGACAGGAGGGGGCTCCCTGACCCTTAACCTCCCCGCTGCTCTGCTGGCTCCCTTCAAGGACCGTTCATCTACACGCAATGCTCATGGTGGCTGCGTAAGACTGAGGAGACGTGACTGGGGGCTGGGGGGGGTGACAGCCGATAGGCCTGAGGTTTCTGTCTGGGGTGGTAAGAATGTTCTAGAACTGTGGCGATGGCTATGCAGCTCAGTGAACACACGGGAAATCACTATGCTGTGCCTGTAAGTGAGCAAATCACACGTGCTGGGAATGACATCTCTGCAAGGCAGTCGCGTGACTTTCAAACACGAGGCCTGTCTGACCAGTCTTCCCCAGCAACCACACTGCAGGGTCCATGCCCCTGGTGTGGCCACGGCCAACCTCCCGTCGCCGGGTGCCAGCGCCTGCCTCTGCAGACACCACTATCATCGGGCGAGGACCCTGGGCTCCGATCCAGTGGGCTGAGAGACCCTCTAATCTGAACGACTCGGAACGGCATTCACACAAATCCCACGGCTACTCTATGGGACCTGGCTTCTGTCTGCAACACACACTCCCCAAGGGCAGGGTGTGTCCCCACTGCTCAGGACACCTGTACTCCTCGACTGTCAGTGAAGCCGACACAGGGGCTCTCACTGCCAAGCCTGCCCTTGCTGGGCTTTCTCTGGCCTTGGCCAGCCCTCCCCAAGCCACACGGTCCGCGTGCTCACAAGTCACTGAGGCCTTCAGCACGATGTCCCACAAACGTCCCGAAAGGCGCCGGGGACTCTCCGGGCCTCTGCGTGTGCTGGCCCCCTGCCTGAAGCTCCCATCCCCTCTCCCCACAGCCAGCTCCCCCTCAGGCTCAGCAGCTGCCCCCTCCTCCAGGAAGCCCCCCTGAACCCCAAGGCTGGATTGGGCGACCCTCGGGGTTCCCCAGCCCTGCCCACTCTGGGCCCTCACCGAGAACAGCTCTGTCTCCCCCACTGCGCTGTGAGCCCCGGGAGCCCCGGGAAGGCAGGCCCAGGACCGCCTCGGTCACGCCGAGCCCTGCGCACCCAGTGGGCTTGGAGAAAGCGCCGGGAGGGGAACCACTGGCCCAGCGCTGGGCACTGGCGGGGGGAGGGCTGTGCACCTGGTGGTCCTCAAAGGTTGGGTTGTAGGAGGCTCCGGCGGGCGTCACCTCCACGGCAGGCACCCGGGACGGCTTGGTGCAGAGACGTGTTGGCCGCTGGAGGACAAAGACCAAAGCCGGCTGAGGCCCGGGGCCCAGGGCTCGAGTTCGCACAGACTCCAGAGCAGGGACTCCAGCCTCGGAGCAGGCGCGGCTCTGTGTGACCCACGGCCTCCCACTAGGTGGTGGAACCAGGGACGGCCGGCAGCCCGGAGTGGCATCCCAGGACCAGTGAGCCCCCTGCAGGCAGGGGCCCCGCCCACTTCGCTGAGACAAGTCCCTGCAACCCCACCAGACAGGGTGGGGCAGGCCTGTGTGAACACTCGGTCCCGCACGGCTGACTGCAGCCGTCATCGCCACCGAATCTGTCAGGGCAGGCGCGGCCGACACACATACAGTGCAGCCCTCCACCCCTCGGGGGCCTTGTGAGAAACACAGAATCTGGGCCCGCCCGGACCCTCCACCTTTCCACAAGACCCCGGTGACGGGAGCGCTCGCTCAGGGCTGGGCAGCACGCGGCAGCCCTTCCGCCCTCGGACTTCCTCCTCCCTGCCCGACGGGCCTCCACCAGCCTCCAGCAGACACAGGGTCACCCTACACGCCCTGGCCCTCATCCCTCGTTCCCCCACAACCCCACCTCCTCAGAACAGCCCCGGCCCGCTGATGGGCTCTCGCTGCTCCCCTTGGCAAACCATCCCTGGAATAAACCTGGAAACCAGAGCCTCGCTCCCTCCGGCCTCCTCCTCCTCCTACCCGACACCTCGAAGGCCCACCACTCCCTTTGCCGCCAGGGTTTCCCTGACCTTCCCTGCTCCATCCCTCTGGGGCCCCAACTCGCCCCCCGTGTCACAGGATGGATGGGCTCTGAGACCCAGGCCCCGAGGCCCGAACGCCAGGCGGTCACACCGCTCCCAGCCCCTCCTCTGAGCCCGATCACCCGGACACCCCTGCCCCACGACGCAGTCTCACCTTCACGCCCTTCTTCTTGGTCTGCTCCAGGAAAAACGTGTCCTGGCCGGCCAGGGGCCGCTCCAGGGGGTCTGCGGAGGCAGGGAGGGTGGCTGCGGGGGGCCTGCCCACACAGGGAACCCTGAAGCCCCGAGGAGCTCCCTCCCAACCTGCGCCTTTGCACAAGGACCGCGCTGAAGCTGGGCCGGGGAGGAAGTGATTCTCAGACCCCGAGGGGCCTCGAACACCAGGTAACAAAATCTCCCAGTCGGGCCCCAGAAGGAGAGACACGGCTGAGGGGCAGGAGCCGGCCCCCCAGGAAGCGCACTTGGGAAAGGGAAGCCCAAACGGGAAAGGGCCACCTCCAGGTGCCCCACACTGCCCGTGGTGGGTGGTGAGACAACACCGGCACAGCACGCCCTCAGACGCAGTGTCCCCGCCCCCAGGTGACAGCAGGGCGCTCACTGTCTTTGGCCCAGAGATCGTAGAAGGGCTGCTCCACGGTGTCCTGGGGCTTGGGCTTGGCTTTGGCCACAGGAGGGTTTCGGAGTCTCGCCTGCGCCCTGCGCACGTCTCGGGGCAGCTCGCCCTGCTTTGCCAGCTTCTCCCATAACTGCTCCTTGCGCTTGAGCTTCTTGGCGTTGGGGGCCTGGTGGGCGAGGATGCTGGGGCGGGAGGAGCCGCAAGGTAAGGTGGGTGCAGCAGAGGCCTCCCCCTGCTGGGCTCCCCACCCTCCCCGGCAGCTCCTCCTCCGGCAGCTCCCCGCTCAGAAGGCAGGCTTCCTCCTAGCTCTGCCCACTCCTGCCCTGTCCAGCCCCAGGTCCGTGTCCAGCCCAGGACGTTCGCACACAACCATGGTCCCTGGGGCCCTTGCTCTGATGTCTCCCAGGCACCAAAAAATATTGATCTCCCATCTGGGGGAGGGTGGCCCCACCCACCACCCCGACATCAGCCCCTTCAGGGGAAGGACAGCCCTCCTCCCCTCCTCCCCACAGCCCCTGGGCCCGTCCAGGCCCCATCCCCACCTGCTTCAGCCACAGCACCCGGCTCCTGCCTCGCTCCCTCCGATCCATGCTCCCAACCCCGAGCCTGCCCCCATCTCTGCCCACTCAGTGAGCCTCACCCCCCCTCCCGCTCCCCAGCAACTCCTTCAGGGCCAGGGAGTGGGGCTGAGAAGGCAGGAGGCCCAGCCCCAGTGGGAAAGGAGGGTCCACAGTGGCAGGACACTCACTCTTTGGGGGCGGGGACCTTGGATGTGTTCTCTAGGATGAGGTCGACTCGGAGGGGTTTCTTTACAAGTAGTGACCTCTTCTGGTCTCTGGTCCTCTTTTTGTTCAGCTCTGGGGGTGGGAGAGAGGAGAGTGGTCAAGGCTTCAGGCCTCCCCAAGTCCCAAGTCCAGCTCCCCACCCACCCCATTTCAGTTCCATGGGGCCTGCACCTCAGCACAGACATGGGGGCCCCAGGCTGACTCCAGGCCCCCACCTGAGAAAGGAGGCCCCCAAGAGCAGGGCCCAAGGTGCCCAAGCTCTGCCCCCCCCCACCATACCCACTTCCTGGGCCAACTGGACACAGCCCTGTGCTGGGGACAGAGGAGTCAGACCCAAAGCCCTGCACACGGGAGGCTTCCCGGCACAGCAAGGAAATGGCCACAGAACCGGCAACGCTAACGAGGAGAGCAGGTGGCCAGGTGACACCGAGGCCCTGGAAGCTGGACTCAGGACCCAGTGTGACCAATCATCGGCACAGGAGGGTTTCCTGTCTTCTACTTCTAAAGCCTAATAGTAACCGCGGCTGGTGTGGCTCGGCAGGTGCCGTCCTGCAAACCAAAAGGTCACGAGTCTGATTCCCAGTCACGCCAGACACCTGGGTTGGTCCCCACTCGGGGTGTGTCCAAGAGGCAACCAATTGATGTTTCCCTCTCACATCGATCATTTCTCTCCCTCCCTATTCCTCTCTTCAGAATCAGGGAAAGGAAAAAAATTAATATGATGGAAATAAAACCTAACAATGAAAAGCAAGACCTCTAGGAGAAAACACACTGGGACGAAATCCACAGCCTCCCATTAACCGTGGGACCTCGTGGAAATGGCTTTGCTCCCCTGTGCTCCCACAGTTCGAATGTCAATGCCTGCCTCACGGGGCCGCACGGGCAGGAAGCACTGGGAGCCCCTGTGAAAGCACACAATCACTATCATCTTCCTACTTTTGTTACACTTTATTGTTGTTCAAGTACTCTACCTTCTTTTAACTTAAAGCAGAACCTATAAGCTGCCCCTCCCCTGTCCCCCAAGGAGACTTCCCGCTAGCCAAAGCGGTGTTCACTACCCCCTCCCGTTTACTTGGTGGGCCCTGAAGCTACCCCTTCTGTCCACAGCCCAGACGTACGTGCTTCGGTCAAAGTCACCCTCCTCACCGCCCTTTTTCACCTGCTTCCTTCCCGAGAGCAGGCCCTCACTTTGGTCAGGACAGGCCCCTTGACTGATCTCCAACACAAACATGTTGGGGGGGGGGGGCCTGCTGTTAAAGCAGCTTACCATTTGCCCATTAAAGCTATCAGCTTTCCCCCTAAGCAACCCTTGTAGCTCGTTCTCCAAGCCCCGTGGAAGCAGACGGCCTGTTCTTAGTCTGTTTCCAGTACTGGACATACAGCCCAACAACCCCTAACTCACTCCTCCATTTGTTCCAGCACTTCCCCAGCCTGCAGTCTGGCAAACTATGACTAGCAGGTTAAGACGAGTTTCTCACCCACTCATTAAAGTGGATCCTCTATTTCTTAGTAAAGCACGTGTTAACTGAAACTGGTCTGATTCGTTACAGCAGGTCCCTGACTTGCTTTTCAGCAAATGAACGAACCTCACTGTTTTATGTCTCATCTATTCATCAAGGCAGACCCCTGCCGGCTCTTTTGCACACTGAGATCTGGGATACCTCAAGAGGAAAACCAGACTTCTTTAAGTCAGTCTCTAGGCTGCTTTCTGTTCATTCCAGGTCCTCTTGTTCATTGTGAAGCCCCCTTTTGGAAGGTGTTTGCCATCCAAGCCACATCTTCAGCTCAGATACTCCAAGAGGCTGCGGTGGGCTAGACAATGACCAATCACTGCCTTGCAACACACAAAGCCCTTCCTTACCTCTCTCCTTGGAGCCGGTGTCCACGAAGAAGAGTTTGTCATCCGGGGCCTCTGCTACCAAGCCACTGGGAGATGGAAATACAGAACGTCAGCCACAGATGTTGGGGAGACAGCAAGACGCTGCGGAAGGAGTAGGTTTAACCTCGCAGACAGGGCCCAGCTCTCTGCTTACGCTCATTCAAGCATCCTCTGGTTGGCATGGGGCCCCTACAGGCTAAGATTTCTCCCGCCAGTTTACAGAACTTAAAATTTAAAACTCACTATGCTGGGGGACTGCGCGGGGCATACAAACGCTAGGAAATTACAAACGCTTGTTTACGTAATTTCTAATCTATCTGGTAACACTACCAAGCACCCCAGCCACTGACCCGGGATCCCCAGCCCTCGCTCTCGGCTTCCCCAGGGACACCCGGGACAGGTGATCCCAGCACCCCGGAAGCCCCCGCACGCTCGCCCTCACGCCGGACCACACGGAACGTGGCCCAGCTGCCAGAAGTCCCGCCCCACGCACCCACTCGTGCGTTCCTGCAGCCGCACGTCCTCTAGGAACTGATCAACTTCAAGCCCCAGCGGCTCCTGGGCGAGCCGCCGCCAGCCCCGCTTTCTATTTCTGGGGCCTCGCCGCCTCCGCCTTAACGCTGGGTCCACCGAAGTGGACCTCAGCCCCAGGAAGCCGGAATCGGCCTCGCTTTTCGAGCGAAGCTGACCGCTACTGCCAGTGCCTCCCGCCGCCATCATGTTAAAGGAAGAAGCCAGGCGCCAGCAGCAGATATCCGGTTTGGGGCTTCCGCGCACGCGCAGATGCCCCGTTCACGCCCTAGCGGTGGCCGCCATCTTGGTAAAGTAGCCAGAAGGCGGAGGCGCGAGGAGGCAGCCATCTTGAGAAAGGTTGCAGGGCTCCTCCCTCTTCTGCAGTCTCCTGTCCACCGTGCGTGTTAGGTTCTTATTACATCTCACCCGGCCGCTCGGGGATATTTCTAAATCTGAGCATTACTTTTTAATCTAGTTTTTGTGGAAAAGAAAAATCGGAGCCATCAATGGCCGATGCGGAACAAGATACGTCCCAATCTCAGAAAGTTTAGCCGGGTTTTATATACCATTCCTAGAAGCCTGGAAAGAGCATTTGGAACGTTGAGGTTGGAAGCAGAGAAGTTTATATGGGAGAAATGTTAGAAACATACACTATTGGAACCCTAGAAGCACACACTCAAAGTCGTTCATCTTGGGCAAACGTCTTGCTCTGCCTCAGTTTCCTCCTCTGTAAAATGGGGATGCTAATAGTACCTCTGCCTCAGATTACTCCGAAGATTAAACAAGACAACATATATTTATACAAAGCGCTTAACACTGTGCCCGGCATCTAAATGTTAGCTCTTGCTACCGTCTCGCCCCCTGAACTTCATCCTAGAATCAACTGAATCTTAACTGTTTACAAATAAGGAAGGAAGCTCAGAGGCCCTCGAGCCCGGGCAACCATCCAAGGGACCCAGGGCCTCATAAAGGCTGCTCCAGACTCAAAAAGGAAAAAGGCACGAGAGGGAGGGAGCTAAGCGGGGGTCACACAGCCCAGGTCGGCGGAATCCTGGCGCAGAGCGTCAGGAAGGTTGGCAGGTCCTGGCTCGCGGCTCGGAGCGCCCGTGGTGGGCGCTGGATTCCGCCACCCGAGCGCCCGCCAGAGGGCGCTGGCAGCCGCGAAAGCGGGCGCGCGTGGGCGGGCGAGGCGCCGGGCCAGGGCGTCCCGGGGCGCCGTGGGTGTGGTCCTGGGTGTGCGTCGGCCGCACCGCGAACTCTCTGGGCGGGAGCGCGCGCGCGCACGTGGTGGTCCTGCGGGCGGCACCCCCTCCTCCCCGCCTGGAGCCCGTGGGCCCGGGAGTGACGTGTCAGGAGTTGTGGACGCCGGTCGATGGGTGGGCGCTGGCGGACAGGGCGGGGGTAGGTTGTGCCCAACCCCGCGCCCCAGGGCTCGGTTCCCAGGCCCCACGGCAGGCGGTAGGAGGGAGGGTTGTCCCGGAGGGAGGGCCCCAGTGTAACTTTTCTTCGGAAAATATGCTGTTCTGGCCCCCAGCCCAGGCTGAGTCAATAGGCTCCGCAGCACTGAGTCACGGCCTCCACCCCAGCCCCTGAAAGCTTGGAGGGGAGCCCCCACCCTCAAGCCCTACCCCGGGCTTTGGGCTCTCCTTCCCTGGGGGTCAGGAGCAGAGCGACCCCACACACACACAGGCCGACCCAAGACAGCCTGACTCCCACGTGGAGAGAAGCCTTGGCTTTATTCGCTCTGTGGGGTTACGTTCACAGGCCCCTCCCAGACCGGGGTGGGGGGGTGAGCGTGGGAATCCCATCCAGTGCCCTATTTTCCTCTTTCCCGTCTTTTCCATGGGGTTCCCACCAAGATCAGGCACTAATGTGGGGTGATGGCAGGAAAGGGGGTACAAGTTCCCTGTAGGAAAGAGGAGGAGGGGGCTGTAGCACCAAGAGCCTGTACCCCCACGACAGCCCTGAAGGGGGACTAAAATAAAGCTCCGGGGTCTTTTATACCTCCATACGGACTGATGGGCCGCGAGGCTGGGCCCCAGCAGTCTCAAAATTATGACCGCCAGCTGTGGGGGAGACAGGGGCCAGGCCGGGCTTTCAACCCCAGGCAGGAGGGCGGAGGACAGAAATACCTCCGAGTGGGCGCAGTCTGGTAGGAGCAAAAATTGGAGGGGCTTTTCCACCCCCTAAAGATCCTCCTTAAAGCAGGCTGTGACCAGAGCTGGAGGGAGGGGCGAAGAGGGGTCCATCTGAGGAAGTAGGAGGTTGTGTTTCCCTGCGGAACCCCCAGTGACCCCAAGGCCTGAGGATATGATGGGGCGGGAGGGGCCCTTGCCTGGGTGGGCAAGAGCAAGTAGACCAGGGAGCCTGTTAGTCATTTCAACCAAGTGGCTGCTCATTCACCGGGAGAGGTGAGGGGTCCTACCCGGAATCCAGGGTGGGACTGGTCAGGGCTGGGGTGTGTGTGTGTGTGTGTGTTTGAGTGACAGGTAGCCGCTGTCTCCCAAGAATGTCAGCTCCATGAGAAGCTGTGCCTGCTCTGTTCTCTGGAATCCTGTGCCTAGAACGAGGCCCCAGCACTGAATGTAGTAGGTGCTTAATAAATACCTGAATGATTGGTGAATGGATGGATGCCTGTGTGTGTGTATGTGTGTCTATGAGTGTCAGTGTGATGTGCCTAAATGGATGGGTGGGCAGAGGTGTGAAGAGTGAGCAGAGAAGTCTTGCCCCTCCCCTGATCCCCTCTGTCTGGCAGTGCGGGGTGGAGAGACCCCCGTCCTTACAGCGGGGAGGGAGGGCAGGCAGGGTGCACGTGGGCCAGGGATGTGCGTGCAGCTGACGGAAGCTGGGGAGCCACCGCGGGGCGAGCGGGCGCGAGGGCCAGCGGGCAGCGCCGGTCACTCCGCGGAGCCCTTGTGGCGCCGCTTGGAGGGTGGCACAAGGCGGCGGGGCAGGTTGGTGGGTAGCCCATGGCCCTCGAGCTTGGCCTCGATGAGATGGCTGGCCAGGGCGAACTCCTCGTCATCCAGCATGCCATCCCGGTCGACATCGCTGAGCTTCCAGATGCGCCCCAGCACCGAGTTGGGGAGCTTGGTGCCCACCATCCAGGTCTTGGCCTTGGTGCCGCTCAGCTTGCCGTCGGACGGCGCCAGGTTGTAGAAGATCTCGTCGTATTTGGACTTGTCCTTGGTCACCACCCACTCGGTCTCGTCATCGGAACCCTCCTCGCCGTCCTCCAGGGCCTCGTCGGGCCCACGCTCCACGAAGGGGCCCATGTGGGTGCCGTCGAAAGCGCCGCCCTGCACGCCCACCTCCGTGCTCTCCAGCTCCTCCTGCCGCAGCAGGGGCATCAGCTTGGCAATGTCGTGCGTCAGCATCTCGTCCAGGACTTCCAGCAACTTCGGCTTCAGCGAGTGGAACTTGGTGAAATCGTGAGCCATCAGCAGCTCCTGTGGGGCGGGGAGGAGGGCACCAAGAAGTCAGGGGGCGCCACCCCCAAGGCTCCCAGCTCCCAGGTGGCACCGGGTGACGCCAGGACACCTGAGCAGCTCAGGCGGCAGCTCTTTCCCAAGAGGAAAGTCGTGTTTGAATATCTGCTTGTCACCCACCGCTCAGAAGGGGCTTGGGCGACAGGGTCCCACCGGCCCCCCTCCCCGTGCCGGGTGTGCCCCAGAATCACTGGGCAGCAGAGAGCTTGGGGACCTCCGATGACTCAGAGCAGCAGCTGTTTGCCAGCTGGTCGAGGAGGATTTCAGTGTTTCAACATCAGCTCCAGCTTTACCAGGGCCCTGGAGAGTCAGCCCGGCCCAGCCAGGCCAGGCCAGCACCCCCAAGGCGCTGCAAGTTAAAAAAATTCAATCCCTGTCACTCCGTGAGCTCCATGACCCCACAACACGGGAGGGGGCTGGGGCTCTCGCCGCCAGATGTGGAGGTTAGCTTTGGGGTGGACAGGCTGTTAGGGGATCCTGGACCCTCCCCCCCACCCCTATTAGCAGTCTTGTTTCGCTACAGCAGCTGAGGGGTGGGATTTGCCATTACAGGGCTTCTCAGTCCTGCAGCTCTCCGTCACCTACACCCCCCCCCAGAGTGACAACAAAGGCTGACCCATGTTATGGCACCACATTAATTTCCAAAGCCAAGGCCAAGGCAGAGAGACCCACTGATCGCAACCATAAAGACATGCAGGTGTGAGCCCTGGCTGGTGTGGCTCAGTGGAGTAAGCTCCAGCCTGTGAACCAGAGGTCGCCGGTTTGATTCCCAGTCAGGGCACATGCCAGGGTTGTGAGCCAGGCCCCCCAGTTAGGGGCGTGGAAGAGGCAAATGATGGGTACATCTCTCGCACTTGGATGTTTCTCTCCCTCTCTTTCTCCCTCCCTTCCCCTCTCTAAAAATAAATAAATAAAATCTTTACAAAAGGAAAAGAGATGGGGGTGTGAACGGTGTGGGGATGAGGGCAGGACTCCAAGGCAAGGCTGCGGGGGTCCCACTGAGCTCTGCCACTTATGACCTGTGTGTCTTCGGGCAAGTGACTTCACCTCTCTGGGCCTCAGTTTCCACACTTGTAAAACAGGTTGACAACCAGCACTCCCCTCACTTGGGGGCTGGGAAAGCCTCGCAGATTTGTCTGGATAAAAATGCCAGTGTAACGGCTGCTATTTATCTAGTCCAGCGGTTCTCAACTGGGGGGTGATGGTGCCCCTTCCCTCCCAGGGGACAGTTGGCAAGGTCTAGAGACACATTTTATGGCCTCCAGACAGGCCAGGAATGCCCCTGCCCATCACGCGATGACAAATTCTCTGGCCTTAAATGTCACTGGTGCGAAGGGCGAAGAATCTTCATCCAGCGAAAACTTTGTGCCACGGTCCCGAGGGTTTGGCAAGCGTTAGCCGACTCAGTACTCGCAGCAATGGGTAGATACTGGCAGAATGCCCATCCAGTTGAAGAAACCGAGGCTCAGAAAACTAAGCGACTTAATGCAAGTTTGTGGCACTAGTAAGCGGCCAAGGTGAAAATCTGCTCTACCGTAATTCCTCTGTGTGGGCTTGGAGACCTCACAGGCTTTGCGGATCGGCGCTCAGGATAGGCTCAGTCTGGGCGAGGCCCCGCCTCCATGCCTGAACCTGGACTTCTGTGCCCACGCTGATTTGGTCCCTCCTGCCCTGCCCACTTCCGGTCACTCTTCACTTACCCCCATGCCACCGTGCCTAGGCCTAGGCCAGTGCTGGTCAGTCCTAGGCCTGTCCACGCGAGGAGCCTCCCACTCATCCCCCCAAATCCATCTGTCCCTTTCTCAATACAGAAATCCATGAACGTTACCTGGGTTCCAGGCCACCCAAGGGAAAGACTACATTTCCCAGCTTCCCTTGCAGTTGGCTGTGGCCACCTGACAAAGTGCTGGCCAATTGAATGTCAGCACAAGTTACAAGTGCAACTGGAGGAGAACTGCCCTGTTCAATCCAGGAGCCACATGTGGTTATTTCAATTGACATGAGTTGAAATGAAAGAAAACCTAAACTGCCCTTTCTAATGTGGCTAGTGGTTACCCTATTGACCAGCACAGCATAAAACACCTTCATCATCATAGAAAGTCCTATTGGAAAGCACTGTTGTATAAAGAGACAGACCGTCCCATCAGCTTCCCTTCTCCATCACCGGAACGCAGACACAAGGGCTGGAGTTTCCACAGCCATTTTGTACCATGAGGGGTTCTTGGGCCGGGAAGCCAGGCGTGGAAGGGAACTAAGAAAAGCTGGGTCCCTGGCTCTGGGAAGCACCAAACCAGCCCGAAATCATCTTCCAGGACATTTATGAAATAGAGACATATACTTCTATCTTAATTAAGCCACAGTTATTGGGGAGGGGTTTCCTTCCCTCCTTTATCCTAACTCATAAAACTCAAATGGATCCCACGGGACTATTTGCAGAAGGTGCTTTGCAGAACCTGCCACCCATCCCTGTTGTTTTCCAGGCCCAACCCAGAGCCCAGAGGAGCCCACCGCCCCCTCACCCCTCCGCCCCGTCCCAGGAGGCGCCCCCCACCTGCATCTTCTGGCAGTCCGGAAAGTCGCCAGGGGAGATGTGATGCTCCAGCTGAATCTTAGCGAAGATGACGGGCAGCTTGAGGATCAGCTGCTTCTTCTTGTTTTCCTTCCCAAACACGGAGGGCATCTCCTTCTTCAGGTAGCTGATGATGTACGTGTGAACCTGTGGGGAAAGAGCGCTCACCTGAGCCTGCCTCACAGTCCCCTGGTGGGCTCAGTAAAACACAGATTTCTGCCCTGCCTGGTGTTGCTCAGTGGATTGAGCACCGGCCTGGGAACCAAAGGGTCGCAGGTTCGATTCCCAGTCAGGGCACATGCTTGGGTTGCAGGCCAGTTCCCAGCAGGGGGCGCACAAGATGCAACCACACACCGATGTTTCTCTCCCTCTCTTCCCCTCTCTCTAAAAGTAAATAAATGAAATCTTTTTTTAAAAAAGTGTTCTTAGTTATAAATTCTAGTATGGCCAACACAGACAGATATAGCACAGGCAAATTCTGTGGGGTCACAGTAATTTTAAGACTGTAAGGAGGCCCTCAGACTCAACAGTCTGGGAAGGACTTCTCTACATGATTTGGCTCCTGCCGCCTCGTCCAGCAGTATCTCTCCCTAATCACTGCTCCAGCTTCCCCCCCCCCCCCCACCCTCCTGGGTTTACCAGATGCCAACTCCTTTCCCACCTCCGGGCCTTTGCACCTGCCGCTGTCTGCCCCGTCTCCCTGCAGCTGGCTCCCTCAGCCTCCTGGGTGGAGGCCGCCTCCTCACACAGGCCATCCAATGGCAAGCAGGCATCCCAGCCACCACCGTCCGATTGTTTTCTAGCTTCACTGCTGTTCTGTTCACAACACTTATCGCCATTCATCATTATTTTATTTATCTGTCGGTTTACGTATTCTGTCTCTTTCCATCAGAATGGGAGCTCCAGGAGGGCCGGGACCTTCCTTGTTCCCTCTGCCCTCAGTTCCAGCACAACGTGCCCGGAAAACACTCAAGAAATATTTGTGGAATAAACTAATGCACCAGGGAACCTCTGAGCTACAGTCTCCTACGTCCGTTATCAAAAAACAAACAAGGAGGGCAGAGTAATGAGTATACTATGTCCCCTGTTAAGTAGAAAGCTAAATAATTCAATGTAAACGGTTGCATAAAAACATTAGCCCTCAGGAAAAGCATGAGAAACGCCTTGCAGAGCTGGCTCTGGGGAAGAGGACCAGAGAGCTGGGGGTCAGGGGTGGGAAGGAACCTGTCTGACTTGGGCTGCATGACCTGAAGTGTTCAATTAAAAACACTTATTAAATGAATCATACCCCTAGAATGCTAAACATGTCGGTGACCCTGGCTGGTTCTGAATCTTCACCGACCCCCCCGGCCCACCTCCACCGCCAATCTGCTCCAGCCACCCCGGCTCCTGGTTCCAACGTGTTCTCTCCTCAGGGACTTTGCCTTTGCTGCCCCTTCTGCCTAGTTTGGTCTCCCCCACATCTCCACTCAGCTCCCCCTGTCCCCCCTTCGGGCCACTGCTCCAGTACCTCCTCGGGGAGACGCTCCCTGACGTCCCTAAAATAGCCTCTCACCAGTATCTCCTTCCTCTGCTTCATTTGTCTTCATAATCCTTGTCACGCACAATATAGTTCTATAGAGTATTTAATATCCACTTTCCCATTACAGTTGGCTCCCTGCTGTATCTCCAGGGTCTGGAACAGCCAGGGTCATGTGGCAGGCACTCCCTAACTGTTCAATGAATGTCCCTGGGCCGCTCAGAGAGGTTCAGCATGAAGGTTAAGGGCATTTGGCCTCTGGAGAGGTGGACCCTCCTGAGACCTTGACCTCAGCTATCCCAGCCCAGCAAAATCCCCTCCTGGCGGCTCTACTGCAGCTGAAGGGCAGGGCCAGAGGGCTCATCTACACTTGTCCTCGTGAAGGGAGGTGGCTACCAGGCGTCCAGAAAGGCCTTGTACCCCTGGGGAAAAGTGTGTTTGACGGTGGAACCAACAGAGGCAGAATCATACGCGGGGGGAGGGGGGCTGAGCAGGTGACATATGACAGCGGCTTGGTCACAGTGCACGCTGCGCCTCGAGCAGCACTGGGGAGCTATGGATGGATCTGCAGGAAAGACAACTGTAAGTAGGTGTCTGAAGGGCCAATCAGGGCAGGGGTGTGGCCGGGATGATGGGCAGAGCCTGTGAGAGCAAGCCAATCGGGTGAGGGGGCGGAGCCTAAGAGAGGCTACTGGGTGGGGGGACCTAGAAGAGGGGAGGCGGGAGGGAGCTGATGGCTTTTCCAGAGAGGAAACAGGGGAAGGTGCCAGGAAGAGATAAGGTGGGAGGGAGGGGTGGGCCCCGGGCTCGGGTCCCAGACTCGGACTCCGGGGTTTGTCTGGGTTTCCGGAGCCACCTCCTGTCGGGGGGGGGGGGCTCCAGGTGTCCCATCCGACCCTGCCCCTCGGCCCCGGGATCCTGGGCTCCAGCTGCTGCATTGTCTGCCTCTGTGAAGTGACCTGGAGCCTGGGGTCCTTGGGGCGGGGGGAAGAGCGAACCACGGGAGGGAAGAGACAGGGGGGTTGATAGGTGGATACACAGATGATAGATAGACAGACAGACAGGATGGGGGAGAGAGAGGAGAAAGAGGAAGTGACTAAGACAGAGCTGGAGGAGAGGACAGAGGAAAAGAGGGCCAGAGAATGAATGAGAGATTGAGAGAGACCAGGAGAGACAGAGTGGGGAGAGAAAGGGAGAAAGAATGAGGGAAGGAGGGAGGATGAAAAAAAAGTTAGGGGAGGAGAGAAAGAATCGGAGACCGAGGTGGAAATGTTAAGGGCTTGTACAGGGACAGACAGACAGAGGAGGAGAAGGAAAGAAAGGTGGATTCTGAAGGCACCGGCCGCTCCCTCACGGGGAGGATTCCTGGGGTGGGGGCAGGGGCTCTGACTCACCCCTCTCGCTGCTCCTTAAACCAACCACCTCTGGCTCCTCCACTCCCCATCACCCCCCATAACCTTCTGGGCCTCCCTGCTCGCCCAGCTTCCTGCCCCACCTCCATCCTGGCAGGCTCCCCCATGAATGTTCCATCTGGCCTCCAAAATCGCTCTGGAAACAGTGCTCTCTGCCACCTCCCAGAGGCCCTGTCCCCAGCCAGGCTCCACCTTGTTCCTCGGTGCCCAGCCTCCCCCTGGTCCGTGCCCTGGTCTCAACACCCGTGAATCCACCCTCCAGAAGGCAGCTGGAGTCTGACGCTGTCCCTCCCTTGCTCTGAACCCTGCCATGGCTCCCCAGTGCTCTTGGGACAAAGTGCACATTCCTGGCCACAGCCCTGGGTGCTCAACTCCCACCCACCGCCCCAGCTTCAGACTCAGTTACTGGTACGGCCTGCACTGGATCCACCTGACATTCTCCCTCTTCCTTGAACTTGCCCTGTTCTCAGCTGCAGTCTGTGTGCTTCCTGCTCCCACCGTCTCCAATCCCTTCTCCTCCTTGTCCTCCTCATGCTCCAGTTTGCAGCTCAGGTCCCTTTTCCTCCAAGCAGCCCTCTCTGATTGCCCCTGGGCTTCCCCAGTCGCAGCCCTGACCACGCTGGGCCTTCACTGTCTGGGGCACAGGGCCAGGCACAGAAGAGACTCAGTTCACTGTGAGTGCTTGTTCAGTGTCATTTGTTCAGTAAATATTTACTGAGCACCAACTCTGTTCCGGGGGCTTAGGATACATCGGGGAACAAATTCAAAGAAAGAAAGAGCCCTGCTTCTGTGGAGCTGAAATGCAAGTGGAGGACAGGCAGCAGTAAATGCTGAAACCTAGTGAATGGACATAACATAGGACCAGTTAGCAATGACTTCTATGAAGAAACCTGCAAATGGTGGTCCCGGCTGGTGTGGCTTAGTGGACTGGGCACCAGTCTGCAAGCCAAAAAGTTGCCAGTTCGATTCCCAGTCAGGGCACGTGCCTGGGTTGGGGACGTGCAAGAGGCAACAGATCAATGTATCTCTTGCATGTGATGTTTCTCTCCTTCTCTTTCTCCTTCCCTTCCCTCTCTCTAAATGAATATATAAATTTAAAAAATAATAAAGCAGGATTTATAGGGGGAGGGCGGAGTTATTTTCATGTAAATGGGGGCCAGGCAGGGACGACTTCCTGAGAGGTGACATTCAAGTAAAGACAAGAAGGAGGTGACAAATGAGCCAGGTGGGAGAGAGGTGGGGAGAAGGAGGTCTCCAGGGAGAGGAACCAGCCAGTGCAAAGGCCCTGAGGTAGGACTGAGGAGGCCAGTGTGAAATACAGTGAATGATAGGAAAGGGCTGGAAGGTGAGGACAGAGAGGTTGGGGGTGGGGATGGAGAGTGGAAGGGGCGGCTGTGGACCACAGGGAGGGCCTGGCTTTTGCTGAGGGACACAGGAGTTCTGGGTGGGCCATGGTACGATTCGGTCGTAGGTGACACATGAAGGAATAATAGAAGAGAGAAGAGACAGGGAGATATGAAAAGAGGCGGAGACCTGAACGCAACGGGAGAGGAACAAGTCTCCGCGCCATTGGGCTTCCCCCGGTCCCCCATGCACCGGTATGGCCCAGCCTCTTAGACTACTGACAACTAACCCATCAGAGTTGGGCGGTACGCCCGTGACCAGCAGCCCAGAAAAGCTAGGGATGCGCTCACTAGCGCCACCGGCCGGCGCCCCCAGGACCGCTCACCCGCACCAGCCGCGCCCTCTTCACCAGGTCGTTGAGCTTGCGCAGAGCGGCGTGGCGCGGCAGGCCCTGAATGTCGCGGAAGAGGTCCTGCTCCTCCAACTCGAAGAGGCGCCGGTTGTCGGGCACCAGGAGCGGCTGGGACCAGAAGGAGCCGATGTAGACGCGCAGCACCTCGGGCGTGCCTACCACCTTGCCCAGCGCCCACATGAGCGCCCCGTAGACGCGCATCAGCTGCTGCGTCTCCACCATGTCGGCCTTGTTGAGCACCACGCGGATCTTGTCCTCGTGGCCGCGCAGGGCTTCGATGGCCTCAGAGAACTCGTCCGAGATCTCCAGCTTGTGCGCGTCGAACAGCAGGATGATGAGGTCCACGCGCTCGGCGAACCAGCGCAGCACCGCGGGGAAGTCGTAGCCTGGGGGAGGGGACGGAGATCAGGCCCCACCCTCCAGCCGCGCGGAGGCACGCGCTCCTTTGGGTTGATGTCGGGCTGACCAGATGTCCAGGTTGTGAACTATCAAAACCCTTGTTTTTGTGATATAACCCAGGTCCCCAGAATATCCCACTGTTCTAGCTCCGCAGGTCCCCCAAATTCCCACTCACTCTGGTCCCAGTCCCTCAAGCCATCTAGCTACAGGGGGCGATCACCCCCATTCATTCATTCATTCATTCATTCATCCATGCATGCATGCATGCATTCAGCAGATGTTAGTAGTGTGCATTGGCCCTGATGTACAAGTTGTTAATACATAAAATGTTTCCTGACAACCGTGCCTTTGTGGAATCCCTCCCCCGCCCCCACAAGTACCTCCATCACCCTGGCCCCACCCAGACCTGCTGATCTCCCCACAATCCAGCAACTAGAGTTCACGTTGGCCCCCTGGCTATGCTCTTGCCATAGCAGATGTTAAATATTTTTTATATTTTTTAAAAGATTTTATTTGTTTAGTTTTAGAGAGAAGGGAGGAAGAAAAAAAGGGAGAGAGACATCAGTGTGTGGTTGCCTCTTGAGCGCCCCCCTACTGGGGACCTGGCCTGCAACCCAGGTATGTACCTTGACTGGGAATCAAACCCACCACCCTTTGGTTAGCAGGTCAGCACTCAATTCACTGAGCTAGACCAGCCAGTGCTAAATATTTTTAATTTATTTAACACTATTTACTGAGAGTCTTGGTGTGTGCCAGGTCCTGATACCACACAGGACACACAGACAAGGCCCTTACCTTCGAAGAGCGCCCATCCCAACAATGGGTTCATTCATTCCTTCCCTTCACCATTCACTTCTCCCCTCACTGACTCATTCACAACGGCCACTCCCCAGCTTTGTTCGGGAGCAGAAGACCTAGGTTTGAATCCCAGCTTTGCCCCATCAGCTGTGTGGCCTTAAGCAAGTAGGAAACCTGTCTGAGCTTCTCCTCTTCTGTAATATGGAAGTCATAGTAAAACAGACCTTGTAGGGCTGTTGTGAAGATTAAAAGAATAAAAATGAGCCCTAGCTGGTGTGGCTCAGTGGATTGAGCGCCGGCCTTCGAACCAAAGGGTCGCTGGTTCAATTCCCAGTCAGGGCACATGCCTGGGTTGCGAGCCAGGTCCCTGGTGGAGGGTTCACGAAGAGCAACCAACTTGATCGAAACAACCAAGAAACAACTGATGTTTCTCTCCCTCTCTTTCTCCCTCCCTTCCCCTCTCTCTAAAAGTAAATAAATAAAATCTTAATAAAAAAAAACCAATCAAACCTTTAAAAATAAAAGAATATGAATGAGCTGATAATGTATATAAAGAGCTTAAAACAGTACCTGGCCCTGAACTGCACACTTAAAATGGGTGAATCTTAGGCTTGTAAGTTAGAGCCCAATAAAACTGTTCAAGGAACAAAAACCAGTACTGAACTCATGGCCAGTGCTCCACAGCTATTAGTCATGGTGCATGTTACAGTGTGTGTGTGTGTGTGTGTGTGTGTGTGTGTGTGCAGGGGGTGGGTGTCATCAGGAACTGTCCCCAGAGCTGCCTGCTCTGTGCTGGGGCACAGCTTGCTCAGTTAGCCCTGTTCTGTCCCTCCTGGGCTCACAGACCTGTCCCTAGAGTGGCCAGGCTGGGATGGGGGAGCCCAGGGAGCTGCGGGAACCCAGACCGGGTGCCTGACCCAGCCTGGAGGATCAGGGGCGGCTTTGGGAGGAGGGCGGAGGGACCTCGGAGCAGAGGGGGCAGGAAGGAGGATGAGCAGCCCACTGGCCGAATTCGGAGCCAGAGCTGACTCACCTGACATCGCTTCACGTTTTTCCCCGATTCCTCACAAAACAACCCCAGGAAGACAGACATTTCTATGATGCCCGTTTTCCAGATGAGGACACTGAGGCACAGAGACATTAAGGGATTTCCTCAAGTCGCACAGGTAGGAGGCCACAGAGCAGGGGTCCCCCACGGGCCTCCCGGCTCAGCTGGGGAGCTGGTGCTGAGCCCAGCCTCCCAAGTAGGAAGCTCACTCCTGGTGGCTGCTGGGGACTGGATGGGACGGGTGGGGGACATTGTTTGGGGGGAGGAAGGGGCGGGTCACCAGAGGGACGGCAGCCGGGGGGCCCCCTCCCTCCCCAGCGTCTGCACAAACACACACAGCAGCCCGGATTTGGAAAGTATGTCTCATATAGGAGGGAAGGAGGAGGGAGGAAGACTGAGTCAGCGTGGGAACAGGAGACGTGGCAACGAGGAGCCGGGCGCATGCGCACTCGCACTGGGAAAAGTCACAGCCCTTCCACAGCACCTACTGTGTGCCACAGCCCGTTTTCAGTGCTCTGCACATTTTGACACTTAATTTTAACCCTCGTTGCAACCTATGGGGCTGATACCATTATTGGTCCCATTTTACAGACGAGGAAACTGAGGCGGGGAGAGGTTAAGGAGCTTGCCCAAGGTCCCGCCATTATTTACAAATAGCAGAGCCCAGGTTGGACCGCACCAAGGGGGCTCCATAATGCTACGTTGGCTCACAGGCACGCTTGCAGATAGGACACACAGCGGCAGCCACACACCCCGCCGGTGCTCACGCGGGCGCGTGCACACCCAGCACACACGTGTTCACACGCTGCAAGCTGCAGCCTCCCAGACACACTCTGGCACACACAGTCTAGGGCCTACACGGGTATTCGTGGTCACGCGATCGCAAAGACACGGTGAGACTCGCACAAAGGAGCAGCATGCACACCAGCCTGCACGCACACACTCACTTGCACACGCACGCACACAACTGTACACAGAGACACCATCACACGCATAGTCACACACAGTCCCTGGAGCGCCCTGCACGTTCTTCAGAGGCACACGACGTCACCGTCAGCCAGTCATAGGCGCGACTCTCAGACAGACAGACAGACAGGCAGGCAGGCATACAGGCAAGCAGGCAGGCTTTCCGCCACGGAGCAGGAGACCACGTTCTCTACTCCGCCCCCTCCCCCCTGCCTTTGGGCCCCCCACCCAGCACCCCTGCACTGGCTGGAGACCCCACTCAGTTCCACTCTCCCAGGAATCCCCACCCCCCCCGCTCTCCCGCCTCCCCCGCGGGGCTGGCAAGGCGCCCACCCAATCGCTTCTGCAGCTGCCCCTGCCTTTCTCCCCGGGGACGCGCGCCGCTGGGCCGCAGCCAGGGACACAGTAACCCTCCGCGCCCTCGCCCTGCCCCGCGGCCCACCCTCCCGGCCCCCTCTGGCCCGCTCTGCAGCCTCCTTTGCCCCAGTTCCCGGCCTCCGGAGCGCGGGGAGGGAAAGACGCACACGGGGCTAGGGGTGCGGGGCGCAGATGCGTAGCGGCGCTGGGCAGCGGTGGGGGCCCGGCCCTGCAGGCCCCGCTGGAATTCGCCTCCCGCCGCTCCCCCTGCACAGCTGTTTATAAATTCCAGGCTCGGCCTTGGCCCCCGCCCAGATTCCCCCTCCCTGCCCCTTCGCAGCCCCAGGCGTGGCCCAGACCCAGCCAGGGGCGCCCAGCGCCCAGGCCCTCCCCGCGGGGCGCTGCCCGCGGGGCCTCACGTCTCCCTGACTTGGTCTCTCTCTCCCTGTCTCTGTTTTCAACTTCTCCCTCTCGTCCTCCCGCCCGCCCGGACCTGCAGCTGCAGCCTGTTCACACTTGTTCACCCACCCGCTTCCCCCACCGGCGACGGGCGCCAACGGCAGGGAATCACTGCCTCCCTTCCACCAGTTCCCTTCCTTTCGCAGCCAGCTCCGGGCCGGCCGACACAGGGGCGAGTCCTGGCGGAGACCCGGGCCCTCCCCCCTCCGACCCGGGCGCCGCGCCTCACTCACCACGGCTCACTCTCTGCTTGGCCCCCGACAGGATGCCGGGCGTGTCGATGATACTGATGCTCTCCAGCACCTGATTGGGGAGGTGGGCGCACATGAACCTGGGGGAGAAGGAAAGGCAGGGGTCAGTCGGTGCAGGGAGAGACCGGGGGCCAGGACGCATCAGAGAGGGTCGTTCAGGTGCAGAGAAGAGAAGACTTAAAAGAGAAAAAGGAAAATCAGCCCAGAGAGAAATAACTGTTAAAAAGTTTGAGCGGTGCCCTGACTGGTGGGGCTCAGTTGGTTGGGCGTCATCCCGCAAAGCAGAGGGTCGCGGGTTGGATTCCCGGGCAGGCCACATGCCTGGGTTGCGGGTTTGGCCCGCCCCCCTCCCAATCCCGTCTGGGTGCGTTGGAGAGGCAGCCAATCAATGTTTCCCTATCACATCGACGTTTCTGTCCCTCTCTTTCTCCCTCCCTTCCCCTCTCTCTCAAAATAAATCAATAACATCTCTTCTTAAAAATGAGAGCTGATGTCCACTGAACGCTTCCTCTTTGTGCCCGGTGATGTTCTCAGCACTTTTGTGCATTGTAATTCCTTTAGTCCTCAGAGCCACCCTGTGGAATGGGGACTGTGGTTATGCCCGTTTTTCAGATGAGGATCGGGGAAGCACAGAGAGGTCAAGTCATCTGCCCGAAGCAACCCAGCCAGGCAGGGGTGCGACCCCAGCAGGCCGGCTGCCCTGGCTGAGCCGCTGCCGTAGGGAAGGCAGAGAGCAGCGCGGGTGGGGAGAGGGGACTTGGGCCCGAGAAGCAGAGAAGCCCAGGCAGGGAAGGGACGGAGACAGGGACGAGGGACAGGAAGAGGCCCCCTGACTTCCGCTGCCCGCCCACCTGTTGAGGAAGGTGTTTCCGAAGGGGTTGAGTTTTCGGAAGGGCTTCTCGGGGTCAACCACGAGGGCGTTGCCCGGCACGACGCCCTCGGTCTCCCCGTGCATGACGGCCACGAAGCAGTCGGTGGTGGGCTCGGGCCCCACTCGGGAGCCTGGCACCTCCTGCTCCAGCAGGTACTGGATGAAGCTGGTCTTGCCCGTGCTGTACTGGCCGGCCACCAGCACCATGGGCTTGCCGTCGAAGTCGGCGTCCTCCAGGGCGGGCGAGTGGAAGTCTCCGAAGCGGTAGTGCTCCTCCAAGGGCAGCAGCTTGGTGCGGTACAGCTCCTTCAGGGACGAGGTCACCGTGCGGATGGCCTCGGGCTGCTGGCCCCGCGCCCCGCTGCGCTTCATCCAGCTGAACATGGCGGCTGCGCGCTACCCACTGGGCTCGCCGGCTGCCGGAGATGCGCGGGGGGAGAGCTGCCTGTGGGAGAGGCAGAGGGTGTGCATGGGGGGCTGCCTGGAGGAGGAGGAGGAAGAGGAGAAGGAAGGGAGCTGCAAGGTGGACCGGGAAGAGGAGGAGGAGCAGACATCACCGATGATGGATGGCAGGAGGCGACCCGGGAAGGAGGAAGAGAGATGACCTGCGGGACCACTGAAGAAGGGGGAGTGGTGGTGGAAGACCAAAAAGCAAAGGAAAGGAGGCACACGCTGCTGAGAAACCATACATCCCTTCACTGTCTCATTCTTTTCTTCCTCCCCTTCCATCATTTCACACATTGTCGCTGAAATCACTCCGAGTGACACTCCAGGAGCTATGGACCCAGAAGCAGGCCACGGAGCAGCTCCCACCCACTCAGAGCCCCCCCCCCCCGGTGCCTGGGAAACGCCAGGCAGTGGACTCTCAGGCTCCAGAAGGGGCCACGACGAACTGGCCACAGGGTCGGCAAACTCTGGCTGGGCTGACTTTTGAGCTGATCCCTGCAGAGGCAGGTGTGACAAGGGCATTTAAGAAGAGAGGATGGTGTCTGGAAAGGCCTGGAGCTGGGACATGTACAGATGGGGGTGGCTGGGCGCAGGGGCACCAGGAAGAAGGGTAAGAAATAAACCTGAGAAACTGCCCAGGTGTGCCCAGGTGCACCCAGGTCACCAGGGCCCTTAGCCACTCGCAAGAATAACACATATGATCACTGAATGCCAGGCACGGGTCTATTTAATCTTCACAACAGCCTTGTAAGGGAGGGCTATTATGATCCTCACTTTTCTGACCAGGAAACGGAGGCTGAGAGAGACAGCAATACCTGGCCCGATGGGCTAGAAAGTGCTCAAGCTGGGACTCTAAGCAGCCTGGCCCCACGGCCTGCACTCCTAGGTCTAAGGAGTTACAGGAGAAAGAACTACCAGCGCAGCAGCAACGAGCACCCTCAGCGCCCAGGCTGTGTTCTCTAAGCCCTTCCCAGCCTTTCATTTTCTATAGGATCTGTAGTGATGTTCCCGCTTTCATTCCTGCTGCCAGGTATTTGTGTCTCTGCTTTTCTTTGGTTTTGTTTTTTTTTTCCTCATCAGTCTAAGTCCATGCTTGTAATCCTGCTGGTCTGTTCACCGGACCGGCTTTTGCTCATATCTCTAAATACCATTTTCCACTCGAAGAAACTGGGGCTCCTTAGAGAAGTAGCTGACCCTGGGGCTGCCCCACAGAAAGAAGTGAGCCCAGAGCAGAGAGAGGGAAGGGTGGGGGGACACGGGACCCCACCTGAAGGGGCCCCACTGGCCAAAGGTCAGACAATTTGAGCATCAGAAATAACTGCAAGTGAAGTATGTTAAAAACCCATAAAGTCATAATGATTTTCCAAAAAGTGGAGGGGGGTGAGTCTGGGGAGAAGGGGGAACGCAGAGGCAGGAGCTGGGAGCTGGGATGTCGGCAGAGGAGAGGGGCCTGGGTAGCGTCCTAAGGAGGGAGGGGTCTGGGGGTCGTGCTGGAAGGACGCTTGGGGCGTCCGGCGATGGGGCTGCTGAGGTGGGACAGGAACTCTGGGGTGGGAGGGCGGTGCAGAGACCCCTAGGAGGGGATCTGCCATAGCTGAGAGGCCTGGGGGGGGGGGCGAAGTTGAGAGCGACTGGCGGAGGCTGGTGGGGGGAGTGGAGGGGCCTGGGCAAGACTGGGAGGGACGCGGGGGGGGGGGACACTGTTACGGACTGGAAGCAGCTGAGGGAGGGGAAGAGCCAGGTTTCAGGAGGGACTGGGGGGGACCGTTACCCAGGGCGGGGCGGGGACTGAGGGTCTTGGGCCAGCAGGGCTGGCTCCAGGGCTCCGCGGTCGGGGGCCACTCACCGATGGGGCGCGCCGGCGGCTGGACAGGGCGGGCGGGCGGGGGTCCCGCGGGGATCAGAGGCGCCCGCGGAGAGGCCTGTGCTCGCGGTCCAGTCCAGAGCCGTCTGAGCCGGGTGGGGCCTGGAGCCAGGAGGAGGGCAGGGTGGGGCGGAGTGGGGGGGGGGGGGGGCGGGACGGCCCCCCCCCAGACCCAGCGCCCGGCCTCTGGCGCCCCCTGGTGGGAAGGCGCCTTCGTGAAGTGGGTGAGACTCTCTACCTCAACAAGGGAATGAAAAGAACAGTAAGCGCAGCAACGATCATGGGAATGAAAACTCCTCTGCCCACAACTCTCCCTGGCTCCCCTCTCACTCAGAGTAACAGCCAAACCGGGTGGCCCGCAGGGCCCTGCAGGACCCGCAGGTTCCTCGGCCACTCTGCCCCCACCTTCCTCCCTCCCAGTCACTGTGGCCTCCTGGCTGTTCCTCCCACACACCAACAAGCCTCCAACCTCAGGGCCTTTGCACTTCCTGACCCCTCCCCCTGGAAGGAATGGCTGGCTCCCTCCTCACTTCAGCATGTCTGCCGAAATGCCACCTCCTGAAAGAAGCCCTCCCTGCTCTGCTCATTTAATGCAGCGCCCACCGTGTAGCCATTACGGCTGCTTTATTCTTCTCCACAGTTCCTAACACTCCACATATTCCCCACTTCTCTGCGTCAGTGACTGTCTTCTTCACAACACCAGGAGCCCCGCGAGGGCAGGGAGTCCAGCTGGGTGCTTCCCTGCTGTGTCCCCAGCCTAGCACAGAGCCTGGTCCCAGACGGGCTCCATAAACATTTGTGGAGTGAATCCCTAACGTTTACTGAGCGCTTCCTATGCGTAACCGCCACTCTAAGCTCTTCGAGTTCTCAGAACATCCCTGAGAAGTAGATATTATTATCCCCATTTTCCAAGATGAGGCAGCGGAGCCCCAGAGAAGTGGATTCCGAAAACCCAGAGAGATCGTTCGGGGCCCACCCCATCCCCCAGCGTGGGGCTCAGAGCATCCTTGGCCCCAGCCCTGCTACTTGCTGGTTGGAGAACTGCAGCAAAGACGCCTCTCTGAGCCTCAGTTACACCATCTGTCTTGCCTCCCAGGACCACTGCCCTCGCGTCTTTGCACGGACCAGAGAGCCCAACCATTAACGCCCCGCCCACCCTCGCCACTCAAATCCCCAGTCCGGACCTCATACTCCTTCCTAGCTCTTATGGCCATTGGTCAGAATGTCTGTTACTTATTTTACTTCTTTTTTAAAACTGATATTTATTTATTTATTTATTTATTTATTTATTTATTTATTTATTTATTTATTTGTTTGTTTGTTTGTTTGTTTGTTTGTTTATAAGATTTTATTTATTTATTTTTAGAGAGAGGGGAAGGGAGGGAGAAAAAGAGGGAGAGAAGCATCAATGAGTGGTTGCCTCTCGCGCGCCCCCTACTGGGGACCTGGCGCACAGCTCAGGCCTGTGCCCTGACTGGGAATCAAAGGGGCTTCCCCTTGGTTGCAGCCTGGCGCTCAACCCACTGAGCCACACCAGCCAGGGCTATTTATTTATTCTTAATATTACTTATTTTTAATTTCCCCCATAGAAGAATGTCAGTTCCCTGAGGAAGAGAGGGCAGGGATTTTGGTCTGTTGTGTTCGCTTTTTTAAAAAAATTCTCATCCGAGGATATGTTTATTGATTTTTAGAGAGAGGAAGGGAGACAGGGAGAGGGAGAGATAGAAATGAGAAACATCCTCATGAGAAAGAAACATGGACACGTTGTCTGCCCTTCACTTCCCAACCGGGGAGCAAACCTGCAACCTTTTGGTGTACAGGATGGCGCTCCAACCAACTGAGTTGGCTCAGTTGGCTCGGCCACTCGGCCGAGTCTGGTTGTGTTCACTCCCGTTGCCCCGACACCTAGAACAGTGCCTGGCACACACCCTGAGTATTTAATTGGCTAAATGCAATGACGTTCATAACTGGGGTGGATACGCGTAAATCAAAGGCCTGGAACTTCGCAGTAACTAACGTCAATACTGCTAGGAGCCAGGGCCCCGCCCCCATGCTGGATGCGGGGGCGGGGCCATCTCCTGCTCCCTAGAAGTCAAGGTCCTGTCTTAAATACACTACTGTTAGTAATCCTCTTCCTGAGACGGGGAAGTTGAGGTGCAAAGAAGCAGAGTCTCTCTTGGCCTGGCTTGCCTGACTGCAGAGCCCTGCTGCTTTCATTTCTACCCTGGGACTACTTAGCCTCAGTTTCCTCGTGTGTCCTCAGGTGAAATTCGGGAGGGTCTGTGAACTTGGCCTGGGGAAAAAAAAATAATATGTGGGCTTGGCACTGAAATTCAGGGGTCCCTTCACTCCTGAGCGTGAGCCACAAGACAGTGACATCAGCAGGACCTGCGTCACTGTCACCGGGAGGAATCGCCGATGTTTTCATCACATTTCAGTTGCTTCAAAGATTTCTAGTAGCCATTTTATCCGTCGCCGGCAGACCCACCACTAACCCCATGTTACGTGTAATTAATAGCGGCCCCTATTAGCATGTCACAGATTTGTGGCTTTCTTACTGAACGGATAACTGTATATCGGCATCATTGCTTCTCTTGTAACCCTGTGGGTTTTATTTTATGCATTTATACACACTATTCTGGGAAGGGGTCAGCCGAGTGAAAAAGCCTCCAGCGGACACTGTCCTGCCTCCTTAAATATTCTTTGAGCCAATAGGTGGCGCTACTGTCTTATCCCGCTGTCTGTCTGATTCAGGACGCTCTCAGATCTACCCTTAGGGTGGTCCCTGATGTCCCTGCAGACGCTGGAGCCTCTTCCCCAAGGCACGAGCTCGAATTTTTTTTTCTAGCTCCTCTTTTCCCCTTCTGTCAGAACTGGATGGAGGAATTCTGGCACATTCTGCAACACGGATGGACCTGGGAGACATGACGCCAAGTGTAATAATAGACCAGTCCTGCAAAAACAAATACCATAGGAGCTCACCCGTGTGAGGTGCTTAGAGGAATCAGGCTCATGGAGACAGAGTGTAGAAGGCGGGTAGCCAGGGCTGGGGCGGGGCAGGGCGGAGGAATGGGCGGTACTGTTTAAAGGGGCAGAGTCTCAGTTTTGCAAGACAAAACGAGTTATGAGGATGGGGGTGGCAATGGTTACACAATGCGAATGTACTTAATGCCACTAAACTGTATGCTTATAAATGGCTCAAAGCATGCCCTGACTGCTGTGGCTCAGTGGGTTGGGTGTCATCCATCAAACTGAAAGGTCGTTGGTTCAATTCCCAGGACACATGCCTAGGTTGTGAGCCAGGTCCCTTGGGGGGGGGGGTATACAAGAGACAACTGATGGATGTTTCTCTCCTTCTTTCTCCCTCCCTTCCCCTCTCTCTAAAAATGATATAAATAAAACTTTTTTTTTAATGGCTAAAATGGTAAATTTTATGTTATGGAGAAGGCAGCCAGTGAGCCTGGAGTTACTGGGTGAACTTTGGACTTCTGTCCCTCTTGGGCTCTAGTCCTGTCCTGGGCCCAGGTTATTACGTGGGCCCTGTGGTGATCTTTCTGGGCCCCTTTTTCAAGATGGCTCGGCTGTGGGAAAGGGGACCTCACAGACACCCACCAAGCTGCTCCCAGGACCCAGGAACAGCATCTAACAAGTCTGGTCCCCAAAGCTCACTTGGCAGGAACTGAGATCTGTGTGGGTCCCCTCCCCAGCCCCTGGGGAGGGGTCTCTGTCACCTGGGAAGCCCCTTGCAGAGGCCTTGCTGTTGCCCACCCTTCTCTGCTTCCTGGACCCTGGATGTGCAGAGGTGAGGATGGTGGGATCTCATCCCCAGCCTGCCACTTTCTGAAGCCCTGGAGGCCTGGGTTTCCTTACCTGCAAGATGGGGCTATGGGTTCCCATGAGGGCCAAGAAAGATACAGCAAAGGGCCTGGAGCCGTGCCCACCGGGAGTGCTCCATAAACCTCAGTCACCGCATTTCTGTGCTCCAGGGGCATGAGGCCAGCCTCCCAGAGATGAGGCCCCAGAGCCCGTGGAAATCACTAGCAAGCTTATTTTGCGTGGCCACGCGGGGTCTTCCCAGAGTGTACAGGGATCCGAAGATGTTAAGAACTCCCCCTCTTGCCCTGGCTGGTGTGGCTCAATGGACTGAGTGCCAGCCTGTGAACCAAAGGATCGCTGGTTTGATTCCCAGTCAAGGTGCATGCCTGGGTTGAGGGCTGGGTCCCCAGTTGGGTTACGAAAGGTAACCCATCTATGTACCTCTCACACATTGATGCTTTTCTCCCTCCCTTCTCATCTCTAAAAATAAAATATTTTCTTAAAAAATGGCAGCTCTCCTTCAGCACTTTATTTTGCACGTAGGGGAAGTTGGCGTCCAGCTACGTGAAGTAGGGTCATCATCTCTAGGAGACCCTGTGTATCGGCCTTCCCACCACAAACACCCCAAGGGGTTGCAGAGAACACGCACATCACGAGTTCTGCAGCCAAGGTCCACCTGGACTACCGCAGGGATCTCGCTGGGCTCTGATCCTGCCCTCGCGTATATTCCCCAGGGGGCCACCAGAGGGCGCCTGGGAACCCTGTCAGCTCACAGCCCCGTGCTCAGAACCCTCCAGTGCCCTGCGCCTCATTCAGAGTTGGGGCAGGCTCGTCACCTGGGCGCCCAAGGTCCTACACGATGAACCTCCTTTGTAGCCTGCAATCTTGCCCCTCATCCCACCACCCTTGTCCCCGGGAGTGGTGCTAAATGCTGGCTCGTGTTCCCAAGCACAGCAAGGCTGTGCTGGGCCTCACGGGTGTATTAGATGAACTTTCAGGTGAGAGTCACAGCACTGTTGGCTGTGAGCTTGTGCCAACCACTCAACAACACAGGTGTATGAATGAGGTGTGGTTGGACAGAGTCACACATAAAACGAGGTGATAGACTGACCACTCGACAAAGATGTGACCAGAAGCTTGAAGTATTCGCTAATGTCACCTTCTAAACCTCAGACCGTTAGCGTGAATAAGAATCATGGAAAGCCCTGGCTAGTGTAGCTCAGTGAATTGAGCTCGGGCCTGCAAACCAAAGAATCGTGGTTTGATTCCCAGTCAGGGCACATGCCTGGGTTGCAAGGCAGTTCTCAGCAGGGGACACACAAGAGGCACCCACACATCGATATTTCTCTCCCTCTCTCCTTCCCTTCCCCTCTAAAGATAAATAAATGAAAATTTTAAAAAATTCTTAAAAAAGACAGAGACCCAGAGGTAAAGAGAGTAAGCTGGCCTTTTCCAAAGGGGAGGGGGTGGGGAGATGGGAATTTAAAAAATGGCTGTTTAAGCTGCTCACCGTCATCCTCCCCCACTAAGTCTGCCCCCCGACCCCCAGGCAGAAATCCCTGCCTGCCTGGCTCATGCTGCACTCCTGTCCCAGGAACAGGGCCTGGCACCCAGTAGGTGCTTAACAGATATACGTGGAATAAGCCCCCCACCCCTGTTCCCTGCCCACATCTCATCCCAACCCCCAGACTCCAAACCCCCCAAAGACCCGAAAGTAAAAGGGCCGAGCGGGCGTCAGTAGTTTTAAAAAAAGGATTGGCTTTTAATTTACAAGAGTTCTAAATGTACAGAATTCTCCTTTAAAAAAATTGTTATACACAATAAATACAGTACAAAAAAATTTATCTTACAGTACTAGTTTTGTCTCCGAGATTTCAAAATCTGGTGCAGGTGGCTGGCGGCAGGAAGAACAGAGGGAAGACTGGCTGGGGAGGGGTGGGAGGAAGACCTCGGTTTCCTGTTTTGCAAGTGGTCGGATTTCAGTCGAGGGACAGAAGGGTTCGAAATCTCTCTCTCTCTCTCTCGCTCACTCGCTCGCTCGCTCCAGCACACACACGGGGACACAGGACAAGGAGCTGGACACACACACAGGGATGTGGCAGGTGCCCTATGTATGCGACTCTGGCTCACACCACCCCTTCCCTGCGTTTCCTTTCACGGCCTGTTGGGGGCAGTGTGGAGGGGCCCAGCAGGCCTCCAAGGGCGCCCCCAGCTCTGAGCGCCCTCCAGGCACGGATGCCCGAAGCCACACACACAAGCCTGATACCTGGACACGCGTGAGCAGTGGGAACAACCAGGGTGCCCTACACCTGGCAAGCACACGCATGTGCCCCGGAGGGAAAGGTGGAGTGTAGCAGGTGGGGAGAAGTGGGAAGTGACATGCCAGGCTCACCGCTCCTTTGGCAGGGGACCTTGTACAACTACAGCCCCCTCCCCTTAAATCCACGACCCCCCGCCCAACAACCCAGCTGAAGCAGGTGGTGGGAGAGGAGGCCTTTGTGACTCAAATAACTTAGGCAAGAAAGACTCAAGGGATCCCCGGCTCGTGTCCCCCAGGAGGCTGCGGCCAGGTGCCCGGCTGCCCCTGGTGTCCGCGCCGAGCGAGGGGACAGGGAAGGGGAGCCCAGCCCGGTGTTATCTGTTCAACGTCCTGGCGCCGAGGCCGCCGTTGTGGCTGGAGGGTGGGTAAGCCTCCGGCCTGTGCAGGGGTGACAGGGAGGCGGGCGTGACGGCCGCCGGGGGCGCGTGGGGGTACGGGGGCGCGGCTGTCCGGCCGGGGGCCTGCTGGAGGTTCAGGATGCTGTCAATGGCGCTCTGCAGGTGCTCGGTCAGCGTGTCGTCCTGCGGGCTGTCGCTGGAGAAGCTGGCCTGGTCCATGTCCGGCGACTCGGACTTGCGCCGCTTAGTGGGCGGTAGCGGAGGCGCCTCCCAGCCGGGGTCCCGGCTGCCGGCGCCCTGCCCCGCGCTGGCCGCGGCCTCGGGCGGGGCGCCCTTCAGCACGCGCTGGTACAGCTCGTCCTCCACAGCGGCCAGCTCGCGGATCAGCCCGCTGGTGGCTTCGTCCACCTTGGTGGGCAGTGGCGCTGGACTGCTGCCCCGGGCCCTGCCCGTCACGGCCCCCTCGGCCGCCCCGCTGCCCAGCGCTTCCACATTCTCGCGGTACGTCTTCCGCAGGGGCAGGCGGGGGCAGTGCGGGGCCGGCGGCTTGTGGTCCGTGGCGGCGGGTGGTGGGTGGTCCACCGTGCCGTTCATCTGGCTGGTGGCCTGGGGCGGCGGCGGTGGGGGCCGGGGCGGGGGCTCGGCCGCCTTGAGGGCGGCAGGGGGCGGCGGCGGGGGCTGGTGCACCGGATCCAGGGCCGTGTTGTGCACTACCTTGCTGAGCCCAGCTTCCTGTTTGATCTTGAGCTTGAGGCCTATGCGGCTTCGGGCCTCGTAGGTCTTTATGGGCGGGCGGCTGCGGGAGGGCATCGGGCCGTCCTCGTCGGCATCCAGGGCAGAGGCGGCGGAGGGAGAGGACGAGGAGGAGGAGGACAGGCAGGAGGGTGCGCGGGCCCAGGTCACGGACGGGGAGCCGCCCGCCCCGCCATGTCGGATCACCAGCTTGGTGGGCAGGTGCAGAGGGGGCTGGGCAGGCGCCCCGGACGCTGCGGAGGCTGGTGCGCCCTGGCTGGGAAGCCGATGTCCCTCAGAAGAGGCTGTGACAGGGAGGCCGAGAGACCGGGAGGAAGACATGTACTCATCTGTGGAACGAGAGGCCGAGAAAAGCCACGGGGGTTAGGCAGTGCACGGCCACCTGTGCAGAACAGAGCCGAGGGGCGCTGGTGTGCACCGAGCCCCCACTATCGCCCGGGCCCGGAGCTAAGCCCCTGACTCACTGCGACCCTTCTCAGCAATTCCCAGATCCCAGCGGGGGGGAGGAGGAGGGAACGACACACAGCACCTTAGACCGGATACCACCTTATATTCTGCAACCAGAGCACCTTGTTTGCTTCACCCTAGTCCTGGCTCTGTTCCCCTGGTTTTCTACCCTCGAGGGTGGAAGAATGTTTCCTCCAAGGTCCCGGGCAGTGAGGGCCATGATTATGGAGGACGGGGAACTCCTTTCCCTGGGAGCCCAGCCCCTGCGCCACCTAGTGGCCGAGGAAGGCGAGGCCACGCCCCCTCCTGCCCCCAGTATCGCTCCGCGCGGGGGACACGCCCCTGTTCCTTCCGTCCTCTCCCCCTCACCAGGCTTCTCCTTGGCCAGCTGTTTGTCCAAGGCGAGGGTGGTCTTCTCCTCCTGAATGAACATGCGGTCGATCATCACCATCTCCGCCGAGGGGCTCACCCTCTGAGGGGGGAAAGATGGGCAAGTGAAGAAGCCGGGAAGGAGGGAGGGGATACGGGTAAGAGGGGGGGGATATGGGACGGGAACGCATTCCCAGCTGTCCCCCTTGTGATCTGACCGCCAGCCTCCCAGCCTCCCTTCCTCTGAGAGGGGAAGCCCAGGTCCCTTGGGGGAGGAGGTGACAGCCACCCTACCCGGGATTCCTCCAGGAGCAAGAGGCGGTATTTGTTGAGCATGGCCTGGGTGCGTTTCAGCAGCTGCGTGGAGACGGCCTCAAACTCCTCGTCCACTGCGGAGGAGAGTAGGGGGCCGGGGGTGCAGACGTTGTGGGCAGACCGAGCAGCAGGTGCCTGTCGCCCCCTGCCCCCTGCGATGGGGTGGTCCCGGGAGGCCTTACCTTTGTGGTAGTCGTTGGGGGAGGGGAGGGCACCCTGGTAGACATGGTAGGGCAGGAGGCGATGCAGGGCATCTTCGAAGGAGGGGAAGGCCGTCTTGTAGTCCGGGTGCAGGACGGAGCCCTGATGTTTGTGCAAATGCTCCAGGAAGCTGGGGGTGGGTGGGGACAGACCACAGGGGCAGAGCTGCGGGTGAGGCAAGGGGAGACTGGGACCCGAGCCCCAGGCCCTGAGGCTGACAACAGCGGGAGGAAGATGGCACTTGGGAAGCAGGCGCTGGCATCAGCTGCCAGTGCTCGATCTGTCTCATGGAACCTCTGTGGCACCCCTCGAATGGAGGTGCGACCATTATCCCCATGTCACAGACAAGCAAATCCAGGTCCAGAGAGGGGAAGTGCCTCCGCTCAAAGCAGAGCCTGAAACTCATCCTACATGCTGTGCTGCCTCCCGCCACCAGGGGTCAGCACGGCCCCACGCTGCCAAGGTCCGACAGGTCCCAGGATTGGTCCCTAAAACTCTCTTCTCTCACGCAGCTTTCTAGCCCAGATTACAGGGATTTAAGTCTCTTTATCGTGTGACTGTCCCCACACACCAGCGGGGTGGGACCTGGTCTGCCTGGCATTTCCAGAACCCAGCTGAGGACGGGCAGCAAGGGAGTGCATGGTCAATAGTCTCGGAGGGAGGACAGAGAAGGCAGGCAAGCATCTGATATTCACCCACCCCCAGCTGAAACACCCATCACTCTACCCACCCAAACACGAACCCCTCCCCCCACTCATCCAGACAGACCCCCGCCGCCCCGCCCCCAGCCCTCTCTGAGCTACTGATGGTGCAGCCAGCGGGGACCAAGGCCCACCGGTGCCTCCCCCGTAGGAGTCACCAGCCTAGTGGCGCCACAGGAATGCTCGGCTCAGTATCACTGGATCCTCGCCCGGCCGCCTGCCGGCCTGTGGTCCCGACCGCCACCCCCCCATTCTCCAGAGTAGGACACAGGCGGACAGAGGGTGAGCAGGGATTCTGCTGCCTCCCCTCTTGGCGGAGTGGTCCTCACGCCCCCTCCCAGGTCTCTGGGAAGACGGAAGCCGTGGTGCGGGTGGGAAATACAGGACAAGGACGGTGCCGCCACTCACCAGGCTTCTTTGCTGGGCTGAAGTGGGGGTGGTTTCTTCAGGCCGCTCAGCTTGCTCTCATACTGCGGGGGAGAAAGGCCAGTGAGGGGCAGGGTGGACAACTCTTCCCTCCCTCCGAGCCCTGACCCCTCTGCCCCATCTCCCCCATGGGCTCCTGGCTCTGCCCATGACGCTCAGTCTGTGGGACAGACCTGGGCTGGGTGCAGGTGGGGACGTGGCGAGGAGAGGGTGACAAGCACCCTCCACCAGAGGCCCCTGCGGTCCTTCTCGTGGGTGGGTCTCGGCCTTCGCCCGCCCGTCGTGGGGACACCTGGGTCACTCCGCCGTCCCCCTCCCTGCTCCTCACAGGGCCGCTCTCACCTGCAACCTCTCTCCCCAGCCCGACTCCTCTCCTTCTGCTTCAGGCCTCCGCACTTTGACCTCTTCCCTCTTCCACACCCCATCTCCCCACCCCGCCGCTGGTGAATCTTATCTTTAAGATTCTCCAAACTCGGGGCTGCGTCCTTCCACCTGCCCCGCCCCTCTCATTTCTGCAGATGCGTCCCTGTCTCCCCGCCCCGCCCCACCCCACCACTTCCAACAGGTGGCCTCTACCTCAGTTGCCCCCCCCCAACCCTGTGCCTGTGTCTACGGTCCCACCAGAGCCCTTCTCAGGGGTTCTCGTCCGCCCGTCCAGAGCTGACATCTGACCATCCCACCTGTCCCTCCTCCTCCAGCCTCAGCCTCTCACCTGCGCCCACCCCCAGGGACACATCGAGGTCTCAGGCCATCTGTCAGACCCTCACCCTCTGTCATGGTGCCTGTGCATCCCTGTCCAACGGTCTCAAGCTCTCGCAGGCCCGCTGCCCCGACTGTCCTGCCGTTTCACCCACCGTCCCCAGTTGTCTTACCCGCCCGTCAGCCTCCCCTGACCCGCCGCCCCATCCCTCCGCTCCAGAGGCCCCTTACCTGCAGCCCGGAGGACTTCCCTGGCCCGGACATGGTGGCCTTGGCCACACTCAGGGCTGGGAGGTTGCTGGCAAACGCTTTGCTCTCGGCAGGAAGCAGAGGAGGGAGGCCTGGGGGCGGGGATGGGAGCAAACAGGGCTCAGAGGCCGCTGGCCCCAGCCCCTTCCTCACCCATGACCCCCTCCAGCCTGCTCCCGGCTCTGCTCCGGCTTTTTGGCCTCGGGGTCCCACCAGCCCTCGGGTCTGGGGGCCAGGCCTTCCTCCTCCACCTTCCCTGGCCTGTGAGGTCTGAGCGACCCCTCGGTTCCACAGCTCAGCCCCCCACCTTCAGACCCCCAGCTTTCCTCCGTGGGCTGCCCCTCCCCTACCTGCGGTGGCCACGGGTGCCGGGGCAGGAGGGTGGCTGGGGGCGGCGGGGGTCCCGGACGGGGCCGGCCCGCTGACCAGCACCGAGGCTGTGGGGCTGGCGAGGGGACCCAGGCTGGCAGAGGTCTGTGGGGCGGCGGAGGGTCCCCCGGCCTTGCTCTGGAGAATGATTCCGGACGGCACCTGAGGAGGGGACAGGTAGGTGGTTGAGGAGTGGGGGACACCTGTAAGGAGTCGGGGCAGCCAGGCACCAGGGCTGGGGGTGTAGTGGGAGGGGCTCTGATCAGACTGCAGTGGGGAGGGCTGGGGGAGCGTGCCCTGGAGCCGGTCCTCCCCTGCAATACCTGGTGAAATCTGTCCAGAAGAGCCTTCTGCTGGGGCAGCGCCGCGAAGGGGGTGGTCACCATCTGGAAGGTCCGAGGAGGTGGTGGTGGGGGTGCTGTGGGCTCGGAGACCAGATGGAGGGCTGCGGGGGGCGTGGGGGACTTGTGTGGCCCTTGGCCAGGTGGGAACTGGAGCTGGAAGTCTGGTGGCGTGGGGGCCGGCAGCCTGGCGGACGTCTCGGTGGAGACCACGACGGAGGAGGTGGAGGCAGGAGGGAGGTGGGGGCCTGGGGGCAGCGGCCCCTCCAGGGGCTGGGAAGGGGGTCGCAGGGGGGGCTGGGGTGGGCCTGGGGCAGTGGGGACAGGGGTGCTGGCAGGTGCAGGGACGCCCAGCTGGTTCTGGATGACGAAGATGCCAGGCAGTGTGGGGGGCGCCTGGGACGGGGGACAAGGGTGCAGAGTGGGCTCCGAGGGTGGGCGGGACAGGCTCTGGGGCTGGGAGGGCGGACGGGAATGGGGGCGGGAGGGTGGGCGTGAAGGGGGCCGGGTGGGGTGTGGGGACGGCAGGTGAGGGCTGTCTCCCAGAGGGGCCTGGTGAGGTAGTGACGGGGACGAGGAGGGGCCTGGGCCCTTCAGTGGAGCCGCTGCTGGGATCTGGGCAGGGAGGGAGGCAGAGTCGGGGGGCGGGGTCAGAACCAACCTTGACCCCCACTGTCCCAGGACACTGGGGACCCCGCCACTCCCACCAGAAACCACCCTTCTCAGCAACCCTGTGTCCTGGAAGAAACCACCAGGATAGCACCTGTCCTGCCCACCTCACCTGGCCCCCAGCTCCTCCCCACCTCACCTCTGCACCTGGCCCTCACCTCACCCCTCATCTCATCCCCCAGCTCACCCCCTCCACACCTCTACCCTCTGATCCCCCCCCACCACACACCCACCTCCCCAGTTCCCCAGACAAAGGCGAGCTCTGCAGGGTTTGGGGGCAGCAGCAGAGGAAGCAGCAGGCGACACCACACCAGCTGCCCAGCGGGGAGGCGGGGGCCAAGGAGCGTGAGCACAAGCAGTGAGGGGGAAGGAGGCGGCCGGGCGGGGCAGCGTCCCAGCACCCAGCCCACGCCTGACAGTCTAGCTAATCCAGGAGAGCCGACCCCAGTGCTGTGACCCCTTGGGCTGTGTCCAGGGTGGGGGCTGATGGCCAGCGGAGGAGGGCACAGTGGGGCCTGGGGGACTCAGGCAGCCGAAGTGGGGAAGGAAACTGCGGGGCAGGGCCCGGGCCCCTGGACCGCAGCCTGGGAATTCTGGGCCCCAGGTGCCTGCAGGCACAGGCCCGTGTGTGCGCACGTGTGTATAAGACTTGCACACAAGTCCTCGGCACAGTTCTGTTACACAGGCAGAGACGCCCTGCCCAAAACACGCCTCAGCCATGGCGCCTCGCCCTGCGCTCTGCCGCCCCAGCGGTCACGGTCGCAGAACTCACCCCCGGTGACCCCTCACACCAACCCAGCAAGTACGACTGGCCCACGTGTGTGGCCTCCACAGCCCAGGAGCGGTGGTCACGCTGGACCGAGCTCACAGAGGAGACGCTGGTGCCAGGCGCCCGAAGGACAGGTCCAGGGTTCTCCGTGTCTGACCACCACCCAGGACTTCAGAGCCCAGCGAGGAAGACTCGGGACTAGCCCAAGGCCCCCAGCGCTGCCGCGCTCCGAAGCTGGGCGCTCTGCTTTGAGCCCCGAGGTGGGCTGACTTGTGGTTTCCGAGTCCTGACTTAAGGCTCTGAGCTTCTGGACGCTTCCAGCTTGGCCCGGCGTAACTTCAAAACACACACCAGTTGGCCACTCAGTCTGTCTGTTCCCAAAGGCTTGCCTCACTACGGAGAGATCAGGGGGCGGCCCCTGGGCTCCCGCAAGGGGCTGGTTGAGAGTGGCACCCAGAGAACCCCTCTGGAAGGCACTTCGGCCTGGTGACTTGGAAAAGGTCCCCCCATCTTTGACCTGCTGGCCCCTCTCCAGGTGTCTGTCCTGAGGGGCAGCCAGGCCCCTTGCTCAGAGGGGTATCCACTGTGGGAGCATTCACAAGCGAAAAAATAGGAAACCAACCCAAAAAGCCCCAAACGGCTGAGGAGCTGAGGGAGGCAGGAGAAGCGCGCTGGCCCACCGCACACCTCCCTGCACACAAGGCCCACGCGAGCGCAGATGAATACAACTCGGGTGAAATGCGCAGAGTGATACATTACACGGCGCTGGGCAATTGGCTGAGCTGCATGAGGGACAGTGGACTGGACAACAGCGTTGTCTCTGTGCTGAACTTGCTGAATTTGCATGTATCTCCTGTAGCTGAGTAGTAAGAAAATGTTCTTGTTCCTAAGGGCTGAAATACTCTACTAAAATGTAAAACGGTAAAGGAAGCTGATGTCTGAAATGCATTCTCAGGTGGCTCAGGAGGGAAACATGCGTTCGAGAGCTGAGAACAGAGGGATTGTTGCAAAGGGTTTACAATGGTAACATCGAGGGTGGTGGCCAGCCTCTAAGCTGGTTCCCCGAGCTCCCACCTCCTCAGAGTCGATCTCCTCTGACATTGGAGCTGGTTGGTCTCCATGACCAATAGAATTTGTCCTAAGTGATCATATGCTACTTCCGAGGTTAGGTTATCAAAAAGGTTGCGGCTTCCATTCTGGGCACGGTCTCACCCTCGGTTGGATCACCGACTTTGGTGGAAGCCGCTGTGCAGCGTGTTCTGAGCCACCCCTTAGAGAGGCCCCTGCAGAGAGGAGCTGAGGGCCCCTGCGAACAGCCACCCCAGAGCACCGTCTTAGCAACCAGTGCGCCAGGTGACTGTAGCCCTCGTTCACATTTTGACCTCTCCAGAGATGGTGAGACAGCACCTTCCAGCTGCTCCTTCTGGATTCCTGCTCCTTCAAAACTGTCTGAGATGCGTTACTGTCAGTTGTTGCATGCAGCTAAGTTTTGGGGTGGTTTGTTACACAGCAGTACATAACTAATACACTGGCTAAAGAGTAAAGAACTCCCATGAGTACTTAGCACTATTTTTGCAACTTTGCATCTATTTAAAGTGAAGTTTAAACAGACCCACATAAAAAAAATAAATTTACATCTGCTCTCATTAAACATGCAGAGGCAAATACACGCACACATCACACAAACAAAATAAAAAAAAACAAGTTATTTACTGGGGGAAATATCTGCAATTCACAGCACAAAGTTATCTCTCTCATATGTAAAGAGCTTCTAGAAATCACTAAGAAAAGAAACAGAGGAAAAAAGAGGACAAAGGATAGGACTGGACATTATCAAGAAAGGAAACACAAAAGGCTTAAGTATTTCAAGGGATGCTCAGGTCCACCTATAATAAGAGAAATGAGAATCAAACGCGCCCTGTGGAACCATTTCTACTCATCACACCAGGAACAAGCCAGCCAGCCGGCCCACGAGGACAATCCCACAGGCTGCCCGCCAGGGTCTATGCTGACACACTGTGCTACAGCTTCAGGGGGACGCCATGTGGCAGTAGCTGCCCAAGTCATATGTGTGCATTTGCTTTGATCCGACACCCAGGCTTCTGGGCCATGGCCAGACGGACACACCTGGACATAGTGTAACGTGAATCGATACACGTACCGATTGATCAATTCCCCCCACTGATGGGGGAAATGGGGCTCAGTTACAGGACACCCCAGATACCAAGCCACGCACACTCAAATCCCTATCATACAATGCCATAGCATTTGTATATAACCTACACAGAGCCTCCTATATGTTAACTCATCTCCACATTACCTGTAATGTCCGATATTGTGTAAGCACTATGTGAATAGTTGTTACACCGCATCATTTAGGGGTCAACTTTCCGGAATTTCCCACCCCTGAGTGTTTTCGATCTATGGTTGGTTGAATTTGTGGTCGCAGAACCCACCGATACGGAGGGCCTGCAACTCACTAGCTTCTGGGCAGAAAGAAACAGGAGGGAAATGTTAACCCACACACACCTGGGGCTGTACATGCGCAAAGGTGTACACCAGTAAGTTACTGTGGTTATCCAGAGGGAACGTGGGCGGGGCATGTACCCCTGGGGGTGGGCCATTTCCCCCTGTACTTCAAGAGTAAAATGCCCTGGCGGGTGCAGCTCAGTGGATTGAGCGCTGGCCTGTGAACCAAACGGTCACCAGTTCAACTCCCAGTCAGGGCACATGCCTGGGTTGCAGACCAGGTCCCCAGTATGGGGCGCGCAACAAGCCACCACACATGGATATTTCTTTCCCTCTTTTGCCCTCCTTTCCCCTCTTTAAAAATAAATAAATACATAAAAAAACCTTTTTGCATGAATGGGGAGGAAAAAAGGGCTGAAAAACATTTCATATCAAAAACATTTCTATATGGGAGGATTACGGGAGATTCTTTCTTCTCTGCTCTTCCGTATAATTTCTAAACTCTCTAAATAAGCATGAGCTTATTTTTATAATCCTTTTTTAAAAACTACCACGCAAGCGGACTGTTTACCAAGAGATCCCAACTATCTCTGTGTGTGGATGGCTAGACGCTCAGCCTCAGGCAGAATCGGAGAAACGTACAGGAGGCGTTTGCCGGCCTGGTGAGGGGCAAGCCGGCTGGGATCTGGGGTTGATGGAGCTGCTGGCGGAAAAGCCCCCACAGGCACGAGGCTCATGGGGGAGGAGCCAGGTGAGCGCTTCCAATAGAATGTTTAGAAAGCACATCTACCTCCTGATTCAGCCATTCCATTTCTAGAAATTTACCCCACAGTTATTCTCGTACGTTGTGCAAAGCCTGAGTAAAGAATATTCATAAATATCAGCCCTGGCCGGGTGGTTTAGTGTTTGGAACATCGTCCCATGAGCCAAAAGGTTGTAGGTTTGTGGGTTTGATCCCCGGTCAGGGCGTGTATGGGAGGCAAATGATCGACGTTTCTCTCTCCCTTCCTCTCTAAGATCAATAAATAACAACAACAAAAGAATCTTTGTGAGCACTGTTTGTTAACAATCACACAGGAAGCCACCTTAAGTTGTCGTGAATAGGGGACTGAATGAATGAATCACAAAATAAATGCTATTTGAAGGGCCAGCAAACCACGGCCCCTCAGTGAAATCTGGCCTGCTCCTTGCTGGGCTTGTCATTTTTGCATGGTCCATGAGCTAACAACAGTTTTACATTTTTAAACAGTTAAAAAAAAAAATCAAAAGAGCCCTGGCTGGTGTGGCTCCGTAGTTGAGTCCTGGCCTGTGAGCCAAGGGGTCACCGGTTCAATTCCCAGTGTAGGGCCCACGCCTGGGTTGTGGGCTGGGTCCCTGGTAGGGGGCCCGTGACAGGCAAACACACGTTGATGTTTCTTTCCCTCTCTTCCTTCCTTCCCTTCTCTAAAAAATAAATAAATAAATAAAATCTTTTTTAAAAAGTGAAAAGAAAAATAGTATTTCATGACTCGTGTAAAGGATATGAAATCCAAGATTCAGTGTCTAATAAAGTTTTATTGGAACACGCGCTGTGCTTGCTCCTGTAACGTAGGCTCTGTAGGCGCTGTTGCGATATCCCACCGTCTCCCTCACCTGCAGTTTTGCTTTTCCACAGTTTCGGTTCCCTGGGGTTCACCAGAGTCCAAAAATACTACATGGAGAATTCCAGAAATAAACAATTCCTATCTTTAAGTTGAGGAAGGCAGTGCATCTCGTTCCGTCCCGCCCTGTCCTGCCTGGGACGCCAATCCCGCCCTTGCTCAGCGTATCCGCGAGGTGGGTGCTCCCGGCCCATCTGCCACGCAGCGGCCCTCGGTCACCAGAGGGGCCGTCCGCGGTGTCACAACGCCTGCATTTGAGTCGCTCTCGCTTGACTCCATAATGTCACACGCACATAAAACTTGCACGTTACGGTCGCTAATCGCTTACTCTGTCTACTTTATAAATCAAACTTGATCGTGGGTTATGTGCGTGTAAGAAAAAAAAACATACAGGGTCTGGCAGAAGCAAAGCCTGCTTCAGTGTGGTTGGTGGGGCAATAACATGTGTATCGTAACCTTAGTTTCCATTTGAACATTTCACCTAAAAAGTCTGAGGGGGTGCTTGAGTGGGATATTGTTACGTTGCAGAAGGGCATGCTTATGCTTTTGTAATAAAAGAGTTTGTAATATAAACAAGGGCGTTATTTGTGCTGGGCCCTGTGCGTATGTTATACATTTACACACTCCCCGCAGTTTCTGTCATCCACAGTGACAGCACCTGGGAAAGTGTCCCCTGAAGATAAAAGGTAGGTGGCTGCACCGACGGGGACCCTCCCGGCCTGAAATGCTGCCCCCGGCCCCTCAGAGGCGGTGGGCCTGGCTTCCACGCCGCGGGACCTTCACACAGGCCGACCCTGTTCCGGCCCTGCACGTACTTGACTTGTCCCTCACCACAACCCCGTGAAGTCGATACTATCATCGTCATCCTCACCTTGATGGGTAAGGAAACTGAGGCACAGAGCCTACAGCGGCAAGGCTGGGGTTCCAGGGTCCCCATTCCTGACGGCCACGCACCATTGTCCAGGACAGCGGGGTTTTGAACCCCATGCAGAGCCCAGTGGCACACTCTCCCCTCTGACCTTGCAGGGGGCGGAGCACGGGGCAGTGCCCGCCCCGCGGGCAGCAGAACTCCCTCCCCGGTTCTTTATTTAACGAATGCTCAGGGAGCATTGGTTATGTGCAAGGCCCTGGGGACACAGCACGGACAAAAGAGACAAAACTCCAGCCTCGTGGAGTTCATTTCTACTGTCTCCGTTTTAAAGCCGAACGTCCTTTACCCCGAGAACCTCCTCGGTCCTGGTGGATGGGGACAGCTGAGCTCCCGAGGGGAGTCTAGACAAGCACTCGCCCACGGCAGCGCGTCTGCAGGTGCCAGGCTGACACGGCAGGGGACAAACATGCTCCGAAGAAGGGACTGTCCCCGCCCCCCATCACAGCCGAGGGGGTGGGGGGCGACGGGACGGACGGGACCCATTCATTCCGGAAACAGTGCTTCCAACTCGGTCTCCCACAGGCCGGGGGCTCCTGCCCCTTTCTCCTCCCTGCGCAGAGGTGACCCGACACCCTCATGATCCCACATCCCTCTGGACGGGACCCAGGCCCGTAACAACAACTCCTAAAATAACAAGAACAGCAAATGGATTACCAAGCACTGGCTCTGTGCGAAGCATGCGTGAACCTGTGCACCCCTGACGGATCCGGAAGAAACTACTATTCCCGGTTTTTTTTCCAGGTAAGGAGGAAGCCAAGGTCCGGCCACCCCAGCGACTCGCCCAGGGTCGGCACGAGGGCTGGCACACAGCAGACGTCCCGCCCTCCCCAGACACCTGTCGACGGGGTGAACGGACTGGATGCCAAGGTCGCATGGCACTAAAATCACCCGAGTGAGATCACGGCTGCGTAAGGCCGAAGCCCAGCTGATTTCTGCCACTCGGGACCTCACGGAGGCCTCTCCCTCCTCTTCCTTCCTGTCCCAACTGACCACCCGCCAGTCCTTGTGCCCGAGTCACGCCACCATCCAGAATAAAAAGTGCCTGGTTCTCCCTAACCTCTCGTGCTCATGACCCATATGAGACAACAGCTGGACTTCCTAATATGTAAAGAGTTCCTACAAATCAACAAGAAAATGACCAATAACCCAAATGTTACAATGGCAAAGGGACGATTCCATAGAACACACAAGTAGTTCTACATTTGTGAAAGCCACCGCCAGCCTCACTCACAGCAAAAGAAATACAAATAACAACAAGATACAATGTTTCATGTACCAGATTGGCCAAGTTCGATTCAGGGCTGAGGCTGCAGGAAAATAGGTACAGACCATGTACCAGTGACAAAGGAGAAACATATTTACATGCCATGGAGAATGACTTGGCCATGCCTGTCAAAACTACAGACACATGGGCTCTTAGACACAGCACCTGCTTTTTAAGAACATATCCTACCAAGAGGTGGATGTACAGTCTTTCTTGGCAGCCTTGCTTATAACAGGTAAAGACTGAAGTGAGCAGAATGCCCACAGCATGGGCCCTGCCTGGTGTGGCTCAGTGGATTAAGCGCTGGCCAGCAAACAAACCGAAGGGACGGTCCCCAGTTCGATTCCCAGTCAGGGCACATGCCTGGGTTGCAGGCCAGGTCCCCAGAAGGGGGCGTGCGAGAGGCAACCCCACATCGATGTTTCTCTCCCTCTCTTTCTCCCTCCCTCGTCCTCTGCCTAAAAATAAATAAATAAAATGTTTAAAAAAGAAAATGATGGCCTCTTAGGAAAAAAAAAACATGCCCACACCACAGACTAATGGTCACATAAGCAGTAGCTCCACACAACAGAATTCTATGCAGTGGTAAAAAAAACCCAAATACCTCCACAGTGAATTTTTAAATGATAAAAGCAAGGTGCAAACCTACATGCAAAGTAGGCTATATGATTTCTGCAAAAATGGAAAGAAAAGAATCCAGATCTCACTCCACTCATCTGTGCCCGGAAAGGGCGGGACAGCAGCAGGCTGAGGTTCGGGGGCGGGGCTGCTCTTCCCCGCCCTGTGATGTGGGAACTACCCGAACGTTTTATTTCCCCAGACATGACGACAATACTTGCAGGAAATCATTGAAGGCCTACTGGGTGTAGCGCCTTCCCGCCTAGAGGGTGGCTCCCCAGGGGGCTGGCCCTGGTCTCAGGCGTCCCTGACTGTGAGGAGCCCCTCGGAAGTGTCTGGGGAGCAGAGGAGAGCGCCATTCCCCAAGCCAGCGAGACAGAGAGGCAGGCAGGGCACAGCGAGGGAGGGAGGGCAGCGGCGGGCGGTGGGGGCGCAGGGGCAGGGCTGGCTGGGCTGGGGCGGAGGCTGCTGGGTTCATCTACCTGGGGGGCCGGCGCCGGGGAGGCCTGGCCGTCGGGGGCCTGAGGGCCGAGGCCAGCTCCGTGGGCGGCGGGGGTGCTCGGGGCTGGGTCTTGGGCGGGAGCCGGGACGCTGACTATGACCGAGGCGGGCACGGAGAGGTGGGGGCTCTCGGCAGCCGAGAGGGGCTGCTGGCTCCTCTCCTGCAAGGGGCAGCCCGCACAGGGTCACCAGGCCGCCCCTGGCCTGCGGCCTCCTCACCCTGAGGCCCCCGCCCCCAGCCATGCTCCAGACAAGGGGGTATAGGGACCAGGCGCCAGGGGCACCGAGAGGCCGGCAACCCCTGAAGTCCAGGCACCAGGGAAGCTGTCCTGTCTGTCTGTCCACGTCCCTGTGACCCAACCCCGCCAAGGCGGAGGTTGGGTGAGCCAGTCCAGCAGGAGGCGGTCTCTCTGCCAGTCAGTCTGTCCCTCTCCCTGTCAATCAACCCTCCTGTTAGCCAGCCGTTCACTGTCTGTGTCTGTGTCTGTCTGTCTGTCTGTCTGTGAGTCAACCAGCCCCTCCCCTTGTCTGCCTGTCCCTCTCTGGTGTCAAATCGATTCCTCTCGCTGTGGCCAGCTGGTCCCACTCCCTGTCTGTGGTCTGTCAGTCAACCTCTCTCTGTGTCTGTCTTCCTGTCAGTCAGTAGGTCCGTCACCCTTGGGCCTCCATCTAGGGGACGCACAGGCCCAGAGCAGGGACGCCACCTCTGAGACGCTCTCCTGGCCCACTAGACCCCCCTCAGCTGCTGCTTCGCTGCTCGCGGCCCCTCCCCGAGGCAGAGCCCCTGCCCTCGCTGCCCTCTCCTCCGGCCCTCACCCCCCCCCAGAGAAAGCCCCCCTGCGCCGCCCCACCCACCCCGGGTACCTGGGGCAGGAACATCTGCAGGGAGTCCTGAGTGAGGATGGCCGTGGCGGCGGCAGACGGGGGCAGCACGATCTTTTCCGGGCTGGACGCCAGGACCGGGCTGGGCTGGGGGGTGGTGGCCTGAGGCGGGTTGGCAGCCTGGGGCGCAGGCGCCTGCGTGGGGGGCTGCTGCTGTGCCTGCGGCTGCTGGAGGCCCAAAGGCAATGGGGTGCTGACCGTGGGGGGCGCCTGGGGGGCTGTCTGCACCGTGAGCACAGGCGTGGTCTCCCCGGCGGCGGCAGCGGTGGCCGGCTGCACCAGACCATCAGGGGTGTTGAGCATGGCCACGGCGCTGGGGGGCAGAGTGACCCCCTGGAGGACGGTGGTGGCAGTGGGGCCGGTGGGGGCCGGCTGGCTCTGCGTGGGCAGGCTGCCCGCGGCCAGGGACACGGGCATCTGGAAGAGGGCCGGCTGGCCCACCTGGATGGGGGCTGCCGAGAGGATGTGGGCAGCGCTGTGGGGCCCGGAGTGGGGGGCCAGCACGGGGCCCAGGCTCAGCGGGCCCGCCAGGTTCTGGTTGGTGAGGATGGGGTTGGCGATGAGCTGGCCTCCCGCATGGGGGGCGGCGGCGGCGGCCGCCAGGATCTGCCCACCCACGTTGGCCGGCAGGGCCGACAGCGACTGGGGCAGCTGGACGGCGGACGCGCCTGGCAGCAGGAACTGGTTCTGGCCGGGCAGCATGTGCTGGGCGGGGATGACGATGCTGCTGCCCTGGTTCAGGAGGTGGACGCTCATGGGCTTGCTCAGCGCCCCGGGGGGCTGAGGCGGGGCCGCCCCTGTGGTGGTGGCGGGGGGCTGCTTGAAGACGTTCGCCTGCAGGGCGGGCGCCGGGAAGCCCGACAGCACCACGTTCTGGCCGGCCTTGCCCGCGGCCATGAAAGTCAGGTTCTGCGGGGCCTTGGGCTGCTGCGGGAGCCCGCCCGCCTCGCCCTGGATGGTGAGCGTGGCGCCCGCAGGGGCGAAAGGCTTGGGTGTCAGCTGGTAGAGCTTGGGGGGCAGCACGCCGGCCGGCTTGGGCTGGATGGGCGTGGGCGTGCGGTGCAGGATCACGTTGGGCGCCGGAACCAGCGGCGAGGCCCCAAGGCCCGGCGCCACGGCCAGCGGCTGGCCCGCGGGCGCCCCCGCGGCGGCTGCGGCAGTGGCAGCCGCTGCACCTCCGAACACCGAGTTTCCGTTGAGCGTGGTGGCCACGGCGGCCGGGAGGTTCTTCTGGATGACCAGGCCAGCCCCCTGGGGCGACACACCGGCCGAGGCCAAGGTCACTGGCTCCGAGGGGCCGGCCGCCGAGGCCAGATAGCCGCTGACAGGCACCTGCTTGGCCAGGAGCTGGGAGGTGGGCGGGTTGAGCGCCATGACCGGCTGGCCCACCACCTGGATGGGGGCCAGGCCCAGGGTGGCCGCCGTGGCGTTCCCGGGGCTGCCGTTGGGCAGGCCCTGGAGGCCCGGGATGGGCTGCAGGGTCACGTTGCCCAGGCCCACGGGCTGCAGGAAGGGCTGGACGCTGAGGGCCTTGTTGACCACATCCTGGGGTGGCACCAGGGCCTGGTGCGCCAGCACGGTGGGCGGGGCCTGTAGTCCCAGCAAGTCGGCGCCGCCCGGGAACAGGGCCTGGGGCCCCGGGGCCACGGTGGCCCCTCCGGCGCCGGCCGGGCCCGCCCCGCCGTCCGCGGGCTGCAGGGTGGGCAGCTGGAAGGCACCCAGGTCCAGCTCGGCCTCGGCTTCCAGCGTCTGCTCGGTGATGTTGGCCTCTTGCAGGCTCTGCTGGAGGATGTCGCAGGGCTGGTCCGCACCCCCACCGCTCCCACCACCGCCCCCGGTGGCGGGGGAGCCCAGGATGTCATCTTCCAGGAAGTCTAGGTCCACGCTGGGGGCTGGCTGGCTGGGCTCCGCGTTGGAGTGGTTGCCAGGAGCTTCTTGCACGTGGAGCTGGAGGCCAAATAACGTGGGAAGGAAAGACTTGAGATTAGCGAAGGGCTGAACTCGGGGCACGGCTGGACCAGGGGACCCTCGGGGTGGGGGTGGCAGTCAGAGAGAACACTCCATCTGGAAGCAGCTGGCCCCGGGTTCAAATCCCAGCTCCACCGGGGCTTCACTGCGGAGTTCACTTAATCTGGCCTCTCCCCCCATCTGTGCACTTAAGAAAAACCACTTGGCGAACAGTCCTGCAGGCCCTTAGCTCTTCCCTGGGATTCTGAAGCCCCCAAGGCTCTGGAAACCGCAACTGCGGTCACGTCGCTTTGGAAGCGAAACCTGACCAGAACGATGGGCCCACCTGGGAAAGGCCTCACCCGCCCACGCCACGGGACCCCTCTTCGGTCTGACCTGGGAAAGGCAGAGGAGCGAGCCCTCAGCGCGGCGCACACACCCGGCCTCACCTTTCCAGAGTCCCAAACAACCCCAACTTCGAAATGTACCTGGCACCAAGGGTTTGGGGTAAAATACTGTGGTTCTGTTCAACATAACACATGAATCTAACTTTGTGCTGTGAGCCTGTCCCTTCTATTTTTCTATTTATCTATCTATCTATGTATCTATCTATTTATTTATTTATCTTTAGAGGGGAAGGGAAGCGGAGGAGGAGAGAAACATCAATGTGTGGTTGCCTATCGTGGGTCCCCTGCTGGGAACTGGCCTGCAACCCAGGCATGTGCCCTGACTGGGAATTGAACTGCGATCCTCTGGTTCACAGGCCCGCGCTCAACCCACTGAGCCACGCCAGCCAGAGCCGAGCCTGACAGCTTCTTAAATACTTTCCACGCACGGTCCAGGCCACGTGGGCACAAGTATGTGTGTGCAACTTGAGCAAATATTCTGCAAGCAATAATCACGCTCCCGGCATGGGGTCCCCGTGGATATCTGACCCCCCACTCAGCCTCCTGGGAGGGTGGTGACTTTCGGGGACATCAGCAGGAGGTGTGAGGACAGCCCCAGCCGGGGCTGCGTGGGCGTTAACCAACAGCCCAGCAGAGTACCAGCCCTGAAGGAAGAATAGGGACCCAGCGCCTTTGCTGAGTCTACAGAGGTGGCAATGGGAAGGGAGGCTTACATCTTGGGATCTGGACTTAACCATTTACATTACGAAAGAAGCCTTGTTCAGGATATACTATTACAGTTACAAGGACTGAATGAAAAGTACTGTAAAGGGCCTGGCGTACAAGAAGTGTTCGGTAAACGATAGTTATGATGATGAGGAGGGAGGAAGGGAAGGGAGAGAGAAGAGGGGGTGAGGAGGGAGGAGGAGAAGGGGCAGCAGAGAGAAAGGAGAGAGGACACGGCCGTTCAGGGATGGGTCCCGCACAGCCGGGGCATACAGCAGGTGCTCAGTCATTGCCCTGCCTTCACCTTCCAGCTGGAGACTGAGGTCTGCCTCAGTTCATGCCCTCCCCCAGCCCAGGTTGTCGCCCAAAGGCTTAGCAAAGACAGGACTGCAGACCCCCCATTATCGCCTCCTCCTGAGGGGAGTGTGCCCCGGTGAAGCCCAGAGCTGGCATCTGCCTCGACGCCCCCAAAAGGCTGTGCCCCAGCGGACTCCCCAGGGCCGCAGGCCGGGGCCCAGCCGGGCGGTCTGGCAGCAGAGTCCCGCCTCCAGCCGCACTGCTCCCGGTGACCACACCCGCCCTCCGCCCAGCAAAGTACACAGGGACCGGCGTGACCCCGCCCCAGGCCCGGGGCCACTTACCCCGGGACCTTCATAGAAGGCACTTTGGGCCTCCGCGGGGTTATCCAGGAGGTCGTCGCCGTCGAGCTGCAAGGAGACCCGCCCCCACCCAAGGTCACAGGTCAGCCGGGCAGTGAGCCAGCCCCTGCTCTAGAACGAGGTGGGGGGCAAGGTGGCCCCGGACCCAAGTTCCTCGGACCGGCTTCCGCGGTTCTGCCGACACTGTGGCTGCCCCGGCGCTAGAACCTGCTGCTTAGGCTGCGCCCCTGCCCTTCACCGCCCCCGCCCTCTGGAAGTACCTCCTTCAGGGCTTGTCACTGAGGCCACCCCTCCAACAACTCTGTCCCTTCTCAAGCAGTCATTCCAAGCACCAGGCACGACCCGCCCCCCAGGCGCCCAGCTCGAAGCGCTGCGCCGGCCTCTGGGAGGACCTAGGACAGCCCCTGGGCACCTTCAGCACCTAGGACAGAGTCTAGCAGCGCGCGAGCGCCTGGGGAGCGTGCAGTGCCGCAGCAGCCTCCCCGCTTTCTCTCTCCAGCTGGGCGTCTCCACAGAGCCCCAGACCCAACGGCCACCAGCCCCCCAGGGGTTTCTGGAATCCACCCCACATTCCCAATCGCACAAAAGGGCACCGCAACCCACTCAAGCCAGAATCCAGGAGGCCTCCCAGTCACTTTCTCTTCCTTGACAGCAAGTCTAATGGACTCTGCCTCCTGGAGAGACGCCAAGGCCGGGGCAGGGCCCTTCCTCACCACCTGCCCCAGGGGCCTCTGTCATCCGGCTGCACTCGGCCCCTCTCCACCAACTGATGAGTCTCCTTTCCAGAACTGGAGCTCCCCACCCTGCCCCTGCGACTCTGGGACGGACGCTGGCCCAGGCCACCCAGCGAGGCCGCTCCCTGATTCCCAACCCTCACTGAGCTCTCACAGGTGTTTTCAGTCTCTAGGTGTGGGGACAGCCGGGATGACCCATGGCTCAGACTTCCCTGTCCCCTGCTCTGTCCCTCCCTCTGGGGCCAGCCTCGACTCCAGCATCCCCTCTGCTTACTAACCCATCAGAACCGCCTGTCACGTGCAAAATGAAACCTGATCTCCTCGGTCCACGTCTTCCTGACCCTGTGAGACCTGGTGACTTTTGTCACTCCCGGCCTCACCTCCTACTAGTGTTCCCTTCAGTCCGGCCTCACCAGCCTTGTGTTCCTCAAACACGCTGACTTCACCACCCCCCCACCTGCTCCTGGCCTGCGCGGAGCGCCGTGGCCCCTCCCTCTGACCCCACCTTCAGGTTTACCTCCTTAGAGTGACTCTCCCTGACCGCACTACCTAAGGCAGGCCCTGGCCCCACCCTCCGTTCATTTTCTTTTTTAAAAAAGATCTCATTTATTTATTTTCAGAGAGGCGAAGGAGAAAGAGAGGGAGAGAAACACCAATGTGTGGTTGCCTCTCTCACACCCCCTATTGGAGATCTGGCCCACAACCCAGGCACGTGCCCTGATTGAGAATCAAACCGGCGACCCTTCGGTTCACAAGCCGGTGCTCAGTCCCCTGAACCACACCAGCCAGGGCCCCATTCATTTCCTTTAAAGCCTCTTTTGTTGTGCACGTGACACTATTATTTCTCGTCCTACCCTGCAGGGTGCTTCCCACCGTCCCCTTTATTGGGGACTGGTTAGTTTGCTGACCAAGGCAGAGTGTATGGAGTGAGGACAGGCACCGGCCATCTCTCCTGCTCCCCACTTCCCAGCTCACAGAGTCGGGGGACAGATGTCTGCTGAACCAGGGAATGCGTAGCCCCAGCCGCTCGAACGCCTCCCAGCCCGGCGCTCACTCACCTTCTCGGATCCATGCAGGAAGTCGTTGAGGGCCTGAGGGTCACTGGAAGAGAGAAGGGAAGAGGCTCTGAGGGGCTGTGGGTTGGGCGGGGCAGGGGAGGGGAGGGAGGGGGTGGGGAGGCCGTCACTCACCAAATCACGTCCAGTAAGCATCTGCCATCCTCATCATCCATCGCCACTGCACGGGGCGGGAAGAGGGCAGGGAGACAGGTTAGATTTCGGCAGCATGCCAGGACCCTCCCTTTGAGGACCGTTCCCCAGGGTCAAGGCCCCTGGAGGGGCCACGGCCTCTGTTCCCATGAGTCTGTGAACAGGGGACGGGCGCCAAGCAGCTCTGGGGCCTCCCTGCAGAAGCGCGGACCAGCTGCTGCTGCCTCTTCCTCCTCCCCGTCCCTCCCCGTCCCCAGAATCTGAACTCGACGATGATGACAGATGACAGTGCCCAAGACGAAGCCAGCCCTGACCACACACAGCACACACTCTGGCTCATCCTCGAGGTGCCCCCCGAGGTGCAGGTGAGTAAGGGAGGTATGGAGACCCTCAGTCCCCACCTTGCAGCCGGCAGGCGGCACAGCCAGGCCTTGAGCCCAGGAAGCCGGGCCCCGGAGGCCGGCCCTTCATCGCCACACCACCCGGCCTGCCCAAGCACAGGGCTTGGCGGGGAGCACGCTGTGGGAGGGGTCTGTGTGGCGAATGAAGGGGGGGGGGAGGCCCTGGGGCCGGGCTGGGCCCACCAGCATGACGACGGGGAGGGCACTGAACGTGTGCTGAGCGTTTACATGACTCCAGACCCCATGCCAAGCGCTGCACGGACGTGAGAGCTTGTTCCAGCCCCGGGGATGGGGAAGCACGTTGTCAGCCTCATCCTGCAGGCGAGGGGACTGAGGTTCTCTGCATCTGCCCATCCGCCCCCAACCCACCCAACCTTCCGTCTTTCCAAACACCCCCCCAGCCCCCCCAGCTCCCCCGCCTGCCCATCTTGCCAAACTGCTGTCCAAACATCCGTCTTTCTCTTCTTCCAACACACACGACCCCTGCCCTCCACCCGCTCACCCTCCCCTCCCTCAGGGTGCTCGGGGGACACAGAGAGGCCCAGCTCAGGGCCTCAGGGGTGCGGCCCAGGGCTGTGGGGTCCTCCTTGCCCTCTCTCTTTTTGGATGGGGAAGTCCTGAATCTCACTGAGGAAGCCATGGTGGTTGGGGACCCCCTCCCCCCACCACACATACAGCATCACACAGCTGGCTCGCAGCCACGCCCCCCACCAGCACTGTCTGAGCAACCCTGAGACGCCCCCCTGGCCACCACTCCAGCTCCCAGGACCCTCAGCGGCTCCGTGACACAAAGAAGAGCCGGCTGGGGGCTTCTGAGGGCTGGGGGAGGGGCTTCCCCAAACAGTGACAAGAGGAGCTGCTGACGGAAAAGGTGCCCTGACCAGAGAAGCATGACTGTGACCTAAAACCGTACGGGCGCTTCCTGGGGCTGGTGATACATACGTGTGTTGGCATGTCCTCACGTGCACCCTTCACGGGCCCCAGGGAACAAACCCAGGTCCAGGACAGCCCAGACCGTGCAGACGGAGACTCTGAATGCCCCCGGCCTCCCGTGCCCATCACTCTCCCTCCCTGGGCTGGCCCCGGGACCGTCCCCAGAAAGGCCCTGCCTGGCCTTTTGCTGTATTTAGCAGCAGTGACACCCGTCTGACTCCATATCCCAGCCCCACCCACACTCCCTCGACCCGCATCAGCAGTCCCGGCCGGGGGAGGAAAAGGCAAGATCCGCACAGAATCTGGAGAAAAGGGAGGGGAAGACCCTGCCCGTGGAGGCAGCGGGACGGCCCAAGGGTCCCGGGGGGCCCTGGCAGGTGACACACGGGGACCCTCCGCTGGTTACCTGTGCTACAAACGAATCATGAAGGGAAGGAGGGGGTGTCCGCTCCAGGTCTACGCGGGGCCCCCAGCCGGGGACTCTGGGTGTGTCCTCTCAGGGGCCAGCTGTGGAGAGAGAATGACGGAGACGCTGTGAGCGAGAAAGTCCGGGAGAGGAGAACGGGGCAGCCGGAGTAAGAACAGGCAGAACGGGAGAGAGAGGGCAAGGGTGCTCAGAGAAGAGGCCAAACGCGCGTTGAAAACACACAACACCACCACCGCAGCACAGGTGCCCACGTGTGGTACCGCGGACACGCACGCCTACTACACAGCAGGGCATAACCTCCCACAGCACCCGTTGGGCGCACCCATCGAACAGCACGCAGTCACTTTCCGGTTACCCGTGGTGCTCAGGTTCCACCAAGTTGCCGTGAGTGCCCCATGGGCGAAAACCGGACCACCTCTCCCAGGGGACATACCAGGGACTAGGTCCCCACAAGCGCCTTGTCCCCTTGTGGGGACACCCACCCGCGTCCGTGGTTCCTCTGGGCTCCTGTTTTAGGACAGCTTCTTTACCAGAAGTTGTGGAGGCATCCGCATCGAACGCGACCCTGCCCCTGGCCTCTCTAACACAGGAGGGCGGGTCCCTGCCTTCCGGATCTTGGGGACGCTGGGAGGCAAGGCGGTGACCTCCGCTGGGTCCCTCCGCTGGGTCCGCAGGCGCCTGTGTTCTCCACGGCTCCGCACACACCTGCCGGTGACCCAGAAGGCAGCCCAAGGGTTGAGAGCTGGAGGTCACAAGCGTGAGCCAGCAGGCGGGCTGGCAGGAGCAGAGCCCGTGACACGAAGAGGCCCCGCTGTCAGGACGCCGCTGCCTGCCACGCGCTGCCCCTGATTCCGGCACTCTGCACACACTACCTAACCCTTCCCACCGCCTCTAACTCCCTACGCGGTGCGAGCTTTTACAAGCCCCATTCCGCAGAGGAGAGGACCGAGGCTCAGAAGGGTCCCCAACGTGCCCAAGTTCCCCCAGCCGGCAGTGGCCAGGCCGGGGCTTGAGCTAAGGCAGGCTCGCTCCAGAGTCCCTCCCTCGTCCTCCGCCGCTGTCACACAGAAGATGCTCCTTGTACTGGTCTCTTTTAAGACCTGAAGCAAATATGGCAAAAATGTGGAGATAAGCCACAGGTGAGTGACCTGCTCTGCTCCTGCGGGCTTTTGTTTTCATTTCAGGAATGCCTGGGGCAGTCAGATTCCAAGCGATAAAAAAGAGTGATAAAGAGAGGAACACGGGCAGGCGGGCGCGGGGGGCTGGTTTCCCCTCCGGCTCCTCCGCCAGAAAGAGCCAGGACAAGGCTGTCACAAGACTGCCACCACCCCACCTGGAATGCCAGGTGCACCGCCCTGGCGTGGAGGGCGGCACAGCCCCCTGGGTTCCTGGGGCCACATCCGCAGGAGGCGCCAGGATCCTCCTGCACAACTTCTGATCCCAGTGGTGACATCCAGGCTCGCGCACGGGGGCAGGGAACCGACCCACACCGGGATGAGGTGTTGGGGGCCTGAACGCCCCGATTTGTGCGCCACAACACAAGTAAACATCACCTTTATAAACTAACAAACAGCCCCGGCTGGTGTGGCGCAGTAGATTGAGGTCCAGCCTGCAAACCAAAGGGCTGCCAGTTCAATTCCCAGTCAGGGCACAGGCCTGGGTTGAGGGCCAGGTCCCCCCCCACCCCCTGTAGGGGGCACACAAGAGGCAACCACACATTGATGTTTCTCTCCCTCTCTTTCTCCCTTTCCCTTCTTTCTAGAGATAAATAAGTAAAACCTTAAAACAACAACACATAAGTCACCACCATGAAGCAATGGGTGTGGGGCGGGGGAGGAACAGTGAGGTCCAAAGAGCAGCGACTTGTTGGCAGCTGTTAAAGCTGGGCGGCAGGCAGCTGGGGACTTCAGCACACGGTCTAGTTACTTTGTGTGTTTTTGAGACTTTCCATAGTAAAGCAAATGCTATGTCAATGTTTAGCAGGCCTGGGCTCCTCTGAGATTTGGGCGCCCAGAGTGGCATCTGTCTCCCACTGAGTCCATGCAGAGAGGTCCAGCGTGGGGTGCCAGTTCTGGGGTTGGAGTCTGGGGGCAGGGATAGTTCAAGTCCCTGCTCCCCCACGCACGGGCTGGGTGACCTAGGGCCACTGACTGCACCTCTCTGGGCCTCAATGCCACCATCTGTAAAATGGCAGGACCCCAAGCTGCCCCTCTCCCACCGTGGTGGAGGGCGGGGCTCTCAGCACAGACGTTGGTAGGGATGCTATTGGTCTGGATATTTCGTGAGTGCCACTAAATGAGAACAGGTCAGAGGTGCAGAGGCCTCCAGCTTCTGCCCCCAGTCTCCCCTGCACGTGGTCTCCGGCTGACTTCAGGCCCCACCCTGCATCCAGGCTGCCAGAAAGCAGGAGGGGGGCCAGAGCTGCTGCATTTTTAACAAACGGCCAAGACTCAGAGCAGCCGGCTTCTACAAGGCTGCTGTGCGCGCATCGCCGGCCCCATGCCCTCCCTGAGCTTTCTGCCAGAGAGCCGGGTCGGGTGTTGCGTGGGTGAGAGGAGGCCTGGGTTCCCGCCCCGGCACGCCCACTCACCGGCTGCGGGCCCAAGGACAAGCTCCGCAGCCCGCCCTTGCCTTCAGCCCCCTCTAGAAAATGCAGACAACATCACATCCCCCCGTGAGACTGTTTTACGTGAACACCGTTACACCTCCCGCGTTTTGTAAGTGACACACACAAGTTACACAGGCACCCCTCGGAGATACTGCAGTGAAGTGCGGCAATAAAGCATGTGCGGCGCAGTCTTTTTGCTCTCTCGGCTTCAATTTGTAACAAAAAACGCAGTATCTGGGAGGTGCAATACAAAGCGGTATGTCCGTAATTGTTTTTAATTATGGACACTGTAAATATGATGCACTCTGGCCACGCCCGCAGCTTTCTGGCCACAGAGGTCCCAGGCCCCAGGTTTGCTACCTGGAGGGTTTATATGTCAAACACTTCACCCACGAGTGAGGCACATAGTCTGACAGAAACCGCTGGGCACCAAGTCTCGAATCCATCCAAACCCTCCATTACCCCCATTTCTCAGATGGGATCATCGAGGCTAAACGGAGCAGTTACAGGGAAAGTAGGGGTCACGCAGACGAAAGAAATGTGCCTGCCACCCACATGTCCAGGGCTCAGCAGGTGTCCCTTAGCTCTCAGCCAGCAGGCAGAGGGAGCTTCTAAGCACACAAATGAACCCAACTGTTGGAAAAGAGAATTTGAGGTGCCTGGATATTTGATGATGCTGAGGAATTGGGATTAAGATTCTAGGTGTAGCCCTGGCTGGGTGGCTCAGCTGGTTGGAGCGCTGTTCTGTACACCAAAGGGTCGCTGGTTTGATTCTGAGTCAGGGCACATGCCTGGGCCGTGGGCTAGGTCCCCACTCAGTAGGGGTGAGTGAGAGGCAACCATACATTGATGCTTCTTTCCCCTTCCTTCTCCCTCACTTCCCCTCTCTCAAAAAATAAATGCATAAAATCTTTTTAAAAAGAAAAAGGAAAAACCCACAGACACCACCTGCCACCCATTCGGATGGCCACTATCCATGAACAGAAAATCCTGACACTGGCGAGGGCAAGGACGAGAGATTGGAGCCTTTGCGCACTGTCGGTAGGAACGCGAAATGGTGCAGCTGCCGTGCAGAACAGCCTGGCGGTTCCTCAAAAATTTAAAAATAGAACCAGCACATGATCCAGTGATTCCACTTCGGGGTGTCCACCCGAAAGGCCTGGAGACAGGGTCTCGAAGAGACGCGCTTCCACCATGTCCACGGCGGCTTCTTCCCAACAGGCAAGGCGCAGAGACAGCCTGAGCGCCGGTCCAGCCGCAGGAGGATGGAGACTGGAGTGCGCGCGAGCAAAGGACGCAGTGCTGCTGGGGAAGGAGATCCGCACGCGGGCTCAACACGGGGGACCCTTGAGGACGCTGCTAAGCGAGACGGGCCAGTTACAGAGAGACAAATGCTGTGCGATTCTACTTCTGAGGTCCACACACAGGGAGAGGAAGTAGAATGGAGCCTGTCAGGGGCCTGGCCGGGAACGGGGCTTGGGGAGGCACTTTCACGGGTGCGGTTTCGGTTCTGCAAGATGCAAAGGGCGCTGCGGCTGGACGGCGGTGACGGTTGCACAACCACGCTGACTGTCCTCCGTGCCAATGAACGGCGCATGGAAAACTGCCTGACGCAGTAAACTTTATGTTCTGGGTGTTGCGCCACAATTTTAAAATGGAGAAAATGGACAATTAAAAACATCAGAGTTTTAAATACAGATACTTATATGAAAAATTCAGTGAAACAGCATTGAGTTCCTTCACGTGAGTGACCTATCAGGGGCTCAGTCACAGTCACGTGGGGCTGCAGCAGGGGAGGGCGCAGGTGAAGAACGCGTCCATCAGGGCAGAAAGCTGCCTACACAGCGCCGGTCAGGAGGAATGGTGGGAAAGGTCAGGAGGGACGGTGGGAAAGCCCGGGCCAGCCTCGCTCAGCTGGCCGGACTCCTCCCACAAAGAAAAAGGTCTCCGGTTCAATTCCAAGTCAGGGCACATGCCTAGGTTGCAGGTTCAGTCCCTGGTCAGGGCAAAAGGCAGCCAAGTGACGTTTCTCTCCCTCTCTTGAAAGAAGGAAAGAAAGGAAGAAAGAAAAGAAAGAAAGCCCTGGCTGGTGTGGCTCAGTGGATTGAGCTCCAGCTTGCAAACTGAAGGGTTGCCGGTTCAATTCCCAGTCAGGGCACAGGCCTGGGTTGCCCGCCAGGTCCCTAGCAGGGGGTGCATGAGAGGCAACCACGTATTGATGTTTCCCTCTCTCCTTCCCTTCCCCTCTCTAAAAATAAATAAAGTCTTAATTTTTTTTCTCATAGTGCAACACTTTTAACTACAAAAGTACTTTAATATCAACTATCACACGTCTGTGTATTTGGTTGTTTATTGTTTGCCTGCTGCACAGGAAATATTTATTAAGTGAATCTGCGGAAGTAAAACAAACCCATTCATTCATTCCAGGAGCAGCCTGGTGGAAAAGGCAGGTATGAAGCACCCACTGTGTGTCCAGCACACATAGCTGAGGATGCCGTAATGACGCCGCCCTTGGCCTTGGGGAGCACTCCCAGGGGTTCTCAACCAGGGCCGGTATTAGATGCCCCTCACCTCGGAACACACTCAAAAGCTTCCGCAAAAGAGACTCGCAGGGGTGACAATTAGAGTGCAAAGTTGCCGACCCAAAATTGCTCATGGGAACAGAGGCTTTTAAGAGCCACCGTGTGGCTCCTGTCCTGCATCCCAGAAGGGAGCGGACACACAGAGCAGCCACCCTCCCAAGGGCGCATGCGCGAGTGGGAGCGCGCTCTCCCTGCGGTAACGCCCCTGAGATCTGAGGCTCGCTTGTTCCTACACGCGGCTCAGCCAAAGCTGACAGATGCACCTTGCAAAGCTGGCTCGGCCCCGCGCTGCCTCAGTCTTGGGCCTTGCGCCAACTCCATGCCCACTGATCCCTCTGGGGCCCCGAGGAGCCCGAAAGGACGCTGACTCACGTTTCACAGCTCAGGACACAGAGGGGTCAGGACGCTTGCCTCAAACCCCACCATGGGTCAGAATTTGAACTCAGACCCCGTGACTCTGAAGAACCTCATTCCTCACCATCTGCTAGAAAAATCAGGGAAAGCCAGGCCTGGAAACCATACGCAGCTCAAGAGAACAGCCGTGACGCATCAATGACAAAGTGTCCTTCCAGAAACTCGTGTGAATTCCTCCGGCACTTGTAATGCGATCGGAGTTCTGCGTTGTCATCGGGAGCTGTACAGAAGCCAGACAGCTTAGCGGGGTACGCATTCAAAGGCCCCGGTTCACACCAGGCACAGGCGAATGTTAATTTCCCAGGACAAACTTCAGTAACCCCGGGGTTACTTGCAAGTCATACAAATGAAAGTTGACGGAACTCTGTCGCTGCCTGACGGGACACCGCAGGACAAGAAGGTAAGCGGCAAAAGTCGGGCTGCGGCTTTGCCCAACACGGGTTCCCCAGCCCTCCCCCTCCTCCTCCTCCTCCCAGAAGCCTTGCCAATTCCAAGATGTAAACCATGACAGTTCTGAGTCAGTCTTTCTCAAACAATGGGACACGTCTTTGAGGGTTGTGAAATCCAATGAGCAGGTTGTGAGCAGGATTTTTTTTTTTCCCAATGAAATGGTGCAGAGTATAAAGCAGAATGGGGCAGGATAGAAAAGATTAAAAGGCACCCCAGATGTTAAGCATTAAGTATCTGTTTGTGACACTGGTTTCATTTGTGTTTGTTTGTCTGGGTGCATATTTCCTACCATGGCCGAAACACCTTGCCTATCCCCCTTACCAGTCATTCACTTCCCCAGGCTTCCTCGCAGCTAGATTAGCCATAGTTTTCTGCCAAGAGTATCAGCCAAAGTGTATACAGTTGGGTGCAGCTCAGTGAGACTTTCGGGTAAGACTGTCACAGACTTTGGGAAAGGTTCTCTGAATGTAAAAACAGAACAGTTCCTCTCTCTCTAGAGACAGAACATCTTTTGCTCCACGCTCCCAGCTTGGAATACAGTTGAGACAACTGGGGCTGCGGCAGCTATTTTACGACCATGGGACAACAAACTTGAAGCTGATAGGGTCCTCTGCCAAGGATGACTGTTGAAAGGAGAGGAAAAGGCTGGGTTCTTAACAGCTCCTCACAGGCTGCCTGCCTCCAGACTTCCTAATCCCGACAGCTTAAGCCCCTATTAGGTTTTCCTTTATTTGCAGTCAGGCACAACCTGACATAAATGAGCTTGCACTTCTGATGACTTTGTAACTCATCACAAGGACTCTGATAGCTTTCCATAGGTGAGGGACTAGCCTCTGTGAACCCACTGGGAAGAGAGGCCCGGACAAATGAGAGGGGGCTACTGGGAGGGGAGCTGCAGAAACACGACCGTGGGGATTGCCAAAGTGGCCAGAAACACGCATGCTCCCTAGTCCCACGCTCTGTGGCTCCTCCAAGCCCAGAGATGGGGTCTGTTACCCAACCACTCAACTTGGGCTGGCCTTTTGACACACCTTGGCCAACCATGTGGCAGAAGTGACAGCGTGTATTCTCAGGCGGTGCCTAAAGACACCTGGCACACCTTCTCTCTCTGCCCACTGCTGTGTGAAGAAGGCCAGGAGTCCCCTCCATCATCACGGCTCACAGCCAGCCAAGCACCAGAGGCAGAGCGGCCTCTCTGACCTCCAGCTGACCACAGACACCCAGGTAGGACCCAAAGCACCCGGCTGCGCCCAGTCCAAATTCCATCCGTCAAGATGACAGTTTTGTTTTCAGCCACTAGGGTGCAGTCCAAAGGTGGCTGTGACAATGTCTCCGTTCCCCAGTGCGATCTTGCCACTCCCCTTGAATAGAGGGAAAAGTGTGTGACTAGACTACTTCAGCAGGGACGGGGCGACAGAACTGCCACTGTGTGACTTTTGAGGCCAGGTCACTAAAGGCAATTTAGTTTCTGCTTTGTCCGCTGGGACGTTGAACCCGAAAGCTTGATCGGAAAGCCGCCTGCCTACTCTGAGGCCACCACGCTAGGGGGACGTCAAAGCCAAAGCCAGGACCCGAACAGGCCACCAGCAGGCACTGTGGATGACGTTCGTATCCTCAGTCAGTGCAGCCGGTGCTGAGCACGTGTGTGGACAAGCCTTCTGCCCCTTGGCTCTGAGTCTTCCTGGCCCGGGCCCCAGACATCAGGAGCAGAGATCCACTGAGTCAAATGCCATGTGAAATTTTTTAAAAAGATTTTATGTATTTCTTTTTAGAGAGAGAGGAAGGGAGGGAGAAAGAGAGGGAAAGAAACATCAGTGTGTGGTTGCCTTTCGTGCACCTCCTGCTGGGGACCTGGCCCACAAACCCAGGCACATGTCCCAACTGGGAATGGAACCTGAGACCCTTTGGTTTGCCGGCCTGCGCTCAATCCACTGAGCCACACCAGCCAGGGCCATGTGAAATTCTTGACCCATGAAACCCATGAGCACAATTACTACACTTGGGGGTAACATGTTAGCAGCAGCAGCAGACACAGCCCTCCGCAGACCAAGGGCCCGGCGCTGCGCAGAAAGAGATGCGCCAGCTGGCTCCTTACAGTGGCTGGGCCATGGGGGGCGGGGGGCGGGTGGCAGGGGGGGTCTCAGGCAGTCAGGAGCAGTCAGGCAGGGTGTTGGGGGCTTAAAGCAACACTTATTTAGCCGTCAGTAGGGAAGTGCTCGAGTATTTGGACAGTGGGTGTGGCAGGGCGAGCAAGGAGTGTAACCCAGGCTGGGTGGGTGGATACAGGAGGAGAGGAAGGGTGAGGCCTAGGTCTGCACAGAGAGGAGAACAGTGGTCCTGGGCAGAGAGACTGGGGAAGTGGGAGGGGAAAGACTGGGTGAGTCCAGGTGTGAGGTCAAGGTTGGCCCTCGGTCTCTAGAGGGCTGTACCTGCAGCTGCTCCAGCACAACCCCCCCACCCCCATTCAGAGGCCCTGCTGAGTGACTTTAGTTTGCAGCAGAGGCAACATTTAAAATTCACAAGGATTTTCCCCACACAACACTACTGAGGGCCATCCCAGGCGACCCTCTCCCCTCTTGCCCCTCCCTCCCCCATGTCCGAAAAAATCAAAATCTTTACAAAAATAAATAACAATAAAATTCATGCGAATTTTAAATACTGCCTCCACTGCATGCATCCATTCACCCACAAATTCGCAGAGGTCACTCAGCACCTCCTGTATTCCTGCCCCATGCTGAGCGCCAAGACTCCAGTGGGCAAACACGGCCGTACCTTCCCGGAGCTGAAGTCCGCCAGCAAGAACATCAACCACACCTCGCACAAAAGACTGTGCAACGCCCGCCGGGCGCCCTATGGCCTCTGCTCCTCCTCACTGGCCACCGGCTGGCCTGCCCAAGCATAGGGCCAGCCCCTGCTTAGGAGCCCCCGCCAGACAGCTGAAGTTGGGAAGGCCAGGCGTTTGAGGTGGTCCAGGCCTGGGCCCGACACCCTCGGCCCCCATCCCTTCCTGCTTCTCCATCTTCGTCATCACAGCCAAGGCTCTCCCCCGTGCGCCGGTGGCAGGTGCCATTCTAAGTGCTTCTTCCCATTTCATTTCATTCTCATGACAGCCCTGCGTGGATGGTGCCATTTCCTCTCACACCCATTTCACAGAAGAGGAAACCGAGGCAGAGAAAGGTAAGTGGCCCAAGGTCACCAGTTAGCAAACTGGCAGAGCCCAGATTTGAACCCTAGCCCAAAGGCTCCCAAGTCCATGGGAACCCCAGGATGCAGCCAGCCGGGCTAGCTCCCCCACCAAACCCCAACCAGTGACTCTATGGCATCCCGACAGGTCCCCACCACCCGCCAATAACCCACTCAGGCCCTCGGCCCTTACACTGCCCCGAAATGCCACAGAGAAGTCAGTTCATTTCCCGCACATCTCAGCCTCCTGGACAAGTCTGGTGAGGCACCGTGGGCTGGACCCAAAGTACCGCAATGCCTGCAAGCTATGCTCTGCTGATGTATTTATTTCTCAGGCATCTGTGGTCCATCGAATGGTGACCTCCCAAAAAGATATGTCCACGACCCAGAATCTGAATGTGGCCTTCCTTATTTCGGGGAGGAAAAAAAAATCTTAGCAGATATCATTCAGTTAAGGATCTCAAAATGAGATCACCCTAGGTGAGTCTCACATTCAATAACCTTTAAACAGAAGAGAAGGCACAGAGGACAAAGCCTGTGGAGACAGGGGGCAGAAGGAGGGAGCCATGAGCCAAGGACCCCTGGAGCCAACCAGAGCTGGAGAAAAAGGCACCCATTCTTCCCTAGCAACTTCTGCCCTGCTGGCCCCGCCCACAACCGGCTGGCCCCGCCCACGCCTTGATTCGGGACTTCTGCCTGCAAACCTGAGAGGGAATACACTTCTATTATTTTAAGCCACCAGGGCTGTTGTACTTAAGGCAGCCCCAAGACACTGCCGCAGGATGTAAGTGTATGACGTAGGTAGACTCATGTCTCTGCACTGGGCATGTAACAGGCGTAGGACATACAGACCGAGCATCACGCACCATCGCCCAGGCCATTCACTGCACAAAGGACCCCGGACGCGAGCGCACACCCAGCTGAGGTCGTGCGGACTCCAGGGGGACCCAGGTGGAAACCCACGGGGCTCGTGCCCTCCCCGGGGCGGCACCAGGCCAGTTCCGTGCAAAGCCTGGGGGGCCGGAGGGGAGCTGGCTGGGCCTGGGTATGGAGCTGCCAGCCAGCGGGCTGTGTCTATTTCAAAGCCCGAAAAGGAAAGTGTGTGGGGGGGGGGGGAATGTCGATTCCTGGCCCGCTCCCAGCCCTTTAGGGGAAGGAAGAGAATGAGCCATTTGAAGAGCAATGAAAACGCACACCATCTTTCTTCTGAGTGACCTCCAGAGCTCCGGAACCAGGAGTGAGTGGAACAGCGGGAAAGCGTGCCCGTAAAAACGCGGACTGCGAATCAGAGGCCCGAGGTCTACCTCCTGAAAGCCCAGTCACACGCTGGAAATGTCTTGCGCGTTCTCGCTTTTCCCTTTTGGCCATTCGCAGAGATTGGAACGGCGCCTACGAAGCTGCAGGCCTGCCTAGAAAATCAGGAACCTCCAGAGAATTTTGAATTCTGTTCCTTAATGCCAGGTTAGAAAAGCCAGGGAAACTGAGGAAAGGCTGGAAGCAGGCAAGGGGCTGGAGGGAGGGGAACCCGGGGAGTGGTTCCGAGGGCTGGACGGGCACAGGGTCTTCTAGGCATTGGGAAGCAGAGAAAGGTTCAAGAAGCGGGGGGGGTGGAGAGAAAAGAGGCAAAGGGGAAACAGAACACGCGCCCCCTGCTGGGGACCTGGCCCCACAACCCAGGCATGTGCCCTGGCTGGGAATCGAACCAGCGACCTTTTGGTTCCCAGGCCGGCACTCGATCCCCTGGGACACACCAACCAGGACACCTGGAAGGCTTTTAAAATAAAGACTGGGCCCTGACCAGTCCTGGCTCATTTGGATGGGCATCATTCTGCAAAGTGAAAGGTCATTGGTTCGATTCCCAATCAGGACACATGCCTGGGTTGCAGGTTAAGTCCCCAGTATAGGTACGTTCGAGAAGCAACTGATTGATGTTTCTTTTCCTCTTTCTCCCAGCCTTCCTCTCTCTCTCTCTCTCTAAATAAATAAATAACCTTTAAAAAAGTAAATTAAAAAAATGAAGACTGGATCTCAGAATCAGCAGGTCTGGGGTGGGGCCAGAGAATGTACATTTCTGGTCCAGGGGCCGCACCTGGAGAACTTGCTACTCCAGAAGCTTCTGTCCCTTTTAGTCTTTCTGGGGCTCTTGCTCTCCTGTGGGACGCAAGCCACCGGTTCCCAGCCAGTGTCCAGGCCCCTGACCAAGTGGCCCCAGAGGGTCACCTCCAAGGCTCAGGAGGGTCCAACAGCCATTCCCAGACTGATGTCCTAATAAACAGAACTTGGACTTGCTTTGTACGTCAACACACCCTCCCCAGAGGGTGAGTCACGGATGCAGGCCTTTGTGCCTTTGCCAGAGACGTTCTTTCTCAGCTTCCTTTGCAGCCAAGTGTGGACATGGGAAAGATTCTTACATTTGGGCAAAAAGACAGAGCCTTAATTCGGGAAGAGCATTCGTCCCCGCTCAAAGTCTCTTTCTGCTTGAAAGACAGATGTGAAGTCTGATGACAATGGCCGGTGCTACAGCAGTGATTTTGTGCTCCTGAGGGGACCTAGTGACCTGGCACCACTGAGCTGCCAGCCATGCCCAGAATGGCCCCCTGCTAGAAAGTCTCGTTCCAGAAGAAGATTAAAAGCCTGGATTAAACACACACCCAACTCCATGACGCAGCTATTCCACTCCAAGGTATTTGCTTAACCAACATGAAAAGTATGTCCACAAAAACATTTGTACAAACATTTCCGTGGCAGCCTCGTTCACAACAGCCCCGAATTGGAAACAGCCCAGGTGACCATCCGCAGGTAAATGGATAAACAAACCGTGTTTTCTATTCCACACAATGGAACGCAGCTTAACACTAAACAAGAATACGCTGCTGATATGTGTAATGGGCATGGTGGATCTGAAATAAATCATCCTGAGCAATGGAAACCAGACCAGAGAGACCACCCATGGTGTGGTCCCCTTTAGACAGAGGTCTAGTGCAACTGATAGGAAAAAATCAGAGGTATCATTGCCTAAAGGGGTGGGAGGAGGGGTACTGACCGGTACTGACTAGGAAGGTCCATGAAGGAATCTTCTGGTATGATGGATCCAAGATTTTATTCATTTATTTTTTTAGAGAGAGAGGGAAAAGGAGGGAGAAAGAGAGGGAGAGAAACATCAATGTACAAGAGAAACATCCATCAGCCGCCTCTCGCTCACCTGCAACGGTGGGGGTGGGGGGGCGGGGGGGGGGGCCTGGCCTGCAACCCAGGCACGAGTCCTGATGGGAAATCGAACTGGCAACCTTTTGGTTTGTAGGACAGCGCCCAACCCACTGAGCCACAGCAGGCAAGAGCTGAAGGACGTGCTCTGTATCCAGATCTGGGCGACTGTTACACAGGAACTGGGTGTCAGATGCATTGAGCTGTACACTTAGGATCCACGTACTTTGTTGGACATAATTCCACAGTATCTCAGTAAAGCACAGCTAGTGTGCAAGAAAAAAGAAAGCCTGCGTGAATCCATTATTGTTGTTCGCAGCAAGCAGTTATGTGAGGTGATTTCCACGAACCCTGAATGGAGGACTAATGAGCTGTATTGATCCCGGGGGGAAACACGGGTTCCTGGGAGTCTCTGGTCACAAAATTTTCATCAACCGATCGATACAGCACCATGTTTTACGTGTGTTTCTGTTTAAAGACACGCTATTTAATATAAATTGATGATCCGTTCGTGCTGAGCTCACAGCCAACAGCGCTGTGATTCACACGTGAAGGAAGCTTCTGGAACACACACGGTTTCTCCGTGAGGCACGTCGGAGCCTTGCGGAGCAAAGGCAGGCCAGCCGGCACTTCCGTATTGTACTGGAGAGGCATTTCAAACGGCTAAGTCACCACCAAAAAAAAATCCATAAAAATGTGAAAACATGGCCCTTAATAAATGGAGACAAAGGTTCTTGTTCCCAGCGTAGGAGCTGGAAGAAAAAGGCCCAGAGCCACCTCTGACCTCAGCTGGAGGGCAGGCACGCAGGGACCCCCGGCAAGTGGTCGGGACGGCACTGAGATTGGGGGATTATGAAGAACTTGTAGCAGGTGGGTGAATTCACAAAAGGGGCCCATGCCAATCATGAGTGTTGGCTGTCTAGGGCTATGTCCATCCAGACCATAACAGATCTACCCTTTCCCCAGTGATTTCCCTTACAGGAATGAATCATACAGATACAGCCTGATACGTCTAGACTCGCAGGCTCAGAAGGTTTTCCGGTGATGGGTGTACCAGCAAGATGCTGGGAATGACCCACTGGCCACTAGTAGGAAACAGGTTAAATAAACGACAGCCCATCAGCTGGGGAATACTATGCAGCCATGAAAAAGGTGGCACGCAAACAGCCAAGCAGCATAAGAGATGCTCAACACCACCAGCCACCGCGGAAATGCATCACAACCACAGTGAGAGCCCACACACACCAGCAGCAGCGGACGAGGATGCGGGGGAACCAGGACCCTCCTGCGCTGTTGGCGGGAATGTAACAGGGCGTGGCTGCTGTGGAAAAGTCTGGGTCGTTCCTCAGACAGTTCAACACAGAGTGACCGTGTGACCCAGCCATTTCACTCCTACACAGACACCCACGAGAAATGAAAACGTCCGCACCAAAATTCATGCACACATGCGCATTCATAATGGCCAAAGGGCCCAAGTAACCCAAACGTCCATCAGTGGGCGTGGCACGTCCAAGCAGCGGGGTCGTTCTTCAGCCACACAGAGCAAGGCCGGGCTGAGGCACCACAGGGCGGACCCTGGACACGTGATGCTGCGTGCAAGAAGGTGGACACAACAGACCACGTATTGCACGGTTTTGTGCTATGAAGTGGCTGGAACAGACAAATCCATGGAGACCGAGGGCAGGCTGGTGGTTGCCAGGGGCTGCGGGGAGGGAGGAATTTGATGCGACGTCGTGACCACTGTCCCGCTGCAGAGCAACGCGCCACTCCCGTGTTTGTGCCGATGCTGGTGTAAGCAAGCCCACTGTGCTGCTGGTTGTATTACTGTGTTACAGGTACAAGAGCCATAGCAGTGCGCTGCACCCTTCAGGTTTGTGTAAACACAGCAGGTCCTCCAAGAACCCTGTTCCGTTACCACACGGATGAGATGCCAGGAGAACGGCTATTGATAGTAATGAGCCTGTGGTACAAATGGTTTCGCTGTATATGATCCCCAGTTTGATTCCCATTCAGGGCACATGCCTGGGTTGCGGGCCAGGGGGCGCGCGAGAGGCAACCACACATTGGTCTTTCTCCTTTCCTTTCTCTAAAAATAAATAAAATCTTTTTTAAAAAATGAGGATGTTCTTTGTATACTGATAGGGAAAGCTCTCCAAGACTATTGGCTTTATGAAAACAATGAAGAACAGCCTGTATTAAACGTTACCATCTGCTTAAAAAGAGTAGGAAAGAGATACAAGGATATAAAAAGTGCCTTTATGTATCTGAAGATCGCTGAGAAGAATCTGTGGGGCACTAAACACAGCTTAGTCGCACAGGGACCTCACAGACGGGAACAAAGGTGGGAGGGAAACATTTCACTGCGTATTTTTCAAAAATAATTTCTGACTTTTCAGCCGTGTGAATGTACTAACCACTCCAAAAAGTAAATTAAAAAAAAAAAATCTGTAAAGTATTACTTGAGTCATCACTAATCAGGTGAGTGTTACTTGCAGCCAAACGCAGCCAAACTAGAAAGCTACCCAGGGGTATAAGGAAGTACTGGGATTGGAACCAGGGTTTCCCGGACACCAAAGCCTGGGCTGCTTCCCAAGCCGCCCCACTACCCCCTTGGTCATGCCCACGTGAACTGTGGGAAGCTGAGCATCTGCCGGACTTGAGACAACTTCCTTCCTTCCACCCTACTGCGTGGAAACGCTTTTCTTCCTGAATCCCGCCCAAGCCTGATATCTGCCCAATTCACCTGAAGATGCGCGTCTGGCGTGGCTCAACATTCCCACCCCGGGCAGACCCCAAGTCCGCCAGAGCTCTGCAATCTCCCGGAGCAGGGCCCCCTCCGGGGCCCAGCTATCTCTGGACGGCTCAAACACAAGGCAGGCACCTCCTTTGTTTCCTAACCCCCCATCTGCTCTAGGTCTCACAGGCAGCTCTGTCTGGCCAGCCCTCTCTGTGCTCCCTGGCTGCAGGGCCGCCGCTCCCTGGCCTCCTGCTTCCTCTCCAGCCCCTTCTAAATGAGTCCTGCTAGGCGGCCAAAGTGACGCATTTTATCACAGGCTGTGCATTCCCCTCCACAGGACTTTTCACGGACCTCCTACTGCCCCACAAGGAAAGCCAAACACTACCTGGAGGTGCTGGGGAGGTGGGGGTGGGGGGACCAACATCCCTGACCTCCTGGAGGTCATGTTCTTGGGGCGGAGTCAGACCTTGACAGACAACATACGGCAGAGCGGATGACAGGTGGAATGGGAGGGGCAGGCAGGACTGACTGGGAGCATTTTTAGCTAAAGTGAGGAGGGCTGCCTCACGGAGAAGGTGAGTTTGAGCAGATACACAGGAGGGAAGGAAAGGAGCAATGTGAACACATCGGGGCGGGCATGCCCAGCAGAAGGAACAGCATGTGCAAAGGCCCTGGGGCAGAAGCATGCTGGGGGTGCTTGAACAACAGCAAGGAGGTAAAGAGGGGCGGAGGAGGCCTGGGGGGCCGTGGCGAGGACCTGAGCTTCAGTCTGCGTCCAGAGCCACAGGGGGTCGGATGTGGGTTTTCACAGGATCCCTCCAGAGGCTGAGTGGAGAGCGCGCTGCAGGAGGCAAGAGGAGGAGCAAGGAGCTCAGGGAGGCGGCCGTGGTGACCAGGGAGGAGGAGAGACACGGCTGGATTTCAGATACGATGGCGGAGCAACAGGGTCTGCAGGTCTACTGGCTAGGGGTGTGAGGGAGAGTCCAAGGACCCTCCAGGACTTGGGACGGGTGGGAGGGCGGAGCAGCTACAACCAGGCAGCCAGGCAAGATGTAGAGGGCAGATGCCCCTTTCCTTAAGCTCTCTTGTTCGATCCAGCACCTTCCTCGGGGAAAGCTGTTTCTCAGTAAGGCCTCTGATGGTCCCAAACCCACCGACTGCCTTATTAAAAGGGGGAATGTCGACTCCCCCACGGCCCAGGGCAGGGCAGGGGGAGGGGCTGCTCGGAGGAGGAGAAATAGCTGTGGGGCCATCAGCCCAGAAATGGGCCAGGCCTCCAAGTATCCCTCTCACAGCAACGCTTCTAGTTCCTTGTCTCAGAATCTCTCCTGACCCTAAAGTCTAAACAGAGTTTCCAAGTTTGTATTTGACTTTGAATCCTTAAACTTTCTTGGGGATACGCTGTGAGGTAGGGATCCAATTTCATCTCTTTTCATAGGAGTGACTCCCTCACCCCCGCCCCCCACCCACCCCGATCTGGCCAGCAGCCACTGCAGTCCCACACTGCATGTCTGTATGTGCCCGGCTCCTGTCCTGGCCTGTCTGTTCCATTCCACGGGGAGAACACCCATTTCTATTTATTCCCTGATTCTAGAAATAGAGCAGATTCAGCTGGACAGGTAATCAATAATCAGTATGTGCAATGAAGCTGCAGACGGTGACTGATGGTCAGGGAAGCGAGCTGCCTTCGACAGGGGTCCTGGAGGAGGGCATTAGGGGAAAACGAAGGGAATCCAAGAGTAAATTCTGGAGGCGGCTGATAGGAAACGTGCCGCTGGTGTTTCAGTTGTGATATAAAATGTTAACAATGGAAAAAAAATGTTAACAATGGGAAAACTGGGTGTATAAGAACTCTGGGCTGTTTTTGCAACTTTTCTAAATCGAAAATTATTTAGAAAGAGCAAAGTTATATATATTCTTAAAACCTCAACAGTCTTCAATGAACTTTAAAAACAGAAAACATGTTGGAGCCCTGGCCAGTGTGGCTCAGCTGGTCAGGCGGCATCCCGTAAACCAAAAGGTCATGGGTTCGATTCCCAGTCAGGGCACATGCCTAGGCTGTGGGCTCAGTCCCTGGTCGGGGCGTGTCCAAAACTGATCGATATTTCTCTCTCGCATGGATGTTTCTCTCCTTCTCTTCTCCCACCCTTCCCCTCTCTCTAAGTATGGCCTCAGGTGAGGATAAAAAGTATATATATATATACTTTTTTTTTTAAGGCACAGAAGATGCAGCTCCAGCCTGCTCACTGAGAGCCTGGGCTGGCCCTCAGGGTCTGTGTTATGAGGGGACACATCCCTGAGGGTCCTGCCTGTCCGTCAAAGCTCCAAATTAGCCACAGAGCCCTTTGCCGTCCTCCTTCTCTTACAGTCTCATCCACACACAGCAGCCACTCACATCCCTCTGCTCACGGCCCTCCCCCGGCTCTCACCTCACCCAGAGGGAAAGCCCAAGCCCTCAGCACAGCTCACCTGGCCCCACACCGTGTCTGTCCCCATTCCTGCCTTGTCCTCCTCTCCCACCCTCTCCCCCCATTCACTAGCTCCGGCCACACCAGCCTCCTCAACATCCCTCCAACACACCGGGCACGCACCTGCCTCAGGACCTTTGCACCGGCTGCTCCCTCTGCCTGTAGGCTTTTGCCTTTACCTCCTGTTCCCCACTGTGGGCAGGCCGGGGAGACTCCAACGGATTTGTCTACAACTGCAGGCCCTGCCCCCCACCGGCACTTCCACCTCCTGCTCCTGTTTTACTTTTCTGCAAAGGGCTGATTACGATCTGACAGGTTGTAAAGTTGATTTATCTTATCTGCTGCCTGTCTGCACCAGGGTGCTGTCTGCTTTGTGCGCTTTATGTCAACACTGACTGGATGACTGAGGGGCCTGGCTCTCGGTGACCACGGCTGATGCTGAACCGTGCAGGCGCCTGACCCAAGACCGACCGGGACTGGGGGAGGGTGGTGGGTCCTGGCGGAGGGGGACGTATCCACAGGCTGACCAGAGAGACTCATGGGGTCTGGGCTCCAAACGTGCATGGGGGGCGCTGGGACCCAGAGGACACCTGGCGGTGGGAGGTGGGAGAGTGGGCGAAAGGTCACGGGAGTACGCGTGAAATTGGGCCTCAGCGCAGAAAGCTGGTCAGACAAGGGAGTGCTGGGCAGAAGTACTGACGGTGCAGACACCGTGTGGGAAAGAGCCGTGCGGACAGACAGAGGGACGGCGAGAGGCTGGCACATCTCTACAGGACTCCCCGTGCTCCCCCAATCTGCAGGCGATGAATTCGGTCAGTCAGCACCAGTGGTCCCTGTCCACTCAGTGCCAGGAGCCACCCCAGTTACAGGACGACTGAAACTCTGGGCAAAAGTGAAAAGTGCCCCTTAGGGGGTGGCACCGCCCCTGTGAGCCCCATCAAGCCCAACAGGCACCCCACACAGCGGACGGGACCTCCCAGGCAGCCACCCCCAGGGTCGCATGGGCTACCTGGACGTCTGGTTCCTGGGTGCCGTGCAAGAGCACATTTCTCAAGACCACAAGCAGGAGTTAAAGAGCTAAAACCAGCCACAGGGACCGAGACAGCGGCTTCCGATCCTCATGCAGGAAGGACTCTAGAACGTGGGACGTGGGGCGCAGTTCTCTCCGTTTCTGTCTGACACCACACAGAGCCTGAGCTGCTCTCTCTAGACTTCCACACCCTTATGAACAACAGGGCAAGTGTGGCCCAAAGGACCACCCCTGGTCTACCCCTGGCTGGTGTAGCTCAGTGGACTGACCATGGGCTGCGAACCAAAGGGTCACTGGTTCAATTCCCAGTCAGGGCACATGCCTGGGTTGTGGGCCAGGTCCCCAGTGGGGGACACATGAAAGGCAGCCACACATTGATGTTTCTCTCCCTCTCTTCCTCCCTCTCCCTCTCTCTAAAAACTTTAAAGGACATGTTTTGGAATGATCACTGCACCCCGGAACAGGAAAACACCCATAGGTCCATCACCAGGGGAATGTGCAAATGTGTTGAGGCACAGCTGTGTGATGGAATACTACACAGCAATGAAAAAGGAGCAAACCAAGTGCCAGTTCATGCAACGTGGAAGAACCTCAAAAACATGATGGCCAGTGAAAGAAAACACCGCTGTTGGATCTCACGCATTAAGAATTAGAATCAGGAAGGTGGTCCCCGGGGGGCCCGGAGAGTGAGAGGGACAGGAAAGAGCACAGGGCATCTTTGGGGAATGGGGTCCAGCTCTGTCTTCTTGCCTGAGAGCTGGCTGGATGGGAAGTGTCCGATGTGTGAGAGCACGCAGCTGGAGGCTTATGATGCGAGCGTTTTTCTGTGTGCTAGAAGTCCACCCAAAGTTATTAAAAGGGGAAGAAAACAATTAAAAAAAGGAATAATTGTCACCCTCATCGACTGCTGTAAAATGGTGTAACTGCTTGGGAAGCAGCCTGGCAGTTCCTCAAAAGTTAAACACAGAGCAACCCTATGACACTCAAGAGAGAGAAAAATGCATGCATGTCCAGCTCTGGCCAGGTAACTCGCTCAGTAAGTAGAACAACAAATCAATATCTCTCTATCTCTTGCCTCCCTTTTGCTCTATAAGTTAAAAAAAAAAAAGCACGTCCACACAAAAACTTGTGCACAAACACTCACAGAGGCAGCGCTCACAACAGCGCAAAGGCGCGAACAAGCCAAATGCCCACCACCCGGTGAACGCATGAATCAGGAGACAGACCCACACACGGACGACGAGCCACAGAAAGAATGAAGCAGCGGGACGCTACCGTGTGGGGAAGCCTCGAAGACATGGCGCTGCGTGAAAGCAGCCAGGCACACTGCATGATTCTGTATAAATGAAATCTCCACAACAGACCAGTCTCTAGGGGCGGAGAGTAGATCCGTGGCTGCCAAGGCTGGGACAGATGGGAGAAATGGGGTCGGGGGGGACCGCTAAGGGGCACAGGGCTTGTTTTGGGGGTGATGAAATGTTCTAAAATTGATGTTGATGGCTACAGACCTGCGGATATCCTACAACCACAGAACCGCACGCTTTAAATGGGTGGCTTGAATGGTGTGTGAATTGTATCTCAATAAAGCTGTTTCAGAAGGGCTATGCAGCCCTGGCTGGTGTGGCTCAGTGGATTGAGTGCAGGCTGCGAACTAAGGGGTCACCGGTTCAATTCCTAGTCGGGGTCTCCATTCCAATGTCACCCCCAAATGTGCAGGCTCAGCCTCCTGCACCCTGCTCCCCCTTTTATTCGTTTTATTTTTCTTTGGCACACTCACTAACGATCGGACACAGTAAATATTCATGGACTTATTTTGTTTATTGTCTGTCTCTGAGGCAGCTGCTGCAGAAATGTTTAGTAAACACCGGGTAACCCCGCACAACTGTGCGATGGCCCACAGCGCAGCCCCAGGGGTCGCCGCCCCCATTTACAACGCTGTAGACGTGCGTACGGCTTGCTGGCAGATGGCAGTAAAGGGCCGTGAGAGAAAGAGGGGCATCTGTGTGTAGCTCCACAGATGAGCCACACTTTGTAAACGGGGAGGCCGTGGTTAAATAAACAGGCAAATTTTCTTCAGATGAGGCTAGGACGGCCCAGGTTCAGGTCCGGCTGACAACGACTACCTCTCTGAACTTGGGCAAGCCACTCCTCCCCGCTCCTCAGTTTCTTCTTCCGACTGAGAGGAACCACACAGGCCACCTCCCCCTGGCGGGGAGAGGGTTGGCAGGAGGATGAGATGAGTCAGTCCGTCTAAAGTCCACAGCCTGGGGTGCACAGGACACTAGAGACTACGGCCCTATTATCCAAAGTGGCTATTGTTCCCAAATCCCCAGGCTCAGGTTTCAAGAACTAAAACCACGGGGAAAACTGTTCGAGCACAAAGCACTTCAGTCTGCCAAGTGTGGGGCTGAGCCGACCCCCTCGGCTTTGGGTGCGGAGCTCTGGAGATCTAGGGACAGACCCAGCCCTGCTGGCCCCAAAGGACCCGGGCTCACCGTCCTCCCCAGGGCCAGTGGGGGACACTGGTATCTCCCCGCCATGGGGCAGAAACCCCAGCTCCAGGGGCGCAAGCCTTGGTGGGCACTCCCCACTCCACAACGGCCCTGGACTGAGTTTGACCTCTCGGATTCTCCTCTTGCCTTCAGCTCTCAAAATCCATCAGTCCTGTCAACTGCGTGGAGGGCAGGGGGAGAGGTGACCAGTGGAGTGAGGCTTAGGCTCTGCCCAAATGCACGACACCCTGTGTCCCTAGCAGTTCTGGAACTCTGCCTATTCCAACTTCACCCCTGCCCTTCTCCTCTTTTGTCCCTGCTATCAAATTGGTATTATATATTTTTTTATGGCAAGAGACAGCTTTTCTTTAACTTTTCGTTGAAATCACACGCCTCCCCAAATGCACGTATTATAAGCGCAACAGAGCATGTCGCAAATGATACACCAGCCGCCAGAACGGAAATGAGAAGGTGACCGCCTGCCAGGCTGCCTTTGAAAGGAAGAGCCTCACAGCAAGGTCAAGAGCAAGGGATCCGCAAAGTCCATCGGGGATGCGTCACCTGAAGACCTGACTGTCGCTGAGAGGAAACCGCAGTCTTCTGGTGGGGACCCTTCTAAAAAGCCAGTGTCACGAAACACAAGGAAGGGCTGAGAAAACACTCCAGACAGAGGGAAACAAACAAAAAACAGTGAAATGCAGCACGTGATCCCGAACCTGGTCCAATACCAGGGGACAGAGAGGTGTAGCTATAAAGAACTGTATTAGGCCCTGGTTGGTGTAGCTCAGTGGATTGAGCATGGGCCTGCGAACCAAAGGGTCGTGGGTTCGATTCCCAGTCGGGGCACATGCTTAGGTTGCAGGCCAGGTCCCCAGTAGGGGGTCCATAGGAGGCAACCACACACTGGTGTTTCTTCTCCCTCTCTCTAAAAATAAATAAATAAAGCTTAAAAAAAAAAGTGGGTATCAGGAACATCTGGATATAAGCAACTCGCAGGCTGACGGTGGTCTGCCTGGACCGCCCGCGGGTGTTTCACAGCAGACCTGGGTTCAGCCGGGGCTTAAACATTCTCTACATCACTCCCGCTGGCAGGGCTGTCTCAGGATTCAGTGAGTCCCCACGCCCCACACATGAAATGCTCCGCCAGGTTAACTCACAAACGAGGACCCTGAAACGACCTGAATTCATGCCTTGATCCCGCAGCTGACACACAGGCTGCACGAAGCCCAGGACGTGGCTTCTCCTTGGCCCATTTCTCACAGGCCACCCGGCAGTGGGGCTGGTCCCCAGTCCCTGGTCACAGCCTGTCCCTTGTGCCAGGGACTTGGCGAGCTCACCGTGATGGGCCCCGGGGACGCTGAGAAAGGGCCCTCCGCCCAGGAAACGGGTGTCCCTCCAGGGCCTGGACGGAGCCCCTGTGGAGCAGCGAGAGCCACAGTCACATCTGTCACGTTGACAGTCGGAGGTGACAAACTGGAGCCACCAGGTTTATTTGGATTGGTTTATACAGGGTCACTCTTGTGGCCAGGTTTTAGAAACCAGGAAGAATGTTTTTTTAAAAAAAATAATCTGGATTTCTGGCTTTTCTTTTAAGATTTTATTTACTTACTTATTTTTAGAGAGAGGAGAAGGGAGGGAGAAAGAGAGGGAGAGAAACATCGATCAGTTGCTTTACGAACCCCAGTCAACCCAGGCAAGTACCCTGACCGGGACCCAAACCAGGGACCTCTCGCTTTGCCAGACGACACCCAACCCACTAAGCCTCACGGGTCAGGGCAGGCTGTTCCTGAAAAACTGGAATATCTGACCCACAATAAGAAGTGAACTGCAACTGACCACTTTTGACGGGGAGGGGGCTTCTCTGCCGCCCAGGGCACACCCTTCTCTCTAACCTCACTGCTCACACTACACCCAGCATTCGTGTCCGGGCCCCTGGGGACATCTGGGTCAGTGGCTCCGACTCTCTGCTCAGTTGTGGGGCCTTGAGCCAATGGTTTCCCATTGCACAGCCTCAGCTTCCTCACGTGGGCAAAGGGCCAGTTGTACCCGAACCCTTGGAGGGTTGGTGTGAGGATAAAACCAGACCACCACGGAAGCAGCCAGTACCCAGGTGGGCCCTGTGACCCCTGGTCCCCACCCACTGCGCATTGGAGGCAGGTGGTATTTCTAGAAAGAGACTCGCGGCCAAGGCCCTTCTGTCACCGTGGGAGATCGGAGCCCGAGAGCACAGGGACAACAGGTGAACAGATAAAATGTGGCCCGGCCAACATAAAGGAATCTCATTCAGTGACAAAAAGGAACAGGGTACCAGCAACACTTGCCGCAGCGCGGGTGCGCCTCGAACCTGTGACACTGAGTGGACACAAAAGACCACACAGTGGGTGATGCCATTTATATGAAACGCCCAGAACAGGCAAGTCCAAGGGCACAGAAAGCCTAGAGGCTGTCAGTGATCAGGGGCCAGAGGTGAGCATTGGGGGTGACAACTGAGAATTATGAGATTTCTTTTGGGGGTGGTGAAAATGTTCTAAAATGGACTGTGGCAATGGCGTTCAACGCTGTGAAGATGCTGAAAAGCACTGAACCGCACCCTCTGCCGGTGAGGGACGTGAGTTACGTCTCATGAAGCCGTCCTGAGGGGAGCATCGCTGGAGGAAGAAAGTGGGAGCAGGGAAGTCAGGGTGCGTGCAGAAGGGGCAGGATGGTGTGGAGAGATGTCTGGGTTAGAATGCAGGCCGGTGGGAGCGGGGGGACCACCAGGGCCCCGTTGGCCGGGGCCTCAGTCACTACATGCCACTCGAGAAAGCCAGCAGGATCCCTGATAAGTCAGTCCCCAGTGTGGTGCCTTTACCAACTTCCCAGAACTTATCTCCCGTGAATAACGAGAATCAACTACAAATTGGCCAATCAGAGGCTGGGAGAAAAATGCTCGCATCACATAATAAACATCAGACTACGGTCATGGATCCAGAATACACAAAGAACTCCTACCACGCGGTCAGAAGAAGACAAACAACCCAATTTAAAAACAAACAGAAGAAGATCAACAATCGGTCCATGAGCAAATGAGATACCCAACCTCTGTCGTCATCAGGGAAGTTAAGATGAAGACCAGAAAGAAACACGGTCACATACCCAACTCAAAGCTCTAAAAGGACAAAGGCTGCTTGCTGCTCATCAAAGGTGGCAATGGGATCGTGGGGCGGGGACTGGAACGACCGCAAATTGCTGGGGGAAACGTTAAGCTTCCCGGCCACTCTGAAAAATGGCTTGCAAGTTGCTAATCATGTGAAATACGTCCTTCCACTCCTAGTATTTACCCAAGAGAATCAACAACATGCATCCACACAAAGATCCACCCGTGAACGTTCCCCGAAAGGGCCAGACACGCCGGAAACAACCCGCCGGTCCGCCGGCAGGCTTGAATGGACAAGCAAGTTGTGCCGTATCCACAGGGTGAAGTGACAGAAAGAAAGGAGCCACTGATACCCACAACACAGTTGCATCTCACGATCGACACGCTGAGTGGCTGAACCAGCCGCCAACACAGTGCATGATGGGTGATGCTCCTTACGTCAAACTAGAAAAGACCCAGCGAACCTACAGTTGAAGAAAGCAGATGACATCGCCGGAGGCCAGGATGCAGGGAGGGCTGACTGCGAAAGGGCCTGAGGGACCCTTTTCTGGGCGATGGAAAGGCTTTGTGCTTTGGACTAAGGTGGCGGTCAAAATACACCCAACACAACTCTTAAAAATGGATGTATCACATTGTAAATAAAATATATGTCACACCCTGGCTGGTATGGCTCAATGGGTTGAACGCGGGCCTGTGAATCAAAGGATGGCGGTTTAATTCCCAGTCAGGGCACGTGCCTGGGTTGCAGGCCAGTTTCCAGCCAGGGACGCACAAGAGGCAACCGTACATTGATATTTCTCTCCCTCTCTCCTCCCCTCCCCCTCTAAAGATAAATAGATAGATAGATAAAATATATGTCAATAAAGTTCATTAAAAAAAAAGAAAGACTGACTCTGAAATGCCTGGTTCAAATTGCAGCTCCAGCGCTTACTGGCTATGACTTACAGGGCTGGCATCTTCATTTTCCTGCCTCAGGGCCTTTGCACTGGCTGCTCTCTGCCAGGAACATCCTTCTGCAGACAGCAATGGGGCCTGCTGCTCACCTCCTGCAGGTCTTTGCTCAAACACCATCTTGTCAGCGAGGACTGGGTAAAAATGACCACAGGCGCCACCAGCCCTCTCCAGCCGTGTTCCTCTTTCTTTTTCTCCACAGCACTCGGCTCTCTGTCCTACCCTGGGTCTCCCCCACCGGCCAATCGGCTCCCCAAGGGCTGAGAGTTTTTTGTCTCCTTCGTGCCTTCTTCCCCCGCCCAGAGCCTGGCACACAATATACACCAAATAACCGCTGAATAACTGAACAAGCCCTGACTGGCGTGGCTCAGTGGGTTGGGTGTTGCCCCACACACCGAACTGTTGCCAGTTCAATGCCCAGTCGGGGCACATGCCTGGGTTGCAGGCCAGGTCCCCGGTTGTGGGTGTGCGAGAGGCAACCGACTGATTGATGTTTCTCTGGCACATCGATGTTTTCCTCACTCTCTTTCTTCCTCCCTTCCCCTCTCTCTAAACATCAATAAATAAAACCTTAAAAAGAAAGTGGTCGTAGCCCCCATTTGGAAACACGAATCGGAATTTAAAATACACATTCTCCAAGAAAAGATGCTCAACATCATTAAGGATATGCAAATCAGAACCAAAATGAGAGACGGCCACACACCTAGCAGTGCAGTTGTGATAAAAAGAGAGAGGAATCCTCACGTGTTGCTGGTGGGAATGGAAAACAAAGCAGCCGCCGTGGCACGCGGACTGGCAGCCTCTCAGGAAGTCACCATCTGACCCCGAAACTCCACTCCCAGGTACATACACAAAAGAAAGAAAAATGCATGTCCGCACAAAAGCTTGCTGGTCAATGCCCACAGCAGCAATTATTCATAAGAGTCATGAAGTAGAAATAGCGTCAATGTTCATTCACTGATAAATGGATAAACGGATTGTGGCCCATCCGTCCAATGCTGTTTTATTAGGCTGTAAAAAGTTACAGAGTTCTGATCCTCGCTACAACACGGGTGGACCTTGAGAACATAATGCTGAGTGCATGCAAGACGCCAGGCACAAAAGGTCCCCATATTGCAGGATTCTATTTATACGAGATACCCAGAACAGGCAGATCCGTAGAGACAGGAAGTAGATTAGGGGCTGTCCGGGGCTTGTAGTAGGGAAGGCGGGCTGGGGGAGCCAGGAGGCAGAGCTGAAATACGCACGGGATTTCTTCCAGGGCTGGTGACAATATCTGGAATCAGAGAGTGGTGACCATTGCACAACCCTGTGACTATCCTAAAAACCTGTGAATTCTAGGCTTTAAGAGGGCAAATTTTACAGTATGTGAATTACATCTCAATACAAAAAACTCATGAAAAAACGCATCCCTTGACGATACTGAACAGCTGGGACTTTTCTTAGGTCAGATAATGTCATGTGCTTATATAAGAAAATGCTTATTTTTGTTTATTACATACATACTTAAGTGTGTACAATTAAAATACAAAAGATCGGGGACTTGCTTGAAAGTGCTTCAACAACAGGAAAGAGGCCAATAGAGCAAGTGCCAAAGCTTTATCTGCGTGCAGCCTGGGGATAACTAACAGGGGTCGTTCTGTGCTCCTCTCTACTTTGGTGCACATTTGGGAATTTTCATAATTTTTTTAACTAACACACACACACACCCTTTGTCCCAGCAATTCCACCTCTGGGATTTTAACTTCCAGCTCTACTCATTCCCATAAATCAACAGTTGTTTGTGGTTGCCCATCACAGCCTTGTTTGTGAAAGCCTGGAGCTAACCTAAGTGCCCAGCGAAGGGGGACTGCTCCAGTAAGTTAGGGCCCTGCCATGGAGTACTATGCTGTCCATTTTATGCTGCTGTGAAAGACACTGAACTTGATAAATTAGAAGCCCCTGGATATATTATTAATGGGCAAAGGGCAGAAGGGAGTTAAAAGCTATTTGCCTCGTTGTAATTTCCAAATTCCAATGCAATTCCCGCTTTATTTCGTGTTCACCTAAATACACGACGATAGTTTAATAAATTAAAACCCACTGTCAGCACTTACAATTTCAATGTTTCTTTTGTTTATTTAATGTATCTCTGTGGTGACTGATGAAATTTTAGCCAAGTCACCAGCGATTCTTTTACTGTTGTTGAGTAGAAACCTTTATAAAAACTTTATTTTTACTGAATAAATTAAAGCAAACATTAAAAAAAGGAATATCTTGTCATTAGCACCTTATACATTGTGTGTGTGGGGGCGGGGGGGCTTTTAAGTGCAAACAGCATCTCTTTGGAAAGAGGCCCAAGAACTGTAAGTGTGTTACCTGAGCACAGGACCTGAGTGTGGATGGCAGGAAGTCAGGGAGGGGGATTTTTCACTGGAAATCTTTGATACCATTGGTGTTTTGGGTATGTGCTCTCTGTTCCAAAAATGAAAAATAAAATAAAATACATTCAAGCCGCAAAGAAAAGCTGTTTCCTCAGTGTGTCCCTGCCCCTCCCCCCATCTCCCCTGGGGCTGGATTAGAGGGATCAGGTTGTCTCTCTCCCAGGGGTGGGTAGCCAGGCACAGGCGGAGCCCGCCCTGCTGGGAGGGCACAAACACCCCAGGGGCTGGCCTGGCTCCTTGGAAAGGATTTTCCAGACTCCTACTCCCTGGCTGAGGCTGGGGGAAGGGAGATCACACCCACCCAGCAGGACTGAGGAAGAGAAAGGAGAAAAGAAGGGGGAAGAGGCAGGAGAGAAGGGGAAGGAGGCGGCTGCCCTTTAGGAACAAAAGCAGCCCAGGACTGACCTGGGAGTGGCTGGAAAAGCCACTTCCTTGGGAAGAAACAGACACCAAGTAGCTTTTTCTGTAACTGAGAAAACAAAAAGGAGGAACAACCCAGACGTCCATGCACCCAAGAATGGGTAAACGAAATGTGGTACATCTGTACACCGGAGCATTATTCAGCCATAAAAAGGAATAAAACACTGTGTAATATATGCTTATAGTACACTAAGTGAAAGAGGCCAGACACAAAATACCACATACAGCACGAGTCTATTTACATGAAGCGTGCAGAATAGGCAAATCTAGGGACAAAGCGGATTAACGGTTGCCAGGGGCAGGGGGAAGTAAGTACAGTTTCCTTTTAGGGTGAGAACAATATTCAAGAACTAGGCTGAGGTGAGGAATGCCTGACCTTGTGAATATACTAAAATCCACTGAAATGAACACTTTCAAAGGGAGAAAATGAGGGTCTGCAAATGATCTCGATTTTTTAAAAGAAAACGAAGGGAAAAAAGGAACGAAGTAGTAATCGATGTTATCGCATGGGTGAATCTTGAGAACATGATGTGTGTGACAGACGCCAGACAGAAAAGGCCACAGATGGGATGATTCCATTTATATGAAATAGCCAGAATGGGCAAATCCATGGGGACAGAAAGCAGTGACTGCCAAGCGCTCGGGGAGGATACGCGGAGTAACTAGTAACGGGGTACAAGGCTTCTACTTAGGGCGATGATGATCACAACTCAGTGAACATATTAAAACCCACTGAATTGTACCTTTTCAATACGTAGATTGGATGGTATGTGAATTCAATTTCAATAAGGCTGTTTAAAAGTTTGAGCAAGAAAAAAAAAAGAAACGAGTCACGGTGCCCCACCCTTCCAACCTGGCTTTCTAGACCGCCCATTTACTCGGCACCCTCATCACCCCGGAAACGCCGAGGCATCACGGAGGTCCCGCCTCCTCCTGGGTGTACTTCCTGGGTCCCCACACGCACTTCCGGTTCGGTCGACATGCCAACCAAGTCAGTGCACGCATCGTCCAGGTTAGTCCACGCGTCATCTGGGGTCAGTCCGCAGGTCATGGGGGTCAGTCCGCGCGTCATCGAGGTCAGTCCGCGCGTCATCGGGGTCAGTCCGCGCGTCATCGGGGTCAGTCCGTGCGTCACCCGGGTTGCCGCCCCCTGTCCCTGATGCGGGCCAGGGGCAAGAGTGCCATAAGGGTGGACACGAGGCTTTCGGCCTTATGTTCCACCTACCATTTGCCCTCCCCCGCCCAGCCAAAAACGGGCGAGAAGACAGAAATCACAAGGGAACGTGAAATGGGCTGGGTTTGTAGAATTTCCTAAGTATGTGTAGTGCTGCTGATTTCAGAAGAATCAATTCCTTTACACGCCCAACAAAATGAAACATAGAAACCCTTCCACGGGTGGAGAAGACAAAGAGAGTAAAGGGGTTCAAATACATTGGGTTGTCGGGGACTACATTAGGAAAGAGACTAGACTTCCGGTGGGAGCGAACGGTGGCCTGCACAGATGTCCTAATGCAGACGTGGAAGTCGTACACCTGACATTTACACAGCTATTAACCAATATCACCCCAACAGAGTTAACAAAACAAACAAAAACACAGAAACCTTTATATGTCGATGAAAATTAAACACCCACACGAGACACATACACGCACAGAAAACCAGACCCACGGGACTTGAGGGAAAGGACGGGAGGGGACCCGCTTGCACCTCCCAGTGCCTCAGGAAGTTGAGCCAAGATTGAGGACTGATGGGAGGCGGGAAGGAAGGGAAGCCTTGCATTGCTTTAAGCAATTCCTTTATGAAAAATAATCTATAGACATGTTCTTGCTTCAAGCATCCAAGCTATTTATGCCATAGATTTCCTAAAAATGGCTTTCCCAGCGCCAGGGTCTGTCTGTCCTTGCCGCCGGCCCCCACCCGGCCCTCCACACCACACCAATACTTGATCTGAGGAAACAGCTTTCTCCACTGAAGGAGGGGAAAACCCCAAACCAAAACACTGATTCATTCATTCAGCGAATATTCAGTGAGCACCTACTATGCCACAGGCCCTGGGAGGCCCGCGGGAAGTTAAATTCTGGTACAAGGAGCACACCATACTCAGTAAACAAAGTAACCAACAACCGCGTGCTTAATCATAACAGCGGCAAGTGGCTGGGAGGGGATTATAATGAAGGATAAGGAATAATGGGGAAGGGGAGGTTTCTGTTTTAAAACAGAGTGCTCAGTAGAGGTCACATTGAAGGGGAGACCCAAGTCACGCAACTACGTGGGGGAAAGCATACCAGAGTGCAGGGACATTATGTATAAAGGCCCTGAGGCAGGAACATGTCTGGTTGGCTCCCAGAACAACATCATTGTGAATGAAGTGGGTAAAGAGCATGGGAATGATGTCAGAGAGGTAGTGAAGGGGTGAGGAGCCCGGGAGGCGAGCGGATTTTGTTCTGAGAGTTCTAACATTCCCTGCTTCCATGCCTCCAACGTGCTTCTGAGACAGGGGTTGGGACACAGGGAGAACTGAGGTGGCTCTCTCTGAAGTCCAGAAGTTGACCATTACCATTCACATTTTCTCAGTTCCATTCTCATTATCAATGTTTTTCCAATTGTGGGTTGCAGTGATTTGAGTGGTAATGAAATCAATGTAATGGACGGGTCTCAACCACCATTTAAATGAATGAAACAAGAGAATTTTAAAACGTACTGCCGAATGACTCAAAGGTAGTCAAGCTCAGTGTTCTGCAAAACTTTGGTTTCACCTGCCTGGTGTGGCTCAGTGGACTGAGTGCCGGCCTGCGAACCACAAAGGGGTCACTGGTTTGATTCCCGGTCTGGGCACACACCTGAGTCACAGCCAGGTCGTGTTGCAGGCGTGTGAGAGGCAGCCACACACTGATGTTTCTCTTCCTCTTTTTCTCCCCTCTCTCTCTCTACAAATAAGTAACATCTTTTTTAAAATTTAAGCAAAAAAATTCTTTTTCAAAGAAAAACTTTATTTTCAGATTTGTGGGTGTTTGTCCATCTGTCCTGGGTCACAGTGTAAAATAGGTCTTATTGGGAATTTTGAGTAAAAGGTGAGGAAAACAGTTCATCTGGGTGTCACTTCCCCCAGAACTCAGTCCTTCCCACCCACTGCACTGGCCACGCCAGCATCTAGGCACCACCGTGGCAAAGCTGTTCCTGTGTGCCCCCAAACCATTTCTCTTCCTCCTAGACCAGACTACATTTCCCAGCACCCCTTGCGGCTACCCAGCACGTTACTAAATTCAGGCCAACAGAATAGAAGTGGAGTGACACTCGTTTTCCAGGCCTGTCACATAAAACATTCCTCCGCTACTCATACGCGGTGGACTGGGAGGAGGGCAGAGCCACGAGAGGGAGGAAGTCGGGTGTCCTTAGCGAGTTCACAAGAGGCCACCCAAGCAGAAACACCCTCACCAGTCTTTGATGTGCAAGGAAGACACTTTTATGGCTCGAGTTAAGCCACTGAGAACAGACAGCTTGTTTGTTACAGTAGCTAGCATAATCCCCGCTAACTCACACACCCGCCGGATGCAGGCTGGTGGGCTCAGCAGCCTGCTGAATGAAAAACCTTCGCAGAAGTTCCAGACAGAGAGGACTGGAGAGGGAATGGAGTCTCGGCATGCCTTGGGGTGCAGCAGGTGTGCCCCACTGAGAAGAGCCTACAGCACAGCATCAGGGCCACGTCCGAGGCCAGGGATTTAGTGCCCGAAAAATGTTCTAAGCCATATCCAGTTGGTGTTTGGAAAAGAAACTTGAGCTCCACAATCGGGGCTGACCTGGGACTCCGGCCCGACACCACAGCAATGACGAGACCCCACCCCGCATTTAAACATCACCGTTATCACACATGAGGTCCTAGGCTTTCCTGACAACGAGGCAGAGTAGGTGCCTTTATCCCCACCCGGCAGATGGGGGACGCTGAAGCCTACAGCGAACCGACAGCAGGAGCCGTGGTTCGCACGGGGCCTCCCGGGCTTGCAAGTGCTTCATTCACACATCGGCCCTGGAGGCGGGAGCCTAGAGCAGAAGCTCAGTGAGGGCAAGGACGTGGCCTCCATCTATGGCACACAGCGCCTGGCCCACAGTAGGTACCCGGGAATTCCCCACTGAATAAACGCACAGCTGCGCTTTCCTTTTTTACAGATGAGGCTCAGAGAGGGCACGTCACTGACTCGAGATCGCCCAGCAAATGAGTGAGGAAACTGGGTTTCAGGGCAAAAGAAGAGCCCCTACCCCCTGGAGAGCATCGCCCTTCCTCCTAATGCCCCTCACGCCCACCCAGGGCCCGATCGCAGCACCTTTAAGCCCCAAGGCCTTTTTCCCCAACTTCCTCTCTCCTCCATCCCCCGCACATTTTCTTGTGGCTTATTCACATCCTCCTGAGTTCCTCATTCACTACTCATCCATTTAGCCATTAAGGACCAGGACTAGAGCCTCTGCTCCAGAGGCTGGGGGGGTGGCCGAGAACAAAGCAAGGGTCCCTATTCACATAGAGCTTGCGCTTTGGAGGAGGGCAGGATGGAGACAGAAATAATAATATATTACAGCAAGCATTTACAGATACTTAATTTACAAGTATTTGATTGACATTTATTGAATGAAATTTTAATAGACATTGTAAGTTATATTTATAGATGCTAAAATGGAAATGCTATGTTATATATAGAATTACTTATAAATATTAAAAGTACGGCCCTGGCTGGTAAGGCTCGGTGGATTGAGCAGGGGCCTGTGAAGCTAAGGATCACTAGTTCGATTCCCAGTCAGGGCACATGCCTGAGTTGCAGGCCAGGAATCTAGTAGGGGGCCTGCGAGAGGCAGCCACACATTGATGTTTCTCTCCCTCTTTTCCCCTCTAACAATAAAATAAATTAAAAAGTACGTAGGGATACTGCTCCCTTCCTCCCAAACCGTGCACCGCGCAGAGGAGGCGCAGAGGCGGTCTCCACCCGCCCCAATGCACCGCCTGCTGCCCCGCCCTCTGCGTCGTCCCCCCCCCCCCCCCCACTGCCTGCGCCTGCGCCTACAGCGATATCACCTTTGCGGCTGCCTGTTACCGCCCTGGTGAACCAGGATGGAGTCTGTGCCCTGCTGGTGGTAGTGATTCTGTACCGGGGCCCTCCAAGGCAGGTGGCCTTGACCCAAGCGGGTGATGTCCTTCTGTTTGACCAGTGCAAGGTCACCGCACCCCACAGGGCCAGGGCGGGCTTTGGTGGACGAGAGCTGGCTGCCCAGGGTTCCTCCTGGCACCTTGGGCCAAAGGTGCTGCTGTACAGGCAAGAGGTCAGTTTCTAACACGGGGTGAACCAGGGCCGGGGGAGGGGCGCCTTGGTCCCAGGAACATGGACTCTGGACTTTGAAATGACCTGTCCCCACCCCAACACGACAGGCTTCACAGCAGTGGGACGGATTCCACCCACCTGAGGGTGTGAGCAGAGCTGCTTTCTGCCTGGACTCTCGGTGTTTGTTTATTAATTACTTATCACCCTGTCTGACTTTACAAGGGGTTTTGTGGTAGCTCATAGGAAACACATGGCAAAACTACTCCTAAAGCAGCGCCAGAGAAAATTCAAAAGAACAAAAATACCATATTATAAAATACCGACCTATATCAATGTAAATGTAAAATAGATGGTATGTCAGAAATTATTAAGTGCTATGGAGGAGAAGCCGTGAAGGAGAAGGGCAAGGGGTTTGCAGTTTTAAATAGAGTGATAAAGGCAGGCTGACTGAAGCAGGGAAGGAGGGTGGGAGTCGCGGAGCAGGGGGACAGCAAGTGCAAAGGTCCTGAGGTGCACCTGTGCCTGATTTGAAAAAGGAAGCCAGTGTGGTTGAAGCAGACTGAGCAGGGAGGAGGAGTCAGCGGAAGATGAGGTGAGGTACAAGGCCAGGGTCCAGATCATGTATTAAAAATAATAGCTGTGCCCTGGCTGGTGTGGCTCAGTGGACTAAATACCGGCCTGCAAATCAAAGGGTCCCCAGTTCAATTCCCAGTTGGCACATGCCTGGGTTGCAGGCCAGGTCCCCAGTTGGGGGTGTGAGAGGGGAAGCGACACATTGATGTTTCTCTTTCCCGTACCCTCTCTAAAAATAAATAAAATCTTCAAAAATAATAATAACAACAGCTAGCCCTGACTGTGTGGCTCACTTGGTTAGGGTATCATCCCACTACACCAGGGCTGCAGGTTCAATCCCCAGTCAGGGCGCATGCGAGAATCAACCAATGGGTGGAACAACAAATCAGTGTTTTTCTCTCTTTCCCCTTTCCTCTCTCTCTTTAAAATTAATAAATAAAAGCCTTTTTTTTAAGATAACGACAGCAGCTGAAAGGTAGAAACAAGCCCAAGCGCCCATCACCTGGTAAACCAGCAGAATGTGGCACAGCCACAGGGTGGCGCCCGCCCACCCTCGGGACTGGACGGAGCAAAGCGCGGGGACCCGCCACAATCACGCTGGGCCTTGTGCGCGCGAACAGCCCAAACACAGAACCGTCACTGCCGTCTCCGCTCGTACTCGGGAGCAACAGTGGGCAAATTTACAGCCACGGAAGGTGGATGCGAGGTCAACAGGAGGTGGCGGGAGCGGGGAATAGGTTATTAATCTATGGGTACCGAGTTCCCATCTGCGGTGGCGAAAAACGTTCCAGCCGTGGGCGGAGGGGACAGTTGCACATCATTATGGATGTCACAGTGCGCCGCAGCGCACACGTAAAAGTGGTAAAAATGGTAAATTTTGGGTTGGGTATATCTCACTGCAATAAAAAAAAACAAAACACCCAATACTTGTCTTGCGACTGATGAGTCAGGAACTGTGCTACAAGATTTGCCTGTATATATTCATTTGCTCCTCCAACCACCGTCCAGGGGAGGGACCTTCTAAAACAGCGCCGTCCCAAGGAAATACCATGTGAGCTTTTTCCGGTGGAAAGAATGGGTGGCTTTATTATATATTAATTTTAATATTTTTATGTAATCCGATACACGCAGTCATTTCCACATGCAAGCAATATTATAAAAATATCGTAATACTTTTATTAGTATAAAAATATCATTGAGATTAGTTTACATTTCCTCCCCCTTCATTCTTTTTTTTTCTTTTATTGATCTTGAGAGAGGGGAAGGGAGAGAGGAAAAGAGGGAGAGAAATGTCCATGTGAGAGAGAAACATCAATCGCACGTGCCTGGGGATCGAACCTGCAACCCACGCACGTGCCCTGACCAGCAATCGCACCAGTGACCTTTCGCTTTGCCCCACCAGCCAGGGCTCTCCCTCATTCCAGGTCTTTGAAATCCAGTGGGCACTTTACACTCACTGCTCATTCAATGCCCAAGGGCCACAGGTGGTCAGTGGCCACTGCACTGGACAGCAAAATTCTGGGCCTTGGTAAGGACTCTGCGTTTACGCTGAGTGACAGGAGCCACGCGGAAGGGACGTAAGCGGAGGAGAGACCGTGAGCTGACTCTGGTTACATGGGGGTCCCTCCTGCTTTGAGAGAGGCGCAGATGTGCTCCAGGAGGGGGAGATGGCCATGGTCCACCGGGGAGATGACCGTGGCCGGCCCAAGGTGGGGAGCAGTGGAGGTGGGGACATAAGGTCACGTTCTGGAGACACTGTCTAGGCAGAGGTGACGGGTGCTTCATAGAGAAACAGGTGCCCGACTCAACATGAGTCTGCTTCGTACTACAGAACTCTGCACCTCAGAAGGGTTACAGTGGGTAATGTTATCTCTGTGGTGTTCACAATAGGAAAAATTTAAATAAATGAGAGAGAGAAGTTGAGGATGACATAAAAGTCTCCAGGTAGCCCTGGTCCTGGGAGAATGGAGCTGCCGTGAGCAGAGGCAGCGAGAATCCGGAAGGAACAGACTCGGCTTTGGTTTTGGGGGCGATGGGGAGCTCCGTGCTGGGCGCACAAAGTTTGAGTTGCCTATTGGACAACCCAGTGGGGAGTTCAGCGCGGTAACACAGACCAGAGATGACACGCCAGTAACCAGGGGGACGTGAGCAGGATCTCCTCTCCTGGGCCCACCTAATTCCTCTACCTGACCCTCTGCAGGCCCCGCCTCCCTTTGGTTCCCATGACACTCTCCTGGCCCATCATCACAGTCCCCCTTCCTCCGTCATCGCCAGCCTCAGCCGGCCCAGAACCCAGGCTCCCAGCGTTTGGGGGACAGGTTTGTAGAAGAAGACCCAGTGCCCACTCCTACTACCCAACCTGCTCCCTCGCCTGCAGTTCCACGCAGGGTTGACGCTGCCGCCCCGTCGCAGCCGTGTAGCAAGGAGTGGAGAATTCGAGTAGTAAACACAACCTGCAAAGGTGCTCACCGGCGTGCGCAACACGCAACCTGGGGTGCGAGAAAGGGGGAGACAGACTCTCTACGCTTGTGGCCCCCCAGTCCTTGATTCAGTTCCTCGGACTGAGACAGGCGCCCAAACGCAGATTTCTTCCCAAGCTTTGCGCGGTGACGATGCGCACGCATCTACCGCAGAACAGCCACCATGGGCTCTGCGGCAGCGCCCTACGGTCAAACGCTAATATTTCTACAGCCGAACGTGATCATTCACTTGGAATGTGAGCCAGACAAACTATAAATAGTCGCGGCTACAGGTCGGGTCTTGTTGCCCAAGTCACTGCCGTCCCACTCCCGACGCTGGTGAAATAATGTTGATAGTGCGTCTCGCTTCCTGGCTGCCCTGCCAGGGGCTGGGTCTTCGTGTGCTGCGCCTGGAGGCTCCCCAGGGGCCTCGCAAGGGGACACCCTTGAGCTCTGATCAGACAAACTAGGCTTCAAACCCCAGCTCTGCAATTTTCTGACCCTGAGCAATTGACTTCATTTCTCTGGGGTCTCGGCCCTGGGGACAAAAAGGACCAGGCTCTCTGTCCTCTGTAGGCCTTGGATGAATAATAATGACAACGAAGACAACACAAGCACTAATAACAGTAATTGCCTCGAACCTGTGCAGGGCCTCCCTACGGAGCAGGAGGGCACCGCACTCGGTGCTGCCCGAGGCCCCATCATCCTCTGCAACTCCGCCTGCTGTTCCTGACCCTCTATTTCCAGAGGCCTGGAGGGGCGTGTCCAGGAAGTTCATCAGACACAGGCCTTCGACGCTGTCCACAACCGGCTTCAAGCCAGCCTCCAGGTCAGGCGGACCCTTCCTGGCTCGGATCCCCTCCCACCTCGGGGGCAATTGAATCAAATGACCGGTGGGCCGCCTTCCCTCCCATGGAACCCTCCCCAAACCAGCCCAGAGGGAGGTGATGGTCATTGTCCTCCCCTGCACCTGTCCTGCCCCAAAGGGGAACGCACACACACGTGGTCCCCAGCCCTGTGCTGTCCGCCTCCTGGTCCAGCCAGCTCTCACGCCACCCAGGCAGCTGCCAAGCTCCTTCCACCACCTACAATATCCTCTCACCTCTCCTTTTGGGGTCCCTCGCCTTCCTTTGAATTTGGAGGCAGCTCCCAGGCTGCCCCAGGCCTCAAGGACCGAGAGGTATTTCAGCAGCAGGCCCCGGGCTGATTCTCGCCAGTGTCCCTAGGGTCCGGCACAGGCCTGGCATGGAGCAGTCATGCCATAAATCCTGGCTGCTGTTCTCGAGGGGTGAGAATGGCGAAGCGTTTGTGGAATGCCATTTGGCAGGACCTGCCCACATCTAAATGTGCGCTTCCCTTTGCCTTAGCAAGCCCTCTTCCAGGAATCGAGCTGGTAAGAAGCGCTCTTGCATAAACCCCGGAAGGTGTGGCTACGAGGACGTCAGGTGGGGCCACTCCCTGGCTCAAAGCAAACACCACCCCCCCCACCCGCCACCGCCTCGGCGCACCGTGGCTCCCAGCTCACTGAGACTCGAAGGCCAAGTTCTAGTCCAAGATGCAGAAGGGAACCTCCAGAGCCACAAAGAGGCAGTGTGATTCAGCGAAGAGCAGGGGTAAGAGGGAACACTACATTACTCAACTCATCACAAGGAGGCCGGAAACGAGAAAAAAGGAACAAAGAACACGGGCAGTAAACAGAAAACAAAGAGCAAGACAGAAGACTGAAGTCCAGCCAGGTCGGTCAGTTAATGACCCTGAACGGAAAGTGGTCTAAACCAGCGCTGCCCACTGTGCAACGGGGCACCTGGAACCGGCTGGTCCAAACTGAGACGCACTGGGAATGTAGAAAACACACTGGGTGTGGAAACCTTAGTGCGGAAGAGAGAGAAACAACTGTATAGCAAGAGTTGGCGGAGATGCAGAGACAGGGGAGCCCTGTGCACTGCTCGGTGGGAAAGGGAGACGGTGCAGCCACTGCGAAAGAGCAGCTCTTCACAGAGGCACACGCAGAGTTCGCCCTGCGACCTGCCGACTCCTCTGGTTACATCCAAAGGAACGCGAAGTAGGGGCTCAGACGGATCCTTGGAGCCACTGCTCACAGCAGCACTACTGGCAACAGCCAAAAGGTGGAAACAACCCAAGTGTCCATCACGCGATAACTGTACGAACAAAATGGGGTGTGTGCAGCCCTGGCTGCTGTGGCTCAGTGGATTGAGCACTGGCCTTCGAACCAAAGGGTCACCAGTTCGATTCCCAGTCAGGGCACGTGCCTGGGTTGCAGGCCAGGTCCCCAGTAGGGGAGGTGCACAAGAGGCAACCACACACCGATGTTTCTCTCCCTCTCTGTCTCCCTCCCTTCCCCTCTAAAAGTAAATAAATAAAATCTCTTTTAAAAAAAAATGTGGTGTGCACAGAGAACGGAATACTACTCAGCCATGAAAAAGGAATGAAGCACAGATACATGCCACCACACGGATGAGCCTCGAAGACTCACGCCCCGTGAAATAAGCCCGACACAAAAGGAGGGACACTGTGTGGTACCACGTGTGTGAGGTACCCAGTGGAGGCAGCTTTAAAGACAGGAAGTAAAACAGAGGTGACTAGCAGGGGAGGGCGAGGGGACATTTAGTGGTAGGGGTCACGCACCATTGTGAATACACTCGTCACTGAGTTGTACACTGAAAAGTGGTCAAACCAGTAAATTTCAGGCTATGACAGTAAAAATCTATGAAAGTTCTCATTCATGATTTTTATACCGATCATAGGTTAAAATGATAGTATTTGGGGTATATTAGGTTATATAAAATATATTCGTGTTCACTTTCCCTCTTTCTACTGAAGCTACTAGGAAATTTAGAATAACATATACCACTCTGGCTGGTGTGGCTCAGTGGATTGAGTGCAGGCCCGCAAACTAAGGGATCACGGTTCAATTCCCAGTCAGGGCACATGCCTGGGTTGCAGGCCATTCCCGGCAGGGGACGCACGAGAGGCAACCATACATTGATGTTTCTCTCCCTCTCTCCTTCCCTTTCCCTCTAAAGATAAATGAATAAAATTTAAAAATTTTTTAAATAACATATACCTTTTTAAAATTGATTTATTTTTTTAAGAGAGAGAAGGGGGAAAGAGAAAGACCTATTGATTTGTTGTTACGCTTCTTTATACATTCATTGGTTGATCCTTGTATGTGCCCTGACCAGCAATCAAACCCACGACCTTGCCGTATTGGGACGATGCTCTAACCAACTGAGCTACCTGGCCAGGGCTAAACTAACGTGTAAGTGGCTAGCATTTCATTTCTACCAGACTGCAATGATCTTACTATGGAAATCTACGGATGGAAATGGTCAAACTATACGCTGTTTGCAAGAGATAACATGTTAAATATAAAGACACATAAAGGCTCACAGCAAAAACTGAAACTAACCCTTAAGGTAGAGGTTAAATAAATTCTACACAGTTCCTCAGCTGCTAAAAGAATGAAGTTCTAGATCGCTGACAAGGACATAATTCTGCTAAGACATTTGTTCAAGTTAAAAAGGACGGGTAAGCCTGGGCAAGGTGCTCAGTTGGTTGGAGCGTCGACCGTACGCTAAAAAGGTCGCAGGTTCTGGGCCTGCGAACCAGGCAATCGCGGTTCGATTCCCAGTCAGGGCACATGCCAGGGTTGCAGGCAGGTTCCCTGCAGGCCAGTTCCCAGCAGGGGACGCACGAAAGGCAACCATACATTGATGTTTCTCTCCCTCTCTCCTTCCCTTCCCCTCTAAAGATAAATAAATAAAATCTTAAAAAAAAAAAAAAGGTCGCAGGTTCGATATCAGGTCAGGGCACATACCTAGGACGCAGGTTTGACCCCCACCCAGTTGGGATGCGTATGTATGGGAGGCAACCAATCAATGTTGTTCTTCTCTCATGTTGATGTTTCTCTCTCTCTCTCTCTCTCTGTCTCAGATCAATAAACATATCCTCGGGTGAAGATTTTTTAAAAAGAAAGAAGAAAAAGGGGGCTGAATGACAGCCCAAACTCCCCACCGAGGTGCCCTCTCCAGGGTCGGGGCGGGCAGAGTAAAGACCTGCGGTGCGCCCTGAGTTTCCCCTGCACAATAATTCATACAGACCTGCCCCCCCCATGGAGCAACCTGGAAGGCAGAGAGCTAAGGGACCTTATTCTAGCCTGGCAGTCCCGTGTGTCTCAGATCTGCAGACCGCTGGAAGCGACTCTGCAAACCGTGGGGAAACCAATCTGCCCGCTACCGCATTTGCAATTCAAACGTGTGTGGTCCGGGAGCAACAGCAGCACCGGCCGCACCTGGGAGCCGGTCAGAAACGCGAGGAGGAGCCGCAGAGCCACTGAATCAGAACTCGCGAGGAGCAGGCTCCCCGAGGGGCCCGCGGGCAGTCGGGTGTGAGGGGCCGGTGAAGTCGGAGAAGCCGTTGCGCGCAGGCCAGCCCCCTGGGGCCGCACCGGAGCGTGCAGGCGACCGGGGAGGTTGATGGTATTAATAGCGAGGACCAGTGAGCGTGATCAACCAGCTCGCCCTCCCAGGTGCTTCGGCGCCGGGCACCTGAAGGCGGCGCCTTCGGCGATGCGAAGCTGCAGGACGGTCCCACCAAGAGACAATTTAGATAGATCTGTGACCCCGTGTCTGCCACCCCAACCTCGAACCGTCTCTACAATCCACTCTCGGATGTGACAGCCTCGGAAATGCCCTTTGCCGCGGCAATCGGAGTCTATTCCGCGATGGGAGCTGCCTGCCTCGCGGGGGTACCCCCCGCCCTTGGCCACCATGAGCTCCCGTCTGGGACACTCCGAATCGCATAGCACTGACGACACCGGTGAGCACGTGAGCACCGTACACACCGCCTTTCTGTGGGCACGTGATGTCACCCACCTGACCACCAAGAGGCAGGGATGGGGCCCCTCGCACTGATGGGGAAACTGAGGCACAGAGAGGCGCTGCAAGCCCCACAGCCGGCTGCAAGCCGGACAGACGTGCCTTCGGAGTCCTGACCCTCCACCCGGCCCCTCCGGTCTCGCTGACTCATCCCAGCTCAGCACCCACCCAGGCCCCGCCGAACGCTCGCAGACTCACAAACGCATCTGCTGTCTGGAGGAAGCCAGGGCGGTAACGGCTCTGTTCATGAGGACACCGGGCTTCCCGTGGGTCTCCGAGAGGACACAACGCTGGACCCCAAACCAACAGGGGGTGGAGGGGCGAGGGCAGCTCCCAGACGGTGGGCTTTCTCAGGCTGACCCTGGTACCAGGGAAGCAGGGAGCCTTCACAAGTAAAAGTCCGGGTTCTGGGGCCAGACCGCCAAGGAGCAGCTGGGTGGCCCTGGGCAAGTCTCGTAACCGCTCCCTGCCTGAGTTTGTTCATCTGCGAAATGGGCCCCTCTCAGAGTGAATGAGTCAGTGCTCAGGGAGGGCCAAGACCAGAGTGGGGGGGCCCTGGCTGTTGTTATTGTCGTCGCTATGGCCACAGTCTGGGTGAAGACCCACAAGTGCCCCGAAACCCTCTGCCAGTTGGCGGGAGAGCCAAGCCTGCCTTTCTCTGCCTCTGAGCAGATTCCCCAAAAGATCTCAGACCTCCTTCCCCCAAACTGAACCACCACACCCGCTTAAGACCCCAGCCTCCCAAAGACGGTGGGCCCCCCCAGGCCCCCTTCTCCTCCCGGTCCCAAGCAGGTCCACGTTGGCCTCCTGCACCTCTTCCCGGCCACGCAAACGTCTTCCTCCACCTCCACACCGCTCACCTCCAGGCCTCACCTGTGGGGAGACACTCCTGAGGCCAATCCCGCACCACCCCCGCCTGCCTCGGCCAGAACTCTCCTTCACTCCTTTCCTTGGCTCTCCCCGGCCTCTAAGCCCACGCAGGTGCTGAGACGCCTGTGCCATGTGCTCCTCTCCTCCCGATGGATCCGTGTCCGGGTCACCTGGCCCCTCACGGACGCAATCAGTACCCATTACCAGCTTAATCGGAGCCAGGTCCTGGGGGTGAATCCTACCACGGGGAGGAGCCGGGTGCTGTGAAGGAAGCTTGACGGAGGGCAACAAGGAGGGCTTCCCTGAGGAGGGGGCATTTACGAAGGCAAGATGGGAGGGACTTGGAGGAGGTCTCTGCCGGCAGAGGGCACAGGAAGGACGAAAGCTCGCAGGGAGGACCAAGCTCCACATGTGAAGAAGGCAGAGTGGAAGGGGAGAGGTGGGTCAAGGAGGCAAGCCCAGGCCAGGCTTGGCGGGGGGGGGGGCTCCGTCTGGGGTCATGGTGAGGGTCAGAGGTTTACCTGAGCACACGAAGGGGCCATGGAAGGTAGCAAGGTTTTTTTCTTTCCTTCCTCTCTCCCTCCCTCCCTCCCTTCCATGACACCAGCCTTCCCCTTCTCATGGCTCCTCACCCTACTCCAGTCTGCCTCCCGCCCCCATCAAACACAGACCATTGCTGCTTCCAGAACAGCTGCATCCGACCCAGGAGGCCCGACCTCAAGTCCACATACGCCCAAACCTTTCTAGAAACCCCTCTCCATCAGTCCGGAGATGCTGACCGAGCCTGATCCCCAACCTCCTGCCTCTCTTTCTCTTTTCGGGTCAAAGATGCTTCTGGTCTACACGGCACTGGGGGGGGGGGGGCACGGCGGCAGCGGCCACCCAGGTTGATTCTCCACCATGTCCTGTGCTCTCCCTTAGGGACTCATCCCCACCCCCAGGACACTATCACTCAGTGTCCCCCTCTGTGTTCCTCTACCCAACAAGAGGGCGTCAGAGCTTTCCTCTCTGGGCGTCGTGGTCCCCAAACTACCGGCACGCAACCGAGTCTCAGAGAAGGGCGCTGAACCCACCCAGGAGTTCAGGCCAGTGACACCGGGCACCTGAACTTCCTCTCTCTCTCACCTCCCACCAACAAGAGCGTGGCGCCCAGACCCCAGACCCAGTATCCCAGGTCCTCCTCCCCGCTGAAGCTTCAACTGGCCTTTGTGCGAAGCTTCCACGCTCCTCTGCTGGGAAGGGCGTTGAATCCAAAGCCCGCGTCCCCTAGAAGCCCCCTCTTCCTTCCTCGACTGCCCCAACTTACCCCAGAACTCAGCTCTGCTTCCAGCCTCCGGTGAGTGTCTCAGCCAAGGAGATACCTATCTCACCTCGCAGGGAGGGTGGGTGTGTTCCCGGCTTATCTCCCTCCCTATTCCCTGAGGGCAGAGCTCTGAGACCCAGCACATGCAGGCTGGCTGTGCGGGTCTGGATTAACTAGCAGCAGATCGGCCTGGACTCGCAGCCCAGCCTCCAGCAGCTGTGGGACCCTGGGCAAGTCAATTTGCCTCCCGCTGCCTGTGTAACAGGAGGTCTGGCCTGGGGGGGGATTTTAAACAAACCGTGACGACTCTACCACGTGGACAAGTGGCAACATGGGCGCCTAAACGTCAGGCCCTGGCTGCATAGCTCAGTTGGTTAGAGCATCATCCTGATACTCCAAGGTCTCAGGTTCGATCCCCAGTCGGGGCACATATAAGAATCAACCGAAGAATGCATAAGGAAATGGAACCACAGGTTGATGTTTCTCTCCCGTGTCTCCCTTTTGCTCTTTCTCACTCTAAACCAATAAATAAAGAGAAGTAAAAGCAAAGATCTGAGCGGGAAAGATACAGAAGGAGAAATAAAGCAGGATACTCTACAGAAAGCAAAACTCCACCACACACAGCAAACCGCTGCCGCCGGGCACAGGTGAATAAAAAGATACACCTTTAAGTCTGGGAGGAGGGTACCTGGGAGGCCAGAGATGCCATCGGGAGAGGACTCTGTGGCAAGAGCTTGCTAAGCCGAGGGGAGCCTGGCGTGAGAGGGTAAAGAGCCAAGAGCTCTGCCAGAGGGGGCCCCTCACCTAGCCGGGGGAGGGGAGCAAAGGGAGGCTCCATGTTCAAGGCCAGGTGAGGTACCGTGAATGGAGGAGGTTACAGTTCAACCAACTGTTACAACCACCGTAGGAGGCAGGAGCTACGGTGTCCCCCTCACCAGCACTGCACAGGGGACCGCAGGCAGTGGCCGTCCTGTAGAAAGGTCTAGGGAGCTCTGGCCTGCAGCTGTCCTGGGGGACAGGGCCCCCCTTAGCCTCCAAGCTGTGGAGGCCGCCAGGGGTCATTAGCAGGGGCCCACAGCCACAGACATCCCCCCTTCTCTGTGCTCCCAAGGCTGCCAGGCGGGGACCCAGGGAACACGGAGGTTGGGGAGGGGGTCACCTGAAGTCGGCAGCCCCCCACAACCCACCCCAGCCCATCCAAACATGAAAACCGTTTTCAAGGGGAACGACTGGGAGCCCAGCTGGGTGTTCGGGGCCACGAACCCCTCCTCTTGCCCTCGGAAGCCCAGCAAGAGCGCCCCCATAAGCACACACGGGGGCCTTGTTGAGTGCGTGCAAAGGCTCCAGGGAGAAGCATCTGTTTTCATTCCTGTACTTCTGGTTCCCTCACCTGGGAGGGGAGATGAGACGTCACCTGCCCCTGAGTCACAAGGCTAGAAGGGGCAGAGAGAGGACTCCAGCCTGGGCAGCTGACCCAACTATCCCTCACCTCTGGGGTCATCGAGTCCACTCCCGCTGCCACGGGACTTGCCTTTCACGGGGACGGTACCTGCCCAGGACATTACAGCCCTGCGGCTCCACCCAGGCCCCATCCTCAAACCTGTGTTTACATCAGAAATAACCCCCAGGTCTCGAGCCCTGTGGTGGCCAAGACAGCGACCTCCCCAAGAGAAGGGAACAGCCAGAGTAAGAACCAACTCGCCAAAGCCCACTCCCCGCTGCCTCGGTTTCCCCAAGCTGCGACGTAGGCGTCGTGTTGTCTCCTTCACGGACCAGGAGAGGCCCTGGAGGCGGTGAATCCCATTCCTGACACCAGAAGTAGTAATACAATTAGTAACACTAACATCCAGCTGAAAAGATAAGAGGTCTTGAATCTGCTTAAAACTACTCCACATTAAAAAAAAAAAGCAGCCTTGCAGGTAATGGACCAAAAAAGATTAGCAGAAAATTGCTGAAGGCAGCAATGGGCCCTGGGGGCTTAAGTAGGCTATTCTCTCAACTCTTGGTAGGTGCTTTAAAATGTCCACAACTTGGATTGAGCACAGGCCAGGGTTCGATTCCCAGTCAGGGCACAGGCCTGGGAGGCCAGCCAGATCCCCAGAAGGGGGCGCGTGAGAGGCAACCACACGTTGATGATGTTTCTCCCTCCCTTCCCCTCTCTCTAAAAACAAATAAAACCTTTTTTAAAAAATCCACAACTAAAAGTTAAAATGCTACTTTTATTATATTAGTAATTAACAGATAATAAATAAAGTCGACCTTCACCTTGCACTCCACGTCAGGCTCTGTCTTAAAAAACGCCTTCCGCCCGGTCAGCCCCCTCAAGCCTCCTGACCAGCTCAGGAGGGAAGTTCTGTCACAGAGGAGGGGACTGAGACCCAAAGGGCACCAGGCTGCCTGGGACCTCGCCCTCCACTTAAAACGCCAACCCTAGTTGCTTGGGGTTTTGGGGAAAAGGGAATAAGGGCTTGGGTCCGACCTCACGGGAAACTGCTACTTCCCTTCATAACAATAAGACCTTGGCCATGTAGTTCAGTTGGTTAGAGCGTCTTCCCAAGACACCAAGGTTGTGGGTTGGATCCCTGGTCACCCAATGAGCGTGTCAACAAGTGGAACAAAAATTGCTTTCTCTCTCTCTCTCTCTCCAACCCCAGACACTAACATTTTTTGAGCGCTTGTTATGCGCCGGGCATTGAACATCCGTGAGCATTGCCTGAGGTGGGTGTTCTGTGCTCCCCATTCTTCCAGATGAGGAAACTGAGGCACTCGCCGGGCAGGGAAGCCCTGTCTGTTTCCAGAGTCACACTGCCGTGCCTAATGCCACAGCAGCCTGCTGTGTGTCGACCGCTTTAGAATGCCACAATTGTTCCCATGTGCCTTTGGGGAAGACAATGGGGACCTTTCAGAGTGGAGAAGTCAGCCCAGGGCCCACAGGAGAACAGTAATCATAGTGGGAAGAGCAGCGACCTCTGCAGCTCCTGAAAGGCCACCGCACGCGTGGCCGGGAGGAGCGCTGCCTCCAGAGGCCCTCCCAGCAGGCCCCTCAAGGGCGCTGTCGCGGGCCCATTCTATAGACAAGGAAACTGAGGCCCAGCAAAGGGATCAGTTGCCCAGGGTCAGGCCGCGGTGAAGTGGAAGAGGCAGCATTCTCTCCCAGACCTGCCAACGTCGGGGGGTTCCGGGCTCAGCTGGGAGGAAAGGACCCCAGGACAAAGAACTAACAGAGCATGACAGATGACGTTGCCATTGACTGTACCAGCTACCTATGAACTTTTTAGGAACTTGACTTAATCCTCTCAATGACCTTTCAGAGGTAGGTCCTGAGATGAACCCATTTAATGGAAGGGAAAACCAAGGCCCGGAGGAGGCAAGCCTCTTGGCTGCAGCCATTCAGCCAGCATTTGGCAGAGCCAAGATTCAAACCAACAGACAGTTGGCCACCGGAGCCCACACTCTTGACCTCCATCCCGACCAGCAAGCACAGGATGATGCTGGCCATGGGCAGGAGCAAGAGGCAAGGAGGTCCCAAGACACAAAGACCCCAGAGCCTGACAGGTTGGACAAACTGAACAGGGGGGAGAACGACGTCCTTCAAGATGTGTCTGCAAAGGGACCTCCGAAGAGTGACCGAATGATGAATGGCAGGCTCCGGATCCAGCAATCCCACGGCCGGAGTTTATTCCACAGGCTTACCCACTCCCCGGTGAAACACGGGGACACAGGCCTTTCATCTCTGTGGGCAGAAACTTTTGTAAACTATGTACATGTCAAGCCAAGGAGGGCTCACCCACTCTGCGGAATACCACGCAGCCAAGAAAAAGCCCAAGGAAACCCTCCTGGTGCTACTGTGCAGCCGGGTCTCCTGGGGAGGTGAAGAGAAAAAAGTCCCATGCAGAGCACTGGGAAGAGCGTGCTACCACCCGTGCACAATAAATATTTTTACAGACACACACACACACACGGATGTAAACGTGTATGTACAGAACATTAAGCCTGAGGAGAGCCCTGTGGGGAGGTGGGCTGGGGTTCCCGACATGCAAGGGAGAGTGGAGAAGGGGACTCACTACTCTGCATGGGCGCCCTGTGCAGCAACACTCAGCAGAAAAAGAGAGAAAGAAATGGCTTCCTCCTTGGAGACCTGGCAGAGCACCCAGACAGAAGGCATCAACTCCCACCCAGCTTGTCCAGCCCTAAAAATAATCCTTACCCCCTCCGGGACTGGGTCCCAGTATCATAACGGAGCCCCGGGGCCCTGGCACACAGTAGGCCCTTAAGGAAGTTTCGCTGAGAATAATTAAACAAAGGTGCGAGCGCGCTCTCTCTCTCTCTCTCTCCCACTTCTCCTGCCAACACAGCCACCACACACACAAACTCTCCACAAAACTAATCGTCACCAAACTAGAAATGTCTTGGAAAACTCACTCTCTCTCTCCCCATTGGGGAGATGAGCATGTCACCAAGACACGAAGGCGTCAGTCCATGGGGACGAACTCCAACGGTGGTGGCTCCAGTCAGGAGAGAATTCTAGAGAAGGAATGAGGGGGGACCCCTTGGGGACCATTCGACTGAACATTTCCCATGTGCCCCCAGTGTGATGCATCCCACCCTGGGGTGCCAGCTCTCAGGCTGGCCCTCTGCCCTCAGAGAGAGAGGGGACAAACTCAATAAGAACGGTGACTCATGGGGGGGGGCATTCCTTCTGACAAAGGGAACACTTCACGTCATGGATGTATAGTTCTCGAACTCCTATGTCTATTGACAGTGAGGGTGCCTCGTGGGGGGAAGGCCCAAAAGAGACCAGGGCGAGAGAGTCATGCCCCCCACCCCTCTCCCCTGCGGGGCAGGAGAGGGGAAAAGGCAGCCCCTCGGTGGCTTTCCGAGCCCGGGCCGGCTGGAAAGGAATGCCATGTTTTCCTGTTTCCAATTAACTTCCCCCTCCAGCAGCCCTCTGCATTCTTCAGACCAGGAGGCAGGACAGCTACAGGGGCGAGCTGGGAAGGCTGGCGGGAATCCTGCTGGTGGCTGGACCCGGACCACCCTCCCCATACCCTGGGGACCCCTCCCAGCAGGCCCCAGGGCTTGGCGCTGCCCCCTCGGCCCTTCCACAGCCCCTTGGAGGGAAGAAGATGAAGAAGACCCCCCACATCCCCAGGGAAGGCTGGGGAAAGCCCCAGAGGCCTCTGGGAAGGAAGTCAGTGGGGAAAGGGGGCGGGGCATCGGTCTGTCCCTCTTGGGGCCTTACTCATGCTCCCCCCCCCTCCAAAAAAAATCCTTTCTTACTTTCAGAAACATTCTGCCTAAGGAGGCCTACAACCCCCCCCTCCTCCTACCCACCCAGGACTTACTATTATTTATGCCTGTCATCTCAGGAAGGAAGATATTTGCACATCAGGGAGGAGAGAGCAGTTAGGGGGCAGGGGCTCCCTCAAAATGTCATCTCCCACACAGCACTCCGCCCCCACCCAGACCCAGCCAGGGAACAGGCTTCCCTGGCCTCAGTTTCTTCATCTGTAAAATGGCGAGACCACCTGTGTCGCCTCCCTCACTGGGCATGCGGGGCCCTCCCCAGCCCCTTTCCCTCAGCCCACCCCCCCCCAAAAGTAGATTCAGCGCCAGTGACTGATAGAGGGGCAGTGTCCCTGGCCAGAGAGGTGGAAGGGGCACAGTGCGTCACCTCGGTGGGCAGGGCAATCCTCAGGGGTAGAGGCCTTCTGCCAACCACCCTAAAATGCCCCGCACCCTACCGGCACACGCCAGGTCCTGTGTGCTGAATAAGAAACAAACACGGTCAGATAACACTTCACCCACCTCCAGGTCAGCCGAGGGAACTATCCTAAACACCATCTACAAATGAGGAAGCCGAGGACAGGGAGTTAAATGACCTCCCTAAGGTCCCGGAGTGGCGGGGGCAGGAGTGTGACACCCAAGCCCAGCGAGGAACAGGCAGGAAAAGTTCTCCCCCAGCTGCATCAGGGCGCTGCAGAAGGAGGGTCACAGGGCAGAGTACCCACAGGTCCCCAACAGCTCAGCGTCCCTCCCTGCAGGGTGGAGGAGCAGCAAGCCTGGGCAAGCCCTAGCTCAGGGGGAGGAGGAGGATGGTGGGGCTAGCTCCTGGGCACCCCCCATCCATGCCTGGGACTCCCCATCTCCCTGATTCATACACCTCCAACTCTCAGAGCCCACAGGCTAATGCTCGTGTAAAAGAACCCTGCCTTCAGCACAGCTTCCAGACGCTCCTTCCCCCTTCCCCAGACCAGCGCTGAGTGCTCTGTATCAACTAAAGGTGGGACCCAGGGCAACTGAAATCAAAGGGGCCAAGCGTCAAAGAGGGGTACAGGAGAACCTCACAGTTTTCAGCCTCGCTGGAGAAACCTGAGAGGGTTACAGACTGGGGCTGTGTGACCCCAGGCGAGCCAATTAACCTCTCTGAGCCTCCATTAGCTGGTCTGCAAAATGCACTCAACAGTAATGTTCCCTGGGTAGGGAGATGAGGTTACTGCCAACTTCTAGGAGTAGGGGAGCTATGGGGAAGGGTGGGAGAGGTCAATGAACCCCTTCGGTCCCACCTGACAGTCGCACATGGGGGGGTAGTTCCTAAGCTGTCACCTCCCCCCCCCCCCCCCCCCGCCCGTTCTCCCACTGGCCCTGAGGGCAGACTTGACTCAGCCCCTGCCACCACCCCCGACCCAGGTAAGACTCTGAAAGCCCTCGCAACTCATCATGAATCTCAGGCCTTCGTGTCTTGGCTGTTTCTACAAACTGTTTCCCAGACAAGCGCCCTCAGAAAGGAGGTGCGAGAGAAGTGCGGACACTCGGTACAAGCCCAGTTCCTCGTTATACTATCGGAGGAGGGTTGTGTCCCCAAAGGGGCCGCTTGTCCGGGCTGGAGGCTGGGCACGGACCGCAGCCCCCCGCCCGCCCCGGGACCACCGGAGGGCCAGGACCTGTCACCCCGGCCTCCGGGGAGAGCTGACACCGCGGCCTCTGACCCCACCTCCCGGGAAGCTCAGCCGCTCAGAACCACAAAGCAAAACAAAGGGGCGCGGAGAGGAAGGAGCCACAGTGCCTTCCAATCACCGTCGGCGCCCGCGCCCCGGCCCGAGCCCTCCCGCCGCTCCTCGCCCGCTTCTCTGCTGGCCGCCGACCAAGGCCCGGGCAGCCCCGGTCCCTTGTCTCCGCGCGGCCGCCGGTGACAGCAGCCGGGGAAGCAGCCGAGGGGCAGCCAGGGATGGGAAAACCAGATGGCTCCATCCCTCCTCCCTCCTCCATCCCTCCCTCCCGGTGCCCGCGGCCTGGCCGCCCTCCGCAGGGGCCCGACTCGCCCGGGCTCACCCCAGGGAAAGGGTTGCCTTTGTCTAAAGGTCACCACCCGAGCGCCGTGCCCGGGCTGGGCCTGGTGCCTCCCATTCCCCGGCGGAGGGGGTGGCGATGGGGGCCGCCCCAAATCCCGGGAGGTGACAGGGGTAAGGCTCATCGCCCTCCTCACTCCCCCGGTAACGGCCCCCCTCCGGGACCAGCCAGTCCGCAGGGGAGGGGGTCAACTCCTTTCACTGCTGGGGGGTGGAGGACCAAGTCAAGTCCTTTCATTGTTTAGGAGCGATGGGGAGAGGGAGACCCGGTGGCCTCCTTCCACATCCATCCCTCCCCTGCTCGCCGGAGGCCCCGTTCCTCCCTGGCACCCCCGGGAGGCATTTGGGGAGGGGGCGCAGGAGACCGGCGAGAGGAGGAGGTGAAGGCTCGCCGCCTCCGGCCGGGAAATCACCATCCACTGCCCCGTTGCCCTCTTCTTCCCCGAAAGGCGGGGAGCAGGGCGAGAGGAGGGAGCCCCGGGGCCGGGGGAGGGGGTCTCCCCGCCCCTCCCCCCGTGGAACGTTAGGTCTCGTTTCTCCGCCGCTCCATTGTATCCCCGGCAGCCGGCGGGAGGGCCGGGGAGGCACCGGGCGCCGGGTTTGGGCAGGGGAGCGAGGCGGGGGGGCCCCGCAGGATCGGGGCGGCGGTGATGGTGGAAGAGACGCGGGGGGTGGGGGGCTGCCGGGGGCGGTGGGCGCCGAGCAAAAAAAGAGGCAGCGGGCGCTGCGCCCCGGTTGGGGGGCTGAGTGTGTGAGTGTCGGGGGGGTGGGTTCGGCCCCGGCTCCGGCTCCCCCCACATACACCCTCGCCTCCAACCCCCACTCCCCCCTCGCTTTTGCGCCCTGTCACAGCCCCGACTCGCAGGTAGAGAGAGTTAAGAGATTTAAAGAGAAATTGCTACATTGTGAGAAACTCACCCTGATGTTTGAGCAGCCGTCGGCGCGGGGTCTCCGAGACGGCCCCGCACGGGCTGCACAGGGAGGACCCAGAAGGGGCCGACCGGCCGGGCCGGTCAGCGCACTGCCTGATCGCATGGCGGCCGCCCGGCAGCCTCCGCCGGGTCCCCGCCGCCGCCCCGCGCCGCGGCCCGGGCGCCCCGGCCCCGCGCCCGCTCTGGGGAGGACCCCTCGGGTGTGCAAAAAAAATTTTATTTTTAATTAAATGCAAAAGAAAAAAAAACCTTTGCTGGTTTTGTGTTCCGCCCCCCCTTCTCCTCCTCCTCCTCCCTCCGCCCGCGCCGGAGGAGTGGCTTGGGAGGCCCCGCCCGCGCCCGGCTCACCGGCCCGGGCTCCCGGCTCCGAGCGGCGGGCGGGCCAGCGAATGGCAGACAGCGGCCGCCCAGGGAGGGGCCCCTGCACTCCAGTACCGCCCCCTCCCCAGCCTCAGTCCCGGGGGTTTGGGGGCGCGCTTTCCCAGACTTCGGTGGAGTCCTGCGATTGCTTCGAACTACGCTCCGGGGTTTGGGAGAAAGCTAAAGGGATTCGCGCTTCCAGACCCGGGACGCTGTGCCTGGCTGGGGAGGGGTCGCTGTGCGCCCTGGACGCGCCCCCGATTCGGGGGATGGTCGCCGGGCGGGAGGACGCGGTGGTTTGAAAAGGTAGCGGGAGTCTCTGAGGTAGGAGGAAAGGTCTCGCAGGTGCAACCACCAAGGAGCCGGGAGTCCGAGCCATAAAGGGTGGAAGGCGGCTGGGGCTTTGGGGGGACTGGCCCGGACGCCCGGCTGACTATCACTCACCCCAGTTGGGCCTTTGCCGAGCTGCAGCGGCCTCGCGGAGGGCGCCGGAGACACGGGTGCGTCCTACCGCAGATCCGCCTCGAGGCCTCTCGAGCCGTGCGGGTGGGATTCCCAGAAGCCCCAAGTTGCCGCGGTGCTGGGTCCGTTTCCGCCCCACCTGGCCGTGAAAGCCGCGCGGGCGAGACATTGAGATTCACGAGTTCATTCAGAGAATGCATGGTGAGCGCTTACTGTGTGCCGGGTGCCGGGCTGAGGACGCAGCGGGGACTTCAACCCGGGCGCACAGACTGGGGGACTTAAGGTCTTTTTAGTACCTTCTGTCTCCCCAGGGCCTAGAAAAGCTCTGTGCACGCAGAAGCTGCTCAATAAATATACTGAATAAATGAATGACGGAGACAGATCCGTATGCTTGAAGCTTTAGTATTTACCCTAGTACTTTTGTGATACTATTCATATTATTTAAAAATTTTTTTTGCTTTTTTTAAAATAAATTTTACCGAGAGACCACAGTGGTTAAGGGCCCTGCCTTTGTCACTTCCTTGCTGTGTGACCTTGAGCAAATTACTTCACCTCCTTGTGCCTCCATTTCCTCATCTTTAAATAATAGACCTCACTTAATAGGGTCATTAGGAGGAAATGAGCTGTCGTGGAGAGAGCAGCAGGAAGTGCCAGATAAGCGCTGGCTGTTATTATTATATAAAAAAGAAACTATCAATTCCAAAAGAACTCACTATGGGTTGCCCCAGACATAAGAGTGGGAAAAGCTCTAACGGTGGTCCTACACCAGGGTTATGGGACCCTTAGGGGAACAGCAATAGACACACTTACGCTTTACTTTGGTGTAGCTTGCCCTTCCATTGGCCACGACTGAACTACAGCTTGAATACTCATTAGTGCCAAGTTCAACGTTACTTACCAGGAAGAGACCTCTGATAACCTTTCATGGGGAAGCTTTTCGCTTTTCCCATCTTATAGTGTGCAACACCAAATTGGCCGGGAGAAGGGAGTTGTTCTGGCCCGAGGTCACACAACCAGGAAATGGGACCCAATCTGAGCTGGCACTTGTGTGTCATAGCCGCCGGCCCCTGAGGTACTCAGAACTTGAGGACTGGCTCAAAGTTGCCAGGCTCGAGGCACGAGTAGGTGACTGTTCCAGTTTATTCATTCAGGGATTACTGTTTAAGTATCTAGTAAGTAGCGGCTAGTGACCCAGAGCACCCTGGTTCCCGTCCCCTCTCCCCCAACACATAGTCTACTAGGGGGAACACAGACAATGAGCAAGAAGTAAACATGTCACTCAGCCTTGGTTTCTCTCCACCTTCCATGGCAGGTCCCAGGTTTTTGGTACATTATGGTATTCTTCACTCCTAGAATGGTACCTAGTACTCAGTGTTCAAGAAAGGTCCAGCCCTGGTTAGTGTGGCTCAGTGGATTGAGTGCTGGCCTTCGAACCAAAGGGTTGCTTGTTCAATTCCCAGTCAGGGCACATGCCTGAGTTGTGGCCAGATCCCCAGTAGGGGGCGTGCGAGAGGCAACCACACACTGATGTTTCCCTCTCTCTCTCTGAAAATAAATACATAAAATCTTTAAAGAAAACTCTAGGTCCACTTAATGAAGAGATAAACAATACCCACCCTCCCAGAGGCACACCTGATCTCTTGGGGAGATGGTCCTGAGTCCATGCTGCTCGAACCCGGGCCTGGTTGGATGTGAAGGAAGCCAACAAATAGCCAGCCCTGAAACCGTGGCTATCAGAACCCTGGGTGATTAAACGTCCAAGGCCAGTGGAGGGTCATTACACACTCAAGTGGAAAGAGAACTGATGTCTTTTGGGGTTGACACACCCCTTCCCTTTAGATGCAAATTGTGAGTTTCAGGTTAACCCACTTGCCCCAGGGCTACTCAGCCAGGGTGGGGACTAAGCCAGTATGCTTAGGTGTTGTCACCAACTTTGTCCCTGAGTCACCAGCTGAATCTGGGGCAAGTCACTTCTTCAGCTCCTCCAGTTTCTCATCTATCCAATGGGACTGTCTAGTCAGACATTGGAATCTGTCCCCAAACATTTTATTATGAAAATGTTGAGACATGGAAAGTGGAAGAAATACAGTGAAACCTAAATACCCCCCACCCAGGTTCACCTGCCGCACTGCTGGGCTTTATCACATCTGTGCGTCTGTCCATTGTTTAAAGCCATCTTTTTTGATGCCTTTACAAGTAAGTGGCAGACATCTGTTTACCTTCCCCTGATTACATCATTAACCAGGTAATCCTAACTAACTCCTTGCTCTGATAAACTCTGAAGACTGTAATAACAACCCCCTGGGCTGGGCACTGGCTTTCATTTCAGTCTCAATTCTTATCCCCTTTTTGTCAAGGAGAAACAAGTTCAGAGAGGGTAAGAAACCATATCAAGGTCACACAGCTTGGGGATTCAAACCCAGCTCTGTCAGTCCTCAGGGTCCAGACTGTGAAGACTACATGAAATGGGGCAACGGACATGGACGTTCCTTTGGGACAGGGACAAAACAATATATTAGGACCAGAGAAGGTGTATCCACCCTTCCTCAACCAGCAATTACACTGAGACCCTGGGCTCCTGGTACAGGGTCCTTGCCTGCCAGTTTGGGACTTAATCCCATGAGTCACAGTATTTCCTAACATAAGGCTGGGCAGGTAACAAACCATCACAAATGTTTGCTGGTTAAACAAAGATTTCCAAAAAACAGTTTGCTTTGAGGCAAAAGGCTTCTCTCATAGGCCCTTTCGGTCACTCAACAAACATAGCTCTAGACATTGGACCTGGGATTATGAAAACCCTATGTCTCAACATGACCTTGAATTGCTGGGTCCCTCATTTCAACCTGTAATGGGTTGCTTTACGTATAACCGTGCAGTTAAAAAGGAATATCAGGAAAACCCCTATTTGCTGTGGAAGGATCCAGGACATCGGAGAACTAACCTGCCCTTTTCCTGGGGCCTGATGTCCTTTTCCATATCCAGCGCATTGCCTCCCTGTCCCTCTTCCCCTCCCAACGCTCCAGCCAGGAGCGCCACCTTCCCCGCAAGCGCCACAGCGTTCTCTATGCTATCCACTCTCACTTCCTGTCTTTCCGCACCCCACCGCCAGCTCTCCCCACCAGATCCCGTTTACTTCTAACGGCGTCTTGCACCTCATACCCGCCCAGCAGCCCAGCTCCTACGGTGCAGGGCCCTGATCAATATCTAGTCTGATCGCCCTTGCTTTACAGAGCAGAATGGCTTTTCTTTCTTTCTTTTTTTTTTTTTAATAAATGCTTTGCGCCTCTGAAAGTCTAAACTACGCTCATCGCGGTCCTCCTTTGCACTGGCAGCTACAGGGTTGAAAACTGCCGACCCAAGTTCTGTTTCTTGATCTAGGAGGGTGCTGGTGCCACGAGGGGTTTTAGTTTTCGGTTGAGCAGCAAACTTATGATCTGTGTTTTTCTGCATGAGCCGGGGCTGATCCGTGTATGTATGTGTAGCCCTTCAATAACAAGGGCTAACGAAACAAGAAAAAGCCTTGCCAATTCCAAAATAACCCTGCCGCCCTTCCAGATTTCGTTCAATGTGGAGAAGAGAAAGTTTCCATCGGAGACCTTTTCAGGACCTGGGTTTTAGCTTCTGGAGGGAGAAGGGAGGGAGAATCAGAGGGCACTGATTCCGGGGTGACCTCCGCCCTCTGACCGCACCCTTTAAATATGGCTGGTACAGCAGAAGTGCGCAGCCCCGGCTCCCTGCCCTGCCGGGAGATGAGAACCGAGAGCTGGCGCGGCGACCAAATCAGGCAGCTGCGAGCCTAGCCTGGCCTCGGGTCCTCAGCGCGGCAAGTGCGGGGGGCGGGGCATACCCGTCCATTGGCTCAAGACTGGGGGTGGGACCACTGCTCGAAGCCGCCCCCGACCCCTGCAGGGCTAAATGTGTCTCGCGCCAGCCGGAGGTATTATTCATTTGGGGGCGGGGCCCAAGTTTGTTTACACGCTGCCATTGGTTGGATTTGAATCGGCCCGACTGCGGGCGGGCCTTGGGGCGGGACTCTAGAGGACCCTGGTCCGTGCCTGACAGCTTCGCGCATGCAAGTGCCTGTGCAGCAGCACCCGCAACCAAACTTCTGGGACCCTGAAGGTGGGGGTTACCTTCAGCGGTTGTGAGCAGCTGGGGCCGATGGGCTGAGGCTTCCGCCCGTTACATGATAAACGTTAAGGGTGAAGGGCATTGTTTTTGTTTCCATAAAAATGCATAAGGCAAAACGAACCAGAAACGACCTGTCCATCGACGGGAAACTCCTTAAATAAACTGAGGTCCGACCCACAGTTGGACACGAAGTAACCATAATATGTGGAAGCAATACATGAACCGACACGAAATGAGCTGTGTATGCAGTCAATGGGGAAAAAAAGCAAAAGGGTTCAGAGCATGTACTAATTTGAAAGGTGCGGGGGCGGGAGTGTGGGGACATGTTGAAATGCGAGACTTGCCCTGGCTGGCATGGCTCCGTGGATTGAACGCCTGCCAGCGAATCAAAAAGTCTCCCGTTCGATTCCTGGTCAGGGCACAGGCCCGGATTGCAGGACGGGTCCCCGGGTCCCCCCAAATGGGAGTGTGAGAGGCAGCTGATGTTTCTCTCGCACATCAATATTTCTCTCCCTCTCTCCCTCCCTTCCCCTCTCTCTGAAAACAAATTAAATCGTTAAAAAGAAATATACAAGCCTTTGCTCGTTAAATGCCCAGAATATCTTCGAACGAAGAAAAAGAATGTTAACAGCAGTTGTCTGTGGGAAGAGAAATGGGGTAGGAGCAGGGTAGCTCTTTCGTACTTTTGTAAAACTTGAACGTGGTACCACCCGTTCAAAGAAACGCATAACAAAATATGAGGTTCTGCGAGATCTCCCTTTGCATCTGCTCCTCCACTCCTGCGTCTGAGAAAACTCTGCCCTCCATTATGGGTGTCAGCGATCTGCGCCCCCTGCACCCTACAGTGGCACTGGTGGGGAGGGACGGGCTGAAATTCATTTCTTCACCTATTCATGTACTGCCAGCTATGGCTTTATTTGTTGCTTTAAGCGACTCGGTAATCACCTGTGGACTTAACATCCTAGCTGTGCAACAGGGGCCACTTCCTGGGTGATGCTTAGGGGAGGATGAGGAGGAGGGACGGGTCCCCTGCTCTTAGGGAAGAGAAGGGAAAGTCAAAACTGGGAAAGGGCCCTTTAAGAAGGGAAGCTGGCCTCAGCTGGAGGCCTTGATGGGCAGAGGGGAGTTGTCCCGTTTAGTTAGAGGTTTATTACTCAATGTTCCAGGAGATCTGGAGGATGCGAAGGACTTCCTGCAACTAATGAGTTTTGGCCTGTTATGGAAATTACTTGTAAAACCTTTTTTGGTTTCAGTGCACTAACAGGGTTTGTGAAAGGTGGTTTATATGGCTGTGAAAGTCACTCACGCCTTGAGTGAAAATAGGCCAGGCTACAGGATGATGGAGTCACAAGTAATGCTTAACTGAGCTGGGGCTGCAGACCTAGGCACCTACCATATTCCACCGTGTATAATGCGCACCTATGTTCTGTGCGTATTATACACGGGATTATTATGCCCATTATTATACCCATGGTATGTAATCATTATACCCGTGATTAATGCACATCCTTATTTTCCCCTAAAAAATGTGGGCAAAAAAGGTGAGCATTAAACATGGCCAAACACGAGTTAATAGATAAACTTCGGGGACGCCCCAGTGGTCCTAGCAGGTAGGAGGTTCTAATACCATTCCTGGTTTACAGATGAGGAAACTGAGTCACAGAGAGGTTACAGAATTGCCAATAAGGAGGTACAAGGATTCAAAATCAGGCTGCCCCTGCTCCAAAGTTCACACTTTTAGCTACCACATTACACTTGCCACATTACACTAAAAAATTTCTGGCTTTTATTGCATTGTTTTAAAAGCTATAAGAAGCATCGTATACCTGAAACCTATATAATTGTATCAACCAATGTCACCCCAATAAATTCAATTAAAAAGGAGGGGGGAGTTATATGAAGCTTGATGAGGATCCTTTTTTTTTTTATTTAAGATTTTATTCATTTTTAAAGAGAGGGAGGGAGGGAGAAAGAGAGGGAGAGAAACATCAGTGTGTGGTTGTCTCTCATGCGCTCCCTACTGGGGACCTGGCCCCCACCCCAGGCATGTGCCCTGACTGGGAATGGAACCAGTGACTCTTTGGTTCACAGGCCTGCATTCAATCCACAGAGCCATACAAGCCAGGGCCAGATTTAATTTTTTAAATATTTTATTTATTTATGTTTAGAGAGAGGGGAAGGGAAGGAGAAAGAGTGGGAGAGAAACATCAATGTGTGGTTGCCTCTTATGTGTCCCCTACTGGGTACCTGGCCTGCAACCCAGGCATGTGCCCTGATTGGGAATCAAACCAGCCACCCTTTGCTTCACAGGCCTGCGCTCAATCCACTGAGCTACACCATCCAGGGCCAGATTTAATCTTTGGAAGTACCTTTCACACAGGAAAAGTCCTGCCGTTGGCCCTCCGACCCCTCTGGGCCAGGCACACTTCTTAGCTTTTCATATACATGAGCTCACTGAATCATGACTACAAGCCGGAAGTCTGAATTATCATTCTCCTTCCACAGATGAAGAAACGGAAGCCCAGAGAAGTGAAACGACGGGCCCAAGGTCCCACAACTCTGCAAACAAGAAGAGGAAGACAAGGGAACAGGCAGGTTGCAGCAGGAGAGGGAGGAAGGTGTCCACAGTTGAGAGAGAGAGAGAGAGAGAGAGAGCACGTGAGTGAAGCTGAACCATCGGGCTGATGAGCGCGAGACAATGGCTTTGGCGAGGCTGAGGTCAGTTCATCTGTCACTAGGCAAATGCAAATCAAAACCACAGGGACAGACTACTTCCCACTCCCTCGGATGGCCATAATCCAAAAAGGAAGGAATAGCAAGTGTTGGCAGCCCGTGGGGAAATCAGAACCCTCCCCCCCAATCAGAACCCTCCCCCCCAGACCACGCCAGTGGGCGCAGTGGTGCAGCTGACAGAAAAGTTTCCTGCTTCCCCAACCCGCGGCCCACGGAATGACTGTGTGGCCGCTGCTAGGTATACACGCAAAAGAATGGAAAGCAGGCGTGTAAACAGTAACTCACACACAAATGTTCATAGCAGCACTGTTTGCAATAGGCCAGAGGCAGAAACCACCAAGATATCCATCGATGGATAAATGAATAGGCAAAAGGCGGTAGGGCCATTCAACGGAATATCATTCCGCCACGGAAGAACGAAGTGTTGATTCATGCTATAGGAACCTTAGAAACTTTATGTTAAGTGTGAGAAGTAGATAGGAAAGGCCGCGTAGTGTATGATTTCATGTGTTTATTTATGGAGAGAAGGGAAGAGAGGGAGAAAGTGAGGGAGAGAAACATCAATGCGTGGTTGCCTCTGGCACACCCAGCCCGCAACTCAGGCATGTGCCTCGACTGGGAATCGAACCTGCAGCCTTTTGGTTCAGAGGCCAGCACTCAATCCTCTGAGCCTCACCAGCCAGGGCAAACTTTATGATATAATATTTTTTAATTTAAATATTTTTTTATTTTAACAAGGTGGTGAGAAAGCAGAGGTGTTGATTACATGTGAATTAAAAACAGTGCCTATGGCCAAGTCTACAAGGAGAGCAGCCAGAAAGAGCTGGGAGGGGCTGGTGGAGGGAAGGAACGCGGAGGTCTGGGGAGATGGCATCCAAGTGCGGTCCAGTCCTCGCACCTGCTCCAGAGGGTCCAGAGGGGTTCCTGAGAGTCTGGGGAGACCTCCTGGAGCTCTCACCGGTGTACAGAGGATACAGGCTCAGCCCACCCTCCAGGATAGACAAGGCTAGGATAGGGGAGTCCATAGCAGGCACCTGACTCAGCCCGAAGTTCGGGGAGGCTTCCTGGAGGAGGAGATAAAGAGGAGTTTGACAGGAGAAGCTCCCGCAGAGAGCAGTGCGGATCGTATTCTGGGCCTAGAGTGGAGAGGCAGCCTGGGGTTTCTACAGCACAGAGCGACCTTGACACCTCCCTGATCAAACCCCTCCTGTGACTTCCTGTTGCCCCTGAGGTAATAAAGTTCACATCCTACAGCTTGGCATCAGTTCATTCCACACACACTCCCTGAGCACCTGCTCTGTGGGGAGGGCCGGGTGGCAGGGAGGGGGGGATAATGCAGAGGACACAGCGGTGATGAGAAAGGCCCAGCGCTTCCCTCACGGGCTCGCGCCGCAGGGTGGAAGACAAACATAAAACAAAGCACTTTGCATGGTGTGATAGACACCAGCTCAGTTGCTGCACTGAGAACTCAGGCGGAGGTGAGGGGATGACCCAGCGGAGGAGACCCAGCCCCCAGGGACTTTCCAACCTCTAGACTAATTTCTAAAGTACAATTTCGCAATTCTTGCTCCTCTGCTGTGTGTCCCTTTCGTTTGTTTTTACAACCAGTTTTTTTCTTTCTCCTTAAATGGGTCCTCAGGGGGCTCCCTGAAATAGTCATGAAATCGCAGGTGTGCGAGACTGCTTCCTTTTCCCCCACCTAACCTTTGTTAAAATAAATGCATGACCATTAAAAGAAGTCACCTGGAAATGATCTCTCGTGCTGCTCTGGGAACCTTTGACCTGGCCACTGGAGATTAAGGGAGGCCCTCCTGAGGGAAGTCAATTATAAGATAAGACTTGCAAGATAAGGAGACTTAGTCAGACAGGGGTGGAGGGGAAGAGCAGGTGCAAAGGCCCAGAGGCAGCAGCTTCTGGGAAAATGGGCAAGTTCCTGGGGTGTCAGGAGCAAGGCTGAGCGAGGCTGAGGAAGCAGGTGGCCTTACAGGTACACCAGCTATTTGGAGGTTGATCCCGAAGGTGATAACACGCTTATTGAAGGCTTTGTTGTCACTGTTGTTGGTCCTGTACAAGTCACACACCACAAAACTCACTAACTTGCCCTGGCCGGGTAGCCTGATTGGTTGGAGCGTCGTCCCAGGCCTCTGGGGTTGCAGGTTCGATCCCTAGTCAGGGCATGTGCAGGAATTGACCCGTCAGTGCCTGAACAGGTGGAAGTGAAGTAGCAAATGTGTATTTCTCTCCCTTTCCCTTCCTTCCTCTAAAAGAAAAAAAATAAGCCCTGGCTGATGTGGCTCAGTGGATTGAGCACCATCCTATGAATCAAAAGGTCGCCAGTTCAATTCCCTGTCAGGACACACGCAGGCTGAGTCCCCAGTTGGGGGCATATGAGGGGTGACGGATGGGTGTATCTCTCTCTCACATTGAAGTTTCTCTCCTCCTCTTTCCCCCTCCCTTCCCCTCTCTCTAAAAGTAAATTTTAAAAATCTTTTTTAAAAATGAAGAAGAATTAGACTGTACAAGTCAGTGGTTTTTCATGAATTCTTAATGCCTTGCGACCATGACCACTGTCTAGCTCCAGATCATGCATCCTGCCCAGACACGTCCCCAAAGGATTTTAGGAAGGGGGAGACTTGATCAGCTTTCCCCGGTCCTGGCATCCCTTTGGCCGTCGCAGGGAGAAGAGGGGAAGCAGACAGCCCTGTGAGAAGCTGGGGCTCACGGTCAGAAAGAGGACGTCAGGAATCCGACGGATCTTGGTTCAAATCACGGCTCCTTTGTTTAGTAACCACAGCCTTGGGCAAGTGACTAAACCTCTCTGAGCCTCAGCTGTCCCATCCGAAAAGTGGGACTAAGTCTTTGGGTCACGGTGAGGACTGGCGAGGACACAGACCTGGCACATCAGGTGGGGTCAGTTCCTCACTGGCATCGTCGTCATTATCCGCACCCACCTCCGGGACCCGGAACAACAGCAAGTGCTTCGGGTCCTCGGATGTGGTTGCTTTTTGGCAGATTCTTGCAACAAGCAACCTTGTAAGCAGGTGCTGTTATCATCCCCACTGAGAGAGGAAGAGCCCATCAGGGCTGCCACAGCAGACTGTGGTAGACCAGATGGCTCATAAGGGATTTATTTTGCACAGTCTTGGAGGCTGGGAGGCCGAGATCAAGAGGCCAGCAGATTTGGTGCCTGCTTCCCAGCTCCTAGTCAGCTATCTTCTTGCTGTGTCCCCTTCATGGAGGAAGGGGCGAGGGAACACCGTGGGGTGTCCTTTATCTATTTTTTTTAAAGATTTTATTTATTAATTTTCAGAGAGAGGAGAAGAGAGGGAGAGAAACATCAGTTGGTTGCTTCTCACCTGACCCCAAATGGGGGCTTAGCCCGCAACCCAGGCATGCGCCCTGAGTAGGAATTGAACCAGTGACCTTTTGGTTCGCAGGCTGGTACTCAGTCCACTGAGCCACACCAGCCAGGCTGCGGTATCTTTCCTAAGGGTACTAACGCCATTCACGAGGCTTCCACCACCTCCTACAGTCACATTGGAGATTAGGTTTCAGTATATGAGCTGCGGGGTGGGGGACCCAAACACGGAGTCTAGAGCAGGAGGACACTGAGGCACACAGCGGTAAAGTCACTCCCCTGAGGCCACCTAGCTAGCCAAGGGCGGGACCAGGATGAAAGCCCAGATCTCCAGCCTCCTGCCCTTCTGTGCGAGATGGCGATTGTTGGTCTAAGGTGAAAGGTCGTCTCCTGGACCACGTGCAGATGCAGGGACGGAATCAAGAGGACTGACCCACAGGGAGAGAGAATGGCCTGGACAGCAGTGCAGTCCAGGCTGAGCCCCTCACGGCCACCCGGGAAGAAACCCTTTCTCGCCCTAGACGGAAGGAGCGAAGGAGGGGCAGAGAAACTGGCATGGGCCTGGTCCCGAGGCAGGAGGCAGGTTACCGGACTCTGGTGCTGGGTGAAGGTCAGGGTGGGCAACGGGTGAGGAGCGAGCTAGGGAGTTCCCCCAAATGGCCACAGGGACCCACAGAAAGAAGGGAAGAACAGGGTGAAGTCAGAAAACAGGAACGTTGAGCAGATGGAATATACCGGCTGCGGGGACTCCCACTCATGGGGGCCAGTGAGCGTCACACTGACCCTCCTCAGCCTACCTCCCCCCTATGCCCCCTGGTGCAGAACCTTGGCCTTGCAACTTCGAAGCTCCTCCCACCGAGAGATGGCATCCGCTTCCCCAGCCCTCCCCAGTGGAACTTGCCATCGGCCTTGGCCAGTAGAAGATGGCAGAAGTATACAAGTTCCGAGACTGAGCCTTGAAAAAAATGTAAAAATTAAAAGAAAAAAATCTGAGTCTGGAGAGGCTCTGAGTGTCTCTCTCTCTCTCTCTCTCTCTTCTCTGCTTCCGCCTGGAGAACACGCCCAGGCTGGCTGGCTGCAGCGAGGTGAGGGAAAGGTGCAGAAGATACAAGGTCAAAGTCACTCTAAACTCACCCAGCCTCCAGCTAATGAAGTGCAGGATGGCAGATTCAGGCTTGAACCCTTGGAGCCTGGCCGGGATAAGGAGTAGTGACCAGCTGACCCGAATACGCGTGAGGAAAAAGTAAATGCTGTCGTTTTAAGCCACTATATCTCCCAAGATGGCTCATTACGCAGCTGTAGCTGACCCAGAGGAGAGATTAAGAGCTAATACGAATGGGGACGCCCCCACATCTGCCTTCTCGTGCCAGGGAAAGGCAGCAGGAGGAAAGCACTGAGTGCTCAAGGAAACCCCAAATTCTCTCACCTTCCCTTCACCAGCTTCCCCTTGAAACTCTCGTCCCAATACCCAGATCTGTGTGCTGCTAAGAACGCACTATGTCCCCCACGACAAAAGAGACACACAGTCAGCCAGTAACAGCTTTGCCTCTTGTGTGGTTTATGAGCTGAGAACTATTGTTACCGTTTAAGTAAAGAATCAGGCTCTTAAAGTCATAGGCGTTGATGATCTTGCTGAATTTCGAGAAAGGAGGTGATAGGCACGGGTAGAAGGGAGAGGAGCGCCAACCTCCGCCACTCACGTCACCCGCACTGAGGTGGCTTTTGGTGGCGTGGCCTTCATTGTGTCCTCTCTTCTTTTCTGCACCGGACGAGGGGACCCTCAGGGCTTTGATAAGGAAGGATGGGGGTCTGTGAACGTCGACGCTTCTGTTAGGAAAGTGCGTGTCCCAGGCATCCTCAGACGCAGGACACACTTGGATTTTGTTTTCTTCAAGGCAAAAGCTGCTACTTCGGAATCAAAGCCTTGGTTTCTGAAAGGACGAGGCGGATCGGAGCGTGGGTCCATCTGCCGGGTCGGGCTGTTGCTGCTCACGCTCAGAACACCACCGAGCAAGGCAGAACACAAAACAAAATCTACCCTCCACACACTTGTTTTTATCCTCACCTGAGGACAGTTTTTCATTGCTTTTAGAGAGAAAGGAAGGGAGAGAGAGAAACATCAGTGTGAGAGAGAAACATCAATTGATTGCCTCCCGTACATGTCTCCACAGGGGACGGAACCCACAACCGAGGCAAGTGCCCTGACCGGGAATGGAACCCGTGGCCTTCGGGTTTACCAGACAATGCTCCAATCAACTGAGTCACATCGGCCAGGGTGGTCCACAATTTTTTTGGCCTCTCTCCCTAATGCCTTTTACTTCTTTAAAAAGACGTTATTTATTTTTAGAGAGCAGGGAAGGGAGAGAGAAAGAGAGGGAGAGAAACATCAATGTCTGGTTGCCTCTCATGCGCCCCCTAGTGGGGACGTGGCCCCCAGCCCAGTGCCTTTCAGAAAGGACTGCAGCAGCTGGGTTGGAGCCAGACTGGAGAGGGAAGAGGAGGAGGAAAAAGTACAGGAGAAGCAGGTTCAGGAAAGAGAGGGACGAAAGGAAATAGATCATCAATCCTTGAGAGAGGGTATGGAAGCCAGGGGTCGGGGAGTTAAAGTGAGTGGGCAACAAAAGACAAGAAGATGAGGGGGCTTGTGCTCTGGAGATGGGCAGCAAGGGGCTTCCCATCTGATGGCTTCGGTTTGCACAGGGAAGTACCAGGTGGGACGTGGTCCTCCGCTGGAGGGCAGGTGGGGTGTGGGTGGGGAGGCCTGAAAGGAAACACTTCTCTTTCCACACAGCAGCGCATCAGAGACGCGGAGATAATGCCCTGCGCCCTTTCCAGGTCTGTGACTTCTGATTCAGGTAAAACCCGTCGGGCGGGCTGGGTGGTTTCCCCCTGCTGCCTTTACCTGGCACGAGGAGGCAGGTGGCTGGAGCCCAGCCAGGTGTGCGCTCCGGAGGATGAGAGAGGTGAGGAGTTGAAAGGTGCTTGAAGAAAAGGATCCAAAAGATGATTCAAAAGATGAATCACAGGAAGTGTAGCTGAGCAAAGCGAAGAAGTGATGAAAAGGCAGTGGGGAGGAGACCGGCACCCCGCTCCCTTTCGGATTTTCCTTCTAGTTCTCTGGTTCCTCTTTTTTAAAATACATTTTTAAAAGATTTTCTTCATTTGTTTTTGGAGAGAGAGGGGAAGGGAGGGAGAAAGAGAGGGAGAGAAAAATCAATGTGTGGGTGCCTCTCACACGCCCCCTACTGGGGACCTGGCCAGCAACCCAGGCACGTGCCCTGACTGGGAACTCAACAGACAACCCTTCGGTTCATAGGCCAGAGCTCAATCCACTGAGCCACACCAGCCGGGGCTGGTTCCTCTTTTTCAGTGAATTTCTCCTCAAATGCCTGCACTTTTCATAGTGTAAATCTGCCCCCTCCTTTGCTGCCTGGTCTTCCTAAGCACTCTCGCCCCTCCCCAGAGTTTGGTGACTACAGTTAACCTTGATCTCAGTGTGAGAAGCACTAGCTGAGCCTACTCAAGAGATTAGGTAGCCCTGGCTGGTGTGGCTCAGTGGGCTGAGCAAGGGCCTGTGAAACAAAGGGTAACCAGTTTGATTCTCAGTCAGGGCACATGCCTGGGTTGCAGGCCAAGTCCCCAGTAGGGAACGTGAGAGAGGCAACCACACATTGATGTTTCTCTCCCTCTCCCTCCCTCCCTTCTCCTTTCTCTACAAATAAATAAGTGAAGATCTTTTTTAAAAGAGAGAGGGAGATCAGGTGGTCTGCATGTGGATGGGGAAGCTCATGAGTCAGTGAAGGCTTTCTTGAAAGCCTTCCCATTTTTCTCTCTGTGACTTCCCAGATGGGTCACTGTCCCCCATCTGTGGAACCGATGCCACACTGATGTGGGTTGGTGATCACATTCAAACCCAGGTCTCTGGGTCCTAACTCATCCGATTACTAGGTTGGTCTCTCTGTGCCTAAAGTTACTCATCGGGAACACGGGGCTAATACCAGGGCCTGCCTCACAGGCTGTTTGTGAGGGTTCAGCGAGCTGACCTATGTATAGTGCTTCCGCGTCTGCCACGTGTTCGGTAACTCCACATACGTGTCGCGTGGAGTCCGTTCAGGGTGGAGCTGTAATTGTAGAACGTAATCTGCAGACAACTGCAATTTCAATTTTAGTTCCATTTGAACTTCCTTAATACATTGAAGTCTATTAAATTTTTCAGTTTCAGGCAATCAATAAATGGTACATGTTAATAAATACATTTAAGTTAATGCACTTTAGTTTTAATAATTAGGTTTGAAGGTGATTTTAATTAATAGGGTTTTTTAAAGATTTTTTTATTTTGTTTTTAGACAGAGGGGAAGGGAAGGAGAGAAATATCAAATGTGTGGTTGCCATTCATGCACCCCCTACGGGGGACCTGGTCTGCAACCCAGGCACGTGCCTTGACTGGGCATCGAACCAGTGACCTTTTGGTTCACAGGCCAGTGCTCAATCCACTGAGCTATACCGGGGAGGGCTACATACTAAGGATTCTTAATCTACTCATTCAATCAACGAATATTACTGAACACCTGTGGTGGTAAAAAGGATGGGCTTATTCCTAGCTGTGTAGCCTTGGGAAGGTTACTTAACCTCTCTGAGCTGGCTTCCTCATCTAGAAAATCATTATGATCATAATATTCCCATCTCATCAGAATGTTGTGCCAAGTACAGCTTGACAAATGTTTCCTGTCTATATTATAGATTATAATTAGGGTAACCGACAGTCCCGGTTTGCCTGGAATTGAGGCGTTTCCAGGGGACACAGGGCTTTCGAGGCCCTAAGTTCTGGGCGAATTGGGATGAGCTGCTCATTCTGCTATAAATATATGTTACTAATAATAGTACTGATTATTATGATGCCTTACTAAGTGACACGGGAGACAGACTGTTGAATAAGGCCAGACGACGCTTTCAGGAAAACACATAAATCTGATAGGAGAAGCAAGAGAACCACCGAGAAAACCAAAAACGGCATTATGAAATACGTTTTGTAACATATGGAATCGTCAGAAAGGTCACTCTAACTAGAAATAGCTACCGTGGGAGACCGGGTGCTGTGATTTTCGCACGGTGCCCCAGAGAGCGTTCTGCACATGGCAGGCAGGCGGAAGGCATCTGCTGAATGTCTCGCGAGATGACGAGGCACAAATGGGACGGTGCTGCGGGAGCGCTCGGCATTCTCCAGCCCAAGGAGCTGCTCCGTTCTCTTTCCTCCTCCATAACCGTCAGCCGCCAGTCACTCTCGGTCACTGAGCCAGTGAAATGGTATCTGCTCCTGCGACCCTGTCATTTTCATGGCTAAATATGAAGAGGCAGACCCTTCCTTCCTTCCTTTCCTTCCTTCCTTCCTTCCTTCCTCTCTATCTTGGTGTCACGGTTTTTCAAGTCCTAATTTCAACCAGAAACATCTTGCCGATGTCTCTAAAATAGATGTGGCCATGCCATAACCCCTTCGAAATTTAAAAAAGACTGAGGGTTGACCTGGATGGTGTGGCTCAGTGGATTGAGCGCTGGCCTACGAACCAAAGGGTTGCTGGTTTGATTCCCAGTCAGAACACAGGCCTGAGCTGCAGGCCAGGTTCCCAGTAGAGGACATGTGAGAGGCAACCATGCATTGTTGCTTTTCTCCCCCTCTTGCTCCCTCCCTTCCCCTCTGTCTAAAAAATAAAATCCTTAAAATATATTGAGGGTTTTTTAATTAATTTTTTATTGGACTACAATTCACAGAACATCAAGTTATCCGTTTTAAAGTACACAATTCAGTGTCATTTGGTACATCCATAGTGCTGTGCAATAATTACTTCCGTCTAGTTGCAGAACATTTTCTTTTTAAATTATGTATGTACGTATTAATTTATTTATTTAGAAATATTTTATTTAGAGAGCAGGGAAGGGAAGAAGGGAGGGAGACAAACTTCAATATGTGGTTGTCTCTCGTGCGCCCCCTATTGGGCCCTGGGCCCGCAACCACGCCATGTGCGCTGACTGGGAATCAAACCAGCAACCCTTTGGTTCACGGGCCAGCACTCAATCCACTGAGCTACACCAGCCAGGGCTAATTTTTAAATATTGATTTTAGAGAGAGGAAGTGAGGGAGGGAGAGAGAAACATGGATTTGTTGTTCCACTTATTGATGCATTGACCAGTTGCTTATTTATTCTCTGATCGGGGATCGAACCCACAACTTTAGCATATCAGGTTAACACTTTAACCAAATGAGCTACCAGGCCAGGGCCTAGTTGCAGAATGTTTTCATCACCTCAAAGGAAACTCATCCTCATTAAGGAGTCAGTCCCCACTGTCTGACGCCTCAAACGCAGGTAGCCACTAACCTACTTTCTTTTAAGATTTTATTTGTCTTTTTAGAGAGGGGGGAAGGGAGGGAGATAGAGAAACAGTAATATACAAGAGATACATCAATTGGTCTCCTCTCACCTTCCCCCAACTGGGGAACCTGGCCCACAACCCAGGCATGTGCCCTGACTGGGAATTAAACCAGCAGCCTGTTGGTTCACAGGCCGATGCTCAGTCCACTGAGCCACACCAGCCAGGGCTAACCTGCTTTCCGTCTCTATGGATTCACTTGTCCTTGACATTTCATGTAAATGGAATCATACCATGTGACCTTGTGTATCTGGCTTCTTTCCCTTGGTATGTTTTCAAGGTTCATTTCGCGTTGCGGCATAGGCCAGTGCTTCATTCCTTTTTATGGCTGAGTAATATTCCGCTGTACGGCTGTACCACATTTTGTGTGTCCGTTCCTGTCCTGATGGAGATTTGCGTTGTTCCCACCTTCTGCATGTTACGATCAGTGCTGACGGGAGTTTTTTAAGGCGTTTTCATCTGGAGGGGCTGTCCTGATGGGGAATGCCCTTCCACACACAAACCTTTCCCACGAGTCTCCACTGATAAATTGTGGCAAAAGATCACTCGCACCCACCCCGGTGTGGGACATCTCCCCTCCTCCGGACATGGAGACGGTTGCCATCCCGAGGCCGGTTGCAGCCGCCTGCTTCCACCCCACTGGTCTCCCCCTGTGGCCGTGCTCGGCGGTTGGAGCTGCCTGGCCTTTGTGAGGCTCCCCCACAGGCGGGAATTCTTAGTCTGCTCTGGGCCAACCGAGAAGCAAATCAGGGAGATGGATTGTTCTGGAGATTTCCCGGCATATTTTTTTTTCACTTAACGAGGCTCATTGCATTTTCTTTTTCATCTCTCCAGCATAAATTCGGAGCAGAAGATGGACAAACTCGCGATACTTCTTAATGCACATTAAGTACATGGAAGAATCCTTGTTAAATCAATGCTGGAGGCTCAGTCCCGTCTTGCTGAGTGGGCTAGACTCGCTCAGAGCCACCTCCTTCCTGAGTGTTAGCCCTTTTATTTATTTATTTTAGAGAGATGGGGAAAGGAGGGAGAAAGAGAGGGAGAGAAACATCAATGTGTGCTTGCCTCTAGCACACTCCATACTGGGGACCTGGCCTGCAACCCAGGCACGTGTCCTGACTGGGAATCGAACCAGTGACCCCTTGGATCGCAGGCCTTCGCTCAACCCACTGAGCCACACTAGCCAGACTGGGTTGCAGGCCAGGTTCCCCAGTAGGGGGCGCTTAAGAGGCCACACATTGATGTCTCTCTCCCTCTTTACCTCCCTTCCCCTCTCTAAAAATAATTTTTTTTCAAAAGAAGTTAAATTTCTTCTCCAGTGTGACTGTGCCAATTTTACACATTGCCAGCATAGTACGCGTACCCCTTGACCCACCCGACAGAAAAAAACTAAAACGTTTGCCTTGCTGGTAGGTGTGCCGTGGTATCTGTGGCTTTAATTTGCATTTCCTTGTTATTGTGGTCAGGCCTCTTTTCACCCGTTTCCCCTTGTAGGAAGTGCCTCTTCTTCTCTTTTATTCTTTTTCTTATCGGGTTGTCACATTCATTTGCAGACTTTTAGACTAATTTCTGAACGCGCTAATTCTTTGGGTTACGCATTGCAAGTGTCTTCTCTGTCCCTGATGCGTCAGTCACAGGGCTGAGAGATGTCAAGTTTTGTTGTTTTTTTTCCAGGAGCATAAGTCCTGTTCTTTGAACCCTTATCTACCCAGTGGCCAGGGGCCTCATTTCCTCCATCAAGAGCATAGATTACACTGCTGAAACTCAACAGTTCAGAATGTTTGCTAAACAAATGAAGAAGGCCTCCTAAAATGAAGAACTGTTCCTAAATTCCTGCCTTGGCATAACCTATGTGATCTGCCCCCAGTTCCCTTTTTCCTTTACTCACATGGTTATTATAGTCACACTGGTTTGTGCTCCTCTTCAAATGGGCCCACACCCCTCGCTGCCTCAGGGCCTTTGCACTTGCTCTTCCCCCAGGGAGTTTTGTAGGTTCCCTCCTCACTTCCTTCAGGTCTCTGCTCAGCATAACCTCCTCACTTAGAGAGGCCTTTACTGATCTGTATTAAAAAAATATATAGTATCCGCTGCCCTGGCTGGTGTAGTTCAGTGGATTGAGCGCAGTTCTGTGAACCAGATGAGTGCAGTTCAATTCCCAGTCAGGGCACATGCCTGGGTTGCAGGCCAGTTCCCAGCAGGGGACTCATGAGAGGCAACCATACATTGATATTTCTCTCCCTCTCTCCTCCACCTCTAAAAATAAATGAGTAAAAGATTTTAAAAAATAGCATCCTCTAACACTATCCTCTCCCCTTTATTTTGCACTGAAGTATAACCACATTGCGTTATAAATGTATTTGCTTACCTCCCAGCGGAGGTATGCTGTCCAGTCCCTGAGTCACTAGCGACAGGTGGCTATGGAGCCCTTGAGATGTGGCATATAAAATATATACCACATATGGGGGATAAAGGTGAAAAAAAGGCAAAAAAAACCATAAAAATAAAATATATACCAGATTTATAAGAGTCCCCAAAAGAATAAATTATCCCGTTAAAATTTTTTTATTGATTGGTGCAGCCACCATAGAAAACAGTATGGAATTTCCTCAGAAAACTAAAATCGGAAGTGCCTTCTGACCCAGCAATTCCGACGCTGGGATTATACCCTAAGAGCCCTGAAACACCAATCCAAAAGAACCTATGCACCCCAATGTTCATAGCAGCACAATTTACAATAGCTAAATGCTGGAAGCAGCCTAAGTGCCCATCAGTAAATGAATGGATCAAAAAAACATGGTACATTTACACGGTGGAATTCTACGCAGCAGAAAGAAGGAGCTTACACCCTTTGCAACAGCATGGATGGAACTGGAGAGCGTTATGCTAAGTGAAATAAGCCGGGTGGTGAAAGACAAATACTATATGATCTCACCTTTAACTGAAACATAATCAACAAAAGAAAAAAGCACACAAAATAGAATGAGAGTCATTGAAATTAAGAACAATCTAACAATAGCGATAGGGAAGTGGGAAGGGGACAGTGGGAAGAAGGGTTTACAGGAACTATTATAAAGGACACAGGGACAAAACCAAGGGGGAGAGTAGAAGCAAGGGAGGGAGGTGGGTTTGGAGGGGATGGGGGGAGGGGTGGGGAGAATATACAGATAACTGTAATGGAACGATAAAATAATTTAAATTAATTTTTTATTGATTATATGCTGAAATAACATTTTGAGTTAAATACAGTATCATTAGAGTTCATTTCACTTGGATTTTTAAACCTTTCCTTAAAAGTGGCTATCAGAGCCCTGGCTGCTGTGGCACAGTGGATTGAGTGCCAGCCTGCAAACCAAAGGGTTGACAGTTCGATTCCTCAGGGCACATTCCTGGGTTGCAGGCCAGGTCCCCAGTAGTGGGCACACAAGAAGCAACTACACATTGATGTTTCTGTCCCTCCCTCCCTTCCCCTCTGCCTAAAGAATAAAATAAAAATAAATATTAAAAAACAAAACGATTTTATCAAGCTACAATTTACACGAGTCACCCATTTTAATGTACAATCAAACAACTATTAGCTTGTCCGACCGTTCACTGTAAACTATTTTTAGAGTATTTACATCACCCCAATCAGCTCCCCCTCCCGCCAATTTACAGTCAATCCCCGTTTCTTTCCCAAGGTAACCCCTGCTAAGGAGCTTTCTGTCGCCATTGATTTTTCAGTGATCAATTTCTAAGGCATGAATTCCCATGTTAAGTTTTTCCAGGGTGCAAACTCCTTGGCCAGGCTGCACCCCCACGCGATTGCTCTTCCCGTTTTCTGTCTCATGTGCAGTTCAGAGCCAGACCCACGTGTGGCTCAGCGTCTGCTGACACAAAGGCGGAGCAGCAGCTCGTGTCCCGTTTGTGGGTCTCCAGCCCCAGGTCTCCCCAGCCCTAACGGCAGGCGTCGGTGTCCCCTGCCTGGGAGCACCACCGCTGCCTTGCGTGTCCCGGATCCTGCGACCCAGCGAGAGCTGCCGCGGCTCTCCCAGCCCGGATCCAGGAGCCCGCAGCCCGGGGCAGCCCACACTCAGGAGGCGGAGCTCCCCGGCGCCGCGTTCTAATGTCGCCCTCAAGGAACAATGGCCAGTGACCCCCGGCCTCCTGCGTGGATCCCGATGGGCCACCCTCTCCCCCAAGCCGCCCTTCCCCAGCTCCGCCTTCAGCGGCTCTCAACCCCAACCGCCCTCCTTCCAAAACAGGGACCAACCGCCTTCTCTCCCGCCCGCCGCCGGTCACCTGACCCCGCCCCCTGGGCCCCCCGCGTGGCCCCGCCCCTCGGTGACGGCCAACAACCCGAAACTGCGCAGCCGGCCCGCACGCGCTGGGAGCCCGGGCGTCGCGAGGCGTGCGCGTGGTCGCTCTGGGCTGCGCGAGGCAGCCCGAGGCCGGGCGCGCGCTCTCGCGCCGCTGGGGAGCGGGGCGCTCCGGGGTGAGCTGGGCTGCGCGTGCGCGCCGGGCCAGCGAGGAGCGCGTGGGAAGCCGGAGGCCGCTGGGAGGCCCACGAGGCGCGAGGCCCGGCGCGCGAGCCCCCGGGGGCGGGTAAAACCCGGTTGCTGCTGCCCTTGCCCCTTCCCCATCCTCCCTACCTTCTCTTTTCCGCCCCTTCCTCACTTTTAACCTCTATCCCCCTTAAAAATCTAATTCGTAATAACATATTTCTTTTTTGGGGGGGCCATTTCCCTTTCGAGAGGCGCAGTAGGCGCGGCGGGCACCTCTTACTCCGCGTCACGCACGCACCTTCTGCACCCCAACAGCTCTGGGCCCCACTGCACCCCCCGCGCCCCCCTTCACTTTGGAGAAGACGTTCCTCAGGGGTCCTTCAACCGCTGCACCCCCTTTTTTCCTACCCCGCCCCCCCAGGCCCCAACTGCTCCCTCCCAGCTCCCCAGCTCGCGCCGCGAGCCCTACCCGACCTCCTGCACTTTCTGCATTTCGGCCTTGCATTCGCTCTCTGCTTCCAGGCCCCTTCTAAAAATCCTTTCCTCCTAAAGAGCCCCAGCTTAGGGGACCCAGAATTGTTTCTTTTTAGGATCTTCCATCAGAAACAAACATCTCTCCTATGCTCCTTGGTTACCCCCTCCCCCCTCCTTTTAGGAATTTCCTCTAGCAAAAAAATCGTTTTTTCTTTCTCAGATTTTTCCCTCCATTGAGGGTCACCTTCCAACAAAAATCCTTCTCTCCCATCAAGAGTCCCCATTTTGGAATATCTTTTCACAGAGAACAAACCGGCTCAGTCCTTCCATTTTCTCTCCCATCTAATATTTATCTTTCCAACCTCTTCCCCAACTCTCCAACAAAAATCCCTTCCGTCACCAGTTCCTCCTCTCTCAGGCTTCTCCCAGCAAAACCCTTCAATTCCCCTTGCAGGCCGGGCGAGAGGGGAGAAGGTGGGGAGGGGGTGCGGGTGGTGAAAATAAGAAAATAACAACTTTCCCTTAACAACAAAACTCCTTTGTCTACCTAGATCACCCCAGTTTCGTATTTTCCTCCTCCTTCCCCAAATTGCCCATTTTTTCCAGTTTCACACCTGTGCCTTTGCTTCTTTGGGGACACGGGATCTGACTGCTCCTTCCTTTTCACCCCACCACCTGCTTTCAGGGTGAAAGAAGTTGGCTGAATGTCCTATATTTTTACCACCCAGCGTTCCAGGAGGAAATAGCCAATGGTCTGTCACCTGAACTCCCCTCCCTGTGGGGCCTAACCTGGGCCCTCCTGTTCCCTGGAGATTCCCTCCTCACTTGGTGAGTTTCCTCCCTTTGCCCTTGACCAGAGACACCCACTTTGTCAAATGGCTTCCTTCCTCGCTCAGAAGGATTTCTGATCCACCCAAGAGTCTCTGTACCAATGAGGAGACTAGCACAAGCTGCTGTTTTGGAAAGTCATGTAAGGAGAAGGTTTATTTATCGTGCATGTTGACTCTGGAAGAATGCAGGCATTTGTTAGGTTGGTACATGTTCTATTGTCGATTGCAAAACAACTTAGATACCTACAGGGGATGGGCAGCTAGAGCCCCAGAGTGTGGCCAACCAAAGATCACGTGACCCATCCAAGGGATGCCAGCCAGTGGAAACTGCCGTGCGGAAATGCCAGGACAGGGGTGCTCAAACTTAATTTTTTTTTGAGAGAAGACCAGAGCACTGTCTTTATGTGAAACCTTTTGATCTTTAAATGCTGACGAAGAATTTATTAAGTATTTAGAGATAGGGTAGGGTCCTTATAAAGCCTGTTGGCCACCAGTTTGGAATTTGGGGTTTAGGGTTTCTTACACACACACACACACACACACACACACACACACACACACACACCTGTTTGCGTACGTACAGAATTTTTTCCTCTTTAGAGCAGCAGTTCTCACACTTTGATCTTAGGACCCCCTTTACACTTAAAAATCACTGAAGAACCAGAGAGCATTTCTGCATGTGACGTGTACCAGCTGCTATTTGTTGTATTAGAAGCGTAATAAACTTTTTCAATATTTATTCATTTGCAATAAGTTCATTAGAGAGTAACATAATTGACATTTTTATTAAAAGCATGTCTTTCAGAACATAAAGCTTTAGTGAGGATAAAAGAAAAGGTGACCAAAAAAGAAAGAAAAAAATCTGTGAGAATAGTGGCATTATTTTACATGTTTAGGGTCACCTGGATTCTCAGATCTGCATTCGGCCTTTTGAGATTAAGTCCTGTAGCCTCTGGAAAGTTTCACGGAGAATAAAAAGGCAGATAACATCTGCATATTTTACTATGACAATAGTCTTGACCTTGCAGACTTCTTGAAAGACTGTTGAGAACTCCAGGGTCCCCCACATCCACCTTACCATGACAACTGCTAGTCTAGATTCAAATGCTTATTTGCATTGTCTGCTGGGATTAGCTTTTGGGGTGAGACACTTGGATGTCTCTTTTCTCATTTAGTTCATTCTACGTGAGACGATTCCCTAGAACATTTCCATGAGCACAGAATCCTTTTTAAAAAAATGTATTGATTGATTTAGTGAGAGAGGAAGGGGGAAAGAGAGAGAGAGAAATATCGATCTGTTGTTCCACTTGACACACTCATTGGTTGCTTCTTGTATGTGTCCTGACTGGGGATCGAACCTGCAACCTTGGCATATTGGAATGACACCCTAACCAACGGAGCTACCCACCTAGCACCAGAAAATTTTGGGGGGCATTGATGCTCTGGCCAAAGGATATCCGACAGATGTTTTCAATTTGACAACTAACTGAAAAATGTTTAAATTTACTGCAGGCTAAAGGAAACAGCTTTGTAGAATAAGGCAGGTATATTCAGAGTGCTCCCTCCTGCCCGAACAGTGCCCCAGTAAATCTAGTTTACCTCATTGTGCTGGAATGCTAGAGTCTAGAAGGGAACGGCAGGTGCTTTTCCAAGGAGGGTGTAGCATTTCCCAAAAAATCCCTCACTTCTACCCGCACCAGTCCTGGAAGGATGGGCTTTTTCTTTTTTTTTTATTCTCATATGAGGAAAGAGGATATTTATAGATTTGAGAGAGAAACATTGATCGGTTGCCTCCCATAATCAATCGAACCCACAGGCCTAGGTGGGTGCCTTGACTGGGAATCGAACCTGCAACCTTTTGGTGCACAGGACAACGCTCCAACCAACTGAGCCATACAGCCAAAGCAGTGGGCCTTTTTTAAAAGAAAAAAATGAAAATTGCTTTGGATCCTCAGAGCTGACTTAAATTGTTTTTCAAACTATTAAATGAGGCGTAAATGATGCAAATGGTCCTAAAGTTACAGTTTTTGTGACGCCGTAAAACCAAAATCAGTTCGCAAATTAAATACAAACGAAGCAACCAAACCAATGGAATTCAAAGTACAAACATGAATTGAATGAGTGAGGTGCTCTTTTGCTGACACTCAACTGCTTCTTTGAGACGAGCAGTTTGCAGACCCCCACACCAGGCCCTGTTGGGGTCAGCAGGCCCCGAGGTGTCTCAGCTCTTCCATGCCTCTCTCCGAACTGCAGCAAAGTCTCCAGTTGCACCAGGATGTCTTTTGGATTTTTTTTTAAAGATTTTATTTAGAGAGAGGGGAAGGGAAGGAAAAAGAGAGGGAAAGAAACACCAATGTGTGGGCGCCTCGAGCACCCCAAACTGGGGGCCTGGCCCAAAACACGGGCATGTGCCCTGATTGGGAATCGAACCAGCAACTCTGTGGTTTGCAGGCCTGCACTCAATCCACTGAGCTACACCAGCCCCGGCTCTGTGGGCTTTTAGTTGAGCCCAAAAGCATTATTATGAGCTAAATCCACCACTATTCTCTTCTCATTAGCCTGTGGCAAATAAAATAGCCCTTTTGAGCATGCGTGCAATTATTGGGTTGGCCAAAAAGTTTTAGCTTCTTCCACACAGTGGCACTAGGAGCGCTTAGTTGTCTTTAACTTCACTCAAAATAATTGTATTACATTGTATTGTGACAGCTGTCATATCTACTGTGCATTTTTTTAAAAACATCAGAATTGGTGAATTTTTGTGCAGCCACTTTAATATTGAAGGTGGAAGAAAATACGCAACGTTTAGTATTTCAAGAAAGGTGAAAACACAACCGAAATGCACAAAAAGACGTGTGCAGTGTACACAGAAGGTTCTGTGACTGATCGAACGTGTCAGAAGCGGTTTGTGAACTTCCTTGGCACTATTGACATTTTGGCCAAATAACCCTTTGCCGTGGGGCTGTCTTATGCATTGGAAGATGTTCAGCAGCACCCCTGGCCTCTACCCACTAGAAGCCAATAGCGGGAGACAGCCGACATACTCAAAATACCCAAATCGATACAGTTATCGGTGAAAATGAAAAATACGTCTTTTATTTTATGGGAGAAACCATCCAGACCCTTTGGCCAACCCAGTACAAACACCCTCTGGGCATTGAAACCAACCGGCGGTGCTGGGTTACAAGGTGGTACTCCACTAATCCAGATACACTGGTTTTCCTCTTTTAGCTTCTTTTCAAAACGAAAACACAAAATGAAAAAGTCCTTAAGAGTATTTGGACCCTTGAGCATGCCCACAAGGTGCCCGGGGAGCACAGACCCCACCCCACAGGGACTAGCAGGGAGCCCTTTACACAGAAGGCGCCAAAACTTGTTGACGGAAGGAGAGCAAGTTCCATGTTGGCTGATGGGCATTGCTTTACCATCTGTCTGGTAAGGGATGTAAATATCACAGCGTGGCCTTTGGACCACGGGCTGGCTCGGCCCAGGTTGTGAGCAGACCAGTTTGTCCTCGGACTACAGGGAGTGTGTTGGAAAGCAGGTGATGAGCCTTCGGGGAATTCGGAGGCACCCTGTCTCGCTCCCTGCCCTGACCCAGCACCTTTTGCGTCTTCCAGTTTAATTGGAGCAGCGCCGTGTAGAGATGAATGTAGAGGCCGTCAGTATTGTGTGGTGGGTAAGAGCACCAGCTCGGAGGTCCCAGTGTCTGAGTTTACAGTCTGGTCAACGACTTGGTGGGTATGTGACTTTGCACAAATGAGCCCGAGTCCCTTTCTTTGCAAAATGCAAGTGACAATAGAACCGGCCTCAGGTTTGTTGTGAGGAATGATTCAACACAAGTAAAACACTTGGCGTGATACCTGACAAGGAGATAAGGCTTAGTATTTTATTTCAAATAATGCTTTACATTGTATTAGCTTGTTTTTATTGGGAGAGGAAGAAACAGATGGGCCCTTTCCCTTCAGAGTGCTTGAAATTGTTTGTAGGAGCCCTGGCTGGTGTGGCTCAGTGGACTGAGCGTGGGTCTGTAAACCAGAAGATCACAGTTTGATTCCCAGTCAGGGCACATGCCTGGGTTGCAGGCCAGTTCCCAGCAGGGGACGCAAGAGAGGCACCCACACATTGATATTTTTCTTCCTCTCTCCTTCCCTTCCCCTCTAAAGATAAATTAAATCTTTAAAAAATGTTCTTAGGAGAACTTGAGAATTGGCAGAGAAATTCATTTTGCCTCAGAATATAAACTTCTGTAGTTCACACTCCCTTGACTGCAATTTAGAAACCCCCAAATCTCTGAGAATGCAGACATGTCTCCAACCTCATTTGGTAGCCAGATCTTAGCCCTGGCTGGTATGGCTCAGTGGATTAAGTGCAGGCCTGTGAACCAAAGGGTTGCTGGTTTGATTCCCGGTCAGGGTGCATGCCTGGGTTGCGGGCCAGGTCCCCAGTAGGGGGCACGCCAGAGGCAACCACACAGCCACGTTTCTCTCTCCCCCTCTCTTCCTCCCTCTCTTCTCCTCTCTAAAAATAAATAAATAGCTTCTGCCTTTCACTTCTACCAAGAAAAGCTATTAGAGTCCTGGCCAAGGTGGAGGTGTAGATAGAAACTCTTTGCCTCTCTTTGCACAACCAGAAGGAGGATAACAACCAACCTACAAACAGTAAGCAACCAGAAGTGCCAGAATCAAACCACATGGAATTCTGACAACCAAGGAATTAAAGAAACAGTCAACCAGAACAACCAGACCAGTAGGAAAGAGGGTGGACAGGCGAACTGAGAGAACCCGGGGCAAGGCAGTGGACTACTTAGGCGGGGCCCGCTGCATGGTAAACAGACTCAGAACTGGCTGTGGATTACGGCAGGGGTTCCCACAGTGGGAGAAACTCCCAGTGTCACACGAGAGTTTGTTGGAAAGTGGGACTAGAGACGAGTAGGCAACCTGCATTGTTCCCTCTCTGGCCCCTCCCTCACAGATAGTAGCCCAGCAGCCCAGCAAAGAAGGTTGCCCTGCCCAGGTGAATATCTCAGGTCCCGCCCCCTTACAACTTAACAGGTGCACCAAGACAAAGAAATATGGCCCAAGTCAAAGAACAGAGCACAACTCCTGAGAAAGAGCTAAGCAATGAGGAGATAGCCAACATATCTGTTGCAGAGTTCAAACACTGGTGTGATCAAGATGCTCACAGAACTTACTGAGCTTGGTTGCGAAATGAAGGCTACACAAAGTGAAATAAAGCAAAATGTTCAGGGAACCAACAGTGACAGGAAGGAAACCGGGACTCAAATTAATGATTCGGAAAAAAGTAAGAAATAAACGTCCATCTGGAACAGAATGAAGAACCAAGAATCCAAAAGAAAAGAGGAGAGGCTGAGGAACCTCCAGGACAACTTTAAACATTCCGATATCCAAATTATAGGGGTGCCAGAAGGAGAAGAACAAGAGCAAGAATTTGCAAACTTACTTGAACAAATAATGAAGGAAAACTTCCCCAGTCTGGTGAAGGAAATAGACTTCCAGGAAGCCCAGAGAATCCCACAGAAGTTGGACCCAAGGAGGAACCCATCATCATTAAGTTACCCAAGATTAAAGATAAAGAGAGAATCTTAAAAGCAGCACAAGGAAAGGAGACAGTTACCTACAAAGGAGTTCTCATGAGACTGTCAGCTGATTTCTCAAAAAAAAACCTTACATGAAAGAAAGGGCTGGAAAGAAGTATTTGAAGTCATGAAAGGAAAGGACCTACATCCAAGATGACTCTGTATAGCAAAGCTTTCATTTAGAATGGAAGGACGGATAAAGTGCTTCCCGGATAAGGTCAAGCTAACAGAGTTCGTCCTCACCAAGCCCTTACTATATGAAATGTTAAAAGGACTTATCTGAGAGATTGAAGATGATCAAAAACTTTGAGCAGTAAAATGACAACAAACCCACAAGTATCAACAACTAAACCTAAAAAAGAAAAAGAACAATGAAAACGCATACTAAGCAAACAACCAGAACAGGAACAGAATCAGAGAAATGGACATCACATGGAGGGTTATCAGTGGGGAGGGGGAGGGAGGAATGGGGGGGAAAGGTACAGGGAAGAAGAAGCATAATCGGTGGGCATAAAACAGACAGGAAGAGGTTAAGAATGGTATAGGAAATGGAAGTCAAAGAACTTACATGTACGACCCATGGACATGAACTAAGGATCAGGGAATGCAGGTGCGAGGGCCTGTGCAGGGCAGAGGGGAATAAAGGGGGGGGGATTGGAAAACCTGTAATAGCACAATCAATAAAATATACTTAAAATTTCTTTTTAAAGAAAATCTTTTAAAAATATCCTTTCTCATATTTCTATGTATTTATTTGTAGCTGGAGAAGAAGTCAGTCCAGCCCCCCATGGGCTGGACCCCCTTTCATTTATTCCTCACAACCACTTTACGATGGAACTACCCTGATGCCCCATTTACGGATGAGGACACTGGGTCTTGTGGAGCTTGAGTGACTTTCCCAGGGTCACACGGCTCTTAAGTGTCAGAGAACAGACCCCAGTACAGGTGTGTTGCAATGCCAAGTCTGCCTTCCGTCCAGCATGTTGTGTTGCCATCTTACAATTCTGACTCCTCCATGTTCCTTTGCAGGAATCGCTCACCTCCAAGAGCGCGCTCCTCCCAGAGCCCTTGGAGGGCTTTGCCTGTCTGGAGAGTAGCTCCTGGCCAAACGCTGGCAGCCCATAACCATGGACCAGTACAGCCTGGGGGACGAGGGGGCCCTGCCATCAAAGGTGCACCTGCCTCTGTTTTCTGAGAGCCAGGGACTCAGCTGCAGTGACGCCCTCGGCCAGGACCTGGGGCCCGGCACACGAGACCTGTTCTACGCCAGCCTGAGCGGTGTGGACCTGGACCCCGGCCTCCCAACGCCCGCCGTGCCCGGCGAGGCCCTGGAGGACGGGGCAGACGCGGTGTCGCTGCACTCGGGGAAGGACCCGGCGCCCGCGAAGCTGCTGGAGGAGTGTGCTCACCCCGAGTCGCAGATGTCCTCACAAGGTAGCGCTGCCCCCCCCCCGGGGGGGCTGTGGGCCTGGGGGGTGGGCCAGAAGTTCCGGCGGCCACTGGGGCTGGTGCCGCACAGATTGGTTACGACATTGTGTCTCTTCCACAGGTGAGTAGGGAGCCGTCACTTTTTTCCACCTGGGGATTGCGCCCAACTTCCTCCTGGTCAAGAAAAGTGAACTCGGACGTTGGGGAGTATCTCGGAGCAGTTCGGGCGTCTGGGGACGTGCCCATGGTGTGTGTGGGGCGGGCTGACCTGTGAGTTTACCGGAGACTTTTCTGTCCACAACTGCGTCTCCGAGGGTCCTCGCACATTTCCAGAAGGAGCGGGAGTCCCGTCCATCTGCTTCTTCTAAACCGCCCCGGCCTCGCGTCTTCTTCCGTCCAGTGAGGAGACAATGACACCCACTCTTCTTCCCCACATGGTGACACAGGGAGAAGCAGAAGAAGAAATGAACGTAAAAGCACCTTGTGGACTGTAAAGCAGGGGGCAGGTGACAGTGGGTTTTACCCGTATCATTGCCCGAATTGATGGCAGACGGTCGGTCCGTTGATTCATCCCTGAGTCCCTCCTCCGCGGTGGAGGCGCGAAGGGAGATCTGACGGACTCCAGAGGCCTCTGTTAAATTCCCTGTGGTTGGCCCTCCGGGGCCCCCACAAGATGAATTCGGGTTCTGTTTTCGGCCCTCTCCCTCGGCTCCTGGGTCGCGACGTCGCTGAGATCGGCCCACCTGGTCCGAGCTCTCAGGCGGGCACAGGTGCACATGCAGGGGGCAGGCCGCGTCCGGAGCAGCAGCCCTGAAAACCAGTGTGGCTGTTCACTGGAATAAGCCGCTCAAAAAGTGTCCCAAACGCTTGCTTAAAAGACCCAGGTTTTATTTATTTAGAGAGCGGGGAAAGGGGAGAAGAGAGGGAGAGAAGCACCAGTGTGTGGCTGCCTCTCGAGCACCCCCTACTGGGGACCTGACCTGCAACCCAGCCCCAGGCCCTGACTGGGAATTGAACCGGCGACCCTTTGGTTCGCAGGCCTGCACTCAATCCACTGAGCTACACCAGCCAGGACTAGTAAGCATTTTTAAAAGTAACTTAGCAAGGCCAGACTTCCCCCAGAGGGAAGCCTGTGTTCCCTCATTTAAACCGTTGGACCATCTGAGCGCTCATCCCAGTAATTCGCATGTGAAGAAGATGTAGACCAGGCCAGTGAGTGACAGATGGCCCACGTGCAGAGGCAGGTTGGGACAGGAGTCTGGCCCCTTTCTGCTGTGTCTCTCGTGCTGCATCCCGGCCACAGAGACTTGGCATCGGGGGTCCTTTAGTGCCGCCCCCTTCCCATCGCCATCCCCCCTGCCCTTTGCATTCGTGGATCCTACCTCTGCAGTCTCCGGGCTGAGTGGTGATTCCGCAGCTTGCCGTCGCACCGTGGCAGCCCGATCCACCGCAGTGACCAATGTGAGGGGTAGACGAAGTCTTCCACGGCCCACCAGTGCCTCCCGGTGCCTGCGTGGGAAGTCTGGAGCCTGCGGAGTCCCCGCACCCACGACCCTGCCGGTTCCAGTGGCTTGAAATGAGCTTCCTGTGACTCTTGAGTCACCACCCCAGCCCTGTCCCTTGGAGCGAGACAGAAGCATCCCCTCTCTCCTCCGCATGCCGGCCCTCCGGATACTTGAAGACATCTCCCCTCTCCCGCCTGAACATTCCCGGCCTTGCCCCAGTGTCTCCGACGATGCAATTCCTTAAACACCTTTCATCGTTTTACCCCAGGGCTACGGGAAGCGTGGACGATTCAGGTGCACGAGAAGAGGAAAGTGAAAGGGACCCACAACCCCACCAGTCAGTCCACCCTCTCAGTTTGTTTTCTAAATAAAAGTCCTTTTATAAGACTGGGACCATTTATTTCCTCTGAGTGTGGCGTGAACATCCTCTCACGTTGCTGGATATTCCCCTGCAGTTTTACCGCAAATGCTCACGCCCCACCCCATTCAGACCCAAAGGCCCTCGTGCCAGACGAGAGGTGGTTTCTAACATTTCTCCAGGAAAAACAGCGCTGCCGTTCACGCCCTGGCAGCTGACTCTTCGTACGAATCTGCCTTTACGTCCTTAGTTAAAAACCCACAGGCAACATGGGTCGGGAGAAAGGATTTAGACTTTTCTAAGTTTTGGAGCGTGGGTTTCCGTGAGTGCCGCTGATGGTGTGGCCAGGAGGCCCTGCCCGTCCTGGTCACTTCGTCCCAGCAGAGCTTCCGGCTGCTGCTGCTGCCACACCACCTGGGGACTGGGTGCAGCCCTGTAGGTGCGGCCCCACTGGGTCCCCCCTCGCCTGGGCCCGAACCCTGTTTTCTCTGCAAGCAGAGCTGCCGCCGTGGGGGAGTCCGTGGCCCCTCTCGCCCACCCCGCTGCGGGCCCACGTTGCGGCGTGCCGCTGTCTGGTTTCCCCAGACGTCTGTAACCTGTGCTCTCCCCTCCGTCTAGACCTGGGGCTCGCCGCGCTGAAGGTGCCTAAAGAGCCGGAGGAAGGAGGCAGGGCCCCGGCCGGGAGCGTGCGGAAAGGGAAGCGGCAGCACAGCTCCCCCCAGAACCCGCTGCTGGACTGCAGCCTCTGCGGCAAGGTGTTCAGCAGCGCCAGCTCGCTCAGCAAGCACTACCTGACGCACAGCCAGGAGAGGAAGCACGTTTGCAAGATCTGCAGCAAGGCCTTCAAGCGGCAGGACCACCTGTATGTGGGAGTCTGGTCGCCCAGAGGGCTCTCCAGGGGCCGGGGGGCAGTGGCGGGGGGCAGTGAGACCAGGCGTTCCTGGGTGTCTGGATGTCCTCCCTGCCTCCCAGACCACCTTGTCCTGCCGCCCTTGGGCTGCCCACCTCCGTGTTCCCCAGGTGGATGTCACCTGTGCTTAGCACAGACTCATCGGCCTCACGCTGCCAGTGCCCTGGGACAGGGTCTGGCGCTGGCCCGGTTGGGTCACCCTCCAGAGCCCCTAGATTCACACCAGTGAGGGAGTTGCTGCTGTGGTTTAAGGACACACAATGGCTCGCCCTGGAGGCAGTTCTGACACGCAGGGAGTCGGGCTCACTGTGAGGAAGCTCCCGGAGTTCCCGGCCCCAGTGGGTGCCCGAGGAGCACGTCTGGGGTGGGCACAGGTGCGAGAGTTTCTGAAATGCCTGTTTCTGGAACGTGGCAACGGAACGTTAACTCTTGGTTTTCTTTTTTAACTTGATTTTTAAGAGGAGAGCTCGTTATAAGAGTTAGGAGCCGAATTCCCTGTGTTCTTGATGTTTTAGAAACCATGAGCTTTTGTGGCTAGTGAGGAAGGAAAGACAGGCTTTTTCAAACCAAGAGAGTTGCACGCGGTAGGTACAGCCCCTTGCATTTTTATAGCGCTGCCAGCCTTTGCAGGGGGCTCTGATGAACTCATCTTTCGCTTTAGCGTCTTGCCCACCCAGCCCTGAAGGAAGGGAAGCAATTGGTTCACGTCAGAAATCAGGAACAGCAAGGGCTGGAGGTGGGGTCTCCCGACCCCTCCCTTCTCTGCTGCTTCTCAGAGGGAAGCCGAGGGTCGGCCTTTGGGAAGGGTTTTGTGTTTTATAGGACGCACCCCGCGTGCCACCTGTATGACTGCACATAGTAGGGCTGCTGGGAACCCAGCGGGTGATTTACTCACCTGTTTACATTTATCATACATTAATGCGGACATAAGGATGCCGTAAAGATAACGCCCTTGTACGCACGTACATTTGCAGACGTTACGGGGACACTCGGCTGTTTTCTGGAAAGGTTTTCGGACTGGGCATCTGTAAATGTTTTTCTCTTTGCTCTGGGGGCTCCAGGTGACTAGCTGGCCCCTCAGAGGAGCCCGAGGATAAGACAGACCTGCCTTCCTTGAGGAGGGGCCGCCCTGGGCGAGCATTTGGGGACCATTTCCCTGTGGGCGTCCGCAGAGCTCTCGGTCTCCAGGATGCTGACCCGCACCTGAAAAAGCGGTTCTGTGTGCGGACAGGCGCGAGAGACATCGAAAGTTAAACAGATGCCTCTGTGCCTGTTGTGCGGCTCTTTAAATTTGCTCCTGTGCTGGTGAACCTCCCAGAAGCACATGATGTTTTTTCTAAACTTATTTACCAGCTGCGCCTAAGCCCTCCGGGGTGGGGGGTGGGGGGCGTGACCCTGGAGGCCTGGGTCCCTGGGGACCCCACTTTGGGGAACTGCGGCCTGGCTTCCACTGATCCGTTTTTTTCTCACATACGGGGCTTCCTTAGGGGTGAGGGAGAGAGAGGGGTGCCCCTTCCAGACTGCCGCCACCCTAGTGGGGGCTGAGTGCGGCTTCGGGCCGGGGGCCCCCTCGGGGTCCCTTCAGGGAAGGCCCGGTGGTGTGCCGCTGACCCCCTTCCCGTGCGTGACCCCAGGACCGGGCACATGCTCACCCACCAGAAGACCAAGCCCTTCGTCTGCATGGAGCAGGGCTGCAGCAAGAGCTACTGCGACTACCGCTCCCTGCGCCGGCACTACGAGGTCCAGCACGGCCTGTGCATCCTGAAGGAAGCGCCCCCGGAGGAGGAAGCCGGCGGGGACTCCCCCCACACCCAGGAGGCGGCGGGCCTGCCCGGGCCCAGCGGCCTGCGGTCCCTGACGCCCCCGGAAGCCAGGCCCCCCGGCGCCCTCTTGCCCAGCCGGGACCTCCTGCGCTGTATTGTCAGCAGCCTCGTCCACCAGAAGGCCCCCTCCCACTGCCCGGCCCCCGCGGGGCCTGCAGACCGCAGTGACGACAGGAGCGCGGCCCGTCCCTGCCCGCCCACCTCGGGGTCCTCCTCCTGCACCCCAGCCAGCGCTCCAGCAGCCCTAGGAACCCTGGGCCCTGAGGTTCCCGAGGAGCAGCGCCCCCCACAGAAGGAGCCTGTGTCCGACGTGCTCACAGCCGCCCTCGCGAGGGGGGCAGAGAGCGGTGGCCCGGACCCATCTGAGTCCGAGCCCTGGCTGCTCCAGCTGCCGCCCGCCCTGGAGGGCTGGCCGGAGGGAGGCCCCCTGCCCACCTGCCTGCCGCTGTTCCGAGGCCAGACGGTCCCCTCTGGTTCCCAGCCACCCAGCCACAACTTCCCGTGGCTCCGCAACCGGAGCCTGCCGGGCTGCCCCAAGAGCAAAGGGAGCAATGTGTTCGTGGTCCGAAAGGCCCCTGCGGTGCAGACCCCCGAGGGCCCGGAGGTCAGCCTGGGGCCCAGCACTGCCTCCCCCACCAGGGAGCCCTCACCCAGTGCCAGCCGCAGCCTGGAGGACGCTCTGCCCCTCCCTCCCTCTGGTGACCCCAGACATGCGGGCGGGGAAGAGGACTCCTCCTGGGCTTCCAAAGAGAGCAAGTTTGACTGTGACACTGTGCTGTGGCCGAAGCCTGGGGAGCCCGGCCTGCAGGAGGCCCAGCAGCCCGGCGGGCTCCCGGCGTCAGACGCCACCCCGCTGTTCCGGCAGCTGTTCCTGAAGTCGCAGGAGCCTCTCGTGAGCCACGAGCAGATGCAGGTGCTGCAGATGGTTGCCAAGTCCCAACGGGTCTTCTCCCACACCCAGGTGGCCGCCGCCGCCTCCCAGCTCCCCACGCCCGAGGGCAAGCAGGCTGCCCTGACCTCAGGGCCCTGGCCCCAGCAGCCCCTGCTGCTGACACCCAGTGCCGACTCTGTCCACGCCAGCCCGGGACGTCTGGAGCCAGAGGGGTCCCCAGCCCAAAGGAGGAAAACCACACCCGCGTGCCCCAGAGCGGCCTCTCCGGGCAGCGTGAAACGGGACTCGAAGGGAGGACCGAAAGGGGCCATCGCTGCACCGTCCCTCACTGTGTCACCTCTGGACCCTCCCGGGAATCCAGACATCTCTCTGGCCAAGCAGTTGAGACCTGTGAAAGGGACTTTGGACCCAGGAGACAGCTCTTCCCCCAGCGGCCCACAGCAGACCCAGTCCAGTGGGGACGAGGCCCCTGGAGCCCAGGTCCCCGGGAGGCAGGCCCCGGCTGAGAGCGGCACGGCACCCGGAGCCGCGAAGGGAGACAAGGGTGCGGCCTGCTCCCGGGGCGGAGGCCACAGGCCCTTCTCCGGCAACCCCAGGGCCCAGCGCTTCTCGGGCTTCCGGAAGGAGAAGGCGAAACTGGACACCTGCTGCGCGGCCTCTCCCAGCCAGGTGGCCATGGCCTCCTTCTCCTCGGCCGGGCCTCTGGCGGGTCCCCCCCGCGACTCCAAGTCCAAGTTGACGATATTCAACAGAATCCAGGTACCAGCGGCTTTCAGTGTAATCCCAGGGCCCCGCCTCCACCACCACTCCCCCTGCCAGAACGTTTTACCCCCCAAAACACCCACACTCCCAGTTGTGTCCTGCACACAGTGCTTCCCCCTCCCAGCCCCTGGCCACCTGAGCCAGTCACCTTCAGTCCCTGCGGGTTTGCCAGCTTCCCAAGTCCATCCACGTGGAGGCGTCTGCGCTCTGCTCCTGTGGCCGCGTGGTAGTCCTTTGTGCAGGCACGTGCTTTGTCCGCCCCCCATCAGGGCCGCCCCAACATTGGGGTTGTTGGCACTTCTTGGCCATCGTGAGTAGCGAGCATTCGTGTATAAGTCTTTGTGCGGACGTATGTTTTCATTGCTCTCGGGAAATACTTAGGCACAGAACTGCCGGGTCCGAGGGCACCTCTCTGTTCGACCACGTGAGGAGCCACCCTGCTGTTTTCCAGAGCGGCTGCGTCACTTTGCGTCCCCGCCCACCGCGTGGCAGGGTCCGGTTTCCCCACCCCTCCCAGCGCGTGCGGTCTGGGCCGCGCCCTCCCCGTCTCTCAGCTGGTCTGACCTGCAGTGCTCTGGTGGCGAATGACCTTGGGCATGTGCTTATGGGCCACTGGTGTCTCCTTTCTGGTGTGTCTGTTCAGGTGGTTGCCCATTTTTAGGTTGTTTGACTTTTTATTGTTGAGCTGTAAGAGTTCTTTATGTGTCATGACTACAGGTTCTTACCAGGTATCTTTGACTTTCAACGATCATAGATATCTTTTCACTTTTTTTTAATTTTTAAAAAGATTTTATTTATTTTTTAGAGAGGGGAAAGGAAGGAGAAAGAGGGAGAGAAACATCCATGTCTAGTTGCCTCTCACATGCCTCCTATTGAGGACCTGGCTCACAACCCAGCCATGTGCCCTGACTGGGAATCGAACCAGCAACCCTGTGGTTCGCAGGCCAGCGCTCAACCACTGAGCCACACCAGTCAAAGCTCTTTCCACTTTGTTGGTGATGTTTTTTAAAGAGCACATGTTTTAAGTTTTGATGAACCACCTGTTCTTTTGTTTTCGTGTCATGCAAGAAACCCTTGCCTAATCCCCAGTCACAAAGAGTTACTGTGTTTTCCTCCACGAGTCCTAGAGGCTTAGCTCTTGCCAACCTCATCTGATGTGTGGGCTCAGGCGTAGTTCTGTCTGCAGGGCGGAAATATCTATCGGCTGCCCCATCTGATGAGGGAGGAGAACCTGGCAGGGGGATGGTGAGTTCAGAAGGCCCTCTCCTCCCCGCCCCGCCCCCTCCCGTCCCAGGGGGAGCGCAGCCCTCAGGGGTCCTCCGGTGGCCTCCAGGTGCCGGGCCTGAGAAAGGGGCTCTGGACGCGTCAGTCCTGAAGAGGTTCGCACCAGGCCCTGAAGAAGTGGGGTGTCGGCTCCGTGTCTCAGGGTTCATCTGGAGCTGTCAGTGGGTCAGACTCGGGAAAAACAAAGGAGCCGGTGACCGGGCCGAATCCCGCTCTCACGCTCTTCCCTCCTGCCCTGTCTCCCGCAGCAGCCAGCACCTCGGGGCCCCGGCGGACGGCGCGGAGCCGCGGGGCACCTACGTCTGCAGGAACTGCAGCCAGATGTTCTACACCGAGAGGGGGCTGAGCAGCCACATGTGCTTCCACAGCGACCAGTGGCCGTCGCCTCGAGGGAAACAGGAACAGCAGGTGACGGGCGCACGCAGTGGGCCCTGTGCTCCCCGGGCCCCTGCCAGGCTTTGGGGCGTCAGTACCTGGGTGTCACCTATCTCAGGGTGGCGGTGTCTTACACGGGCACCACAGGCCGGCGCAGCTGTTCTGCTCCCTGCCGGCTGTGTCTCAAGAGCAGTCTCTTCTCTGCCTGTAGGTGTTTGGCGCAGAGTTTTGCAAGCCAGCAAGACAGGTGCTGAGGCCAGAGGGGGATGGGCAGAGTCCCCCAGGGGTCCAGAAGTCCTTGGACAGCATGGCCCCTTTGGAGATGCCCACGTCGCTGCCCGTGGCTGCAGCACACCGAGCCCTGGGCAGCACGGCCAAGGTGGGTGCTGGTCGGTGCCCTTCCTGCCACGGCCTTCCCTACCTGCTGGTGGAAGCGGCGGGAAAAGCCCCAACAAGCGCCACCGAACATCCTGCCTCCTGAGGAGCTGGGTTTGCATGTTCATCCATCCGTCCATCCATTCATTCAGCACCTGCTGAGCTTCCTCTGTGCCCAGCCCTGCACTGGCGGTTCTGGGGACCCCAGGGGACCATGACACCCTCTGCCCGCCCTCCTGGGGCTCCCAGGCCAGTGTAGTAGATAGACCTGTCCCCAGACAGTGATGACCCAGAGTGGGCAGGGCTGGGGGCAGGGAGACATCAGAGGGAGCCAGGGAAGCCCTGAGGGTGTGACAGAGACCCAGCCTGAGGAGGAGGTCAGGGAGGACTTCCTGGAGGAGGGGGTGCTAGAGCTGAGACCTAGAGAATGAGAAGGAATAAAAGTGGCAGAGAGGAGGGGAGACTGTGTAGTGAGAGAGAACACGGTGAGTTCAGGCAGTCGGTCTTCAGCCTGTACTAGAGGATCCTGCCCAGGACAGTGCAAACCAGACCTGGGGACAGGGAGCGTGGACCACGTTGCTGGTCTCATAGGGGCTGCTGTCATTTGGAGAGGAACGAGTTTTCATTTGGTCACCCTGGTACACTGTGTCTCCGGCCCCTGCTATGTGAATGTCGGTACTAACAACGGAAGGTGGCCTGGCGAGTTTCCCAGGGCCTCTGCTTGGATGTGGGTGCACGGGGAGGCTCCAGCCTCGAAAGCCGCAGGCACAGGGCCTGGGGTCGGCCTGGGGGGGACCCTGGGCACGGATGCCTGGGTGTGTGCGTGTCACACTTCCCTGTCCCCGTGGTCCGCTCCCCTCTCCTGCTCTCATGCCGTCTTGAAGACAGAGCTGCATGGCAGGTGGCTCCAGGTGACCCCTCTGCACTGTCTCCTTCCCCAGGGACAGGAGGACATGGAAGAGATTGACGGCAGGGAGAGCAGCCAGCACAGGAAGCGCAAGAAGCGCCCGCAGCCCCAGGCCTTGTTCATCCCGCCGTCCCGCTGCACGTTCGGGGAGCCGGGCCCGGGGAGGTGCCACCCGAGCTGCCTGCGGGCGCCCGTGTTCCTGGTGGACCGCCTGCTGAAGGGGCTGTTCCAGTGCCCCCCCTACACGCCGCTCCCCATGCTCAGCCCCATCCGGGAGGGCTCCGGGCTGTACTTCAGCACCCTCTGCGAGACGTCCTCGAGGGCCGGTCCCGACAAGCTGCTCAGCACCGTGCTGGGTGAGTGGGCCTCACGCGGCGGCCCCCCTCGCAGCGTCCGGTCCAGAGTCTCTCCCTCCCGTGGCCCTGGCCCTGTGGCTGTTGTAAGTGTCCCCGGGGCCGACTGTGACCAGCAGCCTTCTGGGTCTCAGAGTTTTACAGCCAGAAAGAAGTCACAGAGGCCGTTGAGCCCGACCTGCCCTCCCCTGTAGCTGCCGAGACGGCTTCAGTAAGACCCGCTTTACACACCGCGTGACGAGTCATCGCTTCAAGTGCACTGTGTTTCTCAGTGTGTGTACAGGGCTGCGCGCTCGTCCCACAGCCGGACGGCATGGTTTTTGGCACCCCCAGAAGCAGCCCCGTCATACCCCCGTCGCCCCAATCTCCCCAGCAGCCCGGAAACTGCCAGTCTGCTTCCTCTGCGCTGTGCCGGTTCTGGACATTTTTTTTAAATATTTTATTTATTTATCTTTAGAGGGAAAGGGAAGGAGAAGAGGGAGAGAAACATCAATGTATGGTTGCCTTTTGTGCGTCCCCTGCTGGGAACTGGCCTGCAACCCAAGCTCGTGCCCTGACTGGGAATCAAACCGCGATTGTCTGGTTCGCAGGCCGCGCTCAATCCACTGAGCTACACCAGCCAGGGCGGTTCTGGACATTTGGCATGAGTGGGGTCACACGTGGCCTTTGGTGTCTGGTTTCTTCACCTAGTGCGGTGCCGTCCCTCCCTGCTGTTGCACGGACTGGAGCCCCTCCTCCATTCGGCCGGGCGGCACCCTGTTGTCCGGGCAGACCTTGTTTTTGTGTTCGCTCCTCAGGCGATGAGCCTTTAGGTGCCTTCCAGTTCCGGGCTACAGAAACCAGGCTGCTGTGGACACTCCTGCCCAGGTTCTCGCGTGGATGTTTGTTTGTATTTCTCCTGGGCAGGTACCAGGGCTGGGTTGCTGGGCCCTGTGGCAACTCTGTGTTATCCATTCAAGTGGCTGCCAGGCCGGTTTCCAAAAGGCTGGGGTCAGATTCGTCCCCCACAGCACTTCGTGGGGGTTCAGGTCTCTCCACAGCTGGGTCACGGCGGCTCGTGGGCCGTGGCTCCTGCCCGTTCACATCTGCAGTTGGACCTCGTTTTGGTCACTATACTTCTTTAACCCCAGAACTTTTGTATGGTTCGTTTTTTTAAAAAAAATAATTTCTATCTCTTAATGGTATTCTGTCTCTGATGAGACATTAGCATCCTGCCTTCCTTTAACCCTTCAAGTGTGGGAGCTGGGGGAGGGGGAGCCCCGCCCCCTTGGCCGCATCTGCCTGCCCAGCTCTGGGTACAGGCGGTCACGGCACCGGGGCCAGGTGGGCGGGGGGCCTCGCTCAGGTGTCACTGACGCTCTCCGTTCTTACCGAGATTTCATCAGTCTTCTCGGGTGTGTGTTTCTTAAGATGCTTAAAATGTTTCTCGTGTGCCTAGGACAACTTCTAGGGACTTGAACTTACTGTCTTTTAAGTATAATTTTCATCCGTTAATTTGTTGTTTAATTTGAGTTCCATATTGTACTTTTCAGAAGTCCTGTCCACCTTCCACGCAGTCTTTTTTGAAATTTATTTTACTGTGGTAAGAGCAGTGGACATGAGATCTGCCCTTTTTACACGTTTTACACAAACGTGTAAGTGTGTGAGGCAGTGTCGGGGCCGTGGGGCGGTGTGGGGACCGTGGCGCGTGTTGCACGGCGCGTCTCTGGAGCTCCCGGGTCTGCTCACTTGAACCTCCGATGCCCGTTGGTTAGTGGCTCCCTGTTGCCCAGTCCCTCGGGCCCCGCAAACCGCCACCCACCCTTCGATCGTGTGGATGTGACCATTTCGGGTCCTTCCTGGGACTGACTTAGTCACTTAGCACCGTGTCCTCGGGGCTCGTCTGCGTCATCAGGCCACAGGATTTCCTTTCCCCAGGCCGAGTGGCATCCCGCTGTGCGAACACGCCACACCCTCTCTGCTGGCTCCGCACCCCCCACCCCCCACCCCCGCTCCCCCCGCACGGTCACCGCCGTCCTCTCACAGCCTGGCCGTGGTGCACGGCGCTGCCGCGAGCACAGGGGGAGTGCGGTGCCCTTGAGGGTGAACACCCTGACTGAGGTTGCCAGGTCACGTGGTGGCCCCCCCTCTGTTTCTGAGGACGTTTGTGCCCAGCGGGCTTCGAGGGCCTGCCCTCGGCTGCTCCGGGAAGGCAGGGAGAAGGGGCCCGAGGGTCACTTCTCGTCAGTCTTCTCAAGCCTCTTGGTGGTGTGTGTTCCAGATCGAAAGGACGACGCGTTCGGCATCTGTGTGGTGAAGGACGACACCAAGATCAGCATTGAACCGTGAGTCGGCACAGGCGTGGGCCCGGAGAGTCCTCCCAGAGCGGGGCGGGCGGCTCACTCGCGGTGCCCCTGGGGGGCTGTGCCCAAGGGCCCCTGCGTCACCGGAGGTCCGGGGGTGGCTGCAGGGCCTCCCCAGGAGACAGGTGGTGGATTTCTCCAGGTCCACGTGGAACGTTCCCCAACGTTCCTCTGTCCGGACATACCTAGTGGGGCCCGTGGGGGAGAACGCCCGTGACCCAGGGGTTCCCGGTCGAATCGTCGAGGGCCCGTCTGTGTGTGGCCTCCTTTCAGACACATCAACTTAGGGAGCCGCTTCCAGGCCCAGATCCCAGAGCTGCAGGACAGGTCGCTGGCGGGAACCGATGAACACGCGGCTTCTCTGGTCTGGAAGCCGTGGGGAGACATGACGACCAACCTGGAAACGCAGGACAGAGGTGGCTGAGACTTGCGGCCAAATTCCCTGGCCCACCCCCCGCCCCAAGGAGTTCCTCCTCCCACTTCTCCACTGGTCCACGAACCAGTGTCCCCTGGGGGTGGGGAGGGACCAAGCTCAGTCCAGCGTTGCTTCTCCCAGGCCCCTGTCCCCTGTGCCCACCTCTCCTCTGACGCGGTAGCTGGCCAGGCCGTCCTTCCTCCCTGTCCGTCCCTTTCCTCAACCTGCTTTTAACTGAAGCGTGAGGGCGATGGTGACGAGGAGCGTCTTCCCTGCGCCTTCGCCGTCCGGGGGCCTCCTCCCCGGCCCTGGCTGACCGGTTCCCCTCTCCCTTGCGCCCTGCGGGGCCGCTGTCCGGCACAGTGACGGGGCTCTGCAACGCGGCCTGCTCCAGCGTCATGCCGGGAGGGGGCACCAACCTGGAGCTGGCTCTGCACTGCCTGCACGAAGCCCAGGGCAACGTCCAGGTGAGGGAGCCGGGCGGGGCTCCGCGCCGTCCTGCGCTGGGGCTGCAGGTGCCTGCGGTGCACCTTGTGCGTGGGGGGGGGGGGCCACAGGGGGGTTGCAGCTGTGAAAACGAAGGGAGGCCACCCGTCCTTCCCCCGGTGGCTCTGGGACTGGTGTGGCCGTCGAACACCAGAGGGGAACGGGCAGACCCGGGCTCGGGTTCAGTGAAGTGGTTGTTTATTTGGGCAACAGCGGGGGGGGGGGGGGGGGGGCGCCCAGGTCCCTCTGAGATCCCAGGGGCTGTGAAGGGAGGTGAGGGGAGCCTCGTGGACCCGGCTCAGGTCCCGTGTTGACCTGGTTTATTCACCGAGCTTTAGCTTTTTGACCCAAAACCCACAGTGGCAGCCTCTGGGGCAGTAGAATAGCCTCTGCCTTGTCCGAAGGACCCTCCTCACGATCCTGAGGTTTAGGAATTAAATGAAAGTCCCACTCAGAGGAGCAGGAGAGGAAGTTAAGTTAGCAACTTAGGGACCCAGGAGGCCACAGTTCTGCTTTTTCTCAGGCTGGGAGGCGGTGGCTGGCACGCGGGAGGCGGGAGGCAGGGCGTCGCCTCTTTATCGGGTCTCACTGAGGTGGCCCAGGGCAGGGCTGGCTTAAGACTCTGATGGCACCATCCGGAAATACTTTACGTCTGAGCGAAAGGAACCCAAGTTTCCCTTTGCCCTGGGCCCTGCAGGTGACACACCGGTCCTGACTGGGTTGTGCTGGTGAACAGGACAAAATCCCTCTCCTCGTAGGGCAGGAAATACGTTTTTAACATCATTAGACAGTGATTAGCGCCGTGAGGGAAACACAGAGCGGCCACAGGCAAGGGCAGCGCACCTGAAAATGCTGGTCCCCGGAGGAGTAAGGGGCTTGTGCCAGAACGAATCCCTGCACTGGCCCCTTCACGAGGGACGTCTGGCTACGGAACAGTGGAGTCTGCTGCCCCCAAGAGCCTGCCTGGTGATGCAGTCAGCGCGGCGCAGCCGGGAACCAGCCGCGCTCCGAACGGCCCTGGGTCGGGGAGGACCTGAGTGGTCCTCGAATGAATGGGCCCGCAGAGGCGGGCCTCTCTCCCTCACCTCTGCTCCCCCAGCAAGCAGCCGGCCTCTCTTCTTGCTCCAGGTCGCCCTGGAGACGCTCTTACTCCGGGGACCCCAGAAGCCGCAGACTCACCCGCTCACCGACTACCGCTACACAGGTGACTGGAGCAGGTGCCGCGTGGTTTTTCCCCCCAGCCAAGGCCCCGCGCGCCAGTCAGCCTCCATGGCACACCCTGCTTGTGCCTCTTGCGGGCTTTGCCTGCCTTTCCAGAAGGGCCTGGTGTGTCTGGAGCAACTTGGGGCGGGCGGGGTGGGGGGGCCCTGCCTTCCCCTTTCCCAGTGCTCCCCCCTCGGGCTCTGCCCAGCCAGGAGGGCCATGCTGCCTGCAGGCCACGAGGGGGTGGAGGCGGCTTGGTCAGCGAGGGAGCGCAGCGTCCCCGGAGCCAGGAGGCTGCCCCCCACTTTGGCTAGTCGGCCAGTGGGAGCCCAGATGCTGCGGCAGTAAAGTGGGCATGGCCACGGTCCCCTCCTGCTAAGGTTTTTGTGAGGGTCGTAGGAGACGAGGCGGACACGGGGCTCAGCAGAATACTCGGCACATTCCCGGTGCTCAGAGACCGTAGTCGAAACTGGAGGGCCGTCTGCGGTTCAGTCACGGAGGTTGCGCTGCTGGAGGAGAAAGACCGTCCCCCTCCTGGCTGTGTCCCCACAGGCTCGGACATCTGGACGCCCGTGGAGAAGCGGCTCTTTAAGAAGGCGTTCTGTGCCCACAAGAAGGACTTTTACCTGATACACAAGACGGTAAGGCGTGCCCGGGCCTGGTGCGGCTGAGCTGGCCCACTGCAGCGCAAGGGCCGTCCGGGACCACACGCTGCTCGCGTGTGAGAGTTTACAGTTTTAAGGAGTTGTGGTTGCGGGCGACTCCAAAGAGTCCTGCTTCTGGTCCATAGCTCTGCCTGGCTGTGCGGGAGGCACCTCCGCCTGCATGGATCCCTCACAGACACGTGCGTGAGGATGTCACACTGCACGTAATGTCCTGCTGATTTTTTTCCTTTTTAACGTGAGGGACACAAACAGCATATAATCAAAGTATAAGAAGTGACGTTTTGACACGTGTGTCCCTGTAAAACCATCGCCACAGAACGCATCTGTCACCCCCCCAAACTTCCTCCTGCCCTGGGGTCCCCCGCCAGCTCCTTGTCTTCACCCAATCGTGGATTTGTGGGCGGTTCCCGGTTACCGGCGATGGTACACACAGCCGCGGCCAACAGTGACGTGCCCCCCTCCACGCCGGCACGTACCGGTTTGTTTTCCGTGGGGGTGTAAACACCTGGGAGGGGAACGAGTGGATGTCCCGGTGGGCGTGTGGTCGGCGTTTTAAGAAAACCACTGAACTGCCACACACATTCCCGCCATGGGAACGCGAGAGTCCAGCAGTTTCGCAGCCTCGCCGACAATGGAAACGGCCAGGCCTTTCAGGGTCGCCCACTCTCGTGGGTCCGCCGTGGGGTCGCGTTGCAACGTGCTGGTTTTCCTTTCGTGGACCAGCTTTTGGTGTTGTGGCTAAGAGGTCTCTGCCTAAACCACAGTCACAAAGACTCCCCCTCCCCTGCACTGTGGGCCACCTTCCCCGGTGCCCCGGGGCTCTGCCCAGCTCCTGCTGAGGCTGCGCGGTGTGCACCGCGTGAGGGCGTTTGCTGCGATTAGTCCCGGTCGGCAGGCAAGTGGCCCTCAGGCACGATGTCCCGGCGGGCGTCCTGTACTGTCCCTTTGTGTGGCCTCCCCACAGGGAAGGGTTCTCAGAGGGCCTCGCTGCCCGGGTCTCGGCCCTGGTGGCCTCACTCTGAAGCCCGCGTGTCCCGAGAGGAGCCCGTGGTGCTCTGCCCCTGGGTCAGCGGGCTGCCCACAGTCAGTGTCCGTGTTCCTTCACTAGATCCAGACGAAGACAGTGGCCCAGTGTGTTGAGTATTATTACATCTGGAAAAAAATGATCAAGTTTGACTGTGGCCGAGCCCCGGGGCTGGAGAAGAGGCTCAAGAGAGAGCCCGACGAAGCCGACAGGACAGAAGCAAAGGTGGGGGTCGTGGGGGTCAGCAGTTTAGTGCTGAGCTGGATGCCCACTGCCCAGCCAAGCCGGGGGCTGGGAAGCGGGACCACAAGGAGGGTTGCCCTGCAGTGGGCACCTGGGCCCTGGATCCCTGGGCCTCCCTTGTCAGGGCGGGGGGTCAGCAGCCTCTTGGGGTTTCTGCCTCCTCTGCAGGTCACTGGCAGCCCCAGAGAGAGACCTAGCCACCGCCCAACCCCTGAGTTAAAGATGAAGACCAAGGGTTACAGGAGGGAGTCCGTCCTGAACTCCAGCCCCAACACCGGCCCCAAGCGGACCCCCGAGCTGCCCGGGAGCGCCGAGGGCCAGAGTGTTTTCCCCTGCAGAGAGTGCGAGAGGTACCAGCCCCCACCCTGGGCGCACTCACACCGCCTCCCTGGGGCGGGAGCCGCCCTGCTCTGAGCCCTGTGCCCTCTGGTGCCTCCTCAGGGTCTTCGACAAGATTAAGAGCCGAAATGCCCACATGAAGCGGCACCGGCTTCAGGACCACGTGGAGCCCATCATCAGGGTGAAGTGGCCGGCAAAGCCCTTCCAGCTGAAGGAGGAGGAGGAAGAGGAGGAGATAGGGGCTGACATCGGCCCCCTGCAGTGGTGATTCCCGGGCAGAGGGCTAGTGGGGGCGAGGCCGCAGTCAGGGTAGGGACCTTCAGCCCTGTGGTGTCTTTCTTCACCCCCTCCAAGACGTCGGGGCACCCCTCTGCCTTCCCCGTCCTCACCGTTCCCCGCGGGGAAGCACGCAGTCATCGGACAGCTGCGGAGCCCCTGTCGGCTGCGCCAGAGGCCCGGCCTCTTCAGGGCAACAGTGTCTCCCCTTCTCTCAGTCCCCCTCCTGGAGCAGGGAGGCCAGGGAGGGGACGGGTGTGACCTGGCTGGCTCTCCAGTCTGCGCCTTGGTTTGGGGCTTGGGCTCCATTATTAGGTAAGGCCAAGATGTAGAGAATCAGTGGGGGCACCTTCAGACGGCCGCATGTTGGCGCCTCAGTCCCTAGTCTTGCAATGACTTGTACATTGTTAGGTTGTTTTTTGTACGTGTCGACTTATAAATCTTATTAAATTGGGTTCTTGAGCAGCTGTCCTCTGGCTTCCCTGACCGTTTTATCCAACAGAGGTTTTTGCATCTCTGCCGCTGGGCGGAGCCTCAGAGGCGACTCGGCTGAGCCCCTGTGCTGGATGAGCCGGGGCCTCGCACATTCCCTCTGCAAACACAGGCCCTGGTACGTGCCGGACAGGGCCCGATCCACATGACGGGGACGCAGGAACACAGGGGGACAAGTCCCTCTCTCCGTGCATTTTAGGAGCAGTAAGGCAGCAGAAATAAATAAGCAGAAAGATTTCAGATATTGCTTGTAGGCGTGCTTTGCACCACAGGCAGCCAGCAAAGGCTTGAGCAGTGAGGCCGTTGGCAGTTCCAGCGGCTCAGCCGTGGAATCCGGCACTGTCAGGAGTGGCCGGCCTCCGCACGTTGGCTGGGGCCACGGTGAGAATCAGCTCTTCCAGCACAGAGAGGAGGGCCTGTCCCTGCCCACCAAGTGTCCCTTTTCAAGAGTGAGGAGAGCTTGTAGTTGTCCCCAGGAGCGCGCCTCTCATATCCCAGCGGCCAGAACCATAGCCCGAGCTTATTTCTAAAATGCCGCCTGGGCATCGGTGGGAAGGGAAAGGGCCACTGTTACGACGGCGCTCAGCACTGGTCTCTGGGATGGAGGGCCCGGTGTGCTGCCTCAGGGTTGCTGCTGGAACTCCATTTGCGAGGAAAAGAGGAGGAAGCAGACATGACTACGGGGTAGGCAGAGTGCCACAAAGAGACAGGAAAATACAGCAGGTGGCCAAGTCCTAGGTAGTGACCAGGGTGTGGAGTGGGTGTTAGGTGGGCGGCCGGGGAGGCCGAGGTTCGGGCTCCAGGCCGCAGCAAGGCACAGTAGAGTGCAGACGGCTGCAGGGAACTGGCAGGGGGTGTTTAAAACCACCTCCAGGGCTGCCTCGAGTTGCAGGCGGTAGGAGGCAAGATTGGAAGCCTGGAGAGCAGGTAGCCGGCCCTAAGGTAAGATGATGGTGGCCTCAGCTGGGGCCAGGGATGCGCCTTAGAAGCAGATTCAGACATGCTGACGGGTCACTCGACTGGGGAAAGAACAGATTGAGGCCGATGGGGGAGGTTTGGGCGGCTTGAGGCGCGGAGTCGGTGCCGTCAACTCGGACGGGGGAGAGGGACACTTCCGAGGCCTGACTGCATCGAGCGTGACTGGTGACTGTGACTGTGAATGTGACTGTGTTTTGAATAGTCCGGGTTGTATTCTGAAGGACTGGCAGGGAGAGCAAGTTAGAGGACGGTGTCCCAAGGTTTCACAAGGGGTTACATGGAGCTCAGTAAATGTGAAAGGTGGGGTGGTGGGGGAGGGACAGAGGCGGAAGTGGAGTTTAAAGAAGTTGGGGCATTGTGGTTAAGAGAAAGGCCTCAGCCACCGGTGAAGCAGAACTCACCTCCTGGCTCTTCCTCCTTTGTGACCTTGGGTAAGGCATGTTCCCTCACTTTCCCTGCTTGGGCCTCAGTGTTCTCACTCTGTAAAATGCAAAATGCCTACCCGCCACGTATCTGTTAATGAGCAAATGTAAATTAAGTATTCCACACGGTGCACCATGGGAACTCGTGGCCGCTGTTTTCCTGAGCACTCAGGCTATGCTGTGAGCATTTGGGTTCCACCCGAAATCACAAGTCAAAGCTCCACGTCTCTCCAAAATGAAAGGCCGGCTCTAAAGGGTTGGGTGGCATTAGTTGTCTGTTGCCGTTTAACAGATCACCCCGAAATGTAACCACAGCAGACAAACAGGTGCTTTTATATTAGTGCTGCCTAGACAGACGCAGAACCGAAACCGCCTGTGGTGACGCAGGCGCACCCCCACCTGGCCTGCGGTCAGGGGACGGTGGCAGCCACAGATGGGTGGTCCAGGAGAGGCTCTGCGTATCCATGTCCAACAGTTGGGCGAAGGTTTCTTCTGCCCCGGCCCCCTCAGCCAAGCCCCATCTGCACCCCCACTCCCCAGATAGCAGTTTTCTCAACCAGTGATCTCTGGCTTATCTGCATTCTAATGATCAGGGTGGGAGGGAAGAGGGGGAGGAGGGTTCTGTTAAAAAATACAGATGCCACCCTGACTGGTGGGGCTCAGAGGATTGAGCCTATGAACTGAAATGTCCTTGGTTCCATTCCCGATCAGGGCACATGTGTACATTGTAGGCCAGGTCCCCACTTCGGGACGTGGGAGAGACAACCAGTTATGTATGTCTCCCACATCGATATTTCTCTGCCTCTCTTTAAAAATAGATAAAATCTTTCTTTAAAAAAGAGTATATACGCTTGGGGCTGGTGTAGCTCAGTGGATTGAGTGCTGGCCTGCAAACCAAAGTGTCCCCGATATGATTGCCAGTCAGTAGGGGGCGCATGAGAGGCAACCACACATTGATGTCTCTCTTCCTTTCTCCCTCCCTGCTCTCTCTCTAAAAATAAATAAATAAAATCTTTTAAAAAAGAGTATATACTATCAGTGTGACTTAACCACTGTGGTTGTGACCCTCAGTCAACCTGTCAGTCGCCTGGCTGACAATGTTTGTCAGGTTTCTCCACTGTAAACTTGGTCCCCTTCCCTTCCCATGCTGTACTCTGTGGAAGGAAGTCACTACTCAGTCCACACTTACGATGTGAAACCCTGACCGGCTGGTTCAGCTGGTTAGAGCATCGTCACTATGAGCCAGAATTGCAGGTTCAATCCCCGGTCAGGGCACATACAAGGAAGTGAAACAACAGAGCTCTGTCTGCATCCATCTCTCTCCTCTGAAAATCAATGATTTTTTTTAAATTGAAGTTAATGCTCCACCTTCCTGAAGGCAGAATACCTACATAAATTACTTGGAATTCTTCTGTGCGGAATAATTGTCTAGTTTTCCCCATTTATCCATTTGCATCAGCATGGGTTTATGGATATTTTACACATTGGGCTATAATCAAATACCACTTTATTTTGTTAATATTGTTCCAACTTTGGCCATTGGGAGCTCTTTCAGTCGGCTCCTGTGTCTCTTTGAAAGACTCCATTGTGTGTGTGTGTGTGTGTGTGTGTGTGTGAGAGAGAGAGAGAGAGAGAGAGAGAGAGAGACACGCACACATACGCACTTCCTTTCTGGCACTACGAGATGCTCCATTCCTACATTCAGTCATTTATCCAAGAAGCCATGGTTCCTTTTATTGGAGAATTAAATTTTCAACACTCTCCAGGTTTTGTTTTGTTTTGTTCTGTTTTGTTTTTAACGAAACCAGAGTAGGAAAATGCCTACTTTCTGTTTCCCCTCTCAAGTACTTCACTGACCTTTCCAAATCAGTTTCAGCATCCCTCGGCAGAGGGCGTAAAAGAGGTTTTCTTCTTTCAAAGTGCAAGAGAACGAAGGCGGAGTTCTACGCTAGAGAACTGTCAAACCCGGCCTTGGGCGAGACTCCGCCGGAGGCTAAGAGCTGTCACGTGAGGGTCAGCGGTCAGCTGACTAGGGCTGGTGGGGCGGGAAAACGGAAGTGGAGGGGCTGCTGATTGGTGGAGGAGGATCCAGAACAGTTGCTGTTGGGAACGGGTTCTTCACCGTAGAGACTACGATTGGCTTATACAGAATCACCTGGTTTATACCGAATTACCTGGGATGTTGTACGGAACAACCGGAAAAAAACTGGGCTGCCGTACGCAGTGATGTGCGCGTGCGTTGGAGCGTTTGTTCGCCGATTGGAAGCCGTGGGTCACGGGGAGGCCTGGGACGGCCTTCAGGGGCGTGGCCTGAGGGGCGCGCCCCGCGCTACAAGGCCGCTGGTTGGCCAGCGCTAATCACGAGGTTCAGAGTAGCAATAGTCTGCCCCGGCGACGTCAACGCAGCCGGCTAAGCTCCCCCGATCTGTATACCGCGGCCCGGCCCCGGCTGAGTCCTCCGAGGGCCCGGGTCCGGCGTTTTGGTGGGTACCTGTGCAACCGCCATGGACAACTCCGGGAAGGAAGCGGAGGCGATGGCGCTGCTGGCCGAGGCCGAGCGCAAAGTGAAGAACTCGCAGTCCTTCTTCTCAGGCCTCTTTGGGTAAGAACCGCACTGAGGGTCGCCCTGGACGTAGCTGAGAGGACGAAGGAGTCACGGCCTGAGGAGGCGGGGTGGGGACGAAGGGCTGGAGCCTAAAGAACGGAGAGGATTTTGGAATAAGGTGCCATGGTCTAAAGCAGCAGAGGGGACACAGTCGAAGGGCCAGAACTCCCGGGTTGTGTCAACACGATTTGAAGAGAGAGTCTGAGATGGTGGAAGGGCCCTGGGCTGGGGACACCTAAGCAGTGGCAACATCATCATGAGGCGGGAAGGGAACCCAGGCTAAAGGCGGGTCAATGGGCTGGAAGCATGTGGTCTGAGACCTTGAAGGGGACCAGCCTGAGGTGATCAAGGGGACCTGAGAGAGCAGCCAGGTCCTGAAGCCTTTGGGAGCTGTAAGAAATTTTACCCGAAGGATCCCAGGTGGGCGAGTTGGGGCTTGGGGCCCAGGACACCCGCCCTAGCGATTGACCTTTCCAAGACCGTGGCAAACCACATGAGCCCTGGGTGATCGGGGTGAGAGGGTCTGGACTCAAGTGATGCTGGGAGTGATGAGGTCAACTGTGAGGTGCTTGGGGCGAGTATGGCCCTGGCTAATGGTGACCAGTGCAGGGGGGACCTTGTACTTGAGTGACCTCAGAGCAGGGGAATCCTGGGTAATGGAGTTAGAATGGAGCCCTGGGCTGAGAGGCTGGAGAATGACGAGGGGTAGGGGTGTAAGTGATGCGACTTTGTTCAGCAGATGGAGGGATGAGGGGAGGGGAGGGAGATGAGAAAAGCAAAGGGAGTGGAGGCCCTTCGGTGTGGTCATTGGGCAGCGGTCTCCCGTGTGAACAGAGTGGCTGTGGTGTGTTGAGAAGGGTGCCGGGTCTGCAACATGGTGGACATTTCACACAAAATTCATGTTCGCTCATAAAAGTGATGACCATCCTTTGAGGAATCTTCCTGGGCAAGGCTTTTACCAAGAGAATGTTTAGTGTTGAAAGTCCCCTGGTTGGTATAGCTCAGTGGATCGAATATTAGCCTACGAACAGAGAGATTGCTGGTTCAATTCCCAGTCAGAGCACATGCCTGGGTTGCAGGCCAGGACCCCAGTGGAGGGCGCATAAGAGGCAACCAGTCAGTGTTTCCCTCCCTCTTTCTCCCCCTCTCCCTTCTAAAAATAAACAAATAAAGTCTTTTTCAAAAAGAGTGTCCAGAGCCCCAGTTTGAAGTGTGGCTCTGCCACTTGTTTTATGAGCTTTTATGAGTAATTTTCCAGTTAAAAGGGGTCGCTAGTAAAACTTATCTCAGAAGTTTGCCATCGTGCTGAATGAGAGGGCCTGTAAAGTGCTTGGAGTGGAGCCCAGCCCAACACAGGGTTAGCGTGAGTGATGTCAGCTCTCCTCGGTGTCACTTCCGGGAAGGAAACAGGTTTGGAACCTGCACTGGGCGGGGCCGTGGGGACCCAGGTGGGAGAGTCAGAGGAGAGGGGAGCTGAGTGTGATGGGAGAGGAGCTGGAAGAGTCGGGAAAGGACTCTGGGCCCTGGGGACTCAGTCAGGTTAGGGAAAGGGGCTTGAGGTCCCGGGAGGGCAGGGGAGGGTTGCCTTGCTCTTAGGACCCAGAGGAGGGACTGGAGAGGGACGGCGGGTTTGCAGAGTTAGGAGGAACTGTGGTGGAGGGGGGGCTCAGTGTCCGGGAACAGAGAGGCAGAGAGTGGGGAAGGCCGAGAGACTGGGACGGTCTGCAAGGAGGCCAGGGACAGGGTTTGAGAGGAGGTCCTTGGGGACTGGGACAGACGGTGTTCGGAGGTTGGTAAGAAACGAAGGGCAGGGCTCCTTCCAGGAGAGGAGAGGGACCGCCCATTAATGTTTAGAGAAAGGGCTTTAATACCGTGGCCGGTGAGGAGGGGCATCCAGGCTGATGTGTGGGTTAGTGAGGAGCGTGTAGTTTTAGAGGCTGGGAGCGGAGAGAGGATGTGTGTGCCTGTGTTCTTCCTTCACAAGGGGAGCCGGTCTGGTGCAGTGTTTGGGGGCGGGGCCAAGAGCTCAGATTTCAGCTAATATTTCTGCTGGTTGTCTTTTGTCCTCCGGTCCCTCTGGACTGAGGATCGGCATGCTGTTGGGCTGTGCGTGGACACTTGTCACCTGCTTGGGAAGGGGAGCAGGGTTTGCCGTCCCCAGATATGCCTCTTTGGGGTGTTGGTTATTTTAGGCTGGTTCATTTTAGGGGAAACTCTGAAAGCCCCGTGAAAGTTAGTTCAGTGACCCTTTTGAAAGGACTTGTGCACGTGTCTGTCTCCCTTACCGAACCAGGCCTGCCCTCAGTAGCTAGTGGAGAAGGTTTGGACCTAAATCCGCATGAGGATCTTGCCCTTGTTCACTGCGCTTTTCCTGGTAACCTCCCCTAACTGACTCTCCACCCTCAGCGTCTGTCTTCAGCTGACGGCGGTATTTAACCGGGCGGCTTAGGCCATTTGGCAAGTTCCTTAGTGTTCCTGGGTCTCTCCCATGCACACTAGACACATACGTGCCATTAAGCTTGAATTTTTTTTTTCCTCCTGCTCATCTGCCTCGTGCCAATTTGATTTTTCGACCAGGCAGCAGAACCTCAAAAGATAGAGGAACAGTGTTCCTCCCTGACAGCTGGGGAAACAGCCCCAAAAGTCCAAATTCAGGACCAATTCCAAAGAACTGATGCGGGGCCCTGTCCAGGTTTGTGAAATCTTTGACAGGAGAAACTTAGCCAGGTGGACAAAGCAGACGTCTGCTCCCTGGGTGGCCGGCCGGGAAAATCTACCTCCTCCCAAGACAGGTCTCTTGTTTATGGGGGAGTTAGTGGTAAAAGTCATGCGGTGGGGAGACAGGTAGACCGCCAGGAAGGACAATGCGCTTGCTTCTAAGTTAACATGAGAATACACAGTTATCACTGTCTGCACATCCATTAACTGGGGGGGAGGACGTTTATCTTTGGGTGGCACTCCGGGTTTCTGGGGAGTCAGCCAAGCCCGAGGCTCCCTCGAGCCAAACAGTCACAGAAGATTAAACAGAGTCCAACATTTCCCAGATGCCTTTACTGCTGGGGCCATATTGCCCCTCTGACCCCCTCCTACACCGACACAGGATTAGCGCTTGGCAGACAGTAGTAACCACAATCGGCAGATGTGACAGAGGACGAGATTGTGCCACTGGTGGGAAGTCCCCAGGCTGGGCGGAAGCTGCCCGACCTGGAGGAAGGCTCTTGGTGAGGAGAGAGCTGGGCCCCATGGGACCCTAGGACTTGCTGAGGGAGTAGGGGCCCGGAAAGGTGTGGCGTGAGAGGACGTTCTGCCCGAAATGACGGGGAACCGAGAGCCACAGGGGCCAGGGATGATTCCTGGAAGGAGAGGCCTCCATCTGGGAGGACGAACAGTAGTTCTGGGAGTGCCCTCTGGGGGGCGCACCACTGCAGGTAGAGGAGGCAGCTTGCTCAGGGCCCTGCTGTGTGGCGTGGAGTACAGGGAGTTCCCTGTTAGCACCGGAAGTTCCAAGGGCAGGAGTCGGGGGCAAAGTTCAGCCAGGACAAGGCGAGGCGGGGAGAGGGACGGGGCGAGGCAGGGAGAGGGACGGGCGCGCATTACAGATTTCAAGGAGGCGTTTCTGTCTTAGTGGGTTCACACTGCTACATCAAAGCACCGCAGTTGCGCAGCGTGTAGTCAGGCGTTTACTTCTCAGAGCCCTGGGGGCTGGGGAGTCCAAGATCACGCGCGCCAGATTTGGTGTCTGCTGAGGGCCCGCCTCCTCAGAGGCAGCGTCTTTCCTCTGTGTCCTCACACGGTGGGAGGGGTGGCCTGGCTCTCTGGGCCTCTTTTACGAAGGCACAGAATCACCCTTGGAGGGAGGGCCCACCTCCTGATACCATCACTTTGGAGGTTAGGAGTTCAGCGCATGAATTTCAGGGGAGGGACACAGACATTCAGTCCCTAGCTGGGCCATCCTGGAGGGTTTCCACTTGCCTTTTAGAAAGGACCACGGCCCCTGGCTGGTACAGCTCAGCGGACTGAGCGCGGGCCTGCAAACCGAAGGGCTGCTGGTTCCATCCCCAGTCAGGGCACATGCCTGGGTTGTGGGCCAGGTCCCCAGTAGGGGGCGTGTGAGAGGCAACCACACACTGATGTTTCTCTCCCTCTCTTTCTCCTTCCCTTCCCCGCTCTCTAAAAATAAATAAATAAAATCTTTATTTAAAAAAAAAAAAGAAAGGACCATGGCAGCTGCTATGGGAGAGAGCTGGGGTGGGGGAGAGCGAAGGCAGTGATTAAATAAGGACAGGTAATGTTTATTAAGTGTCCACTTTGGTTCCGAGTCAGGCCTGGGCCAGCCGCTTCACCTGCGTCCCCACCTTTGGTCCTCAGAGCCTCCCGTGGAGGTGGAGAAGTCGAGGTACCGCCCAGTCCCCTGGTGAGTGCGACCCCACGGTCAGACCCAGGCCTGTCTGGTCCCAGAGCCCTCCCTCCACCACACTTAGCTTCCCCTGAGGCTCAGCTGCTTTGGGCACTAAGGCCGTTGGCAAGCTGGAGCCCCTCCCTCCCTCTCCCCCTCCCTCCCCGCCCAGCTCCAGGAGCAGCTGAGATGGGCATGAACAAGGCTTGAGCAGGGGGCAAGGGTGCTGACGGAGCCCGCGTGTCTGAGGGCTGGGCGCACAGCGCGAGCTCAGCCCTGGCCTCCGGAGCTGGCGTTGCCGTGCTCACCGTTTCACAACCCGCCTTTCTCAAGGCCCAGGGAGGTTGGAGCTCCTTGCACCGCTGCCGCTTCCCCTTTCTGGAGCCTCAGCGAGGACAGCATTACAAATCGAGAGGGGCCTGGGGTAGCCCTGCCTGTGGGGGTCCCCACATCCGCGCCCTTAGGGCTTTCTTTGCTCTGCACTGTGTCTGGGCTGCCTGACGCTTGGGGGCTTTGGTGCCCCAGCCTCCAGGCAGACAGTCAGTCAGTAGATCACAGCCGCTCTGTACCTTTCCTCCTGCGCCCCCTCCCCTCCCCCAAACTTCCCAAGGAGGGAAGCAGCCCAGACTTCTCTGGAAGCAAATAGGGGAGATTCCCTGCTTAAAGCACCGTGAAACCGCAGAAAGGGAGAGGGGGGCGGGGCACGATTTCCTCCCTCCTGCTGGGTGTCTTCGCTGGGCGGAGGTGGGGGTAGACTTCCCTGCTACACCCCCCGCTGGGCTGTATGTACAGATTCTGACTCGGGGCCTGTTCCCTGGGGCTTCCCTCCTCCCTCACACCTTCCCCTCCGCCCCAGTGCAGAATAAAACCTTCCTTCCACCTGGAGAGCCGCACGCCTGGGAGGTTTCCTCGTCTGCGGAATGAAAGTCATTCCGAGGCTCCTTCCTGGGGCTGTTCAAAGGCATAAGCGCGGTTTTGCGCACAGAGCGGTGGGAACACAGCGCCCGGCGCTGGTCACGTGCTTCCGCGGTGCCTGCTCTCATCGTTGTCATTATTGTCGTTAGCAGGTATGGTCGTGGGGAGTGGGGCTGGAGGTCCCAGAGGAGGAGGTGACAGGGCGTTCTGTGTACAGATGGCGCAGGCCCCGAAGATCAAGTGTTGACAAACCCGTCCCTGCTTGAACCGCCTATAGCGCCAGCGACCCCAGGAGCCCTGGGGGCCGGCTTTCCTGGGGGAGGAATTGCTGGCAGGGCCGGGGACAGGACCCACCTGGCCATTTGCGAGCCCATGGGCAGTGGCAGCTCCCGGCCTGGCTCCCAGACAGCCTGCCTCCCAGAGAGCAGGCAGGGACCCCAGTGCCATTTCCAGCCGAGCCAGGGCGGTTCACCTGCCCTGCCAGCTGCCGAGACCTGCGGCTGAAATCTCAGCATTTCTTGCCCATCTCCGAGCAGCGCCTTTCCCGAGGGGACACGGGGTTTCCGGGTAACCCGGCCTTGTTGTGCCACAGTCGAGGTTCCCACGCTTCTGTTGGGAGCGGGGCTGCCAAGAGGCTGGGCTCTTGCAGAAGCGTCTTTCAGGTGCAGGAAGCGTTCGGGCTTTGGCTAAGATGCTGTGACCATGTTGTGGTGCCGTGGCATCGGTGTGGAGCCGCGGGGGGCCCTGCCAGGCCTTGTGGCTGGCACAGCCCTGCGGTTGGGTTTACAGTGAGGAGGGGTGGGGACGGTGAGGGGCGCGCTGAAGCCTCCGCCGAGATGTCCCAGTGGGGAGACAGTGCTAGACTCCGCCCTCTCCGCCGGGCTGCGGGGGTGACGCTCCTGTGGGCTCACGCGGCGGCGCTCTGTGGGCTCTGCCTCATGCTCCCAGCAGCCCCGCCAGTGCGGAGTCTTGTCCCCAGGTTACAGATGAGGAAACCAAGGCTGGGGAACCACCAGCCGGCGCCAGTTCCTAGCCTGTCTGACCGCAGTCTGAGATTTTTCCACTGCCCCACGTGACTCTGGAACCCCGACAGCCCGGCGGCAGACAGCCTTTGGAGCGGGCATCTCCTCCTGTGTCTGCTGGCAGCCCTGTAGGCGCCGCCTCCTGCCTCCCTCAGCGCCAGGTCACCTCTGATCCTCACAGAGACGACGCCTCCCAGGTCGGGTTCATCGCCCCCGTTTTATAGATGGAGAAACCCAGGCTCAGAGACTGCTAGTCCAAGGTCGCTCTGCTGGCAAAGTGCTGAGACCCATTTCAGCCTGGTCTGCCTGACCTCAGGTCCCCCTTGTCTCTGCCCCTCGTGCGCATGTACCACCGTGTCAGCGGCGGGTCCGGGATGATTTCAGCTCTGGGCAGTTGTGCGTAAAGCTCCGTTCTTCGTGGTCACTGGGGCCCGTGGCCTCACTGTGGGCACCGGCCCTACCTGTCAGTGCGGAGCCAGGCAGGCGGTGAGGGGCTCAGAGTGTCCCTGTGCGGCGGTGCCTGGGGGGGTCGCGTGGGAGGGGTCCCGAGGCTCCGGCTCTGTCAGCTCCGCAGGGGAGCACGGCCGCCCGTGACCGCCTGCTCCCTGTGCCACCCAGACCTTCACATTCTGCCTGCAGCACTGTTGGGGGGGGGGGCTTTGCAAAGACCCCTCCCTCCCTGCTTAGAGGCCGCCCGGCCAGCCTTCAGCAGAAAGCAACCCGCTGGTCCGTCAGATGAGGGGAACCTGAGCAGCGTAGGCTGTTTAATCTGGAGAGGTGTGGGCAGGCGGGGACCTGGTCTGCCTCCTCATTTTCCAGACGCCTCTTTGGGGCAGAGAAAGAAGCCTCCCGGTCACTGAAGGAGAGACAAGGGCAAGGCTGGGTCCCAGGGCCACGGCCTCTCTGGGGCGCTTCCTGGCAGTGTGGGCTTGGGCAGGCCCCTTAACGTCCCCGAGCCCCAGCGGGCTTCCTCCTCTGTAAAGCAGGAGGGTTTGTAAGTGCCCAGGTGAGGACCTGAAGGGCTCTTGCGAGGGACTGCGTGTCCTTCCGGGCGGAGGCTGCTGGACCGTGGTTGGCCCTTGTGAGGAGCACCTGGGGGAAGTCAAGGCCAGGACAGGACCCTGGGCCCCTTCCTCCCACCCAGGGCTCCAACCGGAGGACCAGGGCTGGGCCTTCACTCTCCCTCTCGGGAGGAGTGAGGGCCGGTGGCTGCGACCCCACAGGGGGTTGGGAGAGAGGGACTGTGAAGAGGGGGGATCTAAAGTGGGAGCCGCTGTGCCTGCCCTGCCCGTGGAGGTCCCGAGGGAATTGCAGGCGGGCGGTGTGGCGCTGCGGGCCCAGGGGATCGAGGAGGGCAGGGCGAGAGGAAAGCCGAGGCCCTGCCCCCCATCCCACCGGGCGGCTGTGCATTCCCGGTGCTGCTCACTCCGCTCCATGTGGCCGGCGCCCGGGTAGGTGGCTGTGCCTGGGAGACCTGAGACTGCTGCCTCCGCCTGGGAAGGGGGCAGAAAGCAACGCGGAGGGGTAATTATAGACAGCCCCGCACTGGGCCGGCCCGAACCGGTTCCCTCTATTCCTGGGCATGGCTCCGAGCCACTGCGGGAGGTCCGTGGGGGAGGGACAGGCAGCTGTCACCAGTGCTGCCACCCAGGCTCCTCAGAAGAGGTGGACGCACTTGCTTCTCTGGATTCGCTTCTCTGGATCCTGTGCAGGGGGCAGAGGGGGAAGGTGGTCTGCCCAGCCCGGGGGGTTTGTGGTGCTCGTCACCGAGGCCACCCTGAGATGGGTGACATGAACCGTCCCGACTGGGCAGAGGCAGCCTGTGGGGAACCATGCAGATGAGCTGCGCGGGGAGACAGACCAGCGGGCGGCGAAGCTGGGGCCTTCTTCCTTCCCATCACTGCCTCCCGGCCAGAAACCCTCCTATTACCTTAGAAGGCAGCCCGAACCCTCTTCCTGGCCTGCATCCAGCATGGGGCTCCCCTCACTGCCTTCCACCCCCTGCACCACAGCCGTCCCGGCCCCCTCTTCCCTGAAGTGGCCAGGCTTGCGCGTGTCTCAGGGCCCGTGCGCCTGCTCTGACTGCTGTGTGGGGTGCTCCTTCGTCACCGCTGGGGCCTAAGCCCACAGCGCACATCCCTGACCTGCCATTCGGAGAAGCCCTTCCTCCCCAGCCCCTCCGGTGCTTGATCACTCAGAAATTATCCTGCCAACTTCCTGTTTACCGGGGACCAGGTTGGCACATGACAAGTGCTCAGATATTTGTTCCCAGGATGACTGTGTGAGCCGCTTCTCCTTCGGGACCTGCCCGCAAGCCACTGGGGACTCCACCTCCATCTCTAAAGGAAGAGGGTGGGACTCCAGAGACCCCCTGTCATTGCCTGAGCGGGCGGCAGTCCCTCCAGCTTTTCCACCCACGTTAGGATCGCCGACCCAGTGCAGGGCCGGCCCAGCCTTGTCTGGGGTCAGAGGATGTCAGCCCAGCAGCTGACAGGCTTTGTGTCCTGTGCCCGCTCTGTCCCACTGAACTGAAACACCAGCTGGGGCTGGCCCTGCCTAGTGTCTGTCACGGTCACGGACTCCAGGAGAATGCCTGGGGCCCGATAGACCACACGGCACCCTCAAGGGAGGGAGGGTCCCCAGCGCGCAGACATGTGATTTCAGCCCGTGAGTGCATCCATCTCCTGTAAGAGAATGTTCCAGAGAAGCCCCCCTGGGGCTTCTGCATCCTGGCCCTGGAGGAGCCCCCTGAAATCTCTCCTGCCAGAAATGTGTAGAAGCACCACCCTCTCCAAGGCCAGGAATGGCTTCTGAAGAAGTCCCTTCAAACAGGGGGCCTCAGGTTCATGCTGGGCCAGCTGGGGCGAGGCCCGAGAAGCTGGGGGCAGGGGCGCACTGCTCAGGGGCACTTCCTGGGGACAGTAGAGGGTGGGAAGACAGTGTCAGCCCAGCCCCAGAAGGCAGAGGGTAGGCTTGTTCATCTAAAGAAGCATCTTATTGCTGTGGTTTGCATTTAGGGGGTCAGGATTCCAGTCCCACCCCCTGCGCCCCCAGCCGGCCCTGGGAGGCATTTGCCCACTGGAGTCACCTGGCCTAGAGCAGGTCACGGCCTGCTGCTTTCCCAGCTGTCTGTCTAGGCAGACAGGTTTTCCTATCCAAACTCACCTGACCACCTGAATGATCTGGGACCGTTGTTAAAAGTCCTGATTCCAGCTCTGGCCGGGTGGCTCAGTGGGTTGGAGCGTTGTCCGCTGCACCAAAGGGCTGCAGGTTTGACCCCTGGTGCAGGCACGGGGAGGCGGCCCATTGGTGTCTCCCTCCCTCCCTCCCTCCCTCCCTCCCTCCCTCCGTTCTTCCTCCCTTCTTCCTCCCTCTCCCCCTCTCTCTGAAATCAGTGGACATACTCTCAGATGAGGATTTTTGCAAAATCCTGAGCCTAGGCCCCACCCAGACCACCTCCAGGGAGCATGGCTGGGGGCTCAGATTCGATTATTGCAAGGAGCCCCCCTCCCCGGGATTCAAAATCATGAGCAAGGTAGGCCCCGGCCCCGGCCGTGCAGTGAAGGCGTGCTCCGGACGCAGCTCCCAAAATCACCCCGCCAGGGGCCCTTGCCAGCTGGCTGCTGTGGCGGCTTTCAGGGCCATCTGACACAGGGGTGAACACTGGGACAGTGGACGTGATTTGTGTGGCTTTCAGTTGGAAAGTCAGCGCTTGTCTCCTCCTCTGAAACAATGCATTGCTCGCGGTCAGGGGGCAGAGCATCTGGACCCCTGGGACCATCTGGGCAGCTCCTGAGCGTGTGGGTTTTATTTGCCTGGTTTTTCGTGGGCGGTGGGGGTTCGAACAGTCACCCAGACTACAGACCTCATGGACTAAGCCTGGGGGGGGGGTCACTGGAGATGGAGTGACTTACCTGCCGGGGGCGGGTGTTCCTGAGGGATCTCCCGATGCAGGAAGAGGTTCACTGGCACCGCTTGCAGGTCGGACCCCAGGGCAAAGCCGCCCCTCCAGGGTGTTCCTCCGGGCCTCCCCGGAACCTGCTGTTACTCAGTACATTTTCTGAGGGTAGTTTTGCCGTTTTAAATAATGCCGTGCCGAGCATCCGTATAGCTCCTCTGATTAGTTTCTTAGGATAAATTGTTAGAAATGTAACTCATTGCTGGATCATAGGACCTGATACGAAGCCTGATATTTAAAAAATATATGTTTCTTTTCTTGAATAGATAAAACATGCAAGTGATTAAAAAAGAAATTCAGTCCTGGCTGCTGTGGCTCAGTGGATTGAGCACCAGCCTGTGAACCAAGGGGTCACCGGTTCAATTCCCAGTCAGGACACATGCCTGGGTTGTGGGCCAGGTCCCCACTAGGGGGCATGTGAGAGGCAACCACTGATGACACTGATGTTTCTCTCCCTCTCTCCCTTCCCCTCTCTCTAAAAATAAATACATAAAATCTTTTAAGAAGCACTCAGTCAGTACAAACAAACAAAGGGTATTGGTCCATCTCTCACGCTGGGCCCCCAGTTCTGCAGACCCCGCCCCAGAGAAAAATGCTGCAACTAGTTTTTGGTGCATTTTCCCAGAAATAATTCTGTTTACATAAACATATATGCTTTTCTTCACGTTCTCTTTTTTTGTTTTGTTTTAACACACATGGGAGCTTTTCCCATGCACATTTTAAGTAACATTTCTCTGCGTGGTTATTTTGTAATAGCGCGCCCGGGCCTGAATTGGCAGTGACACACACTCTGCATGGGTGGGGGGGCACCTTCGCTGAACAACGGCAGTTTGCAAGGCACAGGGTTCAGTCATGGGGGAATGGGCGCAACGTCCAAAGGTGGGCGCTTCCCCCAGGATGCTTTGCAGTCTGTTGGGGAGAGGGCCTTGTGGGAGCCTGGGAGCAGCCGGGCAGGAAGTGGAAGAGGAGATGCCTGTCAGACTGTCTGATGCTGTCAGTTGTTGCAGTCTGGGGGGAGGTCAGGAGGGTCTAGGCAGCTTCTGTGTGAGGGGGTGGGAGCTGCCCGTGCTTGCTTTCTCTCACCCTCTCCCACCCTGTCCCCCTTGCCCTCCGAGCTGGGAGCAGAGGCCTGGGCCACAGCCGGCCTCAGGCAGCCGGCTGCCCGGGGGGATCACGGGGTGGACACAGGGCCACATCTCCACTGTCTCTGCTCGCTTCCTCCCGATCCTGGACTGGAGATTCTTCCCATCCTTTATTCGCTTTTCCGTTTTTTCTTCCCCAGAGGCTCATCCAAAATAGAGGAAGCCTGCGAAATCTACGCCAGAGCAGCAAACATGTTCAAAATGGCCAAAAACTGGAGTGGTACGTGACCTCTGCTGGGGCTCCTCCTCGCCCCTCCCTCCTCTCCTCCCTCGGCTTCTGGGCCCCAAGGCCTGGCTGGGCGGGGGCCTTGCAGCCCCCTGTCTGTGGAGGCTTCCCCAGCAGCAGGAACCTGTGGGCCGGCCGCCTGGCTATCAGAGCCCGCAGGGCCTCAGAGCGCAGGCGGAGGGACGAGGGTAACGCGATCGCTGAGTCTACGGGACCCACGTGGATGAGGAGGTCTTCCAGGGCTTCCTCCTTAAATTCGGAGTGTCGGGTTTCCCTGGAAACTGTTCCTTGCCGCTTCTGTCCGAGTGCGAATTCTGGGCCTTCTGGGCGGGGGGACCTCCGAGTGGCCCCAGTGACACTGATCACAGTTCCCATTGACTGAGCCTGCACTGTGTGATTGAACTGTCTCAGCCCCTTGCCCCAGGCCCCGCAACTAGTCGCTGACAGTGTGGAATTCCGACTCCACAGCCGGGCGTTTAACCTCCCCCTGTGCTGCTTTGGGGCCGAGGGACTTGGATTTGAGTCACAGCCCAGACTGGCCTGCGACCTCAGGGAAGTTCCTCAGCCTCTCATCATCTGTGTCCCCCTCAGGGCCGGGACAGGAAAATAGTCGAGACTGTACAGGGCTGTAGCGTGGCTTCAAGGAGGTCACTGCCACTGGGGACAGTCGGCACTCGGTGGACGCAGTGGCGCAGGAGCACAGAATGCTGTGGGGGGAGGTCACCCTAGGTCATGCACCTCGGAGACACTCACACCTGTGTTGCTGGGGGGAGTGTCAGCCTAGTCCCGACCCTTCCAACTTGGCCCTGCGTCGTGGTCCAGCTCCCCAAGGCCGGAGCTTGGCTGGCGCCTGAGTAGGAGCAGAGGCGGCTGGCAGGGAGGGGCCGTGTGAGGGGGCTGCCTCGGGCCCGGAGGAGAGGTTCCGGAGCCGGTGCCTTGAGCCCTTCGGGGGCCGATTGCGGACTGTGACTTGAGTGCCAGCGAGATGGCATCGGGGGACTGGGGGAAACCAGAGAGGAGCCTGCTGACCAGGAAGAAGAGAAAACCCGGGGCGGGCCCTGGAGGGGGCGGTAGAGCCACGGGGCGCGATCAGTTGCTGTCATTTCTCGGAAGGGCTAGTTTGCAGAAAGAACTAGGCGCTCTGTGTATTTTTATGCTCCCGTACTCATACAGCACCTTGAAAGAATACTTACTTTCCGATCACGTAGGTAGATGTTGCTTTCCCCCTAACATTTGTAAACCCCACCCCCCAACTACTCAAACAGGATTCCTAGGCCAGTTTTTTTAACCCAGTCATACTAACTTTCATGGAAATCGTGCACCCAAGTTGCTAGCCCTTGGAGATAATAGAGGGCTCACGCACCAGCAGGGCCCGGGGGCCGTGTCTGCCCCACCGCTCCAGAGGTGCAGGGCCAGGGCCAGGCCCTCTCCTGCTCTTCCAGCTCAGAACTCCTGTGACTGGGCCTCGGCCGGAGGAGGATGAAGGGAAGCAGCCTCCGAACTGAGCGGGAGGTGGCTGTGAGGTCCCAGTTAGCACGGTCTCCCCACAGAATGGCTTGGGACCCGTGGAAGGTGACAGTATATAGCTGACTACAGAGCAGACTGGGCTTCGAGTGTGTGGTGTCCACTGCCCCCGCCCATGGGCACTTGTCCCTCCGCCCTCAAGGACTTGGTGTCCACGTCCTATTTCCCTCTCAGGACATGAAGCTCCTGGATGGAGCAGACCCTCTATGTTCCGCCCCCCCCCCAACTTCTACGTACCTCAGTGAAGCTGGTGACTTGCCCACACAACCTGCAGTGACTCCACTCAAGGGACCAGAGCGAGGACAGAGGCAGAGGAGTGGGGGGGGGGATAAAATGAGACTCAGAAGGTGCTAGTAAACCGGGAGTGTTTTGGAGCAGAATCTCGATTGCCCTTGTCGCCCCCCACGTCCCCTCCTGGCCCCATCCCCCAGCTCAGCCCCTTGGTTTCCCAGCCCTGGGCTCCCCAGCTCCCCAGGAGGCCCGCGGTCCAGGTCCAGGCCTCCGCTCGCCCAGGCCACCCCCGTGCTGTCTCTGGGACTCCGTTCTCTGGAGAGCGCCCAGGGCAGCGGCTGTGTGGCTCACAAGCAGCATGGCACCCGCTCAGGCCGCTGTCTTCCGTTCCAGCTGCCGGAAACGCTTTCTGCCAGGCGGCCCAGCTGCACCTGCAGCTTCAGAGCAAGCACGACGCAGCCACCTGCTTTGTGGACGCCGGCAACGCCTTCAAGAAGGCTGACCCCCAAGGTGAGGAGGGCCTGTGGGCCCCCAGGGCCGGCCACCCAGGGCACCCCAGAGGAGCGCTCCGCAGGGGGGTCCTCGGGTTTCCGCCGGGCTCTGGTTTTCTCCAGTGGCCGACAGGCTGGCGGGGAGGCGCTCGAGTTTTAATTGCAGAACTGGCTCCCTTCCGGTTGGCATTTGTGTCCGGCTCTGAGCTGCCGCCTCCCCCTTCCACTGTGTGTGTGTGTGCGTGTGTGCGCGCACGCGCGCGTGTGTGTGCACGGCTGATCGCTCCTCTCCCGAAGCCAGGGAGCATTTGGGAGTGGGAGTTACATTCCAGCCCTGCCGCATGCCAAGGGGAGAGGAAAATCTGTTCCGTTGTCAGAATTAACACGCGGAGCGGGTGGGAGGGCCTCTGGGACCAGCCCAGTGGGAACCCTGCCCAGAAAACAGAGGAAGTTATCCTAACCTGGCCCCCACCCCGGGCTGGGCGGGGGGGGGGAGCGGACAGCCCGAGTCGGAGTCGCCAGAGCACAGGTCCCTTCAGCTGAGAGGGTGCCGGGGACAAAGCCCTGGTCAGCGTGACTCACCGCGACAGCACCGTTTTGTCCCGCTGGGCTCATCTGGGAGCGGAAGCCCAGTGGGCACCAGAATTTCCATTTTATGGAGCTTGAATTTTAATTTACTTTTTAAATCTTGGTGCCAGACATGGATTGCTAACTTTTAATTTTAGCAAACGAGGACTTAAGACCATCTATTGTCACTCTCCTCTCTCATGAGACTGGGAAGGACTTGAGTTTTGTGGGGTTTTTTTTAAGGAGATGCAGGATCTTGAGTAAAGGCCCGTACTTCCAGGGGGCCAGCGGGCAGCAGCCCACAGAGGCACCCACAGGGGTCATCGAGCCCTGGCTCGCACGCCGGCCCTGGGGACCGCCCGTGCGACTGTGTTGCAGTCGGGGGCACTCACTTCCCGGGGTCTGATCTCGGGGCAGACCAGCTGGCTCTCCTCCGTTCCCAGTCCTGACCAGTCTCGGCTCTGCCACCGGGCGCCTCACAGACACGGCCCTGAGTGGCCACATGGTGGCTCGGCCCGGGCAGGGGCTGGCGGGGAGGCCTCACGCCTGAGTGGGTCACTGTCGCTCTCTGCACAGAGCTGAGCACTGAGCCACCGCCGGCCATGCGGGTGAAGTGACGATGCCCCGGCCACCCCGGGGTTTTCGTTCCAGCTGGAACCACCCGAGGAAATCTGTGTGTCCCCCACTCCCGCCCCGGCCTGCCTTCTCTCTGGGGCTCGGGGCGACCTGCAGCCGCTGCCCCCGGGGGACTGGAAGGACCTGTGTCTGGTGCGGGAGAACAGTGCCAGGCCGAGTGACAGGTGCCCGGCACCGGCTGCTCCTTAAACAGGCCCAGCGCTTCCCGCGGGCAGGCCCCACCTGGCACCGTGATGTCATGTCCTTCCCTGGCTTTTGATCTGGATTTTCTCATCTCTCAGCGGGCGCTGGGGGTTGTGTGTGTGTGGGGGGGGGTTGTGGGCCTGGCTTCAAGAAGCGCAGAGTCGAGCAGAGTCCGCTGAGAGATGACAGAGTGGCAGTGCTTAGGTGTGGCTGCGGTCCCTTCGCCAGGCACAGAGGCCGGCCAGGCTCCCCGGGGGTCAGCAGACATGGTGTGCTGCCCCGGAGCTGAGGCGGGAGGGGGCGGGTTTTGGGGGGGTGGGGGGACAGGAGGGGCAGTGGGGCAGAGAACAGCCTGATGGGGGCAGAGTGCCTTCCACCCAACACCACCACCTCCTGACTGCCAGCCCCGGTCCCAGCACCCAGCTGGGGACCGTCTGAGCCAGGGTCAGGGGAGGGGGCACATCTGCACCAGGGTGACCGCTGCTTCGTGTCTGGGGCCAGTCCCGCTTCGCAGAGGTTCGGGGCAGCTGCGTGGGGCTCAGTGTGGCCTCGGAGGGCCGGCAGGCGCCTGCTGTCCGAGACCCCGGATGGTCACTTCCTCTGCTCAGGCAGAGACCACCCAGGAGGCCAGGGCGCACGTGCCCAGGGTGGCACCTGGCCCACGGTGAAAGCTCGCGTCTGCCGGGCCTGGCCGGGCTCTGAGCCGAGGTCCCTGGGCTCCTCGCCCAGTGAAACGGAGCTGGAGGCCGGGTTGGACCCTGGCCCACTTTCCCTGAGCAGGTGACCGTCTCCCTGGGGCCCTGCTGATCCCCTCACTTGCCTCAAAGGCCTCTGTCCTTTATCACCCCCCCCACAAGAGCCCTGGAGGGCCCTGCCCGCAGTGTGGGGCAGGGCGGGGGGGGGGGGTGTCCTGCTGCCGCCTGGGGGGTGGGGGCGGGGAGGCGATGCCCAGCTGTCAGTGGTTCTGCCGTTTCCCAGCCACTGTCCGCAGCACTGAGTGGACTCAGGCCAGGGAGGCCTCTGACTCCGCCTCCCGACAGCTGGGCCCAGGGCTGCGTGTGCGGGTTCACACGTGTGCGCCCGGGGCACGGAGGTGGCCAGGCCCCCGCCTCCCCTCCCCCTGTACCCCACACCCACTGCCATTTACCAGATACCTCCTGTGTACCAGCCTTTGGCATCGTCTTTCAATCCATTCCATTTCCTGTGGTTCTGGGGTTCACCCGGGTTTCCCAGGAGACCGGAGGAGCTGGGGGATGGACTGCAGGAGGGGGGTGGGAGGCAGGGTGGGTGGGAGGCGCCTGGAGCCCAGGATGGAGGGCCCTGGGTCCTGGGCCGCCCCTCTCTGGGCCTCAGCTGGTCAGTCCCAGCTCCCCCAGGGTGCACCGCCTCTCATCCTCAGGATCCATGGGGCCTGACAAGATGAGCCGCTTGCAGCCAGTGTGTCAGGGGCTTGGCTGCCTGCGCTCCTGCCAGGGCGTCAGCTGCCGCTTCCAGGGACAGGTGTCCCGGAGTGCAGAGCAGGCAGGAGGGGGATTTAATCCTCTGAGTCAGTGTTGTTGCCACGGGTGGGGGTGGGGGGCGTTGGGGACAGAGCCTCCCCTGCCACATGGCAAGGGCCACCTTGCTGACAGCGCTCCGGGCCCTGCGCCAGCAGGCCAGGTGCCGGCACCCGGGGCGGCAGCTGCAGGGAGTCTGTGCGGCCAGGGGAGCTTCCAGCCCCTCCTCCGGCCACTGATCCAGCCGGGGCAGCCTTGCCACCTCTGCCTGCGGGCGTCGGGGTGGACTGCAGAGGGCGTGGGTGAGTCACAGGGTGCCTGCTGGTGCCGCCCGCCCCCTGGGGTGGAGGCCGGAGGGGGCGTGACGTGCAGTGCAGCCCAGCCACCCGGCTCCTCATCGTCCTCCTCCTGGGGTCTCACCAGGCGCCAGCTCACCGGTCCCTTCCCGGAGTGCTGTTCAGAGCGTGCGGGCTAAAGACCCACCGAGGGTTTCCAGCTCTCGTGTTTGTGGGGTTCCCTCTCTGGCCTCCTTTCCCTCTTTCCCCACGGGCTCGGGCTTCCAGCTGCCAGCCTCAAAACCGTAACCGGGAGGTGTCTGCCCTCCGAACCCTTTCAGGGTCCCCAGAGGCCTTTCAGGTTGGGACGAAACCTTCAGACGCCCTCGCTCCCAGGGCGGTGCTCACAGAGACACTTGGTGTGTGTGAATTTGGGGAGCTCGTGGGCTCCCTGAAAGCCCACCCAGAGCTCAGCCGAGACCTATCACTGCGCAGTGAGGCTGAGAGCCCCTCGGGGACCCTGGCAGCCGGCCGGGAGCCTGCCAGTGCCCTGGACTGCAGGAGGAGCTGTCGGCCTGGGCTCCCTCGCCCCATGTCCCGTCTGTCCTGGCTGTCTGTCCTTCTCCCTCCACCCCCGGCACTCCCTTCCCTCCAGAGAGGCATTAAAACGGTGTTAAAAAAAAAAAAAACCCGCCTGAGAGCTCATCTCTCTCTGCTGGAAAATGCCTCCCACTCGTGCTTCACTCTCTCTCCTCCAAATAACTTGTCAAGAGGAAAGAGCCATCCGCAGATTTAAGTCTTGCAAGAGATAGTACAACAGAGGTAGCCCCGACCCCCCTCTCCAGCCTTGCTGGGTGTCTGTCTCGTCGGAAGCCTGTGGCTGGAGGAGCTGGGGGGCTCTGCTGAATGCTGCGGCCCGGGCCAGGGAGTGACGGGGATTCCCGCCGGGGGGCCTCGGGGTCCCACAGCAGAAGGGCGGCAGAGCCCAGGAACCTGCGTGTCCCTCAGTGTCAGGCTTGGCCGCCGCTGGCCCCACCTGCCCCCTGGCCAGCAGCTCAGTCCTGAAGGGTGAAGCCGTGGGAGGTCTGGCTCCTGGCACCCAGGGGAGCCTGGCCGTCAGCCTGACCTGGCACCGTCGAGTCCTGCCCCTGGGGTTACTAGGAAGGTGGCGGCACTGTGGCCGCTCAAGGGGCAGGGCAGCCCCACCCTCTGATGCGTGTGCCCAGTGAGTCAGTGAGTCTGACTGGGGTCCTGGGCTCGGGGGTCCCTTTACCTTCCCGCCCAGTCCCCTCCCCAGGGAGCCTGGCCCTGGTCGCTGCATTGGCCTCCCCCGCCTCCCACTGAAACCACTTCGCTCTCTCACTTCTCCCTCAACCCTTTTTCTCTCCCCAGAGGCCATTAACTGTTTGATGAGGGCGATCGAGATCTATACAGACATGGTAAGGGTCGCTGCGTGTCCTGTCCCCGCTCCGGGCCACCACAGTGCCCCCGGCTCACCTCTCACCCTGAACCTCCAGCACCAAAAGCAGGCGGGGAGTGGGAGCTGGGGGGTTTGGTTACCTGCACTGGGCGGGGCTGGCTGGGACCCTCCTGGGGACCTGTCCCTGGCCTTTGCACGGTCCAGCGGCATCCTCATTGGTAGAAGTTAAGGTTACTGGGGGCACCTGTCCTTTTCCCTGTGGCCAGCCTTTCCCACCAGCATCCTAGTTGCTGACCAGTTCACAGCAGGCCACAGGGGGTGGTGGGCAGCCCCCGGAGTGGGCACAGCTTCTGCACTGCCCCAGGGGACGTCCCCAACGACAGATGAGGCCCAGAGAGGCGGCTGCCAGCCCAAGGCCGGACTGCAGACCAAAAGCAGGCTCAGGCTGCTGCGAACTCTCCGGTTTGCCCCTGTCTCGTCAGACCCCTTCCCAGGGACCTGCCCCGCGGGCCCCTCAGGATGCTGTGGTATTGCAGTCACGGCATCTATTGGCCCAGCCGCTCGGCGACATGGTCACCCCCTCATACAAAAGCCCTGTGAGGTGTGCACTGTTGCTAGTGCGTCTGACAGTCGGAGAGGGGCCGCACAGGCGGTGGGGGCCTTGCCCAGGGACGCACACCTGCAGGCAGCATTCGCTGAGACCCGGAACCAGGCCCGGCCCCTTCCTCCCGCCCTCCCTGGGTGCGGAGCGGCCGGCCAGCACCTGGCCCCACCCTGGGACCTGGGGGCCTCCCTCAGGAAAGCTCTGCCTCCCCCCAGGGGAGTTTGGAGCTGGGGGGGGGTAGTGGAGAGGGCGGGTTGGCTTGTGAGAAGGGCCACCTCAGTGGCCACACCAGGGCAGGGGCGGCCAAGGTGGCCCTGGGCGGTGGGGACGTCAGGGCCCCCGATGGTCCAGAGCTGTCACCAGGCCAGCCCGGGCTGCTCCTCCCATGGCCTCTCTCGGCCACCTGTCCCAGGCTTCTTCCGGCCTCTGCCTCTGCCGGGCACCTCGCCCACGTGGTCTCGGTGCTGCCCCACCGTCCCGTGCTCCGTGCGCTGCAGGGGAGCCTGGGCGCTCTCGGCCCAGGCCTCCAGGGCAGGGCAGCACGCAGGCCCAGCCCTCTCGGTCTGGAACCTCCCTTTTAAGCCTCACGCCTCCACCTCTCGGTGCCCTCACAGGCGCAGCTGAGGGGGGGAGCCACCGTTCTGGGGACCCGGGAGGGGGGCAGCTTGGGCAGCATGGTCACCGACACCCCTTTCCCGCGTCCCCCACAGGGCCGGTTCACCATCGCAGCCAAGCACCACATCTCCATCGCGGAGATCTACGAGACGGAGCTGGTGGACATCGAGAAGGTGCGCGGGGGGTGGGGGCGCCTGCCCCACGGCGGGGAGGGGCTGCCGCAGCCACGGCCCTGGCACCCGACGCCTCTCTTCGTCCTGTCACTCGGGAGTCCTCTGGTGTCTGAGCATGGGGACCGGGGATGGGGCCCCGGCAGCGCTGGGGCGAAGGGCTCTGGCTGTGTCCCAGCAGGGGCGGGGGCCGCGGCGACCAAGGCCGAGGTGCCACCTCGTCACCCCCCCCCCCCGTGTCTCCCCAGGCCATCGCCCACTATGAGCAGTCCGCAGATTACTACAAGGGCGAGGAGTCCAACAGGTACCGGGGGCCCCCTCCGCTCCTGCTGCCCAGCCCCCCTAGTGCCCCTGTGAGCAGCCCCCACCAGCTCCCGCTCTCTCCACCCCACTCAGCTCGGCCAACAAGTGTCTGTTGAAGGTGGCCGGTTACGCCGCGCAGCTGGAGCAGTATCAGAAGGCCATTGACATCTACGAGCAGGTGGGCGCGGAGGGGCTCCGGGCCCTGCTTCCGCAGAGGGCACTGCCCCTCCCCCCACCCGTCACCCGCTCTCTTATCCCTTCCCCTGCCCCCCTCCACTTCCTGTCATCCCCTGGCCCTGACCCTGGACTCAGCCTGGCTGGCCGTTTTCTGTCCCCGTGCCCGTGTCACGTCATTGCCATTCCCCTGGGACCAGCCTGGCCCGCAGTCCTCACCAGCAGCTTCCTGGCTGACCCCAGAGTGACTGACTCTGAAGAACCAGAGTAGGGGAGGGAGTGGGAAGAACTGCTGAAGCCTGTGGCAGGGGCCAGGGGAAGGGGGTCGGGGACACAGGAGAGGGACATGGCTTGCTCCCTCCCGCTCCTCTCTGCCGTGTGGGGAGGGCTGGCGGGGGCCCCCGACTGTCCTGGTGGTGCGGCCTGGGGAGGGGCGGGAGAGGCAGGCCGCTGCTCCTCAGGTTTCTGCAGCCTCCGCCCCTCTGCCTGCACACGCGCCAGCCCCCAGGCAGGCCTGACAGCGGGGCCGCCTGCTCTGCCCGTCTGGGGCGCCTCGGGAGGTGCACAGGCACCTGGCCCCGTGGTGACGCCCGTCCCCCATTGCCTCTTGGTCCTTGGTCACTCACTAACCATTGCGGGCTTCCCTGGGGCATGGACCCCGCCTCCAGCTGGCCCCGAGTGCCTGGCAGTGACCCCGGCCCTCTGGTGGCCTGGCATGAGCTCACAGCGTGGCCTCCACACCCCTGTAGGTGGGGACCAACGCAATGGACAGCCCCCTCCTCAAGTACAGCGCCAAGGACTACTTCTTCAAAGCGGCCCTCTGCCACTTCTGCATCGACATGCTCAACGCCAAGGTGAGCCCGCCCGGCGACCGCCCCTGGGGCACTAGGGCCACTGTCCCTGGACCAGGTCCCTTCTCAGCCCCTTGGGGGGGGGCCCTCATGTCCAGGCCCTGACAGTCACCTGGGGTGAGCACCACTTGCTCTCCCGGCTGCATTTCCGCCCTGACGCCACCTGCCCGGCCCTTTTGTGTCTGAGTTTTCCGATTCCCATCCCGCCGGTGCCGGGCTCGCTCTTTGTGACGACACATTCGGAACCATTGGTGCTCCCCCTGAGGCCGACATCACTGTCCCCTGTGTCACAGATGGAGATGCAGGTCACAACCAGAGTCCCTCGTTCAAGGCCCAGTGCCTAGTAAATGCAGCCCAGACTCCAGATCTCCTGGGTTCCCAGTGTCGTGATTTATGCCGCAACCTGCGTGTCCACCCACCCACCCTCAGGGTCCCCTGATGAGAGGGGTCAGTGCTGGTGAGGGACAGGGAGTGGCCCAGGGATGGAGTCGGACTCTGGACTCCAGAATTCCTTGCGGGTTTCCAGCCACCCGAGCCCCCTCCTCTTCCTGCTCCCTCACCGGGCAGGTTAAGAGCACCCCGCTCAGACCCCGGCCTGCCTGCCGCTCACCCTGTGCCCTGAGCAAGTCACTGCCCTGGCTGGGTGTGGCCTGCTCTCAAAATGGGGGTCTCTATCATGTGACCTCCCCTGGGTCCTCCAGCCGGTGAAATGCTAGAGGTGCCCAGCACCAGGCCTGGCATGCGACAGGCACTCAGGCGCCTGTCATTTGCTCCCTCCCCTGGGTGACCAGGTTCAGGAAGGAGCACTGACCCCCCTGCCTGGGAATCCCTCCCCGAGCCTCCCTGTCCGCCTCCCCGTCCCCACCAGCTGTCCCTGCAGCCGGGCTGGCGCTGAGCTCAGCTCCGTGGAGGTGCTGCCAGGCAAGGAGCCAGGTGACACGGAGGCCAGGGGACGGGCACAGAGAGCCAGCTCAGGGCCCAGGCTGTCCCCAGATCCCCTCGCTGTTGGGCCCGCGGCTCCACAGCCCCTCTTCCTGAGCTTGTCCCCATCCTTTCCCGCACTTCCGATGCTCAGCTTGCTGTCCAGAAGTATGAGGAGCTGTTCCCCGCGTTCTCTGATTCCCGGGAGTACAAGCTGATGAAAGTGAGTGCTGGGGGCCCCTCCCGGCCCCGCCCCCTTCGCATTGGGGCCGGAAGTGGGTGGGTGGGGGCGGGCGCAGGGAGCCTGGAGGCGGGGCTCCAGTTAGTGCGATCACCGGTTCCAGCAGTGGTTCTCAAGAGTTTTTTGGTTTTGTTTTTTTTATTTTGTTTCTCCTCTTCTGCCATTTGGGTCTCCGTTTTGTAGATGGGACCAGACTCAGGCAGCAACGGAGCTGGTCAGGGCTGAGTTGGGACACACACACACACGCGCGTGCATGTACACACGTGTGGCCCGTGTCCATGAGCTGGCAGGCCACTTCCCACTCGGGCGGGACTGGAACACCCCCTTTCCGCCCCCTCCAGCCAGGGCCCCTGACCCCTGACCCCTGCCTGCCCTTCTCTTATAGAAATTGCTAGAAGCCCACGAAGAACAAAACGTGGACAGCTACACCGAGGCGGTGAGTGGCCGGCGGGGTGGCTGCCTGTCTCAGGCACGTGCTGCCACGCCCCTCAGCCTCTTTGTCCCTGGCCTGGGCCCGGGGCTGTGAACCCCTTCCTCCAGTTCACCCCGGAGTCCTCCCAAGGGGCCCCGAGAGGGGCAGGGAGAGTTCTCCCCGTAGTACAGGTGATGGCACCCAAGCTGGGGATGGTGAGGGGACTTGGCCTTGGTGCCTCGGTGGCAGAGCTGGGTTCAGATTCACGTCTGCCTGCCGCACTCGGAGTCCCCCTGGCCGAGCAGCCGAGGGCCACCTCTCATCGGGCGCTTTGGGTGACCCAGCGGAGCACAGAGGGAAGGAAGTGAGCAGAGACATTCCCCCTCCTGAGAACAGGGGCTGGGGGTGAGGTGGGTGAGGCGGGTGGGCGGGCCCGTCCTTCCAGCAACGAGTGCGCTCGAAGCTCTGCCCCGCAGGTGTATCTAAATGTCCCAGAGCCCGCACCGGGGACCTGGCCGGGTCCTCAGGGCTGGGCACCTGCCCCTCGGGAACTGTAGGTCCCTGTTGACCACAGGCCACCTCGCTCTGGTCCCTCCTGCTCGCCCTGCCCCACCGCCCCCATAAGCCGTGGGGAAATCTGCAGACTCCGTGTGGAGAAGTGGGGGCAGGAAGGGCATGGGTTCTCTCCCTGGCCTCCCAGCTCCCGGCGCCACTCGGGACAGGCCTTGGTCGCATTTCCAGGCCTCAGCTTCCTAACCCTAACACAGAGCAGCTAGACCCCTTTTCTTAAAGCTACGAAGTCCATTTTTTCCCCTGAAAGGAAGCCTGCCTGACACTCAGGTTAGTCCTGCTATAAAAGGGAGCCGCCGGCTCACTGCCTCCCTCGCTCCTCCTCCGACCCGGCTGGCCGGCTGGCGGGACACATGTAGAGTCCCCAAGGCCTGGGGATCCAGGGCCAGGACAGGGAGGGAGCCGGACCGGGGGTGGCACTGCCCACCCCTCAGCACGCGGCCCTGGCGGTGTGCCACAGGTGAAGGAGTACGACTCCATCTCCCGGCTGGACCAGTGGCTGACCACCATGCTGCTGCGCATCAAGAAGACCATCCAGGGTGACGAGGAGGACCTGCGCTAAGCCCCGCCCGCCCCAGGGCCCTCTTCCCGCCCTCTGCTCTCCCAGCAGCCCCTCCAGCGCCAGCTCGAGCCCCGAGAGAGGTGCCCCCGGACCTGGGCTGGGGCCTCCCCTCCCTCCCCCCAGGCATCTCACAGGCCTCTGCACCCGGCCTGCTGGCTGGGGATGGCACCTACTTTTCTCTCTGCACCTCTCCCCCTGCCCATTTATTTAAGCCCCAAAGGTATCCCTTTCCACCCCAAATACAAAATCTGTTATGTAGACCTATTTGCTGTGGGCGCTGCCCCAGAGCGAGGCAGGACAGGGCGGTCAGCATCTGTCCCCCCATCTGACCAGCTGAGGCGTGAGGTTGGCTTCTGTCTCCCCACTTCTGTTCACCGCCAGCCCAGCTCAGAGCACACGGAGCTGCTGAGGGGTGCTCTAGCTGCTGGGGGTGGGCGCCTTCTCCCCCAGCGCAGGAGCTGCCCAGCCTCCTGCAGCCCCGACCTCCCCAGAGAGACCCCAGGCCCTGGAGCCCGGGGGGCCGTCCTGCACCTGCCCCACATCCGCTCCTGTCCCAGTGCTTTGAGGTTTCTTCAGTCGGAAGCTGCAGCTGGCCCCCAAAACAAAATAAAACGACAACACTTTTGCATGAGTCCTTCTGTCTCCTCCCCTCTGCTGCCCTCCTCCTTCCTTTGGGGCCGGAGTCCTGTCCGTGGTGCCTCCACCAGGCCCTGGCCACACTGTGGGAAGGGGAGGGTGCCTTCGCCCATGGGCTTTGGCTTCCTTGGCTGGGCATGGGGTGGGCGGCAGGGCCAGCCCTCAGCAGCTGGAGGGTGGGTGCAGCAGTCGAGTGACGGGGGGTGGGAGAGGCCCTCCGAATCTCCCAGCCTCACCCACGTCCGTGACGCCCCAGTGCACTCGTTCCCTCTGTCACAACACGCGGGAGGAAGCAGCTCTGGTGGCAAGTGGAGAGGACCAAGTGGGTATGGGTGTGGGAGAGGAGATGACAGAATTCCTTTGCCCTGGGAAGGTGGGCAAGGGCCACCCACCTGCCCGCTCCACTGTGTGGGCCTGTAAGTCAGGAGAACCATCCGATGTGCCGGTGCTCCTGCCTCCTGGTGGGGACAGCGGGAGGAGGCTCGTGCAGCAGGCAGGCGAGTGGGGCGGAGGAGGGGCTGCCTGGAAACCAAGGTGGGCTCCTCCGTGCTCCCGCCCAGAGCCAGGACAGAGTTCAGGAGAGAGGTTCACCATGTCAGAGTGGCCTGTGCAACACCCTGCCCTGCTGCCCTCTCCCCTTCTGCTCTCATGACTCTGTGTTGATTGATAATGGCTGCCTCCAGCTCAGCTAAGACCCCTGAGACCTGAGGTTGACTACTGATGTCTGCCACGGGCACAGGCTGAACAATGGTTTAAGAATCTATTTCTGCCCTGGCTGCTGTGGTTCAGTGGATGGAGCGTGGGCTGTGAACCAAAGGGTCGACAGTTTGATTCCCAGTCAGGGCACATGCCTGGGTTGCAGGCCAGGTCCCCAGTAGGGGGTGCATGAGAGGCAACCATACACTGATATTTTTCTCCCTCTCCCTTCCCCTCTCTAAAATAAAATCTTTTAAAAAATCAATTTCTGTCATTCATGACTGAAAATAAATCTCAATATTTGCTGTGCTTGAAATCATTAAAAGGACTCGAGTTTGGCCCTGGACAGGTAGCTCAGATGGTTAGAGCACCGTCCCCATACGCCAAGGTTGCAGGTTTGATCCCCAGTCAGGGCACATAACAAGAATCAAACTATGAATACATGAGTGAGCGGCACAGCAAACCCATATTTCTCTCAAATCACTAAGTAAATATTTTAAAGTATTCAAGCGTGTGTCGCACCAATAAACTGGTTGGGTGAGGTTCCCCACCCTTTGGGGGTTCTTGTTTGACTCCTGAAAGTTCCACTAGTGACTCAAGTGTGTGACCAGGGGTAGAAACCACTGAACAGGACAGTTCTTTTCAACCTGTAATTTATCCACTTGCTCGGCAGATGTTGAGTGACTGTAGTGGAGAGGCTCCCACAGACCCTGCCCTCCGGGAGCCTTCACTTCCCCAAATGCAGAACTCTACAGTGGACACGCTCCTCTTCACCCTCCGCATCCAATCCGCCTTTGAGAACCTTCCTTTTATGTCTCTTATGTAACAGTGCCTGGCAAAAGGCCTGGCTCATCGCTTGTGGATTTCAACACACAGTTATTGAATGCTTGCTTTGTGTCTGGCATTGTAGTCCAAGTGCTGGGGGTTTTACTGCCGTCATGGGTCTCGCAAGCTGTGTGTGTGTGTGCTTTCTGCTCGGTGCGGAATGGAGGTGACAACAGTCGGCCAACACCGGAAACAACATACAGGTGTAGAGTCCCCATGCCCCCTGAGGCCATTCTAGAGACAAAACACACAGAGACCTCTGAAACCCGGGAGTTAGAATCACCTGGTTAACACTCTGTCCACCACTCTCCAGCCTGTCAGTCAAGGGACTGGCTCTCCCTGAGACTCAATTTCATCCTCTATGAATTGGGCAAATAAATAAGCCCCTGTGTTGCAAAAGTTATCAAAGTGAGTTTGGGAAGGTACATAGTAAGTGCCCCATAAACGCTGAATAAACCAATGTACTGTAACCACAAGGTTACATCACTGAGATAATCAATGGGATAATTATCAATGGATAATTATCAATTATCAATTATCCCATCAATGGGATAATCAGGGCCTGCGTGAAAAAGCCACTCAGTAAAGGAGGAGGTTTTCTGTCAGGACAGAGGGCTAGATCTCTTTCCCTTGGGGTAAGAATACATTTTACCATTTTTAAAGATATGTGACTAAACCATGAAGCTATCTTGTTTGGATTTTACTACTGTTTCTTACTAGGTGTGCGATCTTAGACAAGTTACTTACTTCTCTGTGCCTCAATTCCTTCATCTATTAAACACAGTAACTACCTCGGCCTGCTTCGTGACTTTTAAATAAATTGACAGATGGGGAGGGCTTAAGCAGTTCCTGACACATACTTTCAACTTTACGGTGGTCCAAACAGTGCGCAGGCGCGTTGGGGCAGTCCCGTGGGAAGCGCGGCTGGCGGCCATCTTGGTAAAGGGCAGCGACGGCAGCTTCCGTACAGTCGTCAGGTTGCGTGACTAGTGGGCTCCGCGAAGTCCAGGTCGCTTCGGCAGCGGTGGGCGGGGTGGGCGGACCACGGCGGGGGCTGCAGGGGTTGAGTGAGTGCGGTGCGTGATGGGGGAGGCGGCCGTGGCCGCGGAGCCTTGCCCGCTGCGCGAGGATAGCTTCACGCGCTTCTCGTCGCAAAGCAACGTGTACGGGCTGGCGGGTGGCGCGGGCGGGCGCGGAGAGCTGCTGGCCGCCACCCTTAAAGGCAAGGTTCTGGGCTTCCGCTACCAAGACCTCCGACAGAAAATCCGGCCGGTGGCCAAGGAGCTGCAGTTCAATTACATACCCGGTGCGTGGCGCTATGGCGTCGGGGGGCCGGGAAGGTGGTGTTAGGAAGGCTTCTGAGGCTGTGCCTGAGCTGGATTGATGGGCAAATGGGACCAGGGTGACTGAAGGGGGTCGAAGCTGGTAATCAGGGGGCTTTGGGGTCAGAGCGCAGGGATGTCAGGGGCCTGCAAGTGGTTAGGTTCCGAACTCCTCCCACCACGGTGATGATAATCAGAGCTCTCCAGAATTCAGAAGTCATGGTAATTGCAGCGGTTCAAAGTTACTGAGCCCTAAAGGTCAGGAACTGGGGGTATTGTGGTTCTAAGTCTGCCAGAAACTTGAACTTTGAACTATCCCGTCCCAGTGGATGCCGAGATTGTCTCCATCGACACCTTCAACAAGTCGCCCCCAAAGCAGGGCCTGGTCGTGGGGATCACGTTTATCAAGGTACACAGAGTCTCCTCCCCTTCTCTTCCCTCCTCACACATGGGGTGGAGCCTACTGGGTCTGACCGCAGTCCCTCCTGCCACCCCACCTCTCGTTCCCCAGGATTCAGGGGACAAAGGCAGCCCCTTCCTTAACATTTACTGTGACTACGAGCCTGGCTCTGAGTACAACCTGGACTCCATTGCCCGTAAGTGTGGCCTGGAGGGAAGGAGGCGTGGAGAAGGTGGGAGGGGCCCCTGGGGGTCCGGCGCCCACCTGCCTGTGCTCCCCTGCAGAGAGCTGCCTGAACCTGGAGCTCCGCTTCACCCCTTTCCAGCTGTGCCATGCAGAGTAAGTGAGCGCAGGCGTGAAACAATAGGGAGCGTGCGCACCTGCGGGGGAGGGGCGCCAGCCAACCAGACCGCAAACCTGTCGGAGGACCCTCAGATTCTAGTTTCATTTCTCCAGAGCCCCGTGCACTGAAGGTGTGCGTGGACCAGACTTGGCTGATGGGCTACCCTTTTGTTATTGCCAAACTAGATAATCGGCGAGTTAGTTGAGTACCTACTTACCAGCCATCTCGAATTTTCAGGTTCTGGTGTTCTGGATTTGGACATTCCAAGAACCAGAAGTGCTATTTTCTAGAGTTACAAGCTCGGAAATCCCAAGATCTGAATGTCCTACAGTTTGATAATTCTGAGTGTCGGCAAACTTTCTCTGCAAAGGCCCAGATGACCAATAGGAGGCTTTTCAGGGCCAGTGTCTGTCACAATTACTTTGCCACTCTAGCAGAAAGGCAGCCATTGACCGTAAATGAAAGGGGGTGGCTGCGTTTCAATAAAACTTTATTTATAAAAACATGCTGGGTTGGATTTGGCCTGTGGGGTCACAGTTTGCCAACCTCTGGCCCAGCAGGTGAGAGTTTAGACACTGATGTTCTGGATTCTAGCATTTGGGCGATCTACCATTCTGAGTCAGAACATCCTTGGTGTCAGTTTCTAAAAGTTCCAGCGTCTTAAAGGAGACAGATAACAGAACTAGAGCGCTAGACTTCTGGATAAAGAGGTGCTCGTGTCCTGGGCTTCTGCGACCCATTCTAGAGCTCTTTGTGCCATTTCCAAATCACACCTGAATGAAGGTGCTAGCAAATGAGGGCTCTCAAAACACAAGGCACTGGCCTGCAACTCCTCGTGCAGTTCTGCATCCTGAGGTTCTAGCTCTGGGACCAGTGGCCGGCTCGATCCCAGGATGTTCTTGCACACAGGGATTTTTGCAAGAGGGTTCTACACACACTCTCAGCCACACTCAGGCTCTGCCACGGTGGGGTCCTAGATTTCTCTGCTTCCAGGGTCCAGGTCGGGGATCAACTGGAGACCGTGTTTCTCCTGAGTGGGAACGACCCAGCCATTCATCTCTACAAGGAGGTGAGGTGGGGGGCGGGGAGGTACCTGGTGGGCATAGCCCCCCTGGGCCCTCATGGGCTGGCCACTGACTCCAGGCAGGGCTTGGGTCTTGGTTCCCCCAGAACGAGGGGCTCCATCAGTTCGAGGAACAGCCTGTGGAAAACCTCTTCCCAGAGCTCACAGACCTGACCAGCAGGTAGGAGAGCCCCCGAAAGCAGCCAGGTGGGGCCAGGGCCAGGGCCTCCGAGCAGTTGGGGGCCAGGAATGGACCCCTAGAGAAAGTGGGCAGTGAGGAGTACCTCAGAGAGATCGGGCGGCAGCGGGGTCCCAAGGCTACCGAGCAGGGCCAGATGTTCCTGGGGACGTGGGACTGGGACCCAGTGACAGCCCGCAGCCCCTCTCTCCGCCCGCTCACCCACCAGCGTCCTCTGGCTTGACGTCCACAACCTCCCGGGCACGTCCCGGCGACTCTCCGCGCTCGGCTGTCAGAGTGGTTATGTCCGCGTGGCCCACGTGGACCAGCAGAGCCGAGGTCAGGCAGGGTGAGGGGCGGGGCCGGCGTGGGGCGGGGCCGGGCAGCCGAGGGGCGGGGCCCTGAGTGCTCACCCTCCACGCAGAGGTGTTGCAGACCTGGACAGTCCTGCAGGATGGCCCCATCTCCCGAGTGATCGTGTTCAGACTCTCGGCCCCCACGGGTGAGCTCTGGACATGGGGACAGCTCCGCGGGCTTGGCTCCCCTCGCCTGTGTTTGTACCCTGCCTGCCACCCTGCCCTCTGTCCCTCCCACGGAGCCACAACGAGTCCCTTCACTCCCCTCCACACCCTCAGACTGTCGCTTCCGGTTCCGGCCTCCGTGCTGTCATCTGAGACCTGCGGCGGACGTCCCCCTTTACCCTGGTGTCTGACCTTCACCCCTTGCGCAGTGACTCTGCTCCCCTCTCCATCCTCACTCCGCCTCCGGCTGTGCTCCAGCCCCAGGCTCCTCCTGAGGACTCGCGCTGTCCCACCCCCCGCGGTCTCCCCTGTCCCCGCACGTCGCTCTGTCCATCTTACCGCCGTCTGCCCTTCACTGGTGTCGGCCTTGGCCTGACCCCCTCTGTCCCCCAGGCTGATGTTTCTTCTTCCTCCCACTGTCATTCCGACTCTGGTCTAACCTTGGACTTGCCCGCTGTCACCCACCTTTGTGGCCTCGGCTGTCGTGGCCTTGGACCTTCTCTCCCATCCCCTAACACCTGCTCCTCCCCCTCCTGGTGTCCGACCCGTCACCCTCTCGTGGTCTGACCTCTGACCCCACCTCTAGAGCACGAAGGTCCAGCCCACATCGCTCACTGAGGGGAGCGAGCTCTGAGGCGGAGCCTGGAACCTGCCCCTCAGACCTGCCCCCCCCCACTATGTCCTTTCCCCAGAGACCCAGGACGGGCCGCCGCGGGAGGAGTACAGCGTGCTCGTGGCCAGCATGCTGGAGCCGGCCGTGGTGTACCGGTGAGGGGCTGGGGCCCCTGGGGGCCGTCTAACCTCACGCCTCTGCCCTGTGGTCTGACCTCGGCCTTCTCGGCAGAAAGTACCCCCGGGCGAGGTTGTTCGGGGCTGGGCAGGGAAACGTGTTTAGGGAGGGGGTGCGGGTGTTTAAGGGAAGAACTCGGAGGGGGTGTGTGGAGCGGGCACTGAGGTGTCCACTCTGCAAATGGGTCGCAGCCGCCTCTTGGTGAGAAAAGCTGCTTTGTAGCACTCGCCCATTCCTGTGGTGTAAACACCCCCACCACGGCGGGGTTTCAGGGTTTTGGCTGCTGGCGTGGAGCCAGCAGGCTTGCAGGCTTCTGAAACTTCCTCGGCTCTGGTGAGCCAGCTCCAGGCGGCTGGGGCACGCTGGTGGGCAGTGAGGATGTCCCAGTGGGGACCAGGCTCTGCCGGCTCCACGGGGACAGTGTGGGTGTCTAGACCCCCAAGGGAACCACACAGGTTTCCATCTGGGAGTGAAATGGCCCCGCCTCCGGGGGCCAGTGAGCTCCACACACGGAGTGGCAGATGGGGACGCTCAGAGTAGAGGGTGTGTGCCCCGCGGTGGAGATGAAGGTGACCCGGTTGGGGCTGAGGGTGTCTGGAGTTCATGGGTAACTGCGTGTTTAGACTTTCCAAGTGGAGCGGTGTGGGTGCCCAGCCGGGGGCCTGGCGCTGAGGGTGGTGGGTGCTGCGGCCTGACCTCAGCCTCCCCCCTCGGTGGGGACCCTCAGGGACCTGCTGACCCGGGGCCTTGAGGACCAGCTTCTCCTGCCTGGCAGTGACCAGTTTGACAGTATCCTCTGTGGCCTGGTCACCGACATCGATCTGGACGGGCAGCCAGAAGTCCTGGTGGCCACCTACGGACAGGTGGGACCCGAGGGCGGGACTGACACCTGCCTGACCCCTCCACTGCCCCGCTCACCCTGTGTGACCTCAGCCCCCTCTGCCCCCGACACACACAGGAACTGCTCTGTTACAAGTACTGCGGCCCCGAGCGCGGACTCGCCGAGCCTGGGTTTCGCCTCCTTTGGCAGCGGGGCTTCCCCAGCCCGCTGCTGGCCATGGCGCACGTGGACCTGACGGGGGATGGGCTGCAGGAGCTTGCTGTGGTCTCTCTGAAGGGCGTGCACATCCTGCAGGTGGCTGGGGTCCCTCAGAGCAGAGCCAGACGGGGCAGCCCGGAACCTCCATTGCCTTTCCACGTCCAACTACTGGGGTCTGACCTCTGACCTCCCCGTGGCCCACCCCCTCCCTGAGGCCGCAGTGAACGTTTGTTTCTGAACCCGGCATCCCCTTCTCCTCCCCTCTGGTCCATCCCAGGATCCTTTCCCACGGTGTCTAGCCTGGGTTCTTTCTGCCCGCGTCCAGCCTGGCTGCCCCTTCTGAGGCTCCGCTTGGGCTGTCCTGTGGTCTGTCCTGTGGGCTGTCCTGTGGTCTGTCCTGTGGTCTGTCCCCCAGAGCTGGGGCTGAGGTCCGACCTCGGGGGGGAAAAGACGCAGGTCGTACCCCACGGGGAGCTCCGTGGGGAGGTCCCAGCCAGACCGCAGGGGAAGAGGTCAGTCGGGCAGTGGGGGCAGGACTTCCCTCTCACTGCCCCACCCGCCCCATCCGCTTCCCACCGTCTGTCAGCACTGCGGTCACTTCTAAGCCCTTTCCCTGAGATCGCCTCTGCCCCTTCGATGAGGTCCCACCTCAGACTCCCCGACCACGCTCTAACTCTGTCCCTCATAGGGGGACGCGAGCCTCTCTTTTCCACTTCATTTGTGCCTCCTCTGTCCCGTGGGCTTGTCCTTTTCTGCCACGGGGTCACCTTTGTCTCTGCCCCGTGGTCCGACCTCAGCCTCTCAGTGGTCAGGCCCCTCCACATAATTCATTCTCTCTCTCTCTCTCTCTCTCTCTGATCCATCCCACCCCCTTCCACCCAGGTGGGTCAGGGCTTTGCTCCCCCCACTGGGAATTCACGCAAGGCCGTCCCCACTGGGTCTGACCTCCACCCTGCCAGCAACCCCTTCCCACCCCCACGCTGAGGTTTGCTCTCCGGGCCGCCTTTGGGGCGGTCTGACCCGCACCCCTGCACCCCTGCACCCCTGCAGCTCTCAGCCCCTCCTCCTCCTCCCTGTTCCCACAGCACAGCCTGATCCAGGCCTCGGAGCTGGTCCTGACGCGGCTTCGGCGCCAAGTGGAGCAGAGCAGACACCAGCCAGGGAGGCTGGGCCCGGGGCCTGCTGGGACACCGGCCTCCTGAGCACCCACCCACGGGGGCGCCCACCTGCAGCCCTTCCTGGAGAGGGGAGAACCCCGAAGGAGGGAGTGGTCTGCCCGGGTCCCCGGGGGCCGGAGCTGTGAGTCCCGCCCCAGGCTGCCCTGCGACCTCGCCTGACACTCCTCCGGGCCTCAGTGTCCCCCTTGGAAAATGGGATGGGCTCACCCAACCCCCCTTGTGCCCCCGGTTGGCCAGCCAGCGATGATTTACACGCCCAAAGGAACTGAACTCTCCGCCGTCTTGATCCTTCTGTTCAGCGAGCGCCGGGCGAGAGCCTGGCACCCTGGGTCTCGCGCCACGCGCCCAGAAGAACAGAGGGTGGGGGAGACCCAGAGGTGGGACGGAGGAGAGACGGCGGCACAGACCTCGGAGGGAAGACTCGCCCGGGCCCAACAGCAGGGCCGACGTCAGGCCACTGTGGGGAAGGCAGGACTGTGAGGGAAGGGCCCGAGGCGGGGCCCTGGCAGGAAGCTCTGGATCTGAGATGAGGTCCCAGTGGGAAGACAAGGAAACTGAGTCTCAGAGGAAAGGGTGGCGCAAAGGACTGCTTTGGGGAGCCCGAGCGTCTGAGGCCAGACCCCTGTGAAGAAGGCTGAGGCCGGACTCCGCCAGAATCTCGGCGGTTTGCCCTGACTGGTGTGGCTCAGTGGATGGAGCTCCGGCCTGTGAACCAATGGGTCGCCAGTTCAGTTCCCAGTCAGGGCACAGGCCTGGGTTGCGGGCCAGGCCCCCATTAGGGGGCACACGAGAGGCAACCACACATTGATGTTTCTCTCCTTTCTCCCTTCCTTTCCCTCTCTCTAAAAATAAATAGTCTTTAAAAAAATACCATGATTCGACTCTGTGCCGAGGGCCAAGATTAGAGCCCAGTTGGACCCCCACGACGGAGTACTGAGGAAGGACTGGGGGTGTACCGTGCCGGGAAGGAACCTAGTCCTGAATGAAAAGCCCAGAGGACTGGGGTCCAGGGAGTGGGAGACCCAGCTGGTGGCCGCAGCCCCTGGCTGTAGGAATCACCTCGTTCTGTGGCACCAGGAGAAGGGGTCAGAGGCCTACATCACGGGGACCCTGGAGGGCCAGGGTGACAGAAGAAGTTCCGCCCTCCCCCACCAGAGCCCAGCGATAGAATCAGGGTCAGGAGGGTCCAGGAGGAATTCCTGAGCAGGATCCAAGCTGGTGGGGAAGGTGGGCTCCTTCCTCCCGGGGCCAGAGGGTGGGTGGGACTCCGCTTCCTGAGGGAGAGAGGTCAGTCTGGCCACCTGCCTGCTACCGTGGAAGTCCACCCGATGGTCTGATCCCCGCACCGACGGTGACAGCCAAGCTGCCGGTCGCCTGCAGTGGTCTGTGGGAGGCAGCCCGCCAGTTCTCAGAAGCCCTGTCTTCACCTCCCCCGAACCCAGGCTCAAGCGTGGGAAATAGCAGGGAGCGGAGCATCGTCCTCACGATCAGGGTCCCTCCCCCCTGCTGCCCACCTGTTCCTTCCCCTTCGTCCTGGGCAGGAGTGGGGTTGTGGGCGAGTTTGGTTGGTGATGGTGCGGGTCTGTGAAGCATGCGCACCCTGAGGAGGGGAGTGTGCAAACGTGTCCACTTCGGGACGCTTGAATTTGTCTTCAAGGGCCTGGGCCACCACCCTGGCTGGTGTGGCTCAGTGGATTGAGCGCCGGCCTGCAAACTGGAAGGTCTCCTGTTCGATTCCCAGTCAGGACACATGCCTGGGATGCTGCCTAGGTCCCCAAGAGGGGGCGCACAAGAGGGAACCACACAGTGATGTTTTCTCCCTCCCTCCCATCCCCTCTCTCTAAAAAATAAAGTTAAAAAAAAAGGACAGTATGCTTTCTGACTTCCCGCCCCAGGCTGTGTAGTGAGTGACAGGTGAAGGGGGTGGAGCCTGGCCCTGGTGGGTGTGGCTCAGCACAGCTGGAGAATCACCCTCCAACCAAAACGTGGCAAGTTCCGGGTCAGGGTACCTGCCTGGGTTGTGGGTTCAATCCCCGGTCCCGGCGATGTTTCTCTTCCTCTCTCCCTTCTCTCTCTAAAAAACGATGAAAGGAGTGTCCTCAGGTGAGAATTAAAAAAAAAGTGTAGTCACAGAGGCGTCCAGCCCGCATCCCGCAGGCCGAGTGCTGCCCAGGATGGCTATGAATGTGACCCAACACAAAATCATAAATTTACTGAAAGCATCAAGATTTTTTTTGTGATTACATATCACAATGTATTCAGTGTAAGGCCAAGACAACTCTTCTTCCGGTGTGGCCCAGAGACACCAAAAGGTCGGACACCCCTGCTGGAGCCCAAAGCCACATGTCCCTCTGTGCCTCGGTTTCCCTCTCCGTAAAATAAAGCTAATAGTACCTACCTCACAGGGTTGGTACGAGGGTGAGTTGTGTCCATGTGTCAAGTGCTTATAAAAATTTTGGAAGACTGAGCCCTGGCTGGTGTAGCTCAGCAGATTGAGCACGGGCCTGTGAAGCAAAGGGTCGAAAGTTCGATTCCCAGTCAGGGCACATGCCTGGGTTGCAGGCCAGGTCCCCAATAGGGGACGCATGAGAGGCAACCACACATGGATGTTTCTCTTCCACTCTTTCTCCTTCCCTTCCCCTCTCTCTAAAAATAAATAAATAAAATATTTTTTAAAAAATTCGGAAGAGTGTAACAATGCCTGACCCCGTGGTAAGGACGTGTGAGCAGCAGCTGCTGGTATTATTATTAACGGGTGCCTTCGTGGTTGCTGCTGGCCGGCCTGAGGCTTCTGTCCGCCGGCCCGGCTTGTGAATTTGGATCTGGCCGGCTAAACATGCCTGTCCTCCGCCCAGTTCTGAGCGCCTGTAACTATTTGTAGCTTTTCTTGCGTCTCTGACCCTTATATGGATCAGAGACCGTATGTGTGTTGGGGATGGGGGCGGAGGATGCCTCGGAAATGACAGACACGAGCGCCCTCCGCCGCTGTCCCTGCCGGTGGTGCTGAAGCCGGTGGGTGGGTGGGTGGGTGGGTGGGTGGGAGGCTGAGGCCGCCTCCTCCCGTCGCGGCCCCTGCAGGCCCCTCCCCAAGCCTCCCCGCCCACGGCAGCCTCCCTTCCCCCGCCTCTTCCTCCTCCCTCGCCGCCAGCTCCCCGTCCCCCGTGTCCCTCCCCCTTCCTCCTCTCCTCCCTCGGTCCCCTTCCCTCCCCTCTCCCCCGCTCTCTCTCTCTCAGTCTCCAGCTCCTCTCTCCCTCTCTTTCTCTCTCTGTCTCTCTCTCAGTCAGGCAGAGTCACCCACCACTGCCCTCCCGGGGCTGGGGGGACCTTTCCCAGGCTGTAGCTGCAGGTAAGAGACCGCCAGAGCGGTGGGGGCATGTGTCTGCCCAGGCTGGTGGAGGGGGGCGTTTGTGGAGCCCGGGGCCGCTTCTCCCTGAACTCATTTATGGCGGGTGGGGGGCTGCAGAGTCTAGGCGGGGGATACCAGGGCCCTTCGGCGGGGTGGGGGCGCCAGCAGCACCCCATGTCTCAGCCCCTCCTGCATTCTAGGGAGCATGGCAGGCTGGGTGGGGGTGCCCCTCCTGGGCACGGAGGGGACGAGAACAGCCCACGCCGTCTGGGGAAGGTCTGGGGAAGCCCCCCCACACCCCCCCTCTGGAGCGCGCCACCTCCGCCCCCCACTTCCTGTGTCTGGGTCTCCCCGTCTGTGGCGCGTCTCCCAGGGGTCTCCAGTCTGCGGGGTGCGCGCCTGTCTCTCCGAGTTCCGCGCCACTCTCCGTCTCCCTGCGTCTCTCTGGGCTCTGGTTCCGCCCGCGTCTCCCGGTGCCCGGTCCATTCTGTGCGTTCCCAGAGCTCCGTCTCTGTCTACATAAGTCCTCCTTCCTCTCTCGCCATCTCTGTGTGTTTCCACTGTCTCAGCTTTCCTGTGGCTCTGTCTGTCTGTCCCCACGTCAGGGTGTGTGTCTTCCTCCGCCTTCCCTGCCCCTGTCCCTCTGTCTCTCGGGGTCTGGCCCCCACCTCTCTCTCTTCCTCCTCCTTCTCTTAACTCTCCCGCACACCTTTGCCTCCACCCCTGGCAGCGGGGGGACCCGGAGGAACAAGAACCTCCCGGCAGAGTGGGCTCCCCCAGAAGGTGAGGAGTCCCCAAACTCCTCTCCCTTCTGCAGACAAGCTCCCTCCCACCCATCCAGCCGGCGCGCACCCTGTTCCTCCCGGAAGACCGAGTCCTGGAACTCCCCACTTGTTCCCGGCTTTCTGAGGCCAGTCAGGTTTCTGAGACCTCAAGAGGTCTCACCCGGACCCTCTGCAGCACAGGTGGAGCCAGCCCTTTCTTCCCTGTGGCCTCCCCATTCCTCCTCATATGGAGCAGACCAGTCCTGCCTGCAGTCTGACTTCCGCATCTCTTGCTGTTTGTCCATTCACGACTTATTCAGCCTCTTCACAATTTCTGAGCAGCTTTCCTACTCCGGGCACAGCACTAGGTCCAAGGCCAGTCCCTCCTGCAGTCTCGCCTCCACCCCACGCACCCCATTCAGTCCTGTCTTCTTGTGGGGATGGACCTCAAAAGCTACCCCACCACCCACTGGCGGCGTCGAGAGGGCCCTTCTGAGTCTTGAGGTCCCTGGCCAATACCTTCCTTCTTTCCTGGAGGGAAGGGGCCCCAGAGGAGGTGGGCGACAGTGGGCGATGAGGGGGGAGGGGTGCACCTGAATGTGCAGCCCACGCCAGGGTGGGGCGAGGCCTCGGGTGCCCACCCGTGGCCCCCGATGGGTGAGAAAGGGCACTAGCGTGGGAGTCCCACAAACTGAGCTGCCATCTCTGCTCTGCCCCTCACCTGAAGCTGTGTGGCTTGGCCAAGCTCTTTCCCTCCTAGACTTCAGTTTACCCAGTTTACCCATTGGCGTATTAAAGCACTGAGCAGTGTGTGTGTGTGTGTGTGTGTGTGTGTGTGTGTGTGTGTGTGATCTCCAGCTGTGAGGGTGCAAGGCTCCCCCTGAGGCAGTAAGCGTGCATGTTCAGAAGCCCGGGTCCCCACCTCACAAATCTCTTCCCCACCTTCCGCATTTATTTCAGGAGCAGCGGGCACCCCCTGCCCCCTCCGCCAGCACAGTCAGGTCCACCCTTCCCTCATGCCAGGCTGGACCCCTCCTGGACCTTTCTCTAGGGATGACCCAGCTGGCCGCCAGCCCGCGGCAGTGGAGAGAGAGAGAGAGAGAGAGCCCCGGGAGAGGGTGTCAGCCATCTGCCCGCCCGGCTCCCACCCTGGCCTCCACCTGATCCCTTTGCCCCTGGATTCCAGACCCAGATTAGGTTTCGGTGCTGCTGATGGAGCGGGAGAGGCAGAGGCAGGAACCTGGAGGAGGGAGGGCCCCCGGCTGTCCCCGGGGACAGGACTCAGACCTCGTGCTGTTCATCTCACAAATATTTATCTTGTGCTTTCTCTCCTCTCCGAAGGCCTCTGTGAGAGGCAGCCAGGTTTTTGAGGAAAGGGGATTGGACCGGCTGTTGTCTCCAGCCCCTGGGCAGGGAGAGCGGGCACAGCAGCTCTCCAGGACCCCGGCCTCCCTGGAGGGCGACAGAGGGAGGGACAGGTGGTTAGACAGAGGGGGGAACTTCCCAGGCCACGGCCCCTTCCACGAGAGAGAGAGGGGAGTAGACGCTGTAGATGGATTCCCGACTCCCAGGTGGCCCTTGTTCTTCCTGAAAGCTGGGGAGGAGGGTGGGGGAAAAGCATGAGTCTTTGCTTTGGATCCTGGTGGGTTTGTAATTATGCCTAAGTCGTTGCTAATTAGGGGGCTGCTAATTAGACATATCATTAGAGGACCTGCCGATGGAGGCTAATTGTGCGGTGGCCCTTTAAGAATCACCCCCCTCTCCCGCCTACACACACACACACACACACACACACACACACACACACTCCTTTCCCAGGGAGGTTCTGCCAACACGCTGCTGCTCCCTCTCTCCCGGAGCAGCCAGCCAGCCCCCTGCCCGGGAGTGTGTGAGTAGGTGGGTGTGCATTGGGAGCAGGCTGTGGGTTAGACTCTGGGAAGAACTTTTTTCAGACAGAAATGGAAGATGCTGGAAGAAATGAGGCTGGTGATGGAGAGGGGTCGGGGTTGGTGGAGGCTCGGAGGACCCCTCCCTTCCTCTCTCACTTCCTTTTTTTATAGCCTATTGGGTTGGCATGGCAACGCAGGGGGCGGAGGAGCTGGAGGTCTGGGCCACTCCTGGAGAGAGACATTGGGAGCCACAGAGTCGCTGCTGGGAGGCTCCGGGCCCATTGTTGCCCCCGGCTGAGCCTTGGTCTTCTCATCTGTGAAATGGCTGCAGACTCCTCCGGGGGGGCTGGTGCCGTTTTGAACAGGAAGCGCAGGGCAGGCAACGTGTGAGTGGAGGCCTTGAGGGGCAGAGGGAGTGGACAGCTGGAGAAGACAGTCTGGCGAAAGGGGATCGGCAGGTGCAAAGTCCCTGAGGCAAGACCTTGCCCGGTGTGTATGTCGGGGGACCAGTGAGGAGCTAGTGTGGCTGGGGCCGACTGCGTGAGGAGAGAGATGGGGCCGGAGGCGGATTGGTGGTGAGCCGGGCGGAGGGCTGCGGTGCTCTGAGCAGGAAGCGAGCCGGAGAGGCTTCTGAGCAGAGGAGAGACCCAAACGGATTTGCAATTTTCAAAGGAGACCTGGACAAAACAGAGAGATAGCCACTCGAACCCAGGACCCGAGGCAAGAAGAGAATATTAAAACAGGAGAGACCCCATACCCACAAACGGAACAAAACCCCCCAAACAGGGTTCATGTGCCACGTAGCTCACCGAGATCAGGGGTACTGGAGAGACCCCCAGGAGAGGGAAAGATGCGGGGCGGGTCTTCCAGCACAGCCCCACTTGAGGCAGACAGACACACAGACACCCCAGCTGCTACCACTGCGCAGACTCCGAGCAGGAAAGGCCGAGTCAGAAATGTCAGAATCACCCTAATGAATCACTTTCAGCAGCTTGCCTCCCCGACTAAATCATTCAGCCTGTGTTTTTGGTTTGTTTGCTTTTAAAAAGATTTTCTTTCTTTACTTTGAGAGAGAGGGGGAAGGAGGAGGAAAGAGAGGAAGAGAAACATCAGTGTGTGCTTGCCTCTTGCATGCCCCCTACTGGGGGACCTGGCCCACAACCCACGCACGTGTCCTGACTGGGAATCAAATCAGCAACCCTTTGGTTTGCAGGCTGGTGCTCAGTCCACTGAGCCACACCAGCCAGGGCTCAGCCTGCGTTTTCTGTGCCTTGCATGTCTATGAGATTCATCTGTGTCATTGGGTGTAGCAGAAGCCCACTCCCTTTTCAGTGCTGTATAGTATTCCACGGTGTGCCCCCCACCCCACCCCTTGACATATTTCTCCCTTTTACTGCTGAAAAGTATCTGTGTTATTTCATGATGGCAGCTGTTATCCATAAAGCTGCCATGAAGGCCCTCGTATGTGTCTTTTGGTGGACACATGACCTATTTCTCTTGGGTCCCCGCCCGGGAGCGGAATCGCTGAGTCGTAGTTTGCGCAATGTTTGGCTACCGTTTCCCGAAGTGGCCGGGCCGAGTGAGGCTCCCATCTGCTGCGCGTCTGTCTTTATCTTGTCGTGTCTTTTCTCCCTTGGTCTGTGTCTCTCCCTCAGTCCCCATCCTCACAGCTGCCGCCTCAGTCCCAACCCCCAGCAGACCTTGAGGATGAGTCCTGCGCGTCAGGCAGGGCTGTGCTCCCCTCACCCTGTCTTCCTCCTCCTCTCCCCCCCCCGCAGGACCCCACCGCCCTCCATGGCTCCCCTGGCCTTGGTGGGGTTCACGCTCCTCCTGGGGGCTCCCCCGTGCTCGGGGGCAGCCACCCCGACCCCCTCTCTGCCACCTCCCGCTACCAATGACAGCGACGCCAGCACGGAGGTCTGCCAGGGCTCCAACCGCTGCCAGCCGGGGGTCCTACTGCCCGTCTGGGAGCCCGACGACCCGTCCCTGGGCGACAAGGCAGCCCGGGCCGTGGTCTACTTTGTGGCCATGGTCTACATGTTCCTGGGCGTGTCCATCATCGCCGACCGCTTCATGGCGTCCATCGAGGTCATCACGTCCAAGGAGAAGGAGATCACCATCACCAAGGCCAACGGCGAGACCAGCGTAGGCACCGTGCGCATCTGGAACGAGACGGTGTCCAACCTCACGCTCATGGCCCTGGGCTCCTCGGCGCCCGAGATCCTGCTGTCCGTCATCGAGGTCTGCGGGCACAACTTCCAGGCGGGCGAGCTGGGCCCCGGCACCATCGTGGGCAGCGCCGCCTTCAACATGTTTGTGGTCATCGCCGTCTGCATCTACGTCATCCCGGCCGGCGAGAGCCGCAAGATCAAGCACCTGAGGGTCTTCTTCGTCACGGCCTCTTGGAGCATCTTTGCCTACGTCTGGCTTTATCTCATCCTTGCTGTCTTTTCCCCAGGTGTGGTCCAGGTGAGCAAGGACCCGGGGACACCTTCCTGGTGCCCGTGTGTCTGACAAACCCAGAGGGGTGGTTCCCCGGGGCTCGGAGGGTCGACTCCTGCACCTGCGGAAATGCATGCTCGCCTGCGAGAGGGCCGCCAGCTACGCCGTGTGGGGGACGCACGGCACGAGAGCTTGGGGCTGGAGCCCAGCGGGTGCCCCCAAACCTTGTCTAGATGGGTCTGCAGACCCTGGAAAGGGCTCATCTGTCCAGAGTGGGGTGCCTTTTGCAATGCGCCCATCCTTTTAACTCTGGCCCGGGTACCCCATGCGCTGCCAGGGTCCTTGTGATGTGTGGGAGGTAGACAGCAGTTCACAGTGTAGCCAGGTATTTGCTAGGTGTGTTCACGCTTCCCTGCTCCCCCCGCTTTGTGCATTATTTATTGCTACTTTTGCAATAAGGCACCGCCCCCCCTTTGCACAATTCATGCCGCAGCTGCCCGATCCAGCGTTGTGTTTTCTGACAGCGCTAATTGATTTGGGGAACTTGGTGCCATTTGCATAATTCACCCATGGACGTGCTCAAAGTCGTGCCCACATCTGGGTCATCAAACTCTGTATTTACCAGCTATGCGGGCCGTGGTCTGCACCCTTCGTTCATTATTCATCATCCAGTGCTGGCGTGAGGATAATTTATGCCGCCTCACTGTAATTCACACTCCCTTCAGCGTAGGTAGAAGCTCAGGCCACAGCAAAGACCACTTTGCATAATTTATTCCAAGAGCGAGACAGAATTGAAACCCAGCTGCATAATTACACCCACACGCACATACCCATTTGCCTCGCGTTTGTCCAGTGTCTTAACCCACACCCTGCGGAGCCTTCCTTTAAAACATTTGCCTAATCTAGTTTCCACCATCCGGAGACACGGCTGTCTACATTTGCATAATTTATTTATGGGCCTGCCTAATTTATTCACACGCGTGCATAATTTATTTGAGGCTACCCAGGATTCCTTCACACATGGGGAATCTATTCACGTGTATCAGTCCGTTTTTGCCGGTTCCGTGTTTCTTTCCAGGGAGGATCTGAGGGTAGAGGCATGAAATTCTTTGCAGGTGAAGGTACGGAGAGGAAAGGGGCAGATGGCGCCAGAAGACAGAGACGAGGGAGGGGGAGAGACAGTTGCTATGACGAACGAGTTTCCTGGTGGCCATAGCGAAAAGTACAGAGTGGTGCGTCCCAGTTCTCAGCCGCTGTTAAGAAGGACGGTCTCCTGACTTAGGTTTTCAAAACTGTCTTTGATGAGGATTTACACCCAAACCGTGAGACGAATCTCAGGCACCCCGGATGAGAGGTGGGGTAGGGATGGGCGTGGAGAAGAGATGCCCCCCCCCCCCATAGAAGGAGCTGGCCCCGATGTGGGGAACCGAGGACATGAGACTTCATGGTTCTGGGTGAAGTAGCCACGGAGGGCCCTTCTGGGAGTAATGACAGAGACCAGACTGAAGGGACATTTCTGTGAAATGACTGAAGGAACTGGCCTGAGGGAAAGATGTCGCCAGTGTCTCCTAGATGCAGCGAGCTGCGACAGTGACAGGATTGGTCTGGCTCTGGATTTTCTCCAGGAGGGCTGTGTGGCCTCAGGCAAAATCTGTACCCTCTCTGGGCCTCAGTTTTCACATTCCAACCCTGGAAGGGGGTGGAACTAGACCCACTGCTTCTTAACTTCATACCAGAAGCTCCTTTTTTTAATAAGAGATATTTTGTTGTATCCCTTCTAATCTGCTGATACAAGAAAGATTCTTAGATAATAAGAAAGAGGGCTTCTAGCCTCAGAGTTGCGTGAACCCTGGAGCCAGGGGCCTGGGTTCAAATCCCAACTCTGCTGCTTTTGCGCTGTGTGGCCTTGGTCCAGTTCCTTACCTGCTCTGTGCCTCAGTTTCCCCCGCCAGCTGGGGATCGTCATAGTACTAACCTCAGAGGACGACATGAGGACCAGTGATTGCTGCATGTAGAAGGACTTCGAACAGCCAGCCGGGGCCTCATCATGACCTTTCATGTCGTCCTGCCAGAACATTTGCTCCTGGAAACACACACTGTTCTATGAGAGATGGTTTTCCTTTATGTCAAAGTTCGGGCATGGTACTGACTTTGGGAAGCCAGCCACATAGGCAAGTTCTAGTTCATCCATGAGAAGAACGGCTCGGCTCTGCCTGCTGTGGCTCAGTGGATTGAGCACAGGCCTACTAACCAAAAGGCCACCGGTTCAATTCCCACTCGGAGCACACGCCTGGGTTGCAGGCCAGGTCCCCCGTTTGGGGCCTGTGAGAGGCAATCACACTGATGTTGCTCTTCTTCTCTCTCTCCCTTCCCTTCTCTATGCAAATAAATACATAGAATCTTTAAAAACTAAGTCACAATGAGGGAGCCCAATGCTGGCACCTACTTATAAAGAACAAGTTTGGGATTAAAGGACAAAGAAAGATGAGAGGCCGTTCCATGCGAGGACTCGGGATTCAGGAGGAAGAGCAGGTAGCCACAAGGTTAAAAATGAGCGTATTCAACATGCCTTAAACCATACAGAAAAATGCCTCATATATACATAAGAGCAAGTTGAGTTAGTTCTAGACTCCAATTATTATTTTTTTTATTATTTTGATTTTCGAGAGAGGGGAAGGGAGAGAGAGAGAGAGAGAAAAACATCGATGTGAGAGAGAAACATGGATTGGCCGCCTTCTGTACGTGTCCTGACTGGGTACAGAACCTGCAACCCAGGCGTGTGCCCTGACTGGGAATCAAACTGGCGACCTTTTGTTTGCCCAACCAACTGAGCCACACCAGCCAGGACTAGACTCCAGTTATTACAGGCAGGGTTTTCAGTAGGAGGTTTTGAAGTCAGGCAGGATATGAGACAATTCTGTATCATGGGCGGCTGTCCCATGAGTCGCTGGATGTCACCAGACGGGGATCATATCCCTGTCCCCAATTATGGCGGCAATCCATATGCACCCCTAGATTTTTGATACCCCCTCTTGGGGGCGTTCCTGTCTCACTCTTCTCCCAAGGAGGGCAAGTTCACATGCCCCTTTGCCCCCTTTTTTTCCCCAAAGATTTTATTTGTTTAGCATGCACTCCCTGCTGGGAACTGGCCTGCAACCCAGGCATGTGCCCTGACTGGGAATCGAACCACAATCCTCTGGTTCACAGGCCCGCGCCCAATCCACTGAGCTACACCAGCCAGGGTTCCACATGCCCTTTTGCAGTGGGTCCTTTAAAAGGAAGATGGGAATCTGCTAGAATCCCCTTTTACTGTTGATTTTAACTTTTTAAAATCCTCACCTGAGGATGTTTATTGATTTGAGAGAGAGAGAAACACGTATGTGAGAGAGAAATGTGGATCGGTCGGTCGCCTCCCGTACATGCCCTAACTGGGAACCGAACCCACAAAGTTTAGGTGTATGGGGTGCCACTCCAACCACTGACACCCCCCCAACACACACACATGCACACACACACACGGCCAGGGCTAGAATCTCCTTTTATTTACCTGCAGGGAAGAAAGCCAGCCTCAGAGGGTTTTGGATTTTCTTCTGATTGAAAGAAAATCCCCTGCAACATACACAGTGGCCAGTTCAGCAACCACAAGACGAGGGTTCCATTTGCAGCTTGTGCAGGAAATGCGCCTGCTTTTCCCAAACCTGCCCGGTCGCTTTGGTGCAGGTTTGCTGTGTCCGAGTCCTGCCTTTTGCCTGAGCCATCAGTAAACACAGTGACAGGGGCCTTTGGCGACTGGATCTGAAAAGATATTTTCCCTACCACACTCGTGTTTAAGATACCTCTGGCGCCTTCCAACAGTAAACACTCCATCATCTTTTCTTCCTTTAACAAGAAAGGCGACATTTGAGTCTTTGCACAGATATGTTCAAGGTGTTAGTGGATGTGCCCTGTGTGCCCAGATTGGTGCCAGTCCGGGGCAGACTGAGTCTTGGACTTCAACCAGCCCATGATAACGGCACTAGTAATGATGATGATGATAAGAATGGGAATTTTACATTCTGAGTACTTTTCCTATGTCAGGAACTGACAATGCTGCGTGCAAGGGGTGCGTAACCCGTCCAGTCTTGGGGATGTCCCCGTTTCCCAGCCCAGAGACTGGGCCAGACATCCCAGGGTCTGACCTGAGCACAGGCTGGCTCCCCGGGGGGAGGCAGCGTGTAAACATGGGAACTCATTTCCCGAGGCTGTGAGAGGAGCCAAACTGCGCCTCTTTTAGAATCAGAGTCCTGTCCCCGAGGGCCAAATTCCAAGGGAGGAGAGCCGGCCAGGGCTGTATTCCCTGGTGGTGGCGGGGAATCCAGGGAGTTTGGGGAGGAGGCGGGTGGCACAGGTCCTGGACCACGGCCAGGGTGTGGAGAAGTGGAGGTGTCCCGGGTTGGGTGGGCGGGGAATGGAGTAGGGAGAAAACAGTGGAGGGAGAGGGAGGCAAGAAGTCACAAGTTCTGCCCCCACAGCAGGGGCTGGGACTAGGGGGCGGGCGGGGACTCTCCCTGGGTGGTGGCTGAGAATATCTGGGTTCCTGGCACTTGGGCAGCTGGGCACCGTTCCCAGCATGGGAACAAGTGGATGAATGAGGAGGCCGGGAAAGAGTCAGGGACAGAGACAGCCAGAGGCCGAGCAAGAGACTCTGAAGAATCTCACAAGGGAAAGAGGTATCTACAAAATACGTAAAGGACGTGGCCCTGGCTGGTGGATGCGCGCCGGCCTGCGAACCAAAGAGTAACCTGCTCGATTCCAGGTCAGGGCAGGTGCCTGGGTTATGGGCCAGGTCCCCGGTAGGGGGCGCATGAAGTCACCACACATTGATGTTTCTTTCCTTTTCTTTTTCCCTCCCTTCCCCTCGCTCTAAAAATATAAATAAACAAAATCTTTAAATATATATAGAGAGAGATGCCACAAGAGGTACCAAGGAAGGAAAAGAGACCAAGTAGGAGGGAAGATTAAAAAAATCACCCCAGAATGAGACAGAGGCAGGGAGAGAAAGACCTAGACAGACAGAGAGAGAGAGATGGGAGGAGACAGAGACAAGGGAGACAAAAAGAGCGGGGGTGGGGGGGACAGAGAGAGGGTCGGAGACGGCAGTCCGAGATGGGGAGAGATGCGAAGAGATGCGGATCAGGGACGCGGGAGCCCCCGCCGAGGTTAGGGGCCCAGGCGGGGGAGACAGACTGACGCCGAGAGCGGGCAGGCGGCTGCGAGCGCGCCCCCTGGCGGCGCGGCAGTCGGTCCTGACCCGCGGCCGCCCGCAGGTGTGGGAGGCGCTGCTGACCCTCGTGTTTTTCCCGGTGTGCGTGGTGTTCGCCTGGATGGCCGACAAGCGGCTGCTCTTCTACAAGTACGTGTACAAGCGCTACCGCACCGACCCGCGCAGCGGCATCATCATCGGCGCCGAGGGCGACCCCCCCAAGAGCATCGAGCTGGACGGCACGTTCGTGGGCGCCGAGGTGCCGGGCGAGGTGGGCGGCCTGGGCCCGGGCCCGGCCGACGCCCGCGAGCTGGACGCCAGCCGCCGCGAGGTCATCCAGATCCTCAAGGACCTCAAGCAGAAGCACCCGGACAAGGACCTGGAGCAGCTGGTGGGCATCGCCAACTACTACGCGCTGCTGCACCAGCAGAAGAGCCGCGCCTTCTACCGCATCCAGGCCACGCGGATGATGACCGGCGCGGGCAACGTGCTGCGGCGACACGCGGCGGACGCGTCGCGCCGCGCCTCCCCGGCCGAGGGCCCCGGCGAGGACGAGGACGACGGCGCCAGCCACATCTTCTTCGAGCCCAGCCTCTACCACTGCCTGGAGAACTGCGGCTCCGTGCTGCTGTCAGTCACCTGCCAAGGCGGCGAGGGCAACAGCACCTTCTACGTGGACTACCGCACCGAGGACGGCTCCGCCAAGGCGGGCTCCGACTACGAGTACAGGTGGGTGCCGGGGCTGGGCCGCAGGGGGCGCTGTCCGCAGGCCGTAGGCTCCGCCATTCCGCAGCCTCTGGGCTCACGGGTCTGCAGGCTACCTCCGGGCCCCGCCTTTACTCTGCTGTGGGCGGGCCTGCAGGATTCATTCCCTTCATTCATTCACTCTCGAGCGCCTACTTTGCACCAGACACTGTTCCAGGCATCTGGCATGCGCTGCGGGACAAAAGAACGCGAGTGTCCACCGTGCCCTGGGTGCCCCTTTTCTGTTCGTTATGACCTGTGGGTTCTCGTGCTTGGCACCTCACTGTTAGTGTCGTAGCTCCCATTACCCGTGTTGTTACCTGGTAGAGCAAGTACCTCGCCCCCGACACCCCATTACTAAAGTAAAAATGTTTACTGAGCACCTACTGTGTGCCACAGGCATATCGTGGTCCACAAGACATCTATGGCTCCCACCCTCCGGTTACAATAAGGCCATAAACTATTAAACATGTAAAAACATCAATGCTATGTGGGAAAATTAAGTAGGATAAGAGGCCCTGGCTGGTGTGGCTCAATGGGTTGAGTGCTGGTTTGTACATCCAGAGGTCACTGATTCAATTCCCAGTCAGGGCAGATGCCTGGGTTGTGGGCTAGGTCCCCAGTTGGGGGTATGCAAGAGGCAACCATACATTGATGTTTCTCTCCCTCTCTCTCTCTCTAAAAGTAATAAATAAAATCTTAAAGTAGGATAAGGGTGACGGTGCCCAAACCGTCCCCAGGTCTTTGGCTCTACCATAAAGCACCCTACTGAGTCTCACCGCCCTCTCCTCACACCCACTTGGGCAGACCTGTGATCCTCCCTCGTTCAGCAATTCCTACTGAGCACCTACCCTGTGGTACCAGCTGCTGTTTTAGTGGCTCAACATAAAAGACTCCAGAAGATAACGTCTCTGTCCTCATGTAGCCCATAAAATCCTTTACCTATTTGTAATTCTCTCCATACCACACTCTTCCAAGAATTAGAGCTTTACAGTATAGTCAGTTAACTGATGTGCACATCGCCCATAGTTCCCTGTCGTAGTTAGTAACACCTGCTGTGTGTCGGCTGTGTGTCAGAGATGGGTCCGGGCCGTGGAGACCGGCAGTGAATGAAACGCACGCGGTCCCCGCCCAGACGGAGTCAGCGTCCTCGCGGGGAGACAGGCCACTAGGAAGCATACTCTGAACACGTAAACGAGTCAGGAAGTGGTAAGAGCTGCAAAGAAGACTGAAGCAGAGGACGGGAGAGAGGCTGGTGGAGGCTGAGCTTTCCGCGGGAGCCGCCTGCTGAGTCATGCACCACACCTCCCTGTCACCCTCTCCCTGAACTACTCACGGGTTTTTGGCGCTGCCATCACGCGGCAGCCAGCCCCTCACCCAGATTCACAAACTCTTCCTGTTTTTGTCCCAATTGCCTTCACTCTCTTGATTTTTCAAAAAAAGATTTTATTTCTTTATTTTTAGACAGAGGGGAAGGGAGGGAGAAAGAGAGGGAGAGAAACATCGATGTGTGGTTGCCTCTCAAGCGCCCCCTACTGGGGACCCGGCTCACAACCCAGGCATGTGCCCTGACTGGGAATCAAATTGGCGACTGTTCGGTTGGCAGGCCTGCGCTCCGTCCACTAAGCCCCACCAGCCAGGGCTCTCGCTTCAACATATAATGTTAATAATCGTGGCGCTCTGAGTTGCAGACAGCGTGACCCTGCGTGCATCTGCTGAGAGTCATGACATTCTCCTACATAATCACAACCGATGATCACACTCAGGACGTTTACTACTGAGTCGATATTGTCCCAGCGTCTGCTCCCAGCTGGTCCCTGTAGCATCCTCTGCGGCCGTGCCTTCACTCCCTCCCTCTTTTCCCGCCCTTCCCAGAAGCACTTGCTGTGTCTGACTGTCCTATCCCCGTCTCCTTCATTCTGGGTCAGCCCCCCTCCTCCTCTCTGTGGCTTCTGTGACCCCGACACTTTTAGATGTGACAGACCAGTTACTGGAAGTGTCGTCGGTTTGGGTTTGTCTGCCGTGTCCTTGTGGTTAGTCAGGTGATGCGCTTCGGGCAGGAATCCACGGACGTGCTGCTGTGTCTCCTTGGCGCCAGGAGGCACATGATACCCACTTGTCCCCTTCCTGGGGACGCGATGTCCAGTCTAACTGGTAAACATGGCGCCCAATCACCGCCTTCTACCAACCCTTAAGTCTACATTTCTTGTTGAAGTATTTTCAGTTACAGTTGATATTCAGTATCATATTAGTTGCAGGCACCGTGCACAGTTATTACAATATTACTGACATATTCCCTGTGTTGTACTTCCATCCCCGTGACTACTTTGTAACTGCCAGTTCGTACTTCTTACTCCCTCCACCCTTTTCTTTCTCTTGTTATTTACATTTTATTTATTTATTCTTTAGAGAGAGGGAAAGGGAGGGAGTCAGAGAGAGAGAGAAACATCAGTGTGCAAGAGAAACATCACTCGGTCGTCTCACGCGTACTCCCAGCCAGGGAACTGGCCAGCAACCCAGGCATGTGCCCTGACAGGGAATCGAACTGGTGATGGTTTGGTTCGCAGGCGGGTGCTCAGTCCACTGAGCCACACCAGCCAGGGCTGCCCTTCACCCTTTTTGCCCTTTTCACCCAGATTCCCTATCCCCCCCCCATTGGGCAGCCGCCAGTTTGTTCTCCATGTCTATGAGTCTGTTTCTGTTTTCTTTGTTCATTTATCTCGTTTCTTTTTTACACTCCACATATAAGTGAGTCATATGGTATTTGTCTTTCTCTGTCTGACTTATTTCACTCAGCATAATACCCTCCAGGTCCATCCACATTGTCACAAATGGTAAAATGTCATTCTTTTCTATGGACAAATAACGTTCCATTGTGTGTGTGTGTGATATATATATATATATATATATATATATATATATATATACACACACACACATATACACCACATCTTTCTCCACTCATCTACTGATGGGCACTTAAGTTGCTCCCATATCTTAGCTATTGTAAATAATGCTCCAATGTGCCCTGGCTGGTGTAGCTCTGTGGATTGAGCACTGGCCTACAAACCAAAGGGTTGCTGGTTCAATTCCCAGTCAGGGCACATGCGTGGGTTGTAAGCCAGGTCCCCAGTAGGAGGCATGTGAGAGGCAACCACACACCGATGTTTCTCTCCCTCTCTTCCCCTCTGTCTAAAAATAAATAAATAAAATCTATCTAAAAAATAGTGCTGCGGTGAACATAGGGAGTGGACCTGGCGGGTTGTAAGATACTTCTATTTTTTTTATTTTTGAGGAATATCACACTGTTTTCCACAGCGGCTGCACCAATTTCCGTTCCCACCAACCGTGCACGAGGGTTCTCTTTTCTCCACATCCTCTCCAACACCTGTTTGTTGACAAGTTGACATTTCTAACAACCCATCACTTCAGGATTCTAAGATTCCAATCTGAACATGCAACTATTACTAGCCAGCTTTCGTTGGGTGCTTTTCCTGTATTAACGCCATCCTTATAACACCATCAGGCAGACACTATTATTAGCTCCGTGTTACAGACTTGGCAGACTGAGGCTCAGAGGGCTGCAGAGCCCTAACTGCCTGACCCTTATTCCCTGCATCCCAGGTCTTATCGTCAGGCTCCGCCCCTTCGCCGGAACCTGGGGATCCCTCCGCCCCTCCCACAGGGCTGGGCTTCCCTTCGGCAACTGGAGGCCCGGGCCCTTTCTTGCGAAAGTGACAGGAGTAAAGATAATGAACAGCTGTTGTTCACATAGCGCATTCCAGAACCAGAGCCAAGCCCCTGAAGTGCATGATGGGAGGGGTTAGGAGGGACGGTTAGAGATTTTTCAAGCGCACCAACAACCCAGAGTCACTGATGTCTACGGCCCTGCCAGGGGGAGCCCATTCACTCCTTGTCTGCTCACAGTCTCACCCTGACTCCCTAACGTCACTGCCTCATTCCTTCCCCCGCCCTATCATGCGGCATCTTGTACGTGCTTCAGAGACTTACACGGCGGACGCTCTGCAAACCTAAGCCAGCTCACACCCCTCCTCTGCTCCCAGCCCTCCCAGGCTCCCAATTCACTTGGGGCAATCGCCACAGGCCTCATCATGGCCCACTAAGGCCTTCGACACTGCTCCCATTCCCCCCTCTGTGACGTCACCTCCCATCCTCCACTGCAGCCACACTGGCCTCTCTGTGGTTCTTCAAACGCTCCAGGCCCGCTCCTGCCTCAGGACATTTGCACAGGCTGTTCCCTTTAACACCAGTTCTCCTCCCCAGATACCCCCCACTTGACTCCCACCCTCAGGTCACTGCTCAAATGCCACCTGCTCAGCGAAGCTTCCCTTGACCCCCCCGAACGCAGCACCCTCCCCTCACCCTCCTGCCTCTCCCTCTATTTCTCTCCCTCACACCTCGCCACCTGACCACACGTTCATTATTCATCTCCTGCCCGAGAACAGAAGCTCCACCAGAGCGAGCACCCTGCTCTGCTCTGGTTTCACTGCGGTCTCCCCAACACTTAGAACAGTGCCTGGTGCACGGCAGACGTTCGGGAAATATTTGTTGAGAATGAATCAATTGTAATTAAATCTCTGAATGTATCATTGTCACTGGGATATGGCTCTGCCCCGTGAGCCCTGTGAAGACAGAGGCTGTGCACCACCGTGTCCCCAGCCATGCCGGGCACAGGGCACGGGGCACAGAGCAGGTGCTTAGGGAATGTCTGTTGAGGAATGAATGGGGCGGGGTTAAGGGGCGTGGCCTTTCTCCTGGGGGCACCTGAGAACAGAGAAGCGTTTGTCGGGAGCGTGACCAGGTCAATTCTGGGCCCTACATCACTTCTCGGAGTGTGGTCCATTTCCCAGGACCACCTGCATCCCCTGGGAGCTAGTTAGAAATGCAGAGTTTTGAAACCTGCCTCTACCAAATCTGCAATTTAACGGGATCCCACACGGAATTTAAGGTTTGACACTTGTGACTGTGGAACCCTCCATATTCACACTCTACCTTGGGACTTCGAATGTGCTGTTCCCTCTGCCTGGAGGGCTCCTGCCCACCAGCGCCTCCCCCAGGAAGCCCGCCCTGATGTCACCTTCATGGTTATCTGTACAATCCTGGCTCTCCTAACCCTCAGGCTTCCCCTGTGGGAGGGACCAACTCTGTCTTGGTCCCCTTCTCTCCAGAAGCCCTTCCTGATTCCACCTAGGTATTATCTGTGTAATGCCTGTCCACTCATACCTGTGAGTTGTCCCGCGGCACCACCCCCTCCTCCGGGAAGCCTGCGCTGTCTCCCCTCCCCCCAAAGGACTGCCCACCCTTCACTCCTTTCTTTCTGGCTCCTCCACTGCAGCGAGGGCACGCTGGTGTTCAAGCCGGGCGAGACGCAGAAGGAGCTGCGCATCGGCATCATCGACGACGACATCTTTGAGGAGGACGAGCACTTCTTCGTGAGGCTGCTGAACCTGCGCGTGGGCGATGCGCAGGGCATGTTCGAGCCCGATGGCGGAGGGCGGCCCAAAGGGCGGCTGGTGGCGCCTCTGCTGGCCACCGTCACCATTCTGGACGATGACCACGCGGGCATCTTCTCCTTCCAGGACCGCCTGCTGCACGTGAGCGAGTGCATGGGCACCGTGGACGTGCGCGTCGTGCGCAGCTCCGGCGCGCGTGGCACTGTGCGCCTCCCCTACCGCACGGTGGACGGCACAGCGCGCGGTGGCGGTGTGCACTATGAGGACGCGTGCGGCGAGCTCGAGTTCGGAGACGACGAGACCATGTGAGAGCGCCCGCCAGCAGCCCCGGCGAGGGGGCGGGGCCTATTTGGGGGCGGGGCCGCGTCTGGGGAGTGGCTAGATGGGGCGTGGTCTGTAGTGGGCGTGGCCCGCGAGTGGGTAGTTCCTGGTGGGAAATAGAAAAGTCAAGGAAGGTGGGCGGGACCCAGAGTGGGGGCGGGCAAGGAAGGAGGAGTCAGGGATAATGGGGTGTGGTCAAGATGGTGGGATGGTGGTGTGGGCGGGGCCTGGGGGAACCGGGCTGGTTGGGGAGAGGAGGGTGGGACTCCGGGAGCAGAGGTCAGATGAGGAGAGGAGGATAAAGGCCTGGGCAGAGGAGTGTGGAGCGCTTAATTGGTAGCTAGTGGAGGTAGATTGTGGCCTGAGTAGATGAGGGGAGGGTCCCGTCGAAGTGGGAAGAGGATGAAACAGAGGAAATTCTGTGGAATGGAGAAAAGGTCTAAGACATGGGCGAGGCCTGGGTAGGGTCACAGGGAAATAAACCAGGACAGCGGAAGAGGGCGGGGACAAGGGGATGGGGCGGGGTTTGTGAGTGGTAGGTAGAACCTGGGGAAATAGGAGACCGAAGGGGAATGTGGGCGGTGCTTGGGGAAAGACTGAGTGGGAATGAATGAGGGGCCTGGGGAAAATGGGAGGCTGGGATCTGCGGCGGTGGGGTGGGGTCTGGGGAGGCAGGCTGGATACACAAGCATACCTCTGTAGACACACAGACACAACCGACACACGCCCGAGCAACATACAGCCACACGAAGCCACTGACTCGCACCCTGAAACACAATCAGGGATCCTCTCACACCCGGACACCCGGACACCGCCCTCCGCAGATTGATGCCCGTGTATCCCCGTGTGCGCCCGCCGCTTCGCCTCCCCCTCCCGCTCGCCCGGGAGGCAGCAGGCGCCTTCCCGCTTTGCCAGCTCCCTTCCGCCGCCCCCGCACGCCCGTCTGTCTCCCTCCTCCTGCCGCCCACGCTCCTCCCACGGAGCAGAGTCCCCGCCGCGCTCCTTCCCCCTCCTCCTCCTCCCAGCCTCTGAGCCTGGGCCTCCGCCCAGCTCCTCGCCCACCGCTCCCGTCTCTCCAGGTCTCCCTGCGCTCCCCCTCCGGGCAGTTTCCCTCCGGGTCTCCATCCACCTCTAGGGCTCTGTCCCCCGTGTCTAGCTGTTGGGCCTGGGCTGTATTTCAGTAACGGATTCTCCACACCTTTCCGTCCTTCCCAGTGTCTGGCCTGGGTTGAGAACTTGGGTTGAGAACTTGGGTTGGGGGCTGAAAGCTCGGCCCGTAGAGGAGAGAGACTGCGAGAAGAGACAGACAGACAGACACGCCCAGAGACAGTGGAGACGTGGAGAGATCAGAGACGGGGAGGGCCAGAGTGACGGAGTCAGACACGGACAGGAGAGGGAGCATGAGAGAAACCGAAACACGGAAAGAGAAACTTAGGGAAAGAGACAGAGGGAGCGATAAACCGAGAGGCAGAGATGTGTTGAGAGGGGGACAGAGATTGAGCGGCTGACGTCGAGGAAGGCAAGGGGGACAGATGCCGGGGGAGATGAAGAGAGACATTCTGACTGAGAGAAACTCGGGGGACCCAGGGAGGAAGAGGTCCTGGAGAAGTAATAGAGAGAAAGAGGACTTTGGGTCCGTGAGAGAAGAGGAAGCAGCACGGGGAAGAGATCAGAGGCCACACCGGGTGGGAGAGTGGAGTTTCCAGGAAACACAGAGGACAGGCCCCGGCCGATGGCAGGGCAGGCTGGGGAGGAAGGCTTCTTCCCTGGGTCTCAGGAAGTCCTGCCTTTGTCTGGCTCTAGTCCCTCTTGCTGTCCCCTACCAGTTGGGTTTCGGGTCCTGGGTTCTCCGAGGGCACATGGATCAGGGTGCCCGTTGGCGTGCGTGTCAGTCACCGCGTGTCAGTGGATCACAGCGTGGCTTTAAGAGAGTGAGCGTCGGAGGTGTGTGTGTGTGTGTGTGTGTGTGTGTGTGTGTGTGTGTGTGAGCCTGTCAGCTTGTCACCCCGTTAGCAGCTGCCTGTGTGTGTCAGGGTGTGTGAGGAGCGGTTTTCCAGCAGACCCCGCGCCTCGCGGCGGCGTTTCAGCACCGCGGACAGCTCCCTGCCCACGCCCGAGGTGGGGGCCCGGGGTTGGTTCCACCCACAGAAAATTTAAAATACCCTGAGACAGGGTGAGGGTGGAGGTGGGCGTGTGTCCCCACAGGACCGTCTTGTGTGGATCTGTCTTTGCCTGGGTGTCGCTGTGGCCTGAGCATTTGTGTGTCCAGATGGCTCTGGTGGCCCCTTGGCCTGGACTTGGCCTTGGCCTGGGTTGACTCCCTCACTCCTTCCCATGGACTTTGAGAGACCCAGACAGAGAGAGAACAGATGGTGAAAGGCAGAGAGCCCCGGCCCCTGTGGCTCAGCTGTCTGGAGCGTCATCCCATAAACCGAAAGGTTGAGGGTTTGATTCCTGGTCAGTGCACATTAGGTTGCGGGTTCTTCCTCTGGTAGGGGCGTATACAGGACGCAACGGCTGGATGCTTCCCTTGCATCAGTGTTTCTCTCCTTCCTTTTCCCTCTCTAAAATCAACAAACGCGTCCTTGGGTAAGAATTAAAAAAAGAAGGAGAAAAGCAGAGACAGAGCCAGGGAGCAGGAGAGGTAGAGACGGAGGCTGAGAGATGGGGAGAGAGATGGAGGAAGATTGAAAGACCAAGATGCAGAGAAAGACGTGGAAGGGAATAAACAGACCCCGAAAGACATAAAAAGCCAGAACTACGGAAGCAGACTCTGCGTGGCACCACTGGGGGGATCAGCAGGTTGGCCATGTCCCCGCCTCTGGGCTGGGGGCGTCGCGTTCAGGGGCATCTGGTCCCCGCGGTTTTGCCCCTGCACAGGGAACAGCTGCGGGGTGCGGTGGTGTGCGGGTGTGGGCGGTGTGATTGGCTGCGCTTCCTCTGCTGGGTGACTGTGTGGGCCGCTGTTTGTGTTTCTGGGTTCTGGGGCTGGGCCTTGTGGCTCCTGCGGGAGGAACGTGCTGCCAGGGGCAGGGTGTGGGCTTCCGGGGGTGGTGGGTCTGTGATGGAGGGGAAGGGTTGTGTGCCTGAGGGGGAGGGGTAACTTCTGGCTGTTCTTCCCGCCCCCCTCGTTACCATAGCAGCAGGGATGCTGAGAAAATCAATTAGGACTCAGTTAACCCTCCAAATAGGACCAGGGCAGAGTGCAGGAAGCTGATGGCCTCCTGCGCGGAAGGATTCGAGTTAACTAATGTTTATGGAAGGTGCACCGTGTGTCCGGCGCCGGCGTTCTAGGCACTGGGGATACAACCGAGAAGTAAATGAACGAAGATCACTGCCCCAGGGGAACTTGAACTTTAACACGAAGAGGCAAATGTCAAAGGACACTAGATGCTGGGTTAGAAGGAAGAAGACAAGAGCAGAGAAGGGGGTCGGGGTGCTGGGGCGGGGGCAGGGATGGATTTCAGTATTAAAGAAGCTAATGGGAATGGGCCTCCTTGAAAAAGAAGGTGGAGCCTGGGCTGGGGCGGCTCAGTGGGTTGAGCGCGGGCCTGTGAACCAAAGGGCTGAGGGTTTGATTCCGGGTCAGGGCACAAGCCAAGGGTTGCGGGCTAGGTCCCCAGTAGGGGGCGCGCCAGAGGCAACCACACGTTGATGTTTCCCTCTCTCCCTCCCTCCCCCTCTCTAAAAATAAATAAGTAATAAAAATAAATAAAATCTATAGAAAAAGAAGGTGGAGTTTGAGAAGCAGAGGAAGTAAGGGGCTGAGCCTGGAGGGACGATGTTCTCAGCGGAAGGAAAGGCCGTGAGGCACAGGGCAGGCCTAGCTGTTCAAGGAACCGTGAGGGGGCCACGTAGCTGGAGTGAGAGAGCAAGGGGGCGGACGGAGGATGCCAGAAAGGGACCAGGGGCCAGGAGGTGGGGGGCTTTGTGGGCCGCTGGACTCTGGCTTCAATCCTCGGTGAAAAGGGAGCCCTGTGAGTGCAGTGAGCAGAGGAAGGACCCGCTCTGACTTGGGTTGTATCGGAATCCCTCGGGTTGCTGCTCTTTGATGAACCTCAGCTTCCTCAACTGGTTCTGGGCTTGCTTCTGCCAAATGGGGACAATGAGGTCAGGGCGGGGGGGGGGGGGGGCGGTGTTTCCACAGAGGATGGTTGCAAGGATCACAGGAGATTACAGAACCTGAGCGGTAGGGGGCGCTCCAGCAACCGGCTGGCTAGGAGGCCTGGTGTCTGATGGATGATTCAGACACCACGTAAGGGGCCTTACGCTGGGTGTCCTGCTTCTCTGCCTGCTCAGGAAAACTCTTCAGGTGAAGATAGTTGATGACGAGGAATATGAGAAAAAGGATAACTTCTTCATCGAGCTGGGCCAGCCGCAGTGGCTTAAGCGAGGGATTTCAGGTGAGGGGTGAGCTGTGGGAGAGGTAAAAGGTCCGGGGTTCGGGGGGGCCCTTGGGGGATCAGTGGTGGGCGCTCCTTCAAACTCGTGCATCTGAGCTGCCCAGGGAAGTCATCTCACTTTCTCTCTGTCTCTCCCCAGCTTTGCTGCTCAATCAAGGTGAGTGGAATTACCTCCTGGCTTTAGCTAGAGAGGGGGACACCAGGAGGAGTGTCTCATGTCTCAGGGGAGGGTCGTGGCCTCAAGCTACTCTTCCAGGTCAGGTGTGAGGCAGGTCAAAGGTGAGAGAAATGTAGATCGGGGCTGGGTGTGGTGTGGAGCTGGCCTTGGAGTTGGTAGAGCCTGTTGAGTTTGGGGTTACAGCTGGGGGTTCAGAGGCCAAGATCACGTTTTGTTTGTAGTTGATATTGGTGGGGGATGAGTCACAGAATCTGATCTGGGTTTGTGGTGGGGTCAGAGGGAGCCAGTCTTGGGATTTTTTTTTAGGACTGGGGTGGGGTTCAGATTTGAGATCAGGATTAGGACTGTGTCAAAGTTAGAGTTAAGATAGAAGTTGGTGTCTGGGTTTGTGATTGAAATTGGGGCCAGGCTCTGATGTTGGGGTGAGAGCTGGGGCTAGGGTCAGTGGCTTGAACATGGTGAAGAAGTAGAATTAGGGTTTGAGGCTAGAATTAAGGCTGGACTAAAAATTGTAATAGTCAGGGTAAGTCATACAAGCTGCTGTGACAAGTAGGCCCTAAATCCCAGTAGTAGAACACAAAAGGCACTTCTTTCTTGGGCAGAGTTTTCTGAGAGTGTGCCTCGCTGGTGGGTGGGCTTTCTTCTGGGAATTAGGGTTGGGTTGGTGCTGGCTTGGAGCAAAGGATCAATATACTTTAGGGAGATAAGTGAATTCAGGGCCAGTTATAGGAGGTCTAGGTTCCAGATTTGTGCCAAATGGGGTCTCCCCATCTTTCTTCAACCCCTCAAACGTACTCTGGGATGTGTTCAGAGCTTGGATGTGGAGACTAGGCCTCCTCCCTCAGGGACGTTGATGCTATTGATGATGATGTTGGTGATAATAAAGAAAATAACATTTCTGACTATTTACCACGTGCCAGACACTGCTCTAAACACCTCATGTGAATTAACACTTTTAACTCCCAGAAACCCCCTGTGAGGCAGGCGCTGCGCCCACTCTGTAGATATGAACACCCAAGGCACAGAGAGGCCAGAGCATTGCCCAAGATCACAGTCCCCACCATGGGAACCCACCCCCCAGAGCCCACAGACTTAGCCTCATGGCTCAGCCGCGGGAGCTGGGACTCAGTGCTGGGGATGGTGGTGGTCAGAGAGGAGGCTGGGGCCAGCCGCACAGGGTCACCCAGGAGGTTCCTCAGAGGACACAGATGGGTAGTGAAGGCATCACAGGCCCAGTTGGGCAGGCCTCCCTGGAGTCTAACTCCCACGCCTCACGCTGCAGGGGATGGGGACAGGAAGCTCACAGCGGAGGAGGAGGAGGCTCGGAGAATAGCGGAGATGGGCAAGCCGGTGCTTGGGGAAAACTGCCGTCTGGAGGTCATCATCGAAGAGTCGTACGATTTTAAGGTGACTTCCTGGGGCCTCCCGTTCTTGGAGTTTTGCCTGAGTCCAAGAGGGGATGAACTATGAGAGGCACAAGGAAGGGGCAAACAAGGGTCCGAAGCCATCCTGCAGGTCCCTCTGTTAGCACCGTGGACAGCTCAGCCTCCCGGGTCGGCTGGGGGGTGTGGAAGGTAGCCGACCCCTGAGCAACCTTCCACGGGGCATGGGGTGTGGGCCCCCAACCCCAGTCCCTCACGGGGCCCTCCGGGATGGTCACCAGCAGTGACGTTTTCCTCACCCTTCTGTCCCCAGAACACCGTGGATAAACTCATCAAGAAAACGAACTTGGCTTTGGTGATTGGCACCCATTCCTGGAGGGAGCAGTTTTTAGAGGCCATCACGGTGAGCGCAGGTAAGTGGGGAGGGAGGAGAGAGAGAGGGGGGAGCAGGGAGGCAGAGACGCAGAGAGAAATGAACGGAAAGACAGAGGGAAGGAGAGATGAGCAGAGAGATAGGGAAGAAAAGGCACAGGCAAGACACGGAGAGGGCAGACGAAAAGGAAAAGGCAGAAAGAAACGGGCACAGGGGGATGAAAAGGTCAGGAGAGGTACAAACAGGAGACAGGTGCGCAAAGAGAGGTGCACAGAGAATCTCGGAGAAAGACAGAGATGCAGCGGAGGGGGGCGGAGGTAGTCAGGGAACAGCGGAGGGCCAGAGTGAGGGGAGGAAGACACTGAGAGAGGAGGGGCAGCGCCGCGGGAGGAGGCGTCCCCGCCCAGGCTTTCTCTTGGTGTCTGGTGATTAGAGGGTGGAAACAGGTTAAATGGCAAGGCTTCCCCAGACAGAGCCGGGGCTCCTCCGTTGCCATGGAGACAATCGCCACAGCTCCCAGCTCTCCCCACCCCTGTTCAGTTCCCACCTTCCTCAGGCCTCAGATGGCTTCTCACTGCCCCCCTGTGGCCAGACACACTATGACACTTGGATCAGAGACAGTCATTTGCGGTACAGATGGGGGAAACTGAGACACGGAGACGGAGGAGGGACAGGCCTGACGTCCTGCAGTGAACCCAAAAAGGGATGAAGTGGAACTTGGGGCTTCCGTCCCGTACACAACATCGGTTCTCCTTCAGGGAGGCCTATCTGGTGGGAACTGAAAACACACACACGGGATTGTGGTGGGAAAGAAACTGGTCGGCGCTGGGGTCAAAAGAAACCAGGCTTCGGGGGTGGAAAACTACCAGGTAGCAGGCCTAGGGACTCAGATTGGAGGCCTAATAGAACTGAAGTGGCATCTCCCTCTGAGTTCATGTTCTTTGACGTCTACTTCTGAGGGATCTTTGGACCCGGCCCTGTGCAGGACATTGCTGGGGACAAAGAGATGACTGTGGCACCTGGGGCCCTGTCCTCACAGAGGTCCCAGTCCAGTAGGGGAGACAGACCTGTCACGAGAGTAACAACCCAGAGTGGGCAGGGCTGGGTGGAGCCCTCAGGGAGCTGCAGGGGTGTGTGACCCAGTTTGAAGGTCAGGGAGGGCTTCCTGAAGGAGGGGACTTCAGAGCTGAGTGTTCATATGGAAATAGGAGAGTATGTTCTCTATGCTTTGACTTTATCCACGTCCCACTGTGGGCAGCTAGGGGTGTGTTCAGTGGCAAACAGCAGAAAGTGGCTTAAGCACATGAGTCTTTCTCACAGAAGAAAAAGAACCTGCAATAGGCAATAGTTCACAGCAGCTTAGTAATGTCCCTAAACGCCCAGGCTCCTTCTTTAGTTCTCTTTCCATTCATTGCTCAGCTTTTGCCCTCATGGTTGCAAGACGGCTGCTGCGCCTCCAGGTGTCACGTCTATTTTTCCAGGCCACGAGAAAGAGGAAACAGCAAGTCAGGAAGGGGCAACACATTTGCATTTCCAGTTTTAGTTTCCAACTCCATTTTACTTGGAGTCACAGAAAAAAAACCTCATTCTTTGAGATGTAACCTGCGGAATAAAAACCCACCCAAACCGCTTTCTCTTAAACATTTACAAACTGAAGCATTCATTTCTTTAACAAGGCAAGTGTCTAAGAAAAGTGGGAAAGGAGTATGTGGACTGAACCCCTGAGCCCATTAATCTCTCGTTGCCTCAACTGCCAGCGATATTCTCTGCCACAGACATCCTGAGGAGCCCTTGGGTTGAACCATGGGGAGTGGCTTCATATTTGGGGGGCCAGCCTGCATTTTATTCCCTGGCTTGTTCTGAGCGACTGACTGGTCAGGAGTTTCCGTGTCTCTTCTCAGCACCCTTCCAGATGTAGTGCGGGGCACACGCAAGTGTTCATTGCTTTTCATTCATCGCTTTATGCTCGTCGGTTTAGGGCAAGGTACGCAACATGTCATCTGTGCTGTCCCATTACACAGGTCACTGCAGGTCAAAGGTGGGTCAAATTTGGTCACAATAGGTGACACAAACACCTCGAAGGATGAGGTATCCTTTACAAAGCTCAGAAAACACATCCCTCTCCAGAAAGCTAGAGCTTTCCAGAAACCCTCCATTTAGGCCTCATTGCCAGACTGGGTCACATGGCCATAGCTGCAAGGGATTCTGGAAAAGCAAGTAGGAAGCTTAGGGCTCACTATCTGCAAGGCATTTGGGGAGAGTGAATATCTGAGAATATGGCTGTCGCTAGCCTTAAGGAATTCCAGGAGAGTTAATAATGTTAGCAGAGTACATGGCTTGCTCTACCTGCAAAGGACTCTGGGAAAGTAGGTACCTGTAGCAAAGTTCGTGGCTAGTGTTAGCTGCTATGGAATCTGAGGAAGTGAATATGTCTACCTTCAGAGTACTTCTACCTGTGAATATTTCTACGGGGCTGTCAGTAGTTGTAAAGGCTTCTGGGAAAAGGAGTATTTTTAGGTAGGGATATGGCCACCCCTAGCAGCAAGGAATCCTGGGAAACTGAATATATTTAGCTGGGCATACGACCTGCCGCAGCTTTAAGGGATTCTGGGAAAGTAAATATTTTTACCTAGGCCTATACATTCTCCTTGCTGCAAGGGATTCTGGGAAAGTGTTTCTAGAATCACTAGATTCTAGTGAATCTAGAATTCACTAGAATTCCACGGTGGACGTGGCCACACCTTGCTTCAGGGGATTTTGGGCAAGCGATTCATTGTGTGGGACCCACCGTCTGGAAGCCGAACAACACGGGGGCTGTAGCCAAGGCAGGAGGCGTGGGCATGTGCCCCAGCTGGGTCGTGTGCCCGCAGGGGACGAGGAGGAGGAGGAGGACGGGTCCCGGGAGGAGCGGCTGCCGTCCTGCTTTGACTACGTCATGCACTTCCTGACGGTGTTCTGGAAGGTGCTGTTCGCCTGCGTGCCCCCCACCGAGTACTGCCACGGCTGGGCCTGCTTCGGCGTCTGCATCCTGGTCATCGGCCTGCTCACCGCCCTCATCGGGGACCTGGCCTCCCACTTCGGCTGCACCGTGGGCCTCAAGGACTCTGTCAACGCCGTGGTCTTCGTGGCCTTGGGCACCTCCATCCCCGGTAACCCCCCGGGGGACCCCTCAGTGGGGCAGGGTCTCAGGCCAGGCAGTGAGACCAGTAATGCGGAAGCATGGTGGCGGAGTCCTGCAGAACTCCTGGGGGGTGAGGGGGTGGTCCCCGAGAAACAGACATAGCAGAAGCTAGACTGGGGTCCCCTAGATTCACTCTGTGAATGGAATCTTCCCCAAAAGCCACCTGGTGGCATGTCCCATAGAACTGAGATGGTGGGAACTAGTAGAAGCCAGAGAGTGCATTCCACACGAACAAGATGTTAATTTCCCCTCCTCTCCCCACCCCCTCACCAAGAAACCGGATGGAAGTTCCATAGAACTATGTTGATGTGCACGATGAGAACCAGGCCAGTGAATTCCGAGGCTTTAATAAAGATGCGGGAGCAGAGTAGAAACCAGAGGTTGAAGGAGGGGTGCCATGCAAATAAGAGAGTGGGGTTTCAAAGACTACAGCTTATGTCCCCCAAAACACAGTGGCCAAGATCCCCTCTCCCCAAATAAACCCGAGTGAGAGTCTTTCAGAAAACAGGTGGCCGAGCTGGAAATTCCCAAGGCAGTAGGGACACCAGGTAGGCGGGCAGGCTGCCGCCCTTGTTCTGCACACCAGTGTGCTCACCAGTGGGGCGGTGCTATCCATCCGGAAAACAGGAGGCGGGTCCTGTGGGAGACAGCCGCTGGGGATTGGTTGGTTTTCTGATGCACGTTTCCCTCCACACCAGAGACCTGACTTATCAAAGATGTTCAGGAATCCGTGCAGGCCGTGGAAACCAGGCCGCTGCTGCAAGGAAACCATGCGGGGAATGGGCAGGAAAGGGGGTTGCATTGGGGTGGATCCTAACACCTATTTTGACCAGCCTGGTGGCGGTGGGGTTGTGGGAAGCCGAGAGGGATTCCCTTTGAAAGCAGGCAGCGAGTCCCATAGAAAGTAGACTGAGCTCCAAAGAAAGCAGGCTGTGGGTCCTGTACAGAGCAGGCACAGGGATGGTGGCAGACTTTGCCTCTTGGGTGGGGCCACGGCCTCAAGTCCCTACTGTGCACAGTCTGCCCAGGGCTACAGGAGTGGGAGGCCAGGCCTGCAGCGAGCCCCACCCCAGGTCTGGATCACCCGGGCATGGGGATGGTGTGAGTCTTGTGGACAGCAGGTGACAGGGATAGACGGACGCCAAGACCTGTGTGGGGGGAGAGGACCACGGAGCCCTTCTGACCCACGCACGTCTTTGCCCCCACAGACACATTCGCCAGCAAAGTGGCCGCGCTTCAGGACCAGTGCGCGGACGCGTCCATCGGCAACGTGACCGGCTCCAATGCGGTGAACGTGTTCCTGGGCCTGGGCGTGGCCTGGTCGGTGGCTGCGGTGTACTGGGCGGTGCAGGGCCGCCCCTTCGAGGTGCGCACGGGCACGCTGGCCTTCTCCGTCACGCTCTTCACCGTCTTCGCCTTCGTGGGCATTGCCGTGCTGCTGTACCGGCGCCGGCCGCACATCGGCGGCGAGCTGGGCGGCCCGCGCGGCCCCAAGCTCGCCACCACGGCGCTCTTCCTGGGCCTCTGGTTCCTCTACATCCTCTTCGCCAGCCTGGAGGCTTACTGCCACATCCGGGGCTTCTAGCGCCCCCTGCAGAGACTCGGCCTCCCCACCCCCACCCCCGGGAGACGGCGGCGCGTGCGGCCCCTCCGGCCTCCTCGCCCGGGGCTCGGCCTCCCTGCCTCCTGGGAATCGATCGTGTCCCCGCCAACCACCCTCTCCCTTCCTTCCGGGAGCCTGCCCGGGGCCTCCTACCAGTCACCCACAACTCCCACCCATCCCCGTTAATTTCCATCTGCACGCTGGGGGAAATTTCCGCCTGGACGTCCGTCCTCTCGGTGACCCCCTAGAGAATCTAGCATCTCTCTCCCTAGACACCCAACCTTGATTTTCCTCTGGAGGACCCACCGCTGCCGCCGCGGATGAACCTGTGTGCCCCAGGCCCCCAGAACTTAGCCCTCCCCGGGGCACCTTGAAGGAGGCCGATCCTCCCAGGACTGCGCGGGTTTCAGCCCTTTCCCCAACCCCCAGGGCGCCGCGCTCAGCCGCCAGGAGAGGGGGAGGGGAAGGGGACGCAGCGTGCGGGCGCAAAGCGGGCCACGCCTTCCCCGATTTCTCCACTCAGGCCCTTGGGAGGACGCTAATTCTCGAGGCTTGGAGAAGGGAGAGGAGCAGTTGGGGGTTTCTGAGCTGGAGGGGGCATATTTGGGACCTGCCATTTCTCACATTCCAGCGCCCTCGCTCTCCTCCACTACCTCTGAGGGCCCCGCCACGCCTTCGGGGGGGGGCCTGTGTTGTATATAGCCTGTGGGGGAGGGGGGTCGCGGGAGGGTGCATGTCTTGGGGAGAGGGGGTGCCAGACTTTTCCTTTTGAGAGGGCAGCAGACTCCCCCAGCCATGAAAATCGACTTTGGGGAGAAGGCCGCAAATCAAAGGAAGTCCAGCCATCTTCCTCGACAATCCAGAAGGCTCACTTTGCCCTCAGTGCCAGCCCATCCGGGCAGGACCCTCGGCGAGGAGACCGAGGGTCCCAGAGGACCGATGCTACAAGCCAGCAAATGCTGCCACATCTCTGCCTGATGGGGAGCAGGGCCGGGGGTGGGGGGAGGGTGGGACGGGGACCGAGGTGTCTGGGTGGGCGTTTTTCACTTTGGAGGCCACCCGTCGGTTGGTAGGCCATCTGCATTTTCTTACTGTCTTTGTCTCCCGCCCAGAGGACACCCTTGGGGCGTGGGGAGCGCTGCCCACTTCTGGGGAGCCCGAGGAAGACCCTGCAACCCCCTAACACCCTGCTCCCCGCGGGTTCTTAGCGTTCAGTCCTGTCGTGCGGCGGCCCAGCACCCCAGGCCTGCCTCCTGCTCCTCTCACTACTCGCAGCTCATCAGCACCAGTCGCTGTCTCTTTTCTCTGTGATTTCTGTAAAAGTTGCCATAAAACTTTGAAATTCTGCCTGGGAAACAAGCCTTCCCGTGAGAAGCTGGGATTCTAGAGGAGGGAGCGCACGAGGTCTCTGAGATCTCCGCAGCTGTGAAATCGACCAGGTAATGTGGATTTTTCCAGGCCCCCAATCCTCCGCAGGACACACCCTCGTGCGCCAGCAGCCTCACTAAAGGTCCACAGGCTTCCCCCAGCCACGCCACGTGCCCACCAATCACCGCGGAGCTCCCCTGGCCACGCCCCATTCCATCAGCCACAAAATATTCCTCTTTACAGGGCATCCTGGGAACTCAAATTTGCCTGAGCAGGAGCTGGGGTTGATGGGGGGTTTCCTGAATAAAGCAATTGACTTTCTCAGAATGCTGGCATAGGGGGAGAGGGGTGTGTGTGTGTGTGTGTGAGAGAGAGAGAGAGAGAGAGAGAGACTCCAGATAAAGGGAGGGCACAGCCTACAAAAAGATGAGCAGACATAAATTACGGGCTCTTTCGAGCAAGCGGTTTGCATGAACGGAGTGTGGGGGCTTGGGGAGTGAAGAGACCTCAAGAGGACCAATTATAAGAGCTCTTGTCAGCCACGCTAAGAAGCTTGGAATTTAGCCTAAGAGCAAAGACGGGTTTTGAAAGGGACTTCAGTCGGGGATGGGGGCAGGGCAGGCAATGGATAAACTGATGTACGTTTTCAAACGTGCCTTCTGGCTACCGGTGAGACTGGGGGCTGGGAGATCAGGGAGGCCGCTGCAGCGGCTGGAGTCGGGTGGTGGGAAGGAAGGCGGTGACAGAGGGTGGTTTCTAGAGAGAAAGAATAGGGACCCCGGCAGGAGAGACGGTTGCACTCGAGTGTGCTTGCCAGGGACAGTTTGACAAAAGGAACTTGAACAGGTGCGCAGGGTTCACCCAAGGAAAACAAGAGGGAAGGTGCAGTACCCGGGGCTAGCAGTAGAGGGAGCAGTTACCACCCTGAGCTTGAAAGTGTGAGCTGAATGGCCTGAGCTGGTGAGGCTGCGGCTGCCGCGTAGGAGCGCAGGGCAGACACCGCCCGCCACCCACGCTCAAGCAGAAGCCAAAGGTCAAGAGAGGTAATGGCTTCTCGGGAGGCAGAGCAGGAGGGGGAAAAGGTGGAGAGTCGATCTGGGAGGGGGGCAAGGTGGAGAGTCGATCTGGGAGGGGGGCCGTGGGGAGGGAGAGTTTTCAGAGAGTGAGGTTTTTTCTGGGCTTGGGGAACGAAGGCAGGGCGAGTAGGAAGAAGGGGCTTGGAGAACACGCAGCATTCTGGTGAGTACTTGCTGAGGGCAAGATGCCTGTGGGACAGCCAGAGGCGAGGTCAGGGAGGGGCCGCCTGGAGCTCAGAGACCGGGCTGCGCTGGAGAGAGGTATGATTTGTTGGCCAGGGGGTGTCGCCAAGCCTGGGGGGGGGTGCCCAGGGAGAGGCTGTAGTGTGAGAAAGGTACAGACAGTACCTTGAGGGGCTCCAGCGTCTAAGGGGCACGTGGAAGATGGGAGACCTTTCAACGGAAAGGGACTCGCCAGAGAGGTAGATGGGGGACCTGGGGCACAGGAAACCAAGAGACGGGGTCACCGTCTGGCGGGAGGTGGAGTGGGATGAGGACCCAGAAGTGACACTAAGAGGCTGTGGGGGGCAGAAGTCAGGCTGATCTAGAGTGAGGAGGGAGTGGCAGTTGGGGAAACTGAGTCAGAGCATGTAGACCTCACTTTGGATAATTTTTTTTTAAGATTTTATTTAGAGAGGAAAGGAAGGAGAGAAATATCAATGTATGGTTGTCTCGTATGTGTCCCCTACTGGGAACTGGCCTGCAACCCAGGCACGTGCCCTGACTGGGAATCGAACCAGCCACCGTTCGGTTCACAGGATGATGCCCAACCAACCGAGCCACACCGCTCAGGGCACGCTTTTGGAGAACCTTGAAAGAGAGAGGGGGGTTGCTGGAGAAAGATGGTGCGTGAGCAGGCTCTCCTGCTCCCCACCCAACGTGGGGGCAGGTGCGCAGCAGGAGGGCTTTGAACACAAGGGCGGAAGAGCACCAGGGAGACCAAAGTTAGCAAGAACCACGCTGACAGCAGCTGGCGGTTATGGAAAGCACCGGGCACTATGCGGGGCTCTCTTAGGCGGGCACAGTCTCCCTCAGTTTGCCACCGATGCCAGCAATCACTCCCAGTGCACAGGTGAGGAAACTGAGGCTCAGAGAGGTGAAGGGCAGAGAGGGGGGAGAGGTCCAGGGCACACAATGGGACGGAGACTTCAGCGGTGCAGAGGCAGGAAATGGGTGAGTCTGGGGGCAGGGAGATGAGTCAGGTCTCAGCTGTGGTGCCGGGTGTACTCAGAGCCTGGGATGTGTCCGAGAGGAGGGACTACTTCACAGATGTCCCTGCATCCCACCCCCAACATGGTGATTCCCACCTGCAGCAAGGAGTTCCCAGGGCGTCAGCGTGGCAGTGATTTACCTGATTTGCCTAGAGAGGCAGCACAGCGCAGAGATTTACTTCCTCTGTGCCTCAGGGCCCGAGTCTGAAACATGGAGACAATAATGATGAAGGGTACCTACTCCACAGGGCTGTCCTATTAAATTATAACTTAACGTAGACAGTTTATCAGGGTTATGTGTAATATATTAAATTCTATATATTTTATTATAATGACACTATACATTAGACCAATGCCTGGCACACAGTAAGAGCTCAGTGGTGTTCCTGCTTGCTCGTTCACTTTCGTATTCCCTATTCTCTCTGTCTCTTCCACACTCACACACACGTGCACACACAGCCCTCCGCTCGCCATCCCAGAATGAACAGCCTCAGAAGGACAGAGAAACGCAGAGGCCCCGTGAGCCTGCTCTAGCACCTGAGTCCCAGCTGCAAGGTTACCAAACCGGGGGACAACTGGTCGACAGGGACTAGTCTGCCTCTCCCTCCAGCCCCTGGGAGCCTCTAAGTCGCTTTACCCTCTGTGCATCCTCTCCGTGCCTGGTGCTCCGCTGGGGACACAGCCGTGACCCACATGTCCCTGCTTTTCCCAGGAGCACAGCGCACTGCGGGGGCACAGGCCAGACACGGTGGCCGGGTTGCGACTTGTGAGGGCGAGGACTCTGTAGCAAGACCCCGGAGGAAGCAGGAAGCCCCAAGCTGCATAAATGAGAGCAAGGAAGGACTGTGAACAGACAGATACAGGGGCTGGGGGTGGCTTAGCAGGGGGCTGGCAGATGGGAGCATTAATACCCTTAGCCTGAGGGAGGAGAAGAGGCAGTGACTTCCAGAACCCTGAGAAGGTGTCTGTCTGTGTCCTTGTAAGGGCCTCCTATGAATATTTGATTAACAGACACGGGGATCCAAAATAATTGTGGTTTAAATGAGATGGATATATGTCTCTCTCATGTAACTGTCTGCATCTGGTATAGCTGCTCTATTTCATGAGGACGGCAAGACACCCAGTGTTTTCTACCTTCTTGCTCCGACATAGCAGAAGTATGCCCCTCATCTGTCTAGTCCCAGGTGGCTCACCTCTGCCAGAAGGGTGGACACAGGGGGCGGGGGGAGAGGGCCAGGACCCACTGTCCTTGGTGAGCTTTTACCAGGAGCTCCACGCATCGCGTCCTCCACCATCTTGGTTGCCAGACCTGAACAGCCACACTTAGCCGCCAGAGCAGCGGGGAGAGGAAAGGGCAATAGTTGTTATTCTCAGTCACCGTGTTGAAAGTGGTAGAGGATTTTTGAGGAAACGTGGCAGACTGCATGTTGAAGGACAGTGAACAGCCTCTTCTGCAAAAGGTGTGAAGGAACCCGCAGAGGTGATGGTCAGAAATCTAACCCATCATATCAGAGGCACTGAAGTTGCCACTTTAATTCATGCCAAGGAGCCCCAGGACCTTTGCATCACCAGCCCTCAGACCAAGGTTCCCAGCTGGAACCAGTCCTGACCCTCTGACCTTCCCCAGTCCTGAAATCCAGATTTCCTCAGCCTCCGCTTTCCAGATGGTTCCCCAGTCCAGAGCCTGTTTTCCCCCAAATAAATCTGCAGCCCATAGACCTCCCCCTCCCCCAACTTCCTGCCCCCCACCCACCTTTCCCTGACCCTCCAAGCATCCCATTTTAGTATCCATTTCTACACAACCAACACCACCGTAAGACTTAATGGCTCAAAGTGACAAGTTATTGTCTCACACTGGGGACTCACAGCGCTGCAGTCAAGTGTCAGCTGAGGCTAGTTATGTGATGTTCAGGGGAACTCAGTCACCAGTCCGACCCACAGCTGGTGCTGTCGGCTGGAAGCTGGGGCCGTGGACCGCAGCCCGCATCTTTCTAGACAGTTTCCGTCTCCCTCTGTTCCAAAGGCCTCTGTCTCTTTCCCGCCTCCCTATTCTGCCCATTGCTCCCTCTCTGCTTTGCTTTCTCACCTGCACCTTTACTCCCTCCCTCCCTGTTTCCAAATGTCAGTCTCCCCGCTGCTGTTTGCGCTCGAGCCTTTAGGTCTAGGTCTCCGCATGGGGTTACCTGTTGCTGAGTGACAAGCCACCCTGACGGTGGCTCTCGTGATCCAAGTGGTGTTGGCTGAGGCCCGAATGTGCAAGATGTTGTCGCCTCCAGCCGGCAGGGGGCGCTGTCTGTGGTCCGGACCCGTTCACCTCTCTCTGGGGCGCCCCCCCCCCCCACCCCATTCCTCCCCTACTGGGCTACACCAACTTCTTAACAGCATAGCGGCCGGTTCTAAGAGCCACAGTGGAAGCCACAAGGCTTCCGGTCATTTCTGCCACGTTCTGTGGGTCAAGCAAGTCACAAAATTCCGGGGGCGGGCAAACAGACGCCACTTCTGGATGGATGGAGTGCATGCGTGGAAGAGAGGAACCGCTGGTGGAAGTTCAGGGCCCAGTGATGGGCGTCCCCAAAGGTATCCATGTCCTAACCCCGGGAACCTGTGGCTGTTACCTTCTATGATGGAAAAGGATTTCGCAGGTGTCGTGAAGGATCTTGGGATGGGGAGACTGTCCTGGATGCTCTGGGGGATCCTAAATGCAGTCATACGGAGCCTCGTAAGAGACAGAGGGACACAGCAGGACACACAGAGGAGGCGGCCAGTGGACACCAGGCGGAGACTGAAGATGCGGGCCTTGAAGACTGGAGCGCCGTGGCCAAAGCACTGCCCCAGCCCCCAGAAGCTGGAAGAGGCGGGGACCAGATCCCCTGCGGGGTGGCCAACCTCTGGGCGTCTCTGGGCCACACAGGAGGAAGAATTGTCTTGGTCCACATGTTACATACACAAACACTAACGAACACGGATGAGCGAGAAAAAAAAAAGGTTTGAAGTAAATTGACCATTTTGTGTTGGGTGGCATTCATAGCCATCCTGAGCCACGGATTGGACACCCCTGGGAGAGCAGTGTGGCCCGTGGGGACTGACTGTGTGCTGGTACCTTCCAGAATCGAGGGGACAGACCTGCCTGGTTCTAAGCTACTGAGTTTGTGCTGATATGTTACCACAGCCCCAGGAAACCTCCACTTTGTCTTCAGAGCTGACTCAGCACTGCCTCTTGTCCCTTGGTTCTCTGTATCTCTACATCTTGAAACCTTTTTTTTAAAAAGTACTGTGGTAAAATACACAACACAAAATGTACCGATTTAGCCCTGACCAATGTGGTTCAGGTGGCTGGCGATCACTCCGCAAAGCAAAAGGTCGCCGGTTTGATTCCTAGGCAGGGCACCTGCGAGTGGCAACTGAGTGCTATTTCTCTCCCTCCCTTCCCCTCTCTCTAAAAATAAATAAAATCTTTATTTAAAAAGTACCCTTTTCAACATTCTCAAGTGCACATTTCAGTGGCATTTAGTCCATCCAGTGTTGCAGTACAACCACCACCTCTGTCTAGGTCCAGAAGTTTCCATCACCCCCAAAGGAAACCCTGCACCCGTCAGCACTCACTCCGCACTTCCCCTCCCCCAGCCCCCGGCAACCACCAATCCACTCCCTGTGTCTGTGGACTCGCCTGTTCTGGGCGGTTCATGCAGGCAGAATCCTGTGGTGCGTGGCCTTTTTGCATCTGGCTCCTTTCCCCGAGTTTAATGTTTTTGTAGTTCCCCCAGGAGGCCGAGCATGGATCAGCACTTCTTCCTTTTCATGACTGAGTAATATTCCACTGCAGGAAGCTACCACATTGTGCTTATCTGTTCTTCTGTTGATGGAGGCTACATCGTCACCTCTTGTGTTTGATTCGTTTCTGTCTCTTCCTTCCTATGCCACATCTCATGTGCTCACGGCATTTAAGGTTTGGCAGGTTATCAACGAGGGTGCTCCAGAGACACAGAACCAATAACGGGATGTGTGGACGGACAGACAGATACAGAGGCACTTGTTTTTTTAAAATTGGCTCGTGCGATTGCAGGGGCTGGCACGTCCAAATTGTGCAGGGCAGGCCAGCAGACTAAGACTTCGGTTGCAGCTCAGGCCCCAGGGCAGCCCGGAAGCAGGATTCCCTCTCTCTCAGGGGACCAGCGTCTTCATTCTTAAGGCCTTCGACTGATTGGGTGAGGTCCACCCACCTTCTGGAGGGTCATCTGCTTCTCTCATGTAAAGGTTCATCTCATCTGAAAAAATACCTTCGCGGCAACATCTGGATTAGAGTGTGACCACCCATCCAGAGGCCAAGTGGACATACACAGTTCCCCACGGGGGGGGGGGGTTGTTGTCTCCCCTTGCGCCCTCTTCTCTGCCCACCCCCCACGTCCCTGCCTGGCCACTCACTGTCTTAGGGTGAGCTCCACAGAAGCCAGCCTGAGGCAACGGTGGGGGACAAGTGTTTTATTTGGGACAGGACTCCAGGAGACACTAAGGGGAAGACAGGGAAGGAAGCCATTAAGGGCTGTGCTAACATGTCACTTCTGCAGGCAATCGGCCCTGCTGGGGACTGGGCAGGACCCTCTCTGGGTGCTCAAGTGCAGGGGCATTTAGCCACCGGCCCCTGGAGGCTGATGGGGGTTGACTCCCAGCCACCCCCCCACCTGCTGGAGTGCACACTGGGGAAGGAGTCGCAGCTGCCCAGATGGGGGGCTGCTGTGGGGTCACAGGGGGTTGGGTGGGGCACCCGCTGCCCACGGACCTCCTGCCCTCCTGATTCCAGCAGGCAAATGCCTGAGCACCAACGTGGAGGCGGGGTGGGGGGCACGACCATGCCCGGTCCCCCCCCCCTTCCCGGCCACACGCCTCCAGCAGAGCACACAACTCTGTTCCCTCCGGGAAATGGAAAAGGCCTGGCTCCTGGATCTCCTCTGCGTCCCACCAGCCCCCTGCGGATTGAAGTCAGACTCCAGGGAGGACTTCCAGGCACTCAGGCTCTGGGAGAGAAGGAATGAGGGCTCTGTCCTCAGCTTCCCCCAAGGTATCAGCTCTCTTTCCTTCTCCCCTGCCCCCAGCCCCTGCCCTCTCTCCCTGCAATTTTCTCCCCGGAGGTGGAGGAAAGGAAATGTCATGGATGATGGATTGAAAAGGGGCAGCTGGGGTCAGCAGAGGAGAGACCACAGGGCCGGAGGGGAGGAGGAACAGGAGGGGGAGGGGGAGGGGCCGCAGAAGCAAACAAACGGAGATGGAGACTTAAAAACGCAACGCGGAGGGAGCCGGGAGGGAGTGAACGTGGGCCAGGGATGGTGCCGGAGGTTGGAAGTCGTCCTCCGGCCTAAAAGCGGCACACAAAGCCGGGGAGAAGGGCCGCCTGGGACGTGTGGAGAAAAAACAGAGATTAAAAGGCCTTGGGGCCGACAGTGACAGTCAGGACCAGAGCAGGGTGAGGTGGGGGACGGGGCCTCAGGGAGACAGGGGCCCAGGGCTTGGGCCCAGAAAGACTCAGAGACACAGAGAGAAAAAGATGGAGGGAGAGACACGGGAGACAGACAGACGGACAGACACACAAGCCCCTAAAACAGGAAGACGGGGGTGGGGAAGAGGAGGAAGATCGGGAGAAGGAGGAAGAGGAGAGACCCAGAGGCACAAAGAGAAGCTGGCAGAGGAAGACAGACTCGGGGAGGGACAGGGGGACAGGGGGACAGGAAGGGAGGGGGCTGGATGCCCCTCCCCCACCCGGGTCAGGCAGGTCCTCCCGGGGTGGCCTCCCCCAGCCATGGCTAATGGTATGATTGCTTGGCAGGGCGGCAGGCAGCGGGTGACAAATGAGCCGGCTGAGTCGCCGGCTCCGGTGATGGATGGCCTGGGAGGCGTGTGGAGGGGCGGGAGTGGGGTGGGGGGATCCCACCAAGATAAATATTTCCTCCTCCCGGCCTGGGGACTGGGGCAACGTGTCCACGGAAGGTCTGGGCGGCAGGTAGGGGCGAGAGGGGCAGAGACAGGATGGCAGGAACCCTGGGCCTGAGGCAGGGGTGAGGAGGGACACAAAGGCCTGGAGACAGAGGTCCCCAGAGAGGGTGGCGTGGGGGGCGGGGGAGGGAGAGAGTCAGAGAGAGAGTGACATGGGGAGATGGAGGGGTACAGAGACACAGACAGACTGAGGCAGAGAGAAAAAGATTCAGTGACAGGCACAGGAGACAGACAGACACACACCCAAGACAGAAACAGGGACCTGGAAGGCCCCCCACGTAGGATGCGCCGGAGCAGAGATGCAGACCCTGGACGGAGGGCGGAGGGCGACCTGATGATAGAGGGGAAACTGAGGCAAGGGCCCGCAGGACCCAGAGAGGAGACAGGAGGAGCCTGAAGCCACTGGGACCAGATCCTGCAGGTCCCTGGGGATTGGGGGTGGGGGGTGGGGACAGAGGTGAACGAGAACGCCTGCCAGGGCCACCCAGAGGTCTGCAGCCCCGCTGGGGGGGCACCTGTGCTGGGGAGACCTGGGACATCCCCCAGCTGTATTCGTAGAGAGCTCGCTGGGGTGGGTAGGGGTGGGTATGGCCTTCCTACACACATGGGGGCGGGCAGCTGGAGGGTGAGACCCCTCCCAGGGCCCCGGGCTCATCTGGGAGTCCCTTCCTGGCACACAGGGGCCCCCAACGCCACCCTCACAGACGCAGCCACCCTGGGGTCAGCAAACAGCGGACCCAGGCCTGGGCCCCATCTGCTCCCTCACCTGGGAGCCCAGGGTCTGAGGGTTCGAGGACCATTTAAGGGAGACAGTGCATCCGGGCAGAGGGGGCCTGAAGCCAGAGAGAGACAGAGATGGGGCCGGCCTCTGTCACAGACAGACAGACAGACAGACAGACAGGGGCGGGGGTGAGAGAGCCCGCTGCCCCTCCCCTCCTCCGCCCTCCAGCCCCTCGCCTTCCCCGTCCATTTTTCTCCCAGACACTCGGGTTTTTTTCCCTTTCCAATGTCTCGCTCTTCTGTTTAATTAAAGAGATGTACGCCTGAGAGTCCAAGCCCCTCCTCCTTATTTGGGGGGCGGGAGGGGCCTTCTGCACTCAGAGTAGTGGAAGGAACAAGCTTCCCTCCCCCCAGACCCGGCCCCACTTAAGGCACAGTCACCTCTGTCCCTCTGTCCACTGACCCCTCACTGGCACTCAGGCCACACTTCTTGTTTCCAGAATCAGCCTGGGTGAGGGGACCTCAGTGGACCCCCCCCAGAACCCAAAGTGAGGCTGGGGGCCCAGACCCTTTGGTTCCCCACCCTGAACCTCCCTCCGCTGAGGGCCTTGGTGGGGGGGGACACACAGGAGAGCTCTGCATCTTTAATTAAAAAGTGATTTAAATTAATTTTCTGCTCCAAAACCCCTATCTGGGAGGCGGGGTGCCGGGTGCCTGTGGCAGCGATTAAAGGGCCCCCTTCCCCTCCACCTTCCTTAAAGGGCCAGCGTCATCTATGGGACAGCTGCATACAGGAGCTTCTGGGGGAGCGCCAAGGGCCCCCCAGAGTCCTGGGACCCGCTAGTGTCACTGGTTCCCCGCCAACCCCTCAACCCAGGCCCATCGCTCATGCAGCAGATGGGGAGACTGAGGCTCGGAAAGACCCGGCCTGGCCCCGCCCACAGCCCCCCACAGCCCCCTTCCCACGGGACATCGCCCCCATCCTGACCTCAGCCCCTGGGGCTGCGCCTCCAGCCCGCTGACCCCTGCCCGGGCCTGGGCAGTTTTGTTTAATCTACACCAGAGGAGAGGATGACGGGGGAGCAGGTTGCCGAAGAAGTAGAGCTGTTTATGAGGGTCGTAAAAATACCCTTAGAGCCCAGCAGGGGGTGGCGCACTGCCTCTCACCGCCTGCTCAGCCTCCGCCCCCCTCCACCACTCCGGTCGCTGTTCCCTCCCTCAAGCTCCTGTTCTCTTCTCTCCGGACCATCGTCTCCCTTCTCTTTGGCGTTGTCTCTCTGCAGTGATGGCTTGTAACATCTGGGGGAGAGGGGTCAAGTACCCCTTTGTGAAAATAGGATGAAGACTATAGGCCACCTTCCTGGGGGAACCCAGAAGCACCAAGCCCGCGGGTGTCCTGGAGCACATTGGCATCACCCCCCCACACACACACACACCCCAGGAATCCGAGGGCATCAGAGGGCAAAGACCCGGAGCTCTTCTGCCCCTCCCCCGCCGTCCCAGGCCCACGGGGTAGAACACCCCAGACACATTCCTGCCCCGGGGCCTTTGCACATGCTGTTCCCCCTGCCCAGCATGATCTTCTGCCAAATTGGCCTGGCTCCCTCAGCCTCTTTAGGCCTCTGCTCTGATGTCACCTCCTCTGAGGACCGTCCCCATCATCCCCTTGTCCTCACTCTGTCTCCGTAGGCAGGCATGGTCTTATACTCACCCATTTACTGACCTCACTGCTCTCTTGCTACCCCCTCCCCAGTACAATTCGAAGGCCAAGAGGTCAGGAAGTTTGCCTTTTGTTCCCTGACGTGCCCCCCAGAACACCACCTGGCACACAGTAGGTGTTCAGTAAATTTCTGTTGCACAGATCTTTACCTCATTAGAACACTAGTTTCGAAGGCCGTTGCAGCCTCATCCAGAAGCCGGATGAAAGCTGCGGACCTTCTCTCCCGCATCTTTGTAGCCAGTCACGTCACGCACCCTCAGTGTTGGGGACTCCCCAAACTCCCAGAGGAGACTGTCCCTTAAGAACCTTCTCAGGGGCAGGAGTCAAAAGTGGACACACACCTGTGTGGACACAGTTCCAGGCTGACATTCCTCAAACTCGGGCACCCCACCCCCCTCACTCACCCCGCGTCCAGACAGAAGCAACGCACACACACACCCAGGCCTGGTCAGACGACCAGATGCCCAGACACAGCTGGACACACACACACAGGTGGCTTCCAACACAGGTGCAAGGGTGTCCTTGTCCCCAGGGCAGGGTAGTTAGGGGGGCAGAGCAAGAACTAAAACACGGGGCTTTGGTTACTTGCAGCCTCTGGTTGTCTCCTGCCTCACAGTGGGAGAGAACAGAGAGGGGGGAGGGGCAGGCCGACGGAACGGTGGTGGGGGGACCCCCGTAGGAGGGGGGGCGGGACGGAGGGGGGCAGAGATGTTTGGGGCAGGGATGGGAGAGACAGGGACAGAGAGAGAAAGAAACGGAGAACAAGAGAGAGAGAGAGACACCATGTAGAAAAAGAAGGAATCAAGGAGGCGAGGGGCGCAGAAGGGCGTAGCGCGCGGAGGAGGGGGAGGGGGACAGAGGGACGGAGACCTGTGGCAGCGGAGGGGGAGGCCGAGAAGACCCGGGTGGCGGGGAGCGGGCAACGGGAGAGGAGGAGGCGGGAGGGGCGGGGAGATCAGACTCCGGGAGGCTCGGATACAAAAGCAGCCTCCACCCCCGGAGTGGGGGGCGGGGCGGGGGAGGGGGCTCGGGAGGGGGGAGGAGCGGGGGCTCCGGCGGCGGCCGCCCCGCCCAGCCCCCGCGCCCCGGCGGACAGCGGGTTAAGCATCTCCGATGTGGAACTTCCGGATGTGACCACAGAGAGAGGGAGAGACCGGGAAGGGGGAGCGGGACCGCCGGGCCGCCAGCATCCCCCCGGGCCGCCCGCGCCGGACCCGCACCCGCGCGGGGCGCCCTCCGCCCCCGTCGCCCCGGGCCGGGCCACCTCCTCACCCCGTACCCCATCCTTCGTCTCCCGGTCTGTTTGTCTCGGGCTGGTTCCGTCCTCCCGGGACCGGGAACGCACCGGGGGCCCCGGGGAGGGGGCCTGGGGAGGCCCTCCCCGCCGTCTCGCCCCTTCCCTCGCCGGCATGAGCCCCCGGCTGTGACCCCCGCCGGGGGGAGGGGGCCGGGGGTCCATGCTCGCAGCCTCCGCACCGCCCGGCGCCTGCCGCTGACGGCGGCGGGGGTGGGGGGGCCGGGCACCCAGCCTCCTGCCCCACCCCCTGGCGTCGGCCCCGCGGGCCGTCGGGGGCCGCTGCCCCCGGCTGCGCCCTGCCCGCCGGCCAGGCCCTGGAGGCGCCCCGGAGCTGCCGCCGGCATCAGCCCATGGCCCGGAGGGTAGGTCCGAGGGCCCGCACCCCAGTGCCCCAGCCCGCCTTCGCCTCCCCCTCCTCCGTCCCCGCCCCCGGAGCTGTGGTCCCGGGTCGCCCATCGCGCCCTCCCCGCCGTCCCCACCTTCCCTCTCCTCCTCCCTCTGCCTGGCCCTCGGTTCCCCCCACTCTACCCCTCCATCTCTCCCTCCACCGCAAGCCCTTTATCTTACCCCCCCCACTTCCTTTTCTGCACCCCCCCCCCCCATCCTTCTCCCTGCTCTACTTTTGTTCCAAGTCCTCCGAGGGGTCAGGGCAGGGACAGCGCAGGGAGAGGTGGGTCTCACCAGGCAGGGCCCCTCCGCCCTGGGGATGGGCCGGAGCGGAGGAGACAGGCTGGCTGGGAGGAGGTAAGCAGGCACCTTGGGGGGTGGAGGGGGCAGAAGCTCCGAGACGCGAGGATCGCGCCGACAGACACCGTAGGGTGTGCGACGAACAGCCAGGAGCGGTCGCTTGCAACTTCAGGGCTCAGGAGAAGTTGGGAGGAGAGGAAGTGAGCGGGCAGAGGCAGAGAACGCAGAGCCGGCGCGCCTCCGCGGAGGGGCCGCAGCGGCCGGAACTCTGCGCTGCTCCTTCCACTCCCTTTGCCGCTTTAAGCCTCAGTGTCTTCACCTCCAAGGGAGGGGGTTGGCCTAGGCGACTGAAGGTCCCCGGGCTGCCCCAGCGCCTGAGCCTCCCGGGTGGCCGGATCCAGAAACCTTGCCCGGAGGCCCGTGGTTTCTCTCCGGGACTGTTTGCAAAAGTGGGCTTCTGCGGTTGTGGCTTTTTTTTTTCCTGTCGTTCCACAAGAGTTTATTGAATGTGTGCCAGGCACTGTGCTAAATGCCTCATTCATTCATTTTACTCGAGTGCGTGCTCCGTGTCTCGTTCATTCATTCCCTCATTCATTCATTCCTGCGCCCGATGGCGGGCTCTGCTGCGTGTGTTGGACCCCCCCATGGTGAGGGGGATGGGCGGGTTGTGCGTGTTTGAGAACCTGAGTGAAAGCGAAGGCGGGGAGACTGTGCGTGTACATTTGTGTACAAACAATGCGTTGCTTTTATGGGAAGCGTCTATGGGTGGAAATCGCGCTCTTCCGCCTGCCCGCCTCCGCCTCCTGTGTCTTCGCCCCCGGTCTCAGCGCATCACTCTGTGTCCTGACTCTTTCTCTCGCTGCCTTTTTTCCATCGCTCTCACCATTTCTCTCTTCTCTCTATCCCCAACCCCTCTGGCTTTCTCCCCTTTTTCCTCCCGTCTTCATTCTTTTTTTCTTTTAATATTTTATTTATTAAAGAGAGGGGAAGGGAAGGAGAAAGAGAGGGAGAGAAACATCAATGGGTGGTTGCCTCTCATGCGCCCCCCACCTGCCACCTGGCCGGCAACCCAGGAATGTGCCCCGACTGGGAATCGAACCAGCGGCCCTTTGGTTCACAGGCCGGCACTCAATCCACTGAGCCACACTATCCAGGGTTCCCTTTCCCATTCTGTGAGGGGCTGGCACATACCAGCTGGCAAATCCCTGACCCTCAGATCAGAGACCTGGGTCTGTCTCTCCTCTCTGGACCTTCCTGCCCACACCTCAGGAATCTCTGTTGGGTCATAATGTCACCGTGCAGGGGTGCGAGAAAGGGTGCTCAGTCCCACACAGCTCCGTGGGACATTGAGGGGGCCGAGGGCCACTTGTGGGGCAGAAGGGCCAGTTCCTGCAGCAGGGAGAAGGAGTCTCTTGGGTCCCGGCCAGTGCTGATGCCTCCCTGGGGCCCTTCCCCCTCTTGCCTCTCCCCAGTACAATGAGCTGCCCCACTACCCAGGCATCGCGGATGGCACTGCAGCCCTGGCTGGCTTCTCGGAGGCAGCGCCTCCAGCACCCAGAGCCCCTGGGCCCTACGGCCCACACCGGCCTCCGCAGCCCCCACCCCCTGGCTTGGACGGGGACGGCCTGAAGAGGGAGAAGGATGAGATCTATGGGTGAGTGGGGACCAGGCTGAGGCCCTGTGGGGTCTCACAATGGGAGCCTCTCTCTGTTTCTTTGTCTCTCTCTGACTCTGTCCCCACTCTGGGCCTGTCTTCCCAACTCTTCCCTCCCATCTCCTGTCCCCCCCCCCAGTTGCTCCACGTTTCAGAGACCCCTGCCCTCCCCTCCCCTCCCCTCCCCTCCCCTCCCCTCCCCTCCCCTCCCCTCCCCTCGTGAACTCTCTCCCCTCCTGCTTCCTGCAGGCACCCGCTCTTCCCGCTGCTGGCCCTGGTCTTTGAGAAATGTGAACTGGCCACCTGCTCACCCCGGGACGGGGCTGGGCTGGGCACACCCCTGGGCGGTGACGTCTGCTCCTCCGATTCCTTCAACGAGGACATCGCCGCCTTCGCCAAGCAGGTGGGCACCCCCACCTGTCACACCGCAGGACAGCCAGGGAGGAGGGCGGGCGGGAGACAAGCTGTGCCCTCCTTGGCCCCTCTCTTCCTCCCAGGTCCGCTCCGAGAGGCCCCTCTTCTCCTCCAACCCAGAGCTGGACAATCTGGTGAGACCTGGGGCTGCCTGGGGGACTCATGTTCTCAAACTATGGTAACGGTTACCCATTTGCAATGCGGCGTGGCCTAGAGTTTGCGAATGCAGACCGATGGCCCAAGTTCGAATCCCAGTTCTCCACATCCTACCTCTCTGAACCAGGACATCTCCCTGTGGCTCAGTTTCCTCACCTGTAAAGTGCAGCTAGTAGTAATTTCTACCTCGTAGGACTGCTGTGCAGATTTAATGAGTTAACGGGAGTCCAGCGCTTAGAATGGTGCCTGGCACAGACTCAGTGAGCATTAGCTGTGCTACCAGGAGCTCACACAAGTGCAGGGACTTGGCTGCAAAGGAGAGAGGAGAGTGAGAGAGAAGAGAAGAAGGGGGAGGAGAGGGAGAGGGAGGAATGCCCTGGCTCTTTTCCTTTTCTTGCTCCCACAGGGCTTCCCATTGGCTGAACCCTTTGACAAAGGCCTCTGGGAAATGTAGTTTGCAGGTGAAGGGTGAGAAACGGAGCAGAGGGCAAGCAGGCAAAGGCGAGAGATTAGGGTAGCTGACCTGTGTTCATTCTCGTGATGGATGCTTTTCTGTCCCTTGTACCTCTTGCTTCTCTGTATTTGTCTCTGGCAATCTAACCCTCTGCTCCTGGGATCTCGGGTCCCTGCTTCTCTCTGGCCCTGTCTCCTTGTCTCTGTGTCTCTCTGTTCTTGTCATTTTGTGTCTCTCACTCTTTCTGTTCCCCTGTCTCTTCTCTTCCCTCCTTTCTCCTCCTCCTCCTCTTCCTTCTTCTCTCTCTTCCTCTGTCTCTCCCCCTCTCTCCCCTCCTCTGCCCCTTCCTGTCCCTGTTTTCAGATGATCCAGGCTATTCAGGTGCTCCGGTTCCACCTGCTGGAGCTGGAGAAGGTGAGTGCTTCTCACTTCCCCCCACACCCTCTCTTGCCCTTTAACCCTTCCCCTTTCGCCCCTCCACCCCCCTCAGGCTCTCTCCCCACCGGAGTTGGAGCAGAATGCCACCCCTGTTCCTGTACACCCCAGCCCTGGCCCCCGGGTGGCCCCCCCAGTACCCCGGTGCCCCCTCAGGTCCACGACCTGTGCGACAACTTCTGTCACCGCTACATCACCTGCCTCAAGGGAAAGATGCCCATCGACCTGGTCATCGAGGATCGGGATGGCGGCTGCAGGGAGGACCTCGAGGACTACCCGGGCTCCTGCCCCAGCATCCCAGACCAGGTGGGCCCTGCAACCAAAGCCATTCTGGACAGCTGGGTCACAGCGTGGGGGGACACATATTTGCACACACACACGTACCCTGACAGCTGAAGATACCACCACGGACTCGGCTGCACGCACACAGGTTCACGCACAGCTGCACAAATAGCGGCAGCTGTTCTCACTCGTGGCCAGCTGCCAGCATGCACCACACACCTAAACACATGCATCCCAGCTGCATAACAGCATCAGAGACCACACAGCCCGATCAAGACACCGTCATTCCAGAGAGTGTGTGTGTTGCACACACATCCATAGCACCGATGCAGACTGAGACAACTGGCTGCAGACCCTGCCACACGGACCAGACACAGCCGCCCTCAGACCCAGGCTGACCACAGAGCCTGTGCACGCACATGCCACCCTGACCCTCTGATTGCAGCGGGTGTGCGCACATGCCCTGCCACTCAGCCTCCGATACAGTCAGACTACAGTCTCAGCAACAACCGCACAAACGACCCAGCTGTGCAGATCCCAGCGAGGACCACACCCTCAACCCTGCCAAACTGTCAACTCTTCCAGCGTACGGTATACTCCCTCGCCAGTGACAGGCGCACTGCTCCAGCCACACACTATAGTCAGACGGGCCTGCGGACCCTCGGCTCACAGCCCACCATACACTCCCCCTCGGGGAGAGCCACATGCATGTGAGCGTCGGTCACAACTCACTTGAAGACACAGCCACATATATTCCTTATCTCCACACTCCCGTGGCCGGCAGCCACCCAGCAGTCTCACTGTCTCACAAATAGGACAGTCCCTTGACCCACAGCCGCACAGTCTGCAATAGTCAGCTACAGCCTCCTGGCCACCTCAGAGAGTGACAGCCACACTCTAAACACAGTCAGTGCAGGTCTCGGCTCCACCCATGTAGCCGCCTGGCCACGGCCACCTTCTCTGGAGGGACCACCGTGCCACCTTGGGCACAGAGGTAGGCTCCCACTACAAGTCACACGATAGTCTCGGGACAGCCTCAGGCACATCACCACAGAGGCTCGTGCTTGGCATTCGCTTGGACCCCGCACTGGCGCGGTCACAGGTGGCGGTTCCATCCGTGTGCAAAGGCCTTCAGACCCGAGGGTGCTGTGGCTTGCACACCAGCGACCCCTAATGTGCTCAGACCCACAATTCTGCACACAGCTGCTCGGAGCCTGGAGGAGGCCTCGCTGGGCTGCCGTGTCCCGGGCAGTGTCCCAGCAGGACACAGATGGCGGGTCCTGTGGGCAGGGTCCAGGGTACTCATGGAGGCAGGTGGGCACCCTGGGCTCAGGAGGCTGTTTCCACCACCCCACACCCATCTGCCTCCCGACACCGAGCTGAGCCTCGAGCTGTGTGACACAGAAGTCTTGGCGCCTTCTGTATGGGGGGTTGGCCCCCTGGGCGCGGAGCTGGGCGGAGAGTGAGCCCACTACGCCGTCGGGTCCCTCAAGGCGTGTGGATGCAGCGCACACGGTCCGGCCCCCCTGGGCTGCAGTTCTGAGACCCCCACGCGTCTGAAAGCGGAAAGTTGCTTTCTCTCCCCATAAGTTGAGTTCAAACTTGTTCAGCGGCAGAATCTGACCTGAACGAATGAGACGGCTATTTATAGCCCGTATCCATTCCACTGAGTTAACTGTGTGTCCGTTTTGCTGCGGGAATGTTAATGAGCTTGATGGCCAGGTCAGGCCCCAGACCCTGCCCGGGAGGGTGTTCTGAACCGAGTGGCGTGCACAGGACTTACTGTCTAAAAAACGGGACAAGTTCTGAATTCTGAAGTATTTGCAGCCCCCCTGGATTTCAGATAAGGTGCCATAGATCTGTGCAAATTCACCTTTATTGAGTGACTGCTATGGGCCTTTGCGTGAACTAACTCACTGCTCCCAAGCTCTGTGAGGTGGGGGCCATTATTCTCCGCCATTATCCAGTTGAGGAGACTGAGGCTCAGAGAGGTGAAGTGACTTGCCCGAGGTCACACAGCCAGAAAGGAGGCAAGGACAGGCTTTCCACCTGGGAGTCCTCTCGCCAGAGCCCGTGGTCTCAGCTGGTCTCAGCTACTGTGCTATATTGTGTCCCAGGCCTTGGCACTGAATTCCCGATCTTGTTTTCCAGAATAATACATGGATTCGAGACCACGAAGACAGCGGAGCTGTGCCCTTGGGGACCCCGGGTCCATCCAGCGGGGGCCTGGCCTCCCAGAGTGGGGACAACTCCAGTGACCAAGGTGGGAAGCTCGGGAGGCAGAAGGGAAAGGTGGGAGTCAGCATGGGGACTGCAGTTAGACAGCAAGTAGGACTTCCGAGAGAGTGCGGAGAGGTTGTCTTGGGTGGAGGTTCTGGCGCCGTCTGGTCTCCTACCCTCACTGCCCACAAACACTGTCCACGCCCCTCCGCCCTCAGGAGACGGACTGGACACGAGCGTGGCCTCTCCCAGTTCCGGGGGAGAAGACGAGGAGCTGGACCAGGAGCGGCGGCGGAATAAGAAAAGGGGCATCTTCCCCAAGGTGGCCACCAACATCATGAGAGCCTGGCTGTTCCAGCACCTCTCGGTGAGAGCCCGTCACCCCGGGGTGGGTAGGCCTGGAGAGAGTTGGGGCCCTGGCTGGCGGGGCTCAGCGGACTGAGTGCTGGCCTGTGAACCAAAGGGTCGCCGTTTCCATTTCCAGTCAGGGCGCATGCGTGGGTTGCTGGCCAGGTCCCCAGTAGGGGGCGCGTGAGAGGCAACCACACACTGATGTTTCTCTCCCTCTCTTTCTCCCTTCCTCTCTCTAAAAGTAAATAAAATCTTTAAAAAAAAGAGAGAGATGGAGATGTATGGGCACACAGAGACTGAGGCCCAGAGAGACCCAGAGAAGGGAGACTGAGGCAGGGGGATGTTGAAGGGGAATTTCAAGGGGAGGTGAGCACTGGCCAGGAAAAAAAGTCCTGAGTGTCACGTGTGTGCCAGGTGCTGCTGAGAGCTCTTGACCCATTCAGCCCTCCCCCAACCCACCCACCTGCTCATTGGACCACTGGCCCCTCTCCACCCACCTGTCAATCATCCACCATCCAGCCACACACGCTGTGTGAGGGCGGGTCCTATTTTCTGCATTTTGCGGGTGAGGACAGTGAGGCCCAAGGTCTTCGGAGGATTGAATTAGAGCGAGATAGGGACCAGGAGAGACTGAGTCACAGAGACAGGGTGGAGGCCAGGGAGGGGAGGGGAGGAGAGAGAGAGGCATAAGAAAGAAAGAAATGGGGACCAGGAGAGACAGACACGGGGCCTTGACGGACTCAGAGAGGCTGGTGGCTGGGCTTTGCCTTCTTCCCTGGCCCTGCAGCCCTGTCCCCAAGCTCCCGTCTTTCCCGAATGAGAGCTGGCCAATTAGCCTCTAATTGCCGGAGGAGGCGGGGGCGCCCAGGGGCGTAATTGCCCGAGGCTTCGCTCTGCTTCCCTGTGTTGGGCCCCAGGGAGCACGGAGCAGCTCCGCTGTGCGCCTGGGCTCTTCCTGCCCCAGCACCAGCCTGGGCTTGCCATCCTCAGGGACCCCGCGGGCCGGGCCGTGGGGATCGGTGGCGGCCCGGCAGGCAGGGTGACTCTTGCTGATGGCCGCAGCACCCGTACCCCTCGGAGGAGCAGAAGAAGCAGCTGGCGCAGGACACGGGGCTCACCATCCTACAAGTGAACAACTGGTGAGGGACTGCAGAGGCCCTGGCGGTGCGTGGGGAGCGCGGGGTGGGAGGCCAGGCGCTGTCCGTGGTGCTGAAGGAGGCCGCTGAGCCCTCGGAGACCGTCCGCCGCATGCTGTCCTCACCTCCCAGCTCTCTGTCTCTGTGTCCACCTCTCCGTCTCTCCTGCATTTCCATGACCCCCTCCCAGGTTCATTAACGCCCGGAGACGCATCGTGCAGCCCATGATAGATCAGTCCAACCGCACAGGTACAGGGAGGGGGAGGGGAGAGGGAGCCCAGTGCTGCTGGGAGAGAGTCAGAGCCTGGACCCAGGCATCCTGGGGCTCAGGCTGCTCCCTGCAACCCCCTCCCAGGGCAGGGTGCAGCCTTCAGCCCAGAGGGCCAGCCCATGACCGGCTACACGGAGACACAGCCACACGTGACTGTCAGGCCTGCAGGTAAGGCCCCGCCTCTTAACTAAGCCACGCCCCCAGCACACCAGGCCCCTCCTCTAAATACAGATGCCCCACCTTCTGGGGTTATGTTCAAGAATAATGAATACAGTGCCTCGTTTGCATAACGGGAGTAGATTTCGAGGTGCCCACATTTTCCGCACAGATTCTGCTTCCAGGCTCTGCCTGCCCATTTGATGGCTCCGCTTTTCCTTAAAGGACCAGCGCCACCTTAAACGATGACTCAGCCTGGCCCAGTAGAGGGGTCCCCCGAGGGAGAAAGGGGAGAGCCTCGGGGGCATCTGCGGGTGTCCCTTGAAGACCCACTGACCCTCCTCTTTTGTCTTTCAGGACCGATGGGGATGAGTTTGAACCTGGAGGGGGAGTGGCATTATCTATAGAGGCTGGAGTCCGGAGGAGGGTGAGTGTCCATTGCTGCGGGGTGCTGGGGGCGGGGCAGGAGGACCATGCAGGGCTCACACCTCTGTGAGGTCTCCGGCCTCCGCAGGCGACCGCGCAGAGCAGGGGTAGCGTCGCTCCCTGAACTGAGCATGCGCTGAGGCGGGAGGGACGATGACTCATTTCTTCATCCACCCGCCCATCCCTCCATCTGCCTGTGCACACACACACACACCTGACGTGCCTCGGGTAAGGTCTTCTCTTGAGAAGACCCTGGCCTTCTGTGGAAGCGGACACCAGGAACCAGTACCACAGCTGAAACAATAGAACATAGGCTGCTCAGAGGAGGGAGCCGGCCGCCATATCTGAGATATCAGGGAAGCCTTCCTGGAGGACGGGGTTTCTGGGTGGGGCACTGAAGGATGAATAGGAGTCTGTCCAACCAGTAGAAGTTAGGGGCAAAGTAATAGGGCACATTCTTTTCTTCTTCCAGGTCTTAAGGTTTTAGAGTTTCTTCTTCCTTACTCTTCACAACAACCCCAAGAGGGAGGAATTATCATAATTTTCATTTTGCAGATGAGAAAACTGAGGCTCAGAGAGAAGAGGTCAGTTGGGAGGGTTCAGTCAGCTCAGAAAAGCAAAGGGAACAGCAGGTGCTAAGGCCAAGTGTGGAGAGGCTACCTGGAGATTCTAAGTCATAGGTCAGATCTCAACCCGCCCTCGATTAAAACCCTTTTTGGGCTCCCTAGTGCCCTCTGATAACATCGAAACTCCTTAATTCAGCATCTGTTCATTCATTCATTCATTCCACATTCTCTGAGCACCTCAGTGCCTGGCCCTGTGCTGGGTGGTGCTGGGGACACAGCAGTCACTGTGCCAGCCCCACCCTGCCCTCCTGGGGCTCATAACTCAGTGGTGGACACAGACCTGCCCCAGACAGTGATGACCCAGAGTGGGCAGGGCTGGAGTGGAGGAACCCAGAACTGGAGGAGCCCAGAGAAGGCATGAGACCCAGGCTGGGGGATTCGGGAGGACTTCCTGGAGGAGGGGACTTTCGAGCAGAGAACAGGAGGAGTGAGGCAGGGGAGGAGGGAACAGCATATGCAAAGGCCCAGCGCACCTAGAAACCTCGTGGCTGTGAAGACAGCCCCTCCCCAACCCCCACACACGAGGGAGAGAGAGGACTGAGCTGGGCTGGTGAGTGAGGTGAGTAATAAATCCAGGGCCAACACAAAGGCTGGGACATGAGAGGAGACCCAGGAGGGCTTAGGTGTGCGGGGTCAGTGGTGGCCTGAGGCTCAGAAGGGGAGGTGGGTTTGTTTAGAACCGTGCTGGTCAGGTGGGGTCTTCGCTCTGCTCTGAGTGGTCCACACAGGTGTGGCCTGGTCTGAGGGTCAGGAGCAGTGAAGGGGGCCTCCCGCCCTGCTCCCCCCGGGGGCTGTCTTTCCTGTCTCGCTCCCCAACTCTTATCTTTTTCTCTTTGTCTCCCTCCTTGTCTTTCTCCCTTTGTCTTAACTGTGTCTTTATCTCTTTTTTAAAAAAGATTTTATTCATTTATTTTTTTAAAGGTTTTATTTATTTATTTTTAGGAAGAGGGGAAGGGAAGGAGTAAGAGAGGGAGAGAAACATCAATGTGTGGTTGCCTTTCACGTACCCCCCCCACTGGGGACCTGGCCCCTGGCCCACAACCCAGGTTTGTGCCCTGACTGGGAATTGAACCCGTAACCTTTCGCTTTGCAGACCAGAGCTCAATCTGCTGAGCCGCACCAGCCAGGGCTTATCTTCTTTCATCTCTGTCTCTCTCCCTCCATTTGGTTCTCATGCTTTGGCTCCCTCTTTTTCTGTTCCTCCCCCTCTCTCCATCTTCTTCCCTCTCCCTGTGGGGCTGGCGGGGGCTGCACGGAGGGCTGACCTGGGGCGAGACCCTCTCCCACCTCCTCCTGACTTGGCGCCCCCTCCCCTCTCCACAGACTCCAGCCTCCAAACTGTGACCACCGGGCCCACACCTTGTTCCGGTCCCCACCCTCCACGGCCCTCCCACTCAACACCTACCTCCCTGGGGCCCCACCAGGACAGTGGGGGTCTGAGCGCCCGCTCCGGGGTCTCTGAAGGACAAAGACAAAGTCTCTAGACTCTGTGCCCCACTTCTACCCTCGCCTCTGCCCAGAACCCGAGCTGTGATCCCGGGTCATCGGAAGACAGTGGCCCGGACACCCCACCTGCAGGACAGAGATGGAACTGGGGGCGGGCTGGGGCCGTCGTGGGAGGAGGGTCACCCGGATCCGATATTTGGGGAGGTTCCCTTCATCCTCCCAACCCTCTCCCCTCCTCTCTGCCCCTACCTCCCTTCTCTGATGTCTTCTACTTTTTTTTTTAATGATAAAATCTTAAAAACAAAAAGCCACGAGTTGGAATTCTTGTGTCTCTTCTAAGATTTACATTCTCATCTATTCGAAGCTCAGAAATCACTCATTACAATGATAATTAATCCTCTATCCTGATCTGTCCTTGGGCACTTCATGTATCAGTCAGCTGTTACTGTGTAGCAAACAGTCCCCAAATTTTGTGGCTCACAATGCCCACTGGGTTTTTTTTAGTTCATTCAGTGGGGGTAGTTTTTTAAATTTTTTGTTTTTTTTTTTTTTTTATATTATTTAATTAGTGGGTTGGTATTTTAAACTAGTCTCCACTAGGCGGGTCTTGTGGTTTCTTCAGGGCTCTGTTGTGTGTCCATAGCCACGGGCAGATGAGCAAGGGGGCTCTGCCTCTGGGGGTCAGCTTGCTAAGCAGCAGGACCAACAGGAGTGACTGGGCCACATGGTAACATCAGCCAGCAGGCTGCTGGGTTTGTTCGCAGAAAGGCTGACTGGATTCCCAGAGAGCAGGAGGGCCCGGCGCCTCCTGAGTCCCAAGCTCAGATCCGGCACAGGGTCATCTCTCAGCCCCTTAAAGTCTCAAGGCCAGATTCGAGGGAGGGGAAATAGACTTGACCCTCATGGGGTGGGGCTGCAAGCTCACATTGCAAGAGGTGGACACAGGGAGGGATGAAGCATAGGGACCTCTTTTGCATCAGCGCTCCACACTGACTACCGGGTTACTCCCTCCACCTGTCCCTCCAGAGGCAGGTGGGCTGCGCATGAGCAGCCCCACCCCCTGAGAGGAAATCCTGCTTCTGAAACAACAGCTATGGTACCCGGGACGAGTGACTCCACCTTTATGGTTCTCCGTCTCCCCATCTGGAGAGCGGGGATCGTAGCGCCTCCCTCGCAGGTCTGCCGAGCTGCTTATGGAAAGTGTGAGGAGGGAAATGCGGAGAACGGTGCCTGGCACATGGTAAGCGCTCTGTCAGTCGGGAGTCACTGTGACGAGAGAAACTGCAGCCCAGGGCATCCTGGGAAATGAGTGGAAAGCAGAGGAAGCAATCCTGGGACTGGAGGGCCTTCGCCTGTCAATCACTCACTCATTCATTCATTCAGGACACAGGTGTGCCCATACACGCCCTCTGCCTTTCACTTCAGTGAACAAGCCGGAGACCCCCGCCCTCCGGGAGCTGCTGTCCCACCAGTGGGGAGGTGGAGACCTGCAATGGGCGCGTCACTGGGTCTGTTAGAAGCTGACAGGCGGCGCACAGTAGGGCCTGCTTTGGGCCACCTCGATCAGCTCATTTACCCTCATTGCCAGGATCTGTCCTGGGAGCCCCACCCTGCCAACCCCATAAACCCACCACCAAGTCCCAGGAGGTGGGCCCATCACGGCCCCCGCTGCCCAGAGGGGAGAAAACAAGGCCCAGCGACGTGAAGGTGCTCTTGGCGGGGCCTCACAGCGGGAGAGTGTGGGTGTGCGTTAGCGCCAAGATGGCCGGGCAGCTCCGGAGCCTGTGCGCAAACCGTGCTGCTCAACGGCTTCTCATTTTAAGAAATAGAATCTAACACTCTGATTTTTATTTTATTTTTTTTAAGATTTTATTTATTTTTAGACAGAGGGGAAGGGAGGGAGAAAGAGAGGGAGAGAAACATCAATGTGCGGTTGCCTCTCGCGCGCCCCCTACTGGGGACCTGGCCCACAACCCAGGCCTGTGCCCTGACTGGACATCGAACTGGAGACCTCTTGGTTCACAGGCCGGCGCTCAATCCATTACCACACCAGCCAGGGAAAAACTCTGACTTTTAAAGGGCCTAACACAAGATAGTTTCTGGGTTAGATATTGTTTTGGTGACTGCGGTTCCTGTTTATCTCCCCACGCTCCCTAGGATTGAAGTGGGATGGATGAGGGATAGACAGCAGGAAGGACTTCCAGCACCCCCTTCCTTTGAAGGCATGTGAAGATGGGTTCTGGGGAGGGGGAGAGGGCTGGACCCCGGCCTGAGGTCTAGTTCAAGGGGAGGCCAGGGGAGTTCATGCAACCTCTGCCTGCCTGACTGATGGGGGAACCTGGGACGCTGGCAAGTGGGGGAGGGGTAGCTCCCCTCGCCCCACCTCCCCCATTTTCTCTGGTGACTGGAAATGCCTCTCACTTAGTTCTCTATAATTATACCAATTGGATGTGGCTCGGGGTGGAGGGAAATTGGGCAGGAGGTTAATTGTAACTAAAAATACCTCCCCCACTTCCTGGGGTGCGGAATCAGCCAGCTCTGGGGCAGCCTGTGAAGTGGGTGGGCGTCGCGGAGTAGGCGGGGTCTGAGGGAAGCGGGGGACCCCAGCCGGCTCTGCGGGGAGGCCTCTGTACGCTGGGTGGGCAGGGCCGGGCGGTCTTGGGACCGATGTATGTGTGGCTATTGTGTGGTCGCTGTGGCTCCGGACCTGGAAGGCTGGGGGAGGGCTGTCAGGCCAGCGGGCGCCGCCAGGATGTGTCCCCGCCGAGCCTGTTACTGTACGGGGTGCCTGTGTGTCCCTGAGGAATGGCGCGGTCCCGGGCTGGCTGTCACGGTGTGCCCTGTGTGTTCGTGTGCACACGTGTCTGTGACTTGGAGGTTCTGGGCGTTGCTGAGGTGTCCGGGTGGGATAGTGGGGCAGAGAGGGTCTTTATAACTGGGTGCCTCCTTCATGTGTCCACGACAGCGTCCCTCTGTGCAGCTTTGTAGCCTCCTGTCAGTTAGGAGTCTGACAGACAATGGGACTGTGGGTCATCCAGCTCAGATGCATCAGAATGTGGGGCAGGGAATGAGCCTGGGTGCCCGCCAGAGGGCGCTGGGGAGCCATGGTAGGTGTGTGTTTTGGAACAGCTTTACTGAGATGAAGTCACAGATAGTAAAATCCGCCCATTGAAAGTGTGCCGCACGAAGGGGTTAGAATAGTCACGTAATCGTGCGACTGTCACCACGATCAGCTGAAAAGAAAGCTCCCACCTTCAGCAGTCATTCCCCATATACCCCCAACCCCCAAACCCAAACTAGTCCACTTTCTGCCTGCATGGATCTCATTTTAGGCATTTTGTATCAATGGAATCTTACAAAATATGGTCTTTTATATCTGGCTTCTTTCACTTAACATGATTTTATTTATTTTTAGAGAGGAGAAGGGAGGGAGAAAGAAACAAACATCCATGTGTGGTTGCCACTTGAGCGCCCCCTACTGGAGATCTGGCCCACAACCCAGGCATGTGCCCTGACTGGGAATTGAACCAGCAACTCTTTGGTTCGCAGGCCGGCAGTCAGTCCACTGAGCCACACCAGCCAGGGCGACTTAACATGTTTTTGAGGGTTTTTTTTTTTAACTATTTACTTTTTTTTAATTGATTATGCTGTTACAGTTGTTCTATTCCCCCCTTCATTCCCCTCCACCCTACCCCCCATCCCCACCATCACCCCCCTTTTAGTTTATGACCATGTGTCTCAAGTCCTTTAGATTCTATATTTCCCATGCTATTCTTGCCCCCCATCTATTTTCTATCTACTGTCTATGCTACTTATTTTCTGTACCTTCTCCCCCCTTCTCCTCCTCCCACTCCCCCTGTTGCTAACCCTCCTTGAGATCTTCATTTCTATGTTTCCACTCCTGATCTAGCTGTCCTTTTAGTTTGCTTTCGTTTTAGGTGTGGTTGTTAATAACTGTGAGTTTGTTGTCCTTTCACTGTTCATGTTTCTTTAACTTCTTTTTCTTAGATAAGTCCCTTTAACATTTCATATAATAAGGGCTTGGTGATGATGAACTCCTTGAATTTGATCTTATCTGAGAAGCACCTTATCTGTACTTCCATTTTAAATGAAAGTTTTGCTGGATAGAGCAATCTTGGATGTAGGTCTTTAGATTTCATGACTTGGAATACCTCTTTCCAGCCCCTTCTTGCCTGTAAGGTCTCTTTTGAGAAATCCGCTGACAGTCTGATGGGGACTCCTTTGTAGGTGACTGTCCCCTTAGCTCTTGCTGCTTCTAGGATTCTCTCCTTCATTTGAATCTTGGCTAATGTAATTACGATGTGCCTTGGTGTGTTCCTTCTTGGGTCCAACTTCTTTGGGACTCTCTGAGCTTCCTGGATTTCCTGGAAGTCTATTTCCTTTGCCAGATTGGGGAAATTCTCCTTTATTATTTGTTCAAATAAGTTTTCCACTGGTGGCTGTGCCTTTCCCCCTTCTGGTACCCCTATAATTCGGATGTTGGAGCGTTTAAAGATGTCCTGGAGGTTCCTAAGACTCTCCTCATTTCTTTGAATTCTTGCTCCTTGACTCTTTTCTGTTTGGCCATTATTTGCTTTCTTCTGGTCCACTCCATTGATTTGAGTCCCAGTTTCCTTTTCATTGCTATTGGTGTCCTGTGCAATTCCATTCATTTCAATGAGTTTCGCCTTCATATATTTGTCTAATTTGTCGGTATAATCAACCAGTTCTGTGAGGATCCTGATCACCAATTTTTTAAACTGTGCGTCTGTGAGTTTTGCTATTTCTTCATCGCTTAGATTTATTTCTGGGGCTCTGAGATCCTCCTGCGCCATTCTTGGTCTGTTCGGGCCCTTTAAGTGTGAGAAGGGGCGGCTTGGATTCCCAGGTCGCTGGGTTGTGACGCTGTATGTGGGGGCGTGGCCAGAGCGGGGAAATGGCGACCCCCTCTGCCGCTTCTCACAGCTGGGTGCCGAGGAGCAGTGCCTTAGGTGGTTCACCTGGGCGGGGCCACTCAGAGTCGCTGGGTTATGACGCTGTATGTGGAGGTGGGGTCAGAGCAGGGAAATGGCGGCGCCCTCCACTGCCGCTAGCCGTGGGGACCTGCCGGCCTGGTCCAACCGCCCACTCCCTCGCCTGTCCACCCGCACACAAATGCGCGACCTCAGTCAACACGCAGCCCCAGCCCGGCTGTCTCCCCCGAGGTCGCTCGCCTGGTTGCTCGCTGGGTCGCTCACTAGGTCTGACCCTGCGTCTGGATTCCGCGGGCCTGAGTGTGTCTGGCCGAGTCCTCCTGTGCAACCCCGCTCCGCCAGCCACTGGTTTCGCCCCTTACCGGTCAGGCTGAAGAATTTGTTGTTAACGGACTTCCGAAAAGTTCAATTTTCCGTGTTCTGGCTGTGTTTTCTGTTGCTAATATTTAGTTTTCTCTAATCTTGGTTGTGGGAGAAGGCACGGCACATCCACCTATGCCTCCATCTTGGCGGAAGTCCCTTGTTTTTGAGGTTTATCGATGTAGCGTGAGGTCAGTGCTTCATTTCTTTTTATGGCTGAGTAATATTCCACTGTCTTGGAGGGATGTTGAGCAGATGAAGGAGAGTTGGGTTTGTGCTTTGCTCCTTGGGCTGCTCCGTGGAGGGTGGGTTGGAGCGGGTGTTATTGGTTGAACTGTGTCCCCAAAGAGATATGCTGAAGCTCTGATTCCAGGACCTGTGAATGTGACCTCATTCGGAAATAGGTTCCGTGCCAGTTAAGATGACATCCTAAGTCGGGCCCTAATCTGTGTGACTGTGTCCTCATGAAACAGATTTGGATGCTGACAGACAGGCACTCGGACAGAAGGCCATGGGAACACAGAGGACTGCCAAGGTGACGCCGCCACCAGCAAGGGACACCGAGGCTGGCTGGCAAAGCATGGGAAGCTGGGGGAGGCCAGGGAGGACCCCCTACAGGTTTCAGGGGGAGCACCACCCTGTGACGTCTTGATTTGGAACTTCAAACCTCAAGAACTGGGAGAGCAGTTTCTGTTGTCTGAGTCGCCTGTTCAGCGGCCCCTTTCATAGCCACCGTGGGAAACTGGTTCAGGGAGTGAAGGTGGGGCTGGGGAGACTGGGAGGAGCCAGGCGGACACGTGGGGATGTGGGAGGGAGGGAGGAGGAGCTCAGAGCTACTTAGGAAGGCGAGCAGGGAAACAGTATCGGGAGACAGGGCCGACTTTCACAGAGGAGGGCGCCATCAAATCAATGTGTCGCCCAAAGGTCATCAGTGTGCTGACCCCGAAGAGCTCGTGGCAGGTGGGAAAACAGCAAAACACAACTGAAATGAGGACGACTGAGATGAGGACCAAGATTAACAGTTGCAGGTCACCGCTGACCTTGATGGAGCAGTTTCAGTGGGGGGAGGGAAGGGAAAGGCAGAGGCTCAAAAGGGAGGGGACGAGGAGACTAGGAGGTGAGGACTGGGGTGCGCCCTGCGAGCCCGAGGGTGCAGGTAGAAGAGGTCTGTTTTTGGTGAAGCGGGGAGATGACCCCAGGTGTCCTGCATGATCAGCAGGCGGAATGCTGGTTCTTCCCAGGTGATCCCAATGACGGAATGAATGGCTCCGTCATTGTGACCTTTTTGTGACCTTTCACAAAAACTGAGAAAGGTCTTGTTTTTTTAAAGGAAGAAAAGAGAGAAGGAAGAAAAGAAAGGCAACCCTGGCTGCTGTGGTTTAGTGGATTGAGCACCAGCCTGTGAACCAAAGGGTCGCCGGATCGATTCCCAGTCAGGGCACATGTCTGGGTTGCCGGCTGAATCCCCAGTAGAGGTGTGCGAAAGGCAACCACCCGTTGTTTCTCTTCCTCTTTCTCTCTCCCTTCCTACCTCTCTAAAAGTCAATAAAAAATCTTTTTAAAAAGGCAAAAGAAAGGAAGACTTAGGGATTGTCTGGATGCAGTAGGAAAGAGGGAAAGAAAATCTACAACTGAACTTGGATTTCCGCTTCAGCAGTTGTCCCATTTCTCTCTGCTGTCACAGGTGAGTGACTGGCAAGCACATTTGGTTGCGGTTTGGAGCTGCTGGTGGTGAGCGCCTGCAGGTGCCAAGCACTCTCCTGAGCACACGGGTTAATTAGTGCCTTCAACACAACGACTTCATGAGGTAGGACTATTATTATCCCCACTTTGCGGATGAGTTAACAGGCACACAGACTGGGGGCAGGGGTGACAGTGTCTTCCCTGCTGGTTTCTAGCCCTGGACTGTGGTTGTGCAAGATACACACACTGAGCCCAGGCTGGTGTGGCTCAGGGGATTGAGCACCAGCCTACAACCAACGGGTCGCTGATTGGATTCCCAGTCAGGGCACGTGCCTGGGTTGTGGGCCAGGTCCCCAGTAGGGGGCGCACGAGAGGCAACCACACATTGATGTTTCTTTCCCTCCCTCCCTTCCCCCTCTCTAAAAATGAATAAAGTCTTTTTTAAAAAGATACACACACTGAACACAAAAGGTTGCTGAGAGAAATCGAAGAAAACCTTAAATGCATTGTTTTAAAAAGTGAGATGTACCATGTTCATGAACTGGAGACTTGGAAGACCCGCTACTGTTGACATATGAACTTGTCCGTTCTCCCTAAATATCTGTGTGGCCAAGACACTCCCAGCTGGAGCCCCCGCAGGCTTCTGCAGAACTGGACAAGCTGATTCCGCCACGTGCCTGGGAACGCACAGGGCCTAGGACAGCCGCGACCGCTTCGGCCAAGGACAGAGCTGGGGCCCGGCCCCGCCTGACTCCACGACTTGCTATGATGCCACCCATGGCAGCAGGACCAGGGGTGGCTCCGACACACAGGCCAGTGGGCTAAAGCCCAGAAATGCACCACGTGGGTTAGCCCACTGACTTTCACTAAAGGTGGTGAATTAATTCAACGGGGAATGAACAGTCTTTTCAGCAAATGGTGCCGGAACAACCAGACATTAACATGCAGAAGAATGAACCTGGACTCCAAACTCACATCATACATGAAACTCACTGGCAACGTCGTGGGCTTAAAGGTAAAATCTAAACTACAAAACTTCTAGAAAAAAAACACAGAAAAACGCCATGACCTTGGGGGTAGGCAAAGACTTCTTAGCATACAAAAAATCCAAATAATAAAAATTTAAAATTTAAAATAAAATTAATTATAAAAAAGGTACAATCTAAAATTAATAAAATTATTAAAACAATAGAATAATGAAGGTAATAAATAATAAAAATAATTTTAAAGTACAAATAAAAGAAAAATGATGAATTAAATTTTATTAAAATTATAAACTCCTGCTTTGCAAAAGACACTTAAGTAAAAAGGCACCTAAAGACTTAGAGAAAATATTCACAATTCATATATTTGCCAAATATAGTTAAAGAAACATATAAAACATATCTTTATTATATAAATAGCTCAAATCAATATGACACACAGCCCTTTATAAGAGGTAAGACATTTAAGTAAGTTACAAAAAGTACAGTCATACTTCGGTACTCATGGGCTTCTGAACTCATCAATCTTTTTTTTTTTTTTTTTAAGATTTTATTCATTTATCTTTAGAGGGGAAGGGAAGGAGAGAGGGAGAGAAATATCAATGTGTGGTTGCCTCTCCTGCGTCCCCTGCTGGGAACTGGCCTGCAACCCACGCATGTGCCCTGACTGGGAATCGAACCGCATCCTTGGGTTTGCAGGCCGCACTCAATCCACTGAGCTACGCCAGCCAGGGTGGCACCCGTCAATCTTGGTACTCATTGCGGTTTGGTGAGAAAAAGCCTCTGTGCTGGGCGATCGCTTGCTCGGTAGCTTGCTCCGACTCGTCACACTCACTAGAACTTGTATGGGTCACGCCCCTGGCCCGAATTTTGCTTCATGGATGGGCACTGGTCGGTTTCAGCCCTAGTCGCGAGTTCCAGAACGAATTAACGACCAGTACTGAGCTGCCACTGCACATTAATGGTTAATAAGCTTATGAAAAAATGCTTGACATTAGCCACAAAAATGCCATTAAAACCAAAGTAAATATCATTAGAACGGCTGCCGGGGGCCGGTCACAGTTTGTTTCCTGTTGTGGATGCCGGTGGCCCGGCACGCTTCGCTGTCCGGGAAAACTCTCCGCGCCGTTCAGCGGCCGTTCACATAGGACCGCAGCACCTTTCTGTGTTCCGCTCCGAGAGGACGTCCTGCGAGACTGCTGAATGCACTTCGCATTTTGAAAGATGCTGCTAAACTGCGGTCCAGAGAAGTCACACCAGCGCCCTGCGAGGCGGGTGAAGGTGTCGCTTCCCCGCAGACTGGCCGGCGGTGAGCGGCTTCGACCCTTTTCATCTGCTCCGGGGAGAAAGGACGGCTCCCGGGGTTACTCCGCGCAGCGGTGGGAGCCGCAAAGCCACCGCCCCACCTGGCGCTCCAGGTAATCCGCGGATAAAGACTCCGGTACTGTTAAGGGCCACAGAGTCACCCTTGAGGGTCTGTGGCCCCTGGGTCCCTCAATTCTGACACACACCCGGACAGCCACCTTCTCCCAACTCCCGAGGATGGAGTTACTGGGCCAGACGTTGGGGATGGTTAATGAAGGCGTTTTGGTGGGCGCTGGCTGGCCAGCTTCGTCGACTGCTTCTGCCCGTGGAAGGCTCTTTTTATTTTATGTTTAACATGGAAAGAGAAGGGAAAGCAAGAACACTCCTGAGAGTCGTATGTCATTAGATTCGGCTGGACGGGAGCAGGAAGGTTTTGAGGCAGTATCTCCTTTCACCCATTTATTTCTCTATTTTTAATTCTTTGGGCTGCAAAATGCAGAAGACAGAGACTTAACAACCAAAAAGTGGAACAATTCTGAGTCGTCACCTTAAACAGAGCCGAAAGATAAGCCGCAGGCTGGAAGGTTCATAACCTCTATGACAAAGCTTAAGATCCAGAATACATAAAGGGCTATCACACACCAGTAAGAAAATGGCAAAGCATCTGGGGAAACACGTAGTCAAAGATGGAGCCAGCGCAGGAGAGGAAATACGGAGGGCCCAGAACAATATGCAGAGATGCTCGGGTCCCTGGCAACCAGGGAAGCAGAAATAGTGTGAATAAGTGGGTGCAGGCGTAGGAAGGACATTTGGGGGGAATCTATGGAATGACCTGCACAAATGCACCCTGACGTGGACCAGCGATGCCGCCTCCAGCTTCGTTTATAGGAACAAAAGATGTACCCGCCGACCCTGGCCGGTGTAGCTCAGCAGGCTGGAGCGTTGTCCCATCACCAAGAGGCTTGGGGTTTGATTCCCGGCCAGGCACATACCTGGGTTGCGGGTTCGATCCTGGGCCTGGGCGCTTATGGGAGGCAACCAAACACTGTCTTTCTCTCTCTCCCTTTCTCCAGGACCCGTCTGCCCACACAGGCCCAGTTACGCCAACGTGCAGTGGTGCAGTGAGGCCACACAATGGCTCACTCTGCGGCCTCACAGAATGAACGGGCTCTGCGTGACTCAGAAAGCTCTCCGCACCACCTTCAGGGAGCGTCGCAGACCCGTGGGGTGTAATCCAGGTTTGGAGAAGTGCGAACGCTCTATTTCCACACGCACGGGTGATGGAGCGGAGTTCTACCAGGTGCAATGGAAGGACACACTGCCAACCCGACCCACGGCCGCCTGAGAGACCCGTGAGGAGGCAGCTGGCCCTTCCCCATGTGGGGTGGCAGAGGCCTGGGGTCCGATTCTGGACCCGTTCAGGAGGGGGGGCCAATGGGACTGGCTAAGAGCGCATGCAGGCGGGAGAGAGGGACCTGGGTGACATGGAGGGCTTGGGCTGCACCTTTCCGAGTGGGGGCAGAGGCCCCGATTTGGGGACACGAACTCCCAAAAGGAAAGCTCAGACGTCTTGGCTGGTCGGGGAGGGACAGAGGCGGGGAGCGAGCCGGAGAGAACCACATGAATGGAAACCGGCTGAGAGAACGGAGCATCACTTACACACTTCCTAGTGAGAGGGGGCTGCCCCAGGGAGGCCCCAGTTGGTGTGGGGTGATGCCCCTGACACCTGTGAGGCTACAAGGGTCGATGCCAAGGGTGCAGCTGGCCACAGTGGGGGTGGAGCCGGGAGCCGAGGCTCAGGACAGTGGTCAGGACTGGGGGAGAAGCTGGGGGGGGGGTTGGCAGGAAGCTGGGGGCTGTATGAGCTCCCCGGGAGGTGAGTGGGGACAGAGGGAGGCGAGGGCAGGGTAGGCCCCCCTGCATCCGGGTAGGGAGGGGAGGAGCAGTGTGGCTACCAGCCAAGGCCACCAGGGAAGGGGACGCATCCACAGCAGGGGCAGGGCAGCATCGCCGAAGGTCCCGAGGGGACAGCTGAGAACCGCCCATGGGCCCCACCGCAGGAATGGCCCGGCGCCTGTGGGTCCCGTGGAGCCCCCGTGGTCTCACTCGAACACCACACTCGCTCCTCACCAACTCCTGAAGTGACACGGGCGGACGGCAGTGCAGGCCTCCCTCACTCACAGGGAAGCAGAGGCCCTGAGCGCAGACTCGGGAGGGCGGGGGCGCCAGGGTCCTGCCCCAGGTCTGAAGTCCCGCTCAGCCACACCTGCCCCACGGCCGCTGGGCCAGCCCGAGAGCGGGACCACGGGGAGGACCAGCGGGCCGCCGCTCCCCTCTGGGCGGACAGGCACAGGCCTGGGGGTCCGACCCAGTGTGTCAGAGTTTATTCACGCCCCCTCCCCACGGGGGAGCACGGGGGGCACCAGACCGTGGTTCTGAGCCCAGGGTGGGGGTTCAGGTGGAATCCCCGGGCCCAGCGAGGCTCACACGTGCTGCCTCCGGTGCCGCAGCACCTCCGTGGGCGTGAACAGAAAGTCTTTCTGACAGGCCTCGCAGCGGTAAGGCCTCTGCAGGGCTGACGTCTTCTGCTGGGGCTCAGGGGTGGCTTCCTCGGCCCCTGAGGGAGAGAGGAAGGGAGGCTGAGGGGGGCACACTGCTGCAGGCTCGCACCCCCACCCAAATCCCAGGCACCTGAGGGACTCAGGCTCTCCTGGCCTTTGGGGAAATCTGGCTCTGCCTCCTCCAGGAAGCCTTCCCTGGTTAATACATGCACAGAGGCAAGTCTTTAGTGTGCGTCTGGGGGGAGAGACAGAGACTGCCCTGGGGTGGGGTCCACACAGTATGGTAGGCAGTGTTGGGTCTGCCCGCCACGTCACCCCTGCTAACAACCTAGTGGATGCGGCCAAGGTGGAGACAGCTGTGGGACATAAAAGAACAAGGGACACAGCCATAGAGGGACACAGCCACAGAGGCGGGTCACAGAGAGACCAGAGAGACAGAAATGAGAACGTGGCGGCCCTCCAGGCCCTCCCCAGTCCAGGCTGCAGGTCTCTGACAAAGCCCGTATGCGGCACCAGCCAGGACCAGAGGGCAGCTGCCGTCCACCCCCAGAGCGTCCAGCAAACGCTCAGATGCGCAGGAAACGACACGGAACAGACAGATGTGCCCACAGCCCCGTCCTTACCGGCAGGGCCGTCCCGCGGGGCCTCGGGGCAGCTGTTCTCGTGGGCGATGCGCTCCAGGGGTGTGAGGGGCATGTGCAGGCCGCAGTGGGGGCAGGTCCAGAAGGTGCGGAGACAGTCGCTGTACAGATCCGTGTCACTCTGCAGCGGGCAGGCCGTGTCAGGGCCTTGCCCCTGGGCCTGCCCCCCAGTAAGCCTAGGCCCCTTCTGAGAACCCCTCGGGGCTGGCCAGCCCCGCTCTGAAACTGCCTCCCTGGACTGGGTCGGAATGTGGTGGTGGGGGTGCTCCCTAAAATCCCACCTTCAGGGGCCGGGGGACAAGGTGGGTCCATGCTCACCGTGAGGCAGTTATAGGTGAGGAAGTCCGTGACTGCGTAGCCCCCCTTGGTGGGGTGGGGGGACAGGGCAGAGCTGCCGAAGAGGCCGGGGAGACTGGGGGCAGTTGTGATGGTCTGGGGTCCCACATAGAGGTTCTGAGCTTCCAGCCCCGTGAGCCGCCGGAGGCTGTAGGGAACCTGGGGGGAGAGAGGCAGCAGATAGACTCAGGGAGACACTAGGGTCAGAGCGCCAGGATCCAGCTATGCCTGAAGTCCACCCCTGGACTTTTCAGGTCCGGGGGCCAATTGCTTAAGCCAATCACGACAAGGTTTCAGACGCGCTCCCAACCACAGTCTTGTGTAAGCATGCCCCAGTGCCTCACCCTCCATCGCAGCTGCCCTTCCCAGGCCCCTCCCCTCTCCCTGCCACTTGTGGGACCACATTCGGGCTGTGAGTCTGGCCACCTTGCCCCTCCTTCCCCCAGCACGTCAGCCTCTTCCTCTTTCCCTGACTCACTGGGCCCCTGCACTCCTCCAGGAACTCATCCTGGATCGCACCCTCTCCCCTACCCCAGCCGCACGCAGTACAGTCAGTGTCAATTCCGCACGCCCGTTTCAGAGGTGGGGGGTTGGTTTCACATCTGCTCCCTCCAGGTCTTCCTGTCTGTGCTCCACGAGTAAACACCCTGCAGCCCGCCTGCCCGACCTACAAGCCCTAACTGCAGGGAGGCGTCCCTCCTGCCGCACGCCCAGGCTGCTCAGTGCCCAGCTGCCTAATGAGGGCCGCGTGGGCTCTGGAGCCAGGCACCACGGTCCACTCTGGGCTCCCGCCCGTACCGTCTGTGTGACCTTGGTTTGTCGCCACCGCCCGGGTTTGAAACGCTCCCGAACGTGTGCACAGTCGGTGAACCAGAAGCCTTATCCCCGCGGGCCAAGGGTGGTGCCGGCCCCAGCGGTGCGTACCTTGGATGCCATGAACTGCAGCAGCTCCCTGCTCAGTGCCGCCACCTCTTGGCGGTTGACCGGAGCCTCCTCCTCCTCTTCCTCGTCCTCCCGCTGCCCCCGCCCACGCCCACGGGCCTGATGGGCCTGCCGGGCCAGCTGCTGGTCCAAGGCACTTTCCCACCGGGCCCGGAGACGCAGGGAAGCCGCCAGGAGCCGGACGGCGCCTTCACTGTCGGCGAGCTGGAGCTCCAGCCAGCCGTCGGCCACCAGGCGGGAGCAGTCACCATTGGTGTCCAGGGCCCGACTGAACAGCAGGAGAGACTGGGAGAGAGGGGGCAGAAAACAGGCCGCCGGTGAGGGGCGGGGCTTAGCTTAGAGGGGCGCCCACCTGGCTGGGCTCCTGCCCACCCACCCCCTTCTCCATCCAGTGTACCCGTCAGTCCCCACGCGTCCCCCTGCCCACCCATCCCCCTACCTCTCCATCCCCGTCCAGCCGATGCACCCGTCCACCCCTCCCCCCTCCGCCCACCTCATCAGCAAACATCCGCCACACGCCTGCTCTGTGCCAGGCTGAGCCCCCGCCCCCCGGAGCTGACACTCCCCTGGGGAGACAGGCGCATCAGGACCGGAGAGTGAACTGAGAACCTTCTAAGGAGGGTGGCCGTTACTCAGGTCGGGGGCGGACAGCTGAGGGCAGAGGCCACACCTGCACAGGCTGGGGGCTGCATGTGTGTACACCCTGGTCAGCCCTCCTCAAATGATGTCCCTGGCATTTGCACACGTCCCTCTATGTACACTCTGCCCTCAAACACACTCACAAGTCTGGGACGTGAGCTACTGGGGGCGGTGGAAGTGTCAGGGCGAAGGGTGCTGAGGTGGGCGACTTACTTCAAAACCCACCCACTGAAACAGGCGGTAAGTGGACAGAGGACAGGTATGTCATCAAGCAAAAGACCAATGTCATTTGAAGGGTCTTGGGACTGGTGGGTGTGAGTGGTCACCGCACACTTTCAACTTCCCGGTTTGAAAACCATCATCGTACTTTGGGGAAAATTCTATGGATGGGGCAGGGGAGCGGGTGGGGCACGACTGGCCTCTGGGCGATGGAATGGGGGGTTCAGCACGCTTTCTGTCATCAGAGCTGGTGCCTGCCTCCAACTCCCCATCGTGAACGAACTGTGGGGACGGAGGTGAGGCTGCAGTAGCTTCACCTGGGTTTCCTCCCCGCCCCAGAGCATCTGGCTGCCTCCTTTACGGTTGTTCCTATGCACCGTCTCACGTGTGAGCCCCACGAACATGGAGCGTTCTCACTTCTGATCACCCCCAGCCCCAGCACAAGTACTCAGTGAAGGGGCGAATGAGCACGGGTGGGTGGCTGAGAGCTGGTTTCCACGGAGTCCGTGGGAATCACAGCGTCAGGGGATCTCCTGAGTTCAGGGGGCCTGAAGGGTTTCTCTCTTCCCTCACCTCTCCCTGGGGTGGAAGTGAGGGCGTCCTGGTAATGGGACACCCGCAGGGCAAGGTGCTGGCGCTTTGGCCCAGACACTTGCTGTCCCCAACCCAGCCCCCCAGAGCCCTGTCTCCACAGCTAATGTGAGAATCACAGCCAGTCCCAGAACCGCAGGGTGGCAGGCATGGTGCGGCCGCCCCTGCTGACAGGACCCGTTCCCTGGCTGCCCGCGCACACACAGTGTATCCTCAGTCTGGGCACAGCCGTCCCGGCCCGGCCACCGTCCCCTCCCACCTCCCAGCTTCCCCCCTCCTCAGACCCTGTCCCAGCTCCGCTCCAAAACCTTGGGGGGATGGTGTGGCCCCAATCTCACCTGCCTTGCTGACCTCCTCTCTCTGACCTCGTCTCCCTAATTTCTCCCCTCACCCACCGACTGCTCCAGCTGGTCCCTGTGTGCACCCAGGTGTGTGTGCCTCAGGGCCTTCGCACTTGCCGCCAGGCAGGACTCCCCTCACCCAGGGGTCCCTGTGGCTCCCTCCGTCCCTTCCTTCAGGTCTCTGCTTAACTGCACCTTCTCCATGAGGCCCGCCCAGGTGGCCTTATTCCACACTAGGCCCTGTCCCCTACCCTCACCCCCAACGCCACCCTCCTAATCTCCTTACCCTATTCCTTTTCCTTTCCTGGACCGCACATCACCCTTGAACCCCTCACCGAGTGCAGCCCTATGTTTCCTGCTGTGTCTGCCCTTCCCCGCTAGATGGCAGCTGCGGGAGGGCCGGACTGGCTCCGGTTTGGTTCGCTGCTGTGTCCTCAGCACCTTCAGCAGCGCCTGGTGTGCAGCAGGCACTCGGCAGGGAATTGCCAGAGGGGGGCCAGGGTGGAAAGGCAGCAGCCAGGAAGGTGACTGCAGGGGCCCAGCCCGTGCCTCTGGCCCTGGGGGCCCAAGTCATCACAGCTGGGAGCTGGAAGGCGGGGCAGGGACCCACCTGGAGGGCAGGGATGCGGACGCAGTTCACCAGGTACGGCTTGTTGGTCTCCAGCAGGGACACGAAGGTGAGGAGCTGGTGCCTGCTGCTCATCCTGTCCCTGTCGTCTGAAAGGGTCAGTGGGACAGCTCAGGCCCACCCTGCCCACGACCTCCCCTCCTGCCCCTTCCCCTCACCTGCCCCCCGGGGGCTGCCTGATCAAACACCTGCGATTTACTTTAAAAGACTTTGTCATAGGGGATGTGACTTTGGCTATTTGGTGGCATTGAGAAATAGTTAACTTTGTGAAGAGTGACAACAGCATTGTGGTAATGCTAAAAACCAGTCATCATTGTCATCATCATCATTATTATTATTACTAAGTGATGTGATGTCTGAAGTGTAATTTAAAATACTCCAGCCAAGAAGAAGGCTGGCAAATGCTGATGGTCACAGGAGCTGGTGAGGGTTTTGTCTACTCAGATGATGCACAACATTTTCAAAATTAAAAAATAAAAAACGCAATGTAATGAGAAGAGAGTAAACTGTCTAGTCATTTATAGCAGTTAAAAATGATAAGTTTCCAAGTCCATCGTTGATGTTTAATATTAAAACCTATCCTGGCTGATGTGGCTCAATGGACTGATCACCAGCCTGTGAACCAAAGGGTCACTGGTTCAATTCCCGGTCAGGGCACATGCCTGGGTTGCGGGCCAGGCCCCCAGTAGGGGGCGTGTGAGAGGCAACCACACGTTGATGTTTCTCTCCCTGTCTTTCTCTTTCCCTTCCCCTCTCTCTAAAAATAAGTAAAATCTTAAAAAACATAAAATTAAAACCTTATCTTTTTGAGTTCATATCGGGTGTTCCTTTGTTTGCAGATGAGGAGAAAAATGAGTTGCATCCCTAAGCCTTCCAAGGGGCACCCGGGCTGGGGCCCGGCCCGCCCTGCTCGCAGCCGCTAGGAAGGTGGCTTTCACAGCCCGGACTGGAAGGTAGGGGGATCCCAGGCCTGAAGTCCGCCTTCTGTGTCTGCTGGGCCGGGAGGGCCCCAGGGCAGGCCAAAGTCTGGGACTTTCAGAGCTCACTGAGGGAGCTCCTGACGGGCTAAAAACTCAGTCCTTGGGGACGGCCACCACGCTGAGGTCCACCCAGGCCCCCATGGGGAGGGCGAGGCTCAGCGTGGAGGTGACCTTGCCATGCCTGCAGGTCGCCCCTCAGCAGCCAAGGCAAAGGTCGAGTGCGGTGGGGAATGGAGCAGGAACTGGGACAGTGAGGGGTCCCCTCCCCGCTCGGGTTCACGGTACCTCGGCTCCCTTCCCCGGCCCTGGTCTCCGGCTCCTTTGTGTGCAGCACCTCGGGGCTGTTGGCGAAGACGCAGGTGGGGTGCAGCACCGTGCCCTGCTTGGCCTGGGTGTGGAAAATCTGCAGGGGCCGAAGGCAGAGACAGGTGACCACGGAGACCCCCAGACGCCCCTGGACACGCTCTTCCCACTGCCCGAAGAGCTTTTCCTCCTCGCCCTGGCCAGGTTCCTCCTCCAGAGCTCAGCCGGGTCCCTCCTGCAGGGGGCCCTGCTGAGCCTGCCCAGGCTGGTCCGGGCCCCTCTGTGCTCCCCTCGCCCTGGGCTCCCCACCCCATCCCTGACCTCTCTGGGTCACGGGTCTGCACTGTGAGCCCCTCGAAGGCAGGGCCGCTTCAGTCAAGGCAACGTCCCCAGCACAGAGCAGGTTCGGGGACCATGTGCCCATTCGGGACGCGGAGCAGGAAGGGGGCGCACCTGGTCAGAGTCCTTGCGGCCGCTGTTGAACGGGTCTGGGACGGCGAGCTGCGGGTAGAGGCCCCGGCCCAGCACCAGCTTCAGCAGAGCCAGTTGGTCCCCCGTCAGCGCCTGGGCAGAACTGGCGGCCGCCTGCAGCTGCTCCAGGTTGTGCCGCAGCTTAAACTTCACGTCCTGGTGGGAACACAGGGCCGGTGGGTCCCGAGGGGCCTGTACTAGGACACGTGGGTCTGCGGGGCTCTGCAGACTGCCAGGCCGGGTCCTCTGCACAGAAGCCCTTCTCCCGAGTGAGGGCAGGGATGTGTCCCCTCCAGCCCCCAGGACAGGGTGCCATCCTCGCTGTGGTCAACTGCGCCACCGCCCGCCCCGGGCCCCAGACAGCCCTGTGGTGCCCCACCTGGATGTCCACATTGTCGCTGGCCTCCCTAGGGGCTGCGCCCCGGTCCTCGTCGCTGGAGCCTCCCTCCTGCTCCTCCTGCAGCCGCAGCACCTTGCGCCTGCGCGCCCCGCCCTCCTCGTGCTGCCGCTTCAGCTGGTACAGCGCCCGGCGCTCCCGGCGCTGCTGCAGCCGGCTGTAGCTGTCCCTGGGCCTCGGGGCCTGGGCCCCCGCCAGCAGCCCGTGGTCCTCCAGCAGCTCCTGGGGACGAACGGGGCCCAGGTGAGGGGCACGGGGCAGGCCAGGCGGGCGGGCTCTGGACCTAGACACAGGTTCAGCGTTGGGCCTGCCGCTTGCTGGCAGGCGACGTCACCCTTCTGAGCCACACTTTTTCTCCAGTGCAGAACAGGGACGCGCCCAGGGCCTCCCCGCCAGGGCTGCTGGGGGCTGGAACGTGTCAGATGAGAGCAACTTTGCACCGTGGGGACATGGAGGGCCACTGCACGGTGGTGCACTGTTGCCGCTCTTGGCCAATGAACACCTGGGCCTGGGGACAGGTGGGGGGCAGGGAGGAAGGGGAGGGGCCCTGGCCATCACCCAGGGGCTTCCCCACGCTCCTGTCTGTCATGGCTCCGGTCAGGCCTTGGCCCGCCCCAGCCAATGTGGGTGTTCAGAGGGTGGTCCTCCAACCAGCGGCAGCGTCTGGGACACGGGACGTGTGAAAACGCCAAGTCCTAGGCCCCTTCCCAGAAAACAGACTCAGAGTCTTGGCAGGGTCAGGAGCCTCGGTCTGACAGACCCTGGGGGATTTAGAAGCACATCCGGGGCACCCAGCCCTCCACCCCACACGCAGCTTTGTGAAAGGGGCCTTCGCTTACCCTGCTGGGTTGGACCCTCTGTTTTTCACTGAGCCCAACCAATGAAGGACATAGAATATGCATGTGCATATGCGTGTGCATGGGAAAGAGAGAGTGAGCACAGCGTCTGGGGCCCACCCAAGGTTGAACCACAGCTCTAGGAAGCCACAGACGTTGAAAGACACAGGAAGGGTCAAGAGATTGCCTGTCCCCGGCGTGGGGACCCCCTAAAATTGTATAAGACACCTTGGTCAGGTGGCCGCCCACTCCAGGCCTCAATCTGCCCACCTGCCACCAAAGGGAATGGGCTGCCCCAGGGCCCCTGGCATTTCATTTCCGCTCCGAGGCACAAGTGCAACCACTGAGAAGTACGAAGCGGATCTTCTCCTTCTCAAGTGGAAAGACGAGCACAGAATATTAACGGCCCCAGCAAGGGGCAGGGCCCCGTGGTCAGGATAACACGGCCGACCCTCGTGCGAGACCACCCAAGGGCCCTCCGCGCACCAACTCCCCGAAGCCCCACGGGCCCTCTGAGGCACACGCGTTACCTTCCCGGTTCCAGAGGCAGAGCCGAGGCCCAGAGAGGGCCCACAGCAACTTGCCCCAGGTCGCAGGGCCAGCAAAGGGCAGAGCTGGGACCTGCCACTGGGACATCGGTTTCAGATGCAGTGGCTCCACCCTCGAGCGCAGCCGGCTCGGCCCCTGCTCCAGAGGGCACAGTTGTCCCTGAAGACGCGGCACAAGACCGCTGGCCCTGCAGCCCACCCCCGGTCATCAGTGGTGGGGGAGGTGCGTGTAGGGTGGGGTCCCGCTCACTCTGGGCCCTGGGCTGTGCTCAGGGGCTCTCACTCTGCCTGCCCTACACCCCAGCCTCCCTGCCCGCCCGACTGGGCGGCCCCGTCCCAGGCCCTGCGCCTCACCTTGAACTGGCGCCGCAGGTTGGCCATCTCGTACAGCCGATGCTCCTCTATGCCCCGGCGGCGGCACCACTTACGCGAGTTTCCGCCCCGTTCGGATTTCACCTGGGTGGAGGCAGACACGAGGTGGCAGGGCCTGGCCAGTGGGAACATGGTGGGGGGCAAGTGGGGGGCTGGCCTCACCCAGACCACCCCAGCGTGGGTCTGAACACCAGCCTCGGGGCGGATGCAAGGCACGTGGGAGCCCTGTCGGCCCTCCCTGACACTGGCTTCCTTCCTTCTTCCAGGTCTCAGCCCCGAGGCCCCCTTCCTACAGGAAGCCCTCCCAGACCACACTGGCTCAGACAACCCCTCCCGGCTCTCTGAGCCCATTCTGGGTGGTCACCGTGTAGGGACATGTCTGGCTTCCTGCACTGGACTGTGAGCCCCAGGAAGGTGGGTCCCCAGCACTGCCTGGCTCAGGGCCAGGCCCAGAGTGGGGCTCCCAGAACGTGTTTTGGGACAATCTGGACTTTCTCCCGACAGCACTGGTTTTAAGCGGTACTGTAGAACCCCAGGCTCCCCTCCAGCCCGAGCGCTGACCCGCTGGTCCCAAGGACGCTGGGGTCCACGGGCTGGCGGTGGGGGGCGTGAGGAGGAGCCAGAGCCTCAGGCAGGCCCTGACCCTGTGCAGAACGACAGACAGGCCCCACCGCCGGCCTCACCTGCACCCAGGTGTTGAAGACATTGAAGAGCGTGAAGGGGTCGCCCTGGTCACTCTCCAGGGGCCGCCGCGCAGCCGCACACTCCGGGTTGCTCTGGGCGCTGCGGGTGAAGGGCGACTGGACGCTGAGGGCGGCCGCGATGGTGAGCACGGGCTCCGCCAGGTGGAACATGGAGCCCAGGATGAGCATCTTCCCTGTGGGGCAGGCAGCGAGCTGAGCCTCCCGCTTTGCCTCCCTCCCTCCACGCCGCCCACAAAGGGCCTCGGCAGCCCGATGGGCAGACTGCGCTTTCCGGTCCTGTGACCTCAGGCAAGGCCTCGGTTTTCCCACCTCGGGTGGGCACTGCCTAGGCACCGGCTACTGCTTTTCTCTTCATGACCGGATCCCCCAGCGCCCCCTCCCCCAGGTGCCTGGCTTTCTGTTCTTTGAGGCACCAACTCTGACCTGCCCCCGGCCTCTGTCCACCCCCAGGACGGGACACCGCAACAGCCGTAGCCCAGCCTGCCTGGCACACAGCAGGTGCTGACTTCTGCCCCCGTCTCAGGAGGAATCCTACCCTGCCACCTTCGTAATTCCAAATGGAGGGGCAGGGGAAGATGGAGAGGAGGGCGGGGGAAGGGGGAGGGGAGGCGCAGGGGACAGGGAAGGACAGGGAGGGACAGGGAAGGACAGGGAAGGCAGGAGGAGCGAGATCCAGCAAGGTGAAAACACGTTTCCCGATGCTCAGGCCGTTCCCGCCTGCCCTGTGGTCAGTGGCTTGCACATCGTGCGTCTGACTCATCCCCACGGGTCCCGCTGACTGCCTTTCCAGAAAGTTCCTGCTGTACAGGAACAAGTCTAGCCTTGTTACGAAAAGGTGGGCAGTGAAACAAGTCTGTCCCAGGCCCCTAGCTGTCACCTCGGGCAAGTCCCCCCATCCCTTCTTGCCTGTATGTCCCCATCTGTGACGGGGTGACAATGGCGTCCACCTGCTGAGAATGAACCGTGGTTCACCCTGTGAAGCACTCAAAGTGCCCAGCCAGTGACCAAGCCATCCGGGCCCAGAGCCACCCGGACCTGTGCCTCCTCCATGGCGCCCGCCAAGCCTCAGTTTCCTCACCAGTACAAGAGGGGCCCCGAGGCGCTGCCCTCACTATGTGCGAATGAAACCATACCAGGTCCCTAAAGCCTTTCACCGGCACTCGGGGAATGCAGCCGTCCGAGACGACCGTCTCCAACTCCCGCCCCCACTGAAGCCCCAGCGAGGAGCAAGGACGTGGCCTGACCGACGTTAACACAGGAGTTCTGTGAGCACTGTCCCTGGGAAATGGCGCCGTGGGGCACCGGGCCCTACTGGGACTGCTCTGTGGCTGTGGGCTGTTGGTGCAGCTAGAATGTCCTGAGTCAGGAGAACCGGGCGGAATGCAGGCGCCTGAGTCAGCCAGCTCCTCAGGACGGGCAGGGCTGCCGCCCAATGAAAAGACAAAGGCTCTGTAATCCCTACGACCCACCACGAAGGGCAGCACCAGGGCACCACTGAGACTGGCTGTGCAGAGAGACGCCTGCTTGTTTGCGCCATCTCCCTGCTGCCCGGCGCAGAGTCTGGGACTCGTGAACGAAGGGACAGGCCCAGAGAAGGACCAGGCTTGCCCGCCAGGCACCAGAGGGCAAGCAGTGCCCTGCACCCACCCGGTGCCCTGTGGGTCACCACCCCAAGGGGGGTTGTCCTCACCAATCACGACATCCACAGGCAGCTGGGCCAGCAGGGACCCGATGGGGGTGAGGGCCTCTGAGCTGTCCAGGGCGCCCTGGTCCCGGAGGTAGTGGATGGCCGTTTCCAGGCTGGCTGGGGGTGGGGGCTCGATGAAGGGGAAGGTCCTGGGGTCTCCCACACTCATGCTCTTCATCTGCAATGAGAGCCAAAGCCCCCAGGAATGGGGGATATATGAGCCACTGTGCAGCCCCCAGAGAGCTCATGGGTCACAAACTCGTGGAACTTGAAAACCCCCAATATCAGCCCTGGCTGGTGTGGCTCAGTGGATTGAGAACAAAAGTGGGCCTGCACACCAAAGGGTCACCAGTTTGATTCCCAATCAGGGCATATGCCTGGGCTGCAGGCCAGGTCCCCAGCAGGGGGCGCACAAGAGGTAACCACATGATGATGTTTCTTTCTCTCTCTCTTCTCCTCTCTCTAAAAATAAAATAAAATCTTTAAAAACTAAATAAAAGCTCTGGGTGGGGGGGTGGGTTTTCTGTAAGCTCTCCTGGTGTAGCTGGGGCCGAGAATCAGTGCCACGGTCAGTCTGGCAACGCCATACCCTGGGCAGTTACAGGCCCAGAGTGGACGCAGGTGACCCAGTTCTGCCGGCAAGACAGGCTGGGAAATTGGCCAGAGCGCTTCTGGGAAAGTTCCCATGGCCTTAAACTGGGGCCCACAGAGAAGGGCAGCTGGCTGCTTCGGTCTCTAGATGGTGAAGGAGGAGCAGGAGGAGGTGCCCACGGCTGTCAGAGCCAGAGGGCGTTCCAGAGGCAGGCCTGGGGCCGGGCAGCCTCAGGTGGAACCGGGCTCTGCCACCTGCCGGCTGTGTGGCCTGGGTCAAAGCACCTCACCTCTCGGTGCACCCAGCTCCTTGTCTGCACCTCAGAACAAGATTTACCTGCTCCAGAGAGTTTTCGTGAGGATTACAACAGTTACTCACATAAAACCCTTGGAATGCAGCCCAGCCCCCAACGAGCACTAGGTCGGTGCTTTTTGTCATCAGCGTGTGTCGTTATTTTGTCATTATCACCATTATCATCAGAACAGCCGCTGATGAGCTGGGGTTGCAAAGACAGAAAGCCCGGGCCCCTTATGACACCACTGAACCATTTAAATAACCGAGCCCAGACGGCCCTGTCTCGGGCCTTCTTGGTATGTATAAAATGGTCCTTTTCCCTCCTTGTTTAAACCAGTGTTTTTCCAACAGCAAGTCGAACTCCATGAGGTGGATCACAATCAGATTTATAAGAAATAAAATCAAACAAACAGAAACTATCGGTGTGAGGCACCCACAGGAAGGGGCTGGTTTGTGCCATTCACACATCCCGCCGCCCTGCAGGGAGGTGTGGCGGGACGGAGCTCTGGACCGGGGAGAGGAAGTGGGGGCACGCCACCCGCAGACCTGGACCCTGAACCCCAAACCCATGCTCCGTCCCCCCTGCCAGATGGCTGACGATGATCTGGACACCCCGGGGACATGACGGGGCCAGGAGAGGGAAGAGGCCTGGCCCCCAAGTAAAGGACATTGCCCAGCAACCTGGGAGCGACAGTTCTGAGCGGGAGGGTGCCTGCTGCAGCTGAGCGACACCACGGGCTGAGACGTGAGTGTGCCAGGGTGGGACCGGAGGAGCCCCGGTTGTACTGTGAAAGCCACTTCCGGACTGGTTTCTGGGGTAGCTGAAAGTGCTCTCAGTCTGCCCATGACCCTGTTCTTCCCGTGACCCGAGATCCTCCCCGTGACCCCGTGCATCCAGGCAACAACTGCCCCCTCGACATGGGACCTGGCATTTGGAGGGGCCTGCCCAGCTCCACCATCCCTGACCCTGACCCTGGTACTCCGCCCCTCTAAAGCCCCACCCCCCCCACCGCCGCCTCACCTGCAGCACCAGCGTGTCCAGGGCTACCCTCCTAATCTCCGGGACAGCGTAAGGGGCGAAGGCATCGTAGTCCGATTCAGCGTAGAGGCGGAAGCAGACGCCAGGGCCCGTGCGGCCTGCGCGGCCCTTGCGCTGCTCCGCGCTGGCCTGGCTGATCCAGAATTCCTGCAGCCGCTGCAGTTTGGCCTGGGGGTCGTAGCTCATCTCCTTCACCTTCCCTGGGGGGGGGAGGAGAGGGCGTGGGGGTGAGGGGTGTGTGTGGGGGGCGCCTGTGTGCAGCAGCCACAGGGGCCCTGCCCAGGCCTGGCCCTGGCCCCGGCCCTTCACCCTCCGACCCCTCACTCCCTCTCTGTTCCATGAGCAGCGGCCCACGGCTCGCTCTGGGCCCAGCCCCGCCATCCGGTCATGGCATCTCATCTCCTCACGCACACATCTTCTCATTTATTTTCTCAAGCCTGTTTATATGTACAGAGGTTCAGACATCCGACACACATTGTGAAGAACCTACTGTGTGTCGGGCACTGCGCTCAGTCCCTGGGGTCCAGCTGTGGGCAAAACGAGGTCCCTGGTCTCCAGGGGCTGAACTGACATCCTATTTCATCAGTTCTAAGACCAACCTGTTTTCATATAGTATTGTCCCTCACGTATTTTAGTTTTTTAAAGATTTTATTTATTTATTTTTGGAAAGGGGAAGGGAGAGTAAAAGAGAGGAAAAGAAACATCAATGTGTGGCTGACTCTCACATACCGCCTACTGGGGATCTGGTCTGCAACCCAGGGATGTGCCCTGACTGGGAACTGAACTGGTGACCTTTGGTTCGCAGTCCAGCACTTGATCCACTGAGCCACACCAGCCAGGGCTAATGTATTTTAAAATCCATGGCATGGCCACGTTTAATGGACAGCATTTTATCTCAGGCATCCTGAGCTCGGCTCTGCAAGGTAACCGCGGACACTCACTGGCATTCGCTCTGTGACAGGCCCCATCCCCAGTGCATTCACTCAGCTAATCCCTGCACCCGGAGGGAGGCACCATCATTTACAAACAAACAGACGGACACACAGTGCCAGGGCCATGACCCTGGTCACACTGGCCAGGCTGTCTCCAGTGTCCCCTAACCACCCTGTTCTGCTGACTTTCCAGAGAGCAGGCTAATGGGGAGGGCAGATGATAAGGAGATCACCAGATCTAAAATCTGATGCCCACGCCAGGAAGAAAAGCAAAGCCCCACTAGGGAGCAAGCTCAAGGGAGAAGGGGGAGGCTGCTTGGATCAGGTGGACTAGGTGGGCCCCTAACGGGGAGACACTCACGTAGGCCCTGGAATGAATGGGGGGATGAACGAGCGAGCCCTGTCATACCCAGAGGAAGACAGCTCGCAGCAGCCGCAGGTGCAAAGGCCCTGAGGCCAGGGCAAGCTAGAATGTCTGAGAGAGACCAAGGCGTTGCCATTGCTGCACAGCCCTAAATGCCACCTACTCCCTGGCTCTGGCCTGGCTGCACCTGTGCATCTCCAAGTCGCACCTTTCCCCTGGGCCCTTGGGGTGGCTGGGAGCAGCCTTACCCGAATCTACTACAAAGCGAATCCCATCGATGGTAACTGAGGTCTCAGCGATGTTGGTGGAGAGGATGCATTTCCGGACTCCAGGGGGCGCCACATCAAACACCTGGGGGAAAGTAAGGAGGTGAGATGGGGGCCAACTTAGCCCTTGTCCGCCATGTGTCCAGGGGCCCCCTGGATGACCCCCCTGGGGTGTCTCACACCCATAAGGCTAAACCAGCTCAGTGCCTCCCCTCAACGTCTTTCCCCCTCAAGTATCCACCTCAGAGATGGCTCATCGTTCTAGACCAGACCCCCAGCTGTCCTGGGTTCTCCTTTGCACCCCTCCCTGCTGCCCCTGCTCCAGACACACCTGAACATGGAGAACATTTCCTGATTTCACGCCCCCCCCCCCCCCCCCGACTGCCTCTGCCCTGGTCCAGGCCCCTCCTTTCCCTCCAGATGCTGCTCCAGCTTCCTCCTGGGTCTCCAGCCCCTAGATTTATCCCCTCCAGGGCATCCTTCACACACAGCAGAGGGATCTGCTGAAGCACAGACCGGCACTGTCCCCACCTTGCTCAGAACCCTCCCAGGGCTCCCCGGGGCGCTCCAGACAAGGCCCAGGCACTGCGGTCTGACCCTGCGCACCTCCCCAGGCCCGTCTCTCCTGGCTTCCCCGTCATAATTCAGACCCCAGCCACCCTGCGTGGAGCTGCCCAGCTGCCCTGTCTTTCTCTCACCCCAGGCCCTTTGCACAAGCCCTTCTCTTGGACCCAAGAGACAGTCAAGCCTGGTGGCTTGGGGGTTGGTGACATGGCCTGGGGATCAAATGCAGATAATGGCACACAGCCTCACCTGGTCAGTCCACAGCTGCTGCCCCACTGGGTGACAGCAGACGCATTGTGACAGAGACATGTGGCCTACAGAACCTACAACTACAGACTCCGTGGCCCTTCACAAAATCGCCAACCTCTAGTTCAGAGCGTGGGCTCCGGCGCCAGTCACCGAGGTCCACAACCTGGCTCTGCCACTCGTGTGACTTTGCACGTGAGCCAGCACCTCGGCTTCTGCACCAGTAAGCGGGGACAACAGTGGCCACGGGACCTGGCGGGGAGGACTAAGTGGGGCCAGCTGCAGCCAGAACTCCGGACACTCGCGGCACATGCTCCACTCTGCTCCCCGCCCCCTGCTTAGGCCGGGCTGTCTCAGGTCTCGGTTTTGGAAGCCCCTTCCTCCAGGAAGCTCTTCCTGAATCCACCAAGACTCTGTTCTGAGTTCAGGAGCTTTCCTCTACCAGTCATAAAGCTGTCAGTTGGTCTTCCGTCTCCCCCGACAGACCAACAGCCACTCCAGGGGAAGGGCCACATCTTGGCTCCCCGTGTGTCCCAAAGAGCCCCCCGAGCCCCAGGGAGGGCCCAAGCAGGTCGTCAGGGTGTGTCTTCATCGATAAGCAATGCCTGTGGCCTGCAGGGGATTTTCCCGAGGTGACCACGCAGTCATCCTCCAGGACAGTCCCAGAGTCTCTCCTCCCGGGACACTCATCCTCATCGGGCACCTGCGCAGTGAACAGGACGCGCCAGCCTAACTACGGGGACCCTGCAGAGATGAGCTGTGGTTTCCGAGGCCGGGCCATAGAAGATGTTGTGGCTCCTGTCTTGGTCTCTTGGGGACAGCCAGCCACTGTGTGGCAAGGACACTCAAACAGCCCCCTGGAAAGGCCCAGTGGAGAGGAACAGAGGCTCCCAGCCCCCCAAGGGGGTGAGGAGCCCCCAGCCCCAGCTGACTGCATCCTCCTGAGAGACCCTGAGCCAGGACCACCAGCTAAGCCCCCCCCAAACTCCTGACCTACAGAAACTACGTGAGTGATGAGTGCTTACTGTCCTAAGCGATCTGTCGCACAGCAGTAACTAATACAGTGACCCAAAGGCGTCTCTCCCGGGCCCCTGCCATTCCAGCCACGTGGTCTCTTCACCTTTCCCCCAAGCCCCACCCACTGCCCCCCCCCCCACCGCTCCCCCTCCCCCATCCCTTCACTCAAGCTGGTCCAGGCGCCTGGACTGCCTCCCTCCTCCTTGTCTTACCCCAAACCCTCCTGGTCCCTCACCTCCCACCTCACTGGGCACCCACCCAGCCACGTACCCCTGCCCAAATGAGGTGAGCAGCCCCTGTGCAACCTGCATCCCTGCATTCATGGCCCCCCGCCCCCCACCTCCCACCTCCCACCCACGGGCAGAGCCAGGCCGGCTGGCCACACACACCTTGTCCTGGTCGGCCACTGAGAGGGCGCTGTGCAGCGGCAGCACCACCCAGCGCTGGGTGTGGCTGGCGTAGGTCTGCGCAGCCTCCAGCACGGCGCTGATCTCCGCCATGCCGCTGAGGAAGACGAGGAGGTCGCCCCGCTCCTCGGGTGGGTACTTGTTGTCAATGGCCTCGAGCACCCTCAGGAAGGGCCGCGGGTCCAGCTTCTCCGACTTGGACGCGGTCGGCTCCGCCTCAATCGGCTGGTACACGACCTGTGAGGGGGCAGCCCGGGCGTGAGCGCCCGGGTCACTCCAGCTCAGAGCAGCGGGGAGAGGGAGCCACAGCTGGCGGAGAAGACTGATGGGGGGGGGGGGCAGCAGCATGCTCAGCCAGGCGAGGAGGACGCGAGCAAAGCAGAAAGGATCCAGGTAACTGGGAGGCTTCCGGGGTGCAGCAAGGTCTACTGCTTCTTCATCTGGGTGCTGCTGGCTGCGTGCAGGTATTTAACTGGTGAAAATTAACTGAGCTGGTCACAAGATGTGTGCATTCTGGTTTGGAGCGTAACTCCAACAATAGAATTTTAGGGGTGCAGCCAGGATTAAAGCCCTAGAAGTCCCTTCTGAGAAAGTACCCTTACTCTCCCTCTTTTAAAAAAGGTTTTATTTACTTTTAGAGAGCGAGGAAGGGAAAAAGGAAGAGAGGGAGAGAAACATCAATGTGTGGTTGCCTCTCACACGCCTCCTACTGGGGACCTGGCTCGCAACCCAGGCATGTGCCCTGACTGGGAATCAAACCGGTAACCTTTCGGGTATAAGACAGCACACCTGAGCCACCTGGTCAGAGAAGGGTACTGACTGCTTTCCCCACTGGCCAACAGGACGCCAGAGGGCAGAGGGCCCATCAGCGCTGTCCCCACAGGCCCACTGCCCAGGGAAGACGGGAAGGTGGGAGGGAGAAAGGGGATCTGGAAGAGCACGCAGAAGCCTTCTGGAACAGGGCCTGCGTCTGGGAGCAGGATTCAAGTCCTGGCTCTGCCACTTGTGAGTCATCCCGGGAGCCAGTGACTTCACGTCTCTGAGCTTCGCTTTTACCTCCATGGTAGTAATTGGTGGCACAGAGCTACGGAGGCTGTGGCAAGGGACTCACACGAGCCCTTGTTTGTTAACCGGGGAGCACGGAGTATACACTTGATAAATGTTAGCTGTGATCCCCATCGTTAATATTATGGATACAAACTATACACAGACTACAGCAAACAGGCTGAGGAACGGGGAGAGTTTGCGGCAGAAGCTGCTGACTGAAAGTTCAGGACTAAGAGTTGGGGTGCTACAAAGAATCTCTGCCTAGCTTTGGGTAGAGCAAACTGTGAGAGGACCTTAAAAAAAAAAAAAAAAAAAAGGTTTGTCAGGAATATCAAACTCTCTTTCACCTAAAAGGCCTGCCTCTTGATTTCAACTTCTTCAGCAAGAGTAGTTGCACCTCAGGTGGGGGAGAATGAAATGTAACAAAGCGTGGTGGAGTCAGGCCTGCCCCTAGGACTGCTGTAGGAATAGGATGACACGGGGTACGACGAGGGATGTGGTCCCCATAAAGTCTGTTTGTCTTCCCCGGCACAGTCACCGAGAGAGAGAAATGGTATTTCCAGCCTCCCTTGCAGCTAGGTGGGGCTCAGAGATGAGAAAGGAAGCAACTGCACGGCCATGGCCAACTTCAAAACAAACTGGACTTTCCCTGGACTTTGGCTCCTTCCCTCTTCCCACAAACCCTGACCACACAGAGCAGGACACCTAGGACAGTGCTTCTTACCAGGTGTGGTGCCGCCACCCAGGGGACATTTGGCAACATCTGGAGACATATTTGGTTATCACATCTGGTGGAGGAGGCTGCTATTGGCATCTAGTGGGTAGAAGCCAGGAATGCCACTAATGATGCCATAACACACAGGGCAGCCCCCACGACTAGGAGTCATCCAGCACGAAATGTCAACAAGCTGTCTAAGAAACCCGGCCCTACAAGATCGGAGAGCAATGAGAAAGAGTGAGCCTGGGTCCCTGAATGACCTCATGAAACTGAGTTCCCATTAACCTGGACCAGACGGACTGTTAAAATGTGAGCCTTGCCATGGCTGGTGTGCCTCAGTGCATTGAGTGCTGGCCTCGGAACCAAAGATCACTGGTTTGATTCCCAATCAGGGCACATGCCTGGGTTGTGGGCCAGGTCCCCAGTAGTGGGTGCACGAGAGGCAACCACACAGCGATGTTTCTCTCCCTCTCTTTCTCTCTCCCTTCCCCCCGTCTAAAAAATAAATAAATAAAAGCTTTAAAAAAAAATTTAGCCTTTACATTTTTGGGTCTCCTCTGATAAGCACTTACCACTCTCCCCAGCACATGTAAATGCTCAGAAATGGCAGCTTTAGAAAAGGCAGAGTGAGAATGTCCTTAATCGAAGGGGTGGGAAGCAGAGCCGCAGAGAGGGGATGGGTCCGGGTCTGGCCAGAGACCAGGCGGGAGGCCTGGGGACGGGGCCCAGGAGCACTGACCGTGATGGGGAAGAGCCTCCCGGGCACCTGCACCACGGGGGCGTTGCCGAAGTAGCTGGAGAAGAGCGAGATGTTGATGGTGGCCGACATGAGGATGACCTTGAGGTCAGGCCGCTCGGGCAACAGGCGCCGGAGGACGCCCAGGAGGAAGTCGTTGTGGAGGTGGCGCTCGTGGACCTCATCCACGATCAGGACCTGGTACTGGGGCAGGCTGGGCTCCCGCTGGATCTGCCTCAGGAGCAGCCCCACCGTCAGGAACACAACCTTGGTGGCCGCCGAGCGCGTGCTCTCAAAGCGGATCTGGTAGCCGACCTGGGTGGGGGGTGGGGGGAGGGCCGTCAGCGGAGGGCCCTGGGCCGGGGCGCCAGCCCCTTCCCTGCCCAAGATGAAATCTGAGCAAACGCCCCTGCCTCAGACTCGGGGGTCCGACACACTTGGGTGTGAACCCCACCTGTGCATCCCCCAGAGACGTAGCGTTCTCTCCTGTGAGGAAAAGAATATAAAGTTATGTGCTAAGGCACATAAATTATTTGGGGCAGAGCCTGGTGTATGACACTAAGTAATTATAATACTAATAAGTCGCCTTTCTTGGAGGCCTTACTGTGGCACCAACGGTTATAAATGCTTCGTGTATATCGACCCTTTGCAGTCTCACAGCCGCCACAGGGCGAAGGGTCAGTCATATCCTCACCGCGCAGGTGGGAGAACCGAGGGCACTCATCCAACGCCACAGCTACCGCGTGGTCCCTCACATCACCCATGTGCACACACGTCGGTTTTGGGCGACTTACAGGGGTAAATGTAAGAGTTACTAGGAAGAAAACATAAAACATCTTCACAACCTTGAAGTACACAGAGATTTCCTTAACAGCCCAAAGTGTGCCATTCACAAAAAGAAAATGAAAGACTAGATTATAGTTGAATGAGAAGACCCTGTCATCCAAGGGCGCCGTTCAGAAAGTAACAGGCAAATCACAGAGTAGGGAGAGTGAAATAGGGAATTTTAAGTAGTTAAAATGATGTAATTTTCAAAAATATGTTATTTATTGACTGTAAAACTTAATAATTATATTGGTAGGCTGGTCAAACACACTAAAATGTATTTTCAAAACTAAAATTTATTTTTTATTTTTTAAGAGATTTTATTCATTTATTCTTAGAAGGGAAGGAGAGAGGGAGAGAAACATCAATGTATGGTTGCCTCTCGTGCGCCCCCTGCTGGGAACTGGCCTGCAACCCAAGCTCGTGCCCTGACTGGGAATCAAACCACGATGGTCTGGTTCGCAGACCGGAGCTCAATCCACTGAGCTACACCAGCCAGGGTAAAATTTTTTAAAAGATTAAAAAAAAAAATCACAAAGAGCCAATATTTGCAATACATAAATGCTACCGAGGACTCTTACCCAGAACCAATACAGGCCCGTAAATCAAGAACAAAAAGACAGACAACTCGAAAGACAAATGAGAAAAACAGCTTGAACAGACACTTCACAAAACAGGCTCTGCAAATGGCCAATAAATACAGGAAAAGGTGCTCAATTCCCTTCGTCTCCAGGGAAACGCAAATGAAAACCCGCACCACAAACCAGAAAGCGGTGCCACTCCCCAGCCACCAGAAGAGCTAACGGGAGAAGATGAACCACACCAAGTACTGGAGACGCCGCAGGACCTGCTGCCCGTGGGAGGGGACATTGGTACTACCGCCCTGCAAAGCAGTTTGGCAGTGTCCCTCTCCTAGACAGACACCCAACAAAAACAGTCACCAAGAGTCCCTGATAGGCAGTATATCACACAATGCTCCTGGCTGGTGTAGCCTGTGAGCCAAAGTGTCACTGGGTCAATTCCCAGTCAGGGCACATGCCTGGGTTGTGAGCCAGGGTCCCCAGTAGGGGGCGCACGAGAGGCAATGACACATTGATGCTTCTCTCCCTCTCTTTCTCCATTCCTTCCCCTCTCTAAAAATAAATCAAATCTAAAAAAAAAAAATGCTGTCCATTCACGAGCCTGAAATTGGAAACTCCCCAAATTTCCATTGGCAGCTGAAGGGACAGATATCTGTGGCCGTCACGACAGGCTACCACTGCATAGCACTGTGACCGCACGGTGCTTGCCTCCATGCGACACTGAGGAGGAACCTCACACAACTGACACCAGGCAACAGGGGGCAGGCGCAAAGGAGAACATCCTTTGTAATTCCACTTACGAACAGTAAGAGGCAAAAATAGCCTTTGATAATCTACCATTAACTCCCGTGTGATAACCTGGCACTAAGGTGATCATCTGTCACTAAGAACAGTGATGACCCTGGGAGCCTCAAAGTAGGAACGGGAAAAGGATTTCTGGGGTGCTGGTGAGTTTGATGTTTTAAAGGAGTTTATTTATTTGTAGAGAGAGGGGAGAATGGGAGGGAGAGAAACATCGACTGGGGGCGCCAAACCTGCAACCTAGTCCTGTGCCCTGACAGGAAAGGGAATCGAACTGGCGACCTTTAGCTTTGCAGGATGACGCCCAACTAACTGAGCCTCACTGGTCCGGGCAAGGAAGTTTGATTCTTCCTTTAAATCGATCTGGGTGCTGCCCTGGCTGGTGTAGCTCAGTGGATTGAGTGCAGGCCTGCAAACCAAGACCTCAGTTTGATTCCCAGTCAGGGCACATGCCTGGGTTGCAGGCCAGTTCCCAGCAGGGGGTGCACGAGAGGCAACCATACATTGATGTTTCTCTCCCTCTCTTTTTTCCTTTCCCTCTAAAGAAAAATAAATAAAATCTTAAAAAAAAAAAAACAATTCTGGGTGCTAATTATACAAATCTATTCAACTTGCCAAAATTCGCAGGGCTATATACTGACGATACAGGCTTTCTACTGGGCCGGGAGTATTCTAACTTGAATAACAATTTTTAAGTGGTAGAGACAGGATAAGACCTCATTCTTTTTTATGGCTGTGTAGAAAAAAGACTGATGAATCTTTAGGACATTTCCACTTTTCTGTACTGGTAAAGTGCTATATAGTTAGACCTCAGACGTGGTGGGGTCACTGCCAGGTCACCCCAATAAAGTGAGTATTGCAATAAAGTGAACTGTAATCTTTTTGCTGGAAGGACTGCCTTCAACTTGGGAAAAAAAATGCAACATCTACGAAGTGCAATAAAACAAAGTCTGCCTGAACTGGGTGATTTAGCACCTTTACCAAGTGGACCATATCCAGGCAGATAAATTTCTAGAAGAATCAGTGCTGGCTCAAAGGGTAAGTGCTTTTGTATCTTTTATGGATACTGCCAAGGGCAAGCAACTTATTCCCCAGGGTCATACGGGAGAAACTGGAATCCTGTTCGCTCCCACTCACCTGTGAGCCGTACTGACTGAGGCTCTCAAAGCCAACTCGCTTGGCCAGTGAGATGCAGGCGATTCGCCGGGGCTGGGTGCATGCCACGTGACTGAAGCCAGCGGCCAGCAGGTACTGGGGCACCTGAGTGGACTTGCCACAGCCTGTGTCACCTGCCACCACCACCACCTGATGCTCCTTCAGTGTCTTCAGGATGCGCTGCCCGTACTGGGCGATGGGCAGCGCCGCCCGCTCACGCTGCAGTTTGGCCAGCCGCCCAAACGCCTGCTTCTGGCCAAAATCCAGGTAGTGCAGCAGGGCTCGGCGGAACTCGGACACCCTCTCCGGGGGCAGGCGCCTGCCCAGCCCCCGAGAGCCCCGAGGGTCAGGGCCGAGGACGGACAGGTTGATGCGGTAACGAGGGTCGTAAGTGCGAGGGAGGTCGGCCAGTTCGGGGATGCTGTGCTTGGGCTGCCCAGGGTCTTTCTCCTCTTTCCTGGTGGTCTTGAGATGCTGGAACCTCTGTAAGCGTTCGAAGAAGGTCCAGAACTTCTGGCACTCCTCCGAACCCTGGCGGATGTAATCCTCCTCCCCGAAGAAGGCATCCTCGAAGAGACGCCGGGTCTCTGGGTGATTCCAGTCCCACTTCTCTGGGGCCTCCTCCCCACCTGAAGCCCGGGGTCGGTCCCGGTGACCCCGGTCCTCCCTTGTTCTGGGAGGAGGCATGTTGGACCCAATCACGACTCGGTCACAAAAGCAGCCTCAGTTCTGACCACGGGGACCAAACGTTCTCATCCATTCCCGGCCTCCCGCAGGGAGGGGTCCGTGCCTGCAATAAGGGACCTCCTTCTCTTCACAGAGCTAAGTTTCCTCCTCATGGGTGGCACAGGCGATGGCAGAGTGAGTGGCCAGGGGCCCGGGGCAAGCTGGTGACACAGAGGGCTCCTCAGGGCTCCTGCCGCGACCTCTGGGGTGGACACGAGTTCACCCTGGTTTCCAGGCCCTGACAGTTTGGGGGAAGAGAACAGAAGACATTCACTTTTAGAAAGTTACTGAAAGAGGGACTTCTGCCAAGATGGAGGCATAGGTGGATGTACCGTGCCTTCTCACACAACCAAGATTAGAGAAAACTAAATATTAGCAACAGAAAACACAGCCAGAACACGGAAAATTGAACTTTTCGGAAGTCCGTTAACAACAAATTCTTCAGCCTGACCAGTAAGGGGCGAAACCAGCGGCTGGCGGAGCGGGGTTGCACAGGAGGACTCGGCCAGACACACTCGGCCCGCGGAATCCAGGCGCAGGGTCAGACCTAGTGAGCTACCCAGCGAGCAACCAGGCGAGCGACCGCGGGGGAGACAGCCGGGCCCGGGGCTGCGTGTTGACTGAGGTCGCGCATTTGTGTGCGGGTGGACAGGCGAGGGAGTGGGCGGTTGGACCAGACCGGCAGGTCCCCACGGCAAGTGGCAGTGGAGGGCGCCGCCATTTCCCTGCTCTGACCCCACCTCCACATACAGCGTCATAACCCAGCCACTCCGAGTAGCCCGGCCCAGGTGAACCACCTAAGGCACTGCTCCTCGGCACCCAGCTGTGAGAAGCGGCAGAGGGGGTCGCCATTTCCCCGCTCTGGCCACGCCCCCACATACAGCGTCACAACCCAGCGACCTGGGAATCCAAGCCGCCCCTTCTCACACTTAAAGGGCCCGAACAGACCAAGAATGGCACAGGAGGATCTCAGAGCCCCAGAACCTATAGATCTAAGCGATGAAGAAATAGCAAAACCCACAGACGCACAGTTTAAAACATTGGTGATCAGGATCCTCACAGAACTGGTTGATTATACCGACAAATTAGACAAATATATGAAGGCGAAACTAATCGAAATGAATGGAATTGCACAGGACACCAATAGCAATGAAAAGGAAACTGGGACTCAAATCAATGGAGTGGACCAGAAGAAAGCAAATAATGGCCAAACAGAAAAGAGTCAAGAAGCAAGAATTCAAAGAAATGAGGAGAGTCTTAGGAACCTCCAGGACATCTTTAAACGCTCCAACATCCGAATTATAGGGGTACCAGAAGGAAGAAAGGAACAGCCACCAGTGGAAAACTTATTTGAACAAATAATAAAGGAGAATTTCCCCAATCTGGCAAAGGAAATAGACTTCCAGGAAATCCAGGAAGCTCAGAGAGTACCAAAGAAGTTGGACCCAAGAAGGAACACACCAAGGCACATCATAATTACATTAGCCAAGATTCAAATGAAGGAGAGAATCCTAGAAGCAGCAAGAGCTAAGGGGACAGTCACCTACAAAGGAGTCCCCATCAGACTGTCAGCAGATTTCTCAAAAGAGACCTTACAGGCAAGAAGGGGCTGGAAAGAGGTATTCCAAGTCATGAAATCTAAAGACCTACAACCAAGATTGCTCTATCCAGCAAAACTTTCATTTAAAATGGAAGGACAGATAAAGTGCTTCTCAGATAAGATCAAATTCAAGGAGTTCATCATCACCAAGCCCTTATTATATGAAATGTTAAAGGGACTTATCTAAGAAAAAGAAGTTAAAGAAACATGAACAGTGAAAGGACAACAAACTCACAGTTATTAACAACCACACCTAAAACGAAAGCAAACTAAAAGGACAGCTAGATCAGGAGTGGAAACATAGAAATGAAGATCTCAAGGAGGGTTAGCAACAGGGGAGTGGGAGGAGGAGAAGGGGGGAGAAGGTACAGAAAATAAGTAGCATAGACAGTAGATAGAAAATAGATGGGGGGGCAAGAATAGCATGGGAAATATAGAATCTAAAGGACTTGAGACACATGGTCATAAACTAAAGGGGGGGTAATGGTGGGGATGAGGGGTAGGGTGGAGGGGAATAAAGGGGGAATAGAACAACTGTAACAGCATAATCAATAAAAAAAAAGAGGAAAAAGGAAAAAAAAAAAGAAAGTTACTGAAAGCCTGCTGGATGCAAGCACTGCACTAGAAGGGACATTAATGAGTAAGACCACCCTGAGCCCCTGCAGGTGGTCATGGTCACGTGCAGGAGACAGATGTGGTGCCAACTCTGACAATCCAGTAACTGGGGCTGCGATAAAGCAGGCCCTGGGGGCTGCAGGAGACTTCCCTGACCACAGACACGTGAGAGGTGTAGTGTAATGAAGAGTAAGGCTGCCCTGGCTGGGTGGCTCAGTTGGTTGGAGCATGGACCCGTACACCAACAGGTTGTGGATTCAATTCTTGGTCACGGCACATACCTAGGTTTGATCCACGGTCAGAAAGCGTATGGAAGGCAATCAACAGATGTTTCTCTCTCACATCAAATATTTCTCTCTCACCATTCCTCTCTTTAAAATCAATTTTTAAAAAATCATATCCCCGGATGGGTTAAAATAATTTTTTTAAATAATAAGGGTTCCTATTCTGGGGTCTACTGAACTTCAGAACACCTGGGACCCCTTTAAAATTAAGTGCACAATTTTGTACACGTGTTACCTACGTGTTGTTTTTGCCTGCCCGGCACATCCCTGCCTTCTCTTTCTGGTTAACCATACACACCTTCCTTTGGAGAGCTGGCCTTCCTGGATTCCACAGGGTTCTGATGGCCTTTAAGTCCAAGAACTCCTATTGGCTGCATATGTGACAAAGGCCTGGCCAGTCATGGTTCTCTACTCCTCCCTTAACCAGTGATTGGCTTGAGAGGTGGACACATGACCCAAGGAGGGCCAATCAGGACCTTTCTCTGAAATTTCCTCTAGGTGACTGGGAATGAAAAGCTCTCATTTATCTACTGCCTAGACAAAAATGATTAAACCTGAAGCTGTTTGTAATAGCTCTTCAACATAAGTCTTTCCTAGATTTTTGTCCTCGAAAAGCCTGCCTTTGGGCACAATGAAGTACCCACAAGACACACACTGAACTACTTACTATTAGGAGAGAAGTAAGGTGAGCAGCTCAGCAACATCATTTAGTCCTTGGGGCTGTCTCCTCCTACCCTCCTCTTCCGAGCGACACAAGAACACGTCTTTTAGCTTGGAGCTGGGTTTCTGACTCTCAGTGCCGAAGCCCCAACTAATAAAGAGTGTACCCTCATATGCTCTTTATTAGATGTGCCAGTTACTAGAGGGAAATGCATCACTCATATTCTTAAAGGGGTTTATGGTCTTAAAAGGGTTCAGAGCCTTCCATGGTAGAGGCTTTGGAGTCAGGCCGATCTGGGTTTGACCCTTGGCTTCATCATTTACAAGACGTGTGGACATCAGCAAATTAACTCCTTTGCGCATGTTTGTGTCCAGTCAATGGAGACAATACCCATCTCAAAACGTGGCGATGTTTATCACCTAGCCTGGTATACAAAAGCGAAACAGTCACTAGTATTCCAAGTTCAGTGCTTTCTCCCAATGACTAACAGAGGGAAAACTGCAAAAAGAACCAGGGGCACATATAACCCCTGGGGGGAATTCCACTGGGGGAAATTCCACTCAGAAGGCCACAATCCGCCTCCATAATGGTATCGGCAATGCATTCACTCACAGGGCCTTCCGTCTCTCAATAGCCATCAAGGGACAGAGCTCAGAGGTTCAACCTCCAAGGTCTCAGGGGGACTTGGGCCAACCCTGGGAGTTCTCCTAGCCAGGCACTGCCTTCCACATAAGAACCTGTGAATGGCAGAGTGGTTTCCCACAGAGGCGGCCTGTGGGGAGCGACATCGCCTCTTACTGAACACCTGTACTAGGTGACGCCAGAGCAGTTTTGAAGGAATTCCTATGCTAGGAAGGAAGAGGCGGAAAGGGCCGTGAAGGGCTACTGGGATCCGTGACCCGTGGTTCTCAGAAAAATCGAGAGCATTTCCCTCAGCCTTTAAACTGCCTATGGGCCCAACTGAGAGCATCCCAGGGCTCTCAGGGAGTCTCTCTTTTAAGCTACCTTTTAAAATTTCTGCATCTACTAGCTTTTCTGTCACTGTGCCTCCAACCACCTCCTGGTTTCTTTCCTAGGCTCACGGCTTTTAGAGGTTTTCTTTGCCATCTGTTTCACTCTTCTCTGGTATTTCCATCCTCCAGTCTGTGTCTCATCTTTTTCAGTCCATCCTGCTCACCACCCATGTCTCTGTTCCCTTTCTCCGCCTCTGGTCCCATCTCACTTCATTTGTCTTGATTCTCTCCCCCGGTTTGTATTTTTCAGCCTGATTTTTTTTTCCTGTCAAGTTCAACTGCTTTTTTTTTTATTTGATGACCTCTTACTTATCCTCTTGAGTACTCCATTTAACTTTCTCATTTTGTTTGGATCTTTAAAAATATATATTTATTTATCATTAGAGGGGAAGGGAAGGTGAGAGGGAGAGAAACATCAATGCATGGTTGCCTCTCCTGCGTCCCCCACTGGGAACTGGCCTGCAACCCAGGCAATGTGCCCCGACCAGGAATCAAACTGCAATCCTTTGGCTGGCAGGCCTGCACTCAATCCAGCGAGCCACACCAGCCAGGGCTGGATCTTTTTTTTGGGATGACTTTTATCTCTCTCCAGTTCTCCTTCTCCATCACTCTCTTCCTCTACCATGAGTCTCTTCATCTCACCCCATTTCTCTATCTAATATCTTGTCTCGAATAATAGGTCGAATAACAGCTGCCCTGCTCAAGCGTCTCAGTTGGTTGGAGCACCATCCCTCACACCAAAAGGTTGGGGGTTCGATCCCAGGTCAGGGCACACACCTAAACTGCAGGTTCAATCCCTGGTTGGCGTGCATTTGAGAGGCAAGCAATTGAACATTTTTTTCTTGTTCTTAAATCAATAAATATATCCTCAGAGGAGGATTTTTTTAAAGACTAAAAACAGCTTTTACTTAGTGCTTACTCACGTTATCAGCTCCTATTCTAAACCACTTATATACATGGATATGCACACATATACATATATACATACATTCTTCGCACAACCTTGAAAAGGCGCTATTATGTTACTGAACCACACAGAGAATAAAGAACAAGTGGCAGGTGAGAAATGCAAATCTAGGGAATCAGGTTTCCCTTACTCCTCCTCTGTCTCTATCTTTCAACGTGATTCTCCACTGCCTGGCTTTATTCCTCCATTTTTGAATTTCACAGTCTTTTCAGTTCTAAGACTCCATTTCTCCACACTCAGGACTATTCCACGTGTCTGCCTTTACCTCCCATTTCCTGTCCCCCTCACTCCATTCTCGTCTCCTGTTTTCTTTCCCTCAATCCCACTTACGCCAGCTTTTGTCTGGTTCTCTCTAGTTCACTGTCCCCGTCTTTCTATGAGTAGTGGTCTCTCCTCATGATTCAGTCTTTCGTTCCCCTACTTAAAGCGTCCTCCTCGGTCTATTTCCGTTTGTTAGTTTCCGCTATGGTCTTTCCCTCCACCTCCCAAGTTCCCGGTTCGACCACATTTCTCTCGTAAGCTCCGTGAGCCTCTCTCGATGGCACCCATCCAGTTCTTGCCCTCCATCTCTGCAGTTCTCGGCTTCCCTCCTCCCTAAACCTCCCTGTCTGTTTCTCGCAGCTTCCCACGCCTCCATTTCTTTCCGTCTAGGCCTCTCAGTCCAAATTCTCTCAGGTTCTCCACCTGTACCCACTTTTTGCGGACCCTCAGCCTCCTTCAATACATTTTCTCATCTCGGGACCGCCCTCCAATCCCTCAGCTCGCGCCCAAGCTACGCGACACTGGACACTACTCCGGCCGCCGCCGCCACAGACCCACACAGCCGCCCCACCCCCCTCACCTCCAACACCAAGGCGAAAACTTGAACTTCCGGTCTCAGTGCCCTTCACGCGCGCGAAGCCGGTTCTGCGCCTGCGCGCGCCATCCCGCTCTGCGCCTGCGCCTGCCCCGCCTCGCATCACGCCGAGCCCAGGTTGGCGCAGCGTCCTCTAGGGGCCAGTGGAGGCGCTGCGGGCTCTGCAAAGGAGACGTGCTCTGTGACTGTCCCCTGAACAACCACTTGCACTTCGGGATGGCCTGGACCCTAGGGTTTTAACTCAACGGGGGAGGTGGCGCGACGCCAGACACTATTAAAACACCCCGAAGATTTATTCATTATAATTAGTAATGCATAATTACCTTACCAACTCACTAATAAGCCAACTCAACTCCCCAGCTCCCTGAAGCCAGAGGCGTTTCTCCAGAACACAAGACGCTCCAGATTTAGCTTCCACCGCAGGGATCAGATAGTCGGTGTTTGTTGAATGAATAACTAACCGAGAAAAGTGAGTCCTCTTTAGTCCTACAGGTTCCAGTCATGTAGGACTACATGCCGCGGGCCAGACTGAGCCTCAGTTTCCCGATTTATAACATGAAGATAAGACCTGCTTTTTAAGATTGTTGACAAAATAGACTAATAACCGTACATGAGGAACGTAAACTTTTTTCACTACCGCACATATAGGTGCTTGATCAATGTTAGATTTTTACTGTAAGATAATATTGCCATTCAGAAGGTAGGTACAGCCTTCCGTTCTGGAGTCAGATTTAGGCGCTGGGGCTGCTTCAGAAAACAGAAAACAGATCACGTTCCTGCGCCCGTGGAGTTCACATTTTCATTGGGAGACAGACGCACATCCAAGTAAAGACACTGTCAGGCAGTCCTGCCTTCTGTGAGAGCAAAACAAAGCAGGAGGGGGATGGGGAGCCATGCCATTTTCAGTGTCGTGGTAGGAGATACCCAGAAAGTAGCATTTGAGCAGAGAGCCGAAAAAAGAAAGGTGGGAAACCCTAGGGGTCCTTATGGGAGGGATTTCTAGGTAGAGGAAACAGCAAATGCGAAAGGTGAAATGGCAAAGGCTGAGACTCGCTGGGTTTCAGGACCAGCCACCAGGCTTGTGTGGCTGGAGTGAAGGTGGGGGAAGAGCTGGGAATGACGGGAAACGGGTCCTACATCCTGGCCAGGACTTTGGCCTCTAATACGTGGGAGGTGAAAGCCCTGGGAGGAATGTGAGCAGAGGAGGAACATGAGACGTGATCTGACAGCTATTTCATCAGAATCCTCTGGCTCCTCCATTGGGAGCAGACCCTAGGGAGCCAGGATGAGAATATGGGACCACAGGGGAGGATGCTGGGCTAGGTGAGAGACTGGGGTGGCTGGACAAGGACCATGGCAGGGAAGGTGGAGGGAAGTGGTAGGGTTCTGAAGATATTTTAAGGCAGAGCCTGGAGGGATTGGCTGGCTAATGGATTAGCCATGGAATGTGAAAGAAAAGTGAGGCATTGAGGATGACCCCAGAGGTTTTGGCCTCAGTGCCTGGAGATAGGGAATTGCCATCAACTGAGATCCGGGAGACGCAGGAAGGGGGTCAAGAAAGAAAAAAAAAAAACTAGCGATTCCATTTTCATCATATTCAGATGCGGTTGTGTATTGGACATCGAGTTGCACGTCAAGTGGGAAGCTGGGTGTGTTGAAATCAAACAACAAACAGAGACCAAGCTTGCAAATTCCCGGAGCAGAAATAACCAGTTTAGTCCTACAAAGCTAAATTGAGCTTCTTTCGCAAGACTAACCTGATTTGAATCACTTCTTGCTCACGCATCCGGATATCATGAGCAAAACCTGAACTATTTCCCAAGGTAGGCATGAGGTAACCACTGACCAATTTACCATTATTTTTAAAAAATTCTGCTCTGGCTGCTGCAGCCCAGTGGGTTGAGTGCCAGAATGAAAACCAAAGGGTCACCAGTTCCACCCCAGGGAGGGCACATGCCTGGGCTGCAGGCCAGGTCCCTGGTGGGGGGCACGCAACCACATACTGGTGTATCTCTCCCTCCCTTTTTCCCTCCCGCCCCCTCTCTCTAAAACCCACTAATTAATTAAAAAACAAAAAATGTGGGGATTGAGGCTGAGAGGGAAAGTGCTTTCCCAGCCCCAGGCAGTTCCTCTTAAAGGGCCCACTCACAGACTGACTTGGACTCACTCCCTCCAAGCTCCAGCTCTGCGGAAGCAGTTCGAAGAGCCCCAGGGACACAAGGGGAGGAACCGAAATTGTCTGGCTTCACTGCAAGGGCTGGAAGGGCAGGTCCCTCCCAAACAGAAGTTCTGGCAGAGGCCATTGTACCTTTGCTGAGCCCTCTCCACACAGAATGGGCAGGCAGGCGCCATAACTGAGCCTCCATCACTTGGCTCACAGGGTTTACCGGCCCAGCCCTGGTGATTCCCTGAGACTCCTCCCCACCCTTGTGAGCCCACCCAAGCAGTTTCCAGTGGCTTTTCCATACAAATGACTTCCCTTGGCTCATGCTTCCGACTTTCCTAAGATCTCTCAAACGAGCACCATCTGGCCCCAGTACGTCCCGTCCCGTAGCTCTTACGAAGTGGCCCCAGGCCTGGAACGTGGCAGCCAGCCTTGGTTTACAGCTTGGCCTCACCTGGGCACCTCCAGGCCCAGAGCGAGTAGTAGCCAACTGCAGATCCATCTAGTAGATGCAGAGTTCAAAACACCGTTAAAAGGAAGCTCAGCTTAGTGAAAACTTCTAGAGCATAAAAAACAGGGACATGAGCCCTGGCTGGTGTAGCTCAGTGGATTGAGCGCAGGCCTGCGAACCACAAGATCGGCGGTTGAATTCCCAGTCAGGGCACTTCCTGGGTTGCAGGCCAGTTCCCAGCACAGCAGGGGATGCATGAGAAGCAACCACACTGATGTTTCTCCTCTAAAGATAAATAAAATCTTTTTAGAAATCAATTTTTTAATAAACAAATGACAGATTGCATATGAAAAGCAACCAATCGATGTTTCTCTGTCATATCAATGTTTCTCTCCTCTTTCTCCCTCCCTTCCTTTCTCTCTAAAAATCAAAAGTAAAATAAAATACTTGCCCCTGGCTGGTGTGGCTCAGTGGATTGAGCACCGGCCTGCAAAGCAAAGGGTCACTGGTTCAACTCCCAGTCAGGGCACATGCCCCAGCTACAGTCCAGGTCCCCTGTTGGGGGCGTGCAAAAGGCAACTACACGTTGATGTTTCTCTCCCTCTCTCTCTCTCTTCCCCTTTCTCTAAAACTAAGTAAATAAAATCTTTAAAATAAAATAAAAAAATTTTTAAAGATCTGAACAGGTGCAATTCTATAGCAGCCCTGCCTAACAGAACTTTCTATGATGAAGGAAATATTCTGTATCTGCTCCACCCAGTAGGGTCACCACCAGACATGTAGCTACTGAGCCCTTGATCTGTGGCTGCTGCAGCTGAGGACTAAATTTTTCACTTTAATTCATTGGGTTAATTTGAACTTGACTGGTCATGGACAGCTAGTGGTTACCAGACTTGGCACCACAGATCAGCAGAGTTTTCCAGGCAGTGAGCTGCTGGCAGCAGCTTGAGAAAAAGCCCAGCAGTGGGGAAATAACATGGCCCAGAGGGTCTGTATGAGTTTCCTGTGGCTGCTGTAACAAGTTGCCACAATCTTACTGACCTAAAACAACACAAATTTATTCCATTAGAACGTGGAAGGTCAGAAGTCTGAAGCCAAGGCATCAGCGAGCCTGCGTTCTTTCTGGGGCTTTGGAGACAAACCGTTCCCCTGCCTCTTCCAGCTTCTGGAGGCTGCCGGCAACTCCCTGGCTCCCCGCCCCTCCCTCATGTCCCTCTGACGCCCACTTCCATTGCCACACCTCTTGCTGCTGACCCTGAACCTCCTGCCTCCTTCTAAGGAGCACCCTTGTGGAACACTGAGCCCACCAGGATAATCCAGGATTACGTCCCCTTCTCAAGATCCCGAACTCGATCACATCTGCAAAGTCCCTTGTGTCCTGCAAGGCCACGTGTTTGCAAGTTTGGGGATTAGGACGTGGAAGTCTTTGGGGGCCATAATTCCGGCTGCTGCAGGGTCCAAGCACCCAGAATAGGAGTGTGGCCCCCAGTAGAGAGAGGTGTTTAATACCAAGCTCTGGAGCTTGGGTGTTATCTTTCCTTCAAAACTGATCCATAACCTGTCACCTTCTCACCAGCCATGCCGCTGTCACCCTGACTCAAGTCACCATCCCCTCTTGCACCTCACTGCCCTCTCCTCTCCGCCATAGTCAGTTTCCACCAGGGCCCAGAGGGGTCCCATTAAAATCTAAGTCAAATCAGGACCCTCCTCTGCTCGGAATGGGGTTTGCCTGATTCAGAAAACACACACACACACACAAAAAACAAATTTGAATCTCAGATCCACAACAATATTTTAGTTTAACGATGGGTCAAACATTGCATGGGCCTTACTCAGGCTACAAAGATCTTTGTGGTTATGGTATATCTGAAGTTCAAAGTTAATCGGGTGCTTTGTATTTCACCTGGTCTCAGTAGCTCAGGACACCGCCATAGATCCCCAAACACCTTGCTATGGACTAGAAGGCTTTCCAAGTTTGTCCCCCCAAACCAGCCCCGCACCTCTCTCGCTTCCTCTCACACCACTCTCCCTCTTGCTCTCTCTGCTCCATCCACACTGGCCTCTTCATGATCCTTTGGAGTATGCCAAGCACATTCTGCCTCAGGGCCTTTGCATGTGCTGTGCTCTCTGCCTGAAATGCTTTTCTCCAGACTTAAACATGCCTCCTGTCTCCCTTCAGCAGACCTTGCCTCAAATCTCACTTTACCGCAGGGGCACATTCCCTATTTCTTCATTTCTTTGGTTATTGTCTGTCTTCTTCTACAAGAATGTCAGCTTCCCAAGGGCAGGGATTGGTGTCTGTTTTGGTCACTGCTACAGCCCAGTCCCTAGAATAGGGCTTTGCACATAGCAGGTACATAATGAATGTTTGTTGAGTGAATAACGGAATAAATGACAGTATCATCCAGGCCCTGGATCTCCCTGTGCCTGAGGCCAGATTTGCGACATGGGATAGGAGGATGGAAACTGGTTTTCCTCTGGACTATACCTCCATCTCTGAGACCAGGTCGTGGCTGGTGGACTTCTTGCTGACCACGGTTTCATCCTGGCTCCATGAATCCTTTAGGGCCCAGCGACACGTGGCTGGCAACGACCGGCAAAGCTGAGCCCGCCCGAAATACAGGAAGAGCATGGGATTGAGGCAGCTGTGAGCAAGGGCAAGGCCCACAACCAGGGGCTCGGCCCGCAGGGCCCGGGCCAGGAGCGTGGAGTGTGGAGCCGCCGCGGTGAGTACCAGCCTCAGAATGTGGTAGGGGGCCCAGCAGACAAAAAAGCCCACCACAACGGCCGTGACCAGTGGCCAGCAGCGCGGGGCTGCACGGCACAGGAGGGCACTGTGGCAGCCGGCCACGACCACCAGCGGCCCCAGGAAGCCAAAAATAAACCGGGCGGTGGTCACGGTGATCTCAGCCGTGGCCGAGCCGCCATAGTCCACCACGCACTCCAGCCGGGGCGGGAAAAACTCCTGGTGCAGGCGGCGGTGCACGGCTGAGGGCACGGTCAGCAGCAAGGCCAAGGACCAGGCCGCCGCACAGGCCACCTGCACCCGGCACGCCCTCTGGGCCACAGCCCAGCTGGTGGGCCTGAGGGCCAGCAGGCAGAGGTCCGCGCTGAGGGCAGCCAGGAGCAGGACACTGGTGTACATGGACAGCAGGATGACTGAGGGCAGGGCCCGGCAGCCCACTGCCCCGTAGGGCCACTGGCCTCCCTGGGCGAGGGGCACGGACAGGACCGGCAGGGACACACAGCAGAGCAGATCCGCCACGGCCAGGTGAAGGAACCAGGTGGCGCCCACCCTCTGCCGGGCCTCCTTCCAGGTCACCCAGGCCAGCACGGCGTTGCCCGGCACCCCGACCAGGAAGACTGCGGCGTACAGCAAGAGGGAGGCCACGCGGAGCGGCTCCACGGAGACACAGGTGCCGTCATCGCAGTCCACAGGGAAATCCAAAGCATCGCCGTAGTGCCCATACTCGTAGACGAGAGAAGTGTTCTCCATCCTGGCCCCGGATACCTGGACGGGAGGCAAAAGCCAGGAAACCTCAGTGATGAAAACCCTTGGGCCCTGGGGATGCTCCGTGCAGACACTCCAGCCCCTCAGTATTTTAGAAATGGAGGCCCCGGCTAGTGTGGCTCAGTGGACTGAGCGCTGGCCTGCAAACCGCAAGGTCACCAGTGCGAGTCCCAGTCAGGGTACATGCCTTGGTTGTGGGCCAGGTCCCCAGTTGGGAGCATGAGAGAGGCGACTAATTGATGTTTCTCTCCCTCTCTCTCTCTCCATTTCCCTGTCTCTGAAAATACATAAATAAAATATTCTTAAAAAGAAAGACACTGGGAGGCTCTGGCTGGTGTAGCTCAGTGGATTGAGCTCGGGCTTGCGAACCAAACAACCGCGGTTGGATTCCCAGTCAGGGCACAAGCCTGGGTTGCAGGCCAGTTCCCAGCAGGGGACGCAGGAGAGGCAACCACACATTGATATTTCTCTCCCTCTCTCCTTCCCTTCCCCTCTAAAGATAAATAAAATCTCTAAAAAAGAGATTATCATTTAAAAAAAAAAAGACACCGGGATACGACAACATTAGAACCGCAGCGTGTTCGAGTATTGGAATTCTAGAAATACCATTGGTTCTAGCTCGTTGGCATCTTGGAATTCTAGAATATTCCAGCCTAGAACCCCAGTTACAATACTGGAATTCTAGACTGGGAGTGTCAGAACATCAGCTGGGCTCATTCCAAAATTCTAACACGTGACAGTGTTAGAACCCCAGTTTGGGAGTATCGTGGAATTCTGGAATGTTACAATGCCGGGACGCGATCGTGAGTCGAGACCTTGGAATCCAACTCGTGAGACTATCAGAGCCCTGGCCACTGGCCCTTTGGAATTCCAGAGCAGCCCTGCCCGCCCTGGGGAACTGCCCACGCTGGTGGGCATGGTCTGCATCTGTGCCTGCCACTGCGGCCACTGAGCACTTGAAATTGGGCCTGGACAACTGAGAAACTAAACTTGCCCTTGTTCATTAGTTTTCATTAAGTTAAATAGCTACTCGGGGTTAGTGGCTGCCTTACTGGACAATGAAGTTCTGGAACACTGACAGGTTAGAACACGCACCTGTTAGCAACACAGAACTGCAGATTTTAAACTACTGGAATCCCCCTGGCTGGTGTGGCTCAGTGGATTGAGTGTGGGCCTGTGAAGCAAAGGGTCACCAGTTCGATTCCCAGTCAGGGCACATGCCTCGGTTGCAGGCCAGGTCCCCAGCGGAGGACACATGAGAGGCAACCACACACTGATGTTTCTCTTCCACTCTCTCCTTCCCTTCCTCTCTGTCTAAAAATAAATCAATAAATAAAAAATAAAAATAAACTACTGGGATCCCTGGCCAGGTAGCTCAGCCGGTTAGAGCATCCTCACAATATGCCAAGGTTGTGGGTTCAATCCCCCATCAAGGTGCGTACAAGAATCGGCCGATAAATGCACAAATTAGAGAACAACAAACTGAGGTTTCTCTTTCTTGCTCTCTAAGAATCTTAATATCCATCAAGAGAGAGAAAGTTTGATATGTATTCACAGCACAAGTATATGGCTTGATTCTTTTCTTTAAAATTTCCATTTATTTCTTTCTAGAGGTGGGAATGGGGGGTGGAAAGAAAGGGGAAGAAACATTGATCGGTTGCTTCTCCCAAGCCCCCAACTGGGGACCTGGCCAGCAGCCCAGGCCTGTGCCCTGCCCAGGGACCAAACTGGAGACTTTTAGGTTAGCAGGCCAGCACTCAACCCACTGAGCCACACCGGCCAGGGCTTACTTGGTTCTTTTGAATCTTGGTGCAACGGAAACAAAACTCTGTAGCAATTTTCTCATCTTTTTAAAAACCTGTGTGTGCTAGAATGCAGGACTTTATCTTTTATTCGCGTGAAACGGGAGGGATGGGAGGGTACCGGGCAGAGAAGCGACTCGATTGATCGCAGCAGTAACTATTGTTGTCGGTGTGATTATTAATATATTTTTACCCTCACCCGAACACATCCTTTCTTCATTGCTTTTAGAGCGAGAGGAAGGGAGAGAGAGATAGAGAGAGAGAGAGAGAGAGAAACCGAGAAGTTGCCTTCCTGTACACATCCCAACTGGGGAATCGAACCCACAGCCCATGTATGTGCCCTGACTGGAAATCGAACCTTCGAACTTTGGTGCATGGGACGACGCTCCGACCAACCGCGCCACATCAGCCAGGGCTGACTATGAATATTATTATTAGAAGCCATCATTTATGAAGTCCTCCGCGTTACGTGCTGGGCACTGCTCCAAACACCTTTAAATATCTTATAGTATCTAATCCTTGTAACAACCCCCTGATCTTAACACCATTGCTATAGCCCACTCTGCAGACCAGGAAACTGAGGCACAGTGAAGTTAAGTAACTTACCTACGATCGCTCAGCTAAGCAAGTAACAGATCTGAGTTTCGAACTATGTTAGCCTTAGGTACAGCTCCAGGCCCTAGAATATGATCATCCAAAAAAATCTTAGATCCGGGAGACAGTGCAGCCAGGGGCGCTGAGCCCCCCACCAGGTTCTGTGACTTGATTTCGGTTTAGCTTGTCTTGCTCTTGATTTCCTTGTCTGAGAACTGACAGCCACCCAGGTGAACCTTGGCCCTCGCCAGTTTGGGGAGGGCCTTGGCACAGAGCTGGGGCTCAGGAGAGGAAGGCGAGTCAGAACCGCCCAACCCCAAGGCTCTGCGGACTCCAGAGGCCGGCTTCGCCCCGCCCCCCCCCCCCCCCCCGCAGAGCTCCGGCCAGGGTTGCTGGGCAACAGGAAAGGCAGAGGGGAAGTTGGGGCAACGGCCTCTCCCCTACTGGCTTGGACACTGGCTTGGACACTGGCTTGGGGTGGATTCAAAGCTAAGTAGCCCCTTTGTGTGTATCTGTCTGAAGTCTGGCACTCTGTTTTCATATTATTTTTATTTATGTATTCATTTTTAATATTTTATTTATTTATTTTTAGGGAGAGGGGAAGGGAAGGAGAAAGAGTGGGAGAGAAACATCAATGTGTGGTTGCCTCTCATGTGCCCCCTACTGGGGACCTGGCCTGCAACCCAGGCATGTGCCCTGACTAGGAATCGAACCCATGACCCTTTGCTTCACAGGCCCGTGCTCAATCCACTGAGCTACACCAGCCAAGGCTATTTATTTATTTTTAATGTAGTGACTTGAGAAAGAGAGAGAGAGAAGCATCCATTTGTTGCTCCAGTTACGCACTCACTGGTTGCTTCTTGCAGGCGCCCTGACCAGAGGGGATCAGACCTCCAATCTTGGGGTATCGGGAGGATGCTAAAACCGAGTATCCAGCCAGGGCTGTTTTCGTATTATTCTCATCACTAGAGTGAAAATGTGCGAGGGCTTTAAAAATTCAAACCCTGCCCTGCAGCTGGTAAGGCTCAGTGGCTTGAGTGGCGGTGCCCTGTGAACTGCAAGGTCGCACCTTCCATTCCCAGTCAGGGCACGTGCCTGGATTGCGGGCCAGGTCCCCCAGTGCGGGCATGTGATCGGCAGCCTAGGGATCCGATGCTTTGTCAACATTTCTCTCCCTCATGGTGAGCATTAGTCATCAGAGTGTCAGAATCTGTCACCACGGCCTGCTCTCTGGGTGTGTCCTCTCTCCCCACTTTCCCCAGGTCTCAGCAATTAAAATTCGGGAACTACACTGGCTGGTGTAGCTCACTGGATTGAGTGCAGGCCTGCAAACCAAACAACCGCAGTTCGACTCCCAGTCAGGGTATATGCCTGGGTTGCAGGCCAGTTCCCAGCAGGGGCCACGTGAGAAGCAACCATACATTGATATTTCTCTCTCTCTCCTTCCCTTCCCCTCTAAAGTTAAATAAGTAAAATAAAAAAAACTATTTAAAAAATTCAGTTCAAGCCAGGCGGCCTCTGGCTGTTCTTTCCCTCTTCATATCTCAGACAGAAATGGGGACATCCCACACCCCCCGCGTCTTCCCTTCACCTCGTCCGCTCCGCACATCTTACGTTTGCTTCCCTCCCGTGCACGCCCCGCCCCCTGCCATCACGCCGGCTTCAAAATCGGCCCACATTCCCGGTGTGTCCTCCTTACGCACCGGCCTAAGACTAAAGGTCCCTTAATGATCATCGATGAGCCGCATTATTATTTTATACAATAAATTCTATCTGCAAAACATCTCAATCGTAACTACCGTGATTCGTATTTTATAACGACTTAAATAATAGATGACACGTACGGAGCACCCATTATGTGACGGGGGCAACCTGTATAATGACCCTGTGGAATAAGTGCCCACTGTGACCGTCCGGTCCCAGAATGGCAGGGTTGGGGCTGTCCTCCCCGCTTCCCAGAGACTCAGCTCTGCCCTGCTGTGTCAGGCATCGGGCACACAGCGGGTGCGTAGTTGATAATTGGCGAGTAAAAGAATGGAGAGGGAAACTGAGGCACAGAGACCCCCCAAGGGGTCACTCGGCTTTCTATCCGATCCTCACGGAGAAAGAGCTCGCGGCTGTTTGTCTGTCAGCCGGTCTGGCTGGAGCCGCTGCTCTGGGAAACCACGGGGCACAAACCGCCAAAGCTGGACGCACAAGAGAGACCGAAACACGCGCCCTGGGACGTTCGGCGGCCCCAGGCGGGGAAGCACCCCGGTGCTCACCCGCGGGAGCAGGAATAAACGCACCACGGGCTATGCACGCTGTGGAATGCTGTGTGGCCCTGAGAACCAACGTGGACGCGCGTCCTGTGGAGGGGAGAGAGCCAGACGCACGGGAGAACTGACTGGATGATCCCATTCACGGAAAGTTCAAAAAAGGGTGAGGGAGCCCTGACCGGTGTGACTCAGTGGGTTGGGCATCATCCCGCAAAGCAAGAGGTCGTGGGTTCAATACCCCGTGAGGGCACTGGCCTGGGTTCTGGGTGTGGTCCCTCACCGGGACATGTATGAGGCAACCGACTGATGTTTCTCTCTCACATTGATGTTCCTCTCCCTCACTTTCTCCCTTCCTTCCCCTTTCTCTCTAAAAAAAAACAAAAACAAAAAAAACCCACTTTTTTTTTATGAGCAAGAGAATTCTATGGGGGAGGGGGTAGTGACAGGAGTTGAGGACCACAGGAGACTCTAGGACCGGGGTCCTGCTATTTCTTAACCCCGGGTGCCAGCTACCTGGGGACACACAGAGCTGCCGGTCCCAACGTGTGTGGTTTTCTGTGTATGTGACACAGGAAAAGTTAAAGGGCCTTTCTTAAGTTGAAGGGCTGGTTCACGGGGCCATTTGGTGGCTTCTCCAGCTGGTGCAGGTTTGAGAGGGACTGTCCCCTGGACCCCTGAATGTGCCCCCCCCATTTGGGTCCTTTGCCACACTCTTCTGCTGGGCCGGCCAAGTCTAACTAAGGGACTGGGGTTCCGACGTGCATGCCAGTGATAGCGATTAAGATTCCATTGCTCAAATTCAAGTTCTGATGCCCAGATTCTGAAAAGAATCCATCTCCTAAACTGAGACTGTGAAATACCCGCCCGCCTTCCTTTTTTCTCCTTCCCTCCATCCTTACCGTCTCTTGCAGGAGGGTCTCCAGTTTAACCAAAGTGTCACCTGGGTGCTGGGGTCTCTCCGGAGTGTCTGGCGCCTGGTGGCTTCCTGGGAGTGTGTCCCTTTGGCCAGGACTCCTACAGGACATGGTAAATCTTCAGAACCGGGAAAAACAGGAGTGTCCTCTCCCACAGTGTGTTTGTCCTGTGTGACTCACACGTCCCCAAATTACTGGGCAGCAGATGAGGTCGGAGAGGGCTGGGCGGCCCGAGAGTGGACAGTGTCCTCAACCCCAGTCGGTGTCACCGGCTTCCCGGAAGCCAGACCTGCATCTCTGAGGCTTGGAGGTGTTGGCTGTCCCCACAAGGCCATCGGAGGTCTTCTGCACCAACCCCCAGCCTCTGAGTTCACGCCCTTCCTGTCTGCCCTGCACAGAGCCCCGAGGACACATAAGTGTTTGTCTTTACTCTCTTGTTCTGAGGGATAGTTCAGGGCCCTGTCTGTTAGGCATTGTGGATGGCAAACCAAGGCAGGGAAGGGGAGGAAGACGTGTCTCGCCCGTGAATTCAGCAGTCCTGGGCCTGGGCCACTAAGATGGCCATGGGTTCCGACGTCACAGAAACTCGGCGATAGCGCAGGCGGAGGGAGCCCTTGAAATGCTGCCTGCATCGTTCCCACCAGCGAGGGGAGAACACCTTCGACCCTGTGCATTCGCCCCAAAGTCTGGAGCGGGGAAGAGGAGGGGCAACCTAGAAGCTGGCTGCAAGCATAAAACCCCTGAAGCCCCAATAATGGGTCACTCACACTGGCCAGCTGCCTGCTTGCAGCTTCAAGCTCCAGTGTGTGTTCCATAAATAAACTTGTTGTCTCATTTCCACTATACGTATTGTCTCTCACCTGAATTCTTCTCTTGCAAGCAAGGCAAGAACTGAAGAGGGGGAATCCCCCTTACTCGGGTCTCCCCGGTAACGATGACCTCCAGAAAGAAAGCCAAGACTGCTGATTATAGAGTCCAAGTCCTCAGAGCCAGACAGAGCACAGCTAAGTCTTGTCTCCTCTGTGGGCCTCAGTCTTCCAACTTTGAAACCGGAAGATGTTGCCCTGGCCGGGTGGCTCAGCTGTTTGGAGGTTGCAGGTTTGATCCCCAGTCGGAGCACATACCTAGGTTTTGGGTTCTATCCCCGGCGGAGGCAGGTTCAAGAGGCAAGCGATCGATGTCTCTCTCACATCCATATTTCTCTCTCTCTCTCCCTTTCCCACTTGTCTCTCTAAAATCAGTAAACATATTCTTGGCTGGGGATTAAGATACAAGTAAACTGCAGACACACCTACTTCTCTCCACTGCTGAGTACCTAATAGTAACAATGAATACGTTCAGCACCAAGAGAGGGAATTCGGGGGACATGACAAAATGAGGGTCTCCACCCGGGCCAGTGGGTGCCCCCTGAGGGGACTGGGAAAAGGTCACTCTGATGTTGCAAAGGTACGTTGCAAAAAGCCAACAGACTGGCTTGCTTAAGGCAAAGACTGACCTTTGTCAAGGAACCTACCGGCCCAAGACATGAGTCTCACCCCAGAGGGGCTTTTAGTTAGGAATTTCTACCCTCGGGCCATCCTAGGTGGTTTCTTCCAGTCTCTGAGTTTGTACCGCCCCCACGCAGGCCCCCAAGGGCTGGTTAGGGTGAGGACCGACCCCAGGGTGGTCACAGTGCTTCGGAGGCTGAGGGCACAAGTTGATACATTTCTCTGGCTGTTGGGAGAATAAGAGCAGGCTGTTGGAGGAAGCTCTTTCTGACACAGGAGACTGGAAGTTGCTAGGTGACCTGGGGCGTTTCCAAGTCTTTCTCTGGGGGACCCTGTCCTGGCTGAGCCCGGGCCCCAAGACCCCCTGTGGAGACAACCATGCCCTCTCCCCCCCTTCCACGCCCACCCCCCTCCAGGAGGCCTCTTCTGTGGGAACCCTCTTTGGTCAGAAAAAGATAAGAATGGAAGAAGCTGAGGGGGAGGTCCCAGGGAACTTTTATCAGCTCAGACTTCCTTTGATCTGGTAAACTTAAAGATTGTTTACAGATTATTTGACCTCTTTTATTTTTTTGAAGATTTTATTTATTTATCTTTAGATAAGAAGGGAAGGGAGGGGGAAAGAGAGGGAGAGGAACGTGATCTGTGGTCGAATCTCACACACCCCTAACTGGGGACCTGGCCCACCCACAACCCAGGCATGTGCCCTGACTGGGAATCCAACCGGCGACCCTTTGGTTTGCAGCCCGCACTCAATCCACTGAGCTACACCAGCCAGGGCACAGATCATTTGATCTTAATAAACTCCTCAGCCACTGAATCTCAGGGCATGTGTTTCTCGGATTCTGGAAGATTAAAGCTTTCTGGTATCCCTGAAGCTGGGGGCCTGGGCCTCAGAGATGCCACCGGCTGAGACAGGGTCTCTGCCCATCGGCTCCTGGAGGACCTCCGAATGAGGACTCCCTAGAAAGCTGTGAAATTGACCCACGTGAAATTGACACGCAGCCGGTTCAATTCTGACAGCAAATCTGTAGCAACAGAAAGCAGGTTAATGCTTGCCAGGAGCTGGGGGCAGGGAGGGACCCCAGGCAGTGACTGCTTGACAGGTGTGTGGGAGGGTTACTTTGCGGGTGACAAGCGTGTCCTGGAACTAGACCGTGGTGAGGCTGACCGTAGGGTAAGTGGAGGCAGTCTGGCTTCCTCGCCCCGGTGTCTGGGTAGCTAAGGGGAGCAGAGTTCCCATCACCATGGAGGGGCCTGATAACCAGTGTTCTCATAGCCTTGACACTGGGTCCAATAAACCGTTCCCATAACATGAAGTGGGCTCGCATGTGCAGAATTAGGTTATGTTATATAAAGTTCCGGCATTTTCCCGGCTGTGTTCACCTCTAGTACTTAAACAGGTAGGGACTCCCTGCTGGGGGGATGACCATGAGAGACACGCCAGGGGACAGGTGCCACGCTAGGTGCCACGCCGGGGAGCAGGGACCATGACATGAGACATGCAGACAGACACGCAGCTGGCAGCGTGCGTGGCTCGCCCACCCGTGAATAAAGGCATGCCAGACATCCTGACGGCCCCATGTTTTTCCTTCTGCACGAATACCACGTGCCTGCCTGGCCTTGAAGGGTGGTGACGCACCCACCCAGTGCGGTGAATATTCTAAATGCCGTTGATGGTGAATTTTACGTTAGGCATGTTTGACAGTTTGCGAAAGCAATAAATACATGAAACTTTACACCACGCTCGCCAAAAGAGGATGAAGTTCTGCAGTTTCATGGAATTCTAGAAGCCCAAAAGGGTGACTGGTTAAGACAGGGAAAGCGCTTTTGAACCGGAACAATATATTTCTATGGGATGTTTGACTCGTTGAAAGGAATGTACGGGACGTACGCGTCAATTATAAAGTACAACCATTAAGTCGACATCCTTAAAACCGCCACCCGAGCCCTGGCTGGTGTAGCTCAGTGGATTGAGCGCGGGCCTGCGAACCAGACAAACGCAGTTCGATTCTCAGTCAGGGCACATACCAGGGTTGCAGGCTGGTTCCCTGCAGGCCAGTTCCCAGCAGGGGATGCATGAAAGGCAACCATACATTGATGTTTCTCTCCCTCTCTCCTTCCCTTCCCCTCTAAAGATAAAAAAATAAAATGTTAAAAAAAAAAAAAACCGCCACCCGCCTTAGAGTCCCCGAATTTCCAGATCAGGGGTCGGCGACCTTTTCAGTAAAGGAACAGAGAGTGTGTTTTAGAGTCTTGCAGGCCAGGAGGACACTCACAGTCTCTGTCACAACTACTCAACATTCCTGGTAGCATAGAGCAGCCACAGACTGCCTGGACATGGCAGTGTTTCAATAAAACTTTATTTAAAAAAAGAAACGGTGGGCCGGGGTTGACTCACGGGCAGGAATTTGGGGACCGCTGATCAAGGTCAAAGGCTCCTTCTCTGGAGGCTGGAGTGTTGGGTCCCGGGATCTCAGAAGGCTGGAGTCACAGGTTGTGTGACCAAAAAGACCCTGTAATGTTAGAGAATGACTATTTGAATCATGGGATTCTAGAATGTCACTCCAGAACCTCGGCATGTTAGGAGTACAGGGCTCCAGCTGTTCCGTGTTAGAATTTTGTAGAGGGTCTAAATTCTGAGGAATTCTGGCTCTGACCTGCCCCATGTGGCAGCCACTGGCCACGCGAGGCTACTGACCATTTGCAACGTGGCCAGTCTTCTTCCGTGAGAAGCTGCTGTGAGTGTAAAATACAGATTTCCAACACTTGGTGCAAAAAAAGAAAAATAAAAACCCCAGAATGTGAAATCTCGCAATAAAGTTATTTATACTGATGGAGCACCGGCCTGTGAACCAAAGGGTTGCTGGTTCGATTCCCAGTCAGGGCACATGCCTGGTTTGCGGGCCAGGTTCCCAGTAGGGGGTGTGAGAGAGGCAACTATACATTCATGTTTCCTTCCCTTTCTTTATCCCTCTGGTCCCCTCTCTAAAAAATTAATAAATAAATAAACACTTTTTAAAAGTTATTTATATTGAGCTCCAATTAAAATGATAATACTTGAAATATATTTGAGTTCATGAAATACGTCACCAAAACTAATCTCACTTCATTCTTTCTGTTCCTCTTTGCTTGTCCCTTGCCTAGATGTTGGAATTACATTCCTATCAGGTAGAGCTGGTCGGGAGGAACATCGCCCCGCCCCCCAAGGTCCTGGGGATGGGGCTGCGGAAGGTCACGTGGCACAGGCGTGGGGAGGAGGCCCCGACCAGGCCTGGGGGAGCCAGGTCTGAGCAACAGGTGGTGGGAACAGGAGACGTGGCTGGGGGCACACAGCTGACTCAGCCAAGCCCATCGGCTGCTTCCTTTCCCCACCACTTCCTCTTCCAACTTGTTGAACCAGCAGATTCCTAAGTCACAGATTTGGCAACTGCCTGGCCCTTTAGCCTACTTCCCTCCTGGACAGGACTGGTCAACACCAGGGAGAGGCTGAAGAGAAGCCAATCCCAGTGATTGGCCTCCAAGTGTTTCTAGAAGACTGTTGTGGGGGTTCCGCTCTTGGGGCAACATTTCCTTCCCAAATCAGGGTGCGGGAAAGATCGCACTGCCTGCAGCTCAGTCCCCAAACCAGGAAAGCCAGAGGATGGCCAGGGACACAGAGAGGGTGTGAGGGTGGGGAGATATAGGAAGAAGTCAGGGAGGACTTCCTGGAGGAGGCTGCGCCCTGAAGGACAATAGACTAGGGACAGGGATGGCCTTTTATAAATAGTCCAGGAGGCTGGGAGGCCAGGCAGGAGGAGGGGCAGGGACACGAGTGGACAGAGGACTTGGACCAGACAAGGAATGTGGTGGGAAGAGGGTGGCACCCAGCGTGGGAATACACGGGGAGGGAGAGGTTTAGGAGATGTGGAGCTAAGTTTGGGCGAGGTGAGCGGTTGGGGAAGCCACGCCCAGAAAAGCGCTATGATGGTATCAGGTGAAATTGCAAAACGGAGCAGCATGCTCGGTAGAGAGAGCTCCAGGAAGCCAACGTGTAAGGGCAGAGAAAGAAACTGCAGGGGCCGCAGGGAAGGATCAGGCAGAAAAAGAAATTGAGGGGGGCGCAGAGAGAGAGAGAACCCGCTAGGCCTGCAGCCAGCCTGGGCAGAGGGCAGCGGGAGAGATGTTGGCAGTCAAGGTAGAAGGAACACCCAGGATCTTCCCTGGGGTCCCAGGTGCCCCCCACCCAGGGAGCTGGGCACAGGTCTTCCCCTCGAACAACCTTTCTGGCCAGCGGGGTCTGCATAGCAACCAACACTTACTATCGAAAACCACACGCAGCCTCTTCTGGAAGCCCAGCAGAGCACCTTTACAGAAAAGTCGGGCCCAAGGCAGACATGACTGCGTGGAATCCGAAAGATCCTGGGCCGGCACCCCACACTGCAGGGCGTCCCCTCAACTCAAAGGGCTCTCACAGAGAGGGTGGGGGAGCCATCCCTACGCCGACCAATCCGGAAGCCACCAGCTCCCGAGCATGTGAAATGGGCCGGTCCGAAGTGAGGCGTACTCTGTGTGTTACACTCACACTCGGGATTTGGAAGGCTTGGCGTCATGGGACAGGGACCAGCCGCTAGCGGGTCTGCCTCAGGCCAGCCTATGGCGGGTGGTGGCTTCTTGACTTCCTGGAGGGAAGATCTCTCAACGCAAGTCCTGGGGATTGTGAGTGTGTTTTCATTAAAGCCGGGGCGGTGAAACAAAGGACAGATTAGGAGAGAGACTAGGCGAGGCTGCCTTGGCTTCCTACAAACTTTACTGGGAAGAAGTGAGCTAAGGCTGGGCTGCTGTTAGCGGACTTCGAAGTAACAGGCACAGAGAGAGAAGTGAACTAACGTCAGAGAAAAGGGGGCTTTGGGGACAGGTTCAGGGGGTTAGCCCAGAGCCAGCTGCCACTGCCCACTGCTCCCCTGGTTGCAAACTTCATGGGGACCCTTAGAGTTTAGGAGAAAGAAAAACATTCATGCTGGAGTCCTGTTTGGTGTGGCTCAGTGTGAAGCGAAGGGTCACAGGTTCGATTCCCAGGCAGGGCACATGCCTGGGTTGTGGTCCAGGTCCCCAGCTGGGGAGCGCATGAGAGGTACCCACATATTGCTGTTGCTCTCCCTCTCTTCCTCCCTCCCTTCCCCTCTCTCTAAACATAAATTTAAAAATCTTTTTTAAAAAAAGTTCATGCTGGAGAAAATGCATGGGTGTGCTCTAGAGTCTTTATCCTGAGGGTTTTTGTCTCTTTCCTCCAGGGGCGATTCTTGGGGGAGGCTTTCAATAGGATATTCATTAGCCTTCCAGGTGTGTTTTTAATACATTGATGCATCAAAATGAGCGGATGGGGGGTTGAGGTCATTCATTGGTCTGCTTTGCTGGTTTCCTTTTATCCTGGGTCTCTCTGGCTCTAACGGGGTTTTGTTCCCCTGACTTCATCTGCCCTTGGGTTTTGCTGGCACAGATGCCATTAACCGGGTCTCTCTGCTCTCTATTTTCCAGACCAGGGAGACGGAAGGTGTGTATTCTCTGGTCAGGGAGGGGAGGTATGAACAGTTTGCTCTCAAGTATCCCTGGTTAGGGCAGATGGGGTCTTGTGGTTCACTCACTGGCTGTAAGTTGCTCCAACTGCTTGGCCTTGTTTTATTTCCTGGTCTCAGTTTCTCCATTTCGCTTGCCCAGGAATCTTCCTAGCTATTTACTATCCTGCTTCATGGGTACCAAAAAAAAAGGTAGAAGATCTCATTAATAATTTTTTATACTAATTACATGTTGGAATTAAACTATTTTAGATATGTTGAGTTAAGCAAAATATATTATTGACTATATTATTATTGTTTTATACATTAAATATCACTATATAGCAATGTAAGTGTATCATATTAATAATATTAATATTACTTTTTAAATTAAATTAAATTTATTTATTTTTGGAGACAGGGGAAGGGAAGGGGAAAGAGTGGGAGAGAAACATCAGTGTGTGGTTGCTTCTCACATGTCCCCTACTGGGGACCTGGCCTGCAACCCAGGCATGTGTCCTGACTGGGAATCGAACTGGCAACCCTTTGCTTCACAGGCCCGTGCTCAATCCACTGAGCTACACCAGCCAGGGCTAATATTACTCTCTTAATATTACCTAAAATCAATATAATCAATACATTGACTATGTTAATTAATTTAATTATTGTAACCATTAATGTTATAGTTATATTAATACTTACATCAATTAATATTTATATATTATCGATATAGTTGTGATTATAACTACATAATTAGTTACATTATCATTTGCTAGTTATAGTTATAATTAACATAACATTAACATAACTAGTAATAGTTATATTGATTAATGCTATAGTTATTATTACAATTGATATTACTCTTCTATATTAATGCAAATACATTATGAACATGAATATAGTATTGTTATATATTTTCTATATTATATAGCATAACTCTCTATATTAAATTTTTGGCTTTTCTAGGCAATTTATTCCTTCCAGAGTCTCTCCTATAAAAAATAATCATATTGAATAAAGTCTTCACTCCCATGAGGGTCCACCACCACCTCGTGCCAGAATTTGCCCTCTAAAGTCTGTCCTCTGGCCCTGGCTGGTGTAGCTCAGTGGACTGAGCACAGGCCTGCCAACCACGCCATTGCGGTTCGATTCCCAGTCAGGGCACATGCCTGGGTTGCAGGCCAGTTCCCAGCAGGGGACCCATGAGAGGCAACCATACATTGATGTTTCTCTCCCTCTCTCCTTCCCTTCCCCTCTAAAGGTAAATAAATAAAATCTTTAAAAAATAAAATAAAATAAAATAAATCTGTCCTCTGATGCCGCGCACAGTGTGCTTTTTCCCCAAAAAGGACAACCTTTTATATTATGTTATATATATTCTTCAAAGAGAGACGTGAAGAGAAATAGCATATTTTATAAGTGATATAATGATATAGCTTCATATTACAGAATTATAAATAGTTATATAACTATATTTGTTAAATTAACAGCAATTGACTAAATATATTTAATATTTAATAAATGTATGATAATATATGGATCATCATACAATGCACATTTATATAATATACCACTAGTCATTGTGAATATAACATATTTATTTTACATCATTAGGTAATATATTACTCTATTTCATCTGTTTCACTTTCATTTTTTATTATTTATTTTTAGAGAGAAGGGAAGGGAGGGAGAAAGACAGGGAGAGAAACATGGATCGGTTGCTTCTCCCACGTGTCCCAGGCAGGACTGAGACTGGCAACCCAGGCAGAGGGGCGCCCTGGCCAGGAGTCCAACCAGAGGCCTCTCACTTTGCAGGGTGATGCCCAGTGAACTGAGCCGCACCGGTCAGGGCTCATCTGTTTCCTTTTATTTTTTTTAAATCCTTGCCTAAGGATATGTTTATTGATTTTAGAGAGAGAGGAAGGAAGAGAGAGATAGAGAGAGAGAGACACACACACACACACACACACGCCCCAGTGTAAGATAGAAACATCTCCTATAAACTCCCCAACCGGAAATCGAATCCCCAACCAGCTGAACCATCTGGCCAGGGCTCTTTTTAATTTTTTAACCTGGCTACTAGAAAATTTAAAAGCACTTCCCTGAATGGTATAGCTCAGTGGACTGAGCCTGGGCCTGCGAACCAAAGGGTTGCCGGTTCAATTCCCAGTCAGGGCACATGCCTGGGTTGCAGGCCAGGTCCCTAGTTGGGGAGCAGATGAGAGGCAACCACACATTGATGTTTCTCTCCTTCTCCTTCTTTTTCTCCTTCACTTCCCCTCTCTCTAAAAATAAATAAATAAAATCTTTAAAAAAAAGATTTTTTAAAAGATTTTATTTATTTATCTTTAGAGGGGAAGGGAAGAAGAGAGGGAGAGAAACATCCATGTATGGTTGCCTTCGTGCGTCCCCTGCTGGGAACTGGCCTGCAGGGAACCGGCCTGCAACCCAGGCATGTGCCCTGACTGGGAACCGAACTGCGATTGTCTGATTCGCAGGCCCGTGCCCAATCCACCGAGCCACACCAGCCAGAGCTAAAAAAAAGATTTTTAAGTACCTATGTGGCTGATATCGTATATATGTTGGCCAGTGCCGGTCTGCACACCATTTCTGGCAAATACACACACAAACACACAAATACACACTCACACACAACACTACCCAGAAATGTTTTAAAGTCAATTATTCATAACAACATTCCAACACTTATTTTCTTTGCATGATAAGGGGTGCAGAGTAGCTTTTTACAAAGCCAAACAGTTGCATGCCGTATGATTCCATGGACAGAACATTCCCCAAAGGGCAAAATTACAGACGTGACGGTGGATCCGGGTGGGGAGGTGTGCAGGGGTTCGGGTCCAGGCTGTGGAGGGCGGCGGTCGGTGGGCGTGGCTAGGGAAAGGGGTCACGTGGTGCCCGGCGGTGAAACTGTGCCGCACCTGCGTAGTTTGGGCGCGGGCATCCCGGTTGCGATTTCGTAAGGTCGTTTTGCAAGATGCTTCTACCGGTGAAATTAGGTCAAGAGGACACAGGACCCCTCTGTCTTAGACATACAGCTGCGCAGGAATCTATCAGGAGGGTTATAGGAAGTATTTTAATTTTTTCAAGTGCTAACAACAGTAGTTTACAAAATAAAAAGTCGAATTCCTCGGTGGCCCCATGGCCTGGAGGTACAGGAACAAGGATTCCCTTCCCTCCCTCGGCTTTCAAAATGCCTTCCTCCCGCTTGACTTTCTCCATAACCGCATACCACACTTTTACTTAACACTTTTTAAAACCCCATTTAAGTAACATTTTAACTTACTGTTTTTCTTGAAATCAACTCACTGACAAAAGCTTAGTAGGTCCACATACCTTTTCTTTGTCCTAAGCATGAATAACTTTAGAGATGCCAGTTAATATTTTTTCCAACTCTCCATAAAATAAATACAGAACCATTAAAACAATTATTTATTTATTGACTTTTTTTTGAGAGAGAGAGAGAGAAACATCAATTTGTTGTTCCACTTTCTGATGCATTCATTGGTTGTCTCTTGTATGAGCCCTGACTGGGGATCAAACTCATAACCTTGGTGCATCAGGAGGGTGCTCCAACCAACCAAAACTACCCGGCCAGGGCCCAATACACAACTATTTTTGAAAAGTTAGAATGCTTCCATTCCTCTGTATTCTACATCTTTGATGTATTTTCTTTATACCCTCTCCACCAGTGTAAACATGCAGCTCTCTTGGGGGTACCCTTTGGTATATCAGGGTCTGTTAGTTTTTCAAAGTCCCTGGATGAAGAGACAGATTGTGTGGCCCCGGAAAGGAGTATCTGTTGATCTTGGAAATGAGGAAGGATGCAGGAGAGTTCGCTCAAACTACACCAGCAACACCCAGGCCTGAGCTCAAGTAAGCAAGAGAGAATGGGCCAGAAGGAAGGCGGAGCAGCAGGCAGACCGTGGACCGGGAGGCGTCCCCTCACGAGGCCTACACCTTCTGGGCTGAGGTGTCCATCGTGGAGAGTGTGAAGGACTTGGACTCCCTGACTGCGGACTCCTCAGTCAGCACGTTCCGGATCCTGGCGGGCAGGGACTTGAGGAAGCGCGCGTGGAACCCCTGGGCGGCCACCACGTAGATGATGGGGTTGATGCAGCAGTTGATGTAAGCGATGGACACGCACAGAGCATCCAGACTGGACACCCGTTTGAAGATGTCGGTGCTGCTGTGTTGGAAGGCCATGATCATCCCCGTCACTTGGTAAGGCAGCCAGAAGACAAAGAAGCTGGTCACCACCGCCACCACCACCTTGAGTGTCTTGCGGGAGCGTGTGGCACTGCGGCTCCAAGCCCGAATTAGAAGGAAGGTGTAACAGACGGCCAGTGTGACTAGCGGGCCCAGGAAGCCCACGACCAGCCGGAAGGTAGCCACGACCTTCTCTTTCGGGCTATCTTTCTCACCGTAGTCAACGCCACACCTTTCCTTGTACGGGAAGTGACTCACGTGCACCTTGCGGAACAGGAAGGAGGGGATGCTCAGCACCAGCGCCAGGCTCCAGGCCACAGAGCAGGCCACCCAGGCCCAGTGGGTGGTTCTGTTGTTCTGGCACCAGATGGGATTAAACACCAGCAGAAAGCGATCGACGCTGATGGCGGTCAGAAGCAAGATGCTGCTGTACATGTTGACCAGGAAGAGAGAGGGGAAGATGTGGCAGGCAGCGCCGCCAAAAAGCCAGTGGTCATTCTTGATGATGGTCACAAAAAAGATGGGCACCGCCAGGCAGGAGAGCAGGTCAGCCAGCGCCAGGTTGAGAAACCAGATGGCGTTGGTGGTGCGCTTGGCCTCCGACCCCGTCACACAGACCACCAGGATGTTGCCGGGCACTCCCACCAGGAAGACGACCGAGAAGATCACCAGGGCTATTATTTGGGGGGGGCTCAGCCCCCGGTGGTGGGGAGAGTGATCCACGGGCACATTGGGGTCCAGGGTGATATAATCGTTATAATCGGTATAATTGTCCTGGTGGAATCAGAGAGGCAGGGAGAGTGTGAGTCTTGGCAGCCAGTCAGAGAGCCCACCCCCCCACACACAGACACACTTCTCTGAGCCTCAGGTTTCCGCCCCCCCCCCAGGGCAATGGGGGACCCCTGCGGGGGACTGCTGGGGGGCGGGGATCATACCACTTACGAAAATATAGGGAATGGCAGAAGGAAGGCTCGCTTGAGTGTGGTTGGTAGGGTAATAATATGGGTGTAATAATGTATAGTTTTGATTTGTTCACCCACACTGCCCCATGGGGTGCTCCAGTGGGACATTGTTACGTTACAGAAGGACGTGCTTCCGGTTTGATAACACACAGGGGCGTTATTTGTGCCGGACCCCTGTATTAAAACCCCTTTCATGCTGATTGGACTCCCTGCCACCTCCCCCATGAAGTCCCCAGGCTTCCCCACGACTCAGCGACCAACCGAATACAGCCTAAGCCTGCTGCAGGCTGTGGCCACACTGCATTGTCGTGGGTCAGCACCCAGGACATGCCGCTGCTTAGGTATTTTTACCATCGCCCAGAGGTTCAGACGGTATAATTAGACGGTTAGCTCCCGCCCCATGAGCACCCCCTTCCGCTGTCTTTCACCCACGGGGGCAGCTCTGCTCTGTGTGGGCGTGGCCACCTGGAAAAGGCGGTGGGGCGGCAGTGCCCACACGTACTGGGACACAAGGCTTAAGGGAGAGGGGAGAGCCGGGGCACTGAAAAACCAAGTCTGCAAGACAGATAATATCGCAATGCAATATATTTTTTTAAAGTCTTGGTGTCATTCTTTACTCTACTTTTAAAATATTTTATTGCCCTGACTGGTGTGGCTCAGGGGGTTGGGCATCATCCTGAAAACTGAATGGTTGCCAGTTCGATTCCCAGTCAGGCCACGTGCCTGGGTTGCGGGACTGGGTCCCCAGTAGGGGGCGCACAAGAGGCAACCACACATTGATGTTTTCCTCCCTCTCTTTCTCCCTCCTTTCCCCTCTCTCTAAAAAATGAATCAATAAAATAGTTTCTATTATTTACTTTTAAAGGTTTTATTGATTCATTTTTAGAGAGAGGGGAAGGGAGGGAGAAAGAGAGGCAGAGAAACATCCGGTGGTTGCCTCATACGCACCTGACTGGGGATCAGACCCACGACCCAGGCCTGTGCCTGGTAACAGAACCAGTAACCTTTTGGCTCACAGGACAATACCCACCCAACTGAGCCACACTGACCAGGACCGTATTGCAAAATTTTGAAGAATCAGAAACACTTATTCGCAAAGATGTACCTGTACCTATATGTTCGTTTACAATAGCCAAGCCGTGGAACCCACCCGGATGTCTTTCAACAGATGACTGGAGAAAGATGTGGTACGTATATAATGAAATCTGGCTCAGCCATCAAAAAAAAGATGAAGTATTGCCATTTGCAACAACAAGCGTGGACCTTGAGAGTATCAGGCTAAGTGAAGTCAGTCAGATAGAAAAGGACAAGAGCTGTATGATTTCACTTATATGCGGGATATAAAACAAAACAATAGAGCCCTGGCTGGTATAGCTCAGTGGATTGAGCGCGGGCTGCAAACCAAAGGATCACTGGTTTGATTCCCAGTCAGGGCATATGTCTGGGTTGCAGGCCAGATCCCGAATGGGGAACGTGGGAGAGGCAACCACACACTGATGTTTCTCTCCCTCTCTTTCTCCTCCCCTTCTCCCCTCTCTAAATAAATAAGTAAATAAATAAAATCTTTAAATTAAAAAAAAACGGAAAGGGAGGCGTTAAAAGAGATTTAGGGAGCATATCAACCAAAGGCAACAACATGCAGACCTCATTTGGATCCTGAGTGGAATAATTGACTGGAAAACAAGACAGGTTTGCAGACAACCTGGGAGATTTAAAAGCAGACTGGGCATTTGAGGATAGTAAGGAATCGGCGCTACTTTTATTAAGGGTGATACGGTATATTGTGCTTCTGGTTTTTTTTTAAAAGGACAGCAAAGGCCTTTGCAGGGGGAGATGCATAGCAGGTGGAACAGGAGACTTGGCTTTGCTTTAAAACCCTCCAGCCATAAAAAGAGGGAGGGAAAGAGGAAGGAAGAAGGGAGGGAGGGAGGGAGGGAGGAAACTCTACATGACTAAGAAGACAGATTGTTGACAGCTGTTGAAGCTGGGCGATAAGTACCCTCGGGGCTCAGAATATCATTTTCTCTCCTTTTGTATGTTTGAAATTTTCCAGTGAAAGAAGGAACAGAGAGGTCCCGAACACTTCCTCCCAGGCAGAGCTGCCGGGAACTGTCCCGGCCCAGAAAGGAAAAAGGTGCTGAGGGTGGCAGGTGGGCTGGAGAAAGCCTTATAGGCAAACCTGTGTCCCAGAGGCAGGGACGGGAATGATCCAAATAAGCAGCCGGTATTTAGTGAGCACCTACTATGTGCCAGGCATGCCATCCTGACCGTGACCCTAGAAGTACGTTTTATGAATATGCCCATTTCATTGATGGGGAAACAGAGGCACCAGAACATGCCTGTTCTGAGGCACGTAGATGGGAATTCAAACCTGTGTGGGGTGGGGTGCAAACCCTAGCAGGCTTTCCCTGCCCATCTCCAAGGGGGGCTGTGGACAGGGTAAGGACCCTTCAGGGGTGAGATCTGTGGGCTTTGAAGCTAGCCCATCCCTGAGGGCCACTTTGTCATAAACCCAAGGAAAGGAGACATAGAAAGAGAAATCATCGTTAGAGAAATATTCAACGTTGGAGGTGTAGCGCACCTAAATGTGTGGGCTGAGGTCGGTGTCCACTGGAACAGCCACCTCATCGATGAAAGACGTCAGGCACCTAGCACAGTGCCTGGCACACAGGAAGGCCCGGGAAACGGCAGCCAGCGCTATTATTATCGATCAATATTATGATTACCGAAGAACTGAGCTCTCTCTCTGAACCAATTTTTTTATTTCTGGTCCCTTTTCGTTACCGTGAAGTCGGCCAGACTGATCGTCACAGGTGCTTGCCAGTAAAACCACACCAGTGGTGAAATTAGTCGAGGGAGAAGGCCAGTGCTGGCTGATCAGGGGATGAGCAGGGTGTGGTGTATCTGCGTGGTGGAATATTATTCAGCCATGAAAAAGGAACGGCACACTGCTACAAGGTACAGCATGGCCAAGGCTCGGAAACCTTTGCCGAGTGAAGAAGCCAGACACAAAAGGTCCCATACTGTAGGACTTCATGAATAGGAAACATCCAGAAAGGCTAATCTATAGAGACCAGGGGGCAGGTTAGGGATTGCCAGGGGTGAAAGAAACGTGTACACTTGACAATGGCAAATTGCGTATTGGGTGAGTGTTGTCCAACTCAAAAATATGCCAGCGTCACCAAGACAAGGAAGGGGTGAAGGACTGGGTCCGATGAACGGGGACCACCGAGCCGGCAGCCTGGGGCGGGAGAAACAAATTCCCTCTTAAGGAAGTTATTCCGACCACTGGGCTCCTACAGTGGAGACGGGAAACACTGCGTCGTTGGACGTGAGCTTTCCTGAGGCACCATCTTCCCATTTCCTACTCTGGGACCCTCCCCCTCCAGGTGCCCATGTTCCAGGCATGAAAGGGTTAATGCCACCCCCAGCAGGGGCGCCCCCTGCTGGGGGTGGGGGCTGTGCAGGTTGTTACATATATTAAACTGAGGTCAGCACGGGTGTGATACAGCAGGCTAAGGGTTTCGCCATCGTGGAGGGCAGGATGCGTCAGACCCCAAACCCGGAGCCTCCCTGCACACCCACATTCGTCCTCCCCACTCTCAGCAGCGGAGGAAGCTCACTCAGCTCTTCCCTCTTGCTGAATGCAGAGAGAAGATGCTGATTCAAAACCACTGTGTGGTTTCCACTGAGGACCTTGCTGTTGACTCACAGACTCTGGCCATTACAGCATCGCTAGAGATGGGGCGTAACGCAAGTGCCCAGCAACAGGGGACTGTCTAAATGAACGATGACCCATCCAGGCAACCGAATACCAGGCAACTACCAAAAGAACAGGGAAGTTCATGCACTGATAAGAGCTTCAAGTCAGGGGTGTAAACCCCTGACATCAGCCTCGCGGGTGCCTTCAAAGGGCCGAATGTAACTTTAGGACTTGTATAAATGTAACCACTCCTTAACTAGGGGCAAGGAGCTCAGAGCTGCCCCCCCCACCCCCGCCCCCGGGGGAGACACAAGGGCTGGATAAAACAAGGTGGAGAGCAGACTCAGCCCTCGGGCCTTGCATTTGCCACTTTGTGAACCAGGCGAAATAGAAAAATGAAGGTACAGCGTGTAAATCTACCAACAAAAGAGGAAACTGTCTTCCTCTCTCTGCCCCTTTCTCCCCCCGCCTTCTACCATTCTGTCTGTGTGTCTGTGCCACCTAGCTCCGGAAGCAGACAGGGGACACCTGTAACTGTGGGCCCCCCTCCCCCTGGGGAAGGGGCAGGAGGGGCCGAGGGCAGGCATCTGGAAAGAGCTTTTCGAGGTATATGCTTTATTGGTCTTCTGTGTGCACTGCCCATTCCAAAAAACGGATGTGATATTACACAGAATCTATGGAAGGATCTATGGTTCAGCCCTGGCCTATAGCTCAGTGGGTTAGAGCGTCGCCCCGCTACACTAAGGTTGCAGGTTCGATCCCTGGTCAGTGCTCATACAAGAATCAACCAATGACTGCATATATGGGTGGAACATCAAACTGATGTTTCTCTTTCAAAACAAGTGGGGGGGGAGCAGGATTCGTGGTTCTACAATTCTAGGTAGGAGTCTCTGAGGCTGTTTCTTCATCACACAAAGGAGAAACTACCTCCGGGCCTTGCTCCGAGAACTGGGCATGCGCAATAGAGAGGCGGGTGCTGGGGAAATAAAACCACAGCGCTGCGCGGATGGAAATGCCCCAGACGCGCGCTGTCCGCGAGGGTGGCCTCCTCTGCGTGGCTGTGGAGTGCGTGAAACGTGGCCCACGCACCTGAGGAGCTGCACTTTTGATTTTTGTCATTTTAATGAAGTTTCAGTGGCTGCATCTTATGGCCCGTGACCCCTGTGCCAATCCGCGCAGGTCTGGGCGGTTTCTCGAACATCCCTAAGCGCCGGGCAGTGTTTTAAGCGCTTTCCGAGTGTTAGTTCTTGAATGGACTAAATACAGTATTTATATCACAATGACCAGAAGAGCAGGCACTGTTACCGTTCCTACCTCCCCAGGCCCAGGTTAGCGCCCTTGTCTGCCTCGTGGAAGAAAGGCCCCAGAATGGAAGCTGGAGAGAAGAGGTGGAGAGGTGAGGGACAGTGGCGTCTTGCACCAGGGTGGTGGCAGTGAGGACAGGCGAAGGAGGAGACAAAGCACAACTTACGAGGATACCAGTCATAGTCACCAAGCTCTGGTCCAAGTCCATTTTGGGTACTATCTCACTTAATCCGTGGAACAGCCCTCGGAGAGTTGTTGCTATGGCAACACCCATTTCGCAGGTGAGAAAACTGAGGCCACGGGGAGCTTAAGGCACCTTTCCAAGTCCTCCCAGTTGGCAGGTGGCAGAGAAGTTCTGAGAGTCGAACTCCAGCACCCTCTCTGAGTGGCTACCGGGCCTCAAGGGCGGTGGGAAGGGGAGGCACGCGTGGAAGGCAAGAAGCCACGAGGTCCGAGGGAGGGACCACAGGACACACCAAAAAATGAAAGAAGGTCAGCGAAGTTGAAGGGTGACCAAGAGGAGGTTGGAAGAGCCACAGGTGCCAGGTTAAAGAATGTGTGTTTTAATCAGAGTAATGGGGAGCCACAGATGGTCTTTGAGCTGCAGAGGGACTCGGTTATCCATCAGTTCTCAAAGATTCCCTCTGGCCGCTGTGAGTAGGTGAGACTGGAGGCGGGAGCGCCAGAGAGGAGGCCAGAGCAGAGATCTAGGCCTACTGTGTGAAGACCGGGTAGGGGACAGCCGAGAAGGGAAAGAGAAGCAGGAAGACTTCAGAGCACAGAGAAGAGCAGGACTTGGCCTGCTTCCTTGAGCACCTGTGGGCTGTTTCTGGAAGGATCCGCCGTAACCTGGTGTCCACAGTTAACTTGGGGAGCAAAGACAAGGAGGCTGAAGCTCTGGGGAGGGCAGGGGGATTTCACTGCATACCCTCTGGTACTGGGATTATTTTATAAAAAGAAAAGGAAGTCAAGCCCTGGCAAGGTGGCTCAGTTGGTTGGAAAGTCGTCCTATACATCAGAATGTTGCAGGTTCAATCCCCGGTCAGATATTACTCTCTGACATCAATGTCTCTCTCTCTCTCTCTCTCAACAATCAATAAATGTACCCTTGGTTGAAGATTTTTTTTAGGAAAGAAGAAAAAGTTGAAGCTAATGGTGGGCCCTCGAAGCATCTGAAAAATGGGATGAGGAGGAATGGAGCAACCCCAGACCCCACCCTGGCCCAGCTAGGGTGCCCTCCCATTTCCACTTTCTCCCCGATGAAGCAAGACGAGACTGCTTAGCAACGGCAGCTGCTAAATCACAGGCCTGCCTCACCTGGACCCGGGCCTCGGGGCGCATGTGCACAGGTGTCTCCCTCTGTAGCCTGGGCGTGGTGTCCCTCTGACATTCAGAGTCCTCGGGACAGCCTGGTTCTACCACCCACCACTGAAGGGCTCGGTCTGTGACATAGGAGAAAGTCTCACGGTCCCCGCGGTTCTTGCTAAATGCTATTCTTGCTAAATGTTAAAATACAGCACAGTGTTTTGCAGACTGGCTGCAAACAAGATGAGGTTGGCAGAAGCCCAATCTGCTAAGTGTAGCCAACTGCAAAGAAGAAATCAACGTGTAATTGACCAAACAGTCAATTGCAGGAGCCATATGGCTAAGCCTCCCATCCAGGAGGCAAACCTTGGGCTATGAATCCCCTTTACTTGTTGCGAGCAATAAAACCACGTCCCATTCTTGAGCAGAACACCTCAAGGGGCAAACCCCTTGAGTTCAGAAGCAGGGCTGTCTCTACTCCTGCCTCAGTTTCCCTGTCTCTACAATTCAGAGCACCGGAACGTCCAGGGCCAAACTGGCTCTTCCCAGCCTCCCTACCTTTGCTCCTGCCACTCCCACCGCCTGGGAGGCCTTTTCCGGATCCTCCACTAGAGAAAGAAAAGTCCCCTTACCAGACCCAAGGCACAGATTTTCGGCCTTGGAGAGTTTGGGGACCCCAGCCCCATGGCCTTGGGGTGGCTCCTTGACAAACACCTGATCATACCCCAATAATCTTACTCCTTAGCCCAGCCCAGGAGTGGGAGAGTCTGGGCTGAGGGTGAGGGACTCAGGGAGGAGAGGGAAGACAGGGTGAGCCGGGTGGGGGTGTGGGGGCAGGAGCCACAAACGAGAGAGCAAGATTTCCGCTACCCACTCCTCTTCTAGACTCACCATATTCAGGTCTCCTGAGTCCTCTGCGCTCTGAGCTGGGCAAAGGTTCTCCTGCCAGAGGGCTGTGGTTTTTAAAACCCCAACGGGAGGGGGCAGATAGGCTGGGAGGAAATGACCCGTCTTTCTCCCCTAAGTTGCTCATTGGTCTGCACACTGGACACTCTGGCTGGGCTCCTTCTGCAAGGCAAAGAAGGGGGTCAGAGGAGGGAGGTCAGAGTTCAGAAAACTAAGGAGATTCCCTCCTGCCCCAGGAGGGAGGAAGCCAAATGAACGTGGCACCTGCGAGAGGACGAGACTTTGATTCTCGCCTTCCTGAAGGAGAGATTTCACTCGGGAGACACAGCGCAGTAAAGCAAGCAAGAATGTATTGGCCGTAGGAAAACATACTCAGATGGGAGGTTTATTAAAGCAGCAAAACAGGGAAGGGCTTAGCATAGAAGAAACAAGACAGCCCAGGCCGGGCTGCCTTAGCTCACTGGAGAGTCAGAGAAAAGAGGGTCTTGGGGACGGTGCAGGGGGTGAGCCCAGAAGGAGCTGCTGCTGCCCACTGCTCCCCTGTTGCAAGTCTCCTGGGGTCCTTTAGAGTTTAGGAGATGCTGTCTGTGGGGGAAGAAGCCGAAGGGGAAGGCATGGCTGTGCTCCTGGGAGGGAGGGAGAGTGCAGACTGGGTCCTTTGTCCTGGGAGTTTTGACTTCTCTCTTGCAGGCAGGGAATTTCAGGGGAGGTCTCAGGGGAGAATCTCAATGGACTATTCATCAGCTGTCCAGGTGTGTGCTTGCCTTGCCAGGTTGTGGTCTCTACTGATTGGTTAGCGCCGGGGCAGAAGGTCATTAGTCAAAGCAGCGGCCATGGTTTTGCTTGTCTGGTTTGGGTGCTTCTCTGGGCCTGGAGCTGAAACACAGTAGAGGCCTCAATGTCCTGCTTAGGGAAGAAAAGCCAGGGGGCCTAAACCGCTTGACCAGCAATATGCAAGGGGAGGAAAGTTTACCCTGCAGGCCAAGGCCCTTGTTTTCCCTGTTGCTAGGCATCTGGGGCTCTCTGCCCTGCTGGCCTTTTGCACCTGGGCCCACATCCATGCTCCGCTCACGCCTGTCTAACTGCCTGTCCTCACCTAGATGTGGCCCCTCTCTGGGCCTTGGTTTCCCCATTTGAGACTCTCTCTCTCTCTCTCACCTTCTAGGGCCCCTGAGCAGAGATGCTCAAGGGCCCAACTGGCTTAAACTCCCCTGAGGGGCTGGGGGATGGGGAGGGTGAGCCCGAGCCTTCCAACCAGGCTGCTCAGGCCCCAAAGAGGCAAACCACGTGTGTGGAAGTGGCCCAGTGCTTGGGGACTGTTAAGTGGCCTCCCTGAAGCTCTGAGGTTGGCACATGCACATGCAAACGCCACACCAGGACCCTCCTTTCCAGCCTCGTTCTGGGTTCTCGCAGAAATGTGCTGGAGCCTGGGCCAAGCCCCGATGAGTTTCCTATCTCGGCTGCCACTACCCACAGTGCGGAGGTGGCCGTCCAACATCCTGCGGTCAGCAGGACCACAGGCCCGCTGCAGGCTCCGGAGAACCTCTTCCCGCCTCTTCCAGCCTCCGGGTGACGGTCAGCATCCCACGGCTGGCAGCCGCCCCTCCGGTCTCTGCCTCTGTGATCACATCTCCTCCTCTCCTGCTGTGTGTCTCCAATCTCCCTCTGCCCCCTCAGATAAGCACCCTGTGATTCCATTTAGGGTCCCCCATGGATAGTTCAGGATAATGTCCCATTCTGAGGTCCTAAACTTATCAGTAAAGTTTCTTGTGCCGTAGAACTTCACGCCACAGGCTCCAGGAATCAGGGCATGGAACCGGCGGGAAGTTCTCTTCAGCCCAGCACAGTGAGCGCGGCCACCATGACCAGGACAGGCGCAGGCTCCCTTTTCCCACGCTCTTCTGCACTCAGCCACCCACCACCCGCATCTTTCCTCCACAGATAGTATTTCTCAACAGCCACCTCCCATCCGTAAAGATCTATGCTTTCTTTTCATTGCAAAGGTAACCCGTGCACCTTGCAAAAGTTTAAACAATCCAGAAATGTACTCCCTCCACCAAATTTTTTTTAAAAAGCAGTTCGGAGGGTATTCATCAAGACTTTTAAAAATGTGGTGTTTGTGGATTGAGGACCAGCCTGAGCACCAAAGGGTCGCTGGTTCGATTCCCAGTCAGGGCACATGCCTGGGTTGCAGGCCAGGTCCCCAGTAGGGGGCGCACAAGAGGCAACCACACATTGGTGTTTCCCTCTCCTCTCCTCTCCTTCCCTTCCTCCCTCTAAAAGTAAATAAATAATATCTTTTAAAAAGTAAGTGAGTAAATAAAATAAAGCAAATAAAATGTGGTGTTTCTGTTTGGGAATCGACAGGCGGGCACACGATGGTCAGCAAAGCTTAGTCCCACCAAAAGAAGCCATGTGTATGGTTTACGTTACTCAGCAAGGATTTCGATAAGCTGGTATTCGTGGGCGATTTGGTGCGGGTAGAAATACGGGGTTGTTGCACCGATTCTAACCTCTAGGGGGCGCATGCGCCGAGAGTGACTCAGAAGGCCAGGGCATATTCCTTGGTGTTTCAGGATCCGAGGTCAAAGTTGCGTACTGCCTTAAATCATGGTTTCTTAACATTTTCCCTGCCCTGGATCCTTGGTGAAATGATGAACCCCTCCTCAGAATAACGTGTTTGCAACTTTTTGTTTTTATGTCCTTTCAAACTCAAAGGGAAGTGGCAAGGGTATGCTCCACCTGGAGTCTGTCCCTCAGGGCTGCACCGGCCTGTGTGCTTTAGTATGCCGCCACTGTATACGTATGGGGGAGGGGCGTTACCCATCGGGATTCGACAGAGAAACATAACGCGGGGGTGAAAGAATACATAAAGAGAGAGATCTGTGGTAAGGAACTGAATCACGAAATCGTGGAGGCTAGCAGAAGGAAACTAATGCACGTGGTCTCAATGTATATATCCACGTATCTACTGGCATTTTCCCCTGAACCATCTGAGAGTACATTGATGAAAACTTCATGCCCCCCTTGCCCTAAATTCTTCAGTATATATTTTTTAAAATATTGTATTTATTCATTTTTAGAGAGAGGGGAAGAGAGGGAGAGAAACATAAATGTGTGATTACCTCTCATGCGCCCCCTACTGGGGACCCGGCCCACAACCCAGGCATGTGCCCTGACTGAAAATCCAACGGGCGACCCTTTGGTTCTCAGGCCAGGGCTCCATCCACTGAGCCACACCAGCCAGGGTTTCAGTGTGTATGTTCTCAGGACAAGGCTATTCTTTGTCATAACTACATGGCAATTTTGAAATACGGAAATGTACTCCTAACAGAATACGTCTATGTAATCTGCAGTCCGCACTCAAATTTGATCAACTGTTCCAATGTGATTCTATCACTATTTTTTTCAGAAGACCTTCTTTGTAAACACACTTAAAAACAGCTTGTTTTGCATTCACAGCATGCTAAAACCACCATTCATTTAAAACCGGCTTATTTAATCTCTTCCCTGCCGGAGGAATTGTAGGTAGCTTCCCATATTTCTATTTGTGCGGCAGCGCACATCCGTCCTGGCGCCTGCGTACAAGACCTTAAGACAGATAACTCTCTAGAAATGGAATTGTAACCTCTATGCTGGTGTCTCTTCCTCCTCAAGACCCGGACTCACGCCGTGTGATACAGCAGCCACCAGCCACATGTGGTCACTAACGAAATGGCATGTGGCGAGTCCGAGGTGAGATTTGCCACCAGTGTGACACACACCCAGTGTGACACACCCTGTTTCAAGGACCCACAGTAAAAAAAAAAATTGTAAAAGCAATAATTTTTAGATGGTATTACATGTGAAGACAACAGTTTGGATAAATTGGGTTAACCAAAATATACTATTAATTATATTATTGGTATTATATGATTACAGGTCATTGTATATAAAATAAGATATAAATATATAACATTGAAATAATTATATTAGTAATATATTAATATAGCATTAATATCATTGATATTAACCTAGTATATAGCAATAATATTATCAAATATGTTTCTATTATTATTTCATGTTTCTTTTTGCTTTTTAATTGCAGCTACTAGAAAATTTAAAATTACCTAGGAACCTTGCATTTGAGGTGCACACATTAAAATTTTTTTAATTAATTTATTTTTAGAGAGAGGGGAAGGGAGGGAGAAAGAGAGGGAGAGAAACATCAATGTGTGAGAGATACAGGGATTGGTTGCCTCTCACATGCCCCCAACTGGGGACCTGGCCCGCAACCCAGTCAGAAGCCCCAACCAGGAACCGAATGGGCGACCCTCCAATTCGCAGGTGGGCACTCAATCCACTGAGTCACACCAGCCAGGGCATCACATTACGTATATTTTTATAATATAGCTACCACGAGCCCAACGGGGAAGTTAAAGCCATGTGCCAGGACACACATGATTTGACAAGGAATGCCATTTCTGAGGGTTACACTTGCATTCACTTTTTTCTTTCACACAGCATGAGCCACTCATGGCTTCCCCTCTGGGGTCTAAGGTGCCCGTTGGAGCTCTCGCTACATTCCAATAGGAAGGGGAAAAGGAGGCAGGGGTGCAAATGTCCAGTCTTTCAGGGGTGAAAATCAGAATTGGCACACTTTGCTTCCCACTCACAGCCCATGGGCTAGAACGCAGTCACCTGGCAGCACCTAGCTGCAAGGGAAGCGGGCAAACCTAGTCTTGAGCTGAGTGTTTCTGTGTCCTGTTAAAATGCTATATTCCAGTGAACAAAAGGGAAAAAACATACTGGAGGACAAACTAGAAGTCAGCCACAGACAGCATCGGGAAGGCTAGCTTTCATTTAAATAGGGAAATCTCACCTATTATTGTTTAAATAAGAAATCTTGCCCTGGCTGGTGTGGTTCAGTGGATTGAGTGCCAGCCTGCAAACCAAAGGGTTACCAGTTTGATTCCCAATCAGGGCACATGCCCGGGTTGCAGGCCAGGTCCTCAGTGGGGGGTGCACAAGAGGCAACCACACATTGATGTTTCCCTCTCTTCTTCCCTTTCTTCCCCTCTCTAAAAATAAATATTTTTAAAAGAAATCTAACAGAGGAACCTGTGTGAGAGAAGGGAGTGCCAATGATTTTGTTCTAGTTTTCCAAAGAAAAGTCACACATTCAAATAATAATGTTAGGATTGCACATTACTAAGTCAGACCACTGTAAAGCCTGGGAAAAGCCCACCGGACCACTTTCATTTCTGACACCAGCGGCAAAATGTGGGGGATTAGAAGGCCACCCTCACTCCAACACCGACTGCAAGTTCAAGAATCTCCAAGATATCCCTTTATCTGGTTTGATCATTTGCCAGGACTCCCAGAACTCCTTAAAAGCTGTTCTGCTCATGGTTTGTTACAGCAAGAGGATAGACAGTATAGAATCATCAATGTATGGTTGCCTCTCGTGGGTCCCCTGCTGGGACCTGACCTGCAACCCAGGCATGTACCCTGACTGGGAATCAAACCACGATCCTTTGGTTTGCAGGCCTGTGCTCAATCCACTGAGCTACACCAGCCAGGGCCAGGTAAACACTTTTAACCAGCAGGACACTCCAAGGGCTTAGTGATCGCCTCGTAGGAGCTGAGGGCAAAAGTCAGAGCTCTGGTCCTGGCTGGGTGGCTCAGTTGGCTAGAGCATCGTCCCGTGCACCAAGAGGTCACAGGTTCAATTCTCAGTCAGGGCGCATACCTGGGTTGCCAGTTGGATCGCCAGTCTGGGCACATACAATAAGCAACTAATCAGTGTTTCTCTCTCTCTCCCCCCCCCACCCGTCCCCGGCTTGTGCCCTCCAAAGACTGGAGCAGAGGATCCATCCTGGCCTCTTCCAGCCGCTGCACCGCTCCAATCTCTCTCTGTCCTCGCACGCTTTCCCCTCTGAATCTGTGTCTCCTCTTCTGTCTCGGCTAAGAACACTTGCCTTTGGGTTTAGGCCCCCCCCTGAGTAATTCAGGATGCTCCCATCTCAAGATCCGTAGTCACACCTTCCAAGACCGTCCTTCCAAAGGGGGTCCCATTACAGGTTCTGGGTGGAGGCATCTTTTGGAGAGGACACCACGCAACTTACTACAGCGACGGTGTTCCAAAGTGCCCGCACCGTTTCGCATTCACACCAGCAGATGCTCTTATTTTGAGGCCCCTGAACTGAGCTGGGCGGGGGTGGGGGGTGGGGCTAGTGGAGATGGGCTGCTGGGGGACCTCCCTCAGGGATGCATCCCTCAGGCTACTTTTTAGCCCCTCGCTCCCTGAAGTGCCGTCCCCAGTCCCCGTCCCCAGCATCAGCATCTCCTGCTGAATTAGAACCTGCCATGTAACGGGGCCCAGGTGATTCCTGAGCACCTTTAGTGGCTGAGAAGCATTGGACGAGGGGACCGAACCTGCAGCCTCGACCGGGAACCAAACCCGCGACCCTTTGGCTTATGGGAGTATGAGCCAAACCAACTGAGCCACACAGGCCAGGGCCGCCCTCTGCTTTTTTGGTTCAACCTATGTGATGCCAGAGAAAGCCGTGAGGGGAGACGTGGGTGCTGAGCCGAGAGGCTGCCGGTGCGGTGCGCGCAGGAGCCGCAGTGACAGGAGGGCCTGGGTGGGTGGGGGAGGGGCATCCGCAGAGTCTACTACACACGGATGATCCTTGACGATATTTTTACCAGAAACTTGCCTTTGCTCTGGCTAGAAGCGGTAATTCCCTTTCTGCCCCCGCCCCCCTTTTTTAAATACATAGAAATTAGTTTCTCTAGACTTTTCAATCAATGCTTAGAGAAAAATAACGTGAAACGATGAGGTTTAAGGAGCACTGGATTGCGGTCTTTTCTGAACTGCAAAATTGTCAGCATGCCAGGGGGGCTCAGATACCTCAGCTGGGGAGGGAAGAAACTATACCCAGTGAAGTGGAGCTAATAAGGCGTGTCAAACAAGCATAATAAACACCCTTAGAGAAATAAGGGGGGGTGTTGATAACCCGAAGCGAGAAGAGGAGGTCAGGAAGTTGAAAAGAACTGGAGATAAGGAATAGCAACAAGATAATTATTGAAATATTGAACTAAAGAACTCAACAGGGATGCTAAGTGGAAGAATAGATACAGCTAAAGCATAAATAACAAAGCCCTGATTGGTGTGTAGCTCAGTGGGTTGAGCGCTGGCCTGTGAACCAAAGGGTCGCAGGTTCTGTTCCCAGTCAGGGCACATGTCAAGGTTGTGGGCCAGGTCCCCAGTGGGGGGCCGTGTGAGAGGCAACAGAGCGATGTTTCTCTCCTAGTCTTTCTCCCTCCTTTCCCCTCTCTCCAAAAATAAATATTTTTTTAAAGATTTCATTTATTTTCAGAGAGAGGGGAAAGGAGAGAGAGAAGGAGAGAAACATCAATGTGCAGTTGTCTCTCCCACAGCCCCTACTGGGGACCTGACCAGCAACCCAGGCATGTGCTCTGACTGGGAATCAAACTGGCGACCCTCTGGTTCCCAGTCTGGCACTCAATCCACTCAGCCACAGTAGCCAGGGGTGAAAATAAATAAAATCTCTTTAAAAATTACCCTTCCGTGCGTTGGGAGGAGTCACTAAAGGGAGTCTATGCGAAAACTCTGAACACCAAGGTTCAGGTGACCTTCCGAGGTCAGCAACACGCCACGGTCGTCACCCTGCAGGGCCAGCCTGGAGCGGGTCTGCCTCCCGCCAGCTGGTAGTATGCGGGTTCTTGACCCCACGCAGGAAAGAACCCACATCGCTAGTGAAGACGGTTGTGAGAGTGGGTTTGTTACAGCCGGGGACGGAGAAACAAAGGGAGGGCCGAGGACAGAGGCAGCACCGGGCGGAGCCGCTGTGGCCCCCCTCCCCCTCCCTCCCAACCTCACTCCCCTCCCCCGTGTCCCTCCCTCCTGTCCCTGTCTGTGGTCCCTGCCTGACGATGCATCTTAGGAGCCACCACAATGACAGCTGCCTCTTCTCCCGACAGGCTGACCGTGTTTCTCACAGTGGAGTGGGATTTCAGAACGTCAGAAAACGAGAAACACGCTCCCCTCGTTCCCTAGCAAATTCAGGGCCAAGCACTCTCCAGGTGTTTTCCTGCCTGTCCTCTGCCAGGAAGCGAATTGTTCACCATCCACAGTCCCGAGCCCAGGCTCCCCGGGCAGCAGCGACCACGACAAAGATTTCTCCTGCTCTGCAAGTTGTTCTAAAGGAAGACCGAGTGACAGAGGGTGAAAATGTTGCAAGGGCTTTAATGTCACGGTAAGAAAAGAAATGAACGGCCCCTGGAGCATCAGTTAACAGTCGCTGTTATTATGCAGACTGAATGTGTGTGTCTCCCGGGAAAGCTAATCCTCAACGCGGTGCACTTAGGAGATGAGACTTTGGGGAGGTGGTTAGGCCATAAGGGTGGGGCCCACGTGAATGGGATTCGTGCCCTTATAAAAGGGACACTGGAGAGCTCACTCACTCTTCCTGCCCCACGAGGACACGGCAGGAAGGCAGCTGTCCACGCGCCAGGGCGTGGGTCTTCACCAGATGCGGAACTTGCTAGCTCCTTGATCTGGGACTTTCCAGCCTCTAGAATTACGAGAAATAAATGTTTGTTGTTTAAGCCACCCAGGCCATGGTCATTTGTTATAGCAGCCCAAATGGACTCAGATAGCTGGGTAACAAACAATCCCCCCCAAATAGGAATGGATCAAAGCAGTGCCTTTCGTTGTTGCTTGCAAGTCTACAGGTCAGCTGGGTGGTCCTTTGGCCTCTGATGAGCTCACCCAAGCTTCTGCAGCCGGCCTCGGGCTGGGTGGGGGGCTCTGCTTCTGGGAGTTGACTGGGCAGCAGCCGGGAGCTCTGGGGGTACGTGGCGCCCTCCCCCATCCTCCAGCAGGTTGGCCCAGGCTTCTTCCCACGGCAGATGGAACTTTCCAAGAGAGCCAAGGGAAGACACCAAGACTCCGGACTGACAGGAGTTCACTCCTGCCGAAGGCTGTCGGTCAGGGCCAGCCAAGTCCAAGGGGTGGGGAAACTCAGTCCGTCCCTCCAAAGGCACAATGGAAAGGGCATAGGTGGCAGGGTGGTGGCACTTTTCTCTTCCTTGTGACCCTCATGGGCAACTATGATCCGCTTCTTCTATAGAAAGAGGAAGCAAGCCCAGTGTCTAATCAGTAAGGATGTCTTCTTCCACAGCCTGTATGTCGGATGAGTGACCCGTGGGCCCAGGCCCAAGAACCATTGGAGATCGTCATTAGTGATGTCCTCAAACATGCCGGCTTTTCTTCTGGGCGCACAGTAGGGCTGCATACCCCTGTCCATGCGAAGTCTGGCAGCGCCAGGTGGCTTGCCCTGCCCAATGAAATTTGAGGAGGAGGAATATGAGCCCCCTCTGTGTGGAAATTTTAAAAACCAGTACACACTTGATCATATTTTGTATTTTCCCTTGGGTGGGGTGATCACTCAGTGGCCCCTTCACCAGCCTGGAGAGGTTCCCCCAGCCGACACGTGTTGAACATGGCGCATGCGTGAGAGATAAACCTTTGTGGTTCCAAGCCACTGAGCATGGGCAGAGGGTTACTGCCGCATCACCTGGCTTACAAGGACTGAGAGGTCACTGTAGGTATTTTAAGCATAGAGGGATGTAAGACAGGGATTTCAGTAATTTAACAAGTCATTGGGTGCCCTGGCCGGGTTGCTCAGTTGTGGAGAGCATCATCTCAATAGGCCAAAGTTGCAGGTTCAATCCTCAGCCAGGGCACATGCAAGAATCGACCAGGAAATGCATCGATAAATGGAACAACACATTGATGTTTTGCTCTCTCTCCCTCTCCCTTCCTCTGTCCAAAAAGAAATAATAAATAAGTACAATTTAAAAAATGATTGGGTAGAGCTGCTATGGAAAGCAGTTTGGCAATTCCTCAAAAAGCTAAGCATAAAACCACCATCTGATCCAGCGATTCTAGTCCTAAATATATGCCCCAAAGAGTCGAAAACAGGAACTAAAAGACATTGCAGGCCAGTGCTCACAGCAGCCAAAGGTGGAAACAGCGCAAGGGCCCATTAGCAGGGCCATGTAGGCACAATATGACGCACACAACACAATGCACGGTTGCACTGTGTGTCTGTCAGATACATGTTGCAATGCCATTCTCGAGGGCTCCACCAGCAAGACCTAAGCGTTTCCCAAAGGCCCCACCTCCCGTCAGCACTCTGTCTACAGCAGTCACCTGACCATTACCATCATCGCCACGACTGTCACCAGCATTGTCATCCTTTTTAAGCCCACCATCAACTCTCCTCCTTCTCCTCCTTTTTCTTCTCCCCTCCCCCTCCCATTACTGTTGTTGCTGCTTCTCCTTCCTCTTCTTCCTCCTTCTCCATCTTCTCCTTCATCACTGTCTTGGCTTGAGTTTCCTCAAAAGCAGACCCTGAGACAAGAACTTGAGGGCCGGTAACTTATTGAAGCGGTGACTCCAGAAATCCCAAGTGAGGGTATGTGAGACAAGAGAGGGGCAAAATCACTCTGGCTGGTGTGGCTCAGTGGTTTGAGCACTCACCTATGAACCAAGAGGTTGCCAGTTCGATCCCCAGTCAGAGCATATGCCTGCGTTGGGGGCATGCCAGGGGCAACATAAATAAAATCTTTTCTAAAAATGGTAAGAAATTGCGCCCACACCCACATGTTAAATACAGAAGACATGGAAAGCTAAAGACAGTTTTGCAACTACCTAAATTTCAGGGTGACGTGGTTGAGGGTTAAGAGACTGGAAAAGTCCCACTCAGGACTTCCTGTGACTTGGCTGGGCTTCACCGAGATTTTTTTCGGAAGCTCAAGGGCTCGTCCTATTGCCACAGAGCAAATGGAGAAGGAGATCTGAGAATCCAACTGTCTTCTATTAAGTATATGTTAAGTCTTCTCAGAAATGCATAAGAATGATGCTTTTCTCCTGACTTTTTAGTTTGGACAATAGAGCACTCCTAAACATTTCTTAATGTTAAAACGCAAAGAGTTTCCAAATGTCCATAACAGATGACTCGATAAACACAATGTGGGATCCATACAATGGACTATGACTGTCATAAAGAGGACGGAAATTCTGACACATGCTACAAAGTGGACGGACTTTGGAAACATGCCGAATGTCGTGAAGCAGATGCAAAAAGGCAAGTATTATATAATCGCATTTGCATGAGATGGAATAGGCAGATCCATAGGGACCAAAGGGAGAATAGAGATTACTTAGGGTTGGAAGGCAGGACAACAGAGAGTTATTGTTTAAGGGATACAGAGTTTCAGTTTGGGAAGATGAAAAAGTTCTTGAATCCACTGGTACAACCATTACAACAGCACAATGTGAATTTACTTAATACCACTGAACTGGACATTTTTAAAAGGTTAAAATGGTCAATTTTATGTTAGGTATATTTTACCACAATAAAATAATTGACCAAAATGAGATGGATTTTAATGACTATTTTTTAATGAGTTAGCAAATAATTGTTTAACTTCTCAATCTTTTTTTTAAATTTTATTTATTTATCTTTAGAGGGGAAGGGAAGGAGAGAAGGAGAGAAACATCAATGTATGGTTGCCTCTCATGCGTCCCTTGCTGGGAACTGGCCTGCAGGGAACTGGTCTGCAACCCAGGCATGTGCCCTGACTGGGTCAATCAATCTTAATTTTAACACCTAAATATTGCCCTGGCTGGTGTGGCTCAGTAGATTGAGTGTGGGCCTGTGAAGCAGAGGGTTGCTGGTTCGATTCCCGGTCAGGGCACATGCCTGGGTTGCAGGCCAGGTCCCCAGTGGGGGACACAGGAGAGGTAGCCACACATTGATGTTTCTCTCCTACTCTTTCTCCTTCCCTTCCCCTCTCTCTAAAAATAAATATAAATAAGCCCTGGCTGGTGTAGCTCAGTGGATTGAGCTCGGGCCTGTGAACCAGACAATCGCGGTTCGATTCCCAGTCAGGGCACATGCCTGGGTTGTAGGCCGGTTCCCTGCAGGCCAGTTCCCAGCAGGGGATGCACGAAAGGCAACCATACATTGATGTTTCTCTCCTTCCCCTCTAAGGATAAATAAATTAAAAAAAAAAAAAAGAATCTTAAAAAAATAAATAAAAATAAATATAAGTAAAATATTTTTTAAAAACACCTAAATATTGATATAACCCACCAACAAATCTTTGGGCATCCTCGATAATTTTTAAGGTTGTAAAAGATGCCAAGACCAACAAGTGTGATAACCACTCCTCCACGGACAGCTTGGGCGAGCCCGAACTCGTGGCTCTGGGCATTGTCTGCAAGGATTGCAAACTCTCCTGAACTCAATGGTAAAAAAAAAAAAAAAAAAAAAAAAAAAAGGTTGAAATTTCTTCCGGCCCAACTAGACAGGCGCCCTCTAGTGGAAAAACAAGGTATTGCTTGACAGTGAACAATTTTTCCACGGTGTAATTGACCTCGTCCATTCCCCTGGGATTTTAAAGCAGAGACCCAGACGGTGGCCTGAAATAAGGTCTTTACTTTAAACCCTGAACCACGCTTCCTCTCACGCACATTCACACACAAACAGAAACACAGAGACCACTGTCACTCACATTCACACCATCACACACAGACACACATGACCAAACACCTCCCCCCCGTCCAACCTCTCACACAGACCCATATATGAACATACACGGAAATACTGTCCCATCCACAGAGACACAGCCTCACACACGGGCACACACATGGTCACACACACACAGATACACACAGCACTAAAACTACAATAACATTAACAAAGGGAGCTTAGTAAATCAACGTCATTTTCTATTTTTAAAATATTGTAATGGAAGATGAGTTTCAGCCCAAAGCCATTAAATAAATGTTGAACAGATAATTAAGATGAACTTAGGTTTGGCGGCGTGCCCCACTGGAGGTCCATAATCCCTTCGCTAAAGTCCTTGGAGACAGCCGCATCTCGGAACTCAGAACTGCTCTAATTTTAGAAAAGTAATGCTGAGCAAATGGCATGTATTATGTAACACTCCCAAGAGCTGAAGCAGCCCCCTACCCATCAGACATGTTAATATATTTGCAGCAAAGTGTGTGAAAATTCACACCAAAGAATATGAATAAAGAGTGCAATAGCTAATATTAGCTGATTTGCCACCATGTGTGATTGGGCGAAAATTATTCCCCCCAGAAAAAAATATATTTTGGTTGTCAGAGCTTTTGGGAATTTGGAATTGCAGATAAAGGATGCGGGATTATTAGCCGGCCCCCCTCACAAGTGCACCTACATATATTCCTGCTGTAACTGTAAATCTTGGATTCCAGGGGTGGACGTGGGAGAGGACCCCAGGACCCAGGAGGACAACAGTTCTTCATGGCCCAGTGAAGTCCCGGCCCTTGAGGTTCGGTGGTAGAGGTAGGATGTCTGCTACCTTTGGCCGGATCCAGGATGGGTCTTGATTGGTCAAACCTTTCAGAGTAATCCCGCCTTCATTTGCCAGTGAGCGGTTCAAAAACCCAAGCCTTAACCAATTAGCGCCCGATTTGGGTATATCACGTGACCCAAGTTGACCCAATCAGACTGAGGGAAAGCCCCTTGGCTCACCAGTAGGGGCCAAGCCTCCGCATAGCTGCTGGGTGAGAATGAAGAATTCACAGGGCCCTGGGTTTGTGGGCACCCAGTGAGGCTGCTTGGGGGTGAGGTTGGTTCTGCGCACAGAAATAGTTTAGGTCCCTGCAGCGGCCCTGGGAAGGTGTTGCTCAGATCCCTCTGCTGCGAGCACAGCTGTCTGGCACCAAGTTGCCAAGGCCGTGACTCCCTCCGGCTGCTCCCAATGACAAGGCAGAATGGGTACCAGTTCCAGCTCGTTCCTACCTGACCCAGAACTCCTCTGATGGGCAACCTCTACCCCGGGACCACTGCCCCCGTTGACGGACACACCCAGAGCTTCTCAGAAGTGTATTACAGCCTGAGACTCCTCGTGAATCTGCTTAGTGCCTCGAATGCATCACTCTTTTATGCTTTGCTTATTTTACACACACACACACACACACACACACACACACACACTCTCTCTCTCTCTCTCTCTCTCTCTCTCTCTCTCTCTCTCTCTCTGACCACCCACGGCTCCCCGCCTCTTTGAGCATCACCCTGGCTAGACACCATGGTCCCTCACCAGGACTACAGCATCATCCTCCTCACCGGGTCCCAGCTTCCACCCTCGTGCACTGCAGTTCATTCCCCGCCCGGCAGGCGGCAGGCCTGTTAGTAACTAGATTGGTGCCCATCCCTCCTCACCTTGGAAGCCTCCATGGTGCCACCTCGCTCAGAGTGAAAGCTGAACTCCTCACCGTGAGTCTCTGCACCATCTCCCCAATCTCCCCGGTTCTCTCCCAGGGCACCTCCCCCTGCTCTCCACCTCACTCACTCAGCTCCAGCCACACTGGCCTCTTCGCTGTTCTTCAAACAAGCCAAGCCCCGCCAGCCTCAGGGCCTTTGTACTTGCTGTTCCCACCTCCTGCAGCAACTCTTCCCCCACGTCCTGCCCACAGTCCTCTTAGGCTCCTTCCCAGTAACCAGCAACTCGATGACTCCCTATTACCTCTACTCCGATTACTTTTCTCCCTTGTGCTTATTATTTCCTGACAGAATATAGGTTTAAGTTACTCATATTTCTTGCCTGTCTCCCCACTTATATGTCAGCTCCATTGAGAGCAGGAATTTTTTCCTGTTTTGCTCACTGCTGTGTTGCCAGTGCTTAAAATAAGGCCTGGTACATTATAAATGTTCAGTACATATTTGCTAAATGAAATATTAAGCCCTGGCTGGTGCGGCTCAGAGGGTTAACTGCCGGCCTGCAAATCGAAAGGTCGCCGGTTTGATTCTTGGGCACATGCCTGGGATGCAGGCCGGGCCCCTAGTTGGGTGTTTGCGAGAGGCAGCCAATCAGTGTTTCTCTCCCTCTCTTTTTCCCTCCCTTTTCTTCTCTCCAAAAGAAATAAATTTAAAAAATCTGTTTTTAAAAAGAAAGATTAGCCCTGGCTGGTACGGCTCAGCAGATTGAGTGCTGGCCCGCAAACCAAAGGGTTGCCGGTTCAATTCCTAGTCAGAGCACATGGCTGGGATGCAGGCCAGGTCCCCCAGGCGGGGGTTCACGAGAGGCAACCACACACTGATGTTTCTCTCCCTCTTTCTCCCTCCCTTCCCCTCTCTCTAAATAAATTATTCTTTGAAAATGAAAGAGTAAAGCATAATTAAAGCATAGCAAACAGAAGAGTGTCAGAAACAGATGGCTAGAATCAGAAAGATGGACAAGAAAGAGGAGAACAGGGGGCAGCAGGGGAGGCTGGACCAGGAGGGAAATGGGGAAGAAGGGTGGGGCCGCAAAGGAGAGCAAGGTGGGGGTATTGGGGCAGGATGGAGAAAGAACGTAAGGAAGGGAGAATAAGAGAGAGAGCTGGGAAAGCAACGACTAATGGAATGTGCCCGGGAGTCAGGCAGAGGGAGAGACAGAGAGGGAACGTTGGGAGACGTCAGGGAGGGACACACAAACTGGGAGACAGAAGCGAACACAGACAGAAAGAGAAAAGTGGGGGAGAGGAGGGGGAAGAGACGGACAGAAGAAGAGAAGCCCAGAGGTCAGGAGAAAGAGGGTTCGCCCTGGCCCGGTGGGTCAGTTGGTTGGAGCATTGTTCTGTGCACCAAAGAGTTGCAGGTTCAGGACCCGGTCAAGGCACATACCTAGGTTGCGGGTTCAATCCTTGGTTGGGGCGTGTACAAGAGGCCCAGTCGATGTTTCTCTCCTATCAATGTTTCTCTTCCCCCCCCCGACCTCTCTCTTTAATATCAGTAAACATATCCTCAGGTGAGGGTTTGTTTTGTTTAGTTTTAAGAACCAGGGCTAGAAGAGCTGAAACATAGAAATGGAGGTTGGGGTGGCAGGAACAGAGGTGAAGTCCCTCTAAACCCACCATTCGCTGATGTCCAGAGCTTTGGGCTGACTTGATACCTTGGGATCCAAGCTTCGCTTTTCAAAGCCCCGAGGGACAGAGCCGGGCGGGGAGGAGGAATAGGATGCTGTTCCAGGATCCCTAGCTTCTCTGATCCCCACAGAGATTCTATGAGATAAATACTAATATTCTATCTTCACTGTACAAGACTAAAGAGGTTGAGAGACCCGCCTGGAGTCACACAGCTGGTGAGAGGAAAAGCTGGGATTTCAGTCTGCACATCCTGACCCCCAATTAGCCCCCCTAGCCACCGCCGAAGCTTGCCACGAAGGGGTGCTGGCTTCCTGAGTCCCCCTTCCTTCTGGAGACACCCTCGGGGGACTGAGCCTGGAGGGGCAGAGGGGAGCGAAGCAAACGACTCAAACACCGTCGTGGCCCACGGATGCCCCAACCCGAGCCAGAAGGCTCGATTTTGCCCTCCTGGGACAGTCTCTAGTCCCGAGGGGGAGGCTGGACAGGAAAACCACACCCTGCGTGGAGCGTCCAGTGCCCTGCCCGGAGCCGGGCCTGTCTTCTAGGGAGGAAAATGGATTCAACTACCTCCGAGTGTCTGAGCAGGGCCTGGGTTTCTCTGCCTTGGTTTACCAGCAGCATTGCAGCCCCGGAGCTCGGACTAACCTTCAGAGGCAGTGCAGTGCTCTGAGGGCGCCCTCTGATTTCCAGGGAGGCAGAGAAACCCCATCGCCGGCGCCGTGCGCGCTCCCCGCTCAGGCCTGGGGAAGAAGGCACCGACCGTCCCCTCCCAGCCGCATCCTGCCGTCCCCACGCTACTCGGCCTCTGTCCCAGACGTGGTAATGACACTAAGCACAAACCCCAGGACCCCTGTTGTTGCTCGAAATCTTCCCACCTCTGGTCCCCTGTGGGGAGACAGGAGGGCGGATCCCCGGTTTCTCACTTGTCCCCCGCCCCAAGCTGCAAAAAACCCTGTGAAGTCCTTCACACTGTCTGACCTTCAGCTACCCTATTGCAGATAGGCCTCTTTCTCCTGCCCAACCCCAAAACTACATGATAACGGAAGAAGAAAAGGGGGACCCCTCCCATGGAAGGGGACAACACACTCAGCTCACTCCAGGACAAAAGAGACAAAAGATCAGACGCCAAGAAAGACTTCCCGCAGGCTGGAGAGGGCAGCCACCTCTGCAGACAAGACGACAGCGCCAGGCAGCTGGGACAGGAGTTTATTGCAGGTGGACCTACGGGCACCGAGATCCAGAGAGGAGGGGGACCGGCTGCGGGCTCTGTGCTCAGATCCTATGGAGCGAAGAAGGTCGGGAGAGAGAGGTCAGGTTGTGTTCCGCCAGATGGTGGAGGACTCAGCCAGGCACCGGAGACGCTGCGAAGGGCGAGGCCCCAAGCCAGCTCCCCTTCACCCCCTGTTCTTGAGGATGACAGTTCCGGAGGCGCTAGGCGATTTCATGAAGAGAGTCCTGACCCAGCCCAGACCCGGCATCCACGGTGGGGGCGTCCTCTCGAGGGCCGGCGGACCGGCTGACTTGGGGTAGAAGGGATGGTTACCCCGGTCCTCGCCCCTCCGGGGCTTCCGGCGTCTCTCCGGGCATCTGGTGGCTTGGATGGCGGCTAGGGTCGCTGTGGCGGCGGCGGCGACGACTGCGTGGCAGCTCAAGCTGGGGTCGTGGCCCGCCAGGGACTCCTAGGAGGCAAGAGACCGAGGCAGCGGCGGGCGCCGGTGCAGGCGGCGCACCCTGACGGGCAGTGCACGGAGGGGAGGGTGCGCTCGGCTGCAGGCCCGCGAGGCCCGCGGGGTCCGCGTGGGGCCGCGTGGGAACCCAGATGAGACCGTAGTAGACAGCGAGCAGCACCGCGGCCAACGAGACGCAGAGGAAGTAGGCGCAGACAGGGGCCAGGCGCAGCCAGCGACCCCGCGGGCCTTCGCTCAGCCCTGAGCCACCCGGGCTCTCGCTACCGCCGCCCACGCAGCTAGTGCCCCGCATCTCCACAGTCCATTTGGCCTGCGAAGCCCCAGCGCAGGCTCCACCCCCGCGCTTTAGGCCCCACCCACGCCCGAGGCCCAGCCCCTTTCAGAAGACTGCCTCTCAGTCCTAAATCCTCCTGGTCCCACCGCTGCCAGGTCAAGCCCCCTCTGCTTCCTAGATCCGCCCCTCCTCAGCCTCCGGCCAACCAGCGTCAAGCTAAGGCTTAACCCAGGCGCTTTGCCCCCGCCCCACTGGATTTTGGCCCCACCCCAGGCTTGCAATACCTATTTTTTCCTCAAAGGCAGGAGTCCGCCCAGCTGACTGCCAGGCTTCTGTTATACCCACGCCTCTGAAATGCAAGCCCGCTCCGGGGCTTAGCGCCTCTGTCCTCTTTTTGAAGCCTCCTCTCCACGCTCTAACACCGGCCCCTCTCGGTACTCAGTCCTCCAGCAATCTAGCCACGCTTTCATCCCCCTCTCTATGCTAGACCCTTGCAAGCCTCGCCCCAGTTTCAGCTTGGTTTTTCACAGAATCAGGCTATACTCCAGCATTTGATTCCGGCATCTTCTCTACCTGGCTTCACCTTCTGTATCCCAGGCTCCATTCCTTTCCTCCTCTGCACTCCACTCGCTCCAGCACCGAATTCTAACCAATCCCTCCACAGGTGGCTGCGCCCCACACCAGCGTTAAGAACTCCCACCCAAACCGGCTCCTGTGGCACCACCCAGGACCCGCACTCTAACTCCGCCCACTAGACTTCTGGCCCTCCCAGAAATTCTAACCACGCCCCTTACGGGACCGGCCTCCTTCTCCGAAACATGTGTCCCAAGGTCTAAACTCACATCCAGAAGTTGCAGCTGCACCTCACACTCCAATCACGCCCCTTCCCCAGCTCCTCCCCCACCACCCTCAATTTCTCCCTCTCCCTAAACCGTGGGGTCCAGGGTGGGCTCCAGGAAGGAGAGAGCACAGCCTGGAGACCCAGACCAACCCCCTTCTGCCCCCCCCCCATCAAGGCAGGGAAGCTTCAGGGCCCTCCCAGTAGCGTCTTCAGGAATTCGGGGAGGCCTGCGGGAGGGGGGAGGGAAGACAAATCAGGAGGGTGGAGGAAGGAAAACCCCCTTCTTCGCGCCTCTTCCACCACGGAAAAGCCTGCAAAGCACAGCAACGCCACGCCCCCCACCCCCACCCGCTACCCTGCCCGAAACACAGTTCAAAGGTTAGCGAAAGCGCTGCATTTAATAGAGACAACTGGGGGCCGAGTAATTCAAGTCCTTCGGAAGAGTCACTGGCTAGTTGCCACGCCTTAGATGTAATGTCCGGGGGGGTGGGAATCTCCTCCGGGAGGCTAGTACCTACCCACCAGGGCTGCCACAGGTGGGTAACTCGGAGGCTTCTCAGCCATCCAGGTGCCCTGGCGCCACGCATTTGAAAGACCCGGGCTGTTGAGCGGACCCTACCCCGTTAGCTGTCCCTGGCCCCTCCCCCCTTACATTTAACCCTCTCCTGGCTGGAGCGTGGCAGAAGCAGAGGACAGAGGAGCGAGGCTGCAGGGAGTTAGTGCAGAGTCGGAGGGCACGGTCAGCGGGCGGCCCCCGGTGGTGGGGCGGCAGCCACCACCTTGCAGAAACGCACCCTCTGGAAGTCCGTGATCTCCGCAGTCTCCTGGCCTTCACGGGCCACTTCTGTGGAGAGAAGGGGCGGTCAGCGGAGGGCAACAGGCCCCGCCCCCTCCTCCCCGTCCAGCCCCGCCCCTCATTTCTGTTGAGCCTGGCTGCAGTTACCCCCAGCGCCAAATGGAGTGGGGGCCTCAGACTCCTTTAATCCTTACGGTGGCCTCTTGAAGCCACGGAACTATTCACAGTCGAGAAAATAAACTGGTATAGCGGTATCATAATCACTTGGCCAACACGTGGCAAAAGCGCTAAAGCACCCTGGCCTCACCCACCATCCTAAACTCGTCCGCTCCGACCCCAGCCCACCCCACCTCACGGGCTTAACCCTACCTCCACCTTGACCGCCCACCTGCAGCTGCCCACGTCCTGACTTCTAACCTCTGGCTCTGCCCCCAAATCCCAACTGCACCCCTGGGGGCGGGGGAAGTGCCTGCTTTACTACCCAGCGTCCACCGGGTGGAGGTGGAGAAACGGGGTTCTGCCTCCGGCTTTTACTCCGTTGGACGCAACATTCTAACGGGGTCTATTCCAACTTACCCCCCGGAAGTACCTGGCTCACAGCTAAAGCCATCACAAAGCCCCTCCCCATTAAAAAAAAATCTATTTCGAGTTCTACTCCGCCCTTAGCCCCTTTTCTTTAGATTACTTCCGAAAACCCTTCAGGCCCGGCTCTAAACCCTAACGCTGTCATGGCTCCACCTCCTCACCCCCAGAGGCCCGCACACCCAGTCGCAAGGCCTGGAACTCCGAGCCTTAGCTCCACCCCCGACCTTGGTCCCAGTCCCAGCGCGGCCCCAACACTCTCCCCTCACCCCCAGGCCCAGTTGCTGCAACACACACCCGTGACGGAGCCCAGCCCCACTCCGCCCTCCGCCCCCTCCCCTCAGCCGGAGGAAGAGGAAGGCAGGCAGCCACCTCCAGGGCCCGAGGGCTCCCCCACCTGGAGCTGCCTCAGACCCCTCCTCTTCAGCTTTCTGGGTTCCGGGGAGGCTGGGCCCACTCTCCAGGGAGGCAGTGGCTGGCTGGTCACCTCCTGGAGGAGGAGGAGGCCCAGTCAAGCCCTTCCACCTCCAAGTAGCTCCCCACCCCGAGACAGAAGGCCCTGATGGAGAGGGGGGTTCAAGTGCACACCTGGAGAGTGTCATTGGAATGTGTCACTGAATGTGAACTCTTTATTGGGGAGGGAGCTCTGGAACGTCCAGAGCAGGGGCGGTGTCTGCGGGCGGGCACTCCAAAGGTGGGTAAGGACAGCACACAGCGCGGTGTGCAGGGTCCTCCCTAGCTGCCGGGGCGGTGGGGCACATGGGATCTCGGGGCCCAGCCCGAGGGTGCCCCTGCCCACGCACCCCTTGGACACACACACACACACAAGCAGCCAGCTTCATGCATATCCGAAGGGCCAGGCCTCACCCGGAGAGTGGGCAACTGCCGGCTGGGCGGTTCCGGGAGAATTCAGCTCCATCTCTTCGCCCCAGTCGGACACAGGCTGGTGGCCCCCAGAGGGTGAGAAGGGGCTGGAAGGTGTGGCAGGGGCCTGGGGAACCGGTGGGGGCTCCTCAGGCCTGGGGGGCTCTTTGTTGGCCTGCTCGCTGCTGGGGCTCCTGGTGGGCTCAGACTCTTGAGGTTGGTGGTGGTGGTGAGCTGGTTCTTCCTCCTCCTCCTCCTCCTCCTCTTCAGCCTCCTCTTCCTCCTCCTCCTCAATGTCCTCCTCGTCTTCACTCACATCTTCCCATTCCTCATCCTCACCTTCGTCTTCCTCCCCCTGGTCCTCCTCCCCCTGGTCCTCAGGACGCTGGGGGGCAGGGGCAGGGGTCTCAGGCAGCTGTGGGGACACAGGGTGGGTGGAGGAGAGGGTGGGCCCCATGCACCCCCCACGCCCCTGCCCAGAGATAAGGCCACCTTACCTGTGCGGGCGTCTCCGCCAAGGGAGTGGGCTGCGGGGCCTCAGGGGGAGCTGGGGACACTGCCTCCTTCGTCTCCCAGCGGTCATCATGGTCACTGGGGAGGTCAGGGGAAAGGGCTGTGAGACCTGGGTGGGGACAGGAAGGAAGGGGCTTCCAACCTCCCGCTCGGTCCCAGAGGAGAGGTACAAAATTCAACTTAGGAAGTACAAGGCATTGCAAGATTTCCAGACTGTCGGCGTGGTGGGGCACTCAGGAGGAAACGGCGGGTGTGTGTCTCTGGGGGTCGGGGACATGAAGTGGAGGGGGAACCAGGTGGCAGAAGAGACGGGTGGGAGAGGAAGAGGAGACAGATGGGGTAAAGTGAAGAGACCCCCCCAAACCAAGCATCTGACACACAGAGAGACAAGTTGCTGGAGAGACAGACCCACAAACACCCAAGTCAGAGAACGAGCAGGTGCGGGCCACACAGCCCCACCAGGGGTGTGCGCACGCGCAGGGAACGGTGCCCCCACCTGTAGGCACGAGGCGCCGCCTTGGCCTGGGGTCGGCTGCCCTTCCTCCGCCTGCGGCTGACCTCAGCTTTGTGCTGGGACAGGAACTCCCTGAAAGTGGGGGGCTTGGGGGGCCGGGCCCAGGCCTGGTCATCTGCAACAGAAGCCAGGAGGGGTCGGGGTAGGGGGCATGGCACAAAGCACCCCCCACACCTGACCCAGCCAGCTGCCTCACCCCACCCAGGGACACCCACTCACCATAGCGGTGGGCTGGTTCGTGAGCAGCAGCTGGGCCATCCTTGAACCTGGGGAAAGAGAAAAAAGGTGAGCAGACACTTGGGGGAAACAAGAGAGGAAATCAAGATCATAGGAGAAGAGACAGTCAACCGGACAGGGGCCACCAATTAGAAGGGAGACAGGAGCAGGTGATGGACAAGAGAGAGGCAAGTCTGACACCATGTGACAAATACAGAAAGAAGAAATTCAGTATTTGAAGCCTCTGGAACAAAAATTTGGGAAGTACATGACCCCTCGCTTCCTGTCTGGCCTCATTTCCTATTATCTCTCACTGCCCCAGCTAAGCAGGTTCTACTATGAGGAACTCCTGTCTCAGGACCTTTGCACCTGCTGCTCCTGGGACACTCTTCTCTGGAACTTGGCTTTCAGTGGCCTGGTCCCTCACCTCCCTCAGACCCCAGCTCAGAGGCTTCCTAAATCCCCATCTAAAATAACCCTATCTTGCCCTGGCTGGTGTGGCCCAGTGTATCAAGTGCCAGTCTGAGAATCAAGGGGTCGGAGGTTCGATTCCCAGTCGGGGCACATGCCTGTCTTGTGGGGTGGGTCCCCAGTAGGGGGCGCAACAGGGGCAGCCACACATTGACGTTTCTCTCCCCCTCTTCCTCTTTCCCTTCCTGTCTAAGAAAATCAACAAATAACATCTTTTTAAAAGAATTTAAAGAAATAAAGTAATTTTAACTTATTCCGTGTGTTACCCAGCTTTAAAGCAACAGCCTCCACCCCTCTGCACACTGACTCGTTACTCCTCCACCGAACGTCACATCTCCTCATGACCCGTCTTTCCCACTCGTCTCCAAGTCCCGTGAAGCAGAAGTGTTTTATTCACTGCTGTATCCCCATCACCCAGGACCTGCCGCGACACATGGAAAGGACCCCCAAAACGTGTGCTAACAAAGTCAGTACACACGTGTTAATGAGACTAGGTACAGATTGCTTTGGGGACAAGAGAAAAACAGCCCTGGCCGGTGTGGCTCAGTGGACTGAAGGCAGGCCGTGAACCAAAGGGGTTGCCGGTTCAGTTCCCAGGCAGGGCACATGCCTGGATTATGGGCCAGGTCCCCAGTGAGGGGCATGTGAGAGGCAACCACACGTTGATGTTTTTCTCCCTCTCTTTAAAAAGAGAAGAAAAACAATTTCTTTTCGGGTTTTTTGGTTGTTGATTTTTTTTCTTGGGGCCCTGAGCAGGAATCGAACTGGTAACCTATCACTTGGCAGAACAACGCCCAGCCCACTGAGTGACGGTCTTCGGGGCAACTTCTCATTCCTAACCCCTGAGAACGTCTCCCCAAAAGCCCAGCTGCCTACACTTGAGAAAGGTTGGCAACAATAAAATGCAAGTTGGGATAAAGTAGGTTTACAGTTGTGTGTATGGAAAATAATACAGTTATTAATAAATAATACCACAGGAATAGACCGTTTCACGTACGCCCAACTGCAAACCTACTTTTGCCCCATGATGCATTTCTCACGCTTGCACGAGCGTAGCTCCCACCCAAAAATAAACGCTCTGACCACCAGGCACACTGGTAAGACCCTTTGTTCTCAAGCCAGCATCAACAATGAAACTTCCAGCGTGAAACCTTCCAATGCAGCAAAGGACAGAGGGTGGCTAAAAACTACAGAGTGAAAACTACAACTGCTGATCTTAAGACCGCCTTTCTTTGGCCCTTTCAGAAATTTCTCCATCTATTTGATACGGGAGTTGGTCGTCCTGTCAACGACACATCAAGATGCCTTTGCTTTAAGCTTGACTCTCTGGGTTCTCCCTGGACCCGAAAGGGCACAGAGCCAGACCTGAGGGGGTTGCCACCGCTGGGGCTAGGGGTTCGGGTTGGCTGATACAGAGGGGCGGGCTGAAGGGAGGACGCAAAGGCCCAATCACTGCTGGCAATTCTTCCTGCCCTCGGGGCGTGAGAACCGATGACCACGCCTTTAGCCCCAGAGTCACGGCCGTGCCACCCACTAGAGAGGGAGGTCAAGTTCCCACCCCGAAGATGCCGCGTCCGCTGGCTAACAGAACAGAGGAGTGTGTCCACTCTCCCTCTTGCCCATCCACGAACGTCACGACCTGCTCTTCCCCAGGCTGCTGCCGCCTCAACCTGAACCCCAGGATGAACACGTGCGAGGTGGAACTGAGTTCGACCTGCTTGCCGGGCCCGCAGTGAACAGTCAGGCCTGGGTTAGCCCGACCCAGCTGACCCGTGCACACGGGAGGAAGAAATGCTTTTATGCGCCACTGAGACCTGGTGGTCAGGCAGCGCTGCCCTAGTAACTGCTAGCTGATCCACGGGGTGAGAAACCAGAGCAGTCAAAGGAGGTGGAAGTCAGGGCCAAGGTCAAGGGGCCAAACGGGCAGGCAGGGATGAGACTCACATCCCATCCGTCTTCTCGGCATCCCACTCCCGCCGCCACTGGCCGGTGGGCTTGCGGTGCCGCTGCAGCCGCTCCTGGTCGATCTTCTCCCTCTCCTGCTTCCAGCGCAGGTACTCCGACCGCTCACGGCCCGTCATGGACAGGGTCATGTCGCCGGCTCTGCCAGGGCTGGCCCGCCGGCCCTGGGCCACAGCAGACAGGCAGTCAGAGCCCCGTTCCACCACCCGCCCCACTCCACCCCATGTCCTCCAAGCTCAGGTAGAGACACCTGCCCAAGGTCACAAAGGCAGCAATTAAAACCAGGTCTCCTGCCCTGGCTGGCGTAGCTCAGTGGATTGAGCGCGGGCCTGCGAACCAGAGTATCGAGGTTCGATTCCCAGTCAGGGCACATGCCTGGGTTGCAGGCCAGTTCCCAGCAGAGGACGCATGAGAGGCAACCATACATTGATATTTCTCTCCCACTCTTTCTCCTTCCCTTCCCCTCTCTCGAAAAATAAATAAATAAAATATTTAAAAAAAAAAAAAAAACTAGGTCTCCTTATGGGGCACCTCCTCAGAGAGGCCTTCCCAGATCTCTCTATCCCTTCACCCTGCCAGATTTTTCTTCACAACATTTGGCATCACCTGACATATCATTATATATCCATTCATTTATCTCCCACCAGAATAAATTTCATTAGGGCCAGGGTTTTGCCTGTTTAAAACCCTTAGCCAGCCCTGCCGGGTGTGGCTCAGTGGGTTGAGTACTGGCCTGTCAACCAAAAAAAGGTCACTAGTTTGATTCCCAGTCAGGGCACGGGCCTGGGTTGTGGGCTGAGTCCCCAGCCAGGGGCGCACAAGAGGCAACCAATCGATGTTTCTCTCCCTCCCTTACCGTCTCTCTAAATGAATAAACAAAATCTTAAAAAATAAATCCCTTAGTCCCTCAGCACCTGGGACAGTGCCTGGCACCCAGCTGGGCAGTAAATATTAATAATAAGAGGAATGAGAGGACATTGCCAAAAGAAAGCAGTAGTCCTGGCTCCAGAACCAACAAGTAATTGGGGCGAAAGAGTCGCTGCCTCGCCCTGTCTGTCCCGCTGGCTGCAGCGCCTGGCGTTCAGCGCCCACGCAGGAACCTTCGCGGCCGAGGCCGAAGTGGGTTTCCCGCCGCGGCACCCACCTGCCGCTCCTGCTCCAGGCCACAGCGCACCCGCTCGAAGTCAGAACCACCCCAGTTGCGCCCGTGCCGGCGGCTGCCTTCCCTTCGGTCCCGCTCAGGCTCCTCCAGGGGCCCGCCGCGCCGCCGCGGGTCATCCAGGAAGTTCCGCACCGGGTTGGGCTCCAGCACGCCTTCCTGCGGGCACGGGAATCGACCGGGGGTTGGCAGGCTCACCCGGCCCAGACGGCTCTGCCCCACGAGGGGGACACCCTGACACTGACCCGCTGGTTGCGCTCATACTCCGCAATCTTCTCCATCTCTTCATTCATCTTCTCGATGTTCTGCCTGCGCCGCTCCTCCCACTCCTGGGGGCGGGACAGAGACACCAGGGTCAGCACGAACCACTCAGCTCCTCGGTGCTTTCGAGTTAACTAACGTGATGGGCCTAAGTGTCTGCGACTTTAAAGGCCAGCCCTTGACCCGCGTCTGGGAATTCAGCGCCAGCGCGTTCTCAGCCAAGTTCACTTATAGGGGGGTTCACCGTGCCTCCACAGTTTGTGCCAACGGTAGGGCATGCTGAACACCACTCTGGGGTCGGGAACTTGGGTACACGCCAAGCAGAGGGGACCTCCGTGGCCGGCCCCCAGTAGAGACCCTGGGCACTAGGTCTCCCTGGAAAGTGACCTTTCAGGCACCTGTCACGGTTCAGTGCTTGAGAGATTCAACTCGGCCTGCCTGACCCCCGCCAGGCCAGCGGGCCTCCCCAGAGGTCAGCCCATGCGTGTTTCCCCTTTGCCGATTTCCTTTGGAGTCTTTCACTGTAATAAAGCTCAGCCGGGACTCTTTCTACCAAAACACAGAACCTGCGAGGGGCATGGGGGACCCGGACACACCACGGCTGCTAGATTAATAACGACAGTGATCACTGGGCAGATGGCTTGGTGTCCACCCCCCAACAATCATTCCTCCCCTTCCTCCACGATGCCCGAATTTTACACAAGCGCACGGCAGAGCTGCTCGAGGTGACGCTTTCGTGGCCAGAGCTCAGCATAGGAGAGAAATGCACTTCCACCTGATAGAACTGCAGTCTTTTTGTTACAGCAGCGTAACATACACAGACAATAAACACCCGCGAGTCCCGTTCCTTCAGCACTTACTCTGAGGGTTTCCATGTCTGATGTCACAGAACGTTTGTAATAACCTTCAAACCAGATACTCTTCCCACTTAAGAGTGAAGCACCCAGAGGCTTCTAGAGGGGAAGTGAGCCACCCAAGGACAGGGACGAATAGAACCGGGGTGACCCCAAGTCCACGGTGGGCTCCAAGTCACAATGGAGACAGTCTCCCACCCTGTGTGTCAGGGCACTGGGAGTAGTTTCAATAAGAGCGTCACTGCTGTGCCCTGGCTGGTGTGGCTCAGTGGGTTGGACATCATCCCACAAACCAAAAGGTCGCCGGTTTGATTCTCAGTCAAAGCACATGCCTAGGTTGCAGGCCAGGTCCCTGGCTAGGGGCTTGCGAAAAGCAACTGATTGATGTTTCTCTACCACAAGAACGTCTATCTCCCTCTCTTTCTCTCTCCCCCTCTCTCTCTAAAAATAAGCTTATAAAACATTTAAAGGAAAAAAAAAAAGAACGCCACTGCTCCCCACAAACAAATGCTGGGAATGAGACAGACAACAGAGGGAAGGCACACGCCCCCGGACGCACAGTGGAGACACACAGAGTTCAACAGAGGCAGATACACGGACACCGCCAGCAAGAGAAGGAAGAGGCGGGGGCGGCAGGAAGGCGGGTGGGAAGAGCCAGGGAGAGTCTGCAGCGGCGCTGGTCGGGGAGGTGAGAGGGAAAGAGCCGGATGGAGGGACTGAAAGCGAGGCAGAGACACAGAAGGGTGGACAGATGGGCAAACGGTCCCTTCAAGAGGAGGAAGAAGGGCGAATGACAACGGCGAGCCTCAGAGGCCTCCGGCCCCTTCCAGCTCCTACCTTGGATTTGCGGTCAGCAGCTGAGGGATCTCCACCTCCAGAGAGATGAGGGGACCCTCTGCCCCGGCCCCGCCGGCCACGGCCCCCGGCTCCTCCTCGGGGCTGATCCCCCGGACTGTCCTCCCAGTTGCGGGTCCCCCGGCCCATGCCTGCCCGGCCTCCCTGCTGAGGGGGAGTCCGGCCTCCCCTGCTGGGCCCTGGGGGCCGAGGGGTCCCAGGAGTCCTGCGGGAGGGACCCTGGTTCTTCTCCTGGAAGAAGGGGAGGGAGGAAAAGTCCAGTTACTGGAGCAGGGGGACTGGATGGCCAAGGGGCAGCTGCCAGGACGAACGCCACCCACAGGCCTGGGGCAACCGGGAGGGCTCTCGGGGATCAGCTCTCTCTCCCTCCCTGCTCTCAGGCATCCCCACCCTGGTGTGGAACTCACCACCTCAACTGCCACATTCTCCTTCTCCAGCGAGCGGCCCTTCCGGGGAGCTGTCACAGCTACGCCCTCGAGTTCTGCTTTTTTACGGTCCTCCTCAATCTCCTAGGAGCGGACACCAGAGGTAAGCGAGTGTCAGGGTCCTGAGCATGGCGGACTCCCACAGCCCCCAGCACTTCTCCCAAGTCTGGCCCCAGCCCAGGCCTCCCTCCTGAGCTCTAGACAGGAAAGCTGGCCAGCTCAGCACCTTCCCCAAAACAGCAGCACACCACTCCCCTGCTCAGGACCCTCCTGTGGTGCCTGCCTGTCTGTGAGTAGGAGCCACAGGCTCCCCCACGGCCTATGGTCTGATCTGCTTACCAGCGTGACCTCCTCCCCCGCCCTTGCCCCTTCACTCGCTCCGGTCTCCTCACTGCTGCTACAACATACCAGGCTCAGACCCACCCCAGGGCCTTTGCACCTGCTGTTTCCTCTGCCAGGAACACTCTTCCCCCAGAGATGCACCAGTCTTCCACTTTCTCCAGGTCTTTGCTCAAATGTTCCCCTTCTCAGGGTGGCCTCTCCTGACGAGCTTATAGAAACCAGCTCCCCTGCCATTCTCTTGCCCCTCCCCCTGTCCATACCTGGCACTATGTATATTTTGCCTATTGTCTCCCTCCCCCTGCAACAGAATCTGCCAACAGAGAACAGGGACATCTATCTGTTTTGTTCACTCATGTATACCCCAGACTGAGAACACCGCCTGGCATACAAGAGAAAACTCTATGTACTTTTTTTTGAATGAATGAATGAATGAATGAATGAATGAAACCCTACCCTCCTCCCCGTCCCTCCTCCCAGGGACAGCCCCACCACCTACTCTTTTACCTCTGGCAGGGACCTGGGCCTCGTCCTGGACTCTGCCCTCCTCCCCACCTCCAACCACTGAGGTCCCTGACTCCCTACCAACAGCCCTGACCCAAACGAGCACCTCCTCTCCCCGCAAGGTCCCAGCCTCAGCTTCCTCCTTGGTCTCCAGTACCGCCCCCTCCCATCCATCACCACATAGCAGCCAGAGGGGCCGTCCTAAAAAGCTCTTCTGGCCTGGTCCCACTCCTCTCAAAGTCCTCCACAGTCCTGCAGTACCCTCCGGAAAAAGTCCAATCTCTCAGCTTGGCCCCTGCTGCCCTCCCCAGGTCAACATTCCCCAACTGACGCTCTAACTTTAAACACCAAGTTTCTATACAAACTGTTTCCTCTGTTTGAAATATGTTCTGCGCTACTTTTCCAACTGGCTAATGTCTGTTCCCCTGTCAGGTCTCAGAATCCCCTCCTCCAGGAAGCCCTCCCTAATATCCTGCAGGCTGGAAGAAGGACGCCCTCTGGGTTCCCAAAGACCTCTCAGCTCCCCCATCCTAGCCTTGCCCACCCTGAATCATCACTGACTGGAGACAGATCTGTGCCCCCACCGGACTGTCAACCCTGGAGAGAAGAGGCTGTCTCGGTCACAGCTGTCTCCCCAGCACCACTGAGCACAAGGCCTGGCACTGCGAAGGCCTTGGTGAATGAATGATGGAATGATGGCATGAAGGAAAGAATGGCAGGCTAAGGCCTTTGGCTTTTATCCTGAGAGTGAAGGGGAACCATGAAAAGGTTGGAAGGAAGGGAGAGGTGAGGGAAACTCACTGCGGGGAGGAGAGGGGTGGGGTCTCCCAGGGCAGGGCTAGGGCACCTGGTAGCGCCGGATGAGGGCCTCATTCTTCCGCCGAAGAGCCTCGATCCTCTTGTCCAATTCGGCATCCTTCTCCTCCTTTGATTTCAGATCCAGCGTGGCTGACTGAGATAAGGAAACCATTGAGAGACTGTAAAAAAGACCTACACCCATCCCAATGACATTCAATCCAGAGGCTCAGTCTGGCACTTGGGTCCCCTCCTCCCAAGCCCCTGCTGCAGAGCTCAAACTCCATCCAAACTTGCTATCTCACCATTCCGCTGGCTGGCGGGGGCCAGGGTTCCAGTAAACCTTCCCTGCAGGATCTGCACACAGCACTGGGGGTTCCTAAGGGCAAAAGAAACAGAAAAACTACGGCCCATGCCCCACCCCCAAATCTGCTTCCTCTCTCCCATCCTGGCGTACTCACACACGTACACCCCAAGAGAAATCTGGTCCTCACTCTCAAGTGCTCTTCATGATATACCAGCCAGCCCCCTCGCCTGGAAAATTTAGGCTCTGGCCCCAGTTAACATTTAGATCCACCCATTTCCATGTAAACACTGGAGTCATGCCCACCTGGGGAAAATTCTGGCTCCACTCCACCGCTAAATATAAAAACAAACAAAAAAAACCATCTAACCCTGCTTCCTTCCAAACGAAGTTTCCTAGTTTAGCCCCTACAATCCTGTGCTGAGAGTTTGAATATGGGCCTCCATCTCAAGAGAGTTTTCACTACATCCTCTCGCTTGAACTTGTACATGAAAGTTTCAGGCCCACCTCCCTGTGAACATTATAGGTCCACCTCTTTCCCAGGAAAAGTTCAGAAACATTAAAAAAAAAATCAAAACCCACACTAAAAAAAAAAAAAAAGCCCTGGCTGGTGTAGCTCAGTGGATTGAGCACGGGCTTGCCAACCAATCGCAGTTCGATTCCCAGTCAGGGCACATGCCTGGGTTGCAGACTGGTTCCCTGCAGGCCAGTTCCCAGCAGGGGATGCACGAAAGGCAACCATACATTGATGTTTCTCTCCCTCTCTCCGTCCCTTCCCCTCTAAAGATAAATAAAAATAAAATAAAATCTTTAAAAAAAAAAAAAGCTGGAACGCCACTCCTAGAGGATGATGCCCTGGCCTTCAGAGATCCTAAACCCACGCCTGGGCTGTCCTAGCCACCTGCCCACCATTCTGAGAAAAAGCTGCTGCCTCAGCGCAAAGATTTCAAAACAGGTGTGGTACCCACTGGCGAGGCTTCCTGAGCCTGGCCCGACCTCCCCAGTGAAAATTCTCCCAGCCCCAATGCCGGACAAAACTTCGCCGGCCCGTAGCACTACAGGCGAAGCTCCCGCTTTCACCTTGTCAGGAAAGCCACGGCCCCGCCCCCGGGCCAGAACAAACTTTCTGGCCCCGCCCACACGCGCGTCCATTTAGGTGGCCCCGCTTCCGACTTTCCAAGCCAATCCTCTGGCCCCGCCCCCTGATCCCTAAGCAACAGCTGGAGACCGCCCCCTCCTTCTCGCGTCATCTCACTGGCCCCGCCCCGACTCGCCAACTATCACTCTGGTCACGCCTCCGATTTTCCCAACGACTTTTTGGTCACGCCCCGTGAGTCCCGCCGCTGCCTCGTTGCATCTAGATCTGCCTCTCCCCTGACACACCCAGCCGAGATTCTGGCTGGGAAGCTGGCTTCCAGGCCAAAGGTCCGACCTCGCCTCTAGCTCCGGCAAAACTTTCTGGCTCCACCACAGCATGCCCGGCCCGGACTCTGGGCCCGCCCCTAAATCGCCGCAACTTTGACCCCGCCCTCCCCTTTACGTCAGCTTCTAGATCCGCCCCGACCGCCCCGCCAACGATCCGGACCCACCTCCAGATCAGGCAAAAGTTTCTGGCCCGCCCCCTATGTTTTCCGCCAGCGTCCAGGCCCCGCCCCTAGCTCTCGGGGCAATTTTGGCCCCGCCTCCAGCACACGCACAACTTTTCGACCCCACCCCCAGCTGCCCACCCACGCGCGGGCCCTGCCCACGGCCAACGTCCCGGCCCGCCAGCGCCCCTCTAGTTCCCCATGTGGGCGTCCTGTCTCCGCCCCCCGGAGAGTACCCTGACCCCGCCCCCGCAGGCTGCGCGTTCCCCAGCCCGCGCTCGCTACCCTCACGTGGGGCGTCAGGCCCCGCCCTCCCCGGGCGCGCTGTCGGCCCCTTTCCCGGTCACCTGTCCCGGAGACCCCGCGGCGTCTGCGACTCCTGCTCCGTCGGCCACCGCGTCCGCAGCTCCCGGGCCGCGCGCGTCACTTCCCGCCTGCACCACGTGAAGGGGGGAAATAAAGAGGATCATTTCCGGTCCTGCAACCCGTTTCTGGGACCCTTAAAGGCGCCGCGGGTGGACGCGGGAGTGGGTTGACCTGGTCCTCAAGGGTATTTTGCAAGTTTGTACAGCTTCCTTCTGCCTGGATTATCTTCTTTTAGAGAATGGAGACACTCTCTTTCCTCTGTGGCCTCTACATGCTCGCCTCACTTCCTGGTTCCTATAACTAGGTCCACGCCAGGCACGGGTCAATGACTCCTGGAAGCCTGACCTACCAGGCTTGTACTGGGAGAAATGGGGGTGTCAAAGTGATGAATGAGGTAGACCCCAACCTACTCTCACGAGGGAAGGCCCAAGAAAATGTGAAATAAGCAGAAACGGTAACAGAAATGTGGGCGAGGCCTTGTTCAATGAGCAGGAGAGGCCTAAGGGTGAGAGGGGGTGGCTGTCCAGGCAAAGGGCACACAGCCTGTGCAAAGGCCCTGTGGTGAGTGAGCTTGGTGTATTGCAGGAACTGAAAGAAGCTAAGAATCAGCTGGATTTGGCTTCAGAGCCCAGGGTATAATGCATTAACCAAAACTTAGGCATAATACACCAATTATTGTAAGCAATGATAAATGCTGTGTAAAACGTACAGGAGGTGATGACAGCTATAAATGGGCAGACCAGATTTTCTGAGATTGCTAGTACTGTACTTATATTTCACAATTTAAAACGTGGAAAGTGACGCTGAATGGTGTGGCTCAGTTGGTTGGGCATGGTCCCAAAGAGCAAAAGGTCGCTGGTTCGACTGTGGTCAGGGCACACGCCTGGGTTGCAGGTTGGGTCCCTGGTTGGGGGTGTGCCAGAGGCAACTGATCAATGTTTCTATCTCACAGCAATGTTTCTCTCTCTTTCTCCCTCCCTTCCCATGTCTCTAAACAAATAAATAAAGTCTTTTTTAAAAAAAGACTGAAATTCTATATCTTTAACTTAACAAGGGAAAAAGTTCACTACCTTTTAAACCGCTGGGTAGTGTTCTGTCCTGCAGATGGCCGTAATTTGCCCCACTGGCCTCACAGAGGTTTGAGTAGTTCCCAGTTGGGGGAGATTGCCCACGATGCTGCCTTGAACTTCTAGAAGCACACATCTTTCTGGGTACATGATCCGTAACTTTGCTCAAAGAGGACTCAATGTTATGATTAAGACGGTGGACTGTGGACCTTCTGAAGCCAGGAGGCATGGGTTTGAATCCTGGCTCTGTCCTTTACTGACTGTGTGACCTTGGGGAAAGTAGGACAATTCTCTGGATTTCGGTTGTTTCATCTGTGAAACAGACATTGTGACACCTCCCTCCTGGGTCTGTTGTGCAGAATTCAATGATCGGTGATTACTACATATAAGTTGCTTGGCACAAGTCCTGAAAAAATTGTTACTTCTTAATAAATGGAGGAAGTTTACGACTTCTAAAAAGACAACTTGCTGGATCAAAGGTTAATTTACTATAAAGCCCAAAGGAACAGAGGCGGAGCCAGGTTAAATAGGGCCCGAAGTTTACACAATTTGGAAGCGCTCCTGAAGAAAATGAACATGCCCTGGCTGGTGGCTCAGTGGGTTGAAGGCCAGCCTGCAAACCAAAAGGTTACTGGTTCTATTCCCAGTCAGGGCACATGCCTGGGTTGCTGGCCAGGTCCCTGGTTGGGGGCATGCAAGAGGCAACCACACATTGATGTTTTTCTCCCACATCCAATACATCGATGTTTCTCTCCATGTCTTCCTCCCTTCCCCTCTCTTTAGAAATGAACAAATAAAATCTTAAAAAGAAAAAAAAAAGAATACAGCAATGTGAGAGACTTCCAGGGCCTCCCAGGGCATTGGATGGTCATGGAAGGGAGGGCTCAGCAGCCTCACTGGAAAGCCTCCACTTTGGACAGAAAGAGGCTGCCCAGGGCACAGTATTTTTGGTACCTTGAAGACAACCCATTCTCCCTCTTGTCTGGGCCTCAGCACAGGCTGTTCCTCCTGCTTGGAATACCCTTCCAGCCTTTTCTTCTAGTTAAGTCCTCCTCATCCTGAAGACTTGGCTCAGATATCAGCACCTCTTCCAGGAAGCCCTCCCTGACTACAGACTAGGGCAGGTGGCCCTCTGGGATTCCTACTCCCCCTACATTCCTTCACCCCAGGACAGCCCATGTCCTCATTTTCCGGGAACGGGCTTGTATGCCCCCAGACTCTGAGCCCTGCAGGGAAGGGAAGGGCTGGGTTGTCTCTGTCACCACTGTGTCCCCAGCCCTGAAGATCCCAGGGCCATGCACACGGTAGCCCTCAGCATGTAATGAACAACTGAAGCAGCCCGGCTCTGCTGGAGCGCTCACGATCTCCCCAGCCCATTGAGCTGGCAGGTCCCAGCCCCATGGTTTCCCAAACGCCCTTTACAACAAAAGCTATTTTCCTAAGACTCCTTTTACTCTCCCGAGATGAAATGCATGGCTAGTATGTCCCACTAGCATACATCATTTTAAAAATCAATATAATAATCTAACTGTAACGTAAAGGAGAAATGAAAGTAATTTATAATAAAGCAAAATGTGTACAAAGGCGCTAGTACAACCACCCTGGAAAAGATGAATGGTCAAATGCTTTTACCTACTTGTAATGAATGTGTCTGAGTGTAAGGGAACTTGAAAACCCGCCAGTGGAATATGGTCGACACCCTTTGGTTGCAGCTGAGATTCTGAGAAGGGGCTCTGTGTGCCCGTGCATGTGTGTGTGCGTGTGTATGCGTGTGTGCTGTGTGAACACAGCACCCAGGACAATAGATTGACACAGAGACTGTAGTGAAACACTTTGGATTTTTTAAAAGATTTTATTTATTTATTTTTTAGAGAGAGGGGAAGGGAGGGAGAGAAACGTCAATGTGTGGCTGTCTCTCCCGTGCCCTCAACTGGGGACCTGGCCCGAAACCCAAGCAGGTGCCATGACAGGGAATTGAACCAGTGACCTTTTGGTCTGCAGGCTGGTGATCAGTCTACTGAGCCACACCAGCCAGAGCACCTCTGTGAACAAAACGTGCCACAGTTTTCCCTAGAAGGAAGTAGTTGCATCCTTGGGAAATTCAGGCTGTATTAAAACTATGCAAATAAACCTGGCTGTTGTGGCTCAGTGGATTAAGCACCAGCCTGTGAACCAAAGGGTTGCCAGTTCAATTCCCAGTCAGGGCACCTGCTCAGGTTGCAGGCCAGGTCCCCAGTGGGGGGTGCATGAGAGGCAACCACACGCTGATGTTTCTCTCCCTCTCTTTCTCCCTCCCCTACCCTCTCTAAAAATAAAAATAAAAAACACGCAAATACTATTTTTTGTTTACTAACCACATAATGTCTCAAATTTAAGAAACTGACACTATCAAGTGCTGACAAGAATATGGAGCAACCGGAATTCTCAACCACGCCAGGGATTGGGGTGGAATACACTTCAGCCATTTGGAGAACTGTTTGACAAGTTCTACTCCAGTTCACGCATGCTCACACCCCATGAGCCAGCCAATCCACTCTGAGGCATTTGCACAAGAGAAATGCGTGGCCACATTCACCATGTCAAAAGACATGGCATGTATCAGAAGGTCCACAGATACTTTAACATTACAGCCTCTCTTATGGGCTGATTTGTGTTTGCCACCTCCCCTAAAATGTATATGTTGAAGTCCAAAGCCCCCATACCTCAGCATGTGACCTTATTTGTACCCAAGCCTTTTACAGAGGGAGTTCAGTGAAAATGAAGTTATTAGAATGGGCCCTAATCCGGTATGACTGGTGTTCTTGTAAGAAGAGATTAAGGCCCTGGTCAAGCGGCTCAATTGGTTAGCGAGTTATCCCATACATTAAAGGGTTGAGGGTTCGATTCCTGGTCACAGTACCTAATTAGGTTGCGGGTTCAATTTCTGGTCAGGGAGTGTACAAGAGGCAACTGATTGATGTTTCTCCCGCACATCAATTCCCTCTCTGTAAATTCAGTGACCATATCCTCCGGAGAGGATTGAAACAAAGAAGAGGAGATTAAGAGAAAGATCCACACAGACGGCGGACCCTGTGAGGACACAGGGAGGAGGCAGCCATCTGGAAACCGGGGAGGGAAAGCCTCTGAAGGAACCAACGCCGACACCACCGTGACCTCAGACTTCTAGCCTCCAGAGTTAGGACAAAATTAATTTCTGTTGTTTAAGTCCCCAGGCAGTGCCACTGGGTGATGGCAGCCCTACCAATTTAACACAGCCCCAAACTGGGAACAACTGTAGTGCCCATCAGCAGTTCGCACGGTCGGCAGTGCCTTCACACCACGGAATACTATACAGCAATGAAAACGGGCAGACTCTACCTGCATACAACGTGGACGAATCTCATTAACATGCATCGTTCCATTTATAGGAAATTCTAGAACACGCAAAGCCAGTCTCTGCTGTTAGAACTCAGGATGATTATGCAGAGAAAGAGTGAACACAGGGGGCCTGCGGGGTGGTCCTGGGGAGCTTGCAAGGTCCTGTTTCTCCCCCAGGGTGCTGATTACATGGAGTTTTTCACTTGGGATTTGTGAGTTTTCCCAAATGGTGATACCCTCGTTTAAATAACGTTTTTAAAAACTTTGAAAATAAAATTTGAAAGTTCAAAAATAATCATAAAAATATTTTGTGTGTATGTATAAAATGGAGTTAAAATATCTAGCATTAGTCCATAATTATCAGACTGCATGAAAAGATCTGGTAGAAATTTGAGAGCCAAGCAGGTTGAGTTTCACGGTGCAAGTTTTCCATTTGCCACCAGAGGGCGGCGTGGTGCACTCCCTGCCGCTTCAGCCACGGGGCAAGCATTCATTCAACAAACAGTCCTTGAAACACGAAAACCTGCTATGTTCCGGGCCTCGTTCTAGTGTTTAGATCTGTGAAATGGGGATTCGAATGTATAGCTGTGTTGGAGGCACGTCTCTGCCGCCACGAAGCTCACTCTCCCCAAAAGGAGGCAGACAGTAAACAGCTAAACAACGTGATATGTAATAGGAATGCTGTGGAGCAAAATAAGGCAGGCTGAGAGGACAGAGATGACCCGGGAAGGCTTCTCCGAGGAGGTGACATTTGAACAGAGACCAGAGTGAAACACGGAATCAAGCTGGGTGAATATGGGGGCATGCCAGGGGGAGGAAGGGGGTATGGGGGCTCCATTGACCAGCTGTAAGGTGGAAAGGGAGACTGAGGCAGGCCCAGCCAGGCCTGATAGGAGGCAAAGGGCAGTACGTTCTCTGGTGCAAGAAGCACAGCCCAAGGCACAGACGAGACATCTCTCTAGCCCTGGCTGGTGTGGATCAGTGGACTGAGTGGTGAACTGCAAACCGAAGGGTGGTCTGTTCAATTCCCAGTCAGTGCTTATGCCTCAGTTCCGGGTCAGAATTCCCAGTTGGGGGCATGCAAGAGGCAATGACATATTGACGTTTCTCTCCCTCTCTCCCTCCCTTCTCCTCTCTAAAAATAAACAAAATCTTTTTTAAATAAGAGAGAGAGAGAAGAGATAACCTATAAGCATGAGGGGAGACAGGGAGGCAATCAAAGGGTCCTGCATGGAGGAGGCAGCACAAGACTCAAGTAAAGTGCTGAGTAAGAAGGGAAGTGCTGAGAATGGTTCCAGAAACACACTATATGTGTTTGCTATTATTGCTATTATCCATCGAATCCACAAATAAATACTGAAGAAATCATGTAGATTCTACTTTTAAAATAAATAAGCCAAAAAAGTCCACAGTCCTATCACATCTGCCACCTCCACTTCCTGTCTCTCAGGACAGTCATAAGGATTTAACGAAACCAGGCACAAAGTAGGTGCACAGAATGTGAGAGCTGACATTATTATTATTATTATTATTATTATTTGCCTCCGCCCCTTCACCCTTCCAGCTGCTCAGACAAAAATGTGGAGCTCCCCAAAGTCCCCCCCCCCCCCATCCACATCCAGTGCCTCAGCTAATCCCATTCACTCCACCTTCAGTCCGGCTCCACAGCTTCCACTTTGGTGCAGTGGCCACCACTTGAGCCTGAGTCGCCTCCTCCCTCTTTGGCCTCCCTGCTCTCCGCTTACAACTTGTTTTCCACTTGGCCGCCGGAGGGCGCCTGTTAGAACTAAATGAGCTCACACTCAAAGCCTTCCTGCGGTTCCCACCTCGCTCAGAGTAAAAGTTAAAGTCCTCGAGGTGATCTAAACCCTCTCGGACCTCCTCTCCCACACGCCCTCCCTTCCCTTACTCTCAGCTCTTCCAGCTGCCCAATAGCTCCTCGCCTTTCTGGACACGCCCACTCTGGCCTCAGGACCTTTGCGCCTTCCCTTCTCTGACTGGGGCACTCTGCTCCCTCACCAACGATCACTTTCTCAGCAAGACTTTCCCTAACATCCTTAGTAAGACCACCTTCAAGACTTTCCAGGCCCCTTTTCTGCTTCTCTTTTCTACTCCCAGATTCACTTTGTATTTTTGCTTATGTTTACCATTGTTTGTCTCCTCCAGACCATGAGGGCAGGGATTTCAGCTGTTTTGTTTACTGCCATATGTCCAGTGCCCACAGCAGTGCCTGTCACAGAAGACACCCTGGTAAATCTTCGCCGAATGAATAAATGAATGAATGACCACTGGCATCTTGGTGGTTATAAGCACCCCCTTCTCTCCCTAGGCATGTCCTGACGTACCGTTCACCTGCTATGTGACCTTAGGGGGCCGACTTCAATTTTCTGACCTCAGTGTCCCTGTTGTAACCGGGATTTCAAATACTTTCCATCTCATGGCATTGCCGTGAAGATTAAATAGATTCAGATTCGCAGCATTCCCGAGCTGGTGACATCCTGAGGGGCAAAGATGGGCTTTTTGTGTGTGTGGCGCCTGCTCTTCCCGCTTTCGCCACTCGGGGGCAGCAAGCGCCCGGTGGATGCGCCCGAGAGGCCCGCGCGGGCCGAAGAGCGGGGGTAACTCCAGCAGAGGAAGCTGATGAAATCCTAGCCAACTCGCAATGAGCTCATCCCGCCCGGGCGCCTCCGGAAGCCACGGGGCCGCCCGGCCTCCGCCTGGCCCGAACGATAAAGCCCGGGTGCTGAACCAAGAGGCGGGAAGTCCTTCCTGAAGTCTGCCCTGCGTGGGGCCTGCTGCCAGAAGCCGGGGCCTGAGGGAAGGGGTGAGGATTAAGTAGAGCGGGGTGGGGGGGTCCCCTGCTTATCGCCGCAAAAAGAAAAGTGAATTTTGAACACGGCTGTAGGAGTGAGAGTGAGGGGATGGGGGAAGGGAGCAAGAGACAAGCCAATGAGAGACACAAAAATGGGGAGACTGAGGCACAGAGAAGCGAGACAGCCTGGGAAAGTAAATGACGGGGCAGAAACGGGACAGGGAGAGGCAGAGACAGGAAGAGAGAGTTGTAGGAGACCGAGAGAGACAGAGATGGGAGGTGGAAGACAAACAAAAGATAGAGAGAAGGACAGGGACACAGTGACAGCGAGAAACATACATGGGGAGACAGAGACATCTAGCCGAGTGGCAGAGATGGGGGAAGCAGAGGCAGAGAGGCAGAGGGGACAGAGCTGTAGGTTTGGGGAGCCGATGGGAAGAGAGGGAGCCAGGGAGGGGCGCCCGGGGTTGGGGTCGCCTGCAGGGGCGGCGGCGGCCGAGTCCCGAGTTACCAAGTTACCGCAGGATTCGCTAGCTTCTCACTGGCGCGGCCTCAGCCAATCAGAGCGCGGCGCCGCTGTTCTCGGGCAGGAGGCCTGGAGACGCGCGCACCTTCCCCCGGCACCGGCTCAGCACGCTGACACACAATCGCGGTGGCACACACACACACACACACACACACACTGCCCCAGACACGCAGCTTCGCCCCCCCCACGCAACCACAGTGACATACACACACGGTCCCAGGAACACGCAGGGACACACAGCATCACACAGGCACCCAAAATCTCAGGGACACAAATCCAGTCCCAGGATACACAGCACGGCCTGACCCCACCACACAATGACATTCCCCTCACGCCCAGCCACACTGACACCCAGCAGCACCCAGGCACGTGCAGTCTTGATGACTCTAGTCCCTAGAACACACAGTATTGGTGACAAACGTGATCACAGTGACACCCTCATAACCCATGGCCTATTCGTCCCAACACACACTCTCACAGTGACACACAATTACAACAATGACACAATCATCGTGACTCACAACATTGCACAGACCCACCTCATTAGTATACCTGCACATACAGCCCCATGGACACACAACCGCAGTGATACACCTGCACATACAACCCCATGGACACACAACTGCAGTGATACACCTGTACATACAGCCCCATGGACACACAACCGCAGTGATACACCTGCACATACAGCCCTATGGACACACAACCTCAGTAATGTACTTGTGTATGCAGCCCATGGACACACAACCGCAGTGATACACCTGCACATACAGCCCCATGGACACACAACCGCAGTAATGTACTTGTGTATGCAGCCCATGGACACACAACCGCAGTGATACACCTGTACACACAACTCCATGGACACACATCACCGTAACAAACACAACCACTGTGACACATTCACAACGACACACCGCGTTGCAAGATGTACATACTGTATGGAACACCCAGTCCCACAAACACACATGTCAGGTACAATGAGAGGCACACACACAACCTCACCACACACAGCATGTTGTGCACACACAGTAATGGTGGGTCACATGCAAGTGTCCCCTGTCACACAACCAGGCATGTTAGCACACCTCCTGGTGACACACAGCACACCCCCATGCACAGCATGACACAATCTCATGGACACACACATGACACACACAATCCCATGGATGCACAGTGTTGTGTACACATACACAACCACCATGGCACACACACACACAATCCCGCTGACACATGGCCTTCCACAGACACACCGTGGTGTCACTAAGCACATGGACACGTCCATACAACCACACTAACACAACAGTGCCATGACACACCGTGCTCACAGACTTTCCTGGTCACACGGCATCATGGCCACACTCACCCCGATGCCACGTGGACACAACCCGGTGGGTACACCCCGTCTCAGCCACGCACCTGGGCACATTGCACAAAACAGCACGCCGGCACCAACGACACAGCCTTACACCACCACCCTCACACACCTCAGGACGTCCTGCAGGAGCACACTGACACAGTCACACACTCGGCAGCCCGACACAACCACCGGCCTCACGGGCCAACACCCCAACACATGGCACGCAGCACACTGTCTCCACAAACTTGCTAAGGACTCTCCAGCCCACACCCCGCCTCACAACCCCTCCCCCTCTTGTCCCAGTAAGATGCGCGTGTTGTGGGATCCGGGGGGAGGGGATGCTGAGTGGACTTGTGCGTGTGTGTTTGTGTGTCTATGTGTGCGCTTATGCCTCCCCCCTCTCGGCCCTTCCCCGGGGGGCGGGGCCGAGCGGCAGCCGCTGTTACCGGGTAAACTTCCCCGCCCCCCCCAGCGCGGCCATTAGTCAACCCCCCCCAGGATGATGTCATCGCCTCATTCTGGAGGCTGAGTAATCCTCAACTCCGCCCCCCCCAGGTACCAGGGAAGGGGCGGGCCGCACCTGGGCTCGCCGGGCTTTGGAGCTGGGGGGGATTGGCTGCCCTGGGTCTCCCTGGGATGGGGACTAAGGAATCCGAGCCTCCCTGAGTGGCCTGGGGGCTCGCATCCGGGTCCCTTGAAACTGGGGGCTCCCAGCCCAGGATCCCCGTTTGCCACCTAGAGGTGCTGGGCGGCTGGGTCTTCCAGACCTCGGGTCCTGGGCACCCCTGGACACCCTCCGGACCGCTGCGAGAGGCTGGGCGACCTGGCCCAGTGTCTGGGGGCGGGGGCGGAAGGGGTGGTCTGAGAAACTCAGGGCTTCGATTCCAGGTTCCTTGGCACTTAGGAGGCCTGGGGCGCTGCTAGGGGGCGGGGGTGTGGAGTCCCAGGGAGGAGAAGTGGCCGTGGGTCAGATGTCCTGGGGATCAACAAGCCGGACCCTGGGGAAAAGGACTCAGAACCGAGCGGAGCTGGCAGGTCCGCACCCTGCGCTGGGCAGGTGGTCATCTGGATGAAGGGGACACCTGAGGGGCCAGGTCACTGCTGGGAGGGAAGGTTGGAAGGGGCGAGGGCCTTCCAGTATAAACACAACCAGGGCTCGAATGCCCAGGGGTCCTGAGGCATCTCAGGGGACCCAAAGGCCTGAGTCCCATTTCCGGAGGAGGCGGGGTGCTTGGTTCAAACTTTCATAACATCCGACAGGCCTGGGTCCCCTCTGGGGACACCCTCAGCCCTTGTTTTCTGGGACTGGGAAACTCGGCATCTCCTGAGGAGAGGGGACTCATCCTCATTGTCACAGGACAGGGAATGCCTGGGTCCTTTGGGGAGAGGTGGGGGCACCCCTACTTTTATGGGGTCAGGACGCCTGGGTCCTTTTCTGGGGGATCCTCAGTTCCTGTTTTCAAGCGCCACGATGCCTGAATCCTGTTTCGGGGTGGAGGGGTCAACCAGCTCCTGTGTTCACGGGGTCAGGATGCCCAGGTCTCCTGGGAAGGGAACGCTGGGTCCCTGCTCTCCCAACTCTCAGCGTACCTCCCCGGCGGGAGGGACGGGATGCGCAGCCCATTTCCAACCCATCCCAAGTGCCCATCCTCGTCCGAGGGTGCTGGGCGGGGAGGAGGCGCGGGGGGGCGGGGGACGGTGGCCAGTCCAGGCCTCACCCCAGCCCACCGCAAGCTTGCAGGCCGTGCGCCCCGCAGCTCCCCGGGGCCCGGCTCCCCGCCCCCCGCGCCGAGGGCTCCCCTAGATCTGGGCGCGCGGGCGGGCGGGCGCCGTAGCGACCAATGAGCGCGCTCGCCGTCTCTGGGAGCCGGGCCGGCTCTGCCCGCCTGGCATTGGGCACGCGGTGGGCAGCGGCGGGCGGGGCCTGGGGGGTCCTCGCGCCTGGTTGGGCCAGGCTTGTTGCTGGGTAACGGGGCGGCGAGTTTCCCCTGGCAACGGCGGCGGGTACCGCTCACTGGCTGGCCGGGAAGGAGGGGGGGCGCGGGCGCAGGCAGGCCCCGCAGACCCCAGCAACAGCGCGCGGCCCCCGCCCCGCCGGGGAGCGGTAACCTTCACACGCGCCGGCCTCTCGGACCCTGCGGACGCCGGCGCCCCCGCCCAGCCCCCACCGGCTTCGGTCCAGCCTCCGGGCTTGGGAGGCCGGCTACGCAGAGGGGACCCAGGAGGCCCCCTCTCCACCGCTGAAGGCCGGTACTCAGGCCCTGCAGTGAAAAGTTAAGTCCTTCCCCAACTCGCTCTTGCCGTGCGGAGAAATCTACTTCCCCAGAATGGCGCACAAGAGATTGGGGAAGGGTGCGGGTCTGCCGTAAGACCGGCTGGGACACTCATTTCTTCAACCGGCACTTGGCATGGAGGCTGCTCCCGCTGGAAACTGCTCTAATTGTCTAACAAATACACACTCACTTAATCGTCACATTTAATTTTGGGTCCTTTGGTGATCCCCCTCTGTGTACAGGTGAGGAAGATGAGGAAATGGGGCACAGAGAGGGGAAGCTGCTTGATTAAGGCCATCGTCCGAACCCAGGTAGCCTGGCTGCAGAGTCTGGCCGCTTTATCGCTGCACTGTGCCGGAGGTCCCTTTCAGAGGCGTTCATATGCAAAATGAGAAACCAGTGGCTGGCCCTAGGGCCGCTGGTCTGAAAGCCCTGTCCCTACCTAGGGGTCCTAACTTCAAGTTCTTGTTTGGATTCTGAGAGAGTCGGTGGACCCCCCACACTGGTAGTAGTAACGCTGGATACCAGGTATTAAGCACCCACCAGGCCTTAGCGCTTTACTTTTATCCACCTTCTCACTCTGCAAAATCCTATGAGATGGAGCCTTTCATTGTCCCAGCTCACAGATGGGGAAGTTGAGGCACAAAGACACAACCGCTAACCCAAGGTCACAGCACCAGTAGGTGGCAGAGCCGGAAGTTCTAACGCAGGCCATCTAGACCCAGAACCTTGTTTGGTGAGCTCAGCCTGCAGGGTTTTTTTGGGGGATGGGCCAGAGCTGGGGGTCTGGCCCTGGGAGGTTAGGGTGTCTAATCTGGAGCAGGATCTGGACTAAAGAGTGGAAATCATCTTCACTGGTGACACTACTTAGGGCCTGGTGACTCTTGGTCCTCTCCCACCCTCTCCCACTCCTACCCACCAAGCTGGGTCCCTCCAGTCCTTCACTCATTTTCTTCTCAGAAAATCATCCCGGCGCATCTGGCCTCCTGGTGTTTAGTCCTAGATGGGCAGCTTGAGGGCCCTGAGCCATGTGTGAGGCACACAGGCTGGACGGTGAGCTAACCCAGGGCTGGGGCCTGCCTCTCTCGTAACTTCATCACTGCCGGTCACAGAGCAAACACTGGCCATAACCAGTGACCCGAGTGATAAGTGCATTTATTAGGCGCCTGCTACATGTCAGCCACTCAATGACTTCCATGCACGATCCCATTTAATGAATGTCTGCAGTGACATTTCTCAAACGCCTTTACACTCGACCTTTAAAGTCAAAGATACACTTTCTGTGGGACCCGGTGTGTACTTACCACACATCAGCCACGTTTTCACAAAACGGCATTTTCCTTTGGCTTCTTGATTTTGAACGCGATATTCTATTTTGCATTGTTTTAAAAGTCTGGTCAAGCCCTGGCTGGTGTGGCTCAGCGGATTGAGCACGGGCCTGCAAACCAAAGGGTCGCTGGTTAGATTCCCAGTTGGGGCACATGCCTGGGTTGCGGGCCAGGTCCCCATTAGGGGGCGCATGACAGGCAACCACACATTGATGTTTCTCTCCCTCTCGTTCTATCTCCCTTCCCATCTCTCTAAAAATAAATAAATAAAATCTTAAAAGAAAAAAAAAAAAGTCTGGTCAAGAGCCACTGGACTTGCATGTGGAAGGAGCTTCCTATAAAGGAGCACAGGGAAGGATTTGGGTGACAGAAAGGCTCTGAATCTTGATTGAGGTGTGCGTCTGTCACACTCCACCAACTAGACCCTGAGAAAGAGTGAATTTTATTGTGCGTAAATATATCTCCATCAACCTGAATAAGAACAATAAGAACCACAAAAGTGATTTTGCAATCCATGGTTTGCTCACGGCTCACCGTTTGAAAACATTGGAAGGAAAGAGGGAGGGAGGTTAAATCAGTCCCCCCCCATACTGAAAGCAGGGAGATTTTTAAAGATGATTTTATTTATTTATAGAGAGAGGGGAAGGGAAGGAGAAAGAGAGGGAGAGAAACATCAGTGTTTGGTTGCCTCTCCTGTGCCCCCTACTGGAGACCTGGCCTGCAACCTGGGTTTGTGCCCTGAGTGGGAATTGAGCCGACCACCCTTTGGTTTACAGGCCCGCACCCAGTCCACTGAGCCACACCACGCAGGGCTGAAGGTAGGGAGATTTCAGGTGTGGTGTCCACTTCCCGCGTCTCTTGGGAACTCACAGGATCTGGCCCTGGAAGAAGCCCCCGTCTGAGCGCCGGACCAGCCCACCGCTGCTCGGGACTGGCATCCCTCCTCGGCCAGCTCCGTGCTGGGCACTCAAAGGCAACTCACCCTGTGGTGACGAGGTTTGGGTGGGGGTGTGACACGGAGGGAAGAAAAAGTGCAGGGGAGACAGAGCCTCAGAGTCCCAGGGGAAGAGAGGCCAGGGGCCAGCCAGCCGGAGCTGGGGCGGGAGCGACAATGGGAAGCTGAGAAGGGAAAGGGAACTGAAACCCACCAGAAGGTGGGGTGAGAGGCAGTGCAGGGGCTGCTGCCCGGGCATGTCCGTGCCAGGTGCCTGGGGTTCTTTCTGGCCCGGGGGCCACCGCCAGATTTGTGGCGAGTGCGGCCAGGTGTGTCTGTTAGCGAGCCTGTGCGCAGGAGCCTGCCACAGGGATGAGTTGGTGACTGTCTGTTGGGGGCCAGTTTCTTCTAGGTCTGCCTTGATCTTTGTCTCTGAGGGTCAACTTCTGACAGTTGCACTGCGTCAGCTGTGAGCTGGGGTGGCTGTTGGTTTGTAATCTCTATGGGACTGTCATCTAAATCAAACTGAACCTCCAGGTATCCGTGACAGGTGTGTGTGTGTGTGTGTGCGTGCACCTGCGCGCTCATTGGAATGTCCCGACTGCGAGCCCGGTCGGTGTGGGTGTCTGTGCACCTGTGTGTGTCGCTCTACCGGGTCAGTCTCCCTGTCCCGGCGCCTGTGTCAGAGTCGGTCTCTGCATTGGTGTCTAGGTGTGTGTGTGTGTGTGCGCGTGTGCCCCAGGTCGGGCTGTGTTTTTGTGGCCCCCACCCCCGGCCGAGGTGTGCATCTGGGAAACTGTGGCCGTGTGTCTGAGTCCGCTCGTCTCCGTCGCCCTGTCGGCACGTGACTCCGTGTACCCTGGAGCGCGGCTGCGGGGGTGTGTGTGTCTGTCTGTGAGTCCCAGTCAGTGTGTCAGTGTGTCAGTGTGTGTCCGGCTGTCCCGCGTCGCCCTGGGCCAGGCCCCGCCCCGGCCCCGCTGCAGGGAAACCCCCGGTGCAGAGGTAGGGGGCGCGGCGCGCGCCAGCAAGTCCCGACTTGTCCAGCGCGGGCGGGCGGGGCCGTGGCGTCACGCGGGGGCGGGGCGTGAGACCCGCCGGGCGGGGGCGGGGCGGGACGGGGCGGGGCCGCCGCCGAGCTGGCCCAGGATCCGCCGGGCTGCCTGAGACGCGGCGCGAGCCACATGCGAGCGGGCGCCTGGCGGCCGCAGCAACCGAATCGGCAGCGGCGGCCACGACGCGGACGCGCTTGCGGCCCGAGCAGCAGCAGCAGCCACAGCGACAGCAGCAGCTACTTCAGTTAGAGCAGCAGCAGCAGCAGTCGCCGCAGCGAGCGGCGCTCGGCGGGCGCGCCCTCCTGAAGGAAGCCGCCCGCCCCCGATCGCCGCCCCCTCTGGCGTGTTCATGCCCCCGGGGTGAGTGTGCGCACCCCGAGTCCCCGCTGGCCTGGATTGGCCAGGCCCGGTGGGCTCCCTGGAGGCGGTGGCGGGAATGCGCGCGGGGAGCACTGGGGGCGCACTGCATCCCCACCGCGTGCCCCCCTCTCTTCCCGCCCTCCGCCCTCACCAGGGACTCGGGGCCAGGCAGGGGTCGCTGCGCCGGGGGCACCAAGGGTCGAGGAGCGCAGGTGCCTCAGCGGTCTGGCGGGTTTGTTTACAAACAATGGGGTGCAGGCTCGGCAGCGCCCCCTGGTGGCCAGTGCGGCCCCGGGGAAGTGAGTCGACCCCGGCTGCCCCGGCCTCCGCAGTCCGGGAGGGGCGGGGCGGGGGTACTGCGCGGAGGGGCTGCCACACCCGGGGCGCGCGCCCGCTGGGGGCGGCGACAGGGGGCGGCTCGCGGGCCGCGGAGTCTGCGGCTCCTGCGGGCGGGGGCTGCGCCCCAGCAACAGCCGGTTATTGGCCCCGCGTTCGCCTGGCGGGCGGGGCGGGCGCACGTGGCGGCGGCGGGGTTGGGGGGGGGCCTGTGACAGCGCAGGGGGGCGTCTGGCCCCGCCGTGGGAGCGCGCGTGTGCGGGGTTGTGGATCTGCAGGTGTCTCGCCTGGGTGTGTGTGTGTGTGTGTCTCGCTCCGAGTTTGTGCTGGGGTGTGCAGGGAGTGGTGGTGTCCGTCCGGCCGGGGTGTGTGAGTGAGTCCCCGTGCACGTTTGTGCGGAGCGCTGCGCGGCTGCCCTGCCTGAGGGGTGGGGGCTGTTTCTGTGCGGTGTACCTGCGTGTGTGTTTTCTCTGCGAGAGTTGCCTGCGTGTGCTGTTTGGGTGTGTTTCCGTGGTGCTGTGTTGCTTGTGTGTGCTGGCCTGTGGTGGTTGTGTGTTTGTGTGTTGCTTGAGTGAGCCGTGTTTGTATGTGTATCCTGCCCGATGGGCTGTATTTTTGTGTGCTCGCGTGTCTTGCCTGTGTGGACTCTGTGACGGCGCGTATCTCCAGGGCATGTGTCTCTCAGCTCGGCGTTTAGGACGGTATGCCTGCTGCATGCCCACGTCTGTTTTCTGTCCAGGTGTCTGTGAGTTCTGCACGGTGTGTGTGTGTGTATGTGAGTGTGTGGTGGGGGGCTGTCTCCGTCTCTGTTTGGCCTGTGTGTCTGGCACTGGTGTCTGGGAATCGGAGACCGTGTCTCGGTGGGGTCTGTGCCGCACAGGCAGTGGGTGTTGCTGGCAGCCTCTTGCAGGGGGCTGTCTCCGCGTGTGTGTGTGTGTGTGTTGGGTCTGAGGGGCTTGTCTCCGTGATCGGCTGGCTCATGCGTGTCATGTGGGCTGCGTGTGTGCAGTGTTTATGTCAGTCACGTGAGACCAGTGTTTTCTGTGGGCGCGTTAGGTGTGCGTGCTGCCAGGGCTGCGCGGGGTTAGAGTTAGCGGGTGCGTGTGGCGCGTCCGGGGCTGACGGTGGGCTGTCGTGTTTTGAGGCTGGGGGAGGAGGAGGGTGGGCTGGCATCTGCTGTTCTGCTGTTGTGTCTGCGAGTCTCTGCCGGCGAGTGGGGTGCTGTGTGCGGGTCCGAGGACACGTGTCCTGGGGTCTGAGAGTTGGTGACAAGTGGGTGTGTTTCGGTGGTGTTGGTCTGTGTGTGTGTGTGTATGAGTTGGTGTGTGTGTGTTGGTCTGCCTGTGTTGATGTGTGTATGAGTGCTGAGGTGTGCATGCCTTATCTCTTGGGTGTGTGTGTGGGGAGGGGTAAGTGTGTTTGAGAAGTGTGTGTTCCTGTTGGTGCTGTGGGGGGGGGGCACGTCAAGAGTGGGTCAGCGAGCGAGATGCTGACACTCTGTGTATGTGTGTGACGTGTGTGGGGGGCCGAGGTGGCGGGGATGGGTTGTGCCGGGCAGTCCGCACTGATTGTGTAGCCCTCCTGATGGGCTGTGTGTGTGTGTGTGTTCACATTTTGGTCAGTGTTTCTGTGTGTGTCCTGGGGAGCGAGTCGTGGTGTCCGACACTGAGGCCATCTCAGTGTCTCTGTGCAAATGGGAGGTGAGGCGGGAGGTCACCCTGGCCAGTCCTGCCTGAGTCCTCACGTGTCCGCGTCGTGTGTCCTCCACACACACCCCTGGTTTTCTCCGTGTGGGTCCCGCCGCAGTCCCTGTGTGTTGGGGGGGCCGTCAGGGTGCCAGAGTGCCCTTGGAGTGTGCCCACCTCTGTGTCCCAGGAGCCACCCCACCAGCCTGTGTCCTATGTGAGCCCCTGTCAGTTTGGATGAGTCTGTGTTGTGTGGCTGTCACCCCCCTGTGTCTGGGTCCGGGGTGCGTCCTTGCACTTGCTGTGAGAGCTGTGTCCTGTGCCCCCTTGTCCCTCCCTGTGGGCCCATCACCCTGTGCTTGGGAGGCTGCCCCCGGCTGAGCCCAGGCTCAGCAGCCCCTGGGTGGTGTGTGTCTTCCGTGGCCATCACCTACATGGTCCTCTCCAACAGGGCCCAGGGTGTGCCACGGGCACTCTCCCTGCCCCCCCACGCGTGCTCAGCACAGTGTGCGGGATTGGAGGTGCCCTGGGGCCCTCTGCACTTGTTGGCTGACGGCACCTCTCTCCCCCTGTCCCGCAGGCCTCAGGGAGCGCCATGGCCCGAGCACGCCAGGAGGGCAGCTCCCCGGAGCCGGTAGAGGGCCTGGCCCGCGACGGCCCTCGCCCCTTCCCGCTCAGCCGCCTGGTGCCCTCGGCTGTGTCCTGCGGCCTCTGCGAGCCCGGCCTGCCCGCCGCCCCCGCCGCCCCGGCCCTGCTGCCCGCTGCCTACCTCTGCGCCCCCACCGCCCTGCCCGCTGTCACTGCCGCCCTGGGGGCCCCCCGCTGGCCTGGGGGTCCCCGCAGCCGCCCCCGAGGCCCGCGCCCCGACGGTGAGTGCCCGCCCCACACCGGGGATGATGGGAGCCGGGCGACAGACACTGAGGAACTGGCCAAGTGGGAGCGGGTGGGGGGAGGTGGCGAGCAGGCCGGGCCACAGGGAGGGTGTGGCCTGTGTGGTCTATGTGTTGCAAGAAGCAGGAAGACCGAGTAGGAGGCTGGGGGGTGGGGGCACGCCGAGTGGGAAGTCCCTCCTGGAATCTGACTGCAGTCCCCGAGTTGCAGCCGGTGGCCGGCCTTTCCCAGCCCCTCTCCCCTAGCCTGGGTCCCTTTAGTCCCCCTGAGGACTGTAGAGGGAGAGAGTGTGGGCAGAGAAGGAGGACGGTCACTTCAGGACTTTGGGGAGGTGTCGAGGGTGGCTTTTTGCCATTATCTGCGTCTTTTTGGCCGAGGCGAGGTCCGCCCTCTGCGCAGGTCCTGGAGGAGGACGGAGGGGGGAGGGGCCATTGTGTTGGGAAAGTGTGTGTGTGTGGGGGGGGTGAGCTTTGGGGAGGGAAGGGTTAAAGGTCCCTTGCCTGATGGGCCGTTAACCCTGTGGAGCCCGGTAGCCCCATCCCAGCCGGCACACTCGGTGGCAGGGGACTCACTGTCCGGGTTGCCCTCCAGCCCCACCCCGTCTCTGGAGCCCAGGGAGGCTCAGAGAGAGAAACTTCTCCGACTCAGTTCCCTGGAAGTGGGACAAGAGGGGACTCGATTTCAAGACCAGAGTCCCAAGTGTGGAAACTGAGGCCCGATTTGGGGCCTTAGGGATCCCTCAGGCCCGGACCTGGGGTGACAGGAGGGAGGAGGAGAGGCCAGAGGAGCTGAGAAGGGGGTGGGTGCTGGAAGGCATCCCCCGCATCCCAGCCCCCCAGGCCGGTGTTCGGAGGCAGCCAGCCTGGCCTTCTGGTCTCCAGGCCACATCCGGAGGTGTGGCTTCACTGTGGTTGGGCGCGAGAGGCCAGGAGACCTGAGGCTGGTGACTCTGGGTGTAGCCAGTGGCTGTATCCCTGTGTGACCTTGGGCCACTTCTTAGGGTGGCCCTCAATTTCTCCATCTGTTAAATGGAGCAGACAAAATTGGCCCCGTTCTGGAAGAGGTACTCAGGTTAGGTGAGAGGAAGGCCTTCTAGACTAACGTGGGCTAGACAGGCGACTTCCGAAAGGCCACCCCGAGACCTCTCACCGCTTCCTGGTGCCTGGGGAGTGGAAGCTGACAACTCAGGCTCTAAGAGGGGACCCTGGAATGGCTAGGAACAAGGCGGGAAGCAGAAGTGAAATCCGGCGCCCGGAAAAGGGAGAAGCGGGCACTGGCTAACTAGTCCCCCAGGAACACCTCGGGGCCTACAGGGATCATGGGTGCTGACCACACCCCTCGGCTTTTCCCAGGTCCTCAGCCCTCACTCTCGCCCGCGGAGCAGCACCTGGAATCGCCGGTGCCCAGCGCCCCGGGGGCCCTGGCGGGCGGCCCCACTCAAGCAGCCCCGGGAGTCCGTGGGGAGGAGGAGCAGTGGGCCCGAGAGATCGGGGCCCAGCTGCGGCGAATGGCGGACGACCTCGACGCTCTGTATGAGCGGCGGGTGAGTGCTGGGGGAGGGGTAGACGGCAGGTGGGACTTCCCGCCGGGGAGGGGGCTGCGGGCGGCCCCGCCAGATGTGCCGCAGCTGCTGCCCTGCGCGGCGGGGTCGCGCCGGGGACAGGCCAGTGGGAGGGGCGGCGTGGCCGCGGAGCCGCCGAAGGCCCCCGCGCGGCGGCTGGCACGGCCCGGCCCGGGGGTGCCCGGAGCGCCGCGGCGCACCCGAGCCCGCGGCCGCGGGGACTGAGGGCGGCGCTCCGCGGAGCGGCTCATATATCCCGGGCTATTTATAGCCGGTGAGTCAGCAGCGGCGGCGCGGCCGCGCCCGCCCCTCCCACCCGCCCGCGCAGCAGGCGGCGCGCCACGCAGCTCTCCGAGCGGGGCGGGGGCGGGGCTCCGGGCGCGAGGGCCCGCCCCCAAGCCCGCCGCTCCTCCTCGGAGCGAAACAAAATATCTGAAGCCTGCAGCAGGGAATGGAGAATAACAAACACCAGGGCGCCCACCCGGCTCTCTGGAACCTGAACCTGACACTCGCACTGCCTGCTTATTGAAAGCAAAACAAAAACCGGATGTTGTGAAGCCCCTTGTCGCCCCTCTGTGACCCCATCCCTTTCCCCCTTCCCAAGAAAACCTCTCAGGCTGGCCTGTCCCATTCCTCTGCAGGTGTGAGTCTTTTACTCCGTATTTACCAGGCCACGAACAATGCTAAGGACTGTAGGGCGTTTTGTGGCGTAATCTTTAAGACAGAGAGAGTGTTTCCCTGCAAACTTTTTCTCCTCTCCGTTTTTGCTGGAGGTTCCTCCACGTGGGCAGAGTCGGTTCACCCACTTTCACTGCTCCTTAGCTTTCTGTCGGATCCACCTATAGCATCCACGTTCGTTCTCTCATGGTTGGATTTTCAGGATGTAAAAACAAACGTTTTACATTTTATTCATTGGCTTTTTTGGTTTTTTGGCTCTCCCAAGTTAGGCACCTTTCCAGGAGCACCCCTGTGTCTCCATAGATTCCCCGGCTGGTCTGCCCACCCTTATGGAATGTTTGCTTCCTTGCTCACCAAGGTGGCTGTGCCGTGTGGCACTCAGAAGCCATGTAAGGGTGGCAGGCTTTTACACTTATGCCAATCTGCCCTGGCTGGTGTAGCTCAGTGGACTGAGCATGGGCTGTGAACCAAAGGGTGGTGGTTCGATTCCCAGTCAGGGCACGTGCCTGGGTTGCGGGCCAGGTCCCCAGTGGGGGTCATGCGAGAGGCAACCACACACTGATGTTTCTCTCTCTTTCTTTCTCCCTTCCTTCTCCTTGCTCTAAAAATTTAAAAAGAAAAGAAATAGACTTACGCCAATCTGATGTGCCCCTTTGCTACCTCCTGGCTGTGGGAGTTGGAGTTGGTGGTGAGTGAGGAGGAGGCAGGGTCAGGCATCTCACCCACCCACCCTTTGGATGCTTTACCTGACCTTGATCCCAACTCTGAGGTGGGCTTCTCCTTCCCAGTACGGGAGAGTGCTGTCACTAACTTTTTATTTATATATATATATATATATCTATTTATTTTTAGAGAGGGGGGAAGGGAAGGAGAAAGAGAGGGAGAGAAACATCAATGTGTGGTTGCCTCTCACGCGCCCCCTACTGGGGACTTGGCCTGGAACCCAGGCATGTGCCCTGACTGGGAATCGACCCGTGATCCTTTGCTTCACGGGCCCGTGCTCAATCCACTGAGCTACACCGGCCAGGGCACTAACTTTTTATTTTTATTGATGGGAGTCTTTTTGTGTCTAGCTTCCTTCTTGCTCACCGTCCTAACAGTCCGGGGCTGAGAGGGTCCCCGAGGCCACTGCATGTCTTCATCCCACCCCTCAGCCCCTCCAAAGAGGTCAGGGGTCAGCTTTGCCTCGACATACTTCTGCGCAGCCTCAGCACAGGGGATCTGTTCCCAGTTCTCCTCCTTCCACAGATTGTTCTAGAATCGCTGAGACTGCGGGCAGATTGTTCTAGAATCGCTGAGACTGCGAGCTCCCTGCCCCCTTCCCTCCATCCCACCCCCAGCCTTTTAGGGGGGCAGGGCAGTGTGGGCTGTGATCCGGCCCCGCCCCTTCCCCCTGGAGTGACTTCCGTTGGGTGACTTTGTCATCTGCAAATCGATGACACGCACTTCTGTCCTCCCTGAAGGTGACGACACTGGCCCACTTGGGCAGAGGAACTGGGGTGTGAGCCCAACTAATAATAAGAGCACCAACGTCAGTGGGCGGGCCGGCTGTGGGTGTAGCTCGCCCTCAGGACCCCGCCTCCTTGCTCCTCGATGCCCTGGGACCCGACCACGCTTGTGCCCCTGTCACGAGCCCACTCTCTGACTTCCTCTTCTCTCTCTTTCCGCAGAGACAAGAGGAGCAGCAGCGACACCGCCCCTCACCCTGGAGGGTCCTGTACAATCTCATCATGGGACTGCTGCCCTTACCCCGGGGCCGCGGGGCCCCCGAGATGGAGCCCAACTAGGTGCCTGCACCCGCCTGGCGGGCGTCGGGGACTTGGGGGGCAGGACCCTCCCGCCTCCTGACGCCCTGGCCAGCGCAGGGGTCGTTGTCTGCACCATGTAGCATATACTGGACTACCAGCCCTGCCTGTCCCAGGGGCGGGCCAGGGCAAGCCCCTCCAGACCCAGCCCCGGCCTTGCTTGGGGTGCACTGAGGGAGATGCGGACTCCTGGGCCCCTGGCCGCGAAGCCGGGGGGAAGAGAGGGCTGATGGACTCAGCGTCTAAAGGCGCCGGTGACCGAGGGGGTGGGGACTGAGCCGCCCGCCTCTGCCGCCCACCACCATCTCAGGAAAGGCTGCTGGTGCTGGCTGCCCGTTCCAGCTGCAGGGTGACACTGGGGGGAGGGGTCTCCCACCCAGTGCTCCTTCACTTTGGGCCTGGCCTCAGGCCCCTGGTGCTTCCCCCCCTCCTCCTGGGGAGGGGGCCCGTGAAGAGCAAATGAGCCAAACCTGACCACTGGCCTCCTGGAGCCAGAGAATGGGGTGCGTCTGCCGGCTGCCCCCACCCAGTGCCCAGCCGTCTTCCCTGAGCCAGCCGGCAGGTGGTGGGCATGCTTGCCTCACCTTCCTCCGGGGGTGGCCAGGAGGGGCCCAGACTGTGAATCCTGTGCTCTGCCCGTGACCACCCCCCACCCCCATAAATCCCATTGCATAGGTTTAGAGAGAGCACGTGTGACCACTGGCATTCATTGGGGGGGGTGGGATATTTGGGCGGAAACCGCCCCAGCCTTAGTCCCCAGGGCAAAGCGCTGGGGGGAAGACGGGGGAGTCAGGGAGGGGGGAGTCTCCGAAGAGGGGGGAGTCTGGGAGCGGGGAGGGGTGGCCCAGCCTGTAAATTTCTGTATATGCGCTGCTGTAGATACCGGAATGAATTTTCTGTACATGTTTGGTTAATTTTTTTTGTACATGATTTTTGTATGTTTCCTTTTCAATAAAATCAGATTGGAACAGTGAATACTCTTTCTGCCCTCCTTCCCCACCATGCGACCCGGTCTGGCCGGAGCCCCTGACCCGCCAGGGCCCACGGGCACAGCCGACCGGCTGCCAGCTGTTCCTGGGGGGAGGCCGAGCCTGGCCCTCACGGTGCCTGCCCTCCTCCCACTCAATGCAAAGCGGAGAGAGGGTTGCTTTCTCATTTACCGCCCCCCCGACACCACTGGGTAAGGTATGTCACGGGGGGCTCAGTATTTACTGACCCATGAGTGACCTGCGAGGAGTCTCAGGGAATATGCCAGTCATGAGACCTTGTCCCTGCTCCCATGAAGGCACAAGGCGATGTCTGGGAGAGCATCGCGCTAAGTGCAGAGTGAGGTTCACCTATGTCTCTGTCCCAAGGCCTAGCCCAGTGCCTGGCTTAAAGAGCTGGTGTTGAATGAACCCAAGAAGGGGCTCTGGCTGGTGTGGCTCAGTGGACTGAGCACTGGCCTGGGAACCCAAAGGTGCTCGGTTCGATTCCCAGTCAGGGCACACGCCTGGGTTGCAGGCCAGGTCCCCAACAAGGGGTGCATGAGAGGCAACCTTACATGTTTCTCTTTCTCCCTCCCTTCTCCTTTCTAAAATAAAATCTTTAAAAGGAAAAAAAAGGGTGCTCCTACAGGGCAACTAGCCAAGTGCCTTTCTGTGCCCTCTCCCACATGAGACTGGCAGACACACCTCGGATCCCAGCTCTGCCCCTTCAGTGCTTCTCCCGGGAAACGGCTCTTCCCCTAAAAGTCCAGGGCCAGAGGGAATCATCACCCATTTGCGGTTCCATTTGTGGATGCGTGTTCATTGGTTGATTCTTCTATGTGCCCTGACCAGGGATTGAACCTGCAGCCTTGGCATGTCGGGATGACATCCCAACCACCTTAGCTAGATACAGACAGGGCCAGTATCTTCTTGGTTTTTAAAAATATATATATTTTATTTCTTTATTTTTAGAGAGAGGGGAAGGGAAGGAGAAAGACAGGGAGAGAAACATCAGTGTGTGGTTGCCTCTCACGCGCCCCCCACTGGAGACCTGACCCGCAACCCAGGCACGTGCCCTGACTGGGAATTGAACCATGGTCCTGTGGTTCACAGGCCCGTGCTCAATCCACTGAGCCACACCAGCCAGGGCGGGCCAGTATCTTCTTTTTAATAGAACCAAGCCTATCATATTGAGGACTGAAAAGTGGGGAATCCCACCCCACCCCCCAGGTTAGATGGTTGAGAGGCAGAGACACAGGGACTGGGACTGGTTGTTCCAGACGTCCGTCCATCTGTCCATGCAGCCTTCTCCCTGGCGCTGAGCCCTCCTGCAGCTTGGCGGAGCTGAGGCTCAGGGTCCCTGGCAGTGAGGCCGGCGGCCAAACCTCCACCACCTGCAAACCGTGTGACCCCTAGCAAGCTGATCCCACACTTGAACCTGTGTCCCTCACCCCCTCCAAATGCTCCGTCGCTTCTGGAGAGATTTACTTTTCACTGTCCGTAGTTTCATCCTTCCTTAAAAAACAGGACTTTGCAAAGCCTTCGATTCTGCGCTAGGTGCGTACATACTATCTACCCAAAGTACAAGGGGAATGTACAATTCGGCCCTGTGCTCCCGCCCTGCAGCCTTTTGGAAAGAATCACCGTCTCGAATGCATTTGGACACCCGGTAACCTGAGCACGCAGCTTTGGAGAGCCTTTCCCGAGTGCGAGCGGAGAAAACGGGCTCGGCGTCACTCAACGGCAGCCTGATTAAATGGCTTACGGTTCATCTGTGGTTTCGGAATTTGATGCCTGATGCGCTGACAAGGATCTCCAAGGCAGTGAGGAAAAGCAAGTTGTGGACCAAGTTATCTCTAACAGAAGCTAAGAGAACATACTAGTTCGCTTCATGTTCACGCGTCAGAGGGATGTGGGATGATCACCCCATCTCACAGATGGGGGGCGACTGAGAGGCAAAAGGGTCCCTCGTCCAAGGTCCTATAACGAACTGGTAGACGTTGGATTTGAACCTGACGGCCTGGGGGGATTCACTCTCCATGGCCACGAGGGGTGACCTGTGGGAGCTGGGCATGAAAGCGGACACACCCAACCTACACCAACAGCACCTCGTGTTTCTCTCTGAAATCCCGAGTCTGGCTGTGAGGTTGGCTGCTCCTGCTACGTGGCTGACATTGAGCTAACAGTCTGAGAAGTGGTGGGGAGGAATCTCTTTCCTCTCATTTTGGTATGTTGCCTGAAGGGTTTAAAAAATTTTTTTTAGATTTTATTTATTTTTAGACAGAGGGAAAGGGAGGGAGAAAGAGAGGGAGAGAAACATCAATGTGTGGTTGCCTCTCACACGCCCCCTACTGGGGATGTGGCCCATAACTCAGGCATGTGCCCTGACTGGGTATCGAACTGGTGACTTCTTGATTCACAAGGCAGAGCTCAATCCACTAAGCCACACCAGCCAGGGGACCTGGAGGTTTAATACAGGCTTAAAAACAGTCCACCTGCCCTCCTGGAACCAGCTGAAGGCCCTCCCTTAGCACTGGGCCTAACCAGTCAGTTTTCAGCACTGACTACTAGGTCTATGGACCTTGGGAAGGCAGAGCCCGAGTCTCCTTGTCCTTTTCGAGATCAGAGGTGCAGCTGTCCCGTGTCCCCCACGAAAGCACTGCCCATCAGCCCACAGTCCATGCCACACCTGTTGGAAGAATCCGTTTCCTTACCTGCAACATGAACACAACAGCGGAAGCATCTACCCACGGGGTTGCTGTGAGGACCCAAACAACTTACCAAAAGCACCAGCATTTTGGGCCCTGGCCGGAGTGGCTCAGTCGGTTGGAGCATCATCCCGTAAACCAAAAGGTCATGGGTTTGATTCCTGGTCAGGGCAGATACCTAGGGTGTGAGTTTGCCCCCTTATTGGGGCACGTGCAAGAGGTAACCAACTGATGTTCCTCCCTCCCTTGCCCTCTCTCTAAAATCAATAAGCAGGACCTCAGGTGAGGATTCAATAAATAAGCAGCATTCTGGAAAGTACCAGGCAGGTAGTGTGATAATTAGCATTATCGTTAAACTCTTTGGCCTGAAAATCACACCCTAAGCCTCCTTCCCCCCACCTGCAAAGGGGAACAGGACATACCTCAGCAGATAAACACGTATGTACCAAAGACATGCAGGAAACTGGAGGAATGGATCTACAGAACACGGGGCGGGGGTGGAACCAAGTGCTTTTTGTTGTAATTTTTTACCTTTGTTTTTGTTTCTGAGTAGCACCTGCTCCAGTAGAACGTCCTGAGTCTCTGGCACATTCAGCACTCACCAGACTTGGGCCACTGCACAGACCAGACAACAGAAGCTGGGCTGGCCGTGGGCAGCCCTGGCCACCCCCGGGGACCTCCAGCACCCTGAGCACCTGTCACATCTGTGGAGTGGACCCTCCTCCCCGCGTGGGCTACACAGCGCCTGGAAGTACCAGGAAACCACAGGATAACCACTGCGCACTTCCCGGGGACTAGGGAAATCCATTTTAGGCTCACACTGATGTGCAACGTGGGAGAGGGTGAAATTTGAGGAGACGAGAAAAGAGACATTTCTTGCCTGGGGCTGGCAGCTTCCAGCACACCCTCCCCGATTCCCCAGAGGTCCTCTCTGGATGACTCAATCTCTGCTGCGAGAGGTGCAGGGTGGAAAAGTTTGAGAAGCCTCAGAGGCGGCTACATGTCAATTTTGTTTTCATCCTTCCAGACCCTCCTGCGCCCCCTTGTGACCAAGGCCCCACATTGCAAGGTGAAGGGTGCTCGTGAGCTCAGCGTCTCAAAAGGCCTGAGATTCTCGGGGGGGTTAGAACCCCTGACCTTGGGGTGCAGGGAGGGGGCAGGCTGTCACTAAACGCAGCCCTAGCCTCACCTAGGGTGGGAGCTGGGGTGACCTGGAGGGTCGGAAACTGAGTCCTGCCTCCTGCAGACCAGCTCCTCTTCCCCGAGTACAATGGGATTATAAAAGCAAGGAGTTGATTGTTTCTTCCGGCGGGCCGGGCAGGCCCAGACCTGACAGGGTTTTCCGTCGCTGGGACGAACGCGGTGTTCCGGTGACAGCCTCGACTCACCCGAACCGTGGGACCGGGGCATGTTACTCCCAGGCCACTAACTTCCCAGCGAGGCCGTCGCCCACCTTTTCCCTGCCCGGCACCAGCACCAGGGGCCACTCCCGTCCCGTCTCTGTGATTCTCGTCGCCCAGGGCAGCCACCACCGACCGAGCCGCTCGCAGACAACCGGAACCAGAGCCCCCGTGCACCGCAGCCCTGCCGCACCGGCCACAGGAGCGGCAGGTGGCAGGAGCGACCTCGGAGGGGAAGGATCTTGGGGGTCACATTCCAGCACCCAGCGGGATTTCCTCAGGTTTAAAACGGCGAGGGGAGGGGATCACTGCGTTGGAGGAAGTTTCAAATGTGCAAGAAAAACAAACAAATCCTATAGCAAATAACTTTATTTCTATCATTCCTGTTTAAAGAGCCGTGGAAATCTAGAAAGTATAAAAAACCACACAGACAGCTGCCATGGGGGGTGGGGGGCGAGTGAAGGACCCACAGAGCCCTTAAACGCCGGTCTCCAGCGCGGCATCGGGTCTGGGGCTCCGTGAGGACGGCCGCTCCCTCCCAGCGTGGCCCGCAAGTCGGAATCCCCGGGGGGTGGGATCCTGGCATCTGCCCTTTAAAACAAATTTTCCTCCTAATTTTCAGCTTGAAGGCCTCGCCCAAACGCCCAGGAGGACCTGGCACCCCCAGCCCAGGCTGGGCCTCGCTAATCCTGGACTGAAACGCAGGAACGGCGCACCAGGTGCCACCTGTTGTTTTGCAGGGTCTCGAGCTCTGGAGGAAATGCATCCCGCCTGCCCCGGCTTTTCCTCCCGGGGCTCCCGTCCGCCTCTGGAACGGCGGTCCCACCAGTGCTGCATCCGGCCTGGCCGGGCCTTCCTCTCCACCGGAGGTCACGTGCCTGTCTGTGTGACCTCAGGCAGGGAGCGAGTCCAAGGTGGTGAGAGGCTCCTGAGCAGCCAGGCGTGCTGGTTCCTGGCGGGCATCTCCAGCGGCGCCCCGGGGGCCTGGTGACGCCATGGCGACACCAGGGCAGAGGGCGTCAGAGGGCGCTCTCAGGTGACCGCCACCCGGGAGCTGGCACAGGGTCCTGAGCAGGGCTGGGTGGACGCAGCCGGGCCCCGCGCCCCCTGGCGTGCAGCGGCTGCTGGCGCTTGTGAGGAGCACAACCTGCACAACTTCAGCGTCTGCAGGAAACGGTCTGGATAGGTCCAGTGACTGGTCTCTCTCGCCCGGAGAGGCCTTCGTGGGGGAGGGCATGGGGACACACCTGGGCGTGCGGGGCGGGGCGTCTCCGAGGCGGCCGGCCGGGCCGGGGGTCACTTGGGGCCGAGGCACTCCACAACACCACTCCCCTTCATGCCGTCGAAAAAGAAGAAGTTGTTGTGAGGCGGGTCCCTCTGAGACAGGGCCTGGGAGAGAAGGAGAGCTCTAAAATGGAGAAAAGGGAGGGGGGAAAAAGAGCAAACCACCCCCAAAGCCGACCCTCCATAAGCAGTGTGGGCAGTGGTTTCCTAACAGGTCTGATTTGGCCTCCCCAGGGGCCAGCCGGCCATCTTCCCAGACATTCTCCGCCCCCAATACTAGTGAAAGTTCATGTAAAGACTGAGAGGTGGGAGAAGTGAGCCAGCTGGGCTGGGTGGGCTCAGAAAACACCACACGGAGGCTGAAGGAGGGCCCCCGGAGCTCAGGAGGAGGAAGGCGGAGACTGTGTCGGGGAGGGACCGGGGAAGGAGGGGGCTGGAGGGGGCGTGCCCCCAGAGGTGCGCACGGAGACATGGGGGCATGCACGACCACTGAGTCTCTCGGCAGGGCCCTCAGACAGCTGTGCCTCTCTGAACTCACTCTCCCGCGTCAAACAAACAGGAGTGTGTTATCCTAGGCATTAAGAGATGACACGCCTCAAATACCTTAAACAGTGCTGATCACGGAGGCCGCCGCCCGGTGAATGACGGGGACAATCACCTATGACTCTGAGAAAGGCCTGGCTGTGGCCTTCCTGACCCGCGGGGACGTGCGGGGACCCGTCTGCAAGGCCGCTCCTCCAGGAAGGGCCTGAAGCCGCTCCCTCCCCTCGGGCACGGTGACTGTCCCGTGGGGTTGGCAGGAGGACAGGGCACCTTCAGGACAGGGTCAGGCCGCCGGAAGCCCAAGCTGACTCAGGCGTGCCCGAGTGGGCTGCGTTCGTGCATGTCCGTGACTTTCCCGTGAGGTTCCGAACCCAAGCTGGGTGACCTCTGAAGGAGGACGCCACCCACGCAGGCTTCCAGTCCGTGTCCCCAGGTTCCCGGGACAGTGCCTCCTTGACCTGAGTGCCAGCCCCAATCTGCTCCCTCAGCTGTGAAATGGGGACCACCGCACCTGCTCTGAGTGGCCATCGGCCACCTGCCCCGGGAAACGCACCGAACGCCCGCTGGGTGTCGGCTGCAGTGCGAGGCACCGGGAGGGCGGGCTGCCCCTGCACTCGCGACAAGGCCCAGCAACAGCGCCTCCTGCTGGAGCCGCTGCTGAGAAGGCGGCGCCATCAGCCTGGCAGTGGGCCCGCACGGAGCGAGGTCTCGGTGACTGGGGGCCACTGCTGCTGACAGGGCCGGGTCCTGTGCCAGTGTCTGAGGACCCCAAGCACCCAGCCAGGTGGGAGGGCCCGAGAGCCCAAAGCTGCACCTCCGAGAGCCTGGAGCGAGGCTGAGATGACACAACTCGACCTAACGCGGAGCCCGGGGTGGCCGCCCGGGGACGAGGCCGAATGCCTGGGGCTGCAGCAATGTGGGGACGGAAGGGGACCAGGATGGCCACGGGGACAGGCTTTTACCCACAGGCCTCGTCTCCTGCCGCTTCCTTCCTGAGGGGTCAGAGGGCCTCTTGGCAGAGAGGAGAGGAGGCCCTACTGCCCGCTGACTGCGGGGGCCTGTTAACTGCGCCTGCTCGTGGGGCGGGGGAGAGGGGTGAGCAGGGTATGGGGTGAAGCAGGGCACGGGGTGAGCGTGGGGCAAAAGGTAAAGCGCTGCTTCCCAAGCCAGATGGGGGTAGGCGGGGATTCCAGACACACCCGGCAACCAGGAATGTGAGTGTGCCGGACAAACAGAAACGGGACGCCGGGCGACAGCTGTCCCCAGCAGGCCGGGGGAGGGGCTGCGCCGGGGGTCAGGGCTGGGCGCAGAGGGGCCGCAGCAAACAGTGGGGTGCAGGCCTCGGCCGCAGCCCTGGGCCCGCAAGGACCACGCAGACCCACGCGGCGGGGAGCACGGCCCGACACCAGACGGCCCCTCCATTCCCCACACCCCCACCCGCTCTGTACCTCAGGGGTCCCGACAGTTCCCCCCTCACAGGGTGGCTGGGAGGACAGGTGAGTTCAGCCGTGTGAAGAACAGTCTGGTGGCACGTGGGGGACTTCCAGGGCACGTCCTCTGTCACAGGCTACAAGGCCGCGCACGCCCCTGCCCCCACCTTATGCTTTTCCCATCGCCGCTCTGGCCCTTAACCAACCAGGCACCACCCTGCCCCGTGGGAGGAAAAAACAAGCTGCCACCGCAGCATGGAGATCCCGGCAAAGGTAAATCCAACACCGTTAGGCAAATAGCAAAGTCCCCAAAGGACGCAAAATGTATGTGAGGCATGCTATAGTCTCAGCAACCCCAACGTCCCTCTGGAAGAAATTTAAAGCGCTGTGCCAGCGATAGGTCACACGACCCCAGGTGAGACGCACCCCCTTCAGAGAGAGCCAACGGCGCCCACGGCTGCCCCACACCCCGAGGGACTGCGGCCCCGAGACAGCACCCTGTCCAGCTGTGGGTGCAGCTCAGGGCAGGCACTCAGACCGGTCTGCTGCACGCCCAGTGGACGGGCTGGGGAAGGGAAGGAAGGAAAAGGGTGGGGACACCAGGAGGAGCCAGGCCGGCACTCGCACACGTCCAGGGTGTGTGGCGGGGGGTCGACTGCCGTCTGCTCCACGGCGACGGTTTACCTTCACGATCTCCTGGGCCAAGATCCCCCCGACCACGGCGCACACCGGGGCCATCTCGGAGAAGCAGTACCTGGAAGAGAGGACACAGGATGAAGCGCTGAGGGGGAGGAGGCTGCCGGGGCGGTGATGGGCCGGGCGCCCGAATGAATCATCTCCTGCCAGGAGGAGGCCATTCCAGCGGCAACGCTAAGGCCGGTGGCCCCTGGGCGAGAAAGTCCAGCCCGATCGGGGTTCGCGCTCTGGTGGCTGGGAAAGACCTCTGAACCTTGGCAGGCGGGAACCGTTTCACACCACTTTTTTTTAAGTTGAAGGAAAGACTATCTCTGTGCCCCCTGAAAATACGGCCCCCTCCAACTCCAGATGTTTCAGCGCCCGGGTCACATTCTCGCCATTCCCTCCTGAACCCCATGGGCGCTGGGTTCCATGTGCTGCTCCCAGACGGATGCCAGGGGGTAGGCCTGTGTTAACATGCAGGCTTAGGAGACCTGGGGCCCGGAATGAAAGTGCAGGGACCGAAAAAGTCGTCGCCACCTACGTGGACACCAGCTCTACCGGGCCAGGATGGGGCATCCGGGGGACAAATTTCAGCTGATCCCGTCACCGGCCCCTCAACACTCGTCCTGGGGACTGAGCACTCGCTCCTGCCACCTCCCCACAGGACACGCGCTCTGTCAGTCCCCAGCCCTGGACTCCAGGGTACTTCCGAAATGAAAACACGTGGACACCGACAAGGTGCGACTCCCACCCCAACCCCCCCCCCCTGTGTTCATCCTCCTGGACGTGTTTAAAAGGGCGCACATCTAAACGCGTGCAATTTTAAAGCCAGTGACACCAAGTACTGTTCATTCCACATCGTCACCTACTGAGGGGCATTCAGACTGTTCAGCATCGCGACCCCACATCCTGGCACAAATGTCCCCACGACCTGGGCAAATCCCGGAACGCAGAACTGCTGGGTCCCGACACATTTTGCCAAACTGCCCTCCTTCAGAAAGGCCACGTACGTCCATCACACCCTCACCAGCTGGGAATGGAAGTGCCCTCCCCTCACACGCCCGCCAGCACCAGCACTGCCGTCTGTCCGTCTGTACATCTGTCCGTCTACTCAGCCACAGAGGAAACGCGTCCTCCTGGGGGCAGGTCCAGCACGGAGCTGCCACACACCCCAAGGACGGCCCCAAAGACAACAGATCACTCGGAACTCGACGATTCAATGGCAGCGAAGTGTAAGAATGTTTTCCTTTTATTTAAAAACAAAAACCAAAGCACACCTATTCTCTTGTGATCATTCCACACAATTTACTATTCTGCCTTTTTTTTTTCTCCCTCTTAAAAATATATTCTCTTAGCCCTGGCTGGCGTAGCTCAGTGGATTGAGCACGGGCCTGCGAACCAAAGGGTCACATTCCCGGTCAGGGCACATGCCTGGGTGACGGGCCAGGCCCCCAGTGGGGCACCAGAGAGGCAACCACACAGTGATGATTTTCTCCCTCTCTCTAAAAATAAGTAAATAAAATCTTAAAAAAAAAAAGTATATTCTCTTCACTAAATGCTAGGAAACCAACCCAGGAAAACACGAAAAGGACTACGCACCCTGTTAAGTGGGACTTACGTCAGGAACGCAAAGTCCGCCCAACACCTGAGAAAACAATCGACGTGGTGGTACTGTACTAACCGAGCAAAGGACGATAAACACACGACCACCCAAAAGACACAGAAAAAGCACGTGAAAAAAACCCAGCACATTTGCACGATAAAAACACTCAGCAAAGTGGGAAGAGAGGAAAACCTCTTCAGCCCGAGGAAGCGTGTCTGTGGGAGACCGAGCGCTTCCCTCCCGCGATCAGGAACCGGCCGAGGATGCCGGCTCTCCCCATGGCTACTGCTCAGCGTGTTGAAGGCTCCAGCCAGGGCAGTGAAGGAAGAAAAAAGACATGAGACCTCAGAGTGGAAGGGCAGACGCGGCCAGAGGTGACATGCTCCAGTATATAGAAAATACAAAGGGATTCACAGGAAAGTCACCTGAACTATTAAATTAATTCAGCAAGGCTGTAGGATGCAAGATTAATATACGAAAATCAATTGTACTTCTATACATTAGCCGTGAACATTCTAAAAATGAAATTAAAATTAAGGCCCTGGCCGGGTAGCTCAGTTGGACAGAATGTCATCCCGACACGCCAAGGTTGCGGGTTTGATCCCCGGACATGCACAAACAAGAATCAACCAAAGAACGCATTAAGTGAAACCACAAACTGATGTCTCTTTCACCTACCCTCTCCCTAGAATATACAAAAAAGAATTCCACTTACAATAGCATCCAAAACAAAGCATTTAAGAACAAATATAACAATGGATGTGTAAAGCATACTCTAAAGACTACAATATATTGTTGAAAAAGTAAAAGACCTAAATAAATGGAAATATATCTCATGTTCCTAGATCAAGAGACTTAGTATTGTTACGATGGCAATACTTCCCAAATTAATCTATATACTTGACAAAAATCACTACATCAAAACTGCAGCTGCCTTTTTTGCAAACACGGAAAAGCCACCCTAAGATTCCCATGCGAACATAAGAGACCCAGAACAGCCAAAAGAACCTCACGAAAGTACCAGTCACAGAAGGCAGTGTCCCGATTTTAAAACTGACTACTGAGGGAGCTGCGCTAACCAAGACCGCGTGGCACCAGTGTGCGGACAGGCACAGACAGCGATGAACAGAAGCGGGAGTCCAGAGATAAATACGTAAACACGCACACAGTCAATGATTTTCTGACCAGCCCATTCCACAGGGTGAAAGAGCCGTTGCAACAGGCGGCACGGGGATGACTGGGCCTCCATGTGCGGAAGAATGAAACGGGACCAGTCCTTCCCGTCATCTACAAAAGTTAACGCAAAGGTGAAGCACAGCCCTGGCTGCTGTGCCTCAGTGGACTGATCACCAGCCTACGAACCTTTCGAGAGGTCACCAGTTCAATTCCCAGGCAGGGCACAAGCCTGGGTTGTAGACCGGGTTCCCAGCTGGGAGCATGGGAGAGGGAAATGATCTCTCACGTATCAGTGTTTCTCTCCGTGTCCCCCTCCCTTTCCCTCCCCCTAAAACAAACAAACAAACAAACAAACAAACAAACGAATCACAGACCTAAATGTAAAAGCTAAAACTGTAACACTCTTAGAAGAAAACAGAGGAGTAAATCTTTATGGCCTTGGATCAGGCAAGGATTTCTCGGGTGTGATACCATAAGGACAAGTGGGAGACGAAAACAGATCAACTGTATTTCATGCAACTCAAAAACTGTACTTCAAAGGGTTCCATCAAGAAAATAAAAAGACAGGCCCTGGCTGGTGTAGCTCAGTGGATTGAGCGTAGGACTGAAAACCAGATCACGGTTCAATTCCCAGTCAGCACACATGCCTGGGTTGCAGGCCAGTTCCCAGTGGGGGGCATGTGAGAGGCAACCACACATTGATGCTTCTTTCCCTCCCTCCCTCTGTCTAAAAATAAATAAATAAAATCTTAAAAAAGCAAACAAAACAAACCACTCTCCAACTTCTCTTTCATATGAATATTTTTTGTATATAAATGTTTGCTCACATTATTTCTTTAAGGTATATTCTTATCAGCAAGGAGAATTACCGTGTCAAAGAGGGAACATTTTAATGACTCTTTAAAAAAAAGATTTTATTTATTTTTAGAGAGTGAGGAAAGGAGCAAGAAAACGGGAGAGAAACCTCCACGTGTGAAAGATTCCGTCACCAGGCAGGTATCTCTCGCACGGCTGCAACCAGGAATCACAGCGGCGACCCTTTTGATTTGTGGGCCGGTGCTCAATCCACTGAGCAACACCAGCCAGGGCTAATAATTCTCTTTTTAAAATTTTGTATTTTTATTGACTTGAGAGAAAGAAAGACTGATTTGTTGTTTTACTTATTTATGCATTTATTGGTTGCTTCTTGTATGTGGCCCAACTGGGGACCAGAAGGAAAAAAACAACAAACCCAACCCGAACACGCAATACCTTGCCGTACGGGGATGAGGCTCTAACCAACTGAGCTACTACCTGGCCAGGGTGATTTTAGTGACTCTTGATCCGTATTTGCAAAGACTTCCCCCTTTAAAAGGTTGCACCTTTTCCCACCACCCTTGCTAACAATAAATGAGTATTTTAAAAAAAACCTACAAAGGGCCCTGACCGGTCTGGCTCCGCTGGTTGAGTGTCGTCCTGCAAAGCAAAGGGGCGCAAACAGGAGTCAACCAATGGATGTTTCTCTCCCTCTCTTTCTCTTCTTCTTCCTCCAAAAATAAATGAAATCTTTTTAAAAATCTACAAAGAATTTTGCTGATTTTACATATGCTATGATAGAAATGGAGATGACACGGTACTAAGTGGTCAGTGATTTTTCTCTGAGTAATGGAATTATGAGTGATTTTCATCTTTGAGTTTATTGGGTACTATCTGATCTCTTTCTGTAACACATATTATTATTTCTGTCATTTAAAACCCAGTTAAGTCCACAAAAGAGCAAATGTTGTATAGTTCCACTTATACAAGATACCTAGAATAAACAGAAAACATCTACCAGGGGCTTGGGGGAGGCAGAAAGGAAAGTTAGTGTCTATAGTTTTCACTGTTATGTGTTTATAATGAACATTCATAATTTGAGTATGGAATATAATTTTTACTGTTTAAAAATGTTTTATTGTGGTTAAATATATCAATATAAAATATCCCATTTTAACCATTCTTTTTTAAAAGAAGATTTTAGCTATTTATTTATTTTAGACAAAAGGGAAAGGACAGCCAAAGAGAGAGAGAGAAAGAGGGAAAGAAACATCATCGTGTGGTTGCTTCTTGCCCACCCCCCAAGCAGGTACCTGGCCCCACAACCCAGGCATGTACCCTGAGTGGGAATCGAACCAGTGACCCCTTGCTTTGCAGGCTGGTGCTCAATGCACTGAGCCACACCAGCCAGGGCGATTCTCACCAGTCATGAATGCACGGTTCAGCGGCATTAAGTGCATTCACACTGTTGTACAGTCACCACCACTATCCACCTCCAGAACTTCTTCATCTTCTCCAACTGAAAATCTGCATCCATTATATGCCTTAAATACCCGCTAACAAGATGACGGCTAAATAAATAACTAAATGTCAGACAAGAACATGGATGTAAATTTTTGACAGAAATAAGTCTGACATGCTGGAAAAAGGCTATTATGTGAAGAGTATGACCTCACTTTGACTTTAAAAGGAGAAACTGTATGAATAAAATACACACAGAACTGTGAGGCCAAACCCCAAAATGTTAGTCGCGGCCACTTCCCAACACTGGAATCCTGGGCAGGGCTCTTCCCTTCTCTGTTTTCTGCCAGCAGGCACCTGTTCCCTTCACAATCAGAAAAGCAACAAAGCTCTCTGGGAGGAGAATAAGTAAGGCCCCACAAAGGTTGGCACGAGCGGACAGCGGACAGATGAGGGGTGCGGAGACTTGTGCATGGCTCCGGGCGGCGCACGCACCGCGCGAGGTGGCGCAGCTGCCAGACGGCCTATTCCATCTCAGGCCGTGAAGAGGCCACCGAACCCTCTTACTTAAGGGGCAACGGAGCAGGAGCACCTGAGCACACGAGGACCCGCACACGGGAAAGCGGCCTCTCTAAAGTGGGCGGGGGGGGGGGGCGGGCAGGAAACACTTCTTGTGGGAAGCAGGGCCTCTGCCCCTGGCCTGGGTCGCACAGCCAGGCTGCTCGTCCCTCCAAATGCCCAAATTAGTCGCTGGGCTGCACGCTCACGGTCAGGTACTTGGATGTGCTTGGCGAACGAAGCCCTGCCTGAGCCAGAGCAGACACCACCTGCTTCCCACGCGGAGCCCTCCTTCCGCCCAGCCCGAGTGCCTGGCTACGAGTCTGAGACGCCCCCCCCCAACCTGCAGGGCCAACAGCCCCTGAACTCTCCCCGGTGCCAACCCACGAAAGCACCTCTGCGGCCGAGGGCTCAGCGGGTAGTTTAAAGGCTGGTCCCCCATCTGCAGTGCTGCCAGCGCCCACCCAGGGGCCGAGGCCCCGGAAAGACACGACCAGGGCAGGATGAGACCCTGACTCACCTGACTGTGGGAAGAGGGGCCAGGCTGGGTGCCGGCACAGCAGGTGGGTGAGGTCTCGGCTGGCTGCTCACTGAATCCTTGAGCAAGTGATAGAAAAGTCTTTCTGCTCTGAGTTTCCTCATTTAAATAATGGGGAAATAATCACACCTCCAGGGACGACGGTGGCAATTAAGTGGGGTAGAGCAGAGACGGTCTCCCGCACACGGTGCTGCTGTTATTGGTGCATGAACCGTGTACGAGGCCCGTGGCTTCCTCACCTGGGACGAGGGCTGTTTGGGGAGAGACCACGCCCACGAGCGCTGCTCCGTGCACCACTGCCGTCATGATCGCCGCTACAAGCTGGCGGCACGGCGACGCGATTTGAGAAGTTTCCCCAAAGACAACGTCAGAAAACAAGAGTGAGCTGACCACCACGGAACTGCCTGGAAGGGGTCCTGACTCAGTCACCGCGTGGACTTCTGCCATCAAACCCTGAGCCTGACCGTGTGTAACAGCGAAGGCTGGTCACATTGGGATGAAAGTGCCCAAGAGCCCCAGGGAGTGGAGGCCGGGGACACGACCGCGCCTGCTGTTGAGGGACCCGCTGGCGAGACACCTGTGGAGGCAGCGGGGTGACGTCCACCGGGGAACGGAGCGCACTGTTCTGTGCCGGCCGCCCCCTGCCACACGCGCAGCTCGCTGCCGGGACAGAAGCCCGTCACACTGGAGGCTGCGTGGCCTGAGCCGGGGACTCGGAGGCCGCTATGCTGGAAACCATGGAGCTGGTTAAGGCGGCGGAAACCACCTCCCGAGGGTCGCTGCCACGTGGAAAGGCGCACAGCAGTGCACGGGGACTGGGCGCCACCCCAACTCTGGACCGTGCGAGTCCGAAACACCTACTGAGCAACCAGGCTGCGCGCACCTCTCTGCTTCTCGCACCTGGTGGCCGCACCAACGCAGGGGCCCAGGGAGGACGGGACGCGGCTCGGAAGGCTCTCCGCGGTCTCAGCACAGCACATCCCCAGCTCACAGCAGTGCCGCGGGGGTTTACCAACCTGGGGCGAACCCGCGAGCGCCGAGACCCACCTGACAAAGTCTTCGGGAAGCAGGTCAGGATTCACACCCAGGGCATCAAGCACGTCATTTCGAATCTGGAGCAGCAGCTCCGAATCTTCCACAAAGGTGTCGCAACCGGGGTCTCGGCCCTTGTCCGTGCGGAACTTCAGGAGCACTGGGGAAGGAGAAGGAAGGGAGGTGAGTGCAAGTCTTCCCACAGCCGGTGCTTGCAGATGCTGGGTGTTCAGAGAACTGCGCACCAACGAGGGTGTGGGCCACGGGGCAGGCAGTGCACTTTCCGTTTATTCTACAAGTACAGTCAGAAAGGTAACTAATTACCAAAACAACTAAACTGCCTGTGATGAGTGCCAGGACAGCGTCCCCGAGGGTCTGACACCATGGGGAGGTGTCAGGTGAGGGACCGACGGGGGCTGCCTGTGGGGCGGAGGGTGAAGCTTCCTGCACAGGGAGGAGGGCTGACGCCGAGCCAGAGGCGAGGTCAGGAGTGGGAGACGCGCGTTCTAGGCATCAGTTCAAAGGGCTGCTCCGGCCAGAAAGGCCAGCCAAGGGCTCAGACTCATCAGCCAGGCGGGTCATTACAAACAAACCCTCCCTTAGTGCTGCAATTATGTCAACCTCCAGAAATGAGTGTTTAATTTTGGTTGCATGCCTGAGAAAGGTTGAGATGACGGCAGCCAATCAGAACTGCCATGTAACGAGACCCTCACGGGCTTCCATTTCCAGCCCAACCACAGAGCCACAGGCAGGAGCACGGCTGGGAGCAACCCAAACCCAAACCCAAACCCCTTCTAGTCCCACCACGTGCTCGATGGGGACTTTACAAAGTTCACAAAGTGCTTCCACTGAAGTCTCACTGTTATTGGCTGACTGAAAAAGCGAACTTTCCCAGCAAACTATACTCTCTTATCAGTACCAGGGGCTCACCCCCCAAATAAAGGTGGATTGAAAATGCTGGCAAGCGCTGTGAGGCCCTTTGAAAACGCGTTGGAGCCCACCCCAGACTGAGGGATGAGTCCTTTCTACTTGTTTTCCTGAGACTCACAAGCGGCCGCGGGGGCGGGCTGTCTGCGTGAGTGAAGGCGGCGGGGAGAGGACAGGGAAATGTCACGGCAGACAGCTGCAGCGAAGCTCGAGACCTTCATAAACGGGTTATCCGGGTTCCGAGAGGACGCCCACCCACGCTGCCCAGGGAAAAGGAGACACGGCCGGTGCCAGGGCTCGAGATGGGCCCGCTTCTCTGGCAACTCTCAAGTAAATGCCCAGTGCGGGGCTCTGCACAGCAGAGGTTGAAAAGGGAGGGCTTTTTGAGAACAGCTGTTTCGCACACAGTTTGCCATCTGGGAACAGGACTCTCCCCTCTCTCAAGAACGCAGCTCCTCGAACCCTGCACGGTGCCTGACCACTGGGCAGCCAGCTCAGGGCCAATGACATCTGGGTGCTCTGAGCTGATCTGCCTTCCCCTCAGCTCAGCTTCGAGCCCTGCAGGTGGGCTGCTGGGATCCCAGTGTGGAGTAAGTCGGTGCAATCGCAGGAGCGTCAGGGGCCAGGGCAGAGGTCAGCCAGCAGGAGAGGCGGTTAATCCCTGTTCAGACCAAGCCTCTTTCCCAGCAGCATCCTGAGGACAAAGGAACCCGGGAACCTGCTAGCCCAGCCCAAGCAGGGGATACTCCAAGTGTCCATTATGGAACGCCAGCGCTGTCGCTGTCCATCCCTCCTGAGAGGACACAACCACGAACCCAGAATGCGGATTAGGGCTGCCTGCGCCGATGACGGAGGCAATGCCAAGTGCAGCCGCTCGTCCCGCACGATCCAAGGCCCAGCGGCAGCCGCTAGGAAAGTGACAGAAGCCGCTGGACTTCAGGCTGTCAGGGAGGTGGACAGCTACCTGTGCGATCTTCTCATTTCTGTCACTGGGACAGAAGCATCAACTGGCGTGGCAAGGGAGAAGTCATTTTTACAGACATCATCACAAAGCTTTTCGTTCTTTTGGTTAAATATAAGCTCCTGGAGAAAAGCTCAAACCATCATAGTAACAGCAAAACCAGTGGTGCCTGCTAGGCGCCAGGCATCATCATGAAGATTCTGCACACACTGACACCCACCCAGAACTGGCTGGTGAGGTCGGTAGGTCCTAGCAGTCTCCCTACTTTATAGAAGAAACCAAAGTTCGGAGAGATTAAGTGGCTTCTCCAGTGCAACTGCCAGTAAAGTGCTGGAGCAGAAACGCCAACTCTGGCACCGAGACTCTGGGCTTCACCCAAACTGAAACCCGGAGAAGGGGCAGGGCCACTGGGAACGCAGCCCCAAGGATTCCGAGCGGTCTGGCTCATTGCCCCACGCCCCCCCCCCAGGACTCCCACTGGACATCTCTATGCCTTTTCCAGACGGGCCCAGCCCTCTCTCAGCTGGTCAATTAATTGTAAGTTACTAATTCAGTGCGTGAGAAGTGGAGGTGGAGGCCGGCCCGTCAGTCGTCAGAGAGCGAGGCCAGTTTCGTCTCAGGAAGAGCTGAGACGGCACCAGGAGGCTGCCAGCAGCAGGCCCGCTGCTCCTCCGGGCCCCGCGCCTGCCCCCAGCGCAGGCTGCCCGGACAAGGGCTGGCAGCCTGGCACCGTCCAGACACCTCGCTGACCACATCTGAAGTCCTCTCGGGGCCTCTGGGAAGGAGTCCAGGCGGTCCGGCCACTTCTTTGCAGCAAAGCAAACAGAAGCTGCATTTTTTGCTTTTTCAAATGTCAGCACTCCAGTTAGCAGGGCAGGAGGGGGTGGGGAGAAGCCCACGTTCTAGACAGGCAGGGGCCTCAGAACGGACCCTAGCCCCTGACGAGTTCCTGCTTATTAAATTCTCCTCTTTGTTCCGCTCCCACCCCCCCGCCCTGCATACCCAGACACACACACATCACTGTTGACTCTGCGTTTCTGCAGAGCACCCCCCCCCCCCGCGCCAGTTTCCAGATCATAACACTGTTTCACTGAGATCAAACGTCTTCGGGACTAGAGGGCGACTCTGCCAAAAGATGACTCATCGAATCATATCAAAACACTGCACAAAATTAGAGTTCCAAACTTGATTAACTTCTTCTGAACCTTTTAATTAACTCAGGTTGCAGGAGTCCAGGGAAGTGACAGTCACCGCTGCAGATGACGGGCGGTGGCTCTGCTGAAGACCAGGGCTTGCCCATGTAACAGAGGGCAGCGGGCCTGGGAGAGGAGAAAGTACGCACCTTCCCCGTGTTAGGAGAAAAGCTGTGTACGTGTGAATAACTGTCACTGCCCCAATCCTGGGCACTCCCGACCTGCCGACAAGCCTCCTCCCTAAGCCAGCTCCCTCGGAGAAGCTGGTCATCCTGGGGACGTGGAAAGCGGCACTACTCCTGGGTCACATAAACGTCTAGGAGTGAGAAGCAGTTATCGTCTCGGACAACTGCCTGTCTGCTAAGGCAGAACACTAGGTCTGACACTCAGTCAATTGTTCCTTCTATAAATACGGACCAAGGGCTGCCTCTGTGCCTGGCCCTGAGCTGGGCAAGGGAGAGGAGATGCATGCTCGGCCCCCTCAGAGCGCTGGGCGAGGGGACAAGCCCTACGAGGTAACGGAAGGTGGGAACCAGGAGAGCAGCCCTGTGAGTGTGATGACGGGGAGTGGGGCAGGCGCACGGAGCAGCCAGGCTCCCCACCAGAGGCAGGACCACCTCTTCTTCAAGGTTCCCCCAGGCCCGAACACCGCCCCCCACCCTCCCCTCGGAAGGCTCACGGGCCGCCTGAGGGTCCGCTGCGCCGTCTTTCTGAGAAGCCCTTCCCAGGGACAGGTGGGCCGCAGAGTGCGGCAGTGAGGAGCCTGGCTCAGGGGCCAGACCGCCTAGGCTGGATCCCCCTCACATTTACTGTGACCTTGGGCAAGTGACAGCGTCCCTGTGCTTCCCCTACAAACGGGGAGTCACAAAGGCACCCACCTTACAGGGTTTAAGGATTAAGTGAACTGACGCCGAGGTAAAGTGCAGAGAGCACCTGATGCGGGCAGGAATTCAGTAAATGTCCGTCCCCCAGAATCCTGGCCCTGCCCCCCCATCTCCATACACCCAGCCCGCGCCCCGCAGAGCTGACACTGGTACATGCTCAACTTCCTCCTTCAACGGAGCCACCAGCGACTCCGCTGTGGGCTCAGACCACAGTGACCCGGGAAAGATGCTTTGCAAATCCCCCCTCCCTTCGGGGCTCTTAATCTCAATGTGTGATTAAAAAAACATTTCTTCTTATCCTCACCTGAGGACATTCTTTCAATGCTTTGAAAAAATGAGAGGGGGGAAGGGAGACAGAGAGAGAAAGAGAAACATGGATCGGTTGCCCCCTTGCACACGCACCAACTGAGGACCGAACCCACAACCCTTCAGTCCCCGAGACAGAGTTCCAACCAAGCGAGCCACGTGGGCCAGGGCTCAGCTGTGACTTTACAGTCACCTGTGTGAATGCACTCGTGCAAGGACTGTCCCATCTTCTCTGCCACACGCCCACTCTGTGGGGTGGAGACTGAATCTGTCTCATCGCCAGTGCTCACCTGACGCCTGACACGGGCGTGCCCCCGGCAGGCACGGAGAGTGTGTCTGTCCCGTGGGAAGCTCAAGGTCTGGGGACAGACAACAGTCACGCACTAGGGGAGAGGGCTCACGACAAAGGGACACGAGGTCCTCCCGGATCCTAAGGGGCCCGCTCCATTACTAATCAAATGGAATCATTTTCAAGATAATCCAGGATGGACGTGCTTCTTATCGAGTCCTTACAAACAGGCCCCGTCTGCCGGAGGAGGGAGACAGACAAGCCTGGCTTTCAAGGCCAGGCCTGAGATCTAAAGGTGCAGAAAAGTCTGCCCACAGCGTGAGCTCAAAGGAGGGGCGGGGCTGCGCTGGGCAAGGCTCGAACACTTGGGGAGCCGTCCTCTGCCCAGCCTCTTCCCTTTTGTCTGGTCACCTGCTCAGCTCAGCTGCACAATACTTTGCCCTCCACTAGCCTCTCCCTCAGTCTTTCTCTGGAACCCAGACACTTAACAGTACGTGTGTTCGTTCGCTCGTTCATTCTTTCATTCATTGTTTCCACCCACAAACATGCCCTGGGCACCTGCCCTCCAGCCCGCGCGCCGGTGCCAGCAGTGCTGGAGGACCCAGACAGCGCCAGGCCGTGCCCTTGAACGCAGAGCTCAGCATCCAGACGGGACGCACTCACAAGCCCCCATCTGTCCCTGGGGCCACACAGTACTGGGACCTCTTTCTCCAGAACATCACTCTGAAATGCCCCGCACTCTCTAGGGCAACCCAGCCCACCACCACCTCACGCAGAAGCTCAGAGAAAACATGCACCCGTCACTCCTCATTTACATCACGCTCTCTTCCAAGAAGAATCTCTTCCGAGAAGAATCTGAGGCAGAGCCGGATGAAGTTGTTGATGAGCGAGAGGCGAGCAGTACTTCTCAGAAATGGCCTGAAAACAAGTTGCCATTTTTGCCTATCAAATGAAAGACCAAGATTACTCAACCTAAGCAAGCAGGCCATGGGCCGGCTCCATCACCCAGAGCTGGTGGAAGTGAGAATGTGCAGTCAACCACGTGAAAACACGGTACACGGAGGATCCTTACAGAAGGTCGCGACCCTGGGCTGCTGATCCAATGATGTACTATGGTCACCGCCACGTTATTACGCCCCAGGAAAACCAGAAGTGATGTCACATCCAGTAACAGGACGGTTACACAGGATACGCTGACAGAATGAACATTATCCCGTTATTATAATTAGGTCTAGGCAGTGTGCACTCTGTTTGCAACGTTTAGGGTTTTTTAGCAGGCATATACTACCCTACACTCAGAATGACCTTTCCCACATAAAAATAAAATAGAAAGAGACAGGCACAATGGCAACCATTACTGCCCCCATTTTAAAGGCGGGAAACCAAGGCTTCGGAGCTGCACGGGTCCCAGCGGACTCGGAAGTAGGAGCACTGTTTGCTCCGGGGCAGAGACAAGATAGAAGACATGCTCATTTTTAAAAAGTCATTTTGAATGGATCTGGCTCCCACCCCGGGGGCCCACCAGTCTGGAATAACACGAGCCACCCGGTAGCATGCTGCAGCCAAATGGTCTGTTTCTTCTCTAAAAAACTGTCAAGTGATTCCTGAGCATGACTATCACCTTTCAAGTGGGTCATTCTGACTGGTAAGAAAAAGGAAGAGGACAAGAAACTCTAAAATGCGGAGGCAGATCACGCAGAGGACAAGCGGAGAGCTCTCTGGACCCCAGTGCGCGGTCCCCTCAACCATCAGCTCGGCCAGCGGCGCCCCTCCTCGGCCAGAGAGTGTGACAGAGCCCCCCACAGTCGGACCCACCCTGCCAGTCACAAGCAGCAGGGAGACGGGGGCTTGTCTCCAGCCCAGCACTTGAGTGGCACATGACCTTGAGTCTGGGCATCTGCTGCTCTCTGCCAACCGCTCTCACCGAGGGAAGATGGCACAGGACATTCCCGTGACTGCTGTCTGACACTCAGAGAAAAGATGGGATGCTTTAAACAAGCATCGCAGCTGGGCTCGGGGCCCGCGCGCAGCTCCAACAGGCTGGAGCTGGGGGTGGGGCAACGCGGGCCTGGAAGAGAAGACAAGGCAGGTTGCTGACAATGTCGCCCATTATTGCAATCTGCAGACGCGGAGGAAGAAAATGTCACAAGGCTCTTGTGAAGTTCGGATTTTGAAAACGGACACAGGGCTGTTATTAGTACTGCTGGTGATTAAACTCCAACTGAGCGCTCTGAGAAACACAGTGCTGGGTGATGCTGAACCACTGCGCAGGTGCAGCGAACCTGGAGGAACGACCCGGCCTCTCCAAGCCTTGATGTCTTCTCGTGAAAAGAGGACGACCACAGTCACGACCCGCTCTCGTGAGGGTGTGGGAAGATCTAACGTGATCACAAGGCACATAACACGCGTAATTAACACCTGCCAGTGGGCACCACGTGCTGGATCTCCGCTTCACCGCCGCGCCCTAGGAGGGAGCCGCAGGGAGGGCGATGGCTCTTTCCCCGGCCCGGCGGCGGAGCAGGCGCCCTCGCAGACTATCCGCTGAGAGGCGAGTGTGGGCCGCCGTGCCCTCCCCCCGCCGGCCCTTCTCTGTATGACAGAGCCTTCTTCCTTTCTGAATGACTGTGGTCTGCCCTCTCTCCACCACCGATAAGGCAGTAGCACACACACACAAAAAATACCACCACTGTTTTTTCTTTCTCCCTTCCTACAAATTATTTTTAAACATCTGTGGTCGGGACAGCGGCAAATCAACAAGTGCTCGGCTGCCGCCCCGTGATCGGAGCCCATTTCCCGGGGGGGCTGTCTCCTTGTTGCTGCTGGACACCCGGTGCCCCTGGGGACAGCGGGCCCAAACGGGGGTGGCTGCCTGCGGGCCGGTGCACGAAGGTCATGAGTTCTAAAATAGAAGTTCCTTCTGAAGAGAACTGATCACCAAATCAAACTGAGGTCTGGAGACAAAATTCAATGAAACAAAAAACAAAAAACGGGGAAGTTGGGAGTGTGGTGGGGGAGGGAGAACTGAGGAAGGAGGAACTGAAGTTTTCTAAAATCTATCAATAACAATGAAAAGTTATGAAGTGTCCGTCATTAGGAAACCTTGCCAAAGAACCCGTGCAACCCCAGCTGGTGTGGCTCAGTGGGTTGAGCATCATCCCATAATCCAAAAGGTTGCCGGTTCAATTCCCAGTCAGGGCACAGGCTCCTTGCTCTAAACATAAACATATAATATGCTAAAAAAAAAAAAAATCCGTGCAGTGATGAAGTATAAAATACCAGGAAGTTCTGGAAGAATACATAAGAAACGGCACTTTCCTCTGAGCTATCTAAGTGTTTTGCTAAGCAGGTGTCTTACTTTTGCAACTTAACAGAGAAAACAGCACTACTTCTCAGGCTCTCCCGCACGTGAGCACTGGGAGGAAAGGGCTGTCGACTCCCGTTCCTGTCGGGGAACAGAGGCTGCCAGCTGCAGGGACCAAGTCAAGGCCCGGAAGTGCATGGCAGAGCTGGAACCCAGCATCTATCTTCTAAATCTAAACCCAAAGACTTCCTGGCTCCAGTGACTGAGACGGTTCTGCTGGCAGGAGAAAACAGATGTGAACTCCAAACTTGTCGGGCTAGGTTTAGGGACAGCTCCCCCATGGGGGACCCCAGGCCTAGCAGGGACAGGAGCTGCGAGGAGCTCTTGCTGCCTGGACACCGGGAGTTAAAGGGGCATGGAGGGCCCCCCACCCCTCTGGATGGTTCCGGCACCGTCCTGCAGTTGAGTCTGGGTTTAGAGGGACTTCCTGTCCGCTGCACACTGGGGAAAAGGCTAAAGGCCGACTCTGCAAACCAGCACCACCTAGATGGCTTTACATGGGCCGCGAAGAAAATCAATAAAGCCATAAGAACTGGCAAGATTCCCCAAACCTGGGACAGGTGATCGCAGCAACCAGTCGACCACCATCTACCAAGTCCTGCTGTGCGAACGGCCCACGCTGGGCAGTGGAAGCAGGGAGCTGCGGCCCCCACCCTCCCGTCAGCTCTGCCTGACGTCCAGAGGGTGGGGTGGGATCTCGGAGGAAGGAAACGTAGCTCGGAGGAGTGAGTTAGGTCATGGGGCTCAGCCCCAGCAGAGCTGAGCGGCGAGGTTAAGGAAGGGCCGGAGCAGGAATTCCAGGCAGAAGGAAGAGAGGAGGGAGATGGCAGTGTGGGGGACACCAAGCAGTTCAATGCCAGGGTGGGGTTCAAGGAGGGCAGAGGGGAGTGGGGGGAGAAGAAGGTCAGCCAGCCCAGGCCTGGGACTCGGATCCAGGAAGGCTCACTTGTATCTGAAGGCAAAAGCGAATCGTGGAAGGGTTTTTAGTTTTTCAACAGATGAGTCTGATGACTGCCACTGAGGAGGAGGAGGGATGAGGGCAGGGGGCGACAGGGGGAGGCAGGTGGCCGGTAGAGGGGCTAAGTTTCCGATGAAGGCTGGTGGCAGCAGAAGACCCCCTGGGAGAGCCCCCGGGCACCAGAATAGGGAGGAGGGCCAGGGGTCAGTGCTCTGCGGAGGGAATGTCGCATAGGCTGGGATGAAGCTAAGCAGCAGCCCTACCTGGCGCGCTGGCTTCCAGTGGGCCCAGCCCAGCTCCAGGTGCACACAGGCAGCCCGTTAGGACATCTCCCGGCTGATCGCCAATCCCCCTCCTTAATCCAACCCGTGACCACCAGTGGGGCTCCGCAGGGAAGAGCAACTCACCAGAGGCCACCAAGGGACGTCCTCTGCCCCTCTAGGACCTGCCTCCAAGCCACAGTTTGTACTGAAGGGGCTCGCCCAGCCCTAGACAAAAACTGGAGGCTTTCTTGCAGTTGGAAACCGTTTACATGCAAACACACCCTCTCCAGCGGGCCCAGCGCTACGGTGCATTGGAGCAAAGGCCCCCCGGTCTGCCTCCAGCCCGGACCCTCGAGGCTCCACTGTCCGCCCCCAGGGCCATAGGGCTTCTCCCACAGCAGGGGTCTCTCAGCACTGGAGCAGAGCTGGGGGCACCCTCTCCTTTCCAGAAGAGCTGTACACAAAGACCACCAGATTAAGACCGCCCACCACCTGCGGAGATGAGGAGGATGCTAAGTGTGCCCCCTTCCTGGGGACCCCGCACAGACAGAAAAGGCCTTTGCAGGTACCATCCGGCGGGTCACGACATGTTGAGGTTTGCCCAGATGCTGAGAACTGGGTTTTTTTTGGGAGGTAGTTTTTTGTTATTTTAAATTTTATGTTGAAGTAACTTTAGACGTAGAGAAAAACTGTACACAGAATTCCTGCATTACTGCACCTAGATTCCCCAAATGTTAATTAACATCCTACCACACGGGTCGTTATTTCTTTACATGTGTTTACACCCATTCACATACTTTCTCCTGAATGCTTTGAAATGTGCCCCAAAATACTTTCATGTATTTCTTCAAAATAAGAACATTCTCTTCCATAACCATAAAACGATGATCAAAATTACAAAATCAACCACGATCAGAGTATTGTCGTCTCATCAACAGACTCTTATCAAACTTTACCAGCTGTCCAGCAAAGCCCTTAGAGCAAAGAGCAAGACCTTCCGGGCTCCGGGCTCCAGGCTCCGGGCTCGGGCCCCACGTGCCCCTTCATCACCACGCCTCCCGGTTCTCTAATCCGGAACGGGGCTCCTCAGTCCTGTGGGATACTTTCGAAGAGTGCAGGCCGTTTTCTGAACGAAATACTCTTTAGGTCGAGTTTGTCTGGTGTTTCCTCATCGTAAGATTCTGACCACCAGCCCTGGAGGAGCGATCCTGCGAGGTGCGGCGTGTCTTTCTCAGCACAACCGGTCAGCAGGCACGCGGTCTGCTTGTCCCTCCCCAAGATGCTTACTTTGATCTCTTCACTGAGGAACAATCTGCCAGGGCTCCCTAAAGTCTCTCTCAGCATTAAAAAGCACCCTGGGCGGAGACACCTACCCTGATTTCACAGCACACCTTCCCATCGGTCTTAGCACCCCCATTGATGAGTCTGGACCGGAACGATTCTCGGCACTGTGGTGAGAACTCAGACATCTGCACCTGCAACACCCCTGCTTCACTGACTGCCATTCTACTGTGAAAAAGACCCTCCTCCTCATCCCCGTTTGCTTCCTTAGTCACCTGCCAGTGCGGGCTCACGGGTTCTCATTCGATGGACTACGGTCTATTGCCATCGTCATTTACTCTGTCCGCGGACCGTCCCCAGAGCTGGCCAGTAGCAGCTCCTTCACGTTGGCTCCTGTGTCCTTATGACGAGACCTGTCACTCTCTGAACGTTTCCTTCCTTCCTGGCTCCGAGCTCACCTGGCGTTTTCTCTCACCCCAGAACCGGCCGTTCCCCCAGGAGCCCTGTTCCCGGGGGTGCCAACAGTCACAGCCTGGGCACATGCTGTGCTCCCTGTCACTGGCTGTCTTCGCCTCTAAAGCCCCTCAACAGATGGAGCCAGAAAACGTGCATGTAGCCCTGGCTGGTGTAGCCCAGTGGATTGAGTACGGGCCTGTGAACCAAAGGATCGCAGCTCGATTCCCAGTCAGGGCACATGCCTGGGTTGCAGGCCAGTTCCCAGCAGGGGGCCCACAAGAGGCAACCATACATTGATATTTCTCTCCCTCTCTTCTTCCCTTCCCCTCTAAAAATAAATAAAATCTTAAAGAAAAGAAAACACGCATGTATAAGTGTGAAAGCACACACACACGTACACGTACACTTCTCTGGCTACAAATAAGAGAACCACGGGTTCATGGAAGGACTGAGATCCGACCCGATCCCACAGGTCCCTCCTGGCCTCCCCGCCCTCCCCACCGACAGGAGCGCCCTTTCTGGCACCGACGACAGAGCAGAACCACCCTGCCTCTCGTTACCCACAACATAGGTATTCACCTGTCTGTCTGCGTGGCTCTGGAACTGCTAACCCTCACCGCTGGGACAGACACACCTACCAACCAGAGTTCAGTGTGTTTACAGTTCTTTTTTCTGAAGTCTGAGGACAGTCAAAACACTGCATGGCAGCCACGCAGGTTAGTTCCTTTTTTCCTGCCTCCAGGTACTAATGGTCCCATTTAAAACACAGCACCTAACAGATGTAAAAATGCAAACATGATCGAGGCTGACACGGGACCCGGGTCCCCATTCCCCGGAGGCAGGGGTCTCCCTCCGGCTACCTGGCCCTCAGAAATCTGGGGGCTTTACAGGCACGCGGCGATGCCGGCCACCCCGGGGCTTTCTCATTCATTCCGCCCGAGCTAGAGCCAGGAGTCGGTATTTTGCAGCTATCCTCAGAGTGACTCTGACGCCCCACCACTGGCTCTAAGACAAGACCCTAGAAACTCAGGGCCCCAAGAGTCTCCTTCCGCGGGAGCCCAGACGGTCCAGCCCCTCGGGGCCTCGGTCTCCGCACTGCTGCCCGTCTGCCCGGGCTGCTCCTCGGCCTGTGGCAGCCTCACCTCCCTTCACCGCCTGGCAAATGCCTAGCCTCTGACATCCAGCGCCCAGGTAGGCCTCCTCCTCCAGGAGGCCTTTCCAACTCCCAAACACGGCCGCACCCTGAGCCCCCCCAGGCCCCTCCCACAGGTCTGCTTCGATCACTATGGGGTAACTCGCACGCACTGAGACACAGGACACAGCACAGCAGCCTCTCCGTTGCCCTCCGTCCAGCTCCCCTCGCGGGGGCGGAGTTATTTGCTTGTCTTTCCCTCCGGCAGCAAGGCTCAGTCTCCCCGCTCAGAGGGCTCCCCGCGTGGGGTCCGGCACCAGCGGGCGCTCTGAAAGGAGGCTGCTCCACGGTTGTCTGCAGCGCCAGCCTGTGGCTCCGACGTGGCCGGAGCTCTCTGGGGCCAGGCATCGGAACCCAGACCGAGAAAGTCGAGGCTGCCAAGGATTCTCTGCCGAGCAACGCTCATCTTGAGACGAAGTTCCAGTTCTCCCTGAACCTGCCTGTCACTGCTCGTGCTGGTTACGTGAAGGCTGTTTCCATCCTGGACCTGGTATTTTTAGCGCTCCTGTTATGATAAACTCACACTAACCTCAAAAGGAACAAATCAAAGTCAACTTTTTGCCACAGGAAACCAGCTCATGCTTAATGTTTTGCAGCTTATCACGGGAGAATAATAAAAAGATGAGACCTTTCTGCTCACAGATGGCAAGGCCAACTCTCAAGATAGTGGAAAAATGCAACAGGAAGCGTGCAGTCTGGCCACTATCTTATAGTAAACTGGAAAAATACTCAGCGCCCAAACAAGGCCGGCACATGCGCACGGGCGGCTGCTTCCCCAGAGGCCGAACTGCGAGTGGGGAGGTAAGACGCACCTGCGTGGGAGGGGCCAGCTGGGACCAGCCCGGCTTCAGATCCCGCAGGGACAACTGGGGGCAGGCTGCTCTCCGTTTAGCCTGGAGCAGGTGACCAGACCAGCAACAGAGTCACTCATGCCTAAAATATGTATTTATCAAGCACCTACTACAGTCTCCGACGGGGCAATGAAGCCAGGGTCTCTGTGAGGCAGCCTCAGGTGTGCATCGCAGTCAATGCCCCGTCTTCGCTGGGAATTCTTAAGGCCCCATTAGGTGGATCGGTCATGGTCCTGGAAGGGTCTTGGGAATAAATTCCAAGGAATGGGAGGCCCTGGCCAGGTAGCTCAGTCGGTTAGAGCACTGTCCTAGAACACCAAGGTGGTGGGTTCAACCCCCCACCATGTAGTGGAACCCACCAATGAATGCACCAAGAGGCACACCAAGACCTGGGCAGAACTGAAACCAACTTAAGTGACGTGTAAGACGAGACTGGTTGCAGAACCGATGAATGACATCAAGTGAGAACTTAGTGCACACTTTTAAAATGGGTCAACTTTCTGGAATGAGTCATACCTCAATAAAGCTGTTAAAAGCATACAAATACAAAGATCTCACTGACTTTACATCGAGGAGAGATTTCAGACACAGGCTAAGTAGCGTAGTCCTTCCATTGTCACAGGTGAGGAGATAAGATCCTAGAGAGGCAAACCAGTGTTGGGCAGAGGGCGCCGTCCCGTGAGGGCGCCTGTGCTCTCCTGGGCAAGTCCAACAGGGTGGAATTGCAGGAGAACCTCACAGGTGTACAAACGGCGGAGCAGAAAACGGAAAGAACTTCTCTGACTGTAACAGCAAGGTGACGCATCCGCAGAGAGACACCTTAATGCTTACGGGCTGAGGGCTCTAGGCTGCCGGCGGTAACCAGGGAACGAGAGCATAAGAGCAGTTCCCTCTACTTCCAGAACCTTCGTGCAGCAGGCGGCTGAGAGAGTTATACAGGGAGGCACAGACAGAGAGACACCCACTGTTTTCGGAACGACTGCTGGTAGACCTGGGACGCTCAGCTTCCACCCCCCTAGCCATCGACAACCTGTGTCCTCTTACGCAAAACACGCAGCCTCTCTGGGTCTGTTCCCTTATCTCGAGAAACCAAACTGGGGACATTCTCATGGTGCTGACCTCATTCGGGGCTATAATGATGGTCTAGACAAGGAAACACTGTGAAAACGGTGGAGGGTTAGATCGGGGAGCCGCGACCTCGGCACTGCTGTTGCCAGGGGCCAGGAAACTCTTTCATGGGGAGCCGTCCTGGGCCTTGTGTCAAGGGACACAGAGCAACCGCCCTGCCCTCTCCCCACTAGATGCCAGCAGCACCTCGCCTCACCCACCCCCAACGGTGCCAACGAAATGTGTCTGCAGACGCTGCGCATGTACCTGGCAGGCACGCTGGCCCTGGCCGGGAATCTCCAGGTCACGGTAAACTCAAATACCAGCTGACCAATGAGATAAGCAGCAGTCCTGCCCAAAACCTTTGCAGACCACCCTGACAGGTAGGACTCGGTTGGTCAGGTGTTGTGCAGGAAAATGAAAGGTCACTGGATTAGCTTTCTGGTGAGGACACGTGCCTGGGTTGCGGGCTTGGTCCTAGTCGCAGTGGCAAGCTGATACCTATCTCTCTCTTTCTCCCACCCTTTTCCCCCACATCGCTGTTAAAAAAAACAAACAAAAAAACCCCACAGAAAACAAACAAACAAAACTTAGCAAACTAACAGCTATTATTTACTGAAGGCACTGAGCAATCAGCCTCTCCCAAGGGGTGAGGCCCACTGCTCTCTGAGTCCCAGAGAGGGGGCACTGCTGTGACCACAGCTGGCACTTCCGGGCTGAACTGTCCCAGTCCTTAATAGGGGCTTTTCTCTGGATTTTACACTCACAAGCAACAGACGCATTGCTTACTGCAGCCATTCCATTACTTCTACGCAAACAGGTATTAAGTGTTTCGAAATAGTTGCTTCCCCAACTCTCCTTGTTCCTAATCAGGTTAACGGCATTAATTAGTAGGGGAAGAGCTTTCTCATAAATAACGGAAAGGTAAACGTTAGCTGTGTCTGACTTTCTGACTACGACATTAAGGAGGTTTTACATGGTTCCACGCATCCCCTTCAGAGGCAGGAATGTGTGTGGACCAGCCTGCACAGCCTCATCCACCCGGACTTGGGGGGGGGGGGGTCGGTGCTCCTGGAGTCTGTCTGCGCAGACCAAGTGGGGGGGAGTGGGGGTGCAGCTCTCCTCTCAGCACTGGGGGGAGGAAGACCAAACACCGTCCAAAGGCAACTGGAGATGCGATACAGACAAGCTACATCTGCAACTCAGAGTCGCTCAGAGAAAGGGCCACGGCTCTGCAAAAACGCTGACGCCCATCAGCCTGGGAGCACACCTGGGGCCTGGGACAGGTGACCAGGGGGCTTCGGCATGAGGTGGGACGATGAGAAAGAAGTGGGGAGCTCAGTCCCCAAAGCACAAAAATGTCAAGGTGATTTTTTTTTCTAGTGGTTTCTACAATAAATGAGTTATTTTTACACTAATTAACTGATATTTTTACACTTACTTGCTGTGTAACTTGAAGCATATGAGAAACCTTCATCTCTCTGTGCATCAGTTTCTTTTTCTTTAAAAAAGGGGTAGTAATCGTATCTACGCCCAAGGGCTCGTACTAAGCACTCAATGTTAGTTATTAAAAGAACACTAAAGAAAACTTAAAGTGCCAGGCAGAAGAACAATGAGGAAAGAGCCAGACAATACTTTGCTAACAGTCCCCTGAGCACCAGCAAGGAGGGAAGGGGGGGGAACCACTCAGGCGAGGAGAGCTGCTTTCGCGGCCAAGGAGACCTCCAAAGAGGGAAAAGTGGTCTCAGAAGTTGATTTACGTCGTTATCGCAGGCTCAACTTTGGAGGGCTGTTCATTGCAACAAATAATAAACGAGTGCAAAACCCACTAAGAAACCAGAGCTCAATGACGGCCCTGGTCTCCATTCGCTCGGATGTGTGGCCGTGGAGAACCGGCTAACGAGGATCCGCCTGAAACGGACCCTGCAACCACGCTTGCGGAAACCAAAGCCCGGCACGCCGGGCGCCTCAAGCCCTCACCTTGGAGGAGAAAGTAATCCGGAGTCGTGCGCTTCAGAGCCGCCTTCGCTTTGTCGCTGCTCCAGTCCACTTCCAGCGCTTCTTTAACAGAGCAGAAGACCACCTTCTGTTGAAAAAAAAAACAAAGGCAAGACTGCTTAGGGACAAACTACATTGGCTTTAAACCACAAGGCAGCTCCTCACCATCCAGAAACGTCACTCTCTAAGGCCTGCTGTTCATCAGAAGAGGCGGAGGCGCAGGCGCAGTGGGCACTGAGCATGGATGGCGTACCCCCCCCCCCCCGGGTGATGAGCGACACGCTCCCCGCTGTGCGGGGACGCAGGGCAAAGCCGGAGCCCTGGCTCGCTCTTGGTAACTCTGGCTGTATTTACCCTGAAGAAATACTTGCACAAGCGAAGAAGTGTCTAAAAATAATAAGACTGTTTTTGTAACAGTAAACAAAAACTAACAAAAATTAATAAATGTCTCTCAGTAGAGGATGCTTTGCTACTGCCAATGGATGACAATAGGAACAGGAAACAGCAGCAGCAGCAGCAGCAGCAGCAACAAGGGGGGGTGAAAGGGCAGCGCCGGGCTATGGAAATGGCAATGGCATTTGCAAAAGCCCTGAAGTAGGAGGAAGTGTGGTTAAAACCTATGAAATCAAATCAAATAATCTTAGAAAACACCATAGCATGTATTTTAAGACACAATTAAATATGAATGAGAAAACGGTGTTCCTTTCCCCTTCCTGAACAAGGCAATCCAAAAGCCAGGTGCTGGGACTGAGGAAGGGCAGGGAAGAGAGCGTGTGCGGAGCCCAGGTCGGGCGCTCAGGGGTTGGCGTGCGTCCCACACACGGAAAGGCAGGATTTGGGCTCCAGGCCAGGGCACACCCCGAGGCTGCAGGTTCGATCCCTGGTCAGGGTGCATACGGGAGGCGACCCGAACGATGTTTCCTTCTCGCATCGATGTCTGTCTGCCCACTCCTTTCCCCTCTCTCTCAAAGTGAAAACATTCTTAGGTGAGGATTTAAAAAGTAATGAAAGCAACAATAATCTAAAAGCAATGACCACACCACCAACGCCCAGACCTTGGTTTCCAAGCACCATGCCAGTGTCTCTGAACATTTCCCCCTGGAGAAACAGCGGATTCAAACCTCAGGCACGAGAGCGCGGGAGACTCCGGAGCGCCACCTGAGCCCGACACAACGACACAAGTCAGCGCTCGGAGAACCATGGGGACCCCAAAAGGGAAACAGGAGCCCACTCAAAGGAGCACGCACTAGAACAATTTGAGGATAAAGAGAAACAATAGCAAATTACACCACTTTAAATACGCTAGAATCCATCAGTCCACAAACCTAAAATTTATAATAAAGTTTAATGAGGAATGGGATGTTTACGTCTTCAAAACACTTCCGCACAAAGCGCACTGGTCACACGAAGCAGAGGAACTGTGTTCCGAGAGGCTGGGCGGACAGACCCTCCCTCCGCACGAGGGAAGCAGCGCGAGCAGTAGGGGCAGCACGTGGGACCCATGCACCAAACCGCGGGCTCTGATGAGAACCATCCACACGGCAGCATGTTTGCCAAAATGTGTCGCTGGACTCTCATCGTGAGGCAACATGGGATGAAAATCCAGATTCACATGACCCTGAGCTGGGTCCTTCTGCCACATGGATGTGACTGGAGCCCCTGGCAACGCCTGCACGGGGTCTGAGAACTGCACGGCGGCGCGGCCACCTAACCGGCGAGTCTGCTGCCTCTGACGGCGGGGCTGCGGGGGAGGAGGCCCTGTCTGAGAAAAACGGCCTGAAACACGGGGGAGTGATGGGGCACCGTGCTGGCGCTGTGCTCGGATGGTTCAGAAAAAATACAGCTCTCGGTACTAGCTGCTTTTACTGAGTTTAAGATGGGTGTGAGCGCAGAAATAACTCAAAACTTACAGAGGCACGTGTCTCCTCTCTTCTGTCTCTGCACACACCACACGAACTCCGACCTCAGGTGTGTAAGACGGAGACGGAGACACTGAACACAAGTGTGCCCTTCCGGAGGCTCGGTAAACCCAGACCCGTCAGCCCCCAGGCAGCTCCCACAGCCAGCCAAGGACCAAATGGGTTTTAGGGATGGAAGTTCGAACTGCCAGTGAAGGCACAGGGCGATGGTTGCCGCTTGGAAGGCGGCTTCTGCACCCCCAGCGTCAGTCCTTTCGGGGTGGCATGTGAGATGTCCGTACCACCCTCAGACCTCTGGTCAGTGGGTCTGCTGACCTCGGAAGATAAGTCATGGTGTCGAAAGACAGACTGCCCGCCCTTCCTCAGCACGTCTTAGGCGCAGATCAGCCTGGGAAGACCACCACGAGGAGGCTACGGACTTGCATCCTGCTTGAAAAACGACCAAGACCTTAACCCAGAGTTCTGGAGGACTGCCCGACTGAAAGCAACGCTGAGAATCCATGGGTTCGTCAGACCCCGCTATCTGACGATGAATGGAGGGAGGTGTGTGTGTCTTATTCTCAGTCCCAAGCAGGCCGGCCTCTAACACTTCCAGGGCCTGCGCAAGGGTACAAATGGAAACCCATGCATCAGGCCCACATGTTCGGCTATATTGCAAATCATACTAAACAAGCTGTTAAATAAAGGATATACTTGTCCTTCCTCCATAGCCACTTAGAAGATCAGCGCCAAATGCAGAATTCTCCCACTCCGCGGAGCTCTGCGCCAAAGCGAGGCGCACGGGGAGGCTGCTCTGCCCTCTGCCCTTCTCTTTCAGCTCCGACCTACAAACTGACCGTGGCCCCCAGACCCCACGGTGAGGCCTGCACTCCAGAGACAGGTTGGGGAAGAAGTCCAGAAAGCCTGGGAGGTAGGATTCCAGTGTCCCAGGCACCCAGCACAAGGTCTGCACCGGGGGAAGGCTCTGCACCCCAGGCGGACACACCTTGACCCTACGAGGGAAATGGCTGGAAGGAGGACAGTGGGACCTTCTAGAGCACCAGGGCCGAGGGCAGAGGCCCTTTTTCCTCCCCAAGTCTAAGGGCAGAACAATTCCCAGTTGGGTCACTTATTGTGACCCTAGGCAAATGAATATATGCTCAGGCCTGACTGTGGCAGATGATTTTTAGGGACACTCCTTGGGTGTGTGGGGCAGAGGCCCACAGCGGCTCTGTCTGTGCTGGGGACTAGCCCTCCAGCCACAGGTGACGTGCTGGGGAGAGCGCTGGCCCAAGCCTGACCAATCAGATTCTTCCTTTCTCCTGGGAATTGAGAATTGAAAGCTGGAAATAGACCCTTATTAAGGGCAGAGCTCTAAAGACAAAGGCCAAATTCCTACCGCCTCGGAGGCCCCAGCTGCCCGGTTTTCACCCCTCTCAAATCACAGTGCTTCTTTATCTTGTGCTGCTCCGGCCTGCCTCCAGTCAATGTCCCCTTTTTTGTTTTCCAATGGCCCCAAGTCTACTGTCACTGACCACAACAATTAGAAACAAAACAAAACGTACCCAAGCTGCCTAGTTTGTGGTAAGACACATGCAAACGGCGGTGCCTGCCTTACCCCGCTCACCAGCACTGGGTTTACAGAGAAAACTCACCTGAGGGCCCTCTCGGGGAGGAAGGGTCTTTCCAGGGAGGTCCCCGGGAGAGCACCACCCATCTCTACCCAAAGAGCACGCCAGACCGGGCAACTCGCCCCTCACTCCCTGGCCCCCGCCCCTCCGTGCCCTCGGCTCCAGGACCCCCCCGACTAGAATGCCTGAGGCACTCCCCTCCTTCCCAGAGAACCTGAGCCTTAAGGCTTTCGATCCGAGGGTCCAGTTAAGACTAGTAACAAGCACCTCACAGCCCTCAGAGGTTTCCCGAGGCAGGGCCCACAAGGAAAGGCGGAACAGGGAGCAGGCTACACTGTTCTGCAAAACCCGGGAGCTGCCTCTCACCTGAGAAAAGCCCAACAGTGCCTATAAACAATGAATTCTTGCCCTGGCTGGTGTAGCTCAGTGGATTGAGTGCGGGCCTGCAAACCAAATGATCGCAGTTTGATTCCCAGTCAGGGCACATGCCTGGGTTGCAGGCCAGTTCCCAGAAGGGGACACATGAGAGGCAACTGTACATTGATGTTTCTCTCCCACTCTCCTTCCCTCCCCCTCTAAAGATAAATAAATAAAATCTTAAAAAAAGAAAAAGATGAATTCTCCACCCGGCCTACCAGCCATCAGATGGGGGGGGGGGGCTGTGCCAGGCCATTTACAAGAGTGGGAGATGTCAGTGACCTTGTCAACACAACGGGAGCCGGTTCGCTAGACCACAGCGGGGAGACGCAAGCCAGGCTCCCCGCCAGCGCGCACAGGGCCGGGAGCGCTTCTGAAAACAGAGTAACAAAGTCCAAACACAACAGGTGTCGTATGTGTCAGGTGCTTACATGTCTCACACGTACTCATCAGCACCCCAACTTTATTACGTACACTACTGTACGCCTGCTGGAAGGAATACTGAAAAGTCACTATGGGGGGCGGGTTCACGTTCATTCAACTTGCTCTGTGTTTCCCACACCTGGGACTGTCAAGAGAGTTGACTTTTTAAATTAGGCTGAACATCTGTAACACGTGACGGGGTTTGGGATGTAAATCGGAATCGAAACAACGTGCAAAACGACAGCTTTCCAGGCCCAACCTCCACACCTTCTCCTGGGAGGCCGGCGTCTTGAAAGCGCAACCAGAGACAGTCTCACCCTCGGCCAAGTGGCCCCAGGGCCCCAGGTCAGCACACGCGACTGTCACATGGGGCTGGCTCTGGTATGTCTGTGGATAAAACTGCGCGGTGGGACTGCGTGGGCAGGGCCTGGTAAAGGTGAGAGGCGCACATCCCGTTTTCGTCCTGCATTATCTCCCCTGGAGAAACCACGCAGCTGCCCGCGGAGGTCAGTGACACACGCACGGAGCACCGACTGCAGCACAACTCAGCTGTAACAGCAAACACACACCTACATGGCCGTCAATAGCCCGGTGGCGATGCGGTCGCACAACACACACTCTGCAGTCAGAGAAAAGGGAAGAAAGGAAAAGAACTTCCGAGGGCTGTCCGAGAGGACTCACAAACACCCCGCTGGTCAAACACCCCCCGCCCTTGCAGCACAAATGCAACAGCCACCCGTGGTTACCGAGCACGTGGACTGTGGTCAGAGATGCTGGAGAAGCGACTTTTCTATTTTATCTAATCTTGATTAATTTTAATAGTCACCTGTGGCTAGTGGCTACCAATACAGACAGCGAAGCCCGAGAACTACAGAGATATATAACACTGCTCTTAAAAAGCAGGTGGTGGCACTCACACGCTAAGAAACCAATTTTTTTAAAAAAGATTTTATTTATTTATTTTACAGAGTTGGGGAAGGAAGGGAGAAAGAGGAGTGAAACATCAGTGTGTGGTTGCCTCTAGCACGCCCCCTACTGGGGACCTGGCCTGCAACCCAGGCATGTGCCCTGACTGGGAATGGAACCAGCAACCCTTTGGTTTGCAGGCCTGCACTCAGTCCACTGAGCTACACCAGCCAGGGCAGAAACCAATTTTTAAGAAGTTAAAAATGCCCTGGCCGGGCAGCTCAGTTGGTTGGAGCATCATCCTGATATGCCAAGGTTGCAGGTTTGATCCCCAGTCAGGGCACAAGCAAGAATCAACCAGTAAGTGCATATGTAAGTAGAACAACAAATTGATGTCTCTCTCTCTCTCACTCTCTTCCCCCCGCTCTTAAAAAAAAAAAAAGATTAAAAAGCACACCAAACAATTCCATGCTGCTGGGACACACACACATAAGAAAAAATGCACAGGAATGAAAACTGCAATGAAGGACAAAGGCTACTTATGACGGGGACGGATTCCAGGGCTGGACCCGACCACACTGGTGATACTTCATGCTCTACACTAGGTGATGGGTACGGGCCCGGCTATATCCTTCCTACTTTACACCTACGATACCACGCAGTAAATTCTACAAACGCACAATAAAACGCCGGGCCAAGCAGGGCTCTATCTGCTCCCCTCAGGTACCTTGTGAAGCCCACACGATGTACCGGCACCCAAGGGAGAGGAGGGAGGCGCAGCATGCAGCCCAGCACCGCAGCACTGGAGAGATTCTGGGCGTTAAGTTCAATGCTGTGTTACTGTCACGTTCTGAAACTTGTGGCACCATTGTTTACATCGAGTATTACACACACACACACACACACACACACACACACACACGGAGACTGGATTGTGCTGTAAAGCTGGTTAGGACCCCCCCATCCCTGATCCCGAGGGCCCAGAAACTTTCCCCGGTGCGACAGGCGCCATCAGACTCTGCCACCGTCGGCACAGCACCAAACCCTCTGCAGGCACACCCTGCGCTACCCTGCACCCCTCCCCCAGACCAAGAGATTCTGACAATTAGCAGCGTTTGGGCCTCAGGATCTGGTCGAGGCAACTGGATAACTTACTTCTAGACATTCCCGGCCAAGTGCCCTGTCCTGTTTGCAAATCTGTTCTCGGTTTAGCTCAAAACCCTAAACTGTGAGGACTAATGTGCTACAAAGCTAGTCCAGCTTAGTTGATCACAAAAGAAAGTTAACTCAAGAATTCTGTTTAAAACTCCAGTAATCTGTATAACAGACAGCCGAGACTACCCTGCACACGCATTTCCTGGATGTGAGAGCACCAGGCGCTGCCTGGCAGAGGGAGCGGCCCTGTATGTACGGGGCTTAAACCCCACGGGAGAGACACTGACGAGTGACCCGGACAGCAGTCAGCCTCGAGAGGCAAGATGCCACCAGAGATGAGGAAAGAAACTCGCCAGTCACCAGGAATGTCTCTTTAAGGATGCGGGTGAGGGGAGGAGGACGGAGCTGTCAACAAACCGCCCCGACAGGGGGATCAAAATAATGAATCACTACCCCCCTGTGGAATTTTACACCTAATTCATGAGCAGAGTATTAACAGTGCCCAAATTAGTCACCTACTATTTTCAGAAGCAGAGGTAAAATTAAATCTGTATTTCTTAGCACGTCAGGAACAAATCCTACTTTACGTTTCCTTTTAAAAGTGCTAGTAGGACGAGTAACACCATCGGGCAGCTACTCGTGCCGGGCGGCCCCTAACAATGAAGGAACGCGAGCAGCAGAAGGGACTGTGAGAACGGCCTTTCCTCCCCAAGGTTTTCCAGGAAGGAGCTCCATCTTTACACGCTGTATAAAACGCCAAAACCCCCTGGAAACTCCCAGGGGACCCGCCGTGTAAATCACACGGTGAGCCAGTGACCGTGACTCAGCCTGAGCTCTCCCACCTGCTGGCCGCTGACCCTCTCCCAGCTCCAGCACCGGCTGCAGATGGGGACGACAGGGCTGGACATGACCCCCTGCACCCTGCACTGTGAACTTGCCCTGCACACGGTGGTTTTTTTTATTCATTGATTTCAGACAGAAACATCGATGTGCTGCTCTGCTTACGTATGCACTCACTGGTTGACTCTTGTACGTGCCCTGACTGAGGACGGAACCTGCAGCCCTGGCCTACCAGGATAATGCTCTAACCAACTGAGCTACCAGGCCAGAGCCACACGGCAGGCGTTTTGCAACTCACAGAAAGAGAAAGAGATGGCTGTCTCGAGTGAGGAAAGCCAGAGTCACTTTGTCCTAGGTCTGTGCTTTTGTGGATCCGGCTTCCTGTCACCGAACGCTGGTCCCGGCCTCGGGGTGGCAAACCTGAGTCTCCACACCAACTCCAACAGCTCTCTCTCCTCTCTCTGGGAAACTTCCCGAACACGATGCACTGCGCATCACTGTCCACGGAGGTTTGTGCCCGAGACCTGGTTCCCATGAAACCTGTTACTCGACTTCTTGGGGGCACCAAACGCAGCACGCGACCTCTGAGCACCCACCCAGCCCTATCTGCCCCGATGGCGCGCATGCTACAAAGGCCTAGAAAGGCCCCGTGTCTTCCTCGATGGTGTGAAAACCACAATCTCTGTTTTCCCTCTTTGTTTTTTAACGTTTCTAATTTAGGAGCACAATGCGTACCTTGAAGCAAAAGGGGCTTTACCACAGTTGGAACCTGACCAGAAACCTTTCACAGGAAACAGGAAGTGGCTGCTCCCCCACCCCAGGCTGCACCCCGACCATAACCCAACCAGTTGTTCCAGCCCATTTAGGCAAAAGGGCAGACTCTGAATCAAGGAACTTTTGAGCTGAAAGAAAACTTCCACACAACAGGGCGGTCTCTGCCCAAATGGAGAAGCCTCGTCGTGACGAGGGGACGGCCGGGACCGGGCGGCCCAGGCCTTCCCCGGGGCCCCTGGGGAGGCCGCACAAAGGCAAGGCTGGAATCCCGGGGATCGGCACCAGGAATGCACCGAATGCCTCGCAACCTCAAGGGCTCGGGTTGGAATCTGGGCCTGAATTGTCCGAGGGAAACAGCTGACTAACAATGTCAGCTGGGGCGTATTTTGATACCTTCCACTTCCACCCCACGTAGGACGGGGCCACACGAAGCACTCGGTGACCGAGGAGCCCGGGGATGGCAGGCGAGTGCCTGCCCGCGCCGCCCGCGCCGCCCGCATTCCCCTCATAGCGACGGACAGTGGCTCCGGAAGGGGAGACTGGTGTCCGGAGCGGCCTCAGCGGGCACCTCCAGAACCCACTCCCAGGACACTTCCAGCGGTGCCGGTGGACAAAGCCAGGCACTCTCCATTTGAATGGGAAAGGCCCGCCTCCACCCGGGAAGCCCTGAAGCCATAAAACCCTTCACACCAAGGCCAAGTGTCACGCTTGTAAGAGGGTGTGATTTATAAATTGACAGCACCCACAAAGCTGCTTTTGTCCTCCTACATTAGTTAACAATTCATCCCCCAGCCCCAAACTCGGGAACTATTCAGATAAGGCCCGACTGGGCCTCCGAAAGAAAGGAAGAAAGAAAAAGACCCAAGTTTCGGCCCAAACACCAACACAGGATAATTATGGTCCTGTGAATAGACACTAAAATTAGGGCTTAATAATTCCTCTGTCTCACCCTCACGGCATCGAACTACTCCAGCACAAACATAAAAGGCAAGAGAAAGAAAACCCACAGCGGCCCTGCTGGAAGCTGGAGGAGTCCCGCTTTACTCTTGGAACCAACGCCCCCCAGCCCTCGGAGCGGTCCTGAGTCCGAGCTCTGGCCAGCTGGTTTTCTTTCTCGACATTTAAACCTACGCAGCAAAGAGGACATCTCTCTCCTCTCAGTTCCACAAAACCAAGTCCGACCGCTCCACCTCGGCTTCCCCGTCGACAGGTTCCTTTTCGGATTTTATTACCACCGTCTCTCCTTCCCTTCCAACTCCCGCTCCTCCTTCTAGAAAATGACTTTGAATTACTGCACCAATTCCAAGTACAGCCTCAGTGTCCATTAACAAATACACACCTGCCCTGGCTGGTATAGCTCAACGGATTGAGTGTGGGTCTGTGAAGCAATGGGTTGCTGGTTCCATTCCCAGTCAGGGCACATGCCTGACTGCAGGCCAGATCCCCGGTAGGGGGCGCACAAGAGGCAAGCACACATTGATGCTCCCCCTCCCCTTTTTCCCTTCCCATCTAAAAATAAATAAAATCTTAAAAAAAAAAATTGGGGACAGGGCATATCCTCCCTCAACAAACCCTACATTTCTGAATCTCTTTAAAGAAGTCACATCCGGTGCCCTTGGCCCACCTGTTCCCCACAGCTCACAGGCTGGCTCTGCACAGCAGCTGCCCCCTGTAAGTGGGACAAGCCCCAGCCCAGCATGTCCAGACCCTCCTTTCAAGCCCACCATGCTGGCTTCCCTCATCTGCCACTGTCACTGCCTGTCCCCACACGGCCAGGGCTTTCTGAGCCCCACCCCGCCCCCAAGCGCCCGTGTGTGTACACACACACACAGAGCAGACATACCTTTTTGACCATAGTTGTCTCGGAGGAATCCAGTCTTGCTCTCTTGGTATCAGGTCCATCTTCTACCCCTTGGCTAACTTTGGAAACTTTGGTTTTCTCCCTAGAGGGCGACAGGGAAGGAACCCAGTTCTACCCTAGGAATCACGTGATGAGAACAAAGAGAGCGTTACCACCTCACAGAGTAGGATGCTGGTTTCAGGGCAAAAGCTTTGGAGTCATACAGACCCAGGTTCAAACCCCAGCCTGGCCACCCATCACCTGCCGAGCCAGGCACCCAGCCCGTGGGAGTGACGGCCGCTAACAGGAGGTGGTTGTGAGGAGAGAAATAACGCACACTGCACAGAGTGCTGCCTCGTGAGTTCTAGCAGACTCTGAATGTTCCACCTGAATCACGAGAAGCGGAACTGAATTCTTCCCCTCTGCCACGGGGAGCTCACGTTAAATTAATCTGGACTGCTTTCCTCTATGACTTCTTCATCCACTTAGAATGTGCCCAAAGAGCTAGATTTTTGTAAAGCCATAAAATATTGAGGTTACAAGCTCTGGGTGGTGTGGCTCAGTGGACTGAGTGCCCACCTGCAAACTAAAGGACTGTTGGTTCAATTCCCAGTCAGGGCACATGCCTGGGTTGCAGGCCAGGTCTCCAGTAGGGGGCACATGAGAGGCAACCACACGCTGATGTTTTTTCTCTCTCTTTCTCCCTCCCTGCCTTCCCCTCTCTCAAAAGTAAATAAATAAAATCTAAAGAAAAAAAAACAACCCAAAACACTGAGGTTATAAAGTTCTGAACATATCTGTCCTTCCCCCAAGTCAATTTCACAGGCAAGAAACTTGCAGACCAGAGAAGCTGCGGTGACCTGCACAAGCTGAACTACAGAAAGCTGTTCTTGCCTCTGGGTGGGAGGCTTCGCCTGCCACGCAGCGGGGTCTCCACCTCTCGCGGTGGTGGTGGGGGGCAGCAGTTAGAAAATCCCAGGCAAAGAACCAGCTCGTGCAGTTTCACAGTAACGTGCCATCTCATCGAGAAGCTCCAAGTTCAAAGCACCGCAGGCCCCATCACGTGAGCATCACCAGGGTCTGCAACCGCAGCACTCAAAACGAGGACGCGGTCTGCGTGCCACACGGGGCAGTCTCTGGGCTGTGGTAGACAGTGGCCAAGTGTGCCACCCAAGCAGCCCACCTAGCTACCCTGTGCTCAGTCGCTATCTCTCGGCCGAACGAGCATGCGCGCCGAGGCTGGGCCACGGAGGCTGCCCGGCCCAGGCAGGCCGCCCCTGCAGAGCACCAGCCCCTCACTCCTGGAAATCCAAACCGGATGACGTCCCTCGACCGCCGAGGACTCTGCTTTCTTTATGCTTCCAAGTAGACCAGGGCAGAAGCCCCATCTCCTACGATTCTGAACACAAAATCCACACATCACACACTCTTAGCTGATTTCCCAATGTTCTAAGTCTTACGATAAAAGACTTTCCTCAAACGGCTAGTTTCCCATCAGGGAAGAAAACTACATCTTGAGAACGTAACATTCTCTTTTCCTCCGCCAACACTTACTCTACAAATTCGTGCTCTCCGAGATTGGCAAAGGTGTATCCGTGGTAGCCAAAAACATCGCCTGTGAAGAACTTGATGCTGTTTTTGTGGCAGATCTGGTCGACCTTAACTATGACGTCCCTGGAGCAGCGCGTCAGGCAGACCTGCGGGAAGGAGGACAAGGGCTGGGCGTGAGTTCTGCAAACTGCGAATCCCGGCCCCAATGTCTACAGAAATCTGAATGCGCAGCCTCGCCGGGCACAGGTGCATCCACAGCCAATTCCAAACTGGTCCAGCGGGTTCCCGGGGCCCTACGGTTAGAGACGAAAGAGAAGGTGCAGGCTGGGTGGATAGAAAACGTAAATTAGGAGACCATCACTTGCTGTAGCCCAAACGAAACGTGTGTAGCTAGAAAGTAAAAGCCATTCGATGAGTTTGTTTCCCAATCCCCGAATATATGTAAACCACATTTCATAGTTCTCACAAAAAGAAAAGACAGTAATAACTTAGTGTGAGTTATTTCTAACAAGCAAGAAGAAAAACCAGTTTTAAAAATTGACCCATAGGTCACGTTTAAATACAAGGGCATTCACCCCCCCCTTCTTTCGACTGATATGTTAAGGTAAAAAAGATAAACAAGTCCTGTTGAGATTATTTTTCCACAGTTTTCCATGTGAAATTTTATCTGAATTGAGGGACAAAGGGAAAGGTTATGGACCGAGTGACCTTCCATTCGGACCTCAGACAATGAGCCATGGTTCACGCCGTGGGATCATCGATGCTGCTCCGAAGCCCGAGGTTCTGCTCCAGTAAGTGGGGAGCCTGGCAATGGCTAAACTTCGCCGCACAAAACACCCTCTTTCCGGGAGGAGCTTTGTGATCAGAGCCCAGAAAGGACTCCTACCATGTGCATTTCCCATGCGAACACACCAAGTTGGAGAAGAAATTACAAAAGGATTTATTTCCACGTGACGGGCCCTCTCTGGCAGCCCGAGCACTGGAATACACTCGAAGAGCAGTGCGTGCCTCTGGTGGCATTCAGAGGACACAGCCTCCCGCAGAGAAATCAAAAGAAGGTGTGACAGCCACCGGGGAACACGCCACCACTGCGCAGTGGAAGCCTGCAGGGCTGCAGGCGACCAGTCCCACATGAGACGGTCCCACATGCCCCGTGCACGTGCCTTATACAAGCAACTGGCCCCACGCCTTGGCGCTAACGGAGCTTCTAATTGCTAGAAGTTCCAGGGACACCTAAACTATATCAAATGTGGTTTCTGTGGATTAAAAAAAATGAAGAGAAGACTTTCTTCCACATGGAAAATGTCCCAATAGCTGGAGTTACGAAGCAAAGTGAATTAAAGAGAGAAAAGGACAAAGCGCACAGACGAGCCGTCATCTCGAGCCCGTATCCGAACAGATGCAAGTGTGAAATCTAACAGTGTGGGGAAAACAAGCCACCAGCCCAGCTCCTAACCTCTCGCGTGCCCGGCCTCTCATCTAAAAACAAGGAGATGGATCATCTGTGATGTTTCACAGCTCCCCGAGCTCACTCCAGGGTACGGGACCCACGTCAGAAAGGCCACAGACACCGGAACGGAACTTAACCTATCCTTTCACCTCTGCAGAGATCTGGCAGTGATGCCGAATGGGTTGGCTATGCCTCATTTGGCTTATGACGACAGCGATTCTGCCGCGTTATCCATGGCAACGCGGTCGGAGTGGCTGTGTGAAAGAGACAGACCAAGATCAGGTGTGTTCTTTTCTAAAGACAAAACACAAGCTGTAGTTTGGTATTTCTAGCAAAAAAAAAAAAAAATTGACTGTGCTACAGAAATTAATCACCAACTTGTTAAGTTTTCGGGAGAAAACATTTGCAATTAAATGCACCAAAGCTCCGTGCACAGAGTCTGGAAGGAAGACAACACAGCCCGGAGGAGGCCTGGTCCACGGGACCCCTTCCCGCGCACCCCACCTGCTGCGGAGGCTGCGTGCTAGGCCTGCAGGACGGTCTAGCTTCTAAACATACTTGGGAAAAAAAGTGCAGAATTCAAGACTCTGATGTTCCAGTTTACCTAGAACACATGCAATTAGTGCTTTAATTTGCTGCATCCCCCCAGATCGGACACTCTTTGTGACACTTACGGCGTCAAACTGAGTGAAGAAGGACTCCGGTTTCTTTTCTATGTTCTCAGTGTCCACCTTCACGTCCACCATGGGGTTGAGATTCTGGGCTCGCTCCAAAGAGGCTTCGGCCCTGTTTCGGCCGACAGACCCAGTTCGGATCAGGAACTGGGCTCCAGGGTCTTCTGGAGAAACCTGCAGAGAATTTAAAAAAAAAAAAAAATACTTGAATATGGGGGAAAACATATCTCCAAGACAACGTGCCTTTCTATTTTAAAGGATAATTAAAATACCCAGCATTTACCGCAACACCGTTCCTGCAGGAATCTGCCTACTGCAGACTCCCGACACCCTGTCCCCCTCTGAGGCTTTAAAGCGAGATGTGGAGCTTTTACTGGGCATTGATGGTTAAAGGGCGCCCCCTTGTGTTTATAAAGAAAACTTACCCTGAAAAGAAACACCCATGCTTCTACTTCAGTTTGTAACAGCTAACAAAACAACCCAACTATCAGGGCAGGAATTCACCAAACACTTACCATGTGCCTAACTCTGAGCACTCAAATGTAAGTAGTTTAAAGGATGTAGTCCCTGCCTACAGGGGTTTAAAATCAGAGCAGGGCAAAAATCAAATACAATTAAGAATGTTTGAAATAACAAGTTCAACTGGAGATCAGAGGAAAGATGAATGGGGGCTGGAGCAGAGATGATTCCACCCATAAGGCTGGATGACATAATCACGAGACTCCATACTGCCTCACACAAAGCCTTTCTCCCCACTCCGAACACCTGATTTAACCATTGTTCACCGTCCCCAAGACTGGGTTGGCCAAGAGTAACCTCCCCTCCTCCTGCCAAGCAACCACAGCACTAACTACCTTCCTGCCTTTCCTCCAAGAAGATGCGCTGGTCCCTCTCCCATTCAAGGCCAACCTTCTGACAGGATCCTTGACCCCTCCCATCCCACTTCTTCAGGGATCTCATTATATTCCGAGAAGCTGAACACCCTGGTGATTGAGGGCAAGGCTCTGAAATAATTCAGGCAGGATTCAAATCTCTGATTCAGATGCTGGCTCAGCCACTTACGGTGTAACCCTGAGTGTGTACGGAGGAACCACGTGTAAAATGCAGGTGTTAATAAAAGCAACACACTCGCTAATCACTCCATCAGTGTTCGCTGCCGCCATCGGAGCTCCGGCTCTCCTCCTCCCTGGCTGGGCAGCGCAGCCTCTGCGGGCCCTCGGAGGGCGGCTGTCCCCGACTTCTGCCGCAGTCACGCACCTTCTCACTCTGCACAGTACCGCACACACCAACCGATGCCTCTCTTAGTTTCTCCCAGAATTTTCTGGTGTTCCTCAAATCGCTCTTTTAACTTTTTTTTAAGGTTTTATTTATTTTTAGACAGAGGAGAAAGGAGGGAGAAAGAGAGGGAAACATCGATGTGTGGTTGCCTCTCATGCACCCCTCACTGGGTACTTAGCCCGAGACCAGGCATGTGCCCTGACCGGGAATCAAACTGGTGATATTTTGGTTAGCACATTTGTGCTTAATCCACTGAGCCACACCAGGCAGGGTTCAAATCGCTCTTAACGGTACAGATTTCTTCCTGCTCCGAGTCCTGTATTAAACTAACTGCCCACCAGATACCTCCTCCCAGATATCTCACGGGCCCTTCATTATCTGACTCCTGTATGTGTCCTCTTTGCTGATGAGCCCGTCAACTACGCATCCAGCCCCCCAAACCAGAAACTTGGTCTTCGCACCCTTGCTATATCCTCAGTAGAAGCCATCTGCTACTGTGGCTCAGCATGGGCTGCCTGGGTCATGGTCTCCCACTGACAGCTGTGACCTTGAGTGGGCCGGTACCTCACTTCCTTACCCTCAGTTCCCTCATCTGTACAGCAGGGATGAAGATCCCTGCATCTCGGAGCTGCTGTGAGGACTAGATGAGGCACCGGAGCCACGGCTCTTGCAACAGTGCCCAGCACCTCCCGTAACTGTCCACTGCCGTGAGCTACTCCCTGCTTTCCTCTCGTGCCTGCTGACGACCCTACCGGTTCTGCCACCGGAGAGTTTCTCACCACGCGTGCTTCCTGCACCATCACCGGTACCGGTGCTTGTATCCTGGCCATCTCTCACCAAAACTACTAAAGCAGCCTTCTAAGTGGTCTCGTGTCAACCAAGGCTGACACAGCCATTAGTGATAAGTGGAAGCGAGTAGCAGGGCTCGCTAGCGCACGCTTCGTGACTTGGACCCTAGTGACATCCTGCTCCCACAATGTTGGTTTCACACTCTGAACATTCCAAACTGCTCGCTATGTTTTACTTCTCCCCTGTGGCTTCAAGCCACTGCCAGGTCCCCGCCTGGAATACAGCCCTCGATACACCTCCACCTGTTGACTACTCGGCTCGGTTCGGAACTGCAGGAGACCTTCATGCCCCCTCCCGCAGCCCGAGTCAGGGAGCCCAGCCTGGTTCCCAGAGGAATCGTGACAACGGGAACCCAGTGCCGTGCATCTTTCTTTGTGCCGTGCATCTTTCTTTGTACAGCCGATCCCTGGAGCGCTTCTGGGTAAGAGAAGGTGTGTTGGATGCCAGTCAAGATGGCAAAATGAAAATCTCTTAAGGGGCCGGGAACAAGGCCCTCGTTTTACAACGAGCAAACCGAGTCTCTGAGAGGCTGGGTCCTTTGCCCAGCTTGAGGAGGGGGCATCTGAACCCCAGTCTGCATGATCTGAACCTTTTTGCACTACGCAGCACCGTCTCCCTGGCATGTTCCTAGACTGGGGGAAGAAAAGCGCACGCAAACCAACCACACGGTGTTCGTGAACTATTACATGTATGGGATGGGGGTCAGGCTGGGTAAGCCGGCAGGGACCAGGATGGATGAAGCCACTGGTTCCCAACTCTCCCCGTCAGCCTCACCTGAAGATCTCCTACTTTTAAATCCCTCCCACATCTTCTAAAGCACTGATGGGACGGAGAACTCGGTGTTCAGCCTTGCGATCCAGTCAGAGCGGCCAGGCCTTGCAGTGGAAGGCGGGCGGGAGGCACTGTACGTCCTCCAAGGGAACAGGTAAGGGATGCCAGTCAGCCCGTTCGCGCCCACACTGCATGGCCTCCATTGCCTCACCGAGGCGGCGACAGGACCGTGTCGCACGCCCCTCGGTGTTGCACTGCCGTTCCCCTTTTCCACACCAAGCGCCTCCAAGTTTAGGAACCGTCTTTCCTCGAGGCTCCTCCACTCTCGCCCTCTGCACCACAAAGGCTTCCCGTAGATGGGCCGCTCCTGCCTCTAGGGGGCACTGTGCTCGGGCCGAGGTCCGCCCAGACTGCCGATGACCCAGCATCTTCGCCTGCAGGAATTTTCTTGCCTCAGGTTTTACATCACGTCAAAAATCAATATACGACTGTGACATTAAATGAACCAATCCATGTTTCCTTTCATACTGCAGTAAACTTTTTGAAAATTAATGATTCCAGATATTTTTCTTCTGAAACCCAGAACAAGGTGTATTTTTAAAAACTGCATTAACAGCCCCGTCTGGTGTGGCTCAGTGGACTGAGTGCTGGCCAGTGACTTAAGGTCACCGGTTCAATTCCCGGTCAGGGCACATGCCTGGGTTGCAGGCCAAATCCCCAGTGGGGGGTGTACTATTTGTCGTCCTCTCCTCCCTCCCCCTCTCTCTGAAAATAAATAAAATCTTAAAAACACAAAAAAGCTGCATTAACATTTACTTTTACACACAGAGCCTAGACCTCACACCATGTGCTGGTTACTTAGGATGAGACAGGACCCTGTTCGCTGCCCAAAGGAAAGAGAAACACAAAGTATAGCAGGTGACATTATAATCTCCTAAGTCTTTTACCTAAAGACATGATTTCTGGAATGTGCTCTAAAATACTGTCCAAAAAAACCAGAGGGTAGAAACCAGGTAGACGAAATGTCAAATATTATTCTCTCTACTTTCATACATATTTGAAATATTCCATTAAGAAATCCTAAGATGTCATGGAGGCAGGAGAATGTAGAGAAAGAAGCAGTTTCTTCCACCGTGGAGAAAAGACGGGTCAGAGGACTACTACACTGGAGGTGCAGCGCTCGTCATTAAACATCAATGCGGGACATTATCACACGATGTAAACGTCGTGACGTCATTAAATACCAGTCCCCGGACCACCCCCGAGGGGCGTGACGTCAGACAACTACTCATCGCTGGACGCTGTGTTTGTTACTCGCAGGCACTAGGCTAAGCAGTCTGCACACTTCCTCTCCGATCCAGAGTTTTCCAAGGTGATGTCTGCGAACCACTCCCATCGAGATCTCCTAGGATACCCTCTCTTTACTTTTTAATTTTTAAAAATTGAGCTGAGATCCCTTTTAACAGTATCTGTTCCCTCCCCTCCCCTCAGACTCTGCGCCAGCTCCGAGTCAGCTCTGCATTTCCCGTTATCCAGGTCACTCCTCCTTCCCTGGGGACGGCTCTCCAACGCAGCAGTTAACTCCTCTTACGGAGAAACAAGATCCACAAGGGCCAGCAGTGTCCCCTGACCGCCCGCCTAGAACGCAGCGGTGCGGAAATCGAACACGTCACCGGTCTCCAAAGGCTGCTGCTCCGTTCATGCCAGCCCTCCTTTCCCAGCCCGTAAAGGGAAAGCAGAACCCCCCAAATCTCTAAGTGTTTATACCCAAGAAAGGAGACAGCTTTCACCCTGGCCAGGTAGCTCAGGTGGTTAGAGCGTTACCCCAATGCACAAAGGCTGCCAGTTCGATCCCTGGTCAGGGCACATACAAGAAGCAACCAGTGAATCCATAGGTAAGTGGGAAAACAAATCAATGTTTCTCTCCCCCTCAAATCAATTTTTAAAAAGGGGGTGGAGGGACTGTTTGGGTCCTCCTTTGGAGAGTGAGGAGGTGGCTGCACATCTCACCTGCTCGTGATCCAGCATGGTCAGTCCTTTCACTCCTGCCAGGATGAGATTCTTGGCGATTTCCGCCCCGAGGCCTTTCATGCCGACGAGAAGCACCCTCGAGGCCCGCAGCCTGCAAGGCAGACACTGTTAGCGGCACGACAGGAAGCCGTGGGAACGGGCCGAGTCATCATGGAACAAAACCAAAGGGCCGCATCTTTCATTTTCATTGATTAGCTGCATGGAAGCACACAGCCTCCAAACCAGGAAAGAGACGCTCACACCCGTCCTACGGAGCACAAGTCATTCAGCAAATATTTGCAGAGCACCCACGCCAGGCACCTCTCCCAGGCGTGGAAATGAGGCAAATGTGATCCCTGCCCTTCCATAACTTAAATGTCATGAAGGAAGCAGATGCATAGTCCTTTGTATGGAAAATAACACAATAATTAATAAAAAATGCAAGAATAAACTACGTTTCGCATACTGCCAACTGTAAATCTACTTTTGTCCCACCTTGTACATTATGTCAAAAAGTCATGAAAATCGAGCGGCACACGGGTCCAGACTAACAGAAGATGCTACTCCCGTCAGACTCATCGTGGAGGCCAAGCACAAATCAAAATGAAACAAGAATGGATACACTGATACTGGGGAGAAGAGCATTCCAGGCAGAGAAAACGCAAGTGCAAAAGCCCCGGGGAAGGAGCGCCTGGTGTGTTTGGGGGCCAGGCAGAAGAGCGGCGAGCAAAGGGAAGACTGGTAGGCAACGAGGGAGCGGCCAGAACCAGGGGCTGCATCGAGGAAGCTCTCCCAGGTGCTGGAAGGGTTCAGGGTTTTATTCGAAGCTTGGAGAAAAGCCACGGGGGAGAGGGGCCTGGAGGGGAAGAGTGTCGCAGTTCAGGCGAGAGGACGATGGCTTGGACCAGCATGACAGCGTGAGAAGAGGCGGGAAGGGGCCCTGTGGGCCACAACGCACAAGCAAAACCACGGCAGTGGGAAGGAGGGTGCAGCGAGGAAACATCGGGTTGTTCTAGCTATAACTAGGACGTCGCACAAGATCGGGCTAATGGAAGGCAGTCAGAGGCTGGGCTCTCTGTCCCACGCAGTGTGGACCTAGCTCTGAGGTCAGAGCTACACAGAGGCAGTGTGTGGGTTCACAGTGTCTTATCTGAAATCCTTTGGGGTTCGGGGGGGAAGATAGACAAAATTCCCGTATATAACGGCACAAGTTCCTTTTGATGAGAGGAAAACAAAGAAACCCCTTGAAGCAGAAGTGTTTCAGATTCTGAATTTTTCAGATTTGAAAGAGGAATACAGGATGGTGTCACACAGGCTCATGTCACAGGGAGATCACTTTGGGAAGTATGGATGCCCTAGTCCCTGTTATGCACCCGAGGCTAAGGCAATCTGGCAGGTCAACTGTAAGTGAAAAGTAAATTCTGCCCTGGCCGGGTAGCACAGTCGGTTACAGTGTCGTCCCGATACACCAAGGTCGTGGGTTCAATCCCTGGTCAGGGCACACACAGAAAGTAACCAATGAAGGCACCAATGAGTGGAACAACAAATCAATGTTTCTCTCTCTCAAATCAATAAATAAGAAAAATGGATTTTACAAAATACAAAATAAAATAATAAAGTGCTTGAGAATGCAGACGGCTGCAGCCACTGGGGAAAACAGTGTGGAGATAGATAAAAAAAAATAAAAAACGGAACTGTCTCTTCATCTAGAGATGCCACTTCCAGGATCATATTCAAAGAAACCCAAAACGCTAGTTTGAAAGAACGTAAGCGCCCCTCTGTTCACTGCAGCGTTACTTCTGTCGCCAAAGTAGGAAAGCAGCCCAGGCATCGGTGGAGGAGTGGGTACAACAGCTACGAGACATTCACACAATGGAATACTGCTCAGTCTGAAAAAAAGAAGAAAATCTTACCCTTTGCAACAGCACGGATGAACCTGGAGAACATTACGCTCAGTGAAATAAGCCAGTCACAGAAAGACGAGTACTGTCTAATCTCACTGATGTGTGGAATCTGATGAACAAACTGAACAAGCAAAAGAGAGACGCACAGAGGATGACAGCACGTATGAGGGGCGGGATCGGGGGGCGGAGGGAATGAGCGAAAAGGAAAAAGGACTCATTGCCACGGACGAGAGCGTGGTGATGGGGCGGGGGATATAAGGGGACCGGATGCTAATAGGAAAAAATGTCATAAAAGAGACAGTTAAAAAAGTAAAAAAAAAACAAAGTCCATGTTCACTGCCACTAAATTAAAATGAAATAAAACAGTTTATATCATATATTATGAAACAACCCCATCAGTATCTTAAACTCATTAATATTTCTGCAGCAAGTGGACGATTATTCACACTGAAAAGGATCACTCAGAACTAAGAACAGTCCCACATAAATTCAAGTTCTGCTGGCCAATGAGTCTGCTCTTAATTTATGCAATGAGTACAAGTACTGGGGAGAACACGCAGAAATGCTTCTCCAAAACCGGTTCGAACAGCCCTGACCAGGGTGGCTCAGTTCGCTGGGCGTCATCCCACACAGTTGAGTGGGCACCGGGCAGGGCACCTGCCTGGGTTGCAGGTTCGGTCCCCAGACGGGGAGCAAACCGGTCAATGTCTCTCTCTCTCTCTCGCATCGCCTTTTCTCTCCCCTCTCTAAAAATAAACTTTTTTTTTTTTTAAGAAAATGGTTCTAATCGTGATGGACATGGCACATCATTAGGCTGGAAGAGTTTGATGAGAACGGTGGCCAAGCCCTGTGCTGATTCTTGCCGACAGCAGATTTGGGATGTCCTTCACGGATCCAATCGAGGAAAATATGCAGGGAGAGGGAGAATACGGACAGTATTGCCCTCAAAGGCGTATGTCTGGGCCTCGGCTTCTCCATTATTGCTTTTATTCCTCCACGGCCAGCCACAGGCTAGCGGGCACGGCCTCTCGAGTGACAATTCCACTTCGCTGGAGCAGGAGGAGGTTGAGATGAGGGCTTACAAGATACAAGCAAGGTAAACACAGGTGCCAGGAATGACAGGTCCCTTGTCTGAGATATACAGCATCCTAGGGATGGGCGGGGGAGGAAGGAGAACCATGCAGCTTTCCCGAGGAGCTCTAATGCCTCCAGAATCAGCAAATATAACAAGCTACGTTTCCTAAAAGAATGCAGTGCCCATATCGGACCCCGACACCAGAAAGGCTGAGTGCGCTTGCGTTGAGCTGTACCTTCTCCAAGTCTCTGCCATCACCGCAAGTCTGCGAGCCCTTCCTGCACCGGGCCCTCTCGCTGCTGCACCTGGAACCCCAGGTCCCGTGCTCCCTTTCGGTCTGAGTGACTGTGTTTTCTGCTGTCTGGCTGATCCAAAGATACAGCTAGAATAGCCCAGTTAGTTCTCTTCGGGGAATCTGTACCTTCAAATGTTACCGATGGCCTCCTGATCTCCAAGCCCACTAACTTCTCAGGCTCCCTTTTCCTCAACAGTCTTTCAGCGACAGGCAGTGCCTACCATGCGCGCCCTCCAGGTCGGAATGCCTGGGTTTGAATTCGGGCTCTGCCACTCCCTACCTGGGTGACCTAGAGAGGCTGTACCACCTCTCTGACACCTCAGTTTACTCACCCATAAAATGGGGATACCAATTCTGACTGCACATTCTTTAGTCTCCTCCACAACCTGGTCAAATGTGTATGCAAAGCCATAATCTCTGGTGCAATCTCTGACGGATAACAGAAACTTAAGTATATGTTACTTGAATGTATTGAACTTCTCCCCAATCCCTACTGTCTTATCTATAAAAGGCTCAGTAAACGGTTCACTTTGATTTTCAATAAAACCTGTCTAAAAAAACCCCCTAAAGCTGGCACTTAAAGCCACCCAGTACTGACCCCCTCCTACTCCCCAGCCTTACTTCGCGCATGCCCAAGCAGGAAGTCAGCTTCCACCTGCACACTTCAAACCACAGCGTGCCCTGCAACCTGCGGAGTGCTCCACACGCTGAATGCTTGCAGGTGTCTCATTCAAGTGCATCCCCACCCTCAAGGTGCTGTTGTTAATCTTGAACTGAGACAGGGGCCCTGAGACTACAGCTGACTTAGGGCTCAATTACATGAAAAGCACTTAAAATAGTACCTGGCCCACTTCTGGCTGGTGTGGCTCAATTGGTTGGACCTGGGAATAAGTTACCCTAAGTGACAAAAGGAATTGAGATGACATGATTAAATTAAGGGCTCCACCTGGCTGGTGTAGCTCAGTGGATTGAGCATGGGCCTGCAAGCCAAAGGATTGTGGTTGGGTTGCAGGCCAGTTCCCAGCAGGGGACACACGAGAGGCAACCATGCATTGATACTTCTCTCCCTCTCTCCTTCCCTTCCCCTCTAAAGATAAATAAAGTCTAAAACAAACAAACAAACCCTCACCCCACCCCCAAACAAATAAATTAAGGGTTCTGCAATGGGGAGATTATCCTGGCTTACTGGAGTGGGTCCTAGTAAACATAGGGGATAGAGAGGTGGAAGAGGTCAGAGAAGAGGTGATGATAAGATCAGGGGTCAGCCCTGGCTGGCATAGCTCAGTGGATTGAGCGCGGGCCTGGGAACCACACGATTTCAGTTCGATTCCCAGTCAGGGCACATGCCTGAGTCGCTGGCCAGTTCCCAGCAGAGGACTCACAAGAGGCAACCATGCATAGATGTTTCTCTCCTTCTCTCCTTCCCTTCCTCTCTAAAGATAAATAAATAATAAAAGTCTTTTTAAAAAAATAGCAGGGGTCAGAGTCAGAGAACAGAGATTTAAAGTGGCTAGGCTGCTGGCTTTGCAGGTGAAGGAAGGGGCCACGAGACAAGGAATGCAGGTGACTCCTAGACACGAGAGAAGTCACAGAGACTCCTCCCTAGAGCCTGCACAGGGAACACGGCCCTGTACACGCCTTGACTTCAGCCCACTAAAACTGATTTGAGTTCTGGCCTCTAGAACTGTAAGGGAATTTGTGTTAAGCCACTAAATTCGTTATGGCAAAAACAGAAATGGAATACAGTGAGGCACAGTTAAGAAACTTGCTAAAGACCACGCAGTTCCCAAAGGGCAAAGCAGATACCAACTCGGGCAATATGTGCTTTTCAGCCCTGGCTGGTGTAGCTCAGTGGATTGAGCGCGGGCCTGCGAACCAGACAATCGCGGTTCGATTCCCAGTCAGGGCACATGCCTGGGTTGCAGGCCGATTCCCTGCAGGCCAGTTCCCAGCAGGGGATGCACAAAAAGGCAACCATACATTGATGTTTCTCTCCCTCTCTCCTTCCCTTCCCATCTAAAGATAAAAAAAAAAAAAGTGCTTTTCAAGTTACACTGTCCCTCAGTATCACGAATAAGTGTAAACTACATTGTGACATATAAATTACAAATTACATTGTGACATAATCCACTGGTATCAACAATGGCAATAACTACCCCTGGCTGGTGTGGCTCAGTGGATTGAGCGCCAGCCTGAGAACCAAAGGGTCTCTGGTTCGATTCCTAGCCAGGGCATATGCCTGGGTTGCGGGCCAGGTCCCCAGTAGGAGGCTTGTGCCAGGCAACCACACACTGGTGTTTTTCTCCCTCTCTTTCTCCCACCCTTCCCCTTTTTCTACAAAATAAATAAAATGTAAAAAAAAAAAAATCCACCAAGATCCTGTTTCATTTAAAAAAAAAAAATCTTAAAAAAAACACACCACGGCAGTAGTTACCACCCACAGAGGGCTCACTAAGTCCTGGGCACTGAACTGGGTACATCAGGTGGAGCACCGCAACAAAATCTTGATTGTGGCTCTTCACCATTTTCCTCTCTCAGATAAAAGCGTGCACACCCCCGAAATGCTACATGACATTTCTCTTCCTCAAAGCCCAAGTGGGCTCCACAGACCGGGGGCGGGGGGGGGAAGGGGTGCAATCATGTTTCCACAGGAAACAATCCATCTTTGCCTAAGGAAGGAACAACTAAGGCTCGGAGAAGGTGTCCGAGCCTCACAGCTACTGGGGGCCAGTAACCGGGGTCAGAATTCAGTTACAACCATGACCGACAATTTCTTCCTCTCAGTGTCTCCCCCGTGATGCCCTGTATACAGTAGGTGCTAAACAAACACCTGCTGACTCAACTCCCCTCTCTTTGGACTCCTGCTGCCCCAGGACTATCTTTTAAATTTCTGGGAAGGATGGAATCAGAGCCTCTATATGTAATCTTTGAATTCACAACACACACTTGGAGTTAAGTCAAGTCGATGAAGTGCACTGGTGACTAAAAACTCTTAAGACTCTCAAATTCACAAACTACTCCTGACTGAGTCTAACGTGTGACAGTCAGCCATGCAAAAATCTGGGTGGGGCCCTTTCAAGTAGGGACAGCACAAAGTCCCCGAGGCCAGGGAGAGCTTCTGGCACATGAGGAACAAGACTCAAGGAGCCTGAACACCGGCTAGGCCGGACAAGTCAGGGCGTGAAAGGCGACAGATTCTTAAAAGCTTTGGATTTTACTGAGTATGCCAGAAAAAAAATCACTGGGAGACTTTGAGGACATTTTTTCATTGCTTTTAGAGAGGGGGAGAGGGGAAGAGGGGAAGGGAGGAAGCGGGGAAGCAGACAGAGGCAAAGGCAAACATCTATTGGTTGCCTTACCAGGTGCGCTGCCCCCTGGGGTCAAACCTGCAACCTGGGTACGTGCCCTGACCTGGAACTGAACATCCACCTTTCAGCCCACAGGACGACGCTCCAACCAAATGAGCCACACTAGCCAGGGCAGGGCCATCCATTTAAATTCATTTGGCTGCTATGTGCAGAGTACATTATATGAGCGCGGGCTGCGGGCCAAAGAGTCGCTGGTTTGATTCCCAGTCAGGTCACTTGCCTGGGATGCAGGTCAGGTCCCCAGTGAGGGCCACGTGAGAGATGACCACACACTGATGTTTCTCTCCCTCTCTTTCTCCCTCCTTTCCCCACTCTCTAAATAAATAAAATCCTAAAGAATTAAAAATATGGCTGCAGAATTATGAAGCGCGCGCGCACACACACACACACACAGAGACACAGAGACACACACACACACACACACAGTGTCAAGAGTGGAGCAGAGATCAGGGAAGAGACTGCAGAGGTCACCTGAGATGATGGGTGTGGCTTAGGCTAAAAAATGCGGAAAGGCAGATGAGAGAAAAGCCTGAAGCAGAGCCAACAGGGCTTCCCAACAGACCTGATGCGGGCAAAGGGACACGGACGAACAAAGAACTAGGTTTCTGCTTGGTGCAACAGGAAATGGGGGGGCCATCAGTACGCTTCAGATGTGATTACTGCCCCCTTCTAAAAGTAGTCTCTTCTTCACAGAGCTTTTTAAAAAAAATTTTTAAGATTTTATTCATTTATCTTTAGAGCGGAAGGGAAGGAGAGAAGGAGAGAAATATCAATATATGGTTGGGTCTCGTGGGTCCCCTGCTGGGAACTGGCCTGCAACCCAGCCATGCGCCCTGACTGGGAATGGAACCGCGATCTTTTGGTTCGCAGGCCCGCACTCAATCCACTGATCTACATACACCCTCCAGGGCTCACTTAACACAGCTTTTCATTTAAACCTCCAACCCCACTCCATCCAACTGCCTATTCATGACAGGCACTTAAATGTCCCATCAAAATCTGAAATACACCTCAAGCTGGCTCCCAACCAGCTTCTGCAAACCCGCTCCCCTCTTACAGTCTCCCTCCCCCTTCTAGAGTCCCCATGCAACCCACTGACCCCACTTCACATCTACCTTATTTATCTCAAGCTACTTCCTATTTGGCCTCCCTTCTTTTGTTGGTGGTAATTTATACTTGTCAAATAATTGCAGCTATAATTTACCAGACGCCTTCTATGCGTAGACACTACTCATCCATTTGCTCATTTAGTTCTCCACAATCTCATCCGGTGGATGATACTGTCTCCACTGGATCAATGAGAAAGACGAAGCACAGAGAAGAAATGTTTGAGGTTCAAAAAACTCAGAAGTTTCCAAGCTGAGATTCACACTCAGCTATTTGCCACTCCCCCCCCCGGAATAAACCGGCCCTTAGAGGCAATGACCGGTGCGCAGCACATGCTTGGTCACTTCAATGCAAATGGGTGGTGCCTACGGAGCCACCTGTGGGGCTTCTGAACCACCAGCAGTGTTGGGTTCAACAGCAGTGGGTAACAAGTGCTCAAAAATAGGGAAGGTTTTATAGTCTTTTCTCGTAAAGTCAAAATTTCAGTTGAAAGAGTCCTTAAAGATTTAGTTATACAAAGCCCTGGCTGGTGTAGCTCAGTGGATTGAGCGCAGGCCTGCGAACCAAACAACTGCGGTTCCATTCCCAGTCAGGGCACGTGCCTGGGTTGCAGGCCAGTTCTCAGCGGGGGATGCATGAGAGGCAACCATACATTGATATTTCTCTCCCTCCCTTCCCCTCTAAAGATAAATAAATAAAATCTTTAAAAAAAGTTTGGTTACACTCATCCTTCCTTTTTGCAGATGTGGATTCTAAGGCCAAGAATTGGGCGACTCACCCAAGGAGCTCTTTAGGGAGAGCCGGGAACTGAACCCAGGTCTTCTGGCTTCCTAGCTCTTTATGGTGTGCAATCATTTCATTCACTCAACAAATATCTCAATGTTTCCACGCCCGCAAGCGTTGGAAATGTAAGAGACCAGTAAGAACCCACATCTTAATTATTGAACACGTATAAACTGCTTGCTCTAACAGGGCTTATAATCTACTTCCCTCTTTCCAGTCCTCCCCCACCTTCCTCTCTCAGATACGGGGATAAACTACCGTATGCCTTTGTTGTGAAAGGCAGCACCAAAACCAAGGAGGTGCACATTCTGGAGAACACACAGCTGGCAGCCTTTATGTCAATTTGATTGAAAGAATGTGCCCCTCCGGTGGGAAATGAGCCGTTACGGAAATAGCAGTCAACCTGAACTAGCCACTCCGTACCCATCCTACTTCCATTCACTCAGTGCGCTGTATGGGGAGAGCTGGCTCCCTTCGTGAACCACATCCATAAAATGGGTTATGCACCACAGCAAGAGATGCAAATTCACAGGCTTACAGGGGCCAAATGATGTATTTACAAGTGAAGCTGAACTGTGGAGAGGATGGCAAAGTGGAGAAGCCATGCTCTGTGTAAAAGAGGCCGCCTCCACTTTGCTCCGGCAAAGTAAATGTGGGGGTGTCTGACTTTTCCATTTTTCGATGGACAGAAATCGGAAACTCTGAGTGGGACTCTATACGAAATTTCTAGATGAGGGTGAGGGCTCACACTTTCCCCTAACTTCTCATTAGTAAAAATTTCAAACATACAGAAAAATAGAAAAAGTAACATTTTGCCCTATTGGCTTTACCCGTAAACAAACACCATGGCATTCCATGCTTCTACCGTGCATCTCCAAAAAAGGACATTCTCCATCCACACTATTAGCACATCTAGGAAATAATTCCCAAATATCATCTAATAGGACTGAATGTTCTAATTTCCCCCATTCTCTAAAAAATGTTTTATTCTGTGTTGTTTTTGAATCAGGACCCAGTCCCGATTCATGCCTTGCATCTGGCTCCATCTCTTGGTTTTTATTATTTTTTAAAGACTTTATTCATTTTTAGAGACGGGATGGGGAGGGAGAAACGGAGGGAGCATGCCATCAATGCGCATGTGCGAGGGAAACCAATGGGCGGCCTCTCACCTGCCCCACAGGCCACCGCCCCCTGCCCCCAGCAACCTGGGCGGAACCAGATCCAGAATCAAAGCAGTGACCTTTCTGTTTCCCGACACCACCCAACCCCACTGAGCCACACTGGTCGGGCGCTCCGCCTCTTTATTCTTACACAACAATGGCTTCACTTGTTTTTCCCAAGATACCAGCTTCTGCGATTGTCTTGTAAAATGTATCATTTACCTCCACGGTGTCCTTCAATTTGTTCCTCTGTTTTCTAAAGGCATGATTAGAGTTACAGATACTGAACAGGGAATCTCCAAAGATGACGCACTGTGATTTGCTCACATCAGAAGGCACGTTATTAATGATCACCTCCAAAAAGGTTTTTATTTCTTTTGTTTGAATATTACCTTGGTCTTAGGAATTCTAAGTTATTTGAGTATTTTTAAATGAAGTTGATGTTATTCTTTTTGATGCTCAAACTGTCCCAAATTTAGCCAATTCTCCAGATTCTTCAACGCTGGCAACTAACTTCCAAAAATGTGCAACAACTGTGTAAGACAGTCCATGTAACCTCTAGACTGTGTGAGCTCAGCCCTTCCTGATGTGACTACTCTCCCTTCCAGGTTCCTGCCAGTGCTGCTCATCCAACATCTATGTCACAGATGACACTGGAGCCAGAATGCCATCTGCACAACCCCAGACTACCTTGCACTTCACAAAAGAGCCCCAGGCCCGCAAGTTTTCTTCTCACACCCAACGTTCCCTCAGAGGCAAGTCAATCTGCTTTGTGACGCAACCTTCCTGCCTGCACAAGGGAAGAAAAATCACTGTTTCACTTTGCTGGACCTGGGAACTAGCCAGTTCCCAGCAGGGCACGCATGAGAAGCAACCATACATTGATATTTCTCTCCCTCCTCCCTTCTAAAGATAGATAAATAAGTAAATAAATAAGAGGTATACTGCTGTTGGTATATTAAGTTCTGACTGTGTGATCTGCTCCTGCCTCATGAGGTACATACTCTGTGTACCTCAGAGGTGGATATTTCATTCCCTGTTACAGACTACAACTCTGGGACTCAGAACAAGATCACAGCATCATCTAAAAAATAACCTGGTCAATGCCTACTCTTTGGTTATGATATGCAATAAATTATGTAAAAATTAAGAGACTTGCTTTCCCTGGTGTGGCTTCCTAGTCCAGAGCCCTGCTGCGAGACTCGGTTGACAAATGGACATGACACAAAACAAAAAGTGGGAGCACGGACCAGCTCAGTGGCTCGGGCGTATGCTGCAGAGGGAAAGGTGACTGGTTCCATCGCGTCAGGGCTCCCACCTAGGTCTTGGGTTCAGTTCCCAGTCAGCTGGGGGACATACAGGACGAAAGTGGTCGATGTTTCTCTTCCTCCCTCCTTTCCCCTGACAAATAAATAGCTTTTTTTAATAGGGGAAAAAAGGGGGAGGAGAAAAATGTGTAAGACTAGCTACTAATATTTCCCAAATTTTAGATTACTTTTTCCTTCTTTCCCAGGACTCTCAGCCAACCCTTTTCAGGCTCTCCCAAGTTCAATACCTCTCCACTCCCTCAGAAAAACCATCACCTCCCAAACATTCCATACCCTTCCAACTGCAGATGCTAAAATCAGTGAGCCCCACCTATGTCTCCAGGCCCAGTCTCAGTCATCCCTGAGTTCTGCCTCTCCTACCCTGCACTCTGATTCCTTCAGCAAATCCTGGCCCCTGGTATCCTCAAAATAGATCCAGAATACATTAGTCGACCCCTTCTCAAGAGTTCCTGACCCCGTTACCTGTGTCTCAAGTGGATTACTGCAGGAAATACTGCAGTAGTCTCCTAACTGGAACCCTTATTTCCACTTCTGCCCACTTCAACCGACTCTCCACACTGCAAGAATGGTTCTTTTGAAGCAGAAATCACATTAGGTTACTCCTACTCAAAACTCTCCAACCAGTTTCCCAGCACACATAGAGTAACAAATTAAAAAGCTGCTCTCCCACTCATTTGGTGGCAGCCGTCCTGTTTAATCTGCCAAGCATCCCTGGTCTCCAGGACTGCGCAGCTGCTGTTCCCTATGGCAGGAAGGTCCTTCCAGACAGGGCTGAGGCACAATGTCTCCCCTTTGGAGAGGTCTTCCCTGGCCACCCCATCAAAACAGCTCTCCACTGCACCGTCCTTTATCAATCCTCTTATCTTGCTTTTATTTTAATCCCGGGAAGTTGCACTACCTAAAGTTATATTATTCACATTTGTCACCAACACTGGAATATAAGTTCCATGCGAGGAAGGAGTTTGTTTGGTCCAGGGATCTATATTCTCCGCCTAGAACAGTGGCTGTGATCGATAAACATCTGATCAAATCAATATCTGATCACCTCTTTCAAAGAAATCATTTCCTCTGGTAGCTATTCCTCAACACCCCAGGCAAGCCCAGACTCAGTGGCTTGTCTTCTCTGGACTCATCCCCGTATCTACACACAAGCCACCTCCCCAGGTACCTCCAGCTCCCCTAGACTCCTCCAGCCTCTCCCGACTGCCACTAAAAATAACGTGGATCCCAAACTCCTCCAAAATCCTCCTTTTTTCAGACTGGCCCACCCCTTAGGAGCCACAAGAATGTAAAATGCATGTTTGGTTCGCCAGTCTTCTGCAGCGTCCAGCAAAGAACGGGTCCCCACTATCTAGGAATGAATGAATTACGCCCCCTCCCTTCATCTTTTCCCGGCATCCCCGGCCCCTCCTATTCCCTAAGTCCCCACCCCGGACCCAAACTCCACCATCTCCCCTTTCGGGTTTCCGCCTCGCTAAGTTTGAAATCCTCCTAATCCTTAGGGCTCCACCGCCCCCTCACAGAGGCCTCCAATCACTCAGAATGAGCATTTCACCCCTTGGGACATAACGCATCCCACACCTTCCGGAAACCAACCCTTGCAGTCGTCCCCGGCCGGCTACCATCCCCGGATACAGAATTCCCGCCTCCTCTCTTCAAACTATACCCTCCGCTCCTGAAGGGCCGCAAACGCCTCAGGCCGGACGCCCCCTGCAGACAGACCCCTCAATCCCACAAATTGCACCAGCCCTGACCGTTTCTGGGCCTCCAATCCCCAGAGACGGATCTGCCGGTCATACTGCGCCGCCTCCTCCTCGCTGATGCCGCCGCCAGCCTCCTCCTTCTCCACCATGGCGCCGGCTCTCGCAGCCTGCACTCCCGGTCTGCTCTCGCCAACTGCCGCCGGCCACACACCCCGGGCGCGTCTGCGCTTGCGCCAGAGACTGAGCCTGCGCAGTAGCTCCTCGGAGGCCCGGCCCGCCCGTGCAGCCTGAGACCACGTGGACCTCTCCAGCTTCAAAGGCGACTGTCAGTCACGTGACAGATGATCCAGCCAATCCTGGCCCGACAAGAGCCGGGCCTATGGCCCCCACGAAGATACTCAAGTGATGTTTGTGAGACTAGTCACCCATCAAGTATTTAAGGGACTGCCTGCTGCAGACCTGCCTTTGGGGGTGTCGTGAAGTAGAGTGAGGAATAAAATAGACCAGGTCCTGTCCTCATGGAGCTTATCGTATTTGAAGAGGCCCCCCCCCCCAAATAAATATAAATCAGGTCGTGCTAAATGCTTTGGAGAAACATAAAGCAGGGTATGAGACTACCAGGTGACAGGGATGGCCCGGGAACGTCTCTTAGGGAAGGAGACATTGATTAGCAATCTGAAGAAAATGACGAAACAAGCTATGTGGGTAATGGGAAGATGGCTCCTTCCCAGGCAGGGGAACAGTGGATGCAAAGGCCCTGAAGATGGAGTGTGCTGGCTAGCTGAATTGTGGTTGGAGGGGAGTGAGGGGGTGCCAAGTGGTAAGAGATTAAATAATCGATGAAGCAGGTGAGGAATCATGTAGGGCCTTGTAGGTTGGTAAAAGCTAACATGTATCTTCTGTATACAAGGTGCCTCTTTATTATGTATTCAATAAATACTTCTCCCTCTGACTGGTGTACCTCAGTGGATTAAGCGAGGGCCTGCGAACTAAGAGATAGCCCTTCGATTCCCAGTCAGGGCACGCAGGCCAGTTGCCAGGACGGGACGCGGGAGAGGAAACCATACATTGATATTTCTCTCCCTCTCCCCTTTCCCTCTAAAGATAAATGAATAAAATCTTAAAAAATAAATAAATATAATTAAAAAATAAAATTAAAAAAACAATACATACATCTTAAGCACTTGTTCTGCGCTAGCGATAGAGCAATGAAAAAGAAAATAGCTGCCTTCTCATGGAATTTACATAAGCTTCATATGGCTGATTTCTATAATTCTTATAAAATTAGATACATTCTTTAATATTTCCACTTCATAGCTAAAGAGCCTAAGGTCCAGCAAAGTTAAGTATTAGTAGCCTGAATGAAGCCTTAGAAGTAGTGAGGCAAGGATTCAAATTTAGGGTCACTGGCCCACATCATTAAGAGGTATACTGCTACCTAGCTGGTGTAGCTCAGTGGATTGAGCGCAGGCCTGTGATGAACCAGACGATCAAGGTTCGATTCCCAGTCAGGGCACATGCCTGGGTTGCAGGCCAGTTCCCAGCAGGGCATGCATGAGAAGCAACCATACATTAATATTTCTCTCCCTCTTCCCTTCTAAAGATAAATAAATAAATAAAAAGAGGTATACTGCTGTTGGTATATTAAGCTCTGACTGTGTGATCTGCTCCTGCCTCGTGAGGTACATACTCTGTGTACCTCAGAGATGGACATTTCATCCCCTGTTAAGACTACAACTCTGGGACTCAGAATGGGGTAGCAGTTCATCCAAGGTCACAAGATCATCTAAAAAATAACTTGGCCAATGCCTACTCTTTGGTTATGATATGCAATAAATTGTGTAAAAATTAAGAGACTTGCCTTCCCTGGTGTGGCTCAGTGGATTGAACATGGGCTTCGAACCAAAGGGCTGCTGTTTCAGTTCCCAGTCAGGGCACATGCCTGGGTTTCAGGCCAGGTTCCTAGTCCCGGGCACTGGAGAGGCAACCACACACTGATGTTTCCCTCCCTCTCTTTCTCCTTCTCTTCTCTTCTATCTAAAAATGAACAGATAAATTCTTTTTTAAAAATTTTGTCAAAAAAAATAAGGGACCTAAAAAACAATAAGCATTTATTATCTCCTATAATTTCCATGCTTTGGGAATTCAGAAACAGTTTGGCTTTGAGAAGTTCTAGTTCAAGGTCTTTCATGAGGATGCAGTCAGATGTAACTTTTGGCTGCAGTCGGCAGATGGCTTAGGGTGGAAGATCCCTTTCCAAGGTGACTCGCATGACTGGCAAGTCGATGTTGGCTGATGGCTGAGGCCCTTAAATTCCCAGACGTATTTCTGGGTCCATGTGAGGCAGCAATTCCACTCTCACATATACACCCGGAGAAATTGAAAATAGGGACTCAGATACTTGTAAGCCAATCTTTAAAAAAAGATTTTATTTATTTCTTTTTTAGACAGAGGGGAAAGGATGGAGAAAAACATCCAGGTGTGGTTGCTCAATCGGTTGGACATCCTCCTGCGAACTGAAAGGTCACCGGTTCAGTTTCTGGTCAAGGCACATGCCTGGGTTGCAGGCCAGGTCCCCAGTTGGCGAGACCCTGCATTCAATTCTCTTGGGTAGATACCCATGGGGCAGTTCATTTTTCAGCAACAGCTAAGCGGAACAGCTGCCAGACTGAGACTTTGTAACTCCAAAAGGGTGCGGGGAGCAGTGATTCAATAGATCAGGCTCCTGGGTTTAAGGATTAAATAATTACCTCCCCTCAGGTGATTACTCAGCACTAACCAAGGCAAACGGCTCCCCCTCCCACCTGCACGGTAGAATCATCTGGGGAGCTTTTCGGCAAATATGGTGCCCACGCCCCACCTTCAGAGACTCTGGTTAATTGGTCTGGGGTGGAGCTGAGACATTGGGATTTTTATAATATGCTCCTCAGGTGATTCTAAGATGCAATGGGGGGGGGGGGGAGAATGGTGGAAGAAAGACCTGTGTGCTCCTGATTCACCCTGGTCTCAAGTCTTCCTGTTTTTCCTGTTAGGATCACATAACTCTCAGGGTGGCTTAAAAGACATTGGACTGGATGCTCTGGATCCAGAGCTCTGGATATCCTCATGGCTCTGCACCCTCTTTTAAAAATTTGAGATAGAGAAAAAACAGCAACATCCATTTGTCATTTCACTTATTCGTGCATTCATTGGTCGCTTCTTGGATGTGCCCTGCGTGGGGACCGAACCTGCAACCTTGGTGTATTGGGATGATATTCTGACCACCTGAACTACCCAGCCAGGGCTAAAAACTAATAGGTTTAATAAAAGTATAATACCTACAGTACATTATAAATATTTCATTATACAAATAGATGGATTTTCACCTATACAATATGTTGTGGATAGAACTGTGTCCACCCTCCCCAAAATATATGTTCCGGTTTTAATCCGTGCTATTTATGAACATGGCCGCACTTGACATTAGGGTCTTTGCAGATATAATCAAGTTAAAATGAGATCGATCGCCGGGGTAGGCTCCACTCCAATACGTCTGGTGGCTTTACAAGAAGAGGAAAATTTTGCTCTGGCTGGTGTAGCTCAGTTGGTTGGAGCATCAGCCCATAAACGAAGGGTTGCAGGTTTCTCTCTTTCTCTTTCTCACTAAAAGCAATGGAAAAATGTCCTCAGGTGAGGATAAAAAAAAAGAGGGAAATTTGGATAGAATCGCACAAGAAATAAGTCCCGGGAAGGTGAAGGTAGAGACTAGGGTGATGCCTCTATAAGCCAAAGAACACCAAGGTCTTCCAGCCTCTGCCAGGAGCTGGGGGAGGGAGGCATGGAATTGATTCTCCCACATCCCTGAGGAAGAACCAACCCTGCCAACACTTTGATCTTGGACTGCTAGCCTCCAAAACTAGGAGACAATAAATGACTGTCATTTGAAGGCACCCAGTGTGCTTTCAGCTTGCCATTGGATGGATGAATTCATAACCCCATTCCGTGGGTGAACGGTTGAAGTGAGGTTGCTGGGCGTTGGCGAAGGCGCAAATGCAGAAAAGGAGGAGGCAGGAACAAGTGCTGTGGTATTCAATTGCCACAACAAAATAGCATAAGCGAGGGGGCTTGAAACAATGTAAATTTAGTGCCTGCGGCCTGGGGGCTTTGAAATAAGGTTCTCAGTCCTCTGAAGGCCCTGGGGAATAGATCATTTCTTTCCTCTTCTAGCTTCTGGTGGTTGCCAACAATCCTGGCATTCCTTGGCTCGTAGATGCGTCACGCCAATCTCGCCGTTCTCGGCCTCCGTTGTCACGGGGCGTCCTCCCTGCGTGTGTCTGTCTGTGTCTGTTCTCTTCATATGACACCGGTCATATGGCAGTAAAGGCCCATGTTCTTCACTGTGACCTCATCTTAATCTAATTTAATTATATCTTCACTGGTCCTATTTCCGAATATGGTCACATTCTGAGGTTCCAGGAAGGCCAAGGATTTGTGGGAGGGAGATACTATGTAACCCAGTACAGCTCCAGGGGCCTATTGTAAATATATAATGACCTATGTAGAAATAATTATATATGCGCCTGTGGGACCTAGCTAGCTAGATGAAATAATTCTGAGATTTCGGTTAAATCTAGCAGAGCTAGGGGGCAGTCAGTGGGTGGGAGGAAGGGGTGAGCCTGGCTGGGACTTTACAATTGCTGAAACTGGGTGATGGGCATATGAAGGTTCATTTTATTCCTCCTTTATTTTTGTATACATTTGAATTGTCCCATAACAAAAAGTTATCTTTTAAACCCTCGTTTTTTAAAAAGATTTTATTTATTCATCTTTAGAGAAGAAGGGAAGGAGAGAAGGAGAGAAATATCAATGTATGGTTGCCTCTCGTGAGTCCCCTGCTGGGAACTGGCCTGCAACCCAGGCATGTGCCCTGACTGGGAATCGAACTACGATCATGTGGTTCACAGGCCCATGCTCAATCCACTGAGCTACACCAGCCAGGTAAACCCTCATTTTAAAGTGCTGAATCCCAGGTTATCACACCATGCTTGTGATACTTCCTGATCTCAGGGGGAAAGGCCAACCCCGGGATCAAATAACCTCTTTGTACAGAAACAGTGTTTCGAAGTCATGGAGTGACCGCTTGCCCAGGGTTGGATTCAGTACCTTTTAGATGAGGCTTTGGAAATAAATATTTATGCTGAGTTCCTTTGTATTACTAAAGTGAAATGGACATGGATCACAGAAAGAAAAAGAAAGGGAGTCAAACTATTTTGAGGCACTAGAAGAGAGGTGGAGCACTAAATGATTTATTAGTTAACAGATTGATCGGGAAAGTGATCCTGCAGATGCATGGCGTGCAGCCATTTGTAACTGGCTGGGGAGTGACCGGAGCCATTATCTGTGAGCACACAGCAACTTTTGTAACATGATCCCCGTGTAACAGAGCCCTGAAAATACAGCGAACTGCTCCATATATCATTTTCTCTTGCACTTTTAGACTCATTCAACATCTAAAAGTGTCCTTGCTCACCCAACCTTGGCAGGGTAGCTCAGTTGGTTAGAGCATTGTCCTGATACACCAAAGTCAGGGGTTCGATCCCCGTCCAGGGCATGTACAAGAAGCAACTAATGAATGCATAGATAAGTGAAATAAATCATTGTTCTCTTTCTCTCTCTTTCCTCCTTCCTCTCCCTCTAAAAAAAAAATCAGTAAGTAGAAAAAAAATTTAAGTGTCTTTTCTCTCTTCCCCTGTGTATTTTCTTTTTCAGAAAAACATTTTATTTTTATTTTTTGAGGGAGAGGAAGGGTGGAAGAAAGACAGGAAGAGAAACATCAATGTGTGGTTGCTTCTCACGCTCCCCCAACTGGGGACCTGGCCTGCAACCCAGGCATGTGCCCTGACTGAGAATGGAAGCAGCAACATTTTGGTTTGCAAGATGACTCTCAATCCACCGAGCTACACCAGCCAGGGCTTCCCCCTTATGTTTTCTAAGGCTTGTAGGGAAAATTTAATGTAATAGTATATTGTCAAGTTTGGGGGTGTATGTGCTTTTAATCTTTTGAAATTGAGTTGAAATTCATGTAACATACAAGTAACGATTTAATTTTATTTTTAAAAGATTTTATTCGCCCTGGCTGGTGTAGCTCAGTGGATTGAGCACGGGCCTGCGAACCAGACAATCGCGGTTCGATTCCCAGTCAGGGCACACGCCTGGGTTGCAGACCAGTTCCCTGCAGGCCACTTCCCAGCAGGGGACCCACAAAAAAAAGGCAACCATACATTGATGTTTCTCTCCCTCTCTCCTTCCCTTCCCCTCTAAAGATAAATAAATAAAAAAATCTTTAAAAAAAAAAAAAGCTTTAAAAAAAAAAAAGATTTTATTCATTTATTTTTGGAGAGAGGGGAAAGGAGGGAAAAAGAAAGGGAGAGAAACACCAATCGGTCACCAACTGGAGACTGAACCTGCATGTGCCCTGACCAGGAATTGAACCGGCAACCTTTGGCTTTGTGGGCTAACACTCAACCAAACTGAGGTTCAGGACTAACATTAACCATTTTAAAGATTTTATTTATTTATCTTTAGAGAGGAAGGGAAGGAGAGAAGGAGAGAAATATCAATGTATGGTTGCCTCTCTTGAGTCCCCTGCTGGGAACTGGCCTGAAACCCAGGCACGTGCCCTGACTGGGACTCGAACTGTGATTGTGTGATTCGAAGGCCCGTGCTCAATCCACTGAGCTCTACCAGCCAGGGCTAACATTAACCATTTTAAAGTGAACAATTCAGTGGCATTTAGTACACTCACCATGTGCAACCATCTCCTCTATCTAGTTCCAGAACATTTTCGTTACTCCCAAAGTAGTGATATATTGTACACTTACAAATTCCCAAGAGTCTTACCCTGACTTTACCATGCACACAATTCCAAAGGACCTGGAAAAGTTTGCCTTTATAGCTTAATCTAACTTAGTATAAGTAGTTAGTTCCATTATTGAAGAATTATCATTACGCCCTGGCTGATGTGGCTCAGTGGACTGAGCATTGGACTGTGAAACAGGTCACCAGTTTGATTCCCAGTCAGGGCACATGCCTGGGTTGCAGGCCAGGTCCCCAGTAGGGGGCACGCAAGTGGCAACCACACATCAATGTTTCCCTCCCTCTCTTTCTCCTTTCCCCTCTCTCTAAAAATAAATAAATAAATATTTAAAAAAAAAACCCTATCATTAACTTCACGAAGTGATCATTTAGTACCATCATCACGTTGCAGGACATTATATTACCCCAGGTCATTATATGCCCAGAAAACTCCCCTCAAATTTCCAAGACCCCCCCCCCCCTCCGGGGAGCAATGCTGTTCCCTTGAGAACCAGTTCACAGCCAAAATTAATTTCCGTCAATAATTTCCAAAATGTCCTCTAGGGGGCAACATCATCTCTTTAAGAACCAGGTAGAGCTGTGATTTTTCACCCAGTGTGCCCCAAGCATTTTTAAAACGTGCAACACTTACTTACTTAGGAGACCCTGATCTTTTTTCCCTGAAGTTGTCAAATTAAAAAAAAAAAAAGTCAACAGCCGACACAATAATAGCTGTCCAGTGTGAATGAGTCAACATTATCCTTATTTTTAAAAATCAGATTAGCAAAAAAATATATTTTTGGTGTGCTGCAGAACTTTATATCTCCCCAATAAATCCAGGGTTGGATTAGCAAGGAAAAAAGGGGAAGTGGTTAATGGGCTGGCAATGAGCAGGATGCAACGCGCCACGATGCCTCTCTGGCCAGCGGTTGCCTTTTCTCCACAGGGGTCTCCAGAAATTGGAGCCAGCTGCTCTTGTTTCGTCCACGCTCTGCCGAATGTCTTCTCTATAAAGGACGCCGCGTCCATGGTGCAAAGAGCCCATCCTAGAGCCACCCCAGGAACTAGAAAAATAAAATTCGTTGTCAAAATAATGATGTTCTGAGAGCAGAAAGAAACAGGCACCATGGAAACGTTGGTCGGACTTGCGGGCATTACAGAAGGCTGCACCTCAGACAAATACAGGAACGCACCAGCTCAAACACGTTTTGGAGACCCAGAGGAAGGGATCTGTTGGATTTTTTTTTTCAAGATAAAGGGCAAATGGCTGAAAGTTGCCATTTTTCACACACACACACACACACACACACACACACACACACACAGAAAAAGTCATAATGTTTGGTAGTCCTCTTGGAATTTTGCAGGCAACTTGTATGATGGATGGGAGTTTGCTCTCACTCCTAAGCAGAGAAAGCTCTGAAGCTGCTGGGGGCTGTGCGAGAGGAGGTTCTGCAGCTGGTCCAAGGTAGTGCAAAGGATTCTGCCATCTGAGTTTTCTAACCTAGCGATGCAGTGGTTCTCAACAGTGGCTAATATGCTACAATTTACTGCGTATTCTATGCATGGGCACTTAGGTAGCTCCGAGTTACGGGCTCTCTCTTTCTTTTCAATATCACAAGTAGGATTTTTTTATTTGTCACCATTAAAAGTCTGAATTTTAAACAGATTCTTCAATTGGCGGCTCGTATCCATCCGCTCATTCAACCGCTCATCCGCTCATTCTTCGGTCTTCTGTCCTGTAGCTTTTCCAGAACTGCTCCCTTCCCCGTGAAGCTCCATGAGTTTTCCCAGTTCCAACCGGGGCTTCGTCAGCGTTTGACCTTTCGAACGAGGACATCATGGAGTGGATAAATAGATTGGCAAGCCTTTTCCATGTCTTTTCCAATGCTATCTGGAACCAGTTTATTGACCACTTCTTTCCAGTTGTTGGTCTGCCTCTCTTGGGTCATGATTTCCATCATCTTCCTTGGGATGTGGCGGACGTGTTGATGCTGAGTGAGAGAAGTCTTCAGAATCTGTGGGGGGTGGGGTTTGTTTTAGTAAAACTGACACATAATAGATGAAATCATCACCAGTAGTCTTGACATCAACATGAGCTTGGTTTTTTTTTTAAGATTTTTATTTATTTATTTTTAGAGAGGGGGGAAGGGAAGGAGACAGGGAGGGAGAGAGACATCAATGTGTGGTTGCCTCTCATGCGCCCCCTACTGGGGAATCTGGCCTACAGCCCAGGCATGGGCCCTGACTGGGAATCGAACCAGAAGCCTTTAGTTCCCAGGCCCATGCTCAATCCACTGAGCTATGCCAGCCAGGGCTATGAACATTCTTGTTCATGTCTTTTGCATTTCCATTAGATATGTGTACTCCTGGGTGGAACTGCTGAATCATAGTGCTGGTATCTGTTCAGCTGTAGTTAATTGGGCCAGGCTGTCTTCCAAAGGTTCTAAGGGAATTCCCTTCTATCTTCCCTGCTCTGGTCACTCTGCTTCCACACCAGACAATTCTCCAACTGGCAGGCGCTGCTGGCCTTGGCTGTTCTTTCTAGATACTCTCGGAAATAGCCACCTAGAATTCAAAGTTTTAATGTATATTCAGGAACGTAAGCTTGTGTTGGTTTTGCTCTGCAGCTGTGAACCAACGAACACCTCTTATCTCTTCCTTCCACCCTCCGCTGGCCTGCTTCCTTCAGGACATTTCAGAAATGCTTTCTTATAAAACGTCCCTACCAAGAGCAAACCTTTTAATTGGCTTACAAGAGAGAGACCTTTCTTTCCTCGCATGCAGGGTTGTAATAAAATATTGGCACGTGCTCATAACTCAATTGCCCGAAAAAGGTGGTTTGTTTTTATTTTTAAACACACCAAGAGCTAGAAGAGCAGGGTTATGGGAGCAGAAAGGAAAAATGCTGTAAATGTGTCAATATGGGTAATTGTAAAAGGTGTCATTTTATGCTTTGATTTTGGAATTCCATGTATTCTAGTTATGGACGAGATAACACTGGCTGAGGTCATAGGCCACGCCTAGGGGGACGGCACAGTGTGGTCCTTTCACAGTGTGGTCTCCAGCTGGTGCCAGGTTGGAAGCTCCAACAGGCCATCCCACAATTCTGCGTGGCCACAGGCTTGTAGGGAATGAGGAAAACAAAAGCATCAGCCAATCTCATTAGGCAGGAAGGTTTCTTCCTGTGTTGACAACACCAAGCCCTTCTGACATTCTACATGTTACTGGTAGGGCAGCCAGTGGGGAAAAATAACTCCAATTGCCAAGAAAATGATTATTCCAATGAGGGTGAATTGGCAACCTTTCCCAGCCAAAAGGATCCATTGGAATCAATCTGCCACCAGTGGCTGGGAAGTGGGACACTGGATTTACACTGATTTACAGTGTAAGACCTGATTTACACTGAGTTCAGTACCAAGATTCCATTTCAGGGTGATGATGAAGTGATGATGGGCCTGTTCTCTTCATCACTTGGTGTGTCCCATAATACATCATCACCTGGGACTGTGGCCAAGTCATTTGGTCTTCACAGAATCCACGAATAATCCAACAGCTAATTCTCAGAACAAGAGGTCATGACTTTTTAAAAGAGTATTTATTTATTTATTTATTTATTTATTTATTTATTTATTTATAGAGGAAGAAGGGAGGGAGAAAGGGAGAGAAACATCCATCTGTCGCCTCTCCCACGCGCCCCAATCAGGACCAGTCCCGCAACCCAGGCATGAGCCCAGACCAGGAATCCAACTAGTAACCCTTTGCTTTGCGTGATGATGCTCAGTCAACTAAGCCAGGCGGTTTAGGGCCAGGTCATATCTTTTTATAAAACCCTAGGGCGAATGCCTTACCAGAGGTCCATGGACTACTCCTAGGAGGCAATGGAATGCCAGCTATGATTTAAAAAAATAATCTGCGATGCTTATGGCAAATCCTATTACCTTGAGCCAAAATAATTAAATACCAGGTTCCATCTGCACCAATTAAATGGGAATAATAGTACCGCTTCTGAGTTTAGTCGTGAGGGTCGGAGGATTTTACGTTCTTATACGAACCCGGCTAAGGCTTTCAAGTACAGCATTTGAGAGACTTCCACCTACCAGGCATCAGGTTCTTAAACTCCACCAAAGCCCGCCCCTTTTGCACCGCCCCGGGATGAAGTCACTGACCGAGGTCCCTAATGACATCATCTGCCCGCCTGCCTGGCTCCATCCTCCCATTCTCCGGAAACCTACAACTCCAGCACTCGGCCTCCGGCTTTAGGTTATTTTTTCTCTCCGCAGCCCGAAATCCTTCCCTCCCATCCTTCCATCTAAAACTTTCTCCTCTTCCCGCCTACCCTCGAGCTAGTAATCTTCGTTTCTTTCCGCATCCTCTCAAGTGAATTACTCAAAATCGTTTACTCTCTTATTTAATCGCCTCCCTAGCCTGCCCTTCAGCTCCTTCCTTCTAAATCTCATTATCCGCGCGCGGCCTCTGTCGGCTGTTTCCGCCTTCTGCCACCCACCTCGACGCCGACTTCGGCTCTTTTCGGATCACCTTAGTTCCTTGTTTCCCAGGCCCGATCCGCTTCGGCTATTTCCGGCCCCTTGGGACCGCCCACTTTTCTCCCTAGCTGTGCCCTCATCAGCACCTTCGGCTCTTCCCGCCCCTCCCCGTCTCCAGCTCTGCTCTGTTCGGCTTTTGCCGACTCCCCTCGGCCTTACTCTCTTCTCTCGGCTCTTTCCGCCGCCCTTCGGGAGAGTGGCCCGTACCCCCTCTCCTTCACGTGACACCGCCTCCGCCTCTCAGTTCCCCCTCCCACCTCACCCTTCCTCCCGCCTTAGCCTCCCAGCCTGTCCAGGCCACGCCGCCATTTTGTGTGAATTTCTGACTGCGGCGCGGGCCGGACAGCCAGGGCACCGAGGGCGGGCAGACAGACAAGACAGTCGGCCCGTTTCTCTCTCCCTGAAATCCTTTTTTCTTAACCCCCCTCGCTCGCTCTCCTCTTCCCCCTTTCCCCATCGCTTGCTCCATCGCGCGCGGCCCGCGCTAATTACACCCAACCACCCACCAGTGTCCGTGTACCCCGGGTGTCCCACTCCCGGGCCCGCGGGTGTGCGTGTGGGGGGGGGCTCTCGCCCCAATGAGGGCCCCTTGCCCGTGAGCGATTGACCCCAGGAGCGGGCTGCGAAGAAAGCAGGCGGCGAGCGGCCCGCCGAGGCCTAGGCCGCGCGGCTTACGTGGAGGTCGGCGCAGAGGTGATTCCGAAACCGAAAAAATATATACCTATTCCTATCAGGAGCCCTCAGAGCTGAAGTGTGCCCCTCCCGCCACGCCCAAGCAGTCCTTTTTCGTGCATTAACATCCCCTCCCCCCCAAAGGAACTATGGAGGCCGCGCCCGGGACCCCCCCGCCGCCGCCATCAGAATCGCCGCCGCCGCCATCGCCGCCATCAACGCCTTCGCCTCCTCCGTGTTCCCCCGACGCCTGCCCGGCTACCCCGCACCTCCTCCACCGCCTCCCGCTCCCTGACGACAGGTCAGGCCCCCGGCCCGGCCGGGGTAGCGTCCCCGGGGGGAGGAAGAGGAGGAGGAGGAAGGGGGGCGGCCGCCATGTTGGGCCGGGCCGCAGAGGAGGAGGAGGAGGAGGAGGAGGAGGAGGAAGGGCGGGGTCGGTGGGTGTCTCTCGCTCGCTCGCTCTTTCTCGCTTGCTTTCTCTCCTGGCCTCATGCGTTTCCCCCCCCTCGCGGCGTTCGCCCGCTCTCCCTCGCACTCGCTCTGTCTTTTTTGGGCGCCATGCTGAGGGGAAGGTGAGGAGGCGCCCCCCGGACCCCCCGCGCCCGCCTGCCCGCCCTGGGGAGGGGGCGCCGGGGGGCGCTGCGGAGGCCCACGGGGGGTCCAGGCTGCCCCTGCGCCCGGACCTGGCAGCCACGGACCCGCCTGCCGGTCGCCCGGCTTCAGGGAGGGGGAGGGGCCCCCCGGACCCTTTTTCGGGGGAGATCTCGAACAACAGCCCCGCTCTTGGGGTTTGGAGTTGGGGGTCTCCCAGCCCCCGGCAGTATCCTTTCTCCTGGGGGAGGTGTGCCCTGCCCTACTTGGAATGGTATCCTAGCTTTCTTAGGAGGCAGGAAGTGGGGGTTCGTTCAGTTCTTTCTCCATCCTCCTACTGGGGGGGTGGTCCTTGGGTGGGGGCTCTTCTGCAGTATTCTTTTTTTGGAGGGAGGTGTTTCCTAGCTACTCTCTAGAGGGCAAAAAAAGGTGGAGGATCTCTAGCCCCCTTGATGGAAGCCCCTGTCTCTTTTGGAGGAGACCCTTCCCTTGTTTTTCCTTAAGGGGAAGGGTCTTCTCGCTTTTTTTAGGTAGGTGATGCGGTTTTGGGGGGGGGAGGGGAGCGGGAGAGGTTTGGTTCTCCTGCCATAGAGAGGACAGCAAGTTGGTCCCCTTTTCTGGGGTTCCCTCCTCTTTCGGGCTAGAATACGGCACCATCCCTTCCGGAAGAGAAAAACGAGGCTTTCTTGTGCCTTGGCAGGGGTTGAAAGGGAGCGCCCCCCCTCGCGTTTATTAATTGCGAAATGGGCTCGCCCCACACCCTTCTCTGGAGCGTGATAAAGGGACCAGTCCAGCGCGTTTCAGGGCGAGGTTGGGGCTGCGTTTCCCCTGCCTCAGCACGAGGTTAGGGTGCAGGGTTCGCCCACCCTTCCCTGGTGGCGCAGGGGAAGCGGTAGCTAGACATGGAAGGAGGGTTTCAACTGGCAGGAAAGCGAGTCTTGGAGGGAGCCCGGGGCGGGGAGGGGAAGAGAACGCGCAGGGCAGATGGCTGCCCCGTCGCTGTCCTGGCTGGGGAGTCGTTGACCCCCTCCCCGCCCTCAGGCAGGGGTCTTAGCTAGGGCTTCCCTGCCAGGCACCATAGCCCCTTCTCCCCACTCCCACCTCCCCTTTTCCCTTTCTCCTTCACAGACCATACTTTGCCTTTTAAAAGAAATGCCACCCACATTCAGAGACACAAGTGCAGCAGTTTGGTGAGCTTTTACAACAATCTTTTTTTGTTTTGTTCTGTTTCGTTCTAATTAAATGTATCGTCCTGGGAATCGCAGCCCATCGCAGCCTGACTCCAGTTCCAGGAAATAAACAGATTAGCAAAGGTCTGTTCCGCTAAACCCACGTTGGGCTTCCGGGCCCCTCTTGGGGACAGGTACATTACTCAAAGGTGCTTACAGGCTTTATTCGACCTCTAAGGAGTTCTCTTATGTCAGAAGTGTATGTCTTACAGTGGGTTGGGATGGTAAGTAGCCTCTTTTATTGAGTAATTCAATTATCTCCCTCTTTTTGTCCCTTTCCTGCCTGCCTTCCTCCTCGCCTGTAGACCAAAGTGATGCTTGAGAGAGTGACTTTTGATGTTCAAATCAGGATTCTAACCCTGTTGAGCCCTTTTCGACTTGCACATCCTTTCAGTGTTTAATGTTTAAAATTTGACGTACACAGTTTTCTCCAAGGAAAAAAAAAGTGTGCTACTGTAACGTGACAAAAACCTCTGTAAAAGGCCCACGTTTTCCAGCCCTTGGTGTCCCCTCTTGTCATTTCAATTCATTGCTTTGTCTCCAGCCTTGGTCTTGGAAGAAAGTGGATCCTTCAAGTCCATTTGTAGGAGACAAGGTCACTGAATTTGGTTTATGATACTTACATTCAAGTTCAGGCTCTGCCCCACTCCCCCCCCAAAAAAAAAAGATTGTGGTTCAAGTAGCTCCCATTTTCTTTTACCCCAGTGTCTCTTACGGTGATGGACGTTTAAATTAAGCAAGTCATTTGTAAAGTACCGTTGAAGCACAAAATGGGTAAAGTGTGTCAATACCCACTCTCCTCTCCTTGTCTCCACTCTTCTTTGTTGGAAAGCACACGCCTGCCCGTGAAAAGTTGATACAAACGCGTTACATGCCCAGTCATGGTGGAGAGAACACCGCCTTCGGCTCTCAGTGCCCCTCTCCGAGTACAAGGAAAAAAAAAGAACAGCCAACAGAAATGACTTGCAGACCCAAACACTGTACTTCTGATGTGTTTTACAAGCATAAGTTCTCCTGTTAAAAGACAAAAAAAAAAAAAAAAAACACGTTGAAGTTTCGCTTTCCCTCTTGTCCACTTTTGGCCCCTGACACTTTGTTAGAGAAAGCTTTTTAACACACAGCCCTCCTTCCACTTCCAAAAGATCCTGTCTCCTTTTTGTTTTCTTCTGAAAGGAGAAAAAGTTCCCCCACGTTCGAATGAGGAAACGTGGAAATTGCCTTTGAATTACAATCCAGCAGGCTACTTGTTCTTCCTCTCCATGTGTTCGCCACCGCTGGGAAGTGGTGATCTTAGTGTATAAAGTCAGTTGTGGGAGGAAGGAGTGTCCGCACAGTCCAGTATCCTGCAAAAAAAAAAAAAAAAGTCTGAAGCACAAACTGAACACACTCTCCAGCGTGCAGGGTCAGCCGGAAAGGAATTGCATTTAAAGTTTCCCCTCTGCGAAATTCCTTCTCCAGGGGCCAGATGCAGAGCCTGGGTGCTAACAGATGGACCTTCCAAGTTTCAGGAGCTATTAACTTGAGCGACCCTAATTTAATAACTGCTTTGAAATGTTAATGGAATGGGGTTTCTTTGGTCAGTGAAAATTTGAGCAATCATTGAATTTAAAAAATATTGCCCTAGACATTTAAAAAGTGCTCAGGCATATCAACACAAGGGTTTATTGTTTTGTTTTTGTTTTGTTTTTTGTTCTCAAAGGAATCTCATGTGTCAAATCCGAGAAACCCCAGTAATTATATCAGACTATTTTGGTAGCCTTTGTTTTTGAAATGTCACAGTACTGCCTTTTTTCTCCCCAAAACTGATGTACCAGTATTAGTTAAAATTCACATTAATGGATGGTGCAAAAAACAAACAACAAAAAAAGGGTGTCACTCAGAATCCCTGATTTAACAGCAACTCTCATACACTTGTAATGTTTAAATTTTCATATCCTCTGGGGAGAGTTTGAAAAGCAAATAGAAATCTCCCAGTAGAAACAAAATCAGTTGTGACCAGGAAAACATGGATATTCTGGTTCCTAAAGCCCCTAATTTTTTTCTTAATCCCTTCAAATGTATTCTTCAAAAGAAAAAATAGGATTCCCCAAAAGGGCTTTCTAATTCACAGTCTGTCCTGTCTCCCAGATGGGGTTTCGATGTGCTCTGAAGGTTTCAATTTTTAATGCTTGGAAAGCCAGAATTCTTTTCTTTTAACTTAGAGCTATTTTCGAAAGCCACAAAGGTGGCTTTTCATTCGCCAGGAAGGTCGATCCCAAGGGAAAATTGTTTTGCACCTGTGGAAATGAGGGCTTTACCAGCTGTTAGAGATGAGTGGTTGCTTCTGAGTTTGTTTCTGTCCAGTTGAATATGGACAGTGTCACCTTGGGCTGGTTCAGGAGTGTGTATTCAATAATGCCTCCACCTCCGCTCCTTTCTCTTAGATCTTTTCCCTTCGCTGATAAGGAGAAACATGGATGTCTGAGGGTTGCCTTATTCTGCTAACATTCTTGCGGCTGTCAAGTCCTAGAACCATCTGCTGTAGGCCAGATCCAGTTGCAGCGAATACCTCTATGGTGCAAATTGCTACTGGAAGTGTTTCCAGGCCTCTGCGGATGTCTTATGTTCCAGACAATCTAATTTTGGTCCCTGTGGACGGTATCTGTGCGTACCAGAGTGACTGGTTCTGACCCAGGGTAGGAGGTGGAGTGACAGAAACTAATTCAGCGCTGAGTGAAATGGCTGGGTTTGTACCCGAGCTACGCACTTGCCTGTGCCATGGCAACGTTGCCGACACAGTAAGGAGAGAAGAGGAAGGTTTCTGAATTTCTAGCACTTGGTGTTTAGTAAGCTGATTCAAGGGCCTGCGGCAGCAGCCGGCTCATAGGTGGCAGGATTCCGTCGGAATAGATGGTTAGAGAGAGGCTGGTTTCGTAATTAAGATCCAAGGGGAAGAGCGGAAAGGCTGCCTGGCTGTCGGGGCGGCTTATGAAGTTCACTCAGAGAAGTGGAGGTGGGGGAGCCTGATTGCGCACCGAGTCGGCCTTGTGAACCGCAGCCTTGTCTTGGCGGCAGACCTCTCTTGCTTGTGGTGGTCCGCCAAGGGCAGTCTCGGAGACAGCGTGCGGGCTTTTCATTCACTTAGTAACGATAAGGGGGTTCCACGCTCAGTTTTTAAATAAATTCCGGACTTGGTCAGTTGATGGCTAAACGAGCTCCGTCGCATCCTGCCGCTGGAATAACTTTTTTAGCAGAACACAGGTTATGTGTAGATTGCTGGTCAGATTGCTCTGGATGGAAGAGGATCTGGTATTTATTTTGTCATTTCAAATGCGTGTAAATTGGTGACTCAGCTCCCTATTTGTAAGGCAAGTGGTGACATCTTCTGAACACTGCGGGGGCAACAGCATGTGACGGAGCAGTGTGGGCTCGGGAGGCAGATGAGCTTGTGCTCCAGCCGGGCCCTGCCTGCAGCATGCGGTGGGCGCTGACGGTGATGCCCCCCCCCATACACACAGGGTCGTAGCGGTGGGGTGGGCATGTGCGGGACACTCACACGACTCCTGGCACTCAGTGGGTCTTGGTTTCTTTCTCTCCCTGCTGCCCTTACTGTAGAAAAGTTCTAAGTGGCATTTATAATCTGGCCTATAAACAGAAGTAAGAACAACATCTGTATTTCTGAAGGAAGTTCCACTTATCTTTTACTTGGTTGGTTTCTGGTCGGCTTATTCAATTGCAAGGAGTCTGTTGGGGTTGAAACCAAGGGGAAGCCATCTTAAGGCATTTCTCGATTGCATAATGTCCTCATTATAGATGCCAGAACAGCCATGCTGTCTCAGGCTTATGCTGACTGCCTTCCTGTGTTCATCTTTCGCACTTGGGGTCTGAGTCAGCCTTGGTAGGCCTGCTGGGAACTGGGGAGGCAGGGCCCTCCCACCTGCCCCACTGCTAACTAGTCGCATCACCTGAAGCCAGCCAGTCCTTCGCCCTCTCCCGAGCCTCTCAGAGAAACGAGTCCTGTCTGTCCCAGCTCCAGACCTGGGAATTTGGCTGAGTCAGTGGAGGTTTTGTTGGCTCATTCAGCAGCCAGACTTGTCCCGTGATTTTCTTGGAGCAGAAAAGTTTTTGGCGTGCGCCAGCAACCCTTCTCTCCTGAAGACTTTATTTAGAGTCGGGCAGAGGTTGGTGAGGCCTTTACTGGGCCTCGTATTTCCTTCCCATGTCTGCCTGCCTTCTGCAGCTTCTGGCCATGGTAGGGAGTTGCTGCAACTTCTGCAGCTCCCGATACCCAGCTGCAAGGTAGAGGCCTTAAGAATGAGCGTTTAGGTTAGACTCAGTGGCTAGATCACACAGGCAGACCGTCAGAAAGTCTTGGCTCAGCAGCAACCTGTCAGCACCTGGTTTCCTTGTCCCTGTTGTCCCTCTCTGGGGGGTCCCAGAAACCCCAGGGACATAAAGCTTAACACAGTAGGATGCTGTCTGTCTTGCAGCACCAGGGTCAGCCCCCTTTTGGTAGACAGAGGGTGGGGAGTGCTGGACGGCCATGGATGCGGCGATCGGACAGACCAGAGTTGTTCATCTTCTAAGTCAGTTTCCTGGCCTTCCCAAAAGTTTGACAGTGCCCAACTGTCCTGTGGAGGTCAAAGATTACCTGCCAGGGGCCTTCTGAGCACTTCTGTATTGGTTCATGTCAGCTCTGTGCTGAGAAACTGAAAACAGCTGAAGTCACTTGTCCAAGGTCACCGAACTAGTAGTGGGTGTAGGGGCAGAGTTAGCACCCTGGCCTCCTGTACCCAGGACTGAGCTGTAAACCCATATGCTGTCGGGTATCTATCTGATAGAGTGTTTCCCAGCCTGCAGTTGTGCAGCCGTGAGAAAGATGTGAAGTCCATTCATTGACGAGTGCTTGTCTGCAGTTGTGGTCATCACTTTTGTTGTGGTGCTGGGGGTGGCAGGAAAGAATCTTTAAAGATTGGCCCCAAAGCCAGTAGGGTGTGCTACCACCCCTCCGGGACCGGCTGTGTCTCCATCACCCTGGGTTCCACTCCTTCCAGTGGAAGTAGATGCCCGAGCCTGGGCTTTCGAGCCTTTAAATTGAAGGGATTTCCATTCATTAGGAGTAACTGGAGATGCTTGAAGCCCAGTGTAGAAGTGGATCTCAGCTAACATCCCTGCATGGCCTGACTTAAGGGAGCTGGGCTGGGAGGCGAGTGTTACTTGGCTGCATGTCTGTTGCAGGTGGCTTGGAATAGTGCCCTCCTCATTTTCCTAACGGACACCAGGGCTTAGGTTTCCTTGGGATTCCAGGCCCTGCCATTGCTCAGGGCACCAGAACAGTCCCGGGAACCGCATTCGCAGCAGGCTGCATTCTGGGGCGGGAGGGCGCGGCTGGCAGCCACACTCATCTCTTTGGTTGTTACAGTGATCATAGATGGTTTGTCGTCAGCCAACCTCTGGCCTGTCAGGAAGCCCCAGTAAACATACCAGTTTTAAGTGATTCAGGCTGCCGCCAGGGAAATGGTCCCCAAAATGGTTCCACGTCTCTGTTGGTGAAATTGACAAAGAAGGTCTGGGGTGCTGAGGTTGATGCTGCGTGTGTGTAGAATATACACTGTCCTGAGCACCCCACCCCCAGGCTGTACCTGGCCCTGTGCTGCACCCTTGGGGTGCAGGGAAACTTGGGGTGACTGCCAGCAGGCCACGGGTGACCAGAAATTAACAAATAGTTGCATGCAGATAATTGCAGGGTTTTTTTTTTAAAGATTTAAAATGTACTTTATTTTTTTCAGTCATGCCATATTTTAATAGGTATACAGTGCTTTCCCTTGGCATCAGTTATGAGCTGGTTTTGAGACAATTCATGATTGTACCAGCTGGGATGATCACGGATCTCTCCATTCCTTCGGGGTGACTCTGTCAATGGGGGGCAGGTTCTGTTCCCTTCTAGTCTGTGTCGGTGTGAACGTCCGTGCGGCAACATGGGGTGGCCCCACAGCTAACAGTGTCACCATATTCGCCGTGGGAATCAGGTGTGTGCATCTGCCGAACCTGTCTAGCTGTTATTTGCTGGATGCTCCTGCGCTTTTGGCCAGTGGGAAGGGTGTGAGGGTGAAGTCAGATCTGTAGCAACTGCAGCTGCTAGTTTGTTGGAACTTCGTGTCAAGTTCCCTTTCAGAGAACCAACCGCAGTTTTCATGAGGAACTCTTTAGTGGTGTGCGGAGTCCCGGGCCAGGTGTCTTTTAAGAATAAAAGATTAATACTTTGTCTTGGCTGAATGGAGCCGGATTGATTCCTCTGAAAGAGTTATGTATGAACAAGGAGAGGTCTTAGTTGGAACACAACTTAATCCATTAGATTTTCCTGTCTGGAATAACAGACCTGTTTGTCCTTGGATGGAAACCAGCGTCTTCCCAGCTTTAAGCAATCTCAAGCGTGGTTGGCGTGAGAAGGCTCAGAAACTCTTTGTTGCTGAGAAGCAGATTTCAGAGGTTGATTGACAGGAGAAACTTGGATTGGAGGGAGAACTGTTGAGCACAGGAGCTGTTTGCAGGGGCGAGAGTGGAAGAAAAGCTGCCTGGGCAAAGACTATGACACTCTGCCTCTGTGAGATTCTTGGGACAGGCCAGGTTTTCCCTCGGTCAGCTTTGTGTGCAGCCCTGCAAAAACATTCTGTTCAAGTGGTTTGGGTGCTTGGATGGACCCCAGTGTGGGTGCACCCTTGGGGGTGGAGCACTCCTCCTAGTGTTTAGGGGACCTTGGATTTCTTTCCCTCAAATGCTCATGGTTTCCTGTCCATTTGGGATAAGTCCCAGGTGGTTTCTCACTAGGTCTCCATGGGCCTTTCTGTGTGCTTCTTACTCTCTGAACTTTCCGAGTGTCTTTGGTCAGATTTTTTTAATGCCCCAGTTCCCCTCACTCATTGTTGGAAGGGCCCTGTTTGTCGCGTGTCTTTGCATATGGGTAGTTTTTACTCTGAAGCATTTGTCCCGGGCTAGGTTGGTGCCACACCCTGGCCACATGTGGTCTCGGGGAGCCCTTCCCGCACGTGCTCCATCCGTCCTGGAGGTCCCCGCTCTTCCCTCCCTTCACAGCTCATATGAGGGGCACAGAGCATTTAAGGACCTCGGCCAGTGTCTTCGCGCCTCATTTGGGCAGTTCTTGGGATACTGTTTTTCATACGTATGTCTTCTTGTTTCCAACTCACAAATTTTAGGGGAGGAGCTGTTCTGAGTTGGCTTGATGGGTAAATGACTCTCCTTCTGGTAAATTCCATTGAATGGCACAGTTAAGAGCTGGACATGGGGTTGGAAAGTCCTAGATTCAGGTTTCGGTTCTGCTTCTTCCTGCTTTGATCCTATAGTCAAAATTTTGTTCCATTTCTGAGCCTTTTCTGTAAGACGGACAACTAGTGAATCACTTCCGAACAGGTGTGTGAACGGGTTTCAGTGAGAGTTGAGTAGAAGTGGAGAGAAGCTCAGCAGCCTGGTGCCCGCATGGGAGTTGCTGCTGCAGAATGTTCGGAATGAATACTTAACGACTGCACTTGGACTTGATAAGACCCTGAGGTACCTAGCCAGGTGTTGTAGTTAAGAAAACCAGGGCAGAGAGGTGAGGAGGGCTGGGGCCCCCCCCACCCTGGGCTCCAGCTCGGGGCTGGGAAATTACCCTTTTAGGGACTTCACAACTCTCTCTTCACCTTGCTGAGATTGTCTCTACTTAGGGCATCTTTTTGGCTTTTTTAACTTCTTCTTAGGGGAATTTTCTAACATAGCCAAGAGAAAAGAAAACAGTGTCGTAGATTACCCTGTGCCCATCGCCCAGTTTCAACACACATAAATATCAGCCAGTTTTGGCTCTTCTCCCCCACACCCACCTCCCCTGCATATTTTAAAGCAGATCACAGATCTTGCCTCATTTCACCTGTAAATTCTTTGGTATGACTCTCTAACTTAAAGATTTTTTTTTTTAACAAAACCACAAAACCATAATCATACCTAACAAAATTAACAGTAATTACTTAGTATCTCAGATACCCAGTTCAGGTTCAGATCTCTCCGATTTCCCCCGCATTGACTTCTGGCAGTAGGCATGTCCACATCCGGGTCCTGGCGGGGGCAGGCTCTGAGCCTCCTTGTGTTGAATTGAGACGTTGGGGGTGCTGGTGGTTGGGCTTCTCTTCTGTCATGGGCCTGTGCTCGCAGCCCAGGTGGTGTCCGTGGTGTGAGCACGTTACCATGGAAATGGTGCCATGTCACAGAGCCAGTTATGACCACAGTTGAGAATGTTGAGGGAGAGGGAGACACAGAGCCATTTGCCCTTGATTTCTGGTCGATGAACCTAGGTTGTAAGGACACTGAAAAAACACGTGCGAGGCCCAGAGGTTTATTTCGAGAATTTCTGCCTCTGAAAATCCCTCAGTGAGGTTCCCCTCCCTGGGGCTGCTTCATGTCCCAAATTGAGCGAAGGTGCCGGGGCTTTCTGCAGGACAAGCCCTGAGCCGATTTTCTAAAGGAAAGCCTTCGCTCCTAGTAAAGGGCTGTCCCCCTGGTGGGAGTCAGGGCTCCCGGACTTCTGCATTTAGGCCTGTCCTCAAACATTTGAAGAGGCGGAGCTTTCTTGTAATTTTTGTAATTTTGTCCCTAGTTAATGGATCATTCAGAGCCTACTCAGGCAATTTGTTGAGAGTTTGGGCAGTTAACGATCATAACCCCGACCTTCACACTAACCTAGCCACCTCTTGTCAGGGGTGCTCATGGTCTTCAGGTAATAGTCACTGCTCCCATGAGTGTCCATCTTTCCTCCTTTGTTATTTCTCTCTCTCTCTTTTTTCTTCTTTCTTCCCTTCCTTCTTCCTTTCTTTTTTCTTTTTATTTTTTTGTAAACCAGGTCGATCCACAAACGCAGGCCCTTTTCAGCTACCATCCAGCTCTTGTCCAGAGGATTTCCATGTTGCCAAGCTTTGTTTCTCTAAGGCGCCTTTGTCCCTCCTGCCTGGGGCTCAGCTCTCCCTGTGGTCGGCCACAGGGTTGCTTTCTGGTGCCACCTAGATTAGTGCCGAGGAAGGCGAGATGTGCGTTTGTCAGTTTCATCAGGATTTGCTGGGAGCGGACGTTTGCAGGGTCGGATCTAGAGAAGGGGGACCTTGTCGGCCAGCTGTTGGCAGTGGTGCCTAAGGGGAGTTGGCTGTAGCCTTGGCTGAGAAAATGCTCCCCCAGTGAGCATTCAGCCAGGAAGTTTAGGGTTATCTATGCAGAGGTACACTCATGCTAGCTGGTTCTTTTTTTTCTCTCTCTCTCTTATGATTTTATTTATTTTTAGAGAGGAGAAGGGAGGAGGAAAAAGAGAGAAATGTCAAATGTGTGGTTGCCTCTGGTGCGCCCCTTACTGGGGGACCTGGCCCGCAACCCAGGCATGTGCCCTGCCTGGGAGTCGGTCCCGTGACCCTTTTTGGTTCACAGACCCGCACTCAATCCTGGTTCTTAGAACCAGTAGCTACTGTTTGTCTGGCACTTTGTGCCTGCCTCCCCGTCAAGGGCTTTATCCATATTTTCTCCTTCAATCCTCACAAGCCTTCGAGATGCTATAGTTATCCCATTCTGCAGATGAGAAGTCCAAGGCTGTGGTTCTGTGTGCTGAGAGCATACTCTAGGGAATAGAGGGAGCTAGTGGTGTCTCTCAGTCAGCAGAGAAAAGCCCATGCCCAACCGTGTAGGCTGGTGGGTGGGACCAGCCTACTTGGAAACTTGGTAAAAGTGCTGTTTCTTTCAAGCCCCTGGTATGTGATGAGCCCAGCATGCTCCTGTGTCCTTGGGAGTTGGCTGAATAGTGGCATGCTTTAGGACGGGCGTCCAGACTGTTCTGTGACCTGACCCAAGAGGAGGAGCTGGCTATCACCAGCTCAGCGAATGGAAAGTTAAATGCCCCAGAAGCTTAGTTCAGGAGGCAAAAGGCAGAGCTGACTAGGCAAGAGGTTGGCCTCCCCCCACTTCCTCCCAGGGCCTGTTCCAAGTTGGTCGCCCAGCATGGCTGGTTCGCTGCCCCGTCAGCTCTGGCAGGCCGGCCCTGGCGCAGCTGTCGTCCCCGGGCACTCACCGCTCTGGGAATCCAGCGGTCTCTGCCCAGGCGGACGCCGCAGGGCTTCTCCCGCACGCTGGTCTCAAGAGGGCCGGGCAGGTCTTGATTGAAACGATTCCCGCGGTGGGGCTTCCCTGACTTTTCTTGGGGGATTATGTCACAGTCTATTAAGCATGCTCCCTCGGCACTTAATCCCGCTCTGACACGGGCTTTGCCGGCGGCCTGTGAAGTGGCACCGCTGAGACCTGGTTGCCGTTTTGTGGGGCCTGCCTCTGTGCGGTCCTGTCTGTGGCCTGCAGCGCTCCTGCCCTCCATCCCAGCCGGCTGGGTTTTCTTCCTGTTGGAGAGTCTGAAGGAAACAGGCCCCGTGCCCATGCTGGGCATGTAGCTGGGACTCCCCAGCGGTAGCAGAGGGCACCCCCTAGGTGAGCAGAGCAGAGGTTGGCCCAGGGCTCCGAGGAGTTTGAGAGGTGTCACTGAGAGTGTGCAGTGGTCAGTTGGACGCCACCTTCCCAGTGTCCCCTCCAGTACCCTGTTCCACTCCATAAATCACCAGAGATTTTTTAAAATACTTTATTTATTTATTTATTTATTTTGGTTTCTCCCGACTGGAAGGAAAAAGTTTCAGGTATTAGCTTCCCGTTTTGTAAAAAGCTGTGTGAACAGTCGTATGGTAGATTCCCACTGAGCCCAGGTGTGATGGGGCTGTTAATACAGATAATGCAGAGAACTCTTCTTTGGCTGAAAGTCTTTGTGGGGTGGACTCGCCTTGCTAAGTCCTCCGGAATGAAGGGCTTTCCTCTGCAGTCGTTCTTGGTGATGGCGCAGGCTGTGGAGTTGCTCAGGCGTTTCCTGTGGGCCCCCCCCCCCCAGTGTTAGATGTAGAGCAGCCAGTACGTGGGTCCAGGCCCGGGTGCAGCGGCAGGACAGGGACGGAGGCCTCAGCTGACGGTGGGCAAGACCTCCGGCCATGCCGTGGGGTGCTGCCACGCTGGCTCAGCTGCCTGGGCCCTGTATCACAGTGGCTCGATTTCTTGTCATTTGTACCTTTTCCTATGAGGACAGTGCAGAAAAGGAGGTGCTCAGGAACCTAGCACAGAGAAGATGCTCAGAGGTGTTTGTGGCCTCAAGGAGGCAGTGAATACGTGGTCTCCCCCCTTCCCTTTTCTGCCCTCATTAAGTAGGAAGAACAGTGGGCTCAGAGCCAGGAGACAAGTCAGTCCTGGCTTTTTTTCATGTCATCCCTGGCTCTCTGACCTCGACGAGGCCCTTCACATACTTCCCCTTGTGTTGAAATGCGAGGGGGATGGCACTGTCCCTTCTGCTCTGGCGGTGCTCCTGGTTCCAGGAGGGTCCTTTGCTGTGGGCAGTCTTGGGCTTTATGTCTCTCATCCGGACTCCTGGGGGCCCAGGCAGTTCCTGTCCCATGCGCTCCCTGCACCCATGTCCCGGGATTCTGTGAGGACGTCCTTCTCAGCTCTTTCCTCTCCAGGCTAAACTGTCAAGAGTGCAGCTCTTCACAGTTTCTTCACGGGTACCAGCCTCTGCCTCTCCGGTCTGTCTCTGGGCCTCCCCCAGCTCCACTGTGTCTCTGCCTCTCCTGGTCTTTCTCCTGCGGTGTGGCCCCCTGGCCCGCCCCAGCGTTCCCCTCGGGCACACAGCTTGTCTCTAGTAGCCACCCCGCCAGTGTCTTCCACAACTTAAGGCAGCAGGAATTTGCTGTGCCGTAGAATAACAGCTTCTCCCTTGGGTCGGCAAGCTCACCCAAACCAGTTTCCCCAGTCAGGTGGCACTTTTATTGTGGGTGAGGCCATGCCAGCAGGATTGCCTGTGTCCCCTGAGAGCTCTGCTTGGTGCCACCCCTCTTTCTGTGGGCCGCACCCGCGCCGGAAGGTGCCTCACTTGTCAGGAATGCTGCCTTCTCCGGGGTTTGCCGGGCGTCTTCCTGTGAGGGCAGCCCAGGACAGCCCGGCCCTGTGCAAGTAAACAGCACGAAACCCTCACGGTCACCTCTCTGCAGTATTTCCTTTGAAACATCAAGAGTTTTGTGTCCTGCATCCTGCTTTTGAGAGCTGCCTTTGACCTCTGCTGGGGCATCTCGGGGGCCGGACCACTGGGTTTCAGGCTGTGACCCCTTTGAATTGGGAATGCGAGTTAATGGAGTTTACATGGCTCCTCTTGAAGGTCTTGGCGTTCAGGGAGCAGTACCAAGGCAGCCAAGGCGGGTGGCGCAGTGAGGCCCCGAGGGGTCCTCGGAGAAGTGGTCAGTCTGTTGTCTCCCCACAAAGCCGGCTGCCTGTGAGCTTGTTCCCACACTGACTGCCAGCCCGTGCAAGTGGCCGCAGCCTCTCTGCCTGGAGCCGTTCCCCGGCCTTAGCCTTCTGGGTCCCGGGTTTATCCTGGTTCTCTTCCTTATCTTCGGTTTGGGTCCTTGGCAATTGGTTAGGCATTTTTTAAGCCCTCACGTACTTTTTCCATGGTTGTACATGAGGAACTTGGGGAATGTTTTACGTTTTTTAAATTTTTGTTTATGTTTAAAACCAGCTTTTGTACCTGTGAGCACTGTGTCTGTGGGTTTGGCTAAAAAGTTGGGTTCTTTTCCCAGCTGCTCCTTTCTCAACCCTGTTTGTCCCCCCACCCCACCCCACCCCACCAACATGTAGATGTTTAGGGTCCCGATGGCAGCTCTTCGTGGTGGGAATTGCACGGGGGGGGGGGGGCAGGTACTTAAGGGAGCTGACAAAGTCAGAAATCCAGGCCTGGGAGCCAGGAGGGGTGCCCAGAGGTGAGGCAGGTCGGGTTGGAAACCAGGCTGAGCCACAGGTGGGGCAGGCCCTCCTGCAGGCGCTCTGACTGCCCTCACAGGAAGGCCTCAGGAGGGGTCTGAGCCCCGGACCCTTCTCCTCACCCCTTTTAGCCATGCAGTCTCCTCTGCCTCCAGCCCAGAGCCGTGGAGCTGACCGTGTGGGTCGGACCCCAGAGCCTGTCCACTAGTGGGCCTGGCGAGGCTCTGGTGTCCTCGGGCCTGCCTGTGGGTGGGGCCCCGGGACCCGGTGCAGAGCCAAGGCCTTCTCACCACTGTGCATGGCTGCTGCCCTTAGCTCACAGGACACATCCACAGGCCTGGGGCCAGGTGGTGAGCCTAGGCCACGCACGCTGGGAGGGGTGCTGGTCCGTTTTCCCCAAGAGAGGCAGTGTCTGTGGTCAAGTGAATTTCAGAGGTGCCCTGAGGCCGAGCCATACGGGGTTTCTTGACTGTCGGACTTCTGGGAACTGCTGTCCCAACATTAGGTGTCGTGATTCCCCCAGGGGGGGAATTCCCTCAATTCATCTGACCACAGAGCCTCGTCACTTTTCTTCTTAGAGTTCCAGTCCTCGGGAACAGTTGGGGAAATACAGTTCCAGCAGGGTCGGTCCCTGTCCCCTTCCCCGGCCCCCAGCAGGGTTGCTAGGAGCAGGTGCAGTCCTTCGGGAGGAGGACGGGGTCGGACGGGAGGCAGTGGACCCCACTCCCCCCCAGGGCCTCTAGTGGGGGTTACACGTCTGGTTTGCAGCAGCCAGGCGCTCAGTTCCTGTCAGCCTTGGCCAGCCCACGGCCCTTGGCGGCCTCCTCTCCGCCTGTGTTCATGTTGGCTTTGGGGTTGGTTTGTAGGGAGGATGGTGAGCTGGAGGAAGGTGAACTGGAAGATGACGGAGCAGAGGAGACCCAGGACACCGCTGGGGGGCCAGAGAGGGGCCGGAAGGACAAGGGGGACAAGCACCACAGCGATTCGGACGAGGAGAAGTCTCACAGGAGACTGAAGCGGAAGAGGAAGAAAGAGCGGGAGAAAGAGAAGAGGAGATCGAAGAAGAGGAGGAAATCTAAGCACAAAGTAGGTCTGCAGGGTTCAGGGCCCTAGGCCTGGCCTTGAACCTGGCTGGAGAGCCCCTGGGGCCTAACTTGTCTTGTCAGGCCAAAGAATACCCTTAATAATGTTTTCCCTTCCCCAAACTGCTCAAAGACCTTTTTTAAAAGAGTTGGTAGCTCCGGCCCCATTGGCACTCAGAGCCCCTGGGCGAGGTATTCCCTGGAGAGCACAGAGCCGCCCCCCCACACACTCCAGCAGTGCTCGTGTGCGGGCGGACTCTGCCGGAGCGGCCCGCCTGCCGCGCAGTCCCTGAGCCACCCCCTGTCATTGCAGCGCCACGCGTCTTCCAGCGATGACTTCTCCGACTTCTCTGACGACTCGGACTTCAGCCCCAGCGAGAAGGGGCACCGCAAATACAGAGAGTACAGCCCCCCGTACGCGCCGGTGAGTGGCTGCGGGGCGGGGCTCCGGGGAGCAAAGCTGCCGTGTCCACCGAGCGCTTCGCCCTCTGCAAAGCCATGCTGTCGGCAGTGCTCAAGGCCGCCTCCCCCTGTGGCCTTGGCGTGTGTCTCCTGTTGCCAAGGAAGATGATGATCTATCCCTGTCATAGCTGACAGTTTTCCACTGTTCAGAAATGAGTTTTTTGTATATTGGCAAGGGAATGAAGTAGTTAACAAGAGTACATTACACTGTAGCTCTGACCTTAAACATGAAGTTAAATTATTTGTTCAGTGTGCACACTGATTCCCCCAGCAAAACTGGTGAGAAAGAACACCAATGTAGATTTTCAACTTTTGATAAAAAATGCTTTCAAAGCAAGTAGGTCCCAGGGGTCATGTGACTCAGCATCATCCATCATTACAAACAGTTTATTGTAAGATACAACTGACATTGATCTACTAATGTAGATTCAGACTTTAAACCTGAGGGAGGCTGGGAAGGGAGGCAACGCCATGACCTTTACTTGGGAACCGGGCGTTGAGGCCTTTTAAGGTCTGCTAAAGTACTTGTGTGTGTGTCTGTCTTCCTACGATTTGTATTTTCTCTCTTTTTTATAATACGTATGGGTTGCTTTATATTAAGAGACTATTTTTAGAGCATTTTGGGGGTTTATAAGAAACTGAGCAGAGCGTACAGTTCCTCACGCACCCACCCCCTTTCTGCTGCTACAAATGTCTTGCATTGAAGCGGCGTGTTTGTCGTAGCTGATGAGCTAATACTGACGCATTACCACTATTTGAGTCCACAGCTCTCCGTTAGGGTTTCACAGTTCCTTGGGTTTTGACAGCTGCATAAAGTTACGTACTCACCATGCACTATCATATGAAATAGTTTCAGTTCCCTAAAAATCCCCTCGCTCCCTCGAGCTTCCAGCGACCACGGGTGTTTTTACTGTCTTGTAGTGGAGCCTTTTCCAGGATGTCACGGGGTTGGGCTCACGTGGTGTGTTGCCTTCTCAGTCGGGCAGTTTCCAATGAGCGGTGTGTGTCCACAGTTCCACTGGGTCCTTTCGTAGCTCCATAGCTCGTTTCCTCTCTCTGCGGCGTGGGAAACGCGCCATTGCCTGGACGTGCCACAGTTTGTTTATCCATTCGCTGCCTGAGGATGTTTTGGTGGCTTCCATTTATATATACTTAACTTCAGCCAGTATCTCTTGGCACTAGCACGTTTTGTTTGGAAAAGCGTCATTTAAAGTGGCTTTCTAGCCCTGACCAGCGAGGCTCAGTTGGTTGGGCGTCTCCCACACAGTAAACGGTCACCGGCTCAATTCCTGGTCAGAGACATACCTACGGTGCAGGTTCGGTCCCTGGTTGGGGTGCTTGTGAGAGGCAATGGGATGGTGTTTCTCTCCTCTTTCTCCCTCCCTTTTCCTCTCACTAAAGTAAATAACATAAAATAGCTTTCTAGTTGGGTTGCCAAACAAGTCATTAATTGAATTCCAAGGCCCCAGAAAATTCTGACTGAGGAGCATCCTTCTTGCCTACCAGGCCCCCCACCAACTGAGATCGCGCTGTAACCCTGGGAAAGAGCCCCCTTTCTTTTCTCCCTGGTTCTCCAGGGATCGTGGGGTCTGTGTTTCGCAGTTTTCTTTTGAGCCGTGGCCCGTCCAAAGAACAGAAACAAAAGGGCCTACTGCCCAGATCCCATTCAGGGGAACCGGTCCCTAGAGTGGCTGGGGGCCGGCAGCTCTCCCCAGGGAGAGCCGAGACACCCAGACAGATGTGTCAGATCAGGGAACAGTGGGGATCGGGCTGGTCTGCACCCACGGCCCTGCGGCCTGCTCACCATCCTCTCTCGGTCAGTCCCACCAGCAGTACCCCCCGTCGCACACCACGTCCATGCCCAAGAAGTCCTACTCCAAGATGGACAGCAAGGGCTACAGCGTGTACGAAGACTACGAGAATGAGCAGTACGGGGAGTATGAGGGTGACGAGGAAGAGGACATGGGCAAGGAGGACTATGATGACTTCACCAAAGAGCTGAACCAGTACCGGCGCGCCAAGGAGGGCAGCAGCCGGGGCCGAGGTGAGACCCTGCCGCTCCGCTCCTTTCCAGGGCGTCTAAGTGGACCTGGGGTGTGTGTGGGGGGGGCGGGGGGCAGGCTGGAGGAGTGGTGCAGAGCCAGGCAGGCCTGACCGACTCAGTGCTCACCAAGCCCCAAGCCCAGGAGAAGAGATGCACAGACCTTTAGGGCTGAGAGAAGCACAGAAGGGGAGGTTTTGGGGAGTTAGGCACCTAAGAAGAGGGATCGGTGCTGAGGCCCTGTCTGGGATGGAGCCAGGCTGGGATGAGGCAGGGAGAGGGGGATTCATCTCATGGTTAGCTGTGAGGGGAGAGAAAGGGGCAGCTTCTCACCTCAGGGCCACAGTAACTGACAGCTGGCTGCCTCAACCCATAGTGGCCTCCTCCCCCATCCTCCCAGCTCTTATCACCTGACAAGGTGTGGCTGCAGCCCAAGGGACTGCCACACCTCTGAACTTTGAACTGTGGCCGTTAGGAGGAGGGTGGGGGAGGGCAGAGTCGGAGACCTGGTCTGGCCTCTTAGAACCATCTTTGTGCCAGTGAGATTTCCCACCCCAAGGGGGCTTCCAGGACCTTCCAGCTCAGCCCCGCCTAAGGCCCAGCTTGTTATTCGAGTGGCCATTCAGCCCTTCTTCCTTTAAGAAGTCTTCACAAACACCTCCCTGTGCAGGCCCTGCCCTTTGCAGATTCTACACTAGCGCCGTTCAGTGGAGGTAGATTGTAAGCCACCATGTAATTTGAAGTTTTCTAGTGTTCACGTTAAAAAGGAAACACAGCCCTCGCTGGTGGGGCTCAGTGGATTGAGTGCCGGCCTGGGAACCAAGGGTCGCCAGTTCAGTTCTCAGTCAGGGCGTGTGCCTGGGTTGTGGGCCAGGTCCCCAGTAGGGGGTGCTGAGGGGCAACCACACATTGACGTTTCTCTCCCTCTCTTTCTTTCTCCCTTACCCTCTCTCAAAAAATAAATATTTTTGAAAAATTCAAAGGAAAACAGACCTTTCTTCCTTTAAAAAAGTTAAAATAAAATAAACCTTTTTTTTTTTTAATTTATCTTTAGAGGGGAAGGGAAGGAGAGAGGGAGAGAAACATTAATGTGTGGTTGCCTCTCATATGTCCCCTGCTGGGAACTGGCCTGCAACCCAGGCCTGTGCCCTGACTGGGAATTGAACTGGGATCTTTTGGTTCGCAGTCCCGTGCTCAATCCACTGAGCTACACCAGCCAGGGCAATAAATTAAATCTTTTAAAAAATACTAAAAGCAAATAAGTGACATTAATTTTAATGATATATTTTATTCACCTAATACAGTCCAGATCTTATCACAATATGTAAGCATAAGTAAGCAAAGTAAATGTGATATTTTACATTCCTTTTTTTTTTTTTTAACTAAGTCTTTGAAATCTAGATATGCTCTACACTTACAGCATCTCTTAGTTTGGGAGGTGCTGGTTCTCAACAGCCACAGGTGGCTGGTGGCTGCTGTGTCAAACAGTGGGAAGGGAACAGTGCAGCAGTCACGTGCCCACAGGCCCGAGGCATGCTCGTCCAGGGGACCAGGGGAGCTGATCCTCTGCCCGGGAGAGCTGGGAAGGCTTCCTGGAGGAGGAGGATCAGGATGAAATGATTGATCTCAGGGGCAAACGATGGGTCAGTTTCTCTCCTTGGTGGGGCCCGCTCCCGCTGTCACACTCACTCTCTGAATTGCTCTGCAGGCAGCCGAGGCCGTGGCAGGGGCTACCGAGGCCGAGGAAGCCGAGGAGGTTCTCGAGGCCGTGGCATGGGCCGGGGCAGCCGAGGCAGGGGCAGGGGCTCCATGGGAGACCACCCGGAGGATGAAGATGACTTTTACGATGATGAGATGGATGTAAGGTTTCCTCCCGTCCAGGGGTGGGAGTGGCTGGGGGGCTGCATGAGTTGTTGGGGCAGCCTGTGAGACTTACGGGGAAAGATCTGCATGTTTTAAATGTTCATGTGTGACTTTGGAATTGAGACAAACCTTCGTAGGGTTCAAATTGAAAACATACTGAAGGGCAAGCTGCGCAAATGACGTCATTTTCTCACTGCTGTCCCAGCGACTCAGTGCCCGTCCTTGGAGACAGGGTTCCCGAGTGTGCCCCGAACTACTGTAGGCCTTTTCGGAAGTGGGGGAGGGCTCATTTATTCACGAGCCTGCGCACGCACACCCTCTCCCAGAGGAGAGCTGCCACGCTCTGTGCTCTGCCTGCCGAGGCCTTTCTGTGCCTTGTTACGGCTGCCCGTGGGGCACGGAGGTGCCCTAGCGGAGCGGCCCGGGGTAGTTGTAGTAAAAACTAGGACTACCCACCACTCGGGCTGCGGTGAGGTGAGGAGGGGCACAGGCCGGAGGCTCGGGCTGCTTACCTGGTCTTCTGAGTCTGACGTTGTCCTTGAAACAGAGGCAAAGGGGGCAGAATGCAGTTAGGGACAGTGTTCATTGTTCCCTGCCTGACCTCCCTTCTCCTTTCGGAAATTCCAGTATGGAGACTGTGAGGAGCCCATGGGAGACGATGATTATGACGACTATTCCAAGGAGCTGAACCAGTACCGCCGGTCCAAGGACGGCCGAGGACGAGGTGGGCAGGGGGCCCGGGAGGTGACAAGTTGGTGGGAGTTACTGTGGCAGCTGTCGGAATTGGGTTCTGGGGAGAGTCAGCAGTCGGCACTGTTTCTCTCCTCTGCAGGGCTGAGTCGAGGCCGTGGCCGGGGTTCCCGAGGTCGAGGCAAAGGGATGGGCCGGGGCCGAGGACGAGGCGGCGGCCGAGGCGGGATGAACAAGGGCATGAACGACGACGACGACTTCTACGACGACGACATGGGCGTGAGTCGGCTCTCCGTTCTGATCTGATGCGTTTAGCCGGGCCCCTTCTCGGGTTTCTTTTTTCTCCTTTAATGAGTCGTCCTCTGAGGCCGGCCCTGTCCCCCTGCTCCCAGCAGCTGTTCCCCGCAGGGTTGAGAAGCACTAATCATCCCTCCTGGGGCTCAAGCTGCTGGGGAGACCCTGTATTTAAAGTCATGTCTGTGTAGCCCCTGTAGTCACCAGGATGAGTCCCTAAGATTCGGAGGGTTCGCTGTGACCTGCCCAGGTGGCCCTGGAGTCTCACGGGAGGCGCCTGTGCCCCTGGGAGGTGGACGCGTCCCGCACAGGTGCGCACGGGTCTCCGTTGCCAGCAGCTCCGATGGCCAGGGCTTTTCTTGTCCCGTGCTAGCATTCCCTGTCCTGGGGCAAAGACCCCTTGTGGCCATCCTCGCCAGCCAGCCCCTGCTGCTCCCACTCACTCAGAGATCACCTCCACCTGGCCGGCTGTCCCTCCTTGTCATTCCCTGTTACAGTCACTCTCCATGTTCCTAACAGGACGGCGGTGGAAGCTACCGGAGGAGTGATCATGACAAGCCCCACCAGCAGTCCGATAAGAAAGGCAAAGTCATCTGCAAATACTTCGTGGAGGGGCGGTGCACCTGGGTAAGGGGCCGCAGGACCTGGTGCCTGCAGCGTGGTGGCCGCCTCTGGGGGGGGGGAGGCCACGCTTGCTGGGGGTGTGCTCAGGTTGGGCGGGACGGATCGGCTACCAAGAGGTGCCCGTGGGGCCTGGGAGGCTTGCACACCTTCTCAGAGGGGCTGGGGCCGGAGCAGCATAACATACCTGGAGTCTTCTGGTTTGGGGGGAATCTTTTTGGCCACAGTTTTCAACTAGGGCCTCAAGCCTTGTCATGTTAGGATTGATGTTAATGCAAAATGTAACGTATTCTGATTAGTTATTGAACTTTAATGTTGGAAAAGGAATTATTGAGATGTTTATAGGAAAGGAGGTGTGGGAATCAGGCCAGCCTCGAACTTGACAGCAGAATTTAATGCCCTAAGATGGACCAGTGACCAGAGAATTTCTTAGGAAACAGTGTAACCCAGCGTTAGTTCAGTCGGGTGGCGTTTCATTCCCGTTTAGTGGTGGTGGGCAGGTACTGGGGCACACGCACCCAGGGATTCCCGCACCTCTGTCTGCATCTTAGAAAACTGTGTGTTTCAAGCAAATGTGTGTGTGATATAAAACACTCCTTATTGTACAATTCCTACTATTTTTAGAAACTTATAGTACATGTAAACAAAGAGAAATGAGTAGCCATTCACCTGGGTGCTGTGTTTGAATCGTGTCCAGCTACAGATAATGAAAATGCAGTTCCGTGGGCTTAAACGCACAGTGTTTCTCCCTCAGAACAGAGTCTGGGCCGGTAGGCCGTGTAGGCTCAGGGGCACCCTGGGGGTCCCGCGCTCCTGGGTTCTCTTCTGCCACTTCTAAGCATGTGGCTTTTGTCCTCATGTTTGCACAATGGCTGCCGTTCCTCCAGGCATCACATCTAAGGGCTGAGAGGCAGGGAAATGGGTGGAGGGGATCGAGGCAGTGTCGTCGTCCCTGGGGAGTTTTGCCTGTTCTTATGGCTGGAACTTTCAGGGAAGCTGGGAAATGGAGTATTTTCAGTTGGGCTCATTCTTTCCTGAACAAAACTGGGGTTCTGTTGGGAGGAAGCATGGGACTGGATACTGGCTGCCATGCAGCAAACAGTGAAAATGAAGAGATAAAAGAGAAAGAAGGGTCGGGAAGAGGGAAGAGTTAGGAGGCAGTGAAAGGCAATGGACTGGAGACAGGACTGGGGGTGTGGGGGCGGGCAGCGGCCTGAGGGGGGAGCACACTCGGTCAGAGGGGGAAGTGGTGGGAAACCTGCCCTTTCCGGAGGGAAGCGGGGGACTCGTTGTGTCTTGACAGCGGTGGCAGAGTGGCTCCCCGCACCACAGCCTGACCGCTCCCCTGCTTCTCCTCCAGGGAGACCACTGTAATTTCAGCCACGACATCGAGCTACCAAAGAAGCGAGAGCTGTGCAAGTTTTACATCACCGGGTTCTGTGCCAGAGCGGAGAACTGCCCCTACATGCATGATATCCTTTGGTGCCCACGTCTGCTCCGAGCGAGGGGGCAGAACGCCACCGCTGGGCGGTGATACAGGGGACCTCGCTGCGTTGGCTCTTGTGCTCCCTTCCAGCCCTGGACCAGGGGTTCTGCCCGTCCGCATCTCACTCCACCCTCACATCCATCCTCTGACGGGCCCGCAGTCCGCCCTGCAGATGCGTGAGCCGCGGCACACGTGTTGTCTTCTCTTAATGTACGCCCCTGAGACTGGCTGCACGCTGTTACCTGGTACCTTCCTGAGACCTTTCCAGCGGGTCGCGTGACCTCCAGCCCACTGGTGCACTGCCCTACTCGTGTGCCGTGAGGATTCGGGGGCCGGCGTGGTGGGCGGGGAGCACTGTGTAGTAGCAGTCTTATCATCTCTGGGCTTCAGCTGCCTCATCTCCTAAACTCAGGGGGTGGGCTTCTGCCCTCAGGGTTCCATGAGGCGAAGCATTTGCCTTAACTTGCTGTGAACGTGACTTTCCGTGTAAGCTGTACCACACGACCGGGAACTGCATCAATGGGGACGACTGCATGTTCTCCCACGACCCTCTGACCGAGGAGACCAGAGAGCTCTTGGATAAGGTAAGTCGGGGGTGGCGTCGGCTGTGGTGACTGGAACCGGAAGCTGTGTGCGTCGTCGGCTCGGCTCTGCAGACCGCCAGCCGACCTGTGTGCGGGGCCGGGATTCCCAGTCCCACTGATCTGGAGCTGGGCCGTTTCAAGGAGGCAAGGGGACTGTTCTCACCCGCAGGGCCAGTGGGGTGGTCACGCATGCGTCGTATCTCCAGCCGGTGCAGTTTTCACTGGGGCAGCCGCGTAAAAGGAGTGCTGTCTGGTGTGACTTGTCAGTCCTTCAGAGAGAGCCCCTGGCACATGAGGAGAGGAGGCTTGGGGTGGGCTGCGTGTTAATGGCAAAGTCAAATGGTTGCATCTGAGTTTTAAGGATTCTGTTAACCAGTAAGAAATGTTACAGGGGAACTGGAGGGTCAGGGCTGGTGGGACACTTCGTCGCCAGGTGAGGTGTCAGGGCTTTCAGACACATCAGGTGACATTTGAGGCTCACCCTAGGATCTGGTTTTCTCTCCGAGAGGCTTTAGGACTCTGGGAGCCCCAATGTCCTGGCCTCGGTTTCCTGATGCATCAGGGGAACCTGAGAGAATGTATCCTTTCAAACTGAGGCTCTCCTGCCTTCTAGTTGGCAGATGCTTGGAGGAGTTGGCTATTTTTTAAGAATGGGAGGGTAAAAAATAATTTAAAAGAAAAAAAAATGGAAAGGCTCGAGCCCCGACTAGTGTGGCTCGGTTGGAGCATCGTCTCGTAACTGAGAGGTCATGGGTACGACTCAGGTCAGGGCACCTACGTAGTGCCTAGGCTGGTCTTCGTCCCTGCCCCGGAGTGTTTCGCTCTGCCCTTGATGTTTCTCTCTCAAAGCAATGAAAAAATGTCCTCAGGTGAGGATTAAATAAAAATAAAAAAGAATGGAAAGGATGGAGTTCATCACTCTGATGGACCTACCCACAGGCGACCGCTCTGTTTAAACGGCTGCTGGCACTGCCCGAGGGGTGGGGGGAGCCGTGCACAGGAAGGGCAGGGGGCCATCTGCTTCTCGGGCAGAGGAGGGGGAAGTTGGGGCAGGTTCTCACTTGCCTGGGCCTTTGTGGAGCCCAATACCTGGGACCAGAGTTTTGTGGTCAGTAGATCGCTAACGGCCGTGGGTTTTCTCATGTGGTCAGCAGTGGGCAGAGTCACCGGACTCCTTGCCTCACTAGCTGGACAAACGCTGGCTGAGGCTGCCCCCTGCTGGGGGCTCAGAGTCCACGTTCTAGACCAGCGCTATCCAACTAGAAAGACATTGGAGCCACGGTTTTGTTTTTGTTTTGTGTTTTTAACTCTCCACCTGCTAGGTTTGTGGCACAATTTCAATAAAAAGGTTTTAGTGATGATTGCGCAGCTTATATGCTGTGGACAGAGAAAGGTCAAGAGTGACTGAAGTGGACAGTCTTGTAAATCACAGGCTACCACATATTTAATGGAAAATTTCCTTGTAGCCACATTTAAAAAGATGGAAAGAAACATGCACACTTTAACAATATATTTAGCTCAATATATTCATGTTGAAAATGTCATTGTAGCAAGTAACAAGTGACGGAAAAAAGTAAGATTTGGGGGACAGGTACTATGCCTCCGGAATCTGGCGTCACAGCCACGGTGCAGGTGCCCAGTGGTCACAGAAAGCCGGTGGCCACCACATGGGACAGCACAGCCCTGGGCACCCTGACGAAAACCCAGAGCAAACACAGGAGCGCCTTGCAGCTTCTGCTCACGAACACTGAAAGCGTTGATGTCACCCCTGTATTGGGTCCAGTCTCAGAGGGCTAAAAATGAGCACAGAACCTAGAAAACCGCTCTAGGGTCGAAGGCGTGTGGCCGGAAGGTGAAACTCCCCCTGTGCCTTTGGCGGGGCCTGCACTGACCCCGACAGAGGCACCGCTGCCATCTCCTCCTCCCGATTAGCGGTCCGCTGGGGCCAGGGTCCGCGTGGCCACGCCGCCCAGCCCCGCGCCGTGCTGCCCTGTCCTGAAACGTCCGTGCGCATGTCCTTCCGCTTCATTTCCCCACTCCCCAGCGACCCTCTGTCTGTCCGGACACCTCCTCCTGGCTGTCCGTCCCCTCCAGGCTGGGAGGCCTGCCTGCCCCTGGGCTGGACGCAGACTTTCACATGAGAGCGGTTGGCAGGACCGACGCAGAGCACCCCCACCAGACCGCCCCGTTCACCCCGTCACGTGTTCTCTCTCTGGTCCATATCCTCGGGGGTGTGTGCATTTTCTCGAATCACGTGAACATAGGTTGTGTTCCTTGTGGTTCTCCGCCCTCAAGTCCCTCAGTCACACGTCATCGTTTTGCAGTCAGGTTTCCGAGGTCTAGTTTGTTGCCGGTAGGGTCCCCCTCCCTGCCCACTGGGCATGTGCCTGTTTAAGGCGCAGTTCTGGCACTTTTGCAGACAGTCCTGCGGCCGTTCCGTCACCAGAACTCCTCTGCGCCCCCGATGGTCCACACCGCCCCAGCCCCTGGCAGCCACTGGTCTGTTTCCGTAGCTACAGTTTACCTTTTCAAGAGTGTTGTGTAAGTAAGTTTATATAGTACGTGGCTGTTAGAAACGCGTATGTGTTTTTAGTTAGCTTGTTTGTTTTTAAAACGTGTGTATGTTTTGAAGCTGGCTTCTTTCACTGGGCGTGGTGCGTTGGAGATGCACCCAGCTCGTGGGGAGTGCAGCAGTGCGGGGTACCGTGCGTCCCTGATGGGGGGGGTGCTCCGCTGTGTGGAGGGTGTGAGTCTGTATCCAGCCGTCAGGTGAAGAGCACTTGGTTCGGTCCCAGTTTGGGGAAGAAATCTGGAATCTTTTTTTTTAATCTTTAGAGGGGAAGGGAAGGAGACTAGGAGAGAAACATCAATGTATGGTTGCTTCTCGTGTGTCCCCTGCTGGGAACTGGCCTGCAGCCCAGGTGTGTGCCCTGGCTGGGAATCGAACCGCGATCCTCAGGGAAGAAATTCAGAATCTTTAACCAGCTGGTATGAGCCTGCTTCTTTGGCCTTATTGGCCTTGGCCTGTGTGCCCTGTGCGTCTGTGGGTGTGGCGGATCCGGGACTCCTGGGTCACTCTGTATGAGGCCCGGTGGAGCAGCTGTGGTACCCCCTAGGCCCTGGTTGTCTCACCAGAGGACGGGGTCCTGGGAGCCTGTCCTCACTGCTGGAGAGGCCCCTCCACAACGTCTTTGAGGAAGACACACGGCTGGACTGGGTTCGGCTTTTCTGGTGGGAACGACGTTTTCTCGTGTTTCACACGTGACTCGTGTGTTAGGTGTCAGCATCTGGGCACAGATGCACTTCAGCCCCTGCCTCAGAAGCAGCACTCGAGACCCAGGGGCGGAGCCAGTGAGTGGGTGCAGCAGGGCTGGTCTGTGTCCGAGAGGAGTCCTCATCGGGACGTCGTGGGGCCTGACCGCGGGGTCGGGGAGGCTAAGTCCTGGGATGGGAGGGCCTGTTCTCCAGCCGCCAGCAGGCCGCGTGGCGTGCAAGGTCAGACTCCTACCCAGCGTGGATGGGGACCGAAGCCCTAAGCGCAGGAGGGGTGAGAGGCCAAAGTGCTGGGTGCAGGCAGGCCCCAGGGATGGGCGTTTAGGAGCGGTGCTGCCCTCGCAGAGCTTGTTTTGTGTGGGAGAGTTGCAGGTCCTTCTGCTGACGGGAGACTGGTGCCCCCTATGCACTCAGCGCCGTGCTCCACGCCAGCGAATGGCAGGGAAAAGATCGCCGCGTTGGTCACAGGCGCACCTTGTCCAGGGATGTGGGAGGCTCTCGGGAGGCTGGTGTCAGGGGACCTGGAGGAAGGATGGGTGTCCTGGGGGGTGAAAAGGGGAGAATGGACGGCGCAGTCTCTGCAGGAGCTGGGGAGGTGCAGGGAGCATGGCATGTCTGGGGAGAAGGTCGTTGTCGAGTTTGTTCCTGTTTAGTGAGGTACAGCCGTGCTAAGTTTTGCCTTTCCCCTGAGGGTATTGAGTTGCCTTTGATAGGATCTAGCAGAGCAGGGGCACAGCCATCACTGTGACTGACAGTGGCTCTCCTGGTGTGCGGAGTGGTGAGGAGACCAGACAGGAAGCCCCGGGTGAGACAGCACCCGAGCCAGGCCAGGGCTTGGGTGTGGGGAGGAGGGAGGAGTCAGCTGTACCCCAGGGCCTGGCAGGGGCAGGGACGTGGGGCTTGTGGACGGGGAGCAGCCAGGCAGGGATGGCCCTGCAGCGCAGGCTGGCGTGCGGCCAAGGCCGGAGAGGAGCGCCACACCGCAGAGTCGGCTGGTCACGGCCTTCGCTCCTTGGTACTCTGTGCGCCCACTGCCTGCCCTGCTGCTCTGCCCTGTTTGTGTTCCTCGCTCACTTAGCCACCAAATGTGTGGCAGTGCCTAGTTGCTGCCAGGCACTGTCCTGGGCACTAGGGGCGCAGTGATGAAGAGACAGGATCCGAACTTTGGGCAGGGCCTGCTTGCACACCAGGGTCGGGGCCACAGAGTGACCATGGAGCCCGGGGGCTCCCCCGCAGGTGGGCGTTCAGGGGAGGCTTGCTGAGGAGCTGGTGCTGCGTCAGCACCCAGGGCGTGCTGGGCAGGAAGTAAAGCGTGAGGGAGGCATGTACCAGGCAGGGGGCGCGACCTGAGCAACAGTTGCACACCCAGTAGAGGAACTGAAAGGGGCCGATTTGCTGGGAGGGGGGAGAGTGATGGGAACGTGGGGGCAGTGAGGCGGGGGTTTCCCCACCCCCACAGAAGGCACCACGGCCCTGGGCTCTCTCCTGCACGGCTGGTCCTGGGCGGCGTTTTCCACAGCGCAGCGGGCACCTGTGAAAACGTTCCCAGTCAGCGGGTCCACACAGGCCACTCCTCGAGTGACAGGACGTGAAGGGACAAAAACGTTGTCCACCGATCAGCTTTCCAAGTTTTTCATCCCCTGGAAGCCAGATCCTTCCTGTGCTCCGCTGTCCAGGGTCCAGACAGTGTTGCCGATCATAAGGGGAGAGAGGGAAGCCAAGAACTGCCTGGCACCCGCCAGGAGGTCCCACCTCTGCCACCCGCATGTCCACCTTCCCTGGGTAGACGCACGCTAGAGACTCAGGGCCCAGGAGCTTCCGTTAGGGCCTGGACAAGTGGGCAGCCCCTCCCAGGCATGTGCCCGCGTTCCCGACCCCCAGAAGGGAAGGGGGTGCTCAGCAGAAAGCACATTGTAGAGTTGAGGCACGGGGAGCCCCCTTACTAGTCGGGGAATGCTGAGAACTCTCTGGAAATCATGGCTCCCAGACACCAGGTGAAGGCCAACATTGTGAGGTTTCCCAAGGCCGTGCACAGGATCCCGACTGGTACGACGTTCTGTGCAAACCCAGAGTCTGGAATTGTCCGCGTGCCCCATCTCAGGCTCTGTGCTGGGCACTGGGGCACCTCAGGGCCTAGAACGGCCCTGCCCTCCTGCAGCTACAGCCTTTGGGGGAGCCAGGAATGAGCAGGTGTAGCAGCAGAACACACCATCAGTCAGAGCGTGCGCAGCTCCGCGAGGGGGCTGGCGGTGTTCCCGTGGTGAACGCAGGAGACCCTCTGTGGCGACGGGGCGTCCACAGTTAGGAATGGAGGGAGGAACCCCTGCCTGGGGCGCAGGCTGGGCCCTGCAGGGGGACGGCTTGGCATCGGGCAGACTGACGTGGGGCCGGGTGCTTGGGGTGCAGGAGTCTGGGGTGCCTGGGGAGGAAACGAAGCCACTTGGGTGCTGCATGGCTTCCGAGAACCTGGCCCCATTGGGCCCTGGGGGTCCCCGTGAGGAGTTGGGCTTTGATGGCAAGTGCAGTGAGAGGCCCTTCAAGTCCAAACGGCTGGTGCCGTGCTGGCCCGCTGTGACAGATGGCACGTGCTACAGTGTGGACGAACTTCGAACACATCATTCTGGGCGGCAGAGGCCAGACACGAAAGACCCCACGTTGTAGGGTCTTCTTTCTGTGAAACCTCCAGAATCAGGACATTTCTAGAGACACAGAGCAGATGAGTGGTTTCCAGGGGCTGGAGGGAGGGGGAGTGGGGAGTGACCGCTTACGAGTAGGGGTTTCTTTTGGGGGGTAGAAAGTTCTAGAACTAAAGAGAGGTGGTAGTTGGATCATCTCATGAATATGTTTAATGTCACTGAACTGTACACTTCAAAGTGGTGAAATTGTCGCACCTTTCATGTTACGTGCATTTTGCTACAGGACAGAAATGGGTCCCCCTCCCCGCCCACTACTCACAGCGGATGTGGCAGCGGGGTGGGGTGATGATTTTTGTGACAAAGAGGCTTTGTGGTCATTGGCCCCGTGCTGTGAGGGCTTCGCTCAGGGCCTGGTGAGCTCAGCACACCCAGCTCCTCGCACGGAGGCCTGCCCAGCCCTGCTCCCGTCCCCTCTGACTGCCACTCCCTCTGCCCTTCCCTCCGCAGATGTTGGCTGATGACGCGGAGGCCGGCGCCGAGGACGAGAAGGAAGTCGAGGAACTGAAGAAGCAGGGCATCAACCCCCTGCCCAAGCCACCGCCCGGTGTGGGCCTGCTGCCCACCCCACCCCGGCCCCCCGGCCCTCCGGCCCCGACCTCTCCAAACGGCAGGCCCATGCAGGGCGGCCCCCCGCCCCCGCCCCCACCCCCTCCCCCGCCGCCCGGGCCCCCGCAGATGCCCATGCCAGTGCACGAGCCACTGTCCCCGCAGCAGCTGCAGCAGCAGCAGGACATGTACAACAAGAAGATCCCTTCCTTGTTTGAGATCGTGGTGCGTCCCACGGGGCAGCTGGCCGAGAAGCTGGGTGTGAGGTGAGCACCAGGGTTGTCACTGTGAGCCAGGCGCCCTGCCAGTCCGTGCACAGCCGTTTTCCAAAACATTTGGAGGCCCTGGCAGAGCCCCCCATTGCCCACCACACCGAGGCCTCCATGTCTCCTTGGGGGTGTGGCCCCACCCTTTTTCCACAGCCCCTCTCACAGGCCCTGTTTCCTCCTTCTAGGTTCCCTGGACCCGGAGGACCCCCGGGGCCTATGGGCCCTGGGCCCAATATGGGACCCCCGGGGCCGATGGGGGGTCCGATGCATCCCGACATGCATCCTGACATGCATCCCGACATGCACCCGGACATGCACCCCGACATGCACCCCGACATGCCGATGGGCCCTGGCATGAACCCCGGCCCGCCGATGGGACCTGGCGGCCCCCCAATGATGCCCTATGGCCCCGGAGACTCCCCACATTCTGGAATGATGCCCCCTATCCCACCAGCCCAGAACTTCTATGAAAACTACTACCAGCAGCAGGAAGGCATGGAGATGGACCCGGGACTCATGGGGGATGCAGGTACGCAGGCCCCGTGGGTGGGCGGGGCCGCTGGGCACGCACCGTGCAGCGCGGGGAGGGCTCCTCACCCAGCGTGTGGGAGCACGGCTCCACTCCATCTCTGTCCCGTGAGTGGCTGAATGTTGTTCGTGGCAGAGTCACTACCCTGTTGAGGCCAGGAGGACTAGTACGATCATCGTCACCATAATTCTGGTTTCTCAGACATCTTGCCTGTTGCCCTGGCATTGGGGGTGCGGGAGCTCAGAGGGGCAGGTGCGGGCCGGTGCTGGGCTGAGAGGTTGAAATGACCTCATCAGAGCAGCTTCCTTCCAAGTAATCCTTGGTTTGGGGCTGCCGGTGGCAGCTTTGTGGTTCTGCTAGTCCTCTTCTCACGTCTGACCATCTTCCTTCCTCCTCTCCTTTTTCCTTTCTCACTAAAATAAGAACCGGCGTCAGTAACGATGATGCTGCGGCCCTAGGAGGTAGCACACAGCCTGCGGGAAGGGTGGGGTGTGCCCGGGGCCTCCCGGCTTACTCCGGCCCCGGTGCCAGAGCCGGTGAGCCGCCACAGCCCTGGCCTCAGGGGCATCTGAGTGGGTGGAGCAGTGAAGCTCTGGCCATCGCTGGGAGGGACCGAGGGCGCTGAGGGAGAGTGAGGATGGAGGCCGCAGGCGGGCCTGGCTCTGGCGGGGCCAGTGGGCAGAGGCCCCTGAGAGGGGACTGGGGGTGAGTGGGATGTGAGGGGCTGGAGGCACAGTGGGGCGGAGGCCCGGGCAGTCGGCTTGTTTGAGAAAAGCAAAGGCAGCAGGTGCCTTGGAGTTGGAGGAATAGAAAAAAGTCCCAGTGAGAGGGGGTCTCTGTCCTCGTGGTGAGGTGGCCCATTGGAAGGCAGACAGGTGGCAGCGGAGGGTGGTGAGGTGGGAGTGGGACCAGGGGAGCTCCGGGCTGCTGTGGGCATCCTGGCTGAGGCGCGGTGGGTGGCAGCCAGGGGGTGGCAGGAGAGAAGCAGAGCTGGCTCCTTGGTTTGGAGATGGTGCCACGGGCCCAGCGTGACTCCCCGTGTGTGCATTACATGGCAGGCAGGCGTGGCGGGGGCGCTGGCTGTGAGCACAGTCACCCCACGGGCACCGGTGCTGTCCCTGGCCAGGAAGTCCAGCAGGAGGGAGCCCAGCGGGTGGGGGCCGCACCAGTGCTTTGGCCACAGGAAGCGTGAGGTGCCCTGTGACAGCGTGTGGACCTGTTGTGGGGATTGGAGCCAAGCAGGCCGGCGGTCAGTGAGCATCTCTGGCATCTGGCTGGTGTTTGAAGCCGAGAGAGCAGGTGTTTGGGGCGCAGAGCAGGGGCTTTAGAGAGACAGTGACAAGTTCTGAGTGAGAAAAGGGGGGGAGGCTCCCGCAATCCCACCCACCTGTGACGACGTCTGTGAGACGTGCCCACCACAGGGCTGGGTGCAGAAGGAGGGCAAGTCTGGGCCTAGAGTCATTCGCTCACGCTCCTACCTCGGGAACCTGCCCTTGGAGCGTGCAGCCCAGTGGTCTGCAGTGACACAGGTCCTCCGGTGACGTCTCACTCGACGCCACTCTGTGGTGATGCTCCTGAGGTGCTCTGGAAACTTAGCTTCTGTCTGCATCGTTAGCCTCCGGTAACACTGGTTTGGTTGTGTTCTGCTTAAAGTCGCAGAAGTTGTCCAGGATGTCATGTGAGGCATGGCCACGTTCGCAGGTGCACTGCCACCGAGTTGCTCTTGAGGGAAAGTTTCGTGCAGGGGGCAGGGGACCTGTCCCCCGAGTGTCCCAGCCCTGAGCCAGGGTGTGGACTAGACCAGGCTTTTACCCGTCAAGGCCACGAGCTGCACAGTTCAAGGGCTAGAAGAGCGTGACCTTTCACTGTCAGCTTTATGCCTTGTATGTGAAACATTTACCCACTTAACAATTGGAATCCCAGGCACTTAATTTAAATTACATCACAGGCTCCCCGTCGAGGTAGCACTGGCCACGCTGCAGCTGTGCACTGGGCCCAGGAGGACAGTGGCGGCCGTGTGGCACATCTCGTCCTTGCAGAGCGTGCCGCAGGGCAGCACCGACCGGCATGTTCCCACACCCACGCGCACGCACGGTCTCCAGGTCCCCTGTCCCCATCCGGCAGTCTCTCGACCCCTCCCCACGTACGGCGGGTCAGACACCCAGAGGGCAGGAGCAGAAGGAACCGCCACGAGCTTCTTGGTCGACAGCGTAGTGGCTCTGTGGTGTATCCCTTCTTTCCTTACGGCCTGACTCCCCCGGTTAACTCCCAGGGCCTAAAATTACGTGGTGCAGTGTTTGTCTTCATTATTACAAACTGTAAAACTGGTGCTCGTGGCAAATGATTCAAACAGGTCAGAGTGTGTGGAGTAGAAGTGAAAAGATCTCTCTGTCCCTCTGTCCCAAGTCTCATTCCCAAAGGGACTGTTTTCTGTCTGTTTTTCCAAAGCCTCCTTTTTGCATTTTACAAACATCCGTTTGGTGTCCCGCCCTGTTTCCATGTCATGGCATTTGCCCGTGTCACTAAACCTCACTGTGAACCCCATTCTCATCCCAGCCGCGCCTTGGTTAGCCGCTCTGTCCCCCGCTGCGGGGCTTTCCCTGGGGACGCCCAGGAGGGCAGGAAGGGGCGGGCTGCGCATCCTCACGCATCGCCATCGCCATCCCACGGGGCGGCTCTCTGCTCAGGGGCCTGGGCGGGTTGGAGCTGGCACCTCGGCCCTCCCCGACACGAACCCTCGGTTCTTCCCTGCCACAGAGGACTACGGGCACTACGAAGAGCTGCCGGGGGAGCCTGGGGAGCACCTCTTCCCCGAGCACCCTCTGGAGCCCGACAGCTTCTCTGAGGGAGGGCCCCCAGGCCGGCCGAAGCCGGGCGCCGGTGTCCCCGACTTCCTGCCCTCAGCCCAGAGGGCCCTGTACCTGAGGATCCGGCAGAAGCAGCAGGAGGAGGAGGAGAGAGCGAGGAGGCTGGCTGAGAGCAGCAAGCAGGACCGGGAGAGTGAGGAAGGCATGTGTCCTCCCCCGGGGCCGGGCTGTCCCCGACGGCGCAGCCCCTCCCGGGCCGCCGTGCAGGGGAGCGGAGGGGAGCGTCCAGATCGGACTCTGTGCCAGCACGGAGCCTGCGGCCAGGGAGGGCCCCCGCCTCGGGCTGTGAAGTCAGGCTGGGGCTCCGCGTGTCCTGAGAAAACGAAGTCAGGGCTGCCCTTCTGGGCCTTGGGGGTCAGGAGAAACCCTGGCCCCGTGGAGGAGGGGCGGGCCAGTCCCTGGAGGTTGGTGGTAGGTGTTGACGTGACCAGGAACGATCAGGGTCGCACACAGCTGCTGAGTGGCGTGGGGCTGTGTGGTGGCTTGGTGGCATCCACCGGGGTGAGGTGGGGCAGACAAATTGTGTTCACAACCTGAAGCCAGAGGCCACGGTGGCCATGACAAGAGCCCAGGAGTAAGTGGGGACAGTGGGATGAGGGGCCAACTGCCTCTCCTGGTGGCTCTGGTTTTATCTGCCTAGGAGGTTGGACTTTGCTAGTTCCTGGTCTGCCCGCCCAGCCCTGCCTCTTAGCTGGTGATCACCCTTCCCCAGAAAGCAGGTGGCGTGTTGGGGGCCTGGGGGCGAGTGTCTGCGGGCCCCAAGCACAGCGAGAGCCCAGTCAGTGGCAGCTGCTCACAGGCCGCCACGCCGGGGCCCGAGGCTGCCCCAGAGTGAGGAGGTGGCAGTGGGCCCTAGGCCTGGAGTCAGCTCAGTCCTGCTCTGCCCCCGTCTCAGGGCGCCGTTCATGCCTGTTTTCTCATCTGTCAAATGGGCCTGATAATAACACTGCCTCCAGGTGGTTGTGAGGGTTGATGAGGCAAAGCGCTTAGAACAGTGCGGACACACGGGGGAGGGTCCAGGGACGGAGCCTGTGAGCCAGGGACCTGCCAGGTCGGTGCCCGGCCCGCCCAAGTGCACCGGCCGTGTGCGCAGGCAGCCCAGGGGGACGGGCGCTTCAGGGAGGGGAAGGGAGGCTCCGAGTGGGGAGGGGCAGAGGAGGGTGGGCCCGGGTGGGCTGCGGTGGGGTGTGGGGTCCCAGGGCGCTGGTGCTGTGCTGGCGGTGGTGGCCGCTCACCCTCCCTGCTCCTCTGCTCTTTCTCAGGTGACACTGGAAACTGGTACTCAAGTGACGAGGACGAGGGTGGGAGCAGCGTCACCTCTATCCTTAAGACTCTGAGACAGCAGACATCCAGCCGACCCCAGGCTTCCGTCGGGGAGCTGGGCGGCGGTGGGCTGGGGGATCCTCGCCTGCAGAAGGGACACCCCACGGGAGGCCGGCTGGCCGACCCCCGCCTCAGCCGGGACCCCAGGCTCACCCGCCATGCGGAGGCTTCCAGCGGCTCGGGCCCAGGCGACACGGGGCCCTCCGACCCTCGGCTGGCTCGCTCCCTGCCTGCCCCCAAGCCCGAAGGCGGCCTTCACTCCAGTCCTGCAGGCCCCAGCGGCTCCAAGGGGTCTGGACCACCCCTTGCAGAAGAAGAGGAAGGGGAGCGGGCCCTGCGGGAGAAGGCCGTGAACATTCCCCTGGACCCCCTCCCGGGGCACCCGCTGCGGGACCCCAGGTCGCAGCTGCAGCAGTTCAGCCACATCAAGAAGGATGTGACCCTGAGCAAGCCGAGCTTCGCCCGCACCGTGCTCTGGAACCCGGAGGACCTGATCCCCCTGCCCATCCCCAAGCAGGACGTGCCCCCCGTCCCCGCAGCCCTGCAGTCCATGCCTGCGCTGGACCCCAGGCTGCATCGGGCCGCCACCGCGGGTGCCCCCAACGCCCGGCAGCGCCCGGGCACCTCCACGGACCCCGGCTCGTCCGGCTCCGGCCTGCCCGACTTCGAGCTCCTCTCTCGCATCCTCAAGACTGTCAATGCTGTAGGCCCCTCCACCACCCCCGGCCCCAGCGACAAGCCCAGTGACCCCCGGGTACGGAAGGCCCCCACCGACCCTCGGTTGCAGAAAACGGCAGACTCTGCTGCCTCCGCCCGTGCTGCCAAGCCCAGCCCTGCCGAAGCTCCCTCTCCAGCCGCCAGCCCCAGTGGGGAGTCCTCTCCCCCGGCCACTGCTCCCTATGACCCCCGGGTGCTCGCGGCCGGTGGGCTGGGCCAGGGCAGCGGGAGCGGGCAGAGCAGCGTGCTGAGCGGCATCAGCCTCTACGACCCCAGGACTCCCAACGCGGGTGGTAAAGCCGCAGAGCCAGCCGTTGACGTGGGTGCCCAGCCAAAGGGTCCCGAGGGCAACGGCAAGAGCTCCGCCGCCAAGGCCAAGGAGCCCCCGTTTGTCCGAAAGTCTGCCCTGGAGCAGCCGGAGCCAGGGAAGTCTGGGGCGGATGGGGGCGCGGCCACGGCCACAGACAGATACAACAGCTACAACAGGCCCCGGCCCAAGGCTGCTGCAGCCCCAGCCGCTGCCACGGGCGCCGCGCCCCCGGAGGGCACCCCGCCTCAGCCCGGGGTGCACAACCTGCCGGTGCCCACCCTCTTCGGGACTGTGAAGCAAGCGCCAAAGGCGGGCTCTGGGAGCCCGTTCGCTGGCAACAGCCCGGCCCGTGAGGGCGAGCAGGACGCAGGGTCCCTGAAAGATGTTTTTAAAGGTTTTGACCCCACTGCCTCCCCCTTCTGCCAGTAGTGTTACGCTGGGGCGGAGCGGCCCCTGCACCCCACCCTTCCCAGGTGATATTTAAGTGCAGCAGCCAGAGTCGGGACCCTGGGGGGAGGGGTCTGGGTGTTCTTTCTTTACTTTCTTCCTCTCTTTCTTTTCTCTCTCTCTGGTAATACTTTCTTTTTAAAACAGATAAATTGTATATAACTCCCTTCAGTTCTGGTCAGTGCTGCCGGGAGCACCTGCTTGTGCGTGGGAACAGTGGCGTGTGCCCAGCCGGCACTCCGGCCCGATTTTTCAGGGACTCCTTGAAAACGGGGGTTCCGGCGGGTTTCCTGGGCACAGCTTGGCCCCTCCGCCTGTGCCCCCCCAGGATAAAGGGAACAGAGCAGGTGCTGTGCAGGCCCTGGGCTCTGTACACCCACGTTGCAGGACCCGCTGTGGGGGTAGGGGGTGAACAAATGTCCAAGAAAAAGGACAGAGCCCTGGGGACCTGCCGGGGCTGGGAGAGACGAGCCCTTTCCTGCTGCCGTCTCACATGGATTCACACATGGTCCTCGAGCCACCGTCCGGAGTCCACCGTTGCCCCTGCCCCTGCACCTGGGCCCTGGACAGAAGACTCCAGGGTGAGAGATGGGTCTGGAGGAACCAGGGCGGGTGGGGGGCGGGCCCCTGAGCTGCACCCCGGAGGCACGGTCCGCAGACGACCTGTTTTCCGTCAGTATTAGCTCCTGTCCTGTCGCAGCCGCCCCCGCCTCCCCTTGGGCTGGGGCTGTCCTGGTCCTCAGGCGCTGGAGTGCCCGGTGTGCTGGCCCTGGCGCCTCTGGGGACCACTCGAGGATCCGTGGTGTGGCTGCCCCCAGGCCCCCCCACAGGAGCCCCAGCGGGTTCTTGGCCAAGTGTCGTGCCCTCCGCTGTTTCCACCCGCCCGAGCCGTGTCTTCAGGGCCCCTGGGGCTCGAGGTGTTTGGCTCTGAACTCACAGGTTCGGAGATGTGTCGGGTTGCTGGATTTGTGGGTGCTTCCGTAGGAAGGGCTGAGGGAGGGGCTGGAGAGTGCCCCTGGCTGGGCGGGACTGCTGGGTCCTCTCTAGGAGAGGCCAGGATCCCTGCAGGGGGGGTGGGGCCAGAAGCCTGTGTCCTGCCCCCCTCACCCACTTCCCCGGGTCGCACTCGGGTCCAGCCCTGTCCCCCGAGCTCCAGAGGAGGCCCGCCCTCCAGACGTGGCCTGGGGGGTCCTTCCCGCCTGCGTGTCGGTCCTCGTCAGCCTTTTCTGCCCATCACCTTGTCCGGCCACCGCAGCCACCTCGCTTAAGTCTCTCCTTTGCCAGGGGTGAGGAGGCCTGGTGACCCAGCCAGAGGGTCTGTCTCCCGGCGCCCTGGTGTGGGAGGTGAACGAGGCTGCAGTACCAAACCCCTCGCTCCGAAACGAATGGTTGCGTTTGGGGCCAGAGGCGAGGGCGGGAGAGGCAGGCCCACGGGGTCAGTGCGTGAGGGTCGGGTTGGTTTGGTTTGTCTGTGTCTTTTCTGTCTTGTTTTTTTTAAACATGAGATTTTTCTTCAGCCACCGGTGTTGGCCCCCAGCAGGGGCCGCAGCGCTCGGCGCCTGTACGGCAGGTGAGAACGTACAGTGTGGCGGCGGTGGTCTTGTTCTTCTCCGGAGAAATTTCTTTTGTAAAAGCAAATTAAATACCTTTTTTAAGTGGAAACTTGTGGATGAAATAGAACCTGGAGCCTTCTTTGATATTCAGCCTAAGAACCTCACGGGACTATGAATTCACCCCAGATCTTCGTTTGCCACCAGGCCGAGCTTTTAAAGAAAAATTGTGATCTAACCAGGATTGTAACAAAAATGTAAATACTATTTCAGAGTTGAAAGTTGATGGTGCAAATATGTATATAACGTACTGTATTTTTACAACGACGTCGCATGCCTCCACTCCGCCCCTTTGTACTCCGTCTGTCTTCCAGAAGCGCCGCCCGCCCTCTCTCCTGTGCTCTCTTAACCCAATAATTGTATTACTGCCATTAAAGGGTGCAGTTATTTTAAAAAGCCTGTGGTTCCGGTGTCTCTCTGGTTCCTGCCCCCCGAACCTCGGGATGGGCAGGAAGGGTGGGAGACGGCCATGCGCGTCCACCGCAAGGCCACGTCCGTCCTCAGTGGCCTCAGTCTCCACAGAGAGACAGCGGGGCCCACCTGGCAGGGCCCAGGACAGCTGGCTGCGGTACTGAGTGTCCGTGTCCCTGAGAAGTCAGAGTGTGGCCCCGGCCACGGGGCGTGGCTGGCTGGGGTGTCATCCCGACACCAAGGTTGTGGGTGTGGGCCCCGGTCAGGGCACACACAAGAATCATCGACCAATGAATTTATTAAAAAGGGGAACAAATCGATGTTTCCCTCTCAAGCTCTTTAAAATTTTAAAAGATCCAGCCCTTGCTGGTGTGGCTCAGTGGATTGAACGTGGACCTGCAAAGCAGATCGCTGTTCAATTCCCAGTCAGGACACATGCCTGGGTTGCAGGCCAGTTCCCAGCAGGGGATTCACGAGAGGCAACCACACACTGATATTTCTCTCCTTCTCTCCTTCCCTTCCCCTTTAAAGGTAAATAAATTTAAATTTTTTTCAAAGATCCATACACTGAAACCCGTTCCCCAGTGAGATGGTATCGGGCTGGTTGGTCAGGAGGACGGAGCCCCCAGGATGGAATCGGTGCCCTTACGAGGGAGGCCCCCGCAGAGCCGCCCCCGTCATGGCCTTGGCCTGTCTGCCCGGTGAGGGCGCAGCTAGAATACAGCCGTCTGGGACCCCGGGAGCAGCGCGCACCAGGCCTCGCCCGCTGGCACCTTGACCTTGGATTCCATGGTGTCTGTGTGATAGCGGACACCACCCACTCGTTAACCAGGCGTCTTATCCGAGGACCTCTGGCCCTGACAGCATGTGACGGGGAACAGCACTAGGTCTTGTCTCCATGGGACTGACTTCGGCCTCTGGGTTTCAGTGAATTCGTTTTCCACGGCTGCTGTATATACTTTCCAAAGTTAATGATTTAAAAACAAATTAGTTGCCGTTCTGGAGGTCACAAGTGTGACAAGGGCTCCCCCCCCCCCCCCCCCCCCGCCCCCAGCCAAAATCTAACTGGCCAGGGCGCCTCTCCTCTCCAGAGGAACGGGATCGTTTCCCTGCCTTTTCCAGATTTAAGAGGCTGCCCTCGTAGGCCACGCCCCCTCACATTACGCCAGCAGCGTTGAGTGGCTCTGGCCCTCACTGTGTGGGCGCACCTCCAACCACAAACGGGGAGGGTCTCTGTTCTTAAAGGCCCTCGCGATGAGATTGGGCGATTCGGGGAAATCTCCCATTTCAGGATCCTTAATCACACCGAGTTTGAGTTTCTGGGCCGATGGGAGCAGCTGATCGCTCTCCCTCCCCCTTCTCCCTTCCTCTAGAAATCAACAAAAGCATATCCTTAGGTGAGGATAAAGACGAGAAGAAAGGAATGAGGTACTGATCCACGTGCTACAAAGTAACCCTTGAAAACATTATGCCTAGTGAGAAAAACACAAAGGCCACATACTTAATGATTCCATTTCCTTATGAAATGTCCAGAATCAGTACATTCACAGACACAGAAAGTAAATTAGTGGTTGCAGAGGCCCGGGTGGCGGGGGTGGGGAGCGGGCATGGGGGTGACTGTTTATGGGATGGGGCTTCTCTCCGCGATAATGAAAGGTTCCCCAGGTAGATGGTGGTGATGGTTGCCCGGCCTTGTGAAGACTAAAAACTCCTGAACCGCAAGCATTAAAAGGTTGGATTTCATGGGATTGGAAATTAGAACTCAAATTTAAAAACCAACAGTATGCTGCTGTGACCAGCGGGGAAATTAACAGGAAATCAGAGAGTCTATCCCCAAAGCGGTAAATATTATAAGGAACCTAGGAATTAACCTGGTGAAGAAGGCGCAGGAATTTACAGAGATGTCAACAACACATTCAGACTGAGATGAGGAGAAACTTGACTCAAAAAGACCCTGGCGGCAGGGAGAAGCGTCCTTCTCAGAGATCCACAAGCAGCTCAAAATCAAACAGAAAAAGGCATTGCTTTTCACCTTGGCCGGGTGGCTCCGTTGATTGCAGCATCGTCCCATAAACCAAAAGTTTGTGGGTTCAATTCCCAATCATACCCTTGGCTACAGACTGGATCCCCAGTCGGGGTGCCTGTGGGAGGCAAGCAATCATTGTTTCTCTTTGTGTGCCTCAGGCCTGCAAACCAAAGGGTCAGCGGTTCAATTTCCAGTCAGGGCATATGCCTGGGTTGCAGGCAAGGTGCGGGAGGGGGGGCACACAAGAGGCAACCACACATTGATGTTTCTTTCCCTCTCTTTCTCCCTCCCTTCCCTGCTCTCTAAAAATAAATAAAATCTAAAGAATAAAATCGGTACAAACATATCCTCAGGTAAGGATTAAAAAAAAAAAAGTATTGTTTTTCTCTGGTAAGAGGGGTTTGCAGTCAGTGCAAATTGAATGGATATGGGGAAGTAAGGAACTGACCAGCGTGGGTCACAGGAAGTGCCTGCTCTGGAGAAACTGACAAGGGGACATGTTTCATTTCAGTGTTGGTTGGCAGCTGGGGTGACTGCACAGCCCGGCTCTGCAGAGGGGAGGGCGCCAGCGGGGGGTGAGGTGGGGTGAGGCGTGAGCCGGCCTGAGCACCTGCCCAGGGACAATGGGAGACTTCCGTTGACGGGATTAGAGGACAGCCCAGAGAAGCGCCTGACCTGTGGGTGACACCAGGTGACACTGTCCTTCCCTTCACACTCTAAGTCGTCCTGCTACAAAAGCTAGTATCTCTTTGGTCCACTGTCGTGTCCACAGTTTTCAGGACTATTCTGTACATCTGGTGAGCTTTCTTTTATTATGTTTTTATTTATTCATTTTTAGACAGAGGGGAAGAGAAGGAGAGGAGAGAAACAGCCTCTTGAGCTCTGGGTACTGAGCCTGCAGCCCAGGCATGTGCCCTGACTGGGAATCAAACTGGTGACTCTTTGATTCCCAGGCCCGCACTCAATCCACTGAGCTATGCCAGCCAGGGCCGGTGAGCTTTTTTTTTTTTCCCTAAGTATTGATTTTTGGGAGAAAGAAACATTGATTTGTTGTTCCACTTACTGATGCACCCATTGGCTGATTCTTGTATGTGCCCTGACCAGAGACCGAACCCATATCCTTGGGGTCACACGAAGACACTCTAACCAGCTGAGCTACCCAGCCAGGGCCTGGTGAGCTCTCAATAAAGATGTATTGTTTAAAAAAAATTTAAATTGAGATATAGTTGACCTATATAACACTGGATGAGTTTAAGCGGTACAATGTGGTGATCCGATCCACGTTGCTGTGATCACAGTTACTTATTGCTACATAATTACCGTTTCTTGGGGCGAGTAAAAAAACTTCCATTCATTGGAAGAGAAGACGGACACCCGGTCAGATGCTGACACCTGACGGTGCTGGTCCGGGGTGGGACCGGAAGGCTGGTGTTTTGTCAAAGCTCCCGATTAGCCAGCGTTCAACTGTGTCTCTTTAAGGAGGATTTGTTTTCTACGCCCTGGCCCTTCCTGGCATTCAACTCCCCCCTGCGGCCCCCGCCCCCGCCTCCCCTCACCATTTCACCAGCCAAGAATGTGAACAATGTGTCTCAAATATTTTCAGTTTCCACTTAAGCCCATTTAATGCTTAGCATTTGTTGCCAGCAGGCAGGCTCTCTATTTCAGCCCGTTTGGACTCCCTCCCCACATGCAACCCCCACCTTAGCTCTCGAACCTATTCCCCTCTTCATAAAACACAAGCTCTTTTCCACAGGAGGTGAAAGGGCAGAGGTCAAGGGGGCTGGGTCAGTAGGAGGGAGAGCTCTGGAAGGGTTTAGAGAGAGACAGGACTACATACTTATTTAAAACATCCTGTGGCCTTCACTGCTGTGGCTTAGTGGGTCCCAGTCAGGGCACAGGGCTGGGTTGGGGGCGTGCAAGAGACAACCAATCGATGTTTCTCTTCCTCTCTTTCTCTCTCCCTTCCCCTTTGTCTCTAAAAATAAATAAATAAAATATTTAAAAAGATAAAATACAAAGCCCTCACCTCGGCCCGGAAGACCTCAGCAACTCCCTGCCCCCATCTCCTCTGGGACTTCCTCTCCCCCCCACTCTCCCCATTGCTTGCTCCACTCCACCCACACCAGCTGCTCCTCCTTCAAGCACACTCCAGCCTCAGGGCCTTTGCACTTGCTGTCCTCTCTGCTTGGAGCAGTCCTGCTCCTCCTCATCACTGCGCCGCTGACTTCTTGTCACACGGCACATCCCCAGAGTCTAGTGTCTTTTTTACAAACATTTTATTTATTTTTAGAGAGAGGGGAAAGGAAGGAGAAAGTGTGGGAGAGAAGCATCCATGTGTGCTTGCCTCTCATGTGTCCCCCACTGGGGACCTGGCCTGCAACCCAGGCCTGTGCCCTGCCTGACTGGGAATTGAACCGGCGACCCTTTGCTTCACAGGCCCGTGCTCAATCCACTGAGCCACACCAGCCAGGGCAGAACCTAGTGTCTTAAAACTATAAATAGGCATGGTCACTGGGTCTCTGTGGGTCAGGAACCCCCCAGGATCCAGTCAGCTGAGGGGAGCCATTCGGGGTCTCTCATGAGGTTTGGGCCAGGGCAGCAGTCACCCAGAGACCCACGGGGGCAAAGGGGGTGTCCCCACTCTGTCACTTCCACCGTGTTCTGTTGGTCCCAGAGACCAGCCCTGACGGGGTGTGGGAGGAGGAGACTCCCCCAGTCGCTGGGACCGTGGTGGAGCCTGGCTGCCTCACCCTGTCCCTCTCTATCTCGTCACCGTAATTCATTTTCTTGACGGATTTTACACTTGATGGGTTTTTGCATTAATTATTCTTTGGTCCCTCCTCCCTGACCGTGTCATGTCCAGAAGCTGGGACACATCATTGTTTGCCCGTGGTTTGTTTTGCTCCACTGCGATGTCCCCGGTGTCTCCAACAGACCTCGGTACCTCGCAGGCCCTCAGGAAACATTTGCTACGTCAGTACATAGAGAATCCCCGTTAAGGGGCCCCGGAGGCCAGTGAATGAATGAGTCCGCAGGCTTCAGCTGTCCGGGTGAAAGTTATCAAGGGTTTGGGCCAGGAACGGAGAGGAAGAGGTAGCTACTGACGGGGTCACCTGTTCCTCGTTATTTTTATGTATTTCTGAAGATTTTACTTACCGTATTTTTTCAGACTATAAGATGCACCCCCCAGATTTGGGAGGGAAGGGGGTGCGTCTTATAGTCTGAATGTGATTTACTTGGCTCTCTGTGTGGAGGGGGGCTATGTTATTTATGTCATATTTTACCATATTTTTTGCTTCAGAATGTGTTTTCCTATTTTCCTCCTCTAACACCTAGGTGCGTTTTAGGGTCCGGTGGGTCTTATAGTCTGAAAAACTCGGTACTTCGAGGGGGGGAAGGGAGGGAGAGAAACATGGACTGGTGGCCTCTGGTGCGCCCGCCACCAGGAACCGGCCCACAGCCCAGGCCTGCGCCCTGGCCAGGAATCGAACTCCTGACTGTTTGCTTTGTGGGACGATGCTCAACCAGCTGAGCCACACCAGTCAGGGCCACCTGTTCATTGTCAAGGTTCCCATCGGTCTCTGCTCCAGTCCGTCCTGCACAGGGAGGCGGGGCGACCCCAACAGGTCAGTCGAACGCGGCCCTCCCCTGCACAAACCCTCCAGGCTCCCTAGTGCGCAGGATTGGGGGGCTGAAAGCGACCCCGGAACTGAACGGAGTGCCTTTGCAGAGTCGAGACCATGGAGGCTTTGCTCGGGCTGCGATCAGGGCGGGCGGAGAGCCCTCGTTCTGGATTCAAAACATCTCTGCACGCCGCCCCCGCTCCCAGGGCAGCTCAGAATAGGTCGTCACAGCTGCCCACAGGCAAGCAAGGAAACCGTCTCGTGATAGCAAATAAGTGGAGTTTATTTTATTATTTATGCTCAGTCTCCTACACTGACTGTAGGGTAAGCTGTCTCGGGGCCGATTGCTCTCTGCAGGGTTTTCAACACCCTTTACTCGGTCTGCGCGGCCTGCGAGCTCAGGTTTCGACGCCCACAGCCCCTTGCGGACCCCTCATCGCTTCCGGGTTGGGTGCCCCCTGTCGGCTCCCCGGGTCCACTGCACTTTCCCTAGAACTCACTGATCTAGCAAGGTTCTTGCTTCCTCAGCCGGTCTGCACAGGAGGTAAGCTTCCGGAAGAGTGAGTTTTCCAATCCGTAGGCAGGGCGTGGCTCTCCATTCGCTCAGACCTTCCAGTAGGTTTTGTTCTCCCCAGTGCGGAGGTCCTGCACATCTCTTGTTCAGGTTAGTCCTAAGAATTTCCTGTCGTGATACTATGGCGGAGGGGATTATTTTCAGTCTCACGTTACCATTGCTTCCAGCCTAGGCTACTAAGGTAAGATTGATTTTTGTATATTGATCTTGGAGCCTACCACCTTGCAAAGTTCACTTCATTTAGTTCACTTAAGTAGTTATTCTGATTCCTTAGAATATTCTGCCTGAACAATCACATCGTATTACAAATATTGACAATTTTACTTCTTCCCTCTGATCTGTATTCCTTTTCTTTTTATTTTTAATTGACTTGTTGTTCCACTTATCTATGCATTCACTGGTTGCTTTTTGTATGTGCTCTGACTGGGGATCAAACCTGCAACCTTGGTGGATTGGGGCAACGCTTCAACCAAGTGAGCTACCCGGCCAGGGCAGCGCCTTATATTTCTTTTTGTTGCCTTGTTGCGCAACCTATGACCACTAATACAATGTGGATTAGAAGTGAGGAGATGGAAATCCTTGCTTTTATTTATTTATTATTGATTATGCCATTACAGTTGTTCTATTCCCCCCTCCTTTCCCCTCCACCCTGCACACCCCTCCCCCACCATTCCCTCCCTTTAGTTCATGAACATGTGTCTCAAGTTCTTTAGATTCTGTATTTCCCCTACTATTCTTACCCTCCCCCTATTTTCTATCTACCATCTATGCTACTTGTTTTCTGTACCTTCTCCCCTCTTTTCCTCCTCGAACTCCCCTGTTGCTAACCCTCCTTGAGATCTTCATTTCTATGTTTCCACTCCTGATCTAGCTGTCCTTTTAGTTTGCTTTCGTTTTAGGTGTGATTGTTAATAACTGTGAGTTTGCTGTCCTTTCACTGTTCATGTTTCTTTAACTTCTTTTTCTTAGATAAGTCCCTTTAACATTTCATATAATAAGGGCTTGGTGAGGATGAACTCCTTGAATTTGATCTTATCTGAGAAGCATTTTATCTATCCTTCCATTCTAAATGAAAGTTTTGCTGGATAGAGCAATCTTGGTTGCAGGTCTTTGGATTTCATGACTTGGAATACCTCTTTCCAGCCCCTTCTTGCCTGTAAGGTCTCTTTTGAGAAATCTGCTGACAGTCTGATGGGGATTCCTTTGTAGGTGACTGTCCCCTTAGCTCTTGCTGCTTCTAGGATTCTCTCCTTCATTTTAATCTTGGGTACTGTAATGATGATGTGCCTTGATGTGTTTCTTCTTGGGTCCAACTTCTTTGGGACTCTCTGAGCTTCCTGGATTTTCTGGAAGTCTATTTCCTTTGCCAGATTGGGGAAATTCTCCTTTATTATTTGTTCAAATAAGTTTTCCATTGGTGGCTGTTCCTTTCCCCCTTCTGGTACCCCTATAATTCAGATGTTGGAGTGTTTAAAGATGTCCTGGAGGTTCCTAAGACTCTCCTCATTTTTTTTTGAATTCTTGCTTCTTGACTCTTTTCTATTTGGCCATTATTTACTTTCTTCTGGTCCACTCCATTGATTTGAGTCCCAGTTTCCTTTTCATCGCTATTGGTTTCCTGTGCAATTCCATTCATTTCAATTAGTTTCGCCTTCATATGTTTCTCTAATTTGTGGCTATAATCAACCAGATCTGTGAGGATCCTGATCACCAGTGTTTTAAACTGTACGTCTGAGAGTTTTGCTATTTCTTCATCGCTTAGGTCTATGGGCTCAGGGATTTTGAGAATTTGCGACATTTTTGGTCTGTTCTGGCCCTTTAAGTGTGAGAAGCGGCGCCTTGGACTCCCAGGTCGCTGGGTTGTGACGCTGTATGTGGGGGCGTGGTCAGAGTGGGGAAATGGCGACCCCCTCTGCTGTGTCTCGCAGCTGGGTGAAGAGCAGAGCCTTAGGTGGTTCACCAAGGCCAGGCCACTCAGAGTCGCTGGGTTATGACGCTGTATGTGGAGGCAGGGTTAGAGCAGGGAAATGGTGGAGCCCTCCGCTGCCGCTCGCCACTGGGGCTGCTGGCTCTCGTCCAATTGCCCACTCCCTTGCTTGTCTATCCACACACGAATGTGCGACCGTAGCCCTGCTCCCTCGCTGTTTCCCTGCGGTCGCTTACTGAGTTGCCCACCAGGTCCAACCCTGCGCCTGGAATCTGCCCGCCTGAGTCCGTCTGACCGAGTTTTCCTGTGCTACTCCACTCCACCAGCTGCTGGTTTCGCCCCTCTTACCGGTCAGGCTAAAGAATTTGTTGTTATCAGACTTCCGAAAAGTTCAATTTTCTGTGTTCTGGCTGTGTTTTCTGTTGCTAATATTTGGTTGTCTCTAAACTTGGTTGTGTGAGGAAGCACGGCGTCTCCACCTATGCCTCCATCTTGGTGGAAGTCTCAATCGAAATTGAAATCCTCGCTTTAAAAAAAAAAGATTTATTGCCCTGGCTGGTGTAGCTCAGTGGATTGAGTGCAGGCCTGCAACCCGGAGGATCGTGGTTCAATTCCCAGTCAGGGCACATGCCTGGGTTGCAGGCCAGTTCCCAGTAGGGGACACACGAGAGGCAACCATACATTGCTATTTCTCGCCCTCTCTCCTTCCCTTCCCCTCTAAAGATAAATAATAAAATATTTTTAAAAATATTTATTGATTTGAGAGAGAGAGGGAGAGAGACATCCCTTCATTTTCCCACTTAGCTATGCTTTCATTGGTTTCTTCTTGTATGTGCCCTGAACGAGGATGGAAGCAGCCAAGGCAGAAAATCCTTGCTTTGTTTCCACTGTTACAGAGAAAACAGTCGCTATTTCATCACTAAAAATGATGACATGTGTAGGTGTTTTGTAAATGCCCTTGATCACATTGAGGAACTTCGGGACAGAGAATCTTGTCTGTGTTGCTTGCCGATTTGTACCAAATGTGTAGCGTAATGAATGCAGTTGGAGACCAAGGGCCCAGTAAGTGCAGGATGCTTGGAAGCATGAATGAGTTTGAGCTGCATAAACTCACACGGCGGCTAGTAATTTCACATTGGACTTACGTAATTAGCAGTGTGAGTTACGGCAATCGCTCTAATCTTTGTCTTCCTCCTCTGTAAAATGGGGATAAGAATAGCGCGTGCCATTTAGCGTTATTCTGAGGATTTAATGAGAGTATCCCTGTAAAACAGGAGCAGAGTCTGACACTTGGATAGTGCTCAACAAACATTAACTTTTATTACCTCACTTCTCTGAACCTCGATTTCCTCTATAAAAGAGAGAATATTCTAATCATTAACTCCTAGGGTTACGATGAGGATTAAATAACTTTATGCACATAATGTGCCTAGCACCGTTCCAGGCACAGCAAAAGCCATTGGTGAATGTTTGCTATTAGTATTTTCCAAGCCCCCGACCTACCATGAGTGGGGAGACATGGAGATGCGTCCGTCAAGGACCAGTCCACCGGAAGCTGATACACTGATGGCCGAGACAGAGTAGTATAGAGATCATTACACCACCGTGTAGAAAGGACGGTGAAAGTCAGGAAAGGAAAACCTAACTAAAATAAAGTCGGCGGCCAGAAGGGGGAGCTCTCACACAGCATCACTTGATGTCCATGACAGGAAAAATGGTCAATTACAGACAGGACTCAAAAGAAAAAAAGGCAACGGGAAAGAATCATCAGTCGCAGGCCCCAGCAGGAGAAGGTGTACATTGCAACTCCTACCAGGAATCGACTCCCCCAGCAGCCCAGCCCTGAGAAACGGTCATCTGCCTGAACTCGCGCTTTTCCTCAATGGATTTTCCTTCAAGACAAGCCCTCCTAACCTTTACTTCTTCTCCCTTAAGTGGTGGTGCTTGTCTCCTTTGTTGAATTTGCCTACTGCTTTTCTATACCTTGCTTGTCCTGAATTGTAATTCTTTGCTATTCCCGGATAAGCCTATTTTTAAAAAAAGATTGTATTCATTTATTTTTAGAGGGGAAGGGAAGGAGAGAGGGAGAGAAATATCAATGCGTGGTTGCCTCTTGAGTGTCCCCCACTGGGAACTGGCCTGCAACCCAGGAATGTGCCCTGACTGGGGATGGAACCACGATTGTCTGCTTAGCAGGCCCGCGCTCAATCCATTGAGCTATACCAGCTGGGGCCATTTAAAAAAAAAAAAAAAAGACACTTTTAAGGTCAACAGGGGGCACATGAAGCCGTATGTGGATCCAGAGGCAGAAGCTTGAGACAAGTTTGCCCGTGGGTTCGGGTCCCTCCAGACTCAGACATAAGCTTACACCTACAAGGAAACTAAAGTTGTTCCCAGCAGGTGGCTGGGAATCTACTTGTGTTACATCCTTGTAATGAATGCGTCAGTGTGAACCGCTAACCTTGAGTCTGCGGGACGGGGCATGCAATGGGCTGGTGGACACACCTTCCATTAGACGGCAATTTTTCCATCAGGTGGCAATTGCTTTCCATTAGGCGCTTTTGTACGTTTTGTATCTTGTCCCGTGTTTAAAAAATAATTTAAAAAATTATGCTGTGGAAAAATAATCAGTACCACCACCGGTCAATGTTTATGATTTATTGTTATGTGAAAAAAATTTATTTTTTTCAGAGCATTTTATTTTACATCTGCATAGAAAAAAAGACAGGACAGGAATATAGTAAAATATAGGACAGGAATAAATGCACAACAGGAATAAAATAAAATATAAGAAATCGCTCATTGGTGGAATTTCTGGTGAATTTCACTTTCTCCTTTGGGCTCTTTGAGATTTTGCAAAAGGTTTTTTTTTTTAAGATATTTATTTATATTCAGAGAGAGGGAAGGGAAGGAGAAATACAGGGAGGGAAACATCAATGTGTGGTTGCCTTTCACAGGTCACCTCCTGGGGACCTGGCCCTCAACGCAGGCGTTTGCCTTGACTGGGAATCAAACCTCGACGCCTTGTTTTGCGGGTCTGCGCTCAATCCACTGAGCTACACCAGCCAGGTGTTTTTGTTTTTTAACTATTGGAATTAAAGATAATCAACAAAAACCACAAGTCCTGGCAGACATCGCGCCTCCGGCTTTTGAAGACCGGCCTTCCCCGGCACAGAGACCGCTGGGATACGTAGTCCAGTAGCAGAACCAAAGTGGGACGCCTAGTACCGGCACAGCTGACAGAAGAGGGCATCGTTGCCATTCTGACCAGTGGATGGCGCACACTGAACCTGAGTGGCGCGCACAGAGCCAACGGGTGAGCCGCTCCGTGTGAGTGACGAGTATTTCAGCCTACGGATGCCTTGTGAGGTGGGGCGGGGCGCGGCGTCCGTAGTGCGAACCATGGGAGGCGGCTGGTGGTGGGCTCGGGCCGCCCGCCTGGCCCGACTACGCTTCCGGGGGGCGCTGCTGCCACCTCCGCGGCCCCGGAGCGGGGGCGCCCGGGGGTCTTTCGCCCCTGGCCACGGCCCCCGCGCCGGGGCTTCGCCGCCCCCCGTGTCCGAGCTAGACCGCGCGGACGCCTGGCTACTTCGGAAGGCACACGAGACAGGTCTGGGGCTGGGGTCGGGATCGTCCCGGACGGCAGACGGGGCTCGGGACACCGAAGCAGTCCGCACTCGCGAGTCGGAGAATAGGGTGGGGCTTCTGCTGGAAACGGCCCCGGCGCCGGTGGGAGTAGGGCTTCCGTATACGCGCAGGGAAGCGCTGGCTGCAAGAGCGCAGTGTGTCTGCAAAGGAGAAGGGCTTGCAGATGGGACGGATTAGTGGGGTGCAGTAGGGGTCGGGGAGGCTGGTCTGGCTAGGACAGGCAGCCTGATGGAATTGTGCTGTCCAGACGAGAGAGGCTTCCAAAGAGGGCTAAGGGCAGGGGAGCTGTCTACAAGAAGGGTCCTCCTTGGAAGGGCCAGTTGGGATTGAAGAGGCGACCACCCTGCACGAGGCGGGAGTACGGATCCCCACAGAAGAGGGCGAAGTTTCTGATTGGGGAAGGGAGCAACCAATAGTAAAGAAGCTATGGGATGATTGGAGGGCGAGGTGATCCAGGCTGCAGGGGGCGGGGCCTCACGTCAGGATTGGAGAGGATGGGGCGTCTAGATACGGGATGGTGTAGGGATGAGGTGTTTGTAACCCAGCTAGCCTGTTAGCGACCACACCTGGGACTTGAACGCATGTGAATGACATCAAATCTGGGGAGGGGGTACAGTTTGTGCCAGGAGGGCTGAGAAAGGAGTGAGGGCAGCCTGTGAGGATATACATATGGGGAGGGGGTGGACCAAGATGACCTCTTGGGAGTCTTCCTGTCCTCAGATTTAGGTTCCGCAGTTTCGGCCCTAGATCCTCCGCTCGATTCTGCGGACCTGAATTATTCAGTGTTGCCGAGTTTGGGGGAAAGGGGCTCAGAGATGGAGACCGGAGAGGGTTTGGGGATATAGGGTTAGGTGGGGGGTGCCAGGACATGGTGGGAATCTGGAGCAGGATGGGGTGGTGGGATGACTAGACGCCCTCAGTTTGACTGTCTGGACTGAGGGGCTCTGGGGGGCAGGGTTTGGGCTGATGCTAATTTCTCCCTCCTCTCCCACCTCCCTCCAAGCCTTCCTGTCCTGGTTTCGAAATGGCCTCCTGGCATCCGGAATCGGGGTCATCTCCTTCATGCAGAGTGACATGGGTCGGGAGGCTGCCTATGGTGAGTGCAGACTCCAACTCTTGCTCCCGTCCCCCCAACTGGGGAATGCAGAACCCCCTCCCTGGTGAGTGTAGGTTTCCTCCTGCTCCACTCCCCCCAGTAGTAAGTGTAGAACCCCTTGTTCTCCTCCCACCGGAAGCTGTCTTGCCCTCACTTGTGTCGACCTTCCACCCCCCAACTCCACCTCCACTTTGCGAGCAGTAGACACCCTCGGAGTGGGTGGCCCAGGGCACGGCTGTGGGGCTGCCTCTCTAATCTGACTTGAGAGCAAAGATGAGGGTCCTAGTTCCAGCCTCTGCCCCTCCAACCCTGTCTTTGCTCTCAGACCAGCCCCCCAACCCTCCACTGATCCTCGACCTCACCTCTAAGTCCATGACATCCCTCTGATACCTTCTTATGCCTGGTGACCTTGGCTCTGTACTACTCCTGACCCCTGCTCTGCCCTTGAGTTTGCCCCATCCCCACTGTAAGTCCACCTCAGTCCCCTGCCCCCTGCCCTGTCTCCAGGAACTGCCTCCTTTACCCTGGCCTTCCTCCTACACCCCTCCCCCCCCAGCCCAGGACCCCGAGCCCGCCCCTTCTTTGACTCTGGCCTTCACCCTCTCCCACAGGCTTCTTCCTGCTGGGCGGCCTGTGCGTGGTGTGGGGCGGTGCCTCCTACGTGGTGGGCTTGGCGGCGCTGCGGGGCCCCATGCAGCTCTCGCTGGGGGGCGCAGCTGCGGGCGTGGGCGCCGTGCTGGCCGCTGGTCTGCTCTGGGCCTGTGCCGTTGGCCTCTACATGGGCCAGCTGGAGCTGGACATGGAACTGGTGCCCGAGGATGACGGGACCGCCACCGCAGAAGGCCCCGACGAAGCCGGCCGGCCACCGCCGGAGTGAGCAACAGGGCGGTGGGCAGTGGCCGGGTGACGGCCAGCCCGAGTCCAAGGACCAGGACATTAAAACCTGACCCTCCCCTCGCTCCAAGCAGTGGTTCTTGTGACTGGGGAAGGCTGGGCCTGCAGGAGAGGGGAGGGAAGGGGTGGCAGGGAGGAGCTCTGTGGCCCCCAGAGACTGAGCTGCATTCGGGGAGCAGGTCTTTAATTATGAAAGCGCCCCAGTGGGGCTGAGAGCCCTGTCTCCTTACCCCCTCAGGGGCTGGCGCCTGTGCCCCGGGCCCAACTCTGTAGGAGGCTGTCCCAGCCATCAGTCCCCCTTCCGCTGCACCCTGGTGCCTGTGGGCCCCGGGTAGGGCAGGCCCAGGGGCGGGTAGAAGGCCTCCGGGAAGGCGGGCCCCGGGCCCAGCCTCTGCAGGTGCGGGTACATGAGGCCCAGCTCCGTGGGGCCGTAGCGGATGGTGCTGGGTGTGCACAGGCCCCGCATGACGGGCGGCAGGAAGCCTGCGTGGAGCAGGGAAGGTGGGGGGTCCCCGGGAGACACGAGGCCCCAGGGTCGCACGAGGTCCTGCTTCAGGGCCCCTGTCCGGATCACAGACGTGAACTCGCGCCGCGGTGGGGCTGGGCGGCCAGCTGGCTCCTCGTCCCCGCTGTCCTCCGTGTCTTTCGTCTCCCCCCAGCCAGGCTCTACTTTGATGCCTTTGTCCCGGGTTTGGGGGGCCTCGTCCTTGTCCCGGGGGGCCGCCTGCTTCTCCTGCACCGGAGGTGCCGGCTCTGGAAGAGGATTTTGAAGGGCGCTGTGTGTGCGTCCCCAGCCCAATGTCCATCCGTCTGTGGAACGAAGCTGAGCTTGGTGGGTCTCCAGCGGGGGTGGGGGTCCCCCAGAGGACAGCTGGCCCTGTCTGCAGACAGGTTTTGGTTGTCAAAACTGGGGAGGAGGGTGCCCCTGGCATCTCGTGGGAAGAGATCGAGGATGCTGCTGAGAGCCCTGCTATGCGCTGGACGGCGCCCCCTGCCGGGAGTTACGTGGAGCGGAGGCTGAGAAACCCTGGTCTAGACCCGGCACTCACGGAACTCTCCTCCGTGACTGCGCCGCGCCTCCACATCCGGGCCACACAGCACATGGCCACGTACTACGTGTGGTTACCGAGTGCTTGCAATGTGGCGAGTACAACAGAGGACTCGGATTCTCAGCTTTAACATCAGTATCTGGCCACACATGGCTAGTGGCTTCTGGGCTGGACAGTGCAGGTCCCAGGGGCCGGGGTGGGAGGCGGGCTCACCTGTGGGTTCCGGCTCTGGGCTGGACGCGTCCTCGCGGGCCGTGCCGGCTGGCAGCTGGAAGGCGTCCAGAGGTGTCTGGCTGCCCTCGGGGTGGCTGGGACAAGACAGATGGGTTGGGGGGCCAGGGTTCCTGAGTGGGGGCAGACTCCCCTCGGCGCACGGGTCTTGTGGGTGCAGACTTCCCCTCCCACTCTTGAGTCTTGAAGACCCTGGGAGACCTACGCCTCACTGCTGGACCCCCAGACTCCAAGCTGGCTTCTAGCCCAGCTCGACCCCATCTCCTGAGGCTAGACCTGCGTCGTGGCCCCTGAATGTCACTCCCTGGGTGTCCCCCAGGCACCTCACGCACACCTGGCCTCAGCATCTTCCCTCTGAACTGCCACTCTTGTCAGACCTGAGTCTGGGCCCAGCGAAGCCTGAGTCCTAGACACCCACAGGTGGCTGCTGCACTCCTCCCTGCAGGGCCTGGCGTCTCCCAGGAATCTGCCCCGGCCTCCCCCTCCCTGGCGCCCTAGCCCCCGTCTTGCCCCTCAGACTACCCTCTTCACTGCCGCCAGAGGGGTCTTTCCAAAAGGCAGATTCGAGCCCTGGCTGGTGTAGCTCAGTGGATTGAGTGCCAGCCTGCAAACCAAAGGGTTGCTGGTTTGATTCCCAGTCAGGACACATGTCTGGGTTGCAGACCATGTCTCCAGTAGGGGGCGAGTGAGAGGCAACCACACATTGATGTTTCTTTCCCTGTCTTTCTCTCTCCCTTTCCCTATCTCTAAAAATAAAATCTTTAAAAAAAAAAAAGGCAGTTTTGACCGTGACCCTGTCCAGCTTTAAACCCTGCTGTGCTCTCCAGTGCCCCAGTGTAGGGTCCAGACGCCCAGCCTGCACCTGAGGCCGCCCCACCCCAGCCTGGCTGGGAGTGCCATCTGCTTCCCACTCCTCTGTGCCTTGTGCCGCAAGGACGCTCCACGTCCAGGCCTTGGCCCTCTGTCCCCCACGCCCCCTCCTCTCTTCGACCCCTCCAAGAGGCCCCCCCACCCCGAGGTGGGGAGAGGCAGCAGAGGCTTCTGAAGGGGGTGCCAGCTCCCAGTGGGCCGGGCGGGTGCGGCCCTCACCTGAGCACGTAGCTGACCCAGAGCACGTGGCGCTCCCCAGGGCTCTTCCCGTTCACAGCCACGGTGGCCACGGACTGCAGCCACACGAAGCCCCCGGCCCGCTGCAGCCAGCGGTAGTACCCGGTCATCACCTGGCCCTTGTCCAGCACTGGGCCCAGCCCGGGGATGGGAGGGACCAGAAGGGATGAGCAGAGAGGAGACAGGAAGAAGGAGGTGCAGAGATGGACAAGTGCAGAGGGGGTTGGGAGACAGGGGCAGAGAGAGAGGGGCCAGGGAAACAGAGATGGCGGGGAGAAGACAGAGGCGCAACAGCACAGAGGGAGACAGAGAGAGTGAGGAAGACCTGGAGCTAACGCGGCACCCGGATTTTTTAGGGGTGGGTCAGAGAGGCCCCACCGCCAACCCCTACCCCCACCACTCCATCCGGGTGCTGTTCAGAACTCCCGGCCACCCTCCTGTGCTGAGCTGATAACAGGAGGGGCCGTGGTTGCCCCTGAAGCGGGACTTCCAGGGAGCAGGGCATCGGGGGTACTGCAGTCTGGGATGACAGGCAGGGGGAGAGGTTCTCACGGTCCAGGTGGCTCTGGCGGATCCTGGCCGCGTCCTGTCCGTGCACAAACTGGTAGCAGCTGCGGCCCACCAGCTCCGAGGGCCCCAGGTCCATGTGGTCACTGACTCTAAAGGGGCGGAGGCCATGGGGTGGGGAAAAGAGGCAGGGCTGGCTCTGGAATCATCTAGGGTCGCCGCTCTTACTCTGGAGCACTCTGAGCCTCAGTTTCCCCCTCTACAAAATGGCTGCAATAGCGTCTCTCCCCGAGTGGTTCTAGGCGCGCGAGCAGAGGGCACCCCTGGGCCTGGGTACTATCTCACCAGTTCCCTATTTCCTCCTCCTCACTGCGTGGTGCAGGAGAAGGTGGATGAGAGATGAGGGGCCGGAGAGGCCAGAGAGGGGCAAAGGTCCCGCGCAGGGCGCCCCCATGGGCACAGTCCTCCACCCCGAAGGCCCTGTCCCTCCCCTCTTCTCGGCTGCTCTTCCCCCCCACGCCCCCGCGGTTCTGCAGCGCCCCAGCACACGCTACCTGCTCTCACAAGCCAGGATGGTGAGGCCCAGGCTGAGGCGGAAGACGATCGTGTGTCCGTGCAGAGGCAGCTCAGCCAGTGGGGCCGGGGGCAGCGTGTGGCCAAGGGCCACAAGGCCCAGCGCACGTGCCCGAAGGCGACCGGTCACGTGTATGACCTGCAGGTGGTGGTTGGGCGTGGTTGGAGGAGGAGCGGGGGGCGGGGCAGGAGGACCTTAACTCACCAGGGTTCGGGGTTCCCGCTGTCACTCACGGACACAGGGATACACAGCTGGCGGGAATACAGGAGCCCCCCTCCCCCAGCCAGTGAGGGGAGGAGGGGACGCGGGTGGGAGTCAGAGCTGGGGCCAGAGAGCTCACACCCACCTTGTACCCCGAGGCCTTGACGTGCAGACCCCGCTTGGTGAGTGTGGATTTCATGCGGATGAAGAAGGAGCGCTCCTGGACCCCAGAGGAGGGGGCCACCTCGGTGGGGCTGGCCTCTGGGGCGGAGAGAGTGAAGGAAAGTTAGGGGCTCAGGAGGAGGAAACACAGACGCCCCTCCCCGCCACCTGCAGAGCTCGCCACACCAGGGGTCATGGCCACAGACACTCGGAGACCCACCTAACGGTCCTACAAGCTCACTGACAATGCACACTAACCTCCCCTCCCAGCAGCAGCCAGCCGGGGCTTTCTAAAGCTCTGTCCTTCTCTGACCCTGTCCTTCGCTGTCCTGACGCCCCCATGGCTCCACAGGACTCAAAACTTGGGCAAGAGTTGCCTCCTACTGCAACGGTCTCCAGCTACGACCTCCGGGTCTCAGGTCAGATACTCAGGAAGCCTCCGTGACCCTCCGGCCGGGTCAGACACTCTGGGGGGGGGGTCTTCTACCACAGCCCTGCCTGTGCCGGGGATGGGTCAGCCTCCCTCACTAGACTGGGAGCCCTGGGAGGGAGGGGTTGGGGCTGTTGTCACTACTGTGTCCCCAGCCCTGCCCAGCACAGAGCTGGGCACAGAGCAGGGCTTCAGGGTGTAGCAACAGATAAAATAAACGCGTTAGTCTGCAAAACTCCCGTGGTGCAGTCATACTTACGTACACTCACACCCAGTCATACATACGCTCACACCCAGATGACGCTGTGCCTCAAGCCGAGGTACAGACATACCCACGGCCCCACGTTCGTCCCAAGCATCTCCCCCAATTTGCGATCGCTGCTGACAACTCAGATGGCTTCGGTGTAAAGCAGACCCCATACGAGAAAACCTTATTTACAGGGAAGGTAATCTCACAGTCCCCTAAAGATCTCAGAGCTAAAAGGAACTTTGGGCGTAACCTCCAACGCCCTCCCCCTTCAACACGGAGTGGAATTTTCCATTGGAGAGAGGGCGGAGGAGCACGGATCCTGAGGCCAGACAAGCCTGGGCTGCAGTCCAGTTCAACAGCCTCCACCCCTGTGACCTGGAACAACAGACTTCACCTGGCTGCCCTGGGCCTCAGTTTCCTCCTCTGTAAAGGGGAGAGAGTACGAGGCCCTGCTTTGTGGGACTGTGCTTAGGATTCAATGGAATTGTGTACTTACAGTCATGGCACCGGCAAATGCCCCATAAGTGGGCGCTGTCCTTATTTACTAAAGGCTGGTTCTATCTGTCACCCACAGGCAGCCAGAGGGGTCTTTCGGAAGCTCAAAACTTGGGGATCCAGGCAGTCTTAGGGAGCCAAGTCTTGCTGCCTCAATTTAGACTCTACTCATTTTGCTAAAACTTGCCTTTTTGCAAAAAAAAAAAGGCTCTCTAAGGAGTGTGGGGTTTGTATACATGAAACATAATTGGATACACTGTATGGGGTGTCCCCTGATGAGGCCCTATTCCTTGGGGGCCCCTGGAATTACCGATCTCAGGCGTATCAGCAAACGAGGAGGAAGATGAGGAGGAGGAGGAAGAGGAAGGGATGGAGGGTGGAGTGGGGGGCCCAGGCGTCCGGGTCCGCAGGCCCAGTTGCTCCAGCACCTCTGAGTGGTCCCCAGGATGGATGTAGTCGAAGACGCTGCTGCCCGTCAGCTCCACCTGCCGGCGAAGGAGGGGAATGCAGGGGCGGGTGAGGTGCGCGCGCAGCCTCTCGCCCGCGGGTTTGGCCACAGGTTCGTTCGCTTACACACAGGAGTGCTTCATGCGGGTCTGGTGTTTTCATAAGTTTTTTTAAAGGACGAAGCAAACCCAGGCTCTTCCCATGCCCTCCCCACTTCAAAGCCAGTGATTGTTAACAATCTTCCGCCCTTGCCTACTCTATCAAGAAACTGTGCTGGGACTTGGGATGGGGCGGGGTCAGAGCCTCGAACTTAACAGCAAACACCTGTGGCCGTGGACGAATCCCAGGCCGTCCCAACAGCAATGAAACTCAAGATACAAGTAACAGAATGGTTTTCAAACTCTTGTAACGCGCGAGAACCTTTTCATTAGATAGACTTTAACGTTCAACTCGCCTCCCCCACCCCAAATCTTGCAGCAGCCCCCTTCTGGCCCCATCCCCCCCTGTCCAGGCCCCCCATGTTCTCCCTGCTGTGTTCCGGCCCCATCATCCTCACTGGTCTTCTGGCTTCCAGTCCCTGCTCAAATGGGGACCCCCCCATACCTTTCTCACCAGACCGTGGCCCTCCTCTCAGAGACCTCCCATGGCTCCCGCTGGCCCAGGGCTGGCGTCACCCCCCTGAACTCCTCCCCTTCATTAAACCCTTCCTGCACCAACTTCCAACCTTTCCTCCCTCTTCCTTTCTCTTGTCCATCTTCCCTTTCCTTCAGGGTCTTCCTCTGCCAGAAATCTCCAACAACCCACTGAAAACCTGCTCACAAAGGCCAAATACCAAAGCACTCAAGTTTCTAAATGTACCATTTGCCAAAATCTGTCTAAGAACATTGGCAGCAATTTGCACTGGATGGATTGGCAAGGCCTGGAGGCCACAAGGAGCCAGGATGCCAGATAGAAGGGATAGGGGCTCTGTTTTATTTTATTTTTAAAAAATATTTTACTTATTTATTTTTAGAGAGAGTGGAGGGAGGGAGAAAGAGAGGGAGAGAAACATCAACATGTGAGAGAAATATCAACTAGTTGCCTCTTGCACGCCCCAGCTGGGGCCCGTGGCCGGCAACCCAGACACGTGCCCTGACTAGGAATAGAATCGGCAACCTTCCTGTTTGTAGGCCAACGCTTAGGGCTTTCAGATGCCACAGAAAACTTTCCAAAGTTCGTGAATCCCAAGCCCTTCTGGTACAAATTGTTGTAATCCTATAGGAATTGTTAAGAAGAAACAAGTTTTGGCAAATATGGTGCCTTTGGCCACAGCTCCCTGGCAAACTGATCTTCCTGCTAATTTGTCTCCTTCAAATTGACCTTGACTTCGATAACCCTCTGCTGCCTGTGAGGAGGAGCCATGCTGGATGCCAGGAAACCCACTTGGAAACCAGGGATCCGTTTTTCATGCTGGTTGGAGAGAGGAGGGCCATGCGTGGGCCGCCAAGGGAGGTGTCGGCTGCCCAGGTCCAGGCGCCTGCGGGTTCTTACCTGTGAGAGGCCCAGATAAATGGAGACCGTCTCTGAGATGTAGAGGAACTTCCCTTCCTGGTTCAAGGCAAACACAAAGCCGTCCAGGGACTAGAGCGGGAGAGACAGGGAGTGGGGAGAGAAGAGCCTGGCTTCTGTAAGAGGCTCTGAAATCTTACCTCCACCTAGAGTGGATTTTTTATTGACGGGAAGACGGGACTTCTGTGGCCCTGGGAAGAGTCAGGCACCCCCAGCATCCGCCTCCCAGTCCCGGTGCTCTGGGTGGGATGGATGCCAGAGAAAAGGGTGCAGTTCCCACGAGGTGACCACCAGGTGGCAGCAAGGAGCAGCAGGTAGGGAAGGGGCCTCACCTGCAAGATGTGTCCTCCCAGGTGCTGCTCGAAGATTTCCGAGACGAGTGCCACGGGGCCCCTGCGGCCTGGGGCTGGGGGCAGAGGGAGAGGTGAGGCCGGGGCCTGCATTCTAGCGGGCCCTGGCCTTCTGGGAAGGACCCTAGGGACCCAGGCTACAAATTTCCTCTCTTCCCCCAAGTCTTGTAGCCTTCTGGAGTGCTGAGGGGCCAGGCCCATGTGGGAGAGAGGCCTGGGATGTTGGGGGACGGGGGTGAGAGGGGCAGAGGTAGGCCAGAAAGAGAGATGCCAAGGGATGCAGGAAGGGATTCACTCATTCATTCATTCATTCATTCATCCGCCCATCGGATCATTCAGCAAACTCTCCCAGAGCACCCACTGTGGGTCTGGGTAGTGCTGGGGGCAGTGAGGTGACCCAGACAGCCTGGTCCTACCCTCCGGGGGCATCCAGACCAGCGACACCTAAAGAAGTAAAAAAATGAACAAATACAGAATCATCATCTGTGGCCAGGGCTATGAAGGATCAAAGAGCTTGCGTGAGCCCTGGCTGGTGTAGCTCAGTGGATTGAGTGCTAGCCTGCGAATCAAAGGATCGCGGTTTGATTCCCAGTCAGGGCACATGCCTGGGTTGTGGGCCAGTTCCCAGCAGGGGGCACACGAGAGGCAACCACACATTGATATTTCTCTCCCTCTCTCCTTCCCTCCCTTCTAAAGATAAATAAATTAAAAAATTTTAAAAAGAAACATAGACAGAGATATATAAAGGAGTAGAGAAAAAGATGAAAGCATTAGAACTCAACAAGAACCCAGCCCAACTTCCGCCAAGATGGAGGCATAGGTGGATGTGCCATGCCTTCTCACACAACCAAGATTAGAGAAAACTAAATATTAGCAACAGAAAACACAGCCAGAACACGGAAAATTGAACTTTTCGGAAGTCCATTAACAACAAATTCTTCAGCCTGACCGGTAAGGGGCGAAACCAGCGGCTGGCGGAGCAGGGTTGCACAGGAGGACTCGGCCAGACACACTCAGGCCCGCGGAATCCAGGCGCAGGGTCAGACCTAGTGAGCGACCCAGCGAGCAGCCAGGCGAGCGACCGCGGGGGAGACAGCCGGGCCCGGGGCTGCGTGTTGACTGAGGTTGCACATTTGTGCGAGGGTGGACAGGCGAGGAAGTGGGCGGTTGGACCAGGCCGGCAGGTCCCCACGGCACAGCAAGCGGCAGTGGAGGGCGCCGCCATTTCCCTGCTCTGACCCCACCTCCACATACAGCGTCATAACCCAGCGACTCTGAGTGGCCCAGCCCAGGTGAACCACCTAAGGCGCTGCTCCTCCGCACCCAGCTGTGAGAAGCAGCAGAGGGGGTCGCCATTTCCCCACTCTGGCCACGCCCCCACATACAGCGTCACAACCCAGCGACCTGGGAATCCAAGGCGCCGCTTCTCACACTTAAAGGGCCCGAACAGACCAAGAATGGCGCAAGAGGATCTCAGAGCCCCAGAGCCTATAAATCTAAGCGATGAAGAAATAGCAAAACTCACAGACGCACAGTTTAAAACACTGGTGATCAGGATCCTCACAGAACTGGTTGATTATACCCACAAATTAGACAAATATATGAAGGCGAAACTAATTGAAATGAATGGAATTGCACAGGACACCAATAGCAATGAAAAGGAAACTGGGACTCAAATCAATGGAGTGGACCAGAAGAAAGCAAATAATGGCCAAACAGAAAAGAGTCAAGAAGCAAGAATTCAAAGAAATGAGGAGAGTCTTAGGAACCTCCAGGACATCTTTAAACGCTCCAACATCCGAATTATAGGGGTACCAGAAGGGGGAAAGGCACAGCCACCAGTGGAAAACTTATTTGAACAAATAATAAAGGAGAATTTCCCCAATCTGGCAAAGGAAATAGACTTCCAGGAAATCCAGGAAGCTCAGAGAGTACCAAAGAAGTTGGACCCAAGAAGGAACACACCAAGGCACATCGTAATTACATTAGCCAAGATTAAAATGAAGGAGAGAATCCTAGAAGCAGCAAGAGCTAAGGGGACAGTCACCTACAAAGGAGCCCCCATCAGACTGTCAGCGGATTTCTCAAAAGAGACCTTACAGGCAAGAAGGGGCTGGAAAGAGGTATTCCAAGTCATGAAATCTAAAGACCTACAACCAAGATTGCTCTATCCAGCAAAACTTTCATTTAAAATGGAAGGACAGATAAGGTGCTTCTCAGATAAGATCAAATTCAAGGAGTTCATCATCACCAAGCCCTTATTATATGAAATGTTAAAGGGACTTATCTAAGAAAAAGAAGTTAAAGAAACATGAACAGTGAAAGGACAACAAACTGACAGTTATTAACAACCACACCTAAAACGAAAGCAAACTAAAAGGACAGCTAGATCAGGAGTGGAAACATAGAAATGAAGATCTCAAGGAGGGTTAGCAACAGGGGAGTGGGAGGAGAAGGGGGGGAGAAGGTACAGAAAATAAGTAGCATAGACAGTAGATAGAAAATAGATGGGGGGGGCAAGAATAGCATGGGAAATATAGAATCTAAAGGACTTGAGACACATGGTCATAAACCAAAGGGGGGGGATGGGGGGTAGGGTGGAGGGGAAAAAGGGGGAATAGAACAACTGTAACAGCATAATCAATTAAAAAAATGCATTAAAAAAAAAAGAACCCAGCCCAAATGGGCAAAGGACTTAAATGGACATTTCTCCATTGAATAGACATTTCTCCAAACAAGATATACAAATGCCCAATAAAAAGATGTTTAAACTCATCAGTCATTAGCAAAATCCCCCAGTGAGAGCCCTGGCTGGTGGTGGCTGGTGGTGTGGCTCAGTGGATTGAGTGCCAAGCCTGCAAACCTGAAAGTTTGCCTGTTCGATTCCCAGGCAGGGCACGTGCCTGGGTTGCAGGCTGGGTCCCTAGTGGGGACCCTGTGAGGGGCAACCACGCATTGATGTTTCTCCTCCTCTCTTCCTCCTTCCTCTTTCTAAAAATAAATAAATACAATATTAAAAAACAAAGCAAAACAGTGAGAGACAACTTCACCCCCACTAGGATGGCTAGGAAAAAAACAAACAGAAAGGAAGAGTGGAGAGGGTGAGGAGAAACTGGACCCCCCCACACCCCCGCCCCACACACTGCTGGCAGGAATGTCAATGGTGCGGCCGCCCCGGAAACGTGTGGGTTAAAGTTAAACACAGAATCACCAGCTGACCCAGCAATCCCATTTGTAGGCTCACACATACACCCAAAAGAACGGAAAACACGCTCTCACAGTTACTTGTACCTAGATGTTCACGGCAGCATTATCCCTAACAACCCAAATGTCCACTCACCGATGAATGCACAAGCCGAATGAATGTGCTGCACCCAGAAGATGGAATATTAGTTAGCAATAAAAAAGGATGAAGCGGCGATCCGCACTACAACTTGGGTGAACTTCGACATTTTACCAAGTGACAGAAGCCAGGCGTGAGAAGCCACACGTTGTATGGTTCTGTTTATACAAAATGTCCAGAATAGAGAAATCCACAGAGACAGAAAGCAGATCGACGGTTGCCAGGGGCTGGAGCTGGCGTGGGGGGCGGGGGAAGTGGCCGCTGATGGGTACAGGGTTTTAGGGTGATGCCGAAAAAGTTTGGAACTAGACAGAAGTGAGGGCTGCTTGACATGGTGAATGTCCTAAATGCCGCTCGACTGAACACTTTGAAATGGAGAATTTTCCCCTGGCTGGTGTGGCTCAGTGGATTGAGGGTGGGCCTGTGAACCAGAGGGTCACCGGGTTGATTCCCCAGTCAGGGCACACAGGCCTGGGTTGTGAACCAGGTGCCCAGTAGGGGGCGCGTGAGAGGCAACCACACACTGATGTTTCTCTCCCTCTCTTTCTCTTTCCCTTCCCCACTCTCTAGAAATAAATAAGTAAATAAATAAAATCTTTTTTTAATGGTGGATTACATGTTATAAGTTTTACCTTAATAGAGAAAGTTTTTTAAAGACGTAGGGACCAAGACACACGTAGACGTAGGAATGAAGACAAGGACAGAGAGACATAAAGAGATGGAGACACAGGGGAAATCAGGTGCGCAGACAGATACGGGGAAAGGGGCGCGAAGCTGGTGATGGCGAATGAGACAGACGGACACCCCCTGGCGCAGCCCCAGGCCCCCAGCTGAGGACTCCAGGCATCCACGGTGAGGTCACGGGCTCTGCTCCCACCCAGGAACCCCGCCCTGACCCTGTGAGAACGACCGACCGACCCCTCAATGAGGTGTCTGGGCCCAGACTGGGGAGCTCCTCTGTAACCTCGAGAGTCCCCAAGCGCCTGGCCCTTCCTGCGGGGCCGGGTCCAGGTCGTGTCCAGTCTCAAGGCTGCCCCTCCCTGGCTGTGCGCCCTGGAACCAGCCTCTTCGCCTCTCTGTACCTCAGTTCCCTCCTCTGTGAAGTGGGTTTGCTAAGAGCGCAGCCCTCCCAGGCTGGTCGAGCATTCCGTCCGCGTAAGCAACTTCTAGAAAGGGCCTAGGGCGGGCGGCCTGGCCCGCAGCAGGTGCGGGGAAGCACGGAGCTAGCACGAGTATTAATAGTGTGATTACTATTGTTATTTCCAGGCCCTCAAAACACCAGGCGGTGAAGAAACCCCGCCCCTCCCCCCAATCAGCGCGCAGCCCCAGGCCCCGCCCCTCTCCGTCTAGGCCACGCCTCCTTCTGCCCCGAGCGCTCCCAGGGTCCTGCTGCTGCTGATACATCCCTTTCCCACCCTCGCCTGGAACTCTAGGAACAGTGACTGGGGGCGGGGGGTGGTTCATGGGGACCCCTCCCCCGAGATGCAGCGCGAACCAGCCGGGTGACAGGAGGGAACAATGCTGCTTGCTAATCGTTGCAATTTTCCCCTGTCATTTTTGCTAATTCTTTCATTTTCCCTCTCAGAGGATCAGCCCAGGTCAGACTGAACGGCTGCAATTATCGGCGTTAATGGGCACGTCGGGGCGGGGCTGGCCGGGGAGTGGTGGGTAGGGCTCAGCCACTGGCTGCACGTCGGCACACCGGGCCTGTCCCCTAGGACAGGGAGCCCTGGGGTCTGTCCCCATCACTGACTCGTGCGTCTTATTATCTCCAGGCTCTCCCTCCCCAAACCTTCCAGTTCCCCAACTCCTGGCCCTGGGCTTCCACCTCTCCCCAAATGCCTCAACTCCTCTGTCCCCCACATTGGTTACTCCCCTCTCTGCCCCCTCATTACTACCACATCTGGCCCCCCCTCATGTCCAGTCCCCAGCCACCACTCACTCATTCAACAGACATTTGCTGCTTCTTATGGGAGCTCAACTCTGCTGGAGAACAAGAACTGGCCCGGCCACGCCATCCCTCACAGATTGGGGACCGGAGGCCCCTCCCAGGCCTGAGGGGTGCCCCCTCCCATTCTCAATAGTCCGGAGGGATTTGCTGCTCCGTTTGGCGGGCAGAGAGAGAAATGTGAGGGGGGAGGAAGGGCTGGGACTTCATCTCGCATCAGAGGTCTGAGAGAGAGAACTGCTGCACCAGTCAGAGTTCCTGGGCCTCCACTGTCCTCAGCCTCATCTGTAAAATGGGTCCAGGGACAGAGCAGCAGTGCAGAGACATGCATACAGTCAGTGCTTAATTCCTGAGTCCCACTGCTGTTGGTATCAGCATTACGAGAGATGACCTGGGTCACTTGCTGGTGTCAGACGCTATCCCTGCCCTTCTGGGAGCTCCTCACCCTGTACCTTGAGCTCCTCTGTCTCTCACACCTGTAGCCATTTTCTGCAAGTCCTGCAGGCCGGGCGGTGGCTCACGGCATCATCTCAGTCTCACCCCTTGTCACCCCATAGCTCCCACGCCGGTGGTCTAGCTGCCCCGCCTCCCAACGGGACCACTGCACTGGCCCCCTCACGGGGCTCCCTGCTCTCACCCGCACCCACCATCACAGTGATTCCCATCTCAATCGGGGTAACAGACAAAGTCCTCGCCACAGCCCACGAGGCCCCTCGGGACCCACCCCCTGCTGAGCACTCCTTCACTCTCCAGACTCCCTCACACCGGCAAGCTGACTCCAGCCCTGCCTCAGGGCCTTGGCACCTGCTGCTCTTCTAGGTTTTTGCTTTTAAAGATTTTATTTCTTTTTAGGGACGGGAAGGAGAATGAGAGGGAGAGAAACATTGATGTGTTGTTGCCTCTCATGCACCCCCTGCTGGGGACCTGGCCCACAACCCAGGCCTGTGCCCAGACTGGGGAATCAAACTGGCGACCCTTTGGTTTGCAGGCTGGCGCTCAGTCCACCGAGGCTTAGCTGGCTTCCTCACCTCCTTCCAGTCTCAGCTCAGAGGTGACTTTCTCAGAGAGCGCATGCCTGACCTGTGGGTTAAGACGCCACCCTTTCTGCCCTCATTCCATTCCATGTCACTCAGCTGTGGGCATGAGTTTTTACCGTGTCCTAGACTCAGGAAGCAGGGTGCTGTGAGGAGAGACATTTGACAAATAAGAGAAATAAGAAATAGATAGTGTCAAGTGATGGTGCTATGAAGAGAAATAAGGCAGGAAAAGAAGACAGGGAAGGCTGGGCAGTTGCCATGTTTAGCAGAGTGGTCAGGGAAGACTTGCCGAAGGGCTGTCAGAGGGAAGTCAGAAGTCAGAGGGAAGGGAGGGCCTGTGCAAAGGCCCTGGGGTGAGGGCCTGCTTCCCTGGACCACGGTGAGGCGGCCAGTGTGGGCAGGGGAGGGGGCGTTTAAAGAGGTCATAGGGGCACTCTGGCTTATGTGGCTCAGTGGATTGAATGCCAGGCTGTGAACTCAAGGGTCTACAGTTTGATTCCCAGTCAGGGCACATGCCTGGGTTGCAGGCCAGGTCCCTGGTAGGGGGCGCTCGAGAGGCAACCACACATTGATGCTTCTCTCCCTCTCTCCCTTCCCTTCTCTTTAAAAATAAATAAATAAAACCTTTAAAAAATAAAATGGGAATCACAGCACAGCCTCTCTCCTCAGGTTTCTGAGAGGATTAAGCGAGTTCATTGTATATAGTGCTCAGCAGTGTCTAACATGTGCTATATATTATTATCTCACTATTATTATTATTTTAAAAATGTACTCACCGTTGCATGCATTTCCTGTTTAAAATTTTTTACTTATGGGTCAGAGAGAAAGCAGAAGGGAGGGGGAGGAGAGAGGGTAGAGAGAGAGAGAAACATTTTTGTCGTACCATTCATCCATGAATTCATTGGTTGATGCTTGTATGTGCCCTGACCGGGGATAGAACCCACAACCTTGGCGTATGGGGATGCGGTAACCAACTGAGCTAGCCTGCCGGGGCCACTATTATTATTACTAGGGAGGACATGGGAGCGCCCTCCTCTTCAGAGAGGGGGAGGCTCAGTGCCTTGCTCTCTCACTTCTGCTACCACGTCGTCCTCAGTTTACCCATTTGAACTACAGGAGCAGGCACCCGGCCTCTTGCTGGGAGGCCCTGTGGAGCAGGAGATACCCCCGATTTCCTAATCTGGGGGGTACAAGAGGGAGTCTACACGGTCCCTCCCCCCATCAGTGCCTGGCTCACAGGCAGGGGGCTGGTGAAGTCAGGGGTCAGCCACCCCGGTGCTGTGGCCTCAATGAGCCCCTGGACCCTCGACTGGCCCGCCCAGGCAATGGGGGTGCGGGGGGGGATGGAGGCTCTCAGGCTCTCAGCGAACCCCCGCTTCCCTCCCAGGGCTCTGGGACAATAGACAAGATGTTTATCCCCCGCTGCGCACATGTTGTTCGCGGTAATGACAGTAATCAAAGGCTCTAATGCCGCATTCTCTCAGTGCCAGTCAATTCGCCTAATTACCGCCTGGGAAGCCGGATTATTTAAATTTAAATGGTGATTTATTGCGGGCTTAATCAATGCTATTTTCTTTCCCTCTCCCCCCCCCAGACGGGGGCAGGAGGGGAATTGGAAGCCCCCCAACCTCAGGCTAAGGACACCCCTTCCTTGGGAGGGTGAGCGTGGCCTGGAGTCCCCTGTCGTCCCCTGTCCCTGTCACCTGTGACCTCAGAGTAATACGATTCGCTTTCTTCTAGTAATAAGAGTAAAGCAATACTGCAGAAAAGAAAGGACAGCGTCGTACTTCTGCGCGTCTACCAGTAATAAAGTCTGAATACTAATAAAACTAGATATCTATATATATCTGTGTTTTACATATTTTATATTTCCATATGATAGATTCTGTTTCTTTGGTTATTTGGTTACTCTGCCTTGGCCACTAGGATGTCAGCCCGCGAGACGCAGGACTTCTATTTAGTCTGTCTTCCCCTGGCACACAGTAGATGCTCAATAAACCACAGCCCCTCTCCCCACTGCCCTGCAGGGTCGTCACTGATACCGGTAGTGACCACACACTGGTTGCTCGCTCCTCGCCAGGGTAGTCCTGGGTCCATACACATAGCTGCCCGCTCGCTGGTCCTCTCCTCAGCCCTGGCGGGGGTGGGGTCCGGGGGGAGGTTTCAGCATGACTCGCATTTCACCAACGAGGCGCAGGGAGGTGAGGTGACCCACAGGGTCCCAATGCTGGGGAAGGTTCCGGTGGGGACAGGGCCCCAGGTGACTCGGAAGCTCCCCATGTTACCTGTTATCTTATACTGTTCCCCTCCCACTTTCCCAAACTGGGAATTCTGCGTCCAGAGTTACTGGGTTCCCTCTGGGGGGGGCGGGGCGGGGCGGGGCGAGGAGGTGGGGTCTGTCTCTTGCGCATCAGGAGATGGGAGGCCCAGGCTGGGTCCCCTCTGACCCGATCAGGGGTCTGCGGGCCTCCTTTGCAATAATAACGATTCGTGTCCTCTAATAAAAACAATAGCATTTACTAGTATCCCTGGTGTCGCCAGGCCCTGGATGAGGCCAGAGTTCCTCAAATCTTCCCTACCTCATGCGCCCGTTTTGCAGATGAGTAAACTGAGGCTTGGAGAGTAAAAGCGCCTGAGACAGACACGCAGAAGCTCTGACTCCAAACTCTGCGCTTCCTCGGCGCCTTGGAGCTGGGCGCGCACCTGCAAACCCTGGTCCTCTGCCCCCGTGGGAAGGCGCTGGGACCCGTGCCCCCCACCCCCACCCCACAACCCCGGTGCCCCCGGCGCATGCGCACTCACCGAGGCCGGCGGGGGGCCCGGCGGCTCGCAGCCCCCAGGGCGGCGCCCCGAGCGCCGCGAAGCGGCGCAAGCGGAGGTAGGTGACGCAGAGTCTTACGATGGACGCCTTGTCCAGCTGGCTGGAGATGGCTCCGGGCAGCGGCAGCAGCTTGGCCAGCTCGAAGAACTCCAGATTCTCTTTGCCGCGCCGCGAGCGCGCCGCGTTCCGGGACTTCTCCTTGCGCTGCGCCAGGAGGCTGGGCGGGGGGCGCGGAGGCAGCGTCAGCGGGGTCCCGCGGTTCAGGGCTGCGCGGCCCGGGAGACGGGACCGGGACGCTGGGCGTGGGTTCAACACGCCGGAGGTGGGGTGTGAACTCCACACCCGGCCGTGGGCACCGAACGTGGGGCGTCGATGGCGGGGGAGGGAGGGGAAGAGGGGAGCGTCGAGGAGAGTCGGGGAGGAATCTGAGGCCGGGGCTGGGAACGCCACAAGTTGGGGAGGTTACGGAACCGCGGCTGAGCCACTCTGGGTGAGAAATCCCGGCCCCCGGGGGACGGGGCCGAAGCGCGCGTCAGTTCTACTCGGACGCCGGCTTGGGGCAGGGCCAGGCCCGAGGGACGGGGCTTTGCTCACCAGGGTCCTGGCGCGGCCTTGACCATGAGCCCGGGCAAAAAGTCCCACGGGACGCTGCCACCACGACCGGCCCCGTATCTGACCTCTCCTCTGCCGCCCCCGCCGGGATAGGGGGCCGCCATCTCCGCGGGGACTCGCTCAGACGGGCTCGGAGCAGCCTGCGGGACTCGGCACCCGCGTCTCCTGAGGCGGGAGGGAACCCGAGGCAGCGCTCAGCGTCGGCGGAGGGCCGCGGGAGAACCGCCAGGGAAACTGAGGTCTGAGCGGGGCCCAGGGTCCCAGCAGGAGCTGGAGCCGGGTGGTGCCTCAGTTTCCCCTCCCTGGAGGCCCCGCTCCGGAGCCCGCAGCTCTCGCCCTGCTGCCGAGGCCCCGGCGAAGCTCAGGACGCGGACGTGCCCCGCCGCCGCCTCCCCCGCGCCGCCCGCCAGCGCGCCCGCCTCACGCCCGCGCCGGGCCGGCTCCCGCATACCAATAGGCGCACGCGGCGCGCATACGGATCCGACCGGCCCGCGCGCTGCGTGCCAAGCATGCCCAAGCCCGGCGGGGGGCGGGAGCCTCGCCAGGGCCCAGGCGCGCAGGGACCCAGCCCTTGGAGCCCTATGGCGCAGGGAGCGGTGCCCCAAGCCCATCCTGGGAGTCCCCGTTTCCCTCCTGGCGGTGCGCCTGTTTCCTGGGCTGGGCTAAGAAGGTAGGGGGACAGAGGGCAAGGACCGCACCCCGTGCTCCGCCCTGGGATCTCCCCTGGACCCTGGGTGGCGCTGAGTGTCCGGGCCACCAAATCTCCGCACCCACAACTTCCTCCCTGAAGACCCCGGCGTGCGAGCCCGAGCCCCCGACGCTGTGGCCAGAGCCTCCGCCAAGGACGCACCCAGGATGGCGCTGAGATTCGGGGCCCAGGCGCCCTAGTATCCAGGTCCCTTAGACCCAGGAACGTGTTCCTTTAGGTATTAATTTTTCCAGAACTGTGCGTTCAGGATTCTCCCTACCCACCCGAAGACCCGCGCCGCCCCCTAAGCCCCCGCAACCAGTTGTCCGTGTTCTCTGTTTCTCCGGGACCCGAACACCCGTGCGCCTCTGCCTCCAGCTTCGGGGGCGCAGGCGTTTGGAAAACCCAGCCTTCAGGACACCGGAGTTGCGGTCTCTTATCTCCCCGGGACCCAAGAGTTCGCGGTGCTCTCACACCAGCAGGCGTTACCGACCCGCAGGACCCCCAGCCTCATTACCTGGCTGTGGGGCGGGCACTGGGCGCGGCGTGTGGCCGGCCCGGCGGCGCAGAGGGGCGGCCCCATAGACCCCCGAGCTGCGCGGGGCGCCGGCGGTGGCGCTGGGCTCTCCTCGCCTACCGCGGCCTCGGGGACTTGGAGACGCGGGATCGGCCTGGAGGGCGGGGCGGGGCCTTTCCGGAGCCCCGCCCACCGAGGCTCCGCCCCCCAGGCCCGCCCCACGCCAGCCCCTCTGGCCTTTCCAGCAGTAGGGGCTTCCACAGCAATGGAGATTCGACCCCCTTCCACCAGAGCAGGAACCTCGGAGTCAGAGAGGGGAGCACCGGAACCCGGGCACCATCCCCGGACCCCAGCGGAAGGAACGAGCGCCCCGGCTCCTCCAAAAGAACCCGGGGCCTCAGCAATAACCTCTTTTGACAGGTCGGGCACCCTGGCCGGGAGCCCCGCTGCAGGGGTGGACACCCAGACGTCAATGCCCCCTCCAGGGGCGCACATCCAGGGCCCCCATTTTCCAGGAGAAAACTTCAAGGTGTCAGCACCCACCTCCCCCCACTGCAGGAGAGGCAACCCTCATCCCAGCTCACCGCCCCTCTTCCAAGGCCAGGATTTGGCATCCCACCTCTCAGGGACTGGGACGCAGCACCCGCGGAGATTCAGAGGTCAGGATCCTGGGGGCCGACCCCCACCTCCCTCGCCCCCGTCACAGGGATGGGAACCCCGACTCCCGAACTCCCCATTCGACCCTAAGCGGGAACCCAGCGATGGTAGCCTCTCCCACAGAGAACAGGACCCCAGCGTGTGAGGCGGGCCTTCCCCACTCCGGTAGGAGGTTGCGCAACCCTCCCTCCCAAGCCCCTTCAGGCAGACGGGCCCGGGGCGTCTCCCTGCACTTCACGGCCCCCAGGAGACTCCAGCGCAGCAGATGAAAACGGGGTGGATGTCTTAGGAGAGGCAGGCAGGTAGGGGCTCACCCAGGTCAAGGGCCCGCCCCTGGCTGGACAGATGAGGAAACTCTGAACGCTCCTGTGCACTGGCTAGTGGGACCACCTTTAAACTTACCCACGACAACCAGAGTGAAAGACTTGGGGGCACATGTGTTCTGCTGGTCCCTTCTCCAGGGCTAGGTTTGGAGCTGGGCTCTGTGTTAGTAAGTCCATCTTACAGCAAGGGACACTGAGGTGGAGAGAGACTGTGTAGCTTGTTGATGATGGTCTCTTGGCCAGTATTTCCCTGTTTTTCCCCAGAGAGTCTAGTTAGGGTCAGGATAGGGAGTCAAGTTCAGGTCGCTGTCTCTTGTCTCGGGACACTGCTCCCCGGCTGTGCCGTCCGGGCAGGGGGCACCTCAGGACATCGCTGTGGCGTGGAGTAAGTCCGTCCAGCAGTGCTCAGAGTGTGACCTGGGCACTGGTTCCTGAGACCGTCTCAAGGAGTCTGCTCAGTCCCGTTTTCACACTGAGACGTTTTCTGCCCTTTCCCATTCATTCTCCCTTCAGTGTCTTGTGGAGTTTTCTGGAAGCTGCATGGCATGTGATACTGAACAGACTGAATGCATACACAGCCCTAAATATGTAGGATTTTTTGCCCTGGCTGATGTGGCCCAGTGGACTGAGCGCCAGCCTGTGAACCAAAGGGTGGACGTCCCATTCCCAGTCAGGGCACATGCCTGGGTTGTTGGCCAGGTCTCCAGTAGGAGGCGCGCGAGAGGCAACCACATACTGATGTTTTTTTTCTCCTTTCCTTCCCCTCTCTCTCAAAATAAATAAATAAATAAATAAATAAAATCTTTCCTAAAAACTTAAAAAATTTTTAAATGTGCTGACAAAAAATTTATGTGTACAAAGACATATACGCATTCAAGTACTCAGATGCAAATCCTTCCTACATGCCACTCAGAGTCTCCAATAAACCTCTGCAGACATTCGGGGTCTCAGTTTTGCTTCTGCAAGGAGGAGGGCTGCCTGCGTCCTCCTGCAGCTCTGATCATACGGGGGCGGGGGGGAGACGTACGAGAGCTTCCGGGCCAGGGTGCGCAGCAGTGGGCCCAGAAGGGGAGGGCTGGGGCCCTCCAGCTGGACACTGGGGGCATTTCAGAGGAACGCCTGATGAAGGTCTGGGGAGTCCAGGGGGGCTGGCGCAGCACCAGAGCAGGCGAGGCAGTGAGCAGTTTTCAGCCAGGGCCGGAAGGGGTTGCCGAGGACCCTGTTAGGGGACCCTAGGACTGCGGTGGCTGAGACCTTCATGGTCTCACATCCAATACCTCCCGCCCCAGCCTGGCTTCCCAACCTCTCAGCGGTGTTTGGCTCTCCTTACCCTCCCTCTGCTTTGGAGACATTTCCTATCAAAGCTCTGAGACTCCACTACTCCCAAAGCAGCCTGGGTGGAAGGGATGCAACAACAGTATGTGCCCTTGGTAGGTGGTGAGCTCCCTGTTGCCAGGGGAAATCAAGAAAGAGGGTCAAGGATTTTGGTAGGTACTTAGATCGTGTGTGCGTGGGCAGTTCCGATGACTTAAACATTCTCTTTCTTCCCTGTTGGGAGGTAGACAGCATCATCTTCAGAAGGTAACAATGGGCTCAAATTCTAATTGGCTCCACTTTTTAAAATAATTTTTAAAGATTCCATATATTTATTTCTAGAGGGGAAGGGAGGGAGAAAGAGAGGGAGAGAAACATTGATGTACAAGAGATATATCGATTGATTGGTTGCCTCTCCTACACGCCCCAAACTGGGAACTCAGCCCACAACCCAGGCCTGTGCCCTGACTGGGAATCCAACCAGTGACTTTAGATTTGCAAGCTGGGGCTCAGTCCACTGAGCCGCACCAGCCAGGGATCCACATTTTTTGATTGATGTGGGAGAGAGAGGAAGTATGGTGGGGGGAGGGAAAGTGGGCGGTGGGGAGAGAGACAGACAGGCATCGATTTGTTGTTCTACTTATTGATGCATTCATTAGTTGATTCTTGTATGTGCCCTGACCAGGGATTGAACCTGCAACCTTGGTGTATTGGGATGATGCTCTAACCAACTGAGCTACCGGGCCAGGGTCTGGTTCCACTTGTGTGAGTTTGGGCAGCTTCCTTCATCACTCTGTGCCTCACTCTCCTCATCTGCAAAACGCCCTTAAATGAGATGAGTCAGGAACAGCTGGAGCAGCGGCGTCAGGCCTGAGCTCCCAAGAGGGTATTTGTCACTGCAGCAGACAAAACCCCATGCAACTGAGTCCCATTCTCCTTGACACCTCCTGGGACGGACCTGGGACTCGCTCCCCAGGAAGCCCTACAGCGTGTCTGATTTGAATCTCTCCTGCTTTCACTCCTGCACTTAGTGAAGTGAGGGTCCCCAGAGGCAGGCCTGGTTCAAGGCCAAGGTTCAGAGAACCAGGCTCAAGGAGATGTGTCCCTTGGCCAGGGGGCGTTAGTGGGGTGCAGCACCCCGGGAGTGCATTCCATGAGAGGTCAAACTCAGGTTCAGTTCTGAGAGTGAAAATGTTTTATTTTATTTTTTAAAGATTTTATTTATTTTTAGAGGGAGGGGAAGAGGGAGAGAAACAATGTGTGGTTGTGTCTCCAGCGACCCCTACTGGGGACTTGGCTGACTACCCAGGCCTGTGCCCTGACTGGGAATGGAACGAGTGACCCTTTGGTTTGCAGGCTGGCACTCAGTCCACTGGGCCACTGGAAACCTGGGCTGCCCAGTCTGGCCCACACTGTCCTGCCTTTGATCCACGTACCCAGCAAACACTGACCAAACGCCCGCTGTGCACCAGCCCCCATGAGACAGGCTGGGGTTCCTTTCACTTGAGCTCATGTATTAGTGGGAGTGTCAGACAACAGACAAAAAGAGAAAAGAGATACGTCAGGCGGAGCCAAGTGCCGGAGAAGTAAGGGAAGCAGGTGTGTGTGCACGTGCGCACACGCAGGTGCAAGCGTAGGGAGGCCTGGAAGAATAAAGGAGTCGGGGACGTGAGAGGAAACACAACCCACCAGCTCAGCAGGTCCCACTTCTAAGTGTCCCTGGATTTCACACCCAGTGTCGTCTGGGTGCCTGGTCCCTACCCCCTGCTGTTCCCTGGGCTTCCTTGTCTCCCCTTCAGGCCACCTGAGATGTCAGGAGGAACCCTAATCTCATGGAGGACACAGAGGGCTGACCCCGTGACCTCGTGACCCGTGACCTCACCTGATGTGAACTCAGTGGAACGGAGCGAAGTGCTTTACTCACAGCACAGCGGTCTCACAGCAGAGCGTCAGCATCCGGCCGGTCCCCGGCCCTCAGGCAACCCTGGGCGCGGCCCTGGGCCGGGTGGATGCTGTGGCACTCAACCAAAGTCAAGCTGGTCGCTCTGCCGTCACCTCGACCCTGGCCCAGAAAACCAGCTGCAGAGATGGCTCAGGGTCAGCAATGGTGAGGCCTTTGGGGCCAGCACACCCAGGAGGGACTCGTGGGACACGCAGGGCGCTCGGCTGCCTCTCCCCACCCCAGGCCCTGCTCGGTCCTCCGGGGAAGGGAGGAGGGCTGAGCAGGGGCTGGGGAAGGTGGGCCAATGAGGAGATGCCCCTGCAATCAGTAAGCACCACCCCTCTGCAGCCCGCCTTCTGTCTGCATCTGCAGACTCCACCCCCCCTGCCGGGGAGGGGGTGGGGAGAGGTGGGGTGGGTCTCACATCCCTGCAGCCCCGAGCTGCCCTTCAAGGTGGTAAGAGCAACACCAATGATAGTAATAATATTGGGTTGGCCAAAAAGTTCATTTTTTTTTTCCGTATGATGCCTCTGGTAGCCCTTAGTTGTCTTTACTTTGATTTGAAACAATTTTGTTAGATTGTGTTGTGACAGCTGTCCTATCAGCATGCATTGAAATAACTGATCAAAACTGGTGAGTTCTTGTGTAGCCATTTTAACACTGAAGATGGAAGAAAATACACGACATTTTTGGCACAGTATGCTTTATTATTTCAAGAAAGGTAAAAATGCAACCAAAAGGCAAGAGGGAGATTTGGGCGGTGCGTGGAGATGGCGCCGTTGGCTGATGGACCAGGGTGGTTTGCAAAGTTTGGTGCTGGAGACTTCTCCCTGGACCACGGATGCAGAAGAGTTGAAGTTGGCAGCGATGAAATCCAGACACGAACTGAGAACGATCAATGTTATATATACCACCTGGGCGACAGCCCTCATACTCAAAACACCCACATCAGTAATCGGTGAAAATGAAAAATGTGTTTTATTCTATGGGAAAAAAAACTGCATGGACTTTCTGGCCAACCTAATGACAGTCCCGTGGAGAAGAGTCGTGGGGGCTGAGCCCTGGGCCCCACTAAAGACACGTCCACACCCGATGCCTGCAACGTGAAACGTGCCCGGGGAACAGGGTCTGCAGATCTAATTGAATTTAGAAGGATCTCGAGATGAGATCATCCTGGGTGATCCAGGTGAGTCCTAACTCCAGCAACCAGTGTCCTTATAAGAAATGGAGGAGAGATACGTTTGAAGATGGAGGCGGAGACTGGAGACACAGCTCCAAGCCACTGACCCCCGGAGCCCCCGAAGCTGGAAGCCATGGGGAGCGTTCTCTTCTAGAGGCTTTGGGGGGAGTGTAACTCTGCAGACACCTTGACTTTGGGTCTCTGGCCCCCAGACCTGTGAGAGAAACTTGTTTGTGGTGTCGCGAGTCGGTGGCCATGGTCACTTGTTACGGCAGCCACAGGGGGAGCCTTGGGCTTTGCAGTCAGAGGCCTGGGGTTCAAATCCTGACTCCCACTTAGGGATTTGTGATGTCGGACAAATCACTGAGGCCTTTCATGCCTCGGTTTCCTCATCTGGAAAATGGGGATAAGCATACTGACTATCCTAGGCTTTATGTGAAAAATTTTTATTTTTATTTAAAAAAATATTTTATTTATTTATTTTCAGAGAGAGGTGAAGGGAAGGAGAGAGGGAAAGAAACATCAGTGTGTGGTTGCCTCTCGTGTGTCCCCCACTGGGAACTGTCCTGCAACCCAGGCATGTGCCCTGACTGGGAATTGAACCGCGATCCTCTGGTTCACAGGCCCGCGCTCAATCCACTGAGCTACACCAGCCAGGGCTTTATGTGAAAAATTGAGTTGATACATACATCTGATGGGAACAAGGACTGATACCTCATAAGTGTCCAAAACCTGTTAGGTTTTATTAATATTATTTGCCTGGCTAACATTTTTTTATGTCAATTGCTCTTCCATCCCTTGTCTCTCTCTCTCTCTTTTAAAGATCTTATTTATTTTTACAAAGAGGGGAAGAAGGGAGGGACAGAACCATTCATGTGTGATTGCGTCTTACAAGCCCCCAACTGGGGACCCAGCCTGCAACCCTGGCGTGTGCCCTGACTGGGAATCGAACCTGTGACCCTTTAGTTCACAGGCCGGCACTCAACCCCCAGAGCCACAGCCTGTATATCTCTTGAATCCCCACTTTCTTCTCCTTCCTGTCAGCTCCTGCAAATCTGACCTCAGTCTCTCCCTGGCTCAAACCACGCCCCTGGCCCTCTAGTGCCCTTGGAACCTTGGGACAAGCTTCCAGCTTATTGACTTGCCCTGTAAGGCGCTGTGTGGCAGTGGCCCCTGACCTTCTATGACTGAATTACTTAGTAGATGGGTGGATGGATGGATGGATGGATGGATGGATGGATGGATGGACGGACGGACAGGAAAAATAGCGCATCCCCTTGCTCCTCAGCCTGCTTCTGGGACTCTCCCAACCTCATTTCTCAGAGCCTGACTCCTCCCCAGTCCCCTCTGCTCCTCCTAATCTGACTTTTCTGCCCCTCTCCTTTAAAACCCCACCAACCAGCACTTCCTGGGCTCCCCCAGAGCTGGGCGGGGCGGCTGTCTGCTGACCCCTGGTGGCCGCATAAGAGTAACACGGCGTTCTCGGCCTTCGGGCAGCGAGCCTGGGGCTTCTGAGCGCCCAAGGAGCTAGGTAATGGGCCGCAGCTTGGGGAACACAGCTCCCGCCCCCGCGGGTGTCACAGGAAGACGGTAAGTAGACACATCACTGTGTAAACCCTGGAGTCATCCCACCTCCTCTCTCTCCCAGCCACGTGCAATCTTGAGCAAAGTCTGTCTCCTTGACCTTCAGGTATCCAAACTCCTACCTCCTGTCTTCACTTGCACTGTGCAGGCGCTGGTCTCACCCACCATCCCTCCCTTCCCCAACCCAGGACCCCGGCTCAGCCTCACTGACCTCTCCTGCCTCACGCTTCAGCAAGGCTCAGCACTGTCGCGGTTCACTTTTAGCTACAATTTCGACATGCTTTTGAATCTTGATTTTTAAAGATGCTGCATTGGAGTATTATCTCGATCACCTAGTTGTTTTGTATCCCCTTCAGTTTTGTAGCAGAGCGGGGTGCCTCCCCTCACCCTGGGCTCCGTTCCGCTGCAATGCCCCCTCCCAAGGGGCCTCCCTGACCAGTCTGCATGGCACCCTTGCCCCCTCAAAGGCACACCCTCCCTAACTTGTCTCTGCCTGACATGGTTACTGTCTTTTCCACTGGGTGTTAGCTCCTGGCTGTGTCCCCAGGGGCCTGGCCCAGAGAAGTCCTTGGGAAACAAGTGTTAAGTGGGCTAATACAATCAGGAGTAACACTCTGAGAAAATGCTCTTGAAGAGAAGTTTCTTCTTTGAAAGCAAAGGAGTCCGTGGTGGTCTTGGGTCGGGCAGGGCTTCCCTGAGGAAGAGTCTGTGGAGCTGAAATCTAAGGGTTAAGGAGGGAGCCAGAGAGGAGGGTGGACAGAGAGCAGCATGTGCAAAAGGCCTGGGGTCAGGGGCCCTTGGGGCGTCAGGTCAGTCTCCCTGGAGGGTCAGCAGGGGGCCCCCTCACGACCTGCTAGAGTTTGGGTTTTCTTTTGAGGACTCAGGGGGCCCTGGAAGGTGACAAGGGAGAGGTGACACGGCCAGTTGTTTGGAGAAGCTTCCTCCGCTGCCCAAGGAGGTAAGGGAGGGGGGAGACTCAGGCAGGATCGGGGCAGGGAAAGAGGAGGGAAATGGTGAAGGCTCTGGCTAGCGGGTGACCCACCGGAGGGACCAGAGGGAGTGTCACCAGTGGGAAGGCATGAGGGGAGGGCTGGGCTGGAGTCATGTGGGAGAGGTCGGCTTGCAGATGAAGACTCGAGTCAAGGTTAAGTTTGAGAGCACTGTGATCTACAAACTAGGGACCCGCGAGCTTCAGGGCGCTGTGCTGGGCATCCTGGGGGGGGTCACACGGGGGAGCCACAGGTGCTGCCCCCCACGCCCCAAATTCTTGACTTGGGTGGCTGGTGGCTGAGAGGTGCAAGTATGCAAACCAAGAACTAGAGGAAGAGACAGGTTTATGTCTGCACACATAATGAGTGCCAGCTGTGTATTGTGGCAATTTTTGGGGGGGAAAAAACCCCAAAACAAACTGAATCAATGTGTGAAAGGGCCAGGGAAGAACACCCAGGAAAAGACAGAAAAAGACAAGCTTCGGAGCCCATGGGCGGAGCAGTCGGAGAAGGAGGCCGTCCTGACTGACGCTGGGGGTCAGGCGGCGGGGTGGAGGAGGGCGGGCTGCATTCAGGGCGAGGGCACCCGCCTGCTGACGTGTGTGGGGTCTGAGCCCTGAGGGAGTGTCGCGATCAGCAAGCCTCGTCTCCCACAGCACAGGAGGGGAGACCTGTCCGGTAAGGTTTTCCTTCTGGAAGAACCGTGGGGCGTGACAATGGGCTGGAAGGGACACGGGTGCGGGCGAGGAGGCCACGTGGGCAGGCGTGTCCATCAGAGTCCAGGTGAGCTGGAATGCGGGCCTGCGCCAGAATGGGGGCGGCGGGCGCAGGGAACCTGGAGGAAGGAGGGGTGAGGAGGGAGTGGGGACGGAGCAGACTGGGCCTGGTGACTGAGGCTAACTGTCCTCTCCTGTCTCCGGGGCCTGCTGGGTCCCTGTGGCCACAGCAGTCTGTGCGTGGGGCTCTGAATAATCACCTGGAAGAAACCATAGAGTAACTGGCAGGTTTGGGGAAGCAGACCACTCCGCTGGAGAGGGCGGCAGGCAAGTGCTGGGGTGGAGGGGAGCGGGCCACATACGCAGGCAGGAGCCCTCGGAGCAGCCCCTGGTGGAGGTAGGCCGGTCCGAGGCTCCCCGAGGGCCCACTGTGCTGGAGAAAGCTTCCTCCATCCCTGTGGCCAGAGAACGGGCCACGCCTGCTGGATGGCCCTTGAGCACTGCCTCTGGGGATGGAGCCAGCGTCCCCAGGGGCCTGGGGAGGGGGCAGGCCTGCGGGCCGCCCGCTAGGGTGGGCCCCGGGCCCCAACAGGAGGGGCCGCCTTCACTTCTCTCAGGTTTGGTTTTTTTACAAGACTGATTTATTAACTATGATACATATCACATAAGGCCTTTTCAGTTTTTTACACCATTCCCATTGAGACAAGTACAATACTTTGTAGCAAATACATGATTTAAAAAAACCAAACCAAACGCAAACACCTCAGAGAGATGCCTCAGCCTCAGCTGCCGGCTGACCATGCACTAGTCAGGTTGGAGCCTCAAAATACGTGTCCAAAAAGGGGAAAAAAGAAAAGAAAGGAAAAAAAAAAGAGAGAAAAGAGTCTGAAAATTAAGCAAACATTCCTAACACCAACTAGAGGACGTCTTGGTCGAAGTCCCTAAAATACAAAGAAATAACTGTCATACGGTCTTTACATACAGGTCTCCACTTTGCTGCGAAACAGAATTTTGGGCACACGGCCAGACTACTAACACATTTCAATACCATTCATGTCTTTGTTCTTCTCGGGAAACTCAAAGTATTTGTTAATCCAACATATATAAAGTTCATTTAACATGTGAAAATACAAGTACCAGAAAAATAAGCTGGCAGCAGCACTATTCCAAATTTTTGAACAAGTTTTATTCCCATACGATTCAGAGACATTTCTTGTTTTTCAAATGTACACAGGGAACATGATTCTCTTTAATGCAAACAATAACTTACGTGCCTGTCTGGACTACATCGAGTGTAGCGTTGCTGCTGCTGGAGCTGGGGCGGCGGGGCGGGGGGCCGGCGCCCCGGCCTCGGGAGGAGGGGTTCTCGGGCCGGGAAGGTGGCTTCCAGAAGAGGAAAGTCCTTCCAGGCTAAGACAGCGACGCAGGCACAGCCCAGGGGAGGCCCAGGACCTTGGGAGATGAGTAGCCTTTCCCTTCACCCAGCCCCTCCCTGGTGCCACCCCCAGCACAGCCCTAGACGTGACTTAGGTTTCTGGCATACATGACTCAGACTGTCCTTCCACCTAACAGAAAGAAGTGGCTTGAACCTGCCAAGCAATAGGGGGGCAGCTGTCCCCGGGAAGGTGAGCCCAGGAGATAGGTCAAAGGCTTTGCTCGTGTGCCCGCTGCACACAAGGATCGTGGCGCCGGTGCTGCCCGTGCTTTCTCAAGCAGACCCTCCCACAGTGGTGTGTTCTCACAGGCGGACGGGCGGGGGCACGGATGGAGAGGACTTCAGATTACAAGTGCTGCGGGCGGTTTTCAAGTTTCAGGGCTGAGGCCTGGGGAAGGTCTCCCTCCAGCCCCTGCTTTTCCAACCCCCCCCCCCACCGGAGCTGAAACACAAGGAGAGGGGAAGGTGCACTCTCCTGGGCCCCCTGACTCCCTGCAACACAGAAACACACTCTGCTGCAACCACCTCCTGGGAGTTTGCTTCCTGTCCTCAGCTGGAAAACCTAGGTGGCAGTGGGGTGCGGAGCACCCAAAAACAGCAGTGCACACTTCACTCGGCACCCCTCAGCATGTCACGTGATGGGAGGACTGACTCAACGAGATGCTGACACCTGATGCACAACGCAGGTGAGAATTCAAGGCAGATCCCCAAGCCAGGCTCCTGACCATGCGCCACCTAGCCCCCCAGACCCAGCCTCCTGCTCAGGAACAGTGCTGCCAGCCCCTCGAATGCCGCCCACACTCCCAGGGACTCCAAAGCACACTGGCTGGGGGCTGGGAGGAGCTGCAGGGCACAGCTTTGCATCAGGTCATGGGGCAGCATGGCCCACACGCTGGCTGACCCCTTTGGCCAAGGCGAGTTCCTGCCAGCCACTCCCTCAGTTCTGAGTGCTGTGGGTTACAGTCCGTTTAGAGCAGAGTGTCCCAACACACACCCTGCCTCTCCCTTGTGCGTCCCCAAACCCACTTGGTCCGAATGCAGACCTCTGACTGGAAGCTTAAGCCCGGGCCTGCTGTGGCTGCTAGTGGCAGTGCTAACTCAGAACCAATTAGTGCCCTCTAGCCAGAGTCCGCCTGGAAAAGCAGAAAGGAGAAGCTAAAAGGTTAGCAAACAGAGACAAAGGAGCCCCCTGGAGCTTTCTGCTCACTGCAGTTCTGATGAGGCACCAGCCCCCCTCCCCACCTGCACTCCTACAAAGGCCTGGCTGGACACGGGCATGTGTGTGAAGGGGCCCTGCAGCTGCTCCGGATGGCTGCCAGGGGGCGCTGCAGGGCCAGAGGCTATCTCTGCAGGGGTGAGGGCAAGGGGCACAGCTGCTGCCCACTGGCGCCCCCAACCATCTGTGCGTCTGTGCAGCCTCAGGGATGGGGTGGCAGGCGCACTGGGGGCTTGTGAGCTCCTGGTGCAGAGCCGAGGCTGCAGGTGGTGCAGTGGGGGAGGGGTGCCAGCACAAAGGAGGAGGCAGTGCACAATGGGCCACTGGAGGGAGCCAAGCCACTCTTGTTAGTTCACACCAGAGACAGGAGCTCCAGGCCACCCCCATGGCTTCCCTTTAACCGCACCCCTGAAGGGCTGACTGGGAGGAAGTGAACATGACCTAGAAAAAGGGAGAAATTCATTCCATGCAGCCACTTCAGTACTTGCCTGGGGGCACTGCCGACCTGGGCCAAAACCAAACACACACTGACTGCCTCCTGGCCTATCCCGAGCTAAAGCACCCTCCACCAAAAACACGTTCCTCATCCGTTTACATAAAGCATCCATGGCCTTGGGTTTGCTTTTTGACTTGTGTTCCTATCGAGGGGCTAAAACTTGCAGGGGCGATGTAGTTTTTCCGAGCACCTTACTGTGCCACACAAGAACTAAACACAGTGCAGGTCCAGCTTATCCAGAGGAAGGTCAGTGAGCAGAGGAAGCGGCTGCGGACCGTGCTGAGGCACCTCTTAGCTTTGTCAGCCCCCAGCAGAGGTGATCTAGGGCATCAGCCATACCACAGGCGCTGCTTAAAGTGCAAAGAGACCCGGAGGACTGGGTGGCACGCGGGGCCCTCTACCGCACACCCCGGGCACCTTAGTGTTAGGCTTCTCCACTGCGGAGGCCGCGGCCCAGCCACCAGAAGCAGGGGTACAGGCATGTGTCTGTAGCAGCCTTGGTGAGGTTGCTGCGTTTCTGGGGCAGCGGTGGGGCAGGAGACGGGTTCTCCCACGGGCCAGTGACCAGGAAGCTGAGGGGAAGGGGAAGGCCATTGCTCAGGAAGAGCTGGGGAAGGTGGTGCGGTGTGGCAGGCAGGCACAGTGCTTTCCTCGTGACTCTGACGGCCTCTGTGCCTGCGGCTCCCCGGGCCTGCTGGCCCTGGGAGCGTGAAGGGTGCCCACCAGAAGGGTGGCAGACCACCAGAGCACACTCACTTCCCAGGAACGGTACGGCGTGGCACTCGACAGCCCCAGACGGAGATGATCCCACTGCGACACCAAGCACACCAGTAACCTGCACCCTCGGCTGTTTCCACCCCTCACAGGTCACCCCCCACACGCACGCACACATGCACGCACACAAATACACACACGAAGTAGTGTTTCCACAGCGCTGTAGTGTGTTCAAAGGCAGACCAAGGTCTAGGCTGGTCTGCGGGTCTCCCTAGCTCTGCCCACCAAGGACGCAAACCATCTTCCCGGGGAGAGAGGGGTCTGGGGACAGAAGGTAAGTGGGACCCCAGCAGGCTCTCGGGCACCCGCCCGGGGCCTCCGTGCTCTGCTGTCACAGGAGAAGGGCCACACGCCACCTGTGTGCCTCAGGTGGGAGGGGGGCCGAAATCTTGAGGTCTGCACTTTTCTTCCTTTTTCTTTTTAAAAATGATTAGATGGGTTCTTCCATTTTCCTTGCAGTGCTCCTCTGCTGCCGAGGGACACGTCCCGAAGCCTGTGCAGGGAAGGGCTCCAGCTGGAGGGGAAGCCGCACTCCGGCTTGGTCCAGGCACGAGGCTGCCTCCCTCTGTCCTGACTGGCCGGGCAGAAGCCCTCAGCACCGCACCTTGGGGCGGCAGAGCCCTCTCGTTCCCGAGGAGGCTGCTAGACAGGCTGCACCCCCAACCGGGAGTGGGCGTGCAGACGGGGAAGGTGGGAAGAGACAGATGGGAAGTGGTCTCCTCGGGGGCTGTGAGGCCTGCCCTCGGGCGGCCTGTCTCGGGCAGTGGGCGACGTCCCGAGGCCAGTGTGCACGGGCAGGCGGTCCGGGGGGCAGTGAGCGTGTGGAGGGCCACTGGGGCTGCTGCCTGACCAGTTCAGTCCTCAGATGGGTCTGTGACAAAGGGCAGGGCCCCCTGGCCACGGCCTGTAGCCAGCCCCAGGCCTGAGCGCTGGGCTCGGGCCCCTGACTGCTCAGCCTACGGTGGGCGGTTGGCTGGTGCTACCACTGAGGTCTTGAGAAGGTGACAGGGGAGAGGGCACACCCTCCGCACCTTCGCCCTGATGGACCTGGTCGTGTTCAAGGCCAGGTGCCACCACTCTGAAGAGAGAAGACAGCCTCCTTTGCCCCAGGCCTTGACTCACAGTGTGTGCTCGGCTTGGAGCTGGGAGGGGAGCAGTGGCTGCATCGGGGACTGGGGGGTGGGCGGAGGCGACTGGGGGGGCGACGGCTGACTGGCGATGGGTGTGGAGGTGAGGACGGGCACGGAGGAGGCCACGGCAGAGGGGGAGCTGGGCGCGGCCCCGGGGGGCTCGCTGATGGGCCGATTGTAGAAGAAAAACGGGCACTGCTGGATGAAGAGCTCGATGATTGTCTGATAGGTCCGCGTGGCCGTGAGCGCGTCCATGGTGCTGAAGTCAGGCCTCATCAGTGTGGGCCAGAAGCAGATGGAGAGGTTCTCACTGGTCATGAGATTCACCTTGTTGTTGTGGCTGACTCTGCAGGGGACAGCAGACTCACGGTCAGAGCGCAGCGGGCCCAAGCTGAGGCTCTGTGCCCTGCCCCGCCTCACGTGTGTGCTCACGGTCACTGTCACCCTGCCTGCCCACCCACAGCCTCAGAACAGAAAAGGCCCAAGCACAGCTCTCCGGGCCTTTTCCTCTGCTCCAGGGTCCCACATGGTGAGGACCCTCGGGGTGACCATGAGGTCCTGGATCATGAGAGCCCCCTTGCACCGCACCTAAGCCTTGAGGGTGAACACACTGCTCCAGGACTCACATCCAGACCACCCAAGTGGGTGACAATGCTCTGGCTGTGCAGGGACAGGGAGTATGTGTCCCAAGACAGAGCTCCATAAAACACTCCTTTGCTCAGGTGAAAACACAGGCCTGCCCAGACACCAGATGTGCTCTGTGCTCAGAGACTCCAGACGCGGGCCGCAGCGGGTCTCTTGACCGCTGCTCCCGCACTCCCTGGGCTGGGGCTTGCTCTTCCCCTGGTGCACCTGTCTCGGTGCGGCGCTGTCACACACTGGGGAGAGAGGAACACTGGAGAGAGGACTTCAACATGCCTGGGGACACGCGGACCTCTCTCAGACAGAACCAGTGTGGGCACCTGAGCCAGATGTGTGCCCCCGTCACCAGGCTGAGGATGGAGCCGTGCCCAGCCCTGCTCTGCTCTGCTGCTAACCGGCCCTGCCTGGTGATTTCTGAGGGAGGGCAGACCAGGCTCTGCAGAGTACCTGTTCAGGTGAGAGATGACGTATTTGAAGACTTCGTGGTTTTCCTTTGGAAATTTCTTGAGTACCTCCTTGAGAGCATGCAACTTCTGCTCCCGGTCATTGATTTCTGAGGAAAGAGAAAACCAAAGACTTCTATGGCCACGGCTGCGGGTGTTTGGGGTTCAAAGCAGACGCTGGTCCCAGGCAGCCACAGGCACCAGAAAGCTCCACTGGGCCTTCTCTGAAGACAGACCAGGGCTTTTAAACAAGGCCAACCCCAGAGCCTGTGCCCAAGGTGGCGCACCTGGCAGGGGCCCGGGCTCAGGGTCAGGCCCACCTCTGGGTCCCAGGCCCCTGCTCAAGAGGAACACTCCGTGCCTGGAGCTTTCTGGCCTCCACCACCCGAGACTCAGCGATCCAAAGAGACTCCACCATAAAGAACACCATTCTCTGCTCATCCGGTTGCCCCTGGAGACTGGCATCTCAACACAGAAAGCCTGCTTGCTTCCTGACCAGACGGGCGAGCGCTGCTACCCACCCACGCCAACAGGCTGTCTAGGGAGGGGTCTGTCACAGAACCAGGCTCTGCCCTTTTCCCAGAGCTACGGGGACCCCTCGCACAGTCCATCACAGGGCCTGCACGCCCCCTCCCCCCACTGCTCACCGTGGAACCTAACGCACCAGGGCAGTGACAACAGGCTCACCCGAACGAGACGCTTAACCCACGCCAGGCCTGCTTCGGTTAGCCCTCACACGCCTGTGAGGCAGGGGCTGTTAGTGCCCCATTTCAAGGATGAGGAATCTGAGGCCCAGAGAGGTCGAGGAACTTGAGTGGGGACCACTGTGCTCCCGGATGCCCCTCCCCGAGTGGGTCTGGGCCATCTTCCCTGGGAGAGCCAGCTGGGACCAGTGAGACAAAAGGGTCCAGAGCCCTTCTGGGGTCAGCCGGCCAAGACTGTGTGGCTTGTTGAGTGTGGGCAGATACCCCGATGGCTGCTGTCTGGAACTGAGGGTCATGTCTAGGACTCCAGTGCTTAGAAACCCCACAGCGGGGCCATCCCCTGAAGAATGGCAGCTACCCCACGAGTGAGAGTTGTGGGCGTGGGTGGTTGGGGGTCCACTAAGAAATACGACAGTTTCTAGTTGGTGTGGGGGCACAGGCTCCTCTGTGATGGGAGAAAGCGTCGGACCCTCTCCCCACAAACAAGCTGTGTCCAAGTCTGCCTGAGTGTGGAGATTTGCGGACTCCCCAGACCCATGTGTTCTTTAGGAAGCCTGTGGCCTCCGAATTAGTAACCTCTGCAGTAGGTGACGTGCCCAGAGGGTCGCGTGGGGGGGAGTGCTTGAGGGGCCTGGCTTGAGCTAGATGGGAAGAACAGACAGAACGGAAACGGCAGGCCCAAAGGGTGGGGAGGTGCAGAGAGGGCTTGGCAGGAAGTTCAGAGCCCCCAAACCTCACCCACGTGGTCCTGAATACAATCCTGTCTCTGACACCAAGCAGCTGTGTGACCTTGGGGAAGTGAAACATCTGAGTGCCAGTCTCCTTGCCTGTAGAAGGGGCTGATGGCAATGCCCACCTCACTCAGTAAAGACACCCCCAGATGTGAAGGGCTCAGACAATAAGCTCCTGGAGGCCAGTCTGACTTTCGGAAAACCAGTGAAAGAGGAGGCTTCGAAGGTGGGCAGGGACAAGCTGTGGGGAGCTCTCGTTGGCAGGCCAGTGAGTACGAGACTGGGCAAATGTTCAGACCAGAGAGTGACTTGATAAACACATGTGTCTTGGTAACAGTTGCCTGTTAGAAAATGACTAAAACACGGAAACTAGTTATGTGGGGCCATTATCATCTTCATCTCTTTAAACCCAAGATTTATTTTAAGGGTTCAACCTCAAGGACACACTTTCTTTCTGGTCTTGAGTTTCAAAACCCTTTCCTGTTAAGTTTCAAGAAAAAGGTTACTTAAAGTAAGCTGCTCTAAGAGGATGAGTGAGCGCACGGAAGGAGATGAGAAGTGCGGTGTGTGCGTGGCTCAGGGTCTCGCTTAACAAAATCATCACGCCCTTCCGGATGCGGGCTCAGCGGCACAGGCCTCCCCCCAGTGCCCGCACGACACAAACACAGCTGTGTTTGTTTAATTAGGCACCTTCACCTAAGAGGCAGCCTCCACGCCCTCCTGGCTGGAGGCAGGAAGCGGGGCTGGCAAGGCCGCCGTCTGCACGGGACGCCCGCTCCTTCCTATACGTGGAGCAACACGAAGGGCTGCTTCCTCTGCTCTTCCTGGGGGGGGGGGGGGGACGACTCTGAGCGTGAGTCTGCTCTGACAGTAATTCACACACAGCTCCCAGGGAGGCCAGCCCCCTTCCTGACACAGCGAGGTGCCCGCCGAGGACCTCGGTGGCCACCCCCTGGTGCTCCCTCTGCCTTCCTCCCACTAGCTGCGAGGTACAGGTGCCCACAAGTGCTGAGGAGCGTCCAGTGTGTGGTGGGAGGAGAGAGCCCCTCAAGGAGAGCAATGGGAAGCCTCCCAGTGCAGACCTGGCTCTGCGTCTGCCACATAAAAATCAAGGGCCATCTTGCCAATGCCCTTCTGACTGACCTTGCTCATTGCTCACTTCCCTCAAGCAAGCAAAGCTCGCCAGTGCCAAGGGGCCTCCTCCAGGCTCCAACTGGAAGCCTCTTCACAGCAGTCCCAACACCAGCAAGAGCCTCAGGATATGCTGGGGTGTTGGTGGGCAGATTGCAGCCCCTTTCTGTGCAGCCCACACCCCCACCCAAGTGAGGGCGAGGCCGGGTCTGCCCTGAGAGGCAGTGTCAAGGGCACAAGGCTGGTGGTGGGGGGGTGGGGGGCCCAGGCCCTGCCACCCAGGCCAGCACGCCTGCTCTGGACCAGCTGCCTTCCACTGTGCTGTGGTGCCCTCCTCAACGCCAACAGTCCTCTTTGGAGAGGTGGTAGTTGCAGGGCTCGGGCCCCCTCGGCTAACACAGCATACTTTTGAAATTCGTGTCAGTCACCTGAGGTGGCAAGCCACCGAGGGAGAGGCCTTTCCAGGCTGGCTGCGCCCAGACAGTCTGGACAGAGACCGTGCAGTATAGAACGACGGAGACCACCAGAACTCAAGAGGAAGGAGGGGGACAGCTAGAGGCCACCGGGGACCTTAGAGCCTAGCTCGCCGCATCCCTCATGGTATAAACATAAACCAAGGTGCAAAGAAGTAAAAATACTGGTCCAAGTTCACAGAAATTGGTGCCCGATCTCAAACGCTGTCCTTGCCCTGGCCGTGCCACTCCGCTGCCACTTGGCACCCAGGCTGCCGACCGGGCTCTAGGAGTGGGCCTGCTGCTGCCCCACTCAGCGCTCAGAGGAACACCCCGAGGGCCTGCGACCACCTGGCTCACCTGCACTGCCTGAAGAGGACAACGCCCGGCTCAGGCCGCACCCAGTGGGGAGGTGTGCAGGCACGCTGTGTGCCAGCCCGGCCTCTGTTTCAGGTGGAAAAGAACTCCAGGGCCGAGGCCTCCCTCTGAAAGGTCCTGCGTGTCCGTCTCCCGGAGGCCCCCCCCCACAGTAACCCTCGGTGTCTCCCTGCCCACCAGACCGAGGCAGGGACGAGCCCGTGCCGGGAGGAGGGAAGCACCCCACACCCTTTAGCAGCTGCCTGCACAGATGAGAAGGGGCAGGATCCCAGGATGAGCAAGGTCACAGGCAGCACGGGAACAAGAGCCAGAGAGCAGCAAGGCTGGCCTGCCTGGTGACTGTGCCAGCCTGCCATTTAGCATCTGTGGCCCTGAGCGGTGTCATCTGTAAATGGGATGGGAAGATGGCAAACTGGCATCCTGAACCATTTTGGGTCATGCATCCCTCTGACAATCCGACGAAAGCTACTGGTCTTTAGAGACTAAAATGCACATGCGGACCCTATGTGCAGTTGTAGGGGTGGGAATAATGCCCTGGAGCCGAAGGTCCTTTGACTCAGAACCTCTGCACTGAGAAAGAGCCAGCTCCAGGGCCCCTTCTGGCAGAAAAGACATAGGACAGGGCTGTGGGGCATCGGGGAAACCGGGGGGATTCCAGATGGGTGGTGGTGAGGTCATATCACGGGAGGAGAAGGAGATGAGGTGGAGCAAGAACAACTGAAGGCTGAGGTGAGGCATGAGAACGAGATGAAATGAGGAATTCAAAGCTCTTTTCTCTGCCTCATGCCGCCTCTTCCATGAAGCCCTCTACCTATTTCCGCCTCACTGCATTTCCTGCCTTTCCAGCTCAGCTTCCTTCACTCTGGCAGACAGCTCAAACGTGAATCTGGGGAGGGCCGGGGCAACGTCTCAGCACTGAAGCTCAAGCCCCAGCTTGCCACGCCCTACTGGCATGCTGTTACTCATATCTTTCTTTCTTTTTGTGGCTGCCTCTCACACGCCTCTAACCAGGGACCTGCCCCGCAACCTAGGAATGTGCCCTGACTGGGAATCGAACCTTTCGGTCCATAGGCTGGTGCTCAATCCACTCAGCCACACCAGCCAGGGCTCTGTTATTCATTTCTGAATCTCTCACGCATCACCTTGAATGTGGTAGGAACAATAACTGGTGAGTAATCACACACACACACACACACACACACACACACACACACACACATCTCTATTTTGTGGGCACATTTTCAGCACATTCAATATTGTGAAATTATGGAGCTAACAAAACAATTTGATAGTGAGCTTGGTATCTGTTGTGATGGGATCTGAAACCATTTGCAAGCCCTGAACACACACAGACAACAGTTCTTAGGTATTAAGCGGTAAGAGCTGGTCAAGTTGATGTTGCCATGGAAACCCAGCCAGGCTGGGAACAGCTACTTTGGGGCTTGAGAATCTTTTTGTTCCATGCCGCTGAACACTAACTTGGGCACTGCCTGGTTGGTGTCCTGGGCTCAGTTAACCGCTTCCTGCATACACAGCCCCACTCCACTCAGCTTGCTTTGGCTGTGAGACGTGCCAGGTCAGCAGGGTACACGGCACCCCCCCCCCCACCAGGTTCAAGACACAGAGCTCCAGCTGACTGGCTAGCTTGGGGCGCAGGAAACACACAATAGGAACAGGAAGCAGAAAAATCTCCACCCTTTTCAGGCTGAGTAGCAGCAAGAAGCTCCATTCCTCAGCACTGGGAGTTACGGAAGCTGCTGTAGGAAGGGCAGCAGATTTCCTATCAATAAAACCTCCCTCTTCTGCCCCCACCGGCTCCAAAAACAAAAAGATGCTCTGCCAGCAATTCCCCCAAAGAAACAATGGGATTCTGTTGGGTGCCAGGACTCTCCAGGAGCCTCTAGATGGCGCCAGCTCAAGACAAATGCTGACAGGATTCCCCCAGTTCTCAGCACGCTGGGTACAGGCCCACACCTCCCGGTCCTAACTTCCTCCGAGCCCAGGTAGAGAGATAGACAGCTGGCTCCGGTTGAGATTTCCGATGCGTTTCACATCTGGGCCAGCCTGGAGTCTGCTGAAGGGCTGGCTGGGAGGACCTCTATCACGACAGTGGGGTCTGAGAAGCTGGCACCTGTCCCCACTCCCTAACTCACCAGGAGAAACCCCGACTCCTGTCCTGATAAGGCAGAAGGGAAAGAAGGCCAGGTGAGCCCATGACAGCTGCAAAACTCTGTGCTTCTGCCCCATTCCTGCTGGGCCTGGGCAGGATTAGGAGCCGTGAGCGGTTTTTACCCGCCAAGACTGAAGATAAAATTTGAGGGCAGCACCAGGCTGCAGAGACAAACACCACGGGGAGTGCAGACCATGGAAAGGGGCTGCAGGGGCCTGCACCCGGTAACAGTCGGCTCCTGATGGGCTCCCCCACAGCTCAGGGCTGGGCTTCCGTCAGCCACTCTATTCCCTGGAGTCACTAAGAGTCCCAGTGACCCAGGACTTAAAGCCCTGCCCCCAAATTTCTGCCCACACCATCGGCCTTGGGAGTAAACTGTGCTTGCTCCCTCTTTGCGGTTGGGCAGTGACAAGATGAGATGAACGTCCCGGGGTCTGAGGAACATGGCTCCCTCTCCTCCTCCCCATCCTCTTCGTCACTGGCAAAGAAACTGCCTTCTGCTGCAGAACGGCTGCTTCTGGGGGTTGTCATGTACCAGAAGTGCAGATTAAGAAGGCTGCCTTGGACTGAAAAAGGCTGAAAGTGCCACACGCGTGGGAAGCTCCGAGATTCAGGCCCCCCTGCAGCAGGGCACGGAGGCCGGGAAAGGCTGCCCAGCGGGAAGGCTCCCAACTGGGTGGACAGACGCCTCCTGGAGGAGGCAGGCCGGGGGACAGACAGCGGTTGGGAGGGCGGGACAGCACGCAAAGGTGGTCCTTAAAACCAGAGGTGTTACCTTGCTGCAGCCCCACGTGACTGTCTGGTTGGGGCCACTGGCAGTGTCCCGTTCCCCACAGAGGCTGGCCGCCTGGCCCCAGACTACACGTTGGCTTCCTCGTGGGAGTGAGGGGAGAAGAGGGACAAGCCAGGGGAGGGGAAGGGAAAGAACGTCCACCTCCCAACAGGCCTGCTGTAGCCCCATCCCCAGACTTCCCCTAACCTCACTCTGCAAACAGGAGTAGGGACGGTGACACAGGAAGCGAAGGCTCAGAGAGCGTCACACCATGCCCAAGCAAAGGAGCAGGGATTCGACCAGCTTGGCACCCAAAAAGGCTCTTAATTCACGGAGTTTGGGGGACTCTCAGAGAAGCACCTCTGGTCTACAAAGGCAGTGGCCTCATTTGCGAGTCCCTCTGGTGTCATCTTGTTAGGTCCCTTCCTCTATGTTCTTCAAATCAAAGCTCCGAGAGCCATAGTGCACACTCCCTGAGGGCAGGACCCATTCTTACGGGGCCGCAATCCCTCCCCCTCCCTCAATTCGCCCAACGCGGCCGGTTCAGGGTGCTGGCAGGGGTGCCCGAGCCAGGCTGAGTGGCTGGCACTCACTGTGCGCCTCCACCAGGTCAATCTGCATGTTGTACGGGACCAGGGGGTCGGGCAGCTCCGAGAAGAAGCTCTTCATGGCACCAGCCACGGTGTTCACTGTGAAGTCTTTCTCCGCCAAATCCAGGTTGTGGTCTGAAAGGAAATCAGAAGAGTGAGGGCGGGCGGTCTACGCTGGGCAGAAGCAAAAGGAAAACAGTGCCGGGGGAAGTCAGAGAAGCCTCGAGGACCCTGGGTGCTGCGAAAGAAAGGTTCTCAGATTTGCAGACAGAGGCCGACAGCAAACGCCCCCTCCCAAGGTTGTCCCCCGAGTAGAAGAACCACGCCTGCTCCTTCTGTGCCACCAGGTAGCTCCCTGGGTCTCCTGGGATGCGCTGCTCCCCTTTCCTGACACCATGCCCCCCAGAGAAGGAAAGAGAGGGTTTTCGCAAAAGGCCAAATGGTGGGTCACAGACACATCACCAACAATCCTGACCGCTGCCCCAGCCCTGGTGCGTCACGGTGGTGACTCGGTTTCCCTGACTTCGGCCCCTCCCAGCTTATGATACCACTGCCCTCTGCCTCTAATTTCCCCTTTCAGACTTCACTGTATTCCTGATTTGTAAGCCATCACCTTCTGACAGTCGGCAGATGTTCCTACTTAGCCGAGTTACAGATTCTTGCATGCACAGTACAAGTGGGTACGCCAGTGCATGGCTGCACGCTCGTTTCGACCGTGTGCTTCCTACCCCAGTATTCACAGGTGTCTCGCTTCCCTCGTGTCACCTCCTCCCACTGCCGGCCGGCAGAGACCCACTGCGGTGCTGCAAAGTGCCACGGCCCCGGGGCTCCAGCAGGGCGCCTGCTCCCGGCCGCGTGCTGGCTGGCTGTTCTGTCGCACAGGCCTGCACGGGCTGCCTGGCTTCTGGGCCAGGCTCGGGCCCCGCTATGTATTGAATCAAATCCTACTTTGATCCTCAGCTTACCTTCCTCTCTGGCCAGGGACATCGGGGAACTTTGACTGCTTTGGCTCATTTGCTTCTGGCACCAGTGGGTAAGACCTCATGTCCCCCAGTGTGCTCAGTTCTAACAGGTGGGGTGTGGCCTCTCAGGGCTGCCCTAGCTAAGGAGACGGGAGTCACTACCAAGAGCGAGTCTAACTCTTGAGAGTTCAGGTCTGGAAGCCTGAATCCCAAGGTTCAATGCGTCCCCTTGCTCTCTTCTCTTGTGCGGGGACGTCGTGAGGGCACTCCCGGGGCCTGGCAAAACAGGACTGTCCTTTCCGCCCAACTGTCCTACCCTGTGCGTGTAGCCACCCTGCACGACCCAGCCCCGGGAAGCAAGGCCCTTCAGTAGCGAATGAGGCGTGTGCCGTGGTGACCCGGAACCGTGTCTGTGGGTGGTGACAGGCTGACAGGCCTGGCAGGGTGATGTTTTCATTCGCTGACAGCGCCCGTTCTGCCCTGCTCTGTGGCAGTGTGACCGTGGAAGCAAGGCTAACTGGGGCCAAATGCCTCCTCTTTTTCAGTCGCCGAGCCAGCACCTGTGGCTGTGAGGGGTGGAAGCACCCCAGAGCCACACTGCAGCTGTCACGGTCACCTGGATGGGTCCCAGCCTCTGGCGCCCAGCGGGCCACGGCCTTACCTTGGTCGAACTGCCTCTGCAGACTCTCCATCTCCGACTTGTTCCCGCTGACCCGGTAGATGCCTTCGGTGCTCAGTCCTGAGGGGCGACGAGCAGGCGTCAGGAGCAGGCGGTGGGGGCAGAGAACAAGAAGGACCGGACTCTAGTCATTAAATAGTCTTACTTCTTAACAACGTGATTTTAAAGACATCAAAGGATATTATAACTTTAAAAATAGTCCTATTGTTAATCAGTTAGGTTTTCCCAAGTTCTCACTGTTAGAAATAAGCCACAATTATGGTTTTTTTGGTAACTGGTAAGTGTAAAAGACTCTCGGCAGTGCGCACTTCTGACTCTGTGACTTTCCTAGTCACGAGCCCGTCCACCTTCCCGCAGAGAGGTTCTTCTCATTTGGTACTTGAAAGAGATCTTAGAATATTAAACAACCTGTGTTAATCTTATAAACATTTACATTTCCCCTTTTGTTATCTGTCTTCTACTTTTGCATATTTAATTTTCTGAAGTACATAATTCAAAAACTTTAGGTTTTCAAGACCAGTCATTTTCTTTATGATATCTTCCTTTGTTTTTATGCCTAAAACAAACTTTCCTATTCTTAAGTGAGATAGTTTCTATTTCTTCCTTCTTGCTTTTTTATACCTTAAAAAAAAACCAAAACCATTTAACTCTATGATTCTCTGGAACTTACTTGGGTGTACCACGTTAGGTAGAGGAAAAGCTAACACTAGAACTCAATTAAATAGTATAGAAGAACATAAAGAAGCAGTGACCGAGTGATGTCCTCCACCCATCAATCCCCACTCCTCGGCAGAGGAGTGGGTTTGAAGGCCGTCCCCCGACTCCATCGTCCCCTCTCAGGAAAGGAAGGTCCACCGTTGCCCCCCCAGGTCACAGTCTAAAGGACAATTAAGTTGCTGTGAAAACTGAGATGGGATCTCATGGCCAAACCAACCCCTGCGCCTTCTGAAGACTGGTTCCGAGCAGCTCTGGCTGACGGGCCGGGGAAGTGCCCGGAGCTCCCACTCAACACCAGAAGGCAGCGTAGGCAGTGGTGAGAGGGGCAGAGCCTGCAGTCAATTAGGAGGCTCCTAAGAGCCAAGTTCTCAACGTCAGTTATCAGCGTAATTGCTGCCTCTGGAGAGGCAGCCATCAGGCGAGATAAAAGCAGTCAGCCTGCCTGTTTTCTGGGACCCCAGATTAGTGGCAGGTGAACTTTGAAAAACATTGAAGCAAAAGTCATCAATTCCCTGACTTAAAAGCTGTTAATTGCACACAGGCCTTTCACCCCAGAGAAAAGGGGGTTAATGGATGGGTCCCAAGGACCCCTTACCCTGCGACGTCTAGCTTACAGAGGAGCTGCCATCAGTGCTCTTGGTGAGAGGAGTGTGGACACATTCCAAACCAGAGGCCTCGAAGGCCCCTCGGCTCAGTGGTGACCCTTCCCACTGCCCTCCCCTTTGGAGTTCATGTCTCCTCAGTGGTCACTGCATTGTGCACCAAGCAAAGGAAGGTGCTTTCCTGCATCCATCCACCATGAGTTCCTTTATTATAGAACAGTGGGGTCATTGAACCCCTAGTCCCCAATGGCAGGAGCTACGAGATGAAATACAAACAAGAAAAGTGAGGTTCAGAAAGGCACAGCCCTTGGCTCAAGTCAAACAGCAAGTAAGAGGTGAGGTGTCTAAGCCAGGGCTTTCCCGCCCTTTGTCTCCGCACGGTCCTGGGAGTCCCTTGACACTGATGCCCCAGGCGGAGGTCCAGACCAGTCCTTCCTCCCTGAAACACGGCACTCGAGTGTGGCCCGCTGGCCCGCTGCATTTCGGGGAGCGGCTAAGATGGAACACCCCCCCACTGCTGTCTGGGCCTTGTGCGCCATCCCTAGGCAGTAATTTCACAACGGTCTCTTCTCAGTGACTTCTCTAAACTGTCAGATGTATTTAAACTTCCTACCTATTTCACACCTCAAGCGACACGTGTCACAGGCTCCGCACATAGGATCATCCAAATCTGGGCAAGCCCTGGGTGAGAAGGTCAGTGGCTCAAGTCTTCACCCCTGGGCTGAAAAAAGAACCACTTTCTAAATACTCCTCCCACGGTGATCAGCCCCCTCGAATATAAAGACAACGGCACAAGCGGCAGGAGCTTCCCAAGTCCCTGACGAGGAAGCACGGGCCACAGCTCCGAGCCCCACTGTGGAGGCGGCCTCGGGCCATCCCATGGTCTCTGGCAACCCTGACTCTCAGCTCTGACGGAGGAGTCCTCTGCACTGTCTCCCAGTGGTCACCTGTCCAGCATTACAGGGCAGAAAACAAAGTGCAAATTAGCTATCTGGAGATCACTGGAGGTGTGGGCCTGCTGAAACCTCACTAGGTCCATGATCACAGAAAGGAAAGCATTTGAAAATGCAAGGCCAGCTCCTCAGTGTCAATGAATCGTCCGCTCAGTATTTCCTGTCACGTGCACACTTGTTTATTTTATGACATCCCATTTTCAAAAAGCAATCCCATGCTGCTCTACACAACACCCTGGTGTAATTCAGGAAAGGTATTATTTGCTTGGCCAGTACAACTTTTCACAACTACTAATTAGACATCAATTGAATAAAAACAAAGAGTGTAGAGCAGACTGTGAATGGCACGAACCTGCCAGTGAAACAGGGCCAGTGACACGGTGAGGACAGGCACGGGGACCGGGATGCCCGACAGCACGGGCAGCCGGCCCAAACCAGAGCAGGGAAGGGCTGGGGGCCTGCGCCCCACGGGCCCACACGGAAACACTCCAGGGGTGAAAGGCTCATGCCTGCCAGCAAAAGGCAGAGTCCTTACCGACAGTAACCCCCAACTCTAATGTCTATTCCACGGCCACAGCCCAGCTGGGAAAGCTGCAACCTTACACTCTGAGGCATCTCTCTACACTACAGAAATCACCAAAGACCCACTAATGAGCAGAGTTTTAGTAATAGGCCCTCTTCCACCCTTTTTCTAAAAACAACAACAAAACAACCCACTGGTTTTATGTTTAAGTTAGTCTTTGGGAATAGAACTACCAAAAGTTCAGGACGGCCAAGGTCACCATCTTCAACTATCTGAACTGTCACATAGAACAGTCTTGTTCCAAAGGCTCAAGAGAGCAGAGTTCCAACTGAGAATCGAAAGTGCAGGAAGGCAAACATTCTCTCAGTGTGTAAAATAACTGTGCACAGCTACAGCTGTCACCCCTTGGAACGGGCCAGAGCTTCTGAACTCCCCCTTCACCGGGTAGCCATCTGTCTAGAATGGTATTTGAAACGATTACTACCTGGTCTGGGAAGATAGTTAATAACAACAATAAACCATTTACTTGACTGCTCACTATGTGCGAGGCACATAATGCTAAGTGCTTACCATCCATTTTATATTAACTCTCGAGACAGCCCCAGAGAGGTTACTACTAATCCCATTTTAGAGACGGGAATGCAGAGGCTAAGGGGTGACGAACACACGTACGGTTAGAGAGCAAGAGAGCTGCAATTTGATCCTCATCCGATATTGCTGCCTGTGTTCATTTACTTTTATGTTTGAAATACTGGTTCTCAAAATCACACACGTGTCCAAATCACCTGGAGGTCTTGTTAGAATACAGGTTCCAGGGCTCCACCTGTAGAGTTTCTGATTCTCTGTGGAGTGGGCCCAAGAATCTGCATTTCACACATTCCAGGCGATGCTGATGAGGGTGGTCAGGGAGCTTCATGTTGAGACCTGTTGCTCTAGAAGACAGCCCGGCCCTCCAAGGCAGGGGTGTCAAACTCATTTTCACCAGGGGCCACATCAGCCTCATGGTTGCCTCAAAGGGCCGAATGTCATTCAACTCCTTATATGCTAAGGAGTAGTTACATTTATACAGACAGTCCTAAAATTTTGGGTTGCCTTCCCTTTGAAGATAACCGTGAGGGTGGTGTGGCCCCTGGGTGAAAATGACTTTGACACCCCTGCCCTAAGGTCGCTTTGACTCTTGAATTCTATTATTTAGTGAAACTGGGGGGGCAGGGGAGGCACAATACGCAAGGAAAAATAAATACCATGTATTTTAGGAACAAAACATTTCCAAAGAGCATTAAATCTGCTGCTTTTTCTATGTAAGCAAGCCCTTATGCATTACTGAAACTTTTCACCTGGGCCAGGCAGGACTTTCACGAAAATGTTAAAAAACAGTCAAGAGAAAAGCAAAGAGACCTTATTCTTCCTTTCAATATTTACTGAGCACCCACAGGGCAGAATGGCCTTTCCACAGCCGTTCAGGCGTGGTCCCCCTCAGAAGTATTCTGGTGACATAAGATGGCCCACAATGCCAGGCATGAGGTGTTCCCCGGGCTAAGAACGGGCACATTTTACCCCGAGTTTCCCGTCGGAGCGAATGCCGCTGACCCTGGCCCCTGGGAGATGCCTGTGGCACTTCCTTGGCAGAGCAGGGGCATTAGGAAAATGAATGGGTGACCAGCAGGAGTTTGGAACTCAAGGGGGAGAACCGCCCCCTTCCCTGGAATGTGTCTGGTTTTCTGAAATGTCCAAACACGCCTTTATTCCTGGATCTCAAGCTCCGTGTCTCAGCACCGGCGCTCCTGCCAGAAGCCTTTCCGCAGCCGGCCGGCCCAGGCCGTGCCTCCACCGGGTCCTACCAGGACTCCGTCCTCCTTGGTTTCCTTTCCAGTGCAAATCGATACTTCCTCCAAGACAAACTCTGGCCTGTTTATTTGTTTTTACTTTCTATATTTAGATATAAAAATTCAGCACTTTAATCCTTTAAAGAAACTTAATTGGGTATTGCCAGTGCTAAATAAAGTGCCCTACACCAGACAGGTCCGAACTACTAACCAACTTCTGTCAAAAGAAGTGCGTCTAATAAACTGTGCCCCTGCATGCCTCGGCGAGGTTACGGCTCAGGCAGGCCAGTTTTCAAGGCCAGAGGGGTGCTGAGAAGCCAGGGAGAGAAGGAAACTCCCTTGAGCATAAAAAAATCCAAACTGTCTTGGTGACAACTGACCTCCTGGGAACCCTACCGTAAAAAGCCCTCCTTTTGGGTCCAATGCCAGCTGGACACCTACAGTCTATCGCTTCTGAGGATCACAGGGCAGCACCCCAGCCTCAGTGGAAGATGGAGAGACAAGGGGGCAGTACAACATTTAGGTCATAAGCAGAGCCATTTGTTAGCTGAAGGACACGGGGCAGCTGTGCCTCTGTGCCCTTCTCTGCGCAACAGAGAGAACGGTCCCCATCTCACACCCTGCCGGCATGTGTTTAGGAGAACTCACCCTCGGGGCTGAGGAAGCAGGTATTATCCTAATGACCTAAGTGGAAAGCCAGCTGACAAGTGGAGGAGCTCTGGTGTCAGGGAGCCATGGGTTCGAATCATCTGACTAGACAATGGATTATCACCTACCGTCTTAGACTGCTGCGAGGGACAAATGAGACAGCCCAGGCAGAGTCCACAGCGGAATGCCCACCACTCCTTTTCTTTTCTCTGTACTCTGGACAAGGCTCAGCAACAGCGCCTGCCTATAAACATGGCCTATCCTAAGGGCTCAGCCAAAATAAGCCAGTCCACAGAAAAACATTTAAAAACATGCAAAGTGACCTCAATTCTGATCCTGGCTCTGTGGGTGACTGGGGACAAATCAGTCCACCTCTTAGAGCCCGGGGCCCTTATCAAACATCAGGGTGTTTATTAATGACTTTGCTGAGATGACACATAGGAAAGGAAACCATATAACTGGCTGGAACACTGAAATCATTAAAAAGCCAGGCACTAAGGCACTTTTCTAAGCTCATCACTAGAATTATCATAGTGAGTCCTTGAGGTATTATTTCTGTTCCCTTTTTATAGACAGCGAGTGGAGGCTCAGAGAGGCTAAGCTGCTTGCCCAAGGCCACAGAGCTGAGTAAGTGGTGGGGGCAGGATCTGCACTGGCTCACTCAAGTCTGTTTCTGTGTCTGTACATTTCAACGCTACGCTATTCCCTCCAACGTTAGCTCCCCATTCCCTTCTCCCTTGAATACTGTATGTGGGGGCCCTGGCTGGCGTGGCTCAGTGGATTGACTGGACTGCGAACCAAAGGGTCTCTGGTTTGATTCCCAGTTTAGAGCCCACGCCTGGGTTGCAGGCCATGTCTCGTGTAGGGGCTGCGTAACACGCAACCACATATTGATGTTTCTCTTCCTCTCCTTCTCCCTCCCTTGCTCTAAAATAAATAAATAAAAAATTTAAAAATAAATAAATAAGTACTGTATGTAGGGTACATCCACAAATGCCAGATTCATTACGGGTTACAAGGATTTTCCATTCCTCCACTGTTTAGTCACACGCATTCATGTCTTCATTCACACACACTCAATGTTCTCGTCTGTCAATCGGAGGACTGAACAGGAAGGAGCTGGAGGAAAAATGCAGCCTCCTCTCCATGTAGAAAGGAGCCAGTGGAAAGTGTCCTGCCTTTATTCCTATGATAAAGTTCTACTATTGATAACATTACAGAGCCCCCACCAGATCTCCCTGTTGCCTTCCTGTTCTGGATGTGCTCGGAATGATTTTGTGGCTCTTCTATTACTTGAACACTAGGGTCACTCTGGCCCCTCCAGTGCTCCTTTGTTAGCTGCCTTCTCTCAGTAATGCCCTCGTCAATCAAGATCTGTTTCTGGCAATGCCAGACCTCCTTTCTCCCCACAACAGAATTCCACTAACACTCTATTATGATTGCTTGACCGGGTGTTAGCCCCACAACTAGGCACTGTGGTTTTACAAATTTCCAACACCATTGTACAGACACACAGCCATGCCATAAATCTCTAGGCTGAGGATGAAGGGAGAGAGATCTGGAGGGGAAGAGATGAAAATATCACACCAGGTCTGGGGCATCATATGGCTCTAGCATCTGGCTGATCCTTTATAAGCTGCCCATGCAGTTACTGTCATTAACTGTGAAAGAGGGCTTCTGAACCCTGCTGAGCCAAACAAGGGGCTCTGTTTTTTCCTGACTTTCAAGAAAACGCACACCCCAAGAGATATGTTTAAGAAACCACAATGATGACAGAATGAACTTCACACCAGCCTAGAGTTGGTGCTGCCCATTCTGGGCAGTCTGGGGTGGAGGGCAGAGAAGCGTGTGGCCCATAACTGAGGTCAGCAGACTGCACTCTGCAGTGCATCCACAAATGTTCAAAGCCACGAGCAGCTGGGGGGCCCCCTGCCAAGAGTGCCAGTGTCCTTTGGGCTCTGAGTGTGCCTTCACCAGTGCAAGCCCAGGGATGGCAGTGTAACTCTGAGGACCAGCTGGTGCCACTGTGTTGAGGAGTCTCACTGGCTAAACAAAGAACGGACAACAAAGAAACAGTCCCAACCAGCACACAGGTTCATCCTGTGCACCATCACTACCACCTCCACGCATACCATGCCGAGTTCCCTTCCACAGCAGGCCCCCAAGTACAAAAGCTCCCTCAGGTCAGAAACAGACGCCCCCCCCCCCCCCCCCCCGCATGAATGAGGGCAGAGTCTAACGTATTTCAGGTTTTGGATAGCTAACAAACCACAAGGAACAACCATGTCACCAAGGACAGCCTAGTGCCCTTCCTTTTCTGGCCTCTCTTCCCTCACTAAGAAAGATCACTACTTACAGGTTAGAAGCCTATAATCCTCTGGCGGAAAAGGTGACCGTGGTCTGCCCTGGCCTCTAATTCTTCCTCTCTACATCTAGGATAAAATACACACTCCTCCACACCGGCCTGGGTGGCCCGCACCACTGCCCGGCCTGTGCCCTCCCCCTGCCCACTTCGCTCCAGTCACATGGCCTTTCGGGGACTCAGAGCACTGACCCCTTCCTGTCTCAGAGCCTTCCTACACGCTGTTCCTTCCATTTGCACCTCCCTTTTATGGCTGGCTCCCATAGGAAGTCTCCCCTGAGCCCCTGCCCTAAATGAAGTCTGCTGCACCAACAACTGCACGGGTTCACGCAGTACTTACATCATGCGTAGGCATGGCGATGAGCATTCTGCCTGCATTGTCTTAGCAAACCCCCACGATGGTGGGGTAACCCAAAGCATGGTGAACCACCATTACATTATTCCCATTTCAAAGTATTTTATTCATTTTTAGAGAGAAGGCAAGGGAATGGAGAAAGAGAGGGAGAGGGAGAAAGAGAGGGAGAAAGAGATTAATGTGAGAAACATCGACCAGTTGCCTGTCATATGTGCTCTGACCAGGCACCAAACTCAAAACCTAGGCATGTGGCCTGACCAGGGATCGAACCAGCAACCTTTTGCTTTGCAGGATGACACCCAATCAACAGAGCCACACCGCTGCGGGCAATTATTCCCAATTTACAGTGGAAGAAACGGAGCCACATGGCGAGCCAGCGGCTGGGCTGATACCTGAACCCCGGTGGCCTGCCTCCAGAGGCTGCGTTTCATCACCACACCCCTCCCCCACTTGTCACCACAGCACTGGGCGCAGTCTGAAGGGGCCGCCTCGCTGTGTGATTACCTACCGGATGCTGGTCTGCCAGCGGCCCCCGAGGGCTGGCAGCGTCCTCCGATCACCCTCCTGTGCACCCGACTAGGCCTAGTAACGCACACCCGGGGACGCCCTTCTTCAGGAACTATGCCCACAAAGAAGGGAAAGAGCGAACGTGCCTGAATACACAAGCGCACCTTGTCTGGTTGAAGAACAGGAGGGAATGGACGGAAGGAGTTTGTCCTCAACCAGCCCGGTGCCTCAAGGGCCCCACTCGCCCACACTTGCGGGAAAGAGAAGGTCTCAGGCCTGGCCAGCACAGGGAAGGGTTCAAGTGCACCAGCCTCCCTTTAGGGACTAGTGAAGGGTCTGCTTCTGCCGCCTCAGCTGCCCACGAGTGAAGTCACAGGGGCTTTGTAATTCACTATCGCATTAGGGTCAAGCATCTGCTCTTCTACCTGAGTTCTCCCGATCAGGTTGTTCACTTTTATTTATTTTGAAAAATTATAAAAATTATTTTTAATTTTTACTGATTGATCGCTTTGACAGAGAGGGAGAGAAACACTGATTTGTTGTTCCACTTACTTATGCACTCACTGGTTAATTCTTGTGTGTGCCCTGACAGGGGACTGAACTCACTATCTTGGCGGATCGGGATGATGTGCTAACCAACACCCGGCTAGGGCCGGGTCCTTCACTTTTATAGGGCAGGGTTACGGCTCGGCTTTGGCAGAGATAAGAGGGCTGCACCCCTCCCCAGAAGCTGGACACACACACACACACACACACACACACACACACACACACACACACGGGAGGAAGGACAGAGAATAGGACAAAGGAGATCCCCCAGGTAAAAATGAGACGGCACAGTCAGGCCAACCCCATGAGGGCCAGAGAAGAACCAGCAGCCACCTGTGGGTACTACTATCCCCTGGGCCACTCTTCCCGGAGAGCCTGCCCTCCAGCCGGGGGGCAGCACACTGTTCTGTGCACTCGGCTGGCCACAGACAAGTGGCCTGCCTCACCCCGCTTGCCGCCGCAGAGAGGGAAAGTGCAAGCGGAACGGCCAGGCCGGGAGGGCCTGTCGGAACTGTCGCAGGGTTTGGGCTCCCACCCAGACTATTTCTGTCTTGGCTGGATGGGCAGGATTACTCTGTGGAACAAGCTTTCCTTCTCTCTGGCTGCTGGGCTCTCCGGGCAGACTGCCAGGCCATGCTGTTCCGATTAGGGCACTGGGTCCTGAGGAAATCTGTGAGCAGTGCTGAGCCACAAGCTCCGTGAACTCTGCTTATCTGCAAGGGGCAAGAGCGGAGCTGCCCGCCCACTCTGAGGCTCCGGGGGCATTTCTGGAAGGGAAGTGACTTGTGCTTACTAGACGAGCAAGCAGAGAATGAGAGGGTGGTGAGAAATGGGCACATGGGAGGTAGTCAAAAGCAGCAAAGAAAGCTTTGTTTTAAAACTATTTGGACAGTGGGAAAACAACTTGCTAACAAACCTGGAATTATAGGGGAGGGAGAGATTAAATAACATAGAGCCCCCATAAAAATCACAGCATATGAAACTACACACCTCATATTTTAGCACTTTGTCATCAATTCAAAGCAGTATAAATACAGCAATTACTCACATAAAGCCTGTTGGTGTATTCAAGCTGTAACTGCACCCATTAAACTGTTACAATGATAGATGGGAGTATCTATTCGCTGCCTTCTCCGAACGACGGAATTACGGAAACCGAGGCAGACTGCAGGGATACAACGGACTGGACTGCACAGCGCCAGTCCCACCAAATCTCCACGACAGCCTAGAAAGTGCCTGTGATGAATGTGGATGAAAATGTGGAAGCTTTTTTTAGGACAGCTCCTCCTCAAGTGGGAAGAAACTTGGTAAACTTTTTCTTTCTTAGTATGTGAGTTCTTGACCTCACACAGGAAAGATTTCACAACACGAGTCCAAGTGACTGTGAGAGTATGTTTATTAAAGCTGGGCACAGTGAGACGAGGAAGGACTTATGGTAGAAGAAGCAACAGGAGAGAGCCTTGGTGGGGCTGCTGGTGGCTCGCGGGGAAGTAAAAGTCACAGTGACAGAAGTGAGCCCAGGCGGGGCTGCTGTTGGCTCACCAAAGAGAGAAAATGGGGCCTTGGAGACAGTTTCAGGGGGTTAGCGCGGGAGGAGCTGCCACCGCCCACTGCTCCCCAGGCTGTATATCTCACAGGGACCCCCAGAGCTGGGAGAGAAGAGGAAAGATGCATGTCTGAGATGATGAAAGGCATGGGTGTCCTCCACCCCCCAGAGGGAAAAACGCCCGGGCAAACTTCTGAATCCCGCTGAGTCTGATGCTGTGAGGCTCACAGCTTCACGGAAGGGCTGGAATGCGGGTTCTTGCCATTCTCACAGGCTGTAAGTGGCCTCTGCCCAGAGAACTACAGGCTTTGTTTCCCTCTTATACAAATAAAGTTTAGGGCTGCTTTGAGAGTGATATGGTCCTCCGAATCACGGGGATTAGCTAACAAAGTGTGTAAGGTGTTCTGTGAAGCACAGGGCTCTCCCCGTGCACTGGCCCCAGGCTGGGCTCCTCCTGCCGCTCCTTCCCAGCCTCAGCAGACTAAGCCTCCTCAGCCCCAGGTGCCCCCTGAGGGGCAAAGGAAGGTCTCAGGCTTAGGAACCCTGTGGGGAGCGCAGGGGCAGTGTGGTATATACTAGAAAGTTTATATTTGGTCTTTGTCCCCAGTTCCTGGAGCAGAGCTCCTAAAACTCCTGGAATTTCCTGGGTGATAGAAGTGTCTTCTGTCATTCACAGAAGTCCCTCCCAACCACACCTGAGTTCATGATAATGAGGTGACTACTGAGGGCCCCTAGCCCACTTCAGAATATGGTCCAGTCACCAGAAAGACCAAGTCTTCATTAAAGGGCTAGGACTTTCAGTCCAACACAACCTCCAAGGAGGAAAAAGGGGCTTGGAAATGGAGTTCAATCACCAATGGCGAATTACTTAATCAATTATCCCTGCATCCTGGAACCTCTATAGAGATGCTAAACGACAGGGTTTGGAGTTTCAGGATGGTGAACACACCGAGGTGCTGGGAGGGTGATGTGCCTGGAGAGGGCACGGACTCTCCATATTCCTTACCCTGTCCTCCACACCTCTTCTGTTTGGGTGTTCTGGAGCTGTGCCCTTTATAATAAGCCCTAATAGTCAGTAGAGCATTTTTCTGAGTTCTGAGTAATTCAAGCAAGTTACTGAACCTGATGGAAGGTGTGGGAACCCCCAACTTTGTGTCCAAGTCAGAGAGAAGTGTGAGTAACTTGGGGACCCAATACTTTCAACTGGCATCTGAAGTGAGGGCACTCTTGTGAGACTGGGCCCTGCTGAGTCGGAGGCTAACTCTGGGCAGTGTCAGAACTGAGTCGTAGGACATGTAACTGGTGTCAGAGTAGAACTGATACTGGAAAAGACCTCACGGATACTTGGTATCAGGAGGAAAAACCAAACCCTCTCATGCAGTCGGAAAGATATTTGGTGTAGGGAACAGAGTCCAATGTTAGCTGGCCTGACTCCATGCTCTGTGAGTTACCAGGGCCCCACCTGGTCTGTCTTCTTTGGGTTTCAAACCACCTCCGTGACGGGAGGCACCACGGCCAAGACAGCAGTGACTCTGAGTCAGAGTGCCAACTCCGATCCTCACCTTTCTGAATCCCACTACCTTCATCAGAAGTTGGAATTACACCTGTCTCAGAGCACTGCTCTGTGGATGAAATGAGACTCACAGAAGCACTGAGCACCGGGCCTGGCAGTGTGAGCTCCCAACTGGTACTTGGCACATGTTATCTTCCTTAATATGCACAATGACCCTGCAAAGGAGCTATTTTCATCTTCGTTTTACAGTCAAGGAAACTGAGACTCAGAGAAATGAAGGAACTTGCCCAGGGTCACACCTGCCCTGCCGCCCACAGATGCTGCTCGGGCCCCTCGGAGAAAGGCTTTGTGCTGCCTGCTGGGGCAACATAAAGGGCCCCTGCCAATGAGATTAGGCAATCCGGGAGTTCACTGACAGCTGTAGGAAATCAGCTCGGGTAATAGCTTGGCCTTTTGTCCTGCTGTCTCCAATCAGGCCAACATTATTATTTACTCTTAGTTAGTTATGAAGCAGAAAAATGTATGCTTGTTACTAATTCCAAACACTTAGTGGCCATTTTCCATTTACTAGTTTGGTGGAGTTTTGGAGGGCAGTTCCAGGAAAGACTGGGTGGGTGTTTTCTGAAGAACTGTGCACCGCCCATCAAAGTGCTCCCTCACGCAGTGTCTGTTTCTCGAGACCATGGAAAACACAAGGGAGACAGACCTGTGCCCAGCTGCCTCTCTCGCAGGGAGGGAGAAAACCCAGGGAGTCATTCAGCTCCGGCACTCCCACTGGCTGTCTCTTTTCAATCTATAATGTGGAGGTGACATACCAGGAATAAAGCCAGGAACTAACATTGCGACATTAAAATGGGTTTATTGGCTGCTATTACTGCTGTTTGTCATGAGTATACGTGACCAGTGAGTCTGCATCTTGGAAAGGGTCCAACGGGAGGGGATGGCACACTGTAAAGTTGCAGGTCGACTGCAACCACGCTGGGCCACTGGGGCCACGGAATCCACCCTGAGGCCTTGAGGTCTCCCATCTGGACTGCTGGGAAGAGCACATTATTTGATACTTCAATCTTACTCACCTTTAAGTCAAAGCACCTCTTCCTCCCAGCTCTCACCCATCTCTCTTTGCAAGCTCCAAGCGGTTTAGAGCCAAATCCTTTCACTTTTATTGGATCATAAACTCCTTAAGGACAAGGCGTGCCGCCGCCATCCCTGCTCTGAATCACTGGTAGTACTCCACACTGGGCTGTACGGTAGTCTTTCACCTGGGAGAAGACTCCCCTCATGCCGACAGCCCAACCGAGGCTGTAGATTCTGCTCTGACCACAGAGCACACACGCACACACACATACCTCTGCATAATTCCACAGCCCTCCGAAGCCCATCCATGGACTCCAGGTTAAACACCTCTAAGTCAGTCTGCCTGCTTGCACAGTGCTTCAAGTCAGAGACTCCCAGGGTCTGAGAAGCTGCTTTTCTCCAGGTTGCTGCTTTAACTGCCCTGGGTCCCTCCAACTGCAACTCTCAGGCCGAGTCCAAAGCCAGCCCTTGTGGCAGGGAGCAGGACCGCTTTCAAAGGTGAAACAAAACTTGTATGCAGGGTAAGAGCCTGGGCAAGGGAAAGGAGAAGCTGAAGTGGAGGCAGACGCTAGCCCACGAGAGATCTCTAGGTGACCATCTTGAATCTAGTAATTTTATTTGCCCTGATCTAATTTACTACAGAGGAAGTGTAAATCCCTTATGCCTTCAATAAACACCTGAGTGCCTACTATGGTCAGGTGCTCTGCCAGGTGATGCAAAGAAGAGCCAGTCCCTGTCCTTGAGTTCTTCACAGCGGGGCAGTGCTGCAGGAAAGAGACCGAGTGGCAAGGACAGCGCAGAGGGGCGACACTACCACAGGGCTGCGCACCAGCAGACAGCCTGCGGTTCTCCCAGCAGTGCCGCCTCACCGTGCCCCGGGCAGAAAATGTACTCAGGGAGGGTTCCTGAGGATGGAGAGGGCAGCAGAGAAATGAAGATGGAGACAGGCCTGGAAGCCGGATCCAGCGCAGGCACACTAGTAGCACAGGTCTAACCACGGCACGAGAGGGTCTCTTTCAGAGCAGCAGGAGAAAGTTTACCGCTCTTTGAGGCCAACGACACCCCACAGACGACAGCAATTCACCCAGCAGTTATTCAGGGCAGGTGGGTCAAGCGCTCTCGTCTTGAGTAGACCCCTGAAGGAAGAGAACGTCCTCGAATGGCCTGCCCATTGCTGCTCAGATTAGCCTGGTGTAAACATCCACTTGTCGTCCCTGGGACGCTAACGCTGTCTCTGCCCAGCCCCTTCGGGCACCCCACAGCAGGGCATACCTCAGTGCCTCAAGCAGCCCCAGGACGCATAAGAGGAACGGGAAATCACCAGGCAATGAGGAATCTTTGTTGGAGTGGGTCTCTTCTCTAAGAATCTGCCCCTGAATGAACACAGGCTGCTGTGGACGGAAAAATTTTAAGCACTGAACCTGGAGTAAAACATCTCTCTTCACCTATCCTCCAATTATTATTATTATTAAAGAGCTTTACTGACATACCATCCAACTCACTCACAGAAAGTATACAATTCAATAGGTTTTTTTTCTTAGATTTTATTCATTTATCTTTAGAGGGGAAGGGAAGGAAAGAGGCAGAGAAATATCAGAGTATGGTTGCCTCTCGTGAGTCCCCTGCTGGGATTTGGCCTGAAACCCAGGCATGTGCCCTGCCTGGGAATCAAACCGTGATCCCGCGGTCCGCAGGCCTGCGCTCAATCCACTGAGCTACACCAGCCAGGGCACGATTCAATGGTTTTTAAAGTAAATTTACAGAGTTCTATAACTTTCCCTACAATCAACTTCTGAACATTTTCATCAACCCAAAAAGAAACTCTGTGCCCATCAGCAGCCACTCCAAATTCCTCCCTCCTCAAAGCCTCTGGCAACCACTAATCTACTCTCTATCTTTACAGATTTGGCTATTTTGGACATTCCAAATAAAAGGGATCCTACAACATGTAATCTTTTGTGACTGGCATCTTTCAACATAGCATGTTTTTAAGAATCACCCATGCTGTAGCACACAGTCGCCCCCTGGCATCCACCAGGGATCGGTTCTAGGACCCCCCTCCCGCCCCCCAGATACCAAACTCTGCGGACAATCAAGTTCCTTGTATAAACAGGGGTAGTAGTGTCTTCGTAAAACCAACACATCCTCCCGTATACTTTAAGTCACCTCTAGATTACTTGTAATACCTAATACAATGTAAATGCCACGTAAATAGTTGTTATTCTATATTGTTTAGGAAAAACGACAAGGAAAAAAGCCTGTGCGTGTTCAGGAAAGGCACACCCCACCACAGGCCTAATTAATTACACAGTACAGGTCAGCAATAAGGTAACTTTTCTTACCTTAGAAAAGGTGAGGGACCTTAAGGTTCCGTGGTTGGCTGACTACAAAGGTGTAGACCCTACGGATACGGACGGCAGACTCTACAGGAACTTTGTTCTTTTTTATGGACAATCCAGTGACACCTCGGATCTCACCGTTAGTTCGTTCCACAACTCATGACGAGTGCCAAAACCGACGAGTACAGAGCTGTTCGCTAGCTACCATGAGACTGACGCGCCGACCTCTGTTTCATCATGAAAGAGGGGTGCTGAGTGGTGAGCAACACCGAGTGCTGAAATGTCTTTCTTGTCAAAATGCGAAGAGCACAGGTTTGACGCGCTCTGAAGCTGGCAGGGGTGGAGGTATGACTATTGTGTTGTATGGGCAGACTGCACGGTATGGATACCATCATCAGCGAGACACTTGGGTTGTTACAACTTTTCGCCTATTATGAATAATGCTGCTTCTCCTTATTATTTTGAACCCTAAGTTCTAAAGCGGTTGACAAACGCTGCCCCCAAGTTGGGAAAGTTGCACTTGAAAGTTCGTGGCCAAGCCCGCCCCGGGGTACCAGGTCTCCCTGTAGCCCTGCAGCCTGGCGCACTTGCCCTCTCCTCTGGGTTCTGCTGACTCGCAGCTCCTTCCCTTCCGAGCCCGCTAATTAAACAGCCTACCTCAAATGCTTCACACACACCCCTGCGCTGTTAGCAGGATACCCTCTGCCCCTAACAACTAAGAACACAGGGAAGTTTGTTCTGATTCAGATGTTACAGTCTTGCTCAAGACCTTAGTATTACATGCATCTTTTTACTTCTTTTCTATTTCCACTGAATGGAACTTTTGAGGGAGGAGGTCTTTTGAATGTCTCTGTGCCATGCAGTCGTTCAGTCACTTGTCAGAGCCCTGTGTCCTCGGTTTGGAGGGTACAATGATGGAGACCTGTCCCTTCCTCATGGAACTTAGGCTCTATTGAGGAAGGAAGACAATCGGAGTCCAGTGTGCTAAGTGTTCACCGAGGACTGCACAGAGCACTGCAGAGCACGGCGGCGGGCGGGGACAGGGACGGCCTCGCTCCAAGGGGCAGCCAAAGAAGGAGGGCTTCTCTGGGACAGCAAGTAAAGGCGCTGCAGGGGAGCAGCACCAGGGCAGCCTGAGGAGCCGTGCGCAGTTCTCACCCATGTGGCTGAAGCCAGGCTACACGATGGCCTGGCCACAGCGGTGAACTTCTTCCTGGAGGTGACAGCGGCTGAGGAATTTTAAACCAGGAAAGGTGATGTGATCTCGTTTATTTTAGAAGGACATCTGCAGCAGTTTGAGTGAAGGATGGAAAGGACATGAGACCGGAAGCAGAAAGACCAACTACCGAGCGAGAGAGAGAGAGAGAGAGAGAGACTCTGACTTAAGGCAGTGGCAGGGCTGGACTCCAGACCCACTGAACAGTAAGAACGACAGAACTTACGAGTTAGGCTGACTGATGTGAGAAGGTACGAGGACTCGGGGAGCTTCAAAAGGACAAAGTTCAGCAAATCCTCTCGGAGGAAAATCTCCAAACCCCACATTCCCACCGATAACAGTGATGGCTGACAAGCTTTCCGGGGAGTGATATCCTTGTCCCAAATGAAATCTTAAATGGAAACTTAAGAGGGAAGGGCCCGGAGTCCTGGAGGCCTGCCTTCCCGTCCCCATGCAGAAGCACTTGCTTCAAATCCTAGGGGTCCAAGGGAGGGTCTGATCACCCATGACCAAGTCCAAATGCTGGATCCTGACAGGCAAAGGACTCTAGGGTAATACAGCCATGTGGTCAACAGTGCCTCTCACCTCCACACCTGACTTGTTCAGTTCACTTCCCATACCTAGAAGATTCTTCCACTTCCTGTTACAGAATTCAACTTAGCTTCCCGGCCCAGCCCCCAGCCCAGGCTTGTACCAAGTCAATGGATTTCCTTCCTTTTTTGACTTCCACCCAATGTCCCGGCCTTGTGGACACTGGGCAAACTCACTGCTGTGAACTAGTAACTGTTCGTTTTCTCTTTCACGTGGCCACCTCTCCCATGGGACCTGGACTTAGGCTTCCTGGATCGCCTCAGCCCTGAAAATACCTCGTACTCTCCACAGGCCCAGAAACATTTACAGGCCAACAAACAACATTATTACATGCCCCCGCCCCAGCAATGACTAAATATGAAAGAAAAAAAGGCAGAGAAATCATGACCTTGGATTAAAACATTCAATGTTGATACATTACAAAGATGTTCAACTTTATTTTATTTTAATGTTTTTCAACTCCATTTTAAACAAAAACCAAATAAATATCTCAGTGGAGTGGTTAAAATTCACTAAACAAAATAATTTTTTCAAAACCACACAGACATTTTGCAAAAAAGAAAAAAATACCCCTGGTGTGGCTCAGTGGACTGAGCACCAGCCTGTGAACCAAAGGGTTGCCAGTTCGATTCCCAGTCCGGTGGGGGCACATGAAAGGCAACCACACATTTATGTTTCTCTCCCTCTCTTTCTCCTCCCCTTCCCCTCTGTCTAAAAATAAATAAACAAGTAAATAAACACTCTTCAAAAAATAGTAAAACTACCTTTAAAAGATCCAATAGGAGATGAGGAGGCTGAAAGACAGAGGGAAGGTTCCAACCAATTGCTCCCCTTACTGACTTGGCCTTGACTGTAACCCTCACTAGACTGAGTGCCCTTCTAGGCCAATATGAACCATCCTATTCATCTATGAACCTCTAGCACCTGCGGGAACTGGCTCCTTCCTCCCTCAGGACAGTAAAAAGTGAACATTGTGAGGCTGTAAGATGCCCTGGTAAAGAGAGCAGTGATGAAAAAGACGCATTCTACCAGCTCTAAGAATTTAAAAAACATGATTTTGGTATAAAAACAATAAAGTGAAATTTGTAAAACAAAACAAAAATTAGAAAATAACCAATTTTTAGGATATAGTAGCTGATAAAATAATTGTCACAAAATGGAGAAGGAAACCAAAAAGTGGTATAGGGATAATTGCATCAAAATACAAAGAGGCAGCAAATCACTTTAGAGCCATGCTACCAAAGACCTAACAAGATTGTTCATTTCTGTAAGTTTGTGAGACTTGGCCTTACCCTGGGTCCAGGTCGGCTTATGCCTATTCCTTCTTCTCCCAGAAATCCCATTGACCTTAAGACCCAGGTCACATCTTCTGCTAAGCTCCAACAAGCCACGTCAAGCCCTCTGCTGAGCCAAAACCGCCAATACCACCCCGAAGTCAGAGGGCGGCTGAGTCAGTTGGATGCCACTCTGTCAGCTTTCCAGTGGAGGCTGACGTACGCACACCGTAAAGCAGTGATCTTCAACCGGGGTGCAGCAATGGTTTACAAAAGATTCAATATGTCACTAGTTAGGGGCATTAATGTCTTTTCCCTTAAGACTGTTAAATAAAAAGGTAACAATAGCCAACACGACAGTAGCCATCGGGTGTGAATGAATAAAAATTATACCTATTGTTTTTGGTCAGACTGGCAAAAAATGTATTTTTTGGTGTGGCACAGAATTTTAGCAATCCGTTTATATGTGCCATGTGATGAAAAAGGTTGAAAATCACTAGTGTGAAAAAGACTTTAAAGATGCTACCCACTCAAGTTCATAAAACAAATCAGAAATTAAAGTTTCAACTCATAATAATCTCGCTCCTGATATGGTAGGACATATGGTGGCATCGGGGCGAAGTGTCACAGCAATAAATCATTACTGAACGCATACCACCTGGGTGACACCATACTAAACCCCATGCATAGCAGGGATACAAAAACAGCACTGCCGTGTCCTTTCCAGACGTGAGAAGGTAAAGATGCGAGAAATGAACTCACATTTAAACATAATAAAAGACAAGCCACAAGGCAGAGCTCAGCAACTGTCCAGTAGAGTACACAGAAAATAACGGTACGTAAGCCTGGAGGAGGGAGGCGAGGCTGGTTCAAGCACGGATGGGTGGTCAGTCGGGGAGCAGGCACGCTCCCCGCGGGGGCTGTGATGACAGATGGAGTTGCTGAAATCAGAGTGGAGCGGGGAAGGCAGAGGGTGAAGGGACTGGGGAATTTTTAGTTACAGAGTACCCAATTATAGAAGGCCCAATCTGGTTCGAAACAAGGACTTACCACCGTGGTGTTTCTTCAATACTCTATCTTGAATGTCTCCCCCCAGCACTGCATTTACCAGTGCCCCTTTACAGTGGATCACGCCCTTTCTTTAACATGTCCGCCACGTGTTGAGAATGTGTAAGATATAAAAGGAGGTCTCCACACACTGACCTGAAATTTAGACAAATCTCCTGGTATTGTCAAGACGTGGAACAGACCACACGAGTGAGGCTGTCTTATATTAAGAGGACTGGCTCCTGTAACTCAGCTATTATTTCTAATTCGTTATAAAACAGAGCCCTCCACTGAGATATGCTATCAGCACTGGCTAGGTTGATAGTGTGTGTATGCCAGCAAGCAATCAGGATACATCTCAATTCCTAATCAAAGGTGGTAATTTTGGACCAGAAGAAATACGCAAACATCCAACTACGCTTTGACTTATACAAAGTTTCCAGATAGAACATCCACACAGCGAAATAAAAGAACCCTGGCTGCTGAAAATTTCCCATGGTGAAGTCACACTTCCAGGCAAACAATTCCTTCGAATCCGCACTCCACCCCGCTCCCAGAGTGGGCCAGGGAAGGTGAAACAGGAATCTGTGTCCTTTCTATTCCGAGCAAACAATTTTACTGTAAAAGATAAAATGATCTGCAACAGGGACTGACCTGAAAACAACGAGGAAGAAGCAGCAGAGTAGAGATTAGGATGCAGTGAAAAGAAAACTCAAGGAAAAGAAATGAACGAGGAGGCTGGGAAAATACACAACCGGGCTCTTCCTCAGCAGTGAACAGCTTCCTGAGTTTGTCCACAGACTGGGTGAGGCCTGGCACCGGATCCTTCCCAACACAGCTGCGTGAGCTAGAAAATCAGAAACTCCATTTGACACATCAGCTGGCTCTCAGACACCATTCTTCTTAAGGGCCTCAAGGTGAGAGACACTGTCACACATTCGCAGCCTTTGCAAGTGCCAATAGCATTGCTAGTCCAATCTGGGCAAGACAGGCCAGGGCTGGGGCTTCCAGCATAAGGCTCTCAGGAAACCTCACCAGCATATGGCAGGAGAGGGGGAAGCCCTTCAACTCCAGGGTAAAACACAACACTGGGACTAGATGCTAACCACCCCCCTACATGTTATTAAAGTATAACACACATTAGTGAGTTTATAGAGAAGTGTATGGCGATGCATTTTCACGTATGAACACATCTGTGCAAACAGCACCCAGATCAAGAGACAGCACAGTCCTGGCCTTCCAGAAACTCCTCTCAGTCTCTCTCTTCCCTGCCCAGGAGAGCCACCGTCCTGGTTTCTAACAGCAGAGATACGTTGTACCTGTTTTTCTGCTTTATATAAACAGAGCCGTGAATTGTTGCTGGCTTCTTTTGTTCAGCATGTTTGTTCTCATCCATACCGTAGAAAGCTGAACTAGATGGTTTTTAAAGCAGCTTCCAATTCTAACATATTATTCTAAGAACACCACGCCACTCTCACATACTGTTGAGGGAAGTGTATTCTCAGCAGGACTTCGGCAATGCGTGCCCTTCAGTCCACTCAGAGGTGTTTACCCCACAGATATATTCACACGCATGGATGTGTGTGTGTACATGCTTACAGATCCCCACTGCAGGACTGTTCACAGGAAAAAACTGGAAACAATGTCCTTCAACAGAAGGCTGATGAAATACATGATGATATATACAGGTCAGAAATACTATGCAGTGAAGGGGACAAACGCAAGGGGAGGGGGAGGAGAAGGAAGTAGAAATAACACTAATGGCAGAAGTTTATCTATATCTACCAACATGGGAAAGTATCTACAATACATTCTTACGTGGAAAAAAAGGAAGTCACAGAACCATGTGTTTAGCATTGTTCCATTTGCGTACGAACAGGTAACGTGAACTGCATACCGTGTGTATGTATACACATAAGAAAGAAGTCTGCAAGGGAACAATTCAAACTCTGAACAGCAGAGAACTCTGAGGAATGAGAAAGCAACTTTACCCCCTGGACCGTGTGGCTCAGCTGGTTGGAGCCTCATCCTTTACATCTAAAGAATGCAGGTTCAATCCCCCATTGGGGAGCCTACCAGGGGCAACCAACTGATGCCTCTCTCTTTCCCTTTACCCCTCTTTCTAAAAGCAATGAAAAAATGTCCATGGTTGAAGATTAAAAAAGAAAAGAAAGAAACTACTTTTTATTTTAAACAATGCTATACAGTTTAGTATTTTTCACAAAGTAACATACATTTATTGTTAGGTTCTTTTTTCTACAAGGTGGTAATTACATGGAGAGTACACACTAAAAGCCCTACTTTATACCGCTATTTCCTCAAACCTGTCCTCCCAGAGCCACTTGGAGACGCCCCTGGAATCTTTGCTGTTCCCAACAACCCACAAACACACACACACCGACTTTCTCCACTTTATAAATGGGCTGCATGCATTATTTTGAAACTGGCTTTCCTCACTTCATTAAGTTGTGGACATGTTTGTAACATTGGTATTATAAAAAACCTCATCTTTAAAAAAAAATTTAAAAATTTATATTTAGCCAGAGGGGAAGGGAAGAAGAAAGGAGGGAGAGAAACATCAGTGTGTGGTTGCTTCGCATGCATCCCATACTGGACACCTGGCCTGCAACCCAGGCATGTGCTCTGCCTGGGAATTGAACTGGCGACCCTTGTTTTGCAGGCCAGTGCTCAACCCACTGAGCCACACCAGCCAGGGCTGAACCTTATCTTTTTAACACCCGCCTAGTTATGCTGCCATATGAACACACGAGTCTCCTGTTAACAAATTACCAGTATACACCTTTGTGAGCATATGCCACCATTTCCAAAGAACAAATTCCCAGAAGGGCCAGGACCATGGGCATAAGAGTTAAAATTTTTAACTGATACTGACAAACTATCTTTTCTTAATGGCCATATCTATTTATATTCCCACTAATAGGTCATGAGTGCACCAATTTCTAAAGACTCAGGCTGTTAAATTATTTTTAACAAGGAGTACCTATTTTACAAGAACAACAAAAGCTTTAAAAAAGAGTTTGAAAACTAAAGCCCTAGCAAAAAAATCCAGCTTTACGTTTAATAGCTGGGGACTATTTGAAACCCAGTCCCGACGGCCCAATTTACTGAGAAGGTCAAAGGCAGACCCGGCTCACCGCTGTACACGTGCCCCCTCCACAGACAATGCTGGCTCCAGACTTTCCGATCACAAAACAAAACCATCAACCCGCCGTGACTGCTGGTTGTCAAGGTCTGTGTTACAATCAAAGAAGAGATGTAAAGCTCGTGCTTCCATGACTCGTGTTTCTCTGCCACAAGAAGACTTCCACTTTAAATTACTCAGTTGCAGGCCCTGGTTCCCAGCTTCTAGGAAAGACCCAATCTTGGAAGGGCCACCATTCAACAGACAGACAACCAGGGCTGCTAGTTCTGGGAAGTAGGGCAGGTTTTTAAGTCAGCAGGGCCTTTGTACAAGAGCTGGTCCAGTAAGCTTCTCATTTTAAAGCTGAGGACATTCAGGCCTTACTGTGTAAGTAAATAAGGTTCAGAGCTTGAGCTCTGGAATTGGATATATGGACATTTGAGCTGAGTCTGCTACTTATTAGTTAAACCACCTTTAAAAAAAAATCCTTACCCAGGGATATGTTTTTTGATTTTAGAGACAGAGAAAGGGGGAAGGGGGAGGGGGAGAGAGAAAGAAAGAGAGAAGCACTGATGTGAGAAACACTGACTGGCTGCCTCCCATATGTACTCCGACTAGGGATCGAACCCACAATCTAGGTATGTGAATCGAACCTGCAGCCTTTTGGTGTACAGGACCTTCTAGTGTATAGGACAACGTTCCAACTGACTGAGCCACCTGGCCAGGGCTAGTTAAGCGACTTTTGATGAAATGATTTAATGTTCCTCAATACCAGCTCATCATTAACAGAGGAAAACAGCAGTACCTACTTCACAGGATTATATGGGGGTTAAGTAAGAATAGAGAGACTAGCTTAGAACTTTTTCCTTCTGTAAGGTCACCTAGGAAGTCTACACACAGTGGGTCACAGACATTCCAATCCACTGGAATGCTAAAAGGAAAATGTACAAATCCAAACAGTAGAAATTCTAAACAGAACACTTGCCGATTCTGCTGAGACAACTGACAGGTGGCTGTGGTTGTCCCAGTGTCCCACTGTCCTTTCCTGGGAACAAGGAAGAACGAACTCCCTTGTCCCCCTATGGTTGGGTGAAGCCAGGTGAGTGGTTCTGACCAGTGACTTGGGAGCAGACGTGAAGTGGAGGCATTTAATTGCTGGAATGAGACCCTCCAGAGGTCTTCTGCCCTGTGTCTAATACCGTTCAAAGCAGGGCTACTCCATCAGCTGGGTCTCCGAGTGAGGACAATGCAGAGCAGAGTCCCCAGGGCAAACATTATGGGTGAGAAAAAAAGCTTTGCTCTTTTAATCCTCTGAAATTTTAACCTGGCCTAAAATATACTGTGACTGATGGGAGAAAAAAATTAGCATTTAGAAAAGAAATGATAGTAATAATGAAGACTGTAGTGAAAAAGAAATCGTGTAAAAAGGAACTTGATTCTTTTTACGTAGCCTCAAAAATGAAAACGTATGATGTTCTCCACAGTACAGGACCTAAGGAAGCCACAAGGGTCTGTGGGTCTGTCACCTCCCAGCTCACCAACAGCTTCCTGCCCTGATGGTTTCAGCAGACGGGTCTGTATTTACTCCCGTGTACACTCTGCCTGGTGGGAGAGGAGACGCATCTTCCCCAGGTTTCCCAGCAGCGTGCTATCCATACACAAGGAGTGGGTACAGGGGACAAGGATCTAACTGAAATGCTAATAAAATCAGAGGAAGACAGAAATAGCCAGACTGATAGAGACAGGGCAGGAAAGCATCTAAGCACATCCCTTTCACTAAACCCTCAGGCCACTCCCGAGACAAGATCAAGTTACCTTGAAACAAAAGCAGCAATTTCCCAACCAGTGCTAGTAAGGAAAAAAAGGGGGAGAGGGGGAGTTTTTTCAGAATGCTAAATTTATTTTAGTTAGAAGACTGTACTTAGTTTTAAAGAGGCAGAATAAAAACGACTTTACCCCTTCTCGTTTAGAGAACCACACAAAAGCAACCAGAATGCCAAACAGAAACATCACGTCTTTGACAAAACCAGAGACATCTGTGACCTCGAACCCCGATACATGAGTAAGAACTGCTAGATGCTCTAAAGGTCAAATAAGGGTGTGGGAAAGCCATGAAAGTGAATGCCTGCTGGTACAGATGTTGGACAAAGCATGTGAGTCCATTTCTACAAAGTAAACGCTTCACTCTAAGGGGGCAAGAGCAGCAACCCATTGTTCCAAACAGTGGGAACGGGCTCGGGGACTGGTGACAACGGCTTACTGTGACCCAGTGTGGCACGATCATGAGACACACAAGTCAAACCTACAGGAAGCAGTCTATCAAGGAGTCAGGGTGACAGAGACAAACTGCCTGGGTTGGGGGCGGGCAGGCATTACAACGGCTGACTCCAGACGTCTGAGGACAAGAAAGGCTGGTAGCACCACCCACACATAGAATATTTAAGAAAACCTTCTGCTAAGGTACACCCCCCCCAAAAGAATTTTCTTCAAATTGTAAGGCTAGGAAGGAATCACCTCATTTAAAGATGAATGACAGTTTTAAAAGAAGCCAGCACATACTGAACTATACAGCTATATTTTGTGCTGCATTTAAATTGAATGTTCAAGATAGGAAGGTACAAGAAAAGTCTAGGAAGACTACCAGCAAAAAAGGAAGGTACAAGAAAAAACCAACTGCAAAGAACAGCCACCAGAAAACACTGCCATGTCCTAAAAAAAAAAAGTAGTCTCACGAATTAAAAAAACAAGTAAATAGTGCAATCCCTTCTAAGAAAGTGTGCAAAGCAGAGTCATGAGCACTTAGGACAGAAGACAACAAATGTAGATAAAACATTTAGGGGAAGAGCTCAGAGAAACAGAAGAGAAAAATAGTATTTCTTCCATTACAGGAAAAAAAACAAAAAACACCACGTGGAAAAGGCAGGACACTGCTGGAAACCCAGTGATGGACATGAGGAACACAAGTTAGGATGACCCGAATCTACAGATTAGAGGGATCCCACCACGTTCCAAGGAAAACAGACTTGGTTCAATTCGTAAGACATGTCCCGGTAGACTTATTGAACTTTCCGCGCTAAAAGACATCAGAATTGTGCTATAAGGTCCTCAAGGAAAGAAAGGCTAACCCAGTAATTTTATATCCGGCCAAAATGCCATTTGACTGTAACGACAATAAACATTTTTGAACATTCAAGAGGAACATCTCTACAGAGTAACCACGCTTATGAGTACAGTACAAAAAGTATTAGCAGGGTATTAAGCAGCACATTTAAAAATAATACTCTATGACCAAGTAATCTGTTTTTACTTACAACACTTCTGACAGCAAATGTATGTGAGTTTTTTCTCACATTGACCAGTTCTCCAACACTCTAGCAGCTGGGTGTTCAACAGCTCAATTCGATTCAATTCTGACACTAACTACTTGGAGTTAGCACAGTGCACAAGGCTGGCATCAATTCAGATGCCAGTCACCAGTCCCGGCCTCCTGTACTTCTGACTGATAGGCTGGAAGTCAGGGCTCCCCACAACCTCCTCCTCAGGAACACATTTTACTGTCATTTCCAGGTTATTATAAAGCTCACAACTCAGAAAGAGCCAAATGGAAGAGACACATCGGGCAAGTTACGGGGAAAGAGGCATGGAGCTTCCCCGTCCTCACAGAGGGCGCCGCCTTCATTACCCAGGTGTGACTATTAAATCATTTGGCTGCTGGTGTTGAACTCAGCCTCCAGCTTCTTGCCCTTCCCAGTAGGCTGGAGGGAGGGCTGAAGTCCCAACCTCAAATCACCATGCCTTGGCTTATAAGGTGCTCATCATCACCCCAGAAATTCCAAGGGTTTTAGGAGCACTGTGCCCAAATCTAGAGATGAAAACCAAATATCTATTTCTCATTATACCACACCAAGTCTGATTTATTCCAGGACTGCCAGGGTGGGTCAACAGTAGAAAATCAGTAATTTAATGTATTCCTAAATATACTGAAAGACAAAAATTATAATGACTGCATCTTCATAAAAGCTCAAAGGGTATTTGATATAATTTAACTCCATTCTTGAGAGAAAACAAAAAAAAAATCTTAGTAAAAAAGGGTGGATGAATAAGTAAATCCTTAAAATAAAAACAATATATCTCTTTCCAAAAGCTAACAAAAAATAAGCTAAGAAGATCTATTACTAGCATTATTTAATATTGCCCTGGAGGTCTTATTAATTAGTAAAAAGAGTCCTGAAAGGGGAAAAAATCAGAGAAATAAGTATGGGGGAAAGGAGGTTAATAATAATTACTACAGATGCTGTGAGCTATTTACCTGAATTAAAAAACCCAAGAAGCCTCCTCATCCTTACTGTGGTGACCACCACACAACTATATTCATTCATCAAAACTCGCTGACTGCGCACTTAACACCAGTGATTTTTGTAAATAATGCTGACTAAATCATGAAAAATCATACAAGCAATTAACAAATCAGCACATAGTCTGGGTACAAAGTTAATGTACAGAAATAAAAAACCTTCATCTATACAAACACCCTATTAGTCTTTTTTAAATGTGTGTGTGTGTGTGTATATACATATATGTTTGTGTGTGTGTATGTGTATATACACATATTTTATATATACATAAAAGCCAGAGCTCTATAAAGAAAACTTTACAATGGTACTGAGGGACACAAAGCCATCACACCATAAATATCTCAACAGTTAAGATATGATTTAATAGAAGTCCGGCAGGATTGGAAAAGTGTTTTTTTAACTAAACAAATAGACCCTAAAATTCATATGGAAAAATAAACAAGTAACAAAGCCAAGAAATTTCCAAAGTGGCTACTAGTAAAGCTGCAGGCATTAAAACGGTGTAGTTCTGGCACGTGGATGGACGGCAGTTCACCTGCGAGATGAAAACGAGAGGGTTCAGACAGATACCCCAGTGTGTACAGGGAGTTGGTACACATCATAAATGGCTTTCGGATCAGTGGCAGGAGGGGCAGATTGTGCAATAAACACTACTGTCACATCTGAAATAATGTTGCATCATCCATCCACAAAATGAATTTTAGATAAAGACAGTCAGAGCTCTGGCCGGGCGGCTCAGACTGTTTAGAGCATTGTCCCACTACGCCAGCGTTGTGCGGGTGACCCCGTCAGGGTACACACATGAATCGAGCAATGAATATATAAATAAGTGGAACACCAAATCAATGTTTCTGTCTTTCCCTTCCTCCCTCTCTAAACATCAATTTTTTTAAAAGCCAAAAAATCCTAAGAAAAACTTACAGTAGACTTTTGTAAATAATCTTGGAGGGGGATAACTGTCTCTAAATATATCAAAAGTCCAGAAGCCAAAAGAAACAATGGAAAATTCAACCGTGAAAACAAACAAAGGGATAAATACTATATGGAAAGATTTTAAATAGAGTCAAGCAACAGACTAAGATACGTGCAGCTTATACCCAGACAAGGGATCCTGCCAGTTTAGGGACCAGGCTAGAAGGCTAAGAGGGGAGACGCATCTTCCCACTGAACACTGTCCTGAGTTCAGCGTCAAACGCGTTACACTTTAACAATTAATAGTGCGCTGGGCTTGTATTCAGTCTGAAATCATCTTTCCCACTATAGACTCAATAAAGTGTTCTCTTTTGTGAAATAACAGTCAAAAAAGTTTAAAAAAAAATTAATGTCCTTGCCAGACAGGGACATTAATGTCAAGAGCTGGCACTCTTCTGTCACCCTCAAAATGCTAAAGGTAACTCTGCTGGGCTACCAAATCCCAGTGTGGGAGCCCCTGTAGTGCAGGTCAAGATAAAGTCGACAACCTTTTAATAGGCAAGATACGCAAGAAATAAGAGCAAAGTTATGATAAGCCAGCTCTTGACCTGGGAAAGCATGGCTGACGATCTCCTCTCATCTTCGGGAATTACCAGAAGGCCCCTCGCAGGGCTGTCGTCCAGGAGGAGATGAAGTGCAGCACCCTGCACGCACCCATTCAAGAGCGGCTGAAGACGTTCTACTTTCCAAATGATGAGACCAACAGACCTCAGGACAAGTATAGCTGCAAAGAAGTCTTAGAATTTACAAACATTTCCATGCCCGTCTTCTGATCTTCAGTATCGCCCACCCTGCAGCATAAGTAAGGCACATAATCTCTACTCTGCATTGAAGAAATTAAGGGTGTGAGAGGTGAAACGACTCACGCTCCCTCCTCTGAGGCCTCAGTCTTCTCCGAACCCAGGCGAATCCCTCCTCCTACAGCCATTCCCCCATTCTCACTCCCCAACTGTGAATGGCAGGGACCACGCCCTATCCATCGTTCTGCACTACTGAAGGTGCTCACTGAACATCCTCACCACCTGAGTCAGATGTTCCCATGCCTATGTCAATCACCTTGCCACCACAGCAAAATGGGTTCAATGCCCAGCTTCACAAATGTGAACTGAGAAAACCTATTTGGGTGTATAAATCATCTAACAGCTTAGCTACACATGGAACAGCTCAAAACGGACCTAAAAATGAAAGGATGGGACCATCTGACCAGCAGTGTTAGAAGGTTTGCTTTAAGAACAGTTAAGAATCATTTGTCATTAGTATGCTGAGATGTATAAACAATCATTTCTCAAATGCTTAGAAGTAGTTGGTTAAATGTATAAGGACATATAGATATGTCAATATACTGTTTTTTAAAATCATCATTCCCATTTAACAGATGAGGAAACTGAGACTTAGCCAGGGTAAGTAACTTACTCCAAGTCACAGAGCTGACGAGGGGGCAGGACGATGCCTGGCATCCAAGCAGACTGACCCCAGAAGCTGTTCTTACCACTCTGCTAAATTCTCCCCCTTGCTAAATGATGCTTATAATGGGGTGGCAGCATGAAAGCTCATTGTTTTCTTCTTAATATTTCTCAAGAAGAAAACTATGACAATAATAGAGAGATTCCATTTTGCGAGAAAGACAAGTATTTTTTCCTAAATCGCTTAAGGGGTTCCCTGTAATCTTGCTTGTATCATTTAAATGCTCCTAAGTCCTTCCCTTCAAAGATCACTCTGAAGATAAAGCTTCCTTACCCAAAATACAGGAAATATGAAATAGTGATGTTCAGATTAGGAAGATACTGTTGGCCTTTCATAACTGCTGCCAAGAAGGCAGTTGAAAGGCTAGCTGTGTGTGGGCACGGGATGAGTCCTCTGGCGCTCTGCCCCTCACGGTGAGGACGAAATGAAATCATGCTTATAAAGAGCTTAGGATGAGGCCTCCTAAATGCTAATTATCCTCATCATTATTGTTGTTAAAACAGCTACTATGACATTCCTTCCAGCTGATGATGTACACCTCGGCTCATTTTTCCAAACTGGGCTAGATAATCATTAACACCTATACTTACTGGACTGCCCATGACCCTTTCCCCAGTAGCTGTTATCACAAAGATGGGGGCCACCGAGAAACAAGGGGGCTCTCAGAATCAAGAACTTCTGGCTTCAGGTCAGTTCAGGCAGGTCATTTTTACTTTATTTTTTCTTCCTCTAGTCCTAGTGACATGAAAACATCAACAACAAACATGGAACCTACACTTTTCTGGGCTCAGGAAAATTGTGAACTAAAACTCGAGGTCCTTCACCGCCTTCATCCATTACAGAGGAATACATGGTCTCTGTAGAGAGCCTAGCCCAAGAAGTGAAATGGCTCTTTAGAGATAAAGTTTCTACAAAAACACCCTCTTGCTGCCAGGGCCCAAATGCTGGCTCCTGACAACCACAACAGAAGAAAGAGTTTTTCTGTTGTGGCTTTTGAAACACAAAAAAATAGATCACGAAACAGAAACACTGATTGTAGTTTCAGCTATCAGGAGCTCTGGATTACATACTACAAAGGTCTTGTTTCAACCAACCTGCAGCTTACGTGAAAAGATAAATTGTGTGTGTGTGTTTTTTTAAACTGTTGGGAGGGCACCAAATTCAAATAGGTAAAGGACTCTAGCCAAGAGTGAAAGGACGTAAACTGGGGTGAAATCACAAGGCCTTGCACCATCTCTGTTTGAAAAGTGGGACTGAATTGTCTGATACCCAAGTCATCTTACATTTCAAACAAATAAACTACCTGAGAGCCAAGTATCACACAAAAGAGCGAGCTTATCTTTTCAGACCAGGTGGTATTCTTCCACGTCTCCTTCCACCAGTCTCAGTCCTTTTGACTGTCTGTTGCCTCAATTCCCATTCCTACTGACCCAATTGCTCTGTTCTGTCATGTGAACATAAAGATCCCTGACTGAGGTCTCTGGAGAGCCAGGCCCCAAGGGGACACCTAAGTGAAGAAAGGCTCAGCCCCTGCCTTAAAGATCATAGGAGTTCTGATGCCCACGTCAGTCGCCCTGCCATCTGTATTTGTCTGCTCAGGTTGCCATGACAAAATACCACAGATTGGGTTGCTTGAAAACAGAAATTTCTTTTCTCAAAGTTCTAGAGGCTAGAAAGTCCAAATCAAGGTGCTGGAGGATTTGGTGAGAGCCCCGGTCTTCCTGTAAAAGTGTCCTGTAAGGACACTAATCCTATCAGATCCTGGCCCCACCCTTATGACCTCGTTAAACCTTAACTCAAGAGAAAAAACATGTTATCAGAGAGGCATGTTGAGAGTGGAAAGGCTTTAGAAAGAGTAGGGATTTGTCAGGTGGAAGGGGAAACTATACTCGTGAGGCAGTAAGAATAGTGATAAGCAGTGCAGCAGGTGCATGAAGCTAAAAGTGTGAAGAAAGATGGGGTCTGCAAGGCCAGCCAGACCAGGAGCTGATGCCTCTGCTTACCCTTCATGGCACTCTCCCAGCTTTACTCTAACCCAGGCTGCAAATCATGCTGATGTGTAACCCTCCTCCTTCCAGGTCTAAATCAAGGGCCTAGGCGAACCCATGCCAACAATATGGTGGATGGGGCACACATCCAGAGAAACAAAGGGAAGAATGGAGGAAGATCTGCCAAAACCCAACTAGATCAAAAGCATTCAAGACCTCAAGGGTCAGGACTGTTCTCCACACAATGGTCAGTGTTATTTTATTAAACAAAGGCCAAATATTGTCCCTCTGCTCATTACTCTCCACTGGCTTCTTACCTCACTTAGAGTAAAAGCCAAGGATTTACCAAGAATGTTCTGGTCTCAGGGCTTTTACAACCACTGTTTCGTTTCTCTGACGGAAAGCGTCTTCCCCAGGAAGTGGCATGGCCCCGTCTCTCATTTCCTTCAGGTCCCCAGCCCTCCTATCGAAAATGCTAACACACGCCCCAGACATTTCGTAGCCACTACCCTGCCTCACTTTTTCCCTGGATCCTTTTTCCCAGGATTCCTTATATCTGACTTATTACTCTGTCTCCCCCATTAAACTGTAATGTATGTTGCATGTGGGCAAGGCTTTTTGGTGTTCTGCTCCCTACTGTGTCATCAGTATCTTGAACAGCGCGTGGCACGTAATGTATGAGGTGCTTTATAGCTACGTGCTGAGCAAGTGACAGTATCCTCACAGTTCTGGGCCCTCTGGTCCTCTGGAACCAGGCAAAGGTACAAAGGACTACTTATCTAAGGTGGAGTGGAGATGAAGGTACCTCTGTGGAGAAAAGATTCCCAAGCCTTTACTTTACCACAGGCCGAGCAAGCAGGAAAAGATCTAAACCAGAAACGAAGACCCTGACAGAGAGAAGAGAACATCTAAACAGGAACTCATAATCCACCATGAGGTGACCCAAGGGAAGCAAGACATCAACACCAAACATGTCCTCAAAATAACAAGCTCCCTCCCCTTTCCCGAGTGCTCGCTACGTGGCCAGCACAACCACGCACTCGATCTCATTCAGCCCTCACAGCCCTGACGGGGCACTGTCACCTTAGCTGTGTTTTACACAGGAAGCCGAGCTCAGAGGTGTAGAGTTTAGCTGAGAGAAGTAGCGGAGCTGGGATTTTAAACGGAGTGTTCCTGGTTCCAGAGGCCTTGCCTGACCCACCCTGTTCTCAGCCAGTAAGAACTGAGGAAGGCGAGTCACCCTCCTGAAGGGAGAAGCCTGGGCTGGACCTTGCAGGAGATCCTGGGGCTCTGCAGAGGCGTTAAAGGGACAAAGCCCAGGGGCCAGGAGGGCTTGACAAATGGGGACCCCAGCAGCTGAGAGGCCTAACTAGAGCAGAAGGTGTGTCTCAGACAGTGCCAATAATGGTAACAGCAGCAAATGTTAACTGATCATTAATAACCTGCCAGGTACTAGTATAAGGTCTTTAACATACCGAATCATCTCAAAACTCAAAGTACTATTCTTTATCTTCATTTTACAGTCAAGGAAACTGAGTCACAGAGAGGTTAAACTTGTGTTCAGAGCAGCAGAGCAAAGGTCTGAACCCAGGCAGTTCAGCTCCAGGTTCATCCTGAACAGATTATTCAGTGGCAAGAAACTAGAGGGGAAAGGCCACCAAACATGCAGCCACGCAGGTGCACGGTCCCACAGGCACGAAGCAAAGTCTTCACCTGGTCTCCCCACGGCCCATCCCAGTTACCAATAACACTTGCACTCTGCACTCTCCCCATCTCCACCTCCTGCTTTGATCTGCCCTGATGTGTTTGTTGCCTGGCTGTCTCCCAAAGGCCTCTGATCTAATGGCAAGCATTTTTCCCTGAAGATACTATCCTCAATTAGCGGTGAAATTTAAATCTGCCATGCAGAAAGCACTTTGCTCATTTACGCAGGCAAATGAGCTAAACCAGAAGGAAGGTCACAGCTTTAAGTATTCTGTCAAAGACCATTTTATAGTGGGCTTCCATTTGTGTAGAGGAGCTGAGGGCCACCTCTGACCTGCAAACAATGCAGACAAGCTGATCTATAGTCACAGCCCTTGAGTCATGGCTGCAGGGCTTTGAGATGGCCCTCAGAGATATGAGGGTAAGAGCCTGCTGCTGGACGCTGCCTCATCTTTCCTCCCCTCCCAAACAGGGCTGAACCTTTCATTTTGGAGTCTCATTGCTAGTTGTCAATAAGAACAACTTATCTGTGCTACCAACGGCCAAGAGTTAATCAGAGAGCAATGCCCTATGGTGACTGGGCGAGTAAAAACCATGGGGTTATCAAGATCTCTGCTAACCACAGTCTCAACTCTGAAACCACAGGGAGGGCCCCAGCAAAGAGCAGTGCTATACCATAAGGTCCTGGAAAGATTCAAGATTATTCTAGCCAGGCACACCTTGAAAGTGGGAAAAATCCAGCTGCTCAAAGAAAGGGTGAGATAGCTTTGGTTACCCACACACCCCCTTGCCAGGACCCCCTGTACCCCTTAAAAGATAGGAAATACAAAGCCCTAAATAGGTAGCAGAAATCCCCTTACTGGTTTAGCTCTCAGCCTCACAGATTATTACTCCTCAGGGACTGATACGGGCTTTGACACATCTCTTAAACCACCATGTTCACATGCTAAAATTAATGATTAAAAACTGTCTCACTCCTGGCTATATAGCTGAAGTCCAGGAGTACACACAAAAGCACCAAAATTCACGTATAAAAATGTTCTTAGCAGCATTATTCATAATGGCCCAAGTCCATGGAGAGTTAGAATGAATAAATGAATTGTGGGTTATTCACACGATGGAGTAGTATGCAGCAAAGAGAACAAATGATCTAAAACCACATACAACCATGGAAAAATTTATAAATACAACCACAAATAAACTCAAGACACAATGCTGAGTAAAAGAAATGAGACCAAAACTGCATTTGCTCTGAGTTCATTTTTAAAGAACGAAATTAGACAAAACTAGCCCTGGCTGGGTAGCTCAATTGGTTAGAGTATCATACTGATACACCAAGGTTTCAGGTTCGATCCCTGGTCAGGGATCAATGAATCACAAGAAACAACCAATGAATGCATAAATAACTGGAATAACAAATTAATGTTTCTCATTCTCTCTCCCTTTCCCCTCTCTCTAAAAAACAATAAATTAAAAAATTGCAGGCGCAACTATTCCATAATGGTTAGATACCAGGTAGCGGTTATGCTTGGTAAGACGATGGCTGGGGCTGGTCATCTTCTGTTTCTTGACCCGGGTACTTGTGACGCGGGTGTGTTACATTTGTGGCTATTCATTGAGCTGTACTCGTGATGAGTATACTTTTCCTAATGGATGGTACACTTAGTGAGAAGTTTTTAAACACTGCCTACAGACATTGTCCAATCTCATTTCTTACTGTTTGGAGGAATGTCCTGTGTGGCTTTCCATACCACAGCAAGTCAGTGACAGGAGCCAACAAAATGATGGCTATCAACCACTGGGTGATTACTGTGGACCAGGCATTCTAAGAACATCATAAACAGGAGTTCATTCAACTCTAAAAAACTGCCTTTTGAAGGCGCTATTATTTTTATTCCCAATTTGAAGGAACAGGAAAATGAGGTTTGGATAGTTTAAGGCCAGCAATTGCATGGGGAAGTCAGGAAGCCAGGGTGACCCCAATGTTCATGGACTTGACTAGGAAATGGGTTCATGTTATACATGTAGAGGTTGCACTAGGGCCCCAAACTTGTTTCCATGACCCTGACCTTTTTATTGAGTAGAGGCCAGGTATCTTGTATCACATTCCGGATTTAACTGATTGTTTCCTCACGATAAGCTCCAGACTGAGCATTCCTGGCGCAGAGGCACACACAGCGGGGCTGTCAGGGCCCGTCACCTGGTTGGAGCAGTAGCCTCCGCATGTCTCCACTGTAAAGGTGAATTTCTCTTTCTAACTGGTAGTGAATGTGTTGGTTGATATTCTGAAGCCATGCAAACAGCAAGTTCCCAGAAAACTTTTCCACAGTGACTCAGTGTTTGTCTCCTTCTTTCTTCCCCCCTTCTCCTCTCTCAAAAAATAAATCAAATCTTGTAAAGGCCAAGGTAAGGAAGGAATTCCTCCTGATCAGCAAGGACTGATCTTTGCGGGCAAGCAACTGGATGATGGGTGTACTTTGTCTGACTACAACATTCAAAAGGAGGCCACTCTTCACTTTGGGTTGAGACTTCATGGTGGGGCTAAGAAAAGGAAGACGTCTTACACCATTCCCAAAGAGAATAGGCATAAGAGAAAGAAGGGTAAGCTGGCTGTCCTGAAACACTACAAAATAATGAGAATGGCGTCAATCAGTTGCCCTCAGAGGGACTGCCCTTCAGGTGACTGTGGTGCTGCAGTCTGCATGGCCAGCCACTTCAACAGACATTATTGTGGCCAATGTGGTCTGACCTACTGCTTCAACAAACCAGAAGACAAGTCATTGTGTATGGGTTAATAAAAGACATGAACAAACAACAAAAAGTGTATAATTTGGTAACTGAAATATGTATATAGGAGTAAAATCATCCCCATAATCAAGATATAAAACATTTTCATTACCCCCAAAAGTCTTCCCATACCCCTCTGCAATCAATCCTTGCCCCTCCCAGCTCCCAGGCAACCACCAATACGCCTGCTGTCACTTTAGATTAGTTTGCATTTTCCAGAGCTGGGCAGAACTGGAATCATAATCTGCAGTCCTTGTGTCTGGCTTCTATCACTCTCAGCTTTTAATGATTTCAGCTTCGACCGTGTTGGTGCACGTAGCAGGAATTCATTCCTTTTGGCTCCCGAGTAGTATTCCAGGGGATGGCTAGACTAGCTCGCTTATTAACCTGTGGATGGGTGGTTTCCAGTTTGGGATTTAGAGAATAAAGCTGTTGAAAACAGCTGAGTACAAGTCTTTGTATGGACATGTCTTCACTTCTCTTGGGCAAATACCTATGAGTGGAATGGTAAGTGTATGTTTAACTTTAAAAAACTTTTTAAATTTATTTTTAGAGAGAGGGGAAGGGAGGAAGGAAGAGGGAGAGAAACATTAATGTGCAAGAGATACAATTAATTGCCTCTCGCACACCCCCAACTTGGGACCTGGCCTGCAACCCAGGCATGTGCCCTGGCCCACAATCCAACCAGCAACCTTCTGGTCTACAGGCCAGCACTCAATCCACTGAGTCACGCCAGCCAGGGCTGTTTAACTTTTAATAAACTACCACAGAGTTTTCCAAAGTGAGTTTATATACCCATTTATATTCCCAGCAACAGTGGGCAAGGGTTCTAACTGCCCCAGATCCTCACTTGGTGCTCCTGTTGTTTTATTCTCCAGTGATTTTAAAATTCAGTAAGGTTCCTTACTTGAATTTGTTATGCATTTGTGTGATTATGTCTCTCTCTATCACCCCTGGACCTTACAGGGGAAAACTTTAGTTCAACACAGTGCCTAGCATATAGAAGATGCTTAGGTAGTATAAATATTCAATAAATACCTGTTGAATGAATGAAGTCTGCCACCTCTCCAGTGAAAAGATGGTAAACGAAATATTGTTAGACCTAATAGTAACTTATCAGGAAGTTTTTCTACAACCACTTGGTGCTAGATCCTGTACTTCCCACTCAACCAGAGAGGAGGGGTCAAACTTGACCTGATTCTGCCTCCCCCAGTAAAGAGTACCCCAGAAGGCAAACAGAAAAAGGCCCCTCTTGCATTACAGAGCCTGCTACGTGCAGGCACTGAAACCCCACAGCAGGGCTGTGCGGCTCAATCTTATACCCTCTAGCAAAGGGCTTTGAAAACAGTCAATTTCAAATGCAATATTGTGTCCAGGTAGGTGCTGTGCTGCCCTGAAGACTGAGCCCCGGGTTCTATGACCAGGTTTTGTGGGAGATTCCCCCACAAAGAGTAAGGAAGAGAATATAAATGCTGCTACCTTCTCTCCAGCCAGGTTAATGCTGAATTTTGATGATACCAACATCTCCTCATAGTGATGTACCCTGACCTCCTTGGAAGGGCTAGCTTCCCACCGCATCTGGTATCTTAGAGCAACAAAATCTCCTGTCAAATGAGAGCACATCTGCCAAGTGCCCCGTGCAATGCTTGGACCACAGCAAGCACACAATAAATGTGTCAGGAATAGACAATGGGAGGGTCAACATAAGGGAGGCCATCTTTGGCATGATTGTTTTAATCACCTATCAGGCTTCCTTGACTTCAGGGAGTTTTCCATTCCACAGGGACTATCTGAAATTAAGATGCATTAATAAAACCGTGGCCTACAGTTATTTATATGATATGGTCTGAATATAGTATAAGTCCAGATGGAAACGAGGGGGACTTCTACCTAAATGAAACTGTTTCTCACTGGGAACAACTGCTTTCTCCGCTCTCTGCAGCACTTGCTAGAGATGCTGGGGAACGGTCACCTCTCAGCAGGCAAAGCAATTAAGAAAAGGACTGCCCCTCCCACTGCCAACAGAGAAAGTTAAAAAAATCACAGAAAAAGGGAGAGGAGGTTTGGTCTCAGACATTGTAAAAATAAATCACTTAGAGATAATGCTGTTTTCAGTTAAATGACTGACAAGCGGGGCCTGGGCCTGGGGAGTACACGAGGCAGGCACTGGGCACTCGGCCTGCAGGGTACTGACCTCCTGGGGTGCGAAGGGGTGACACTTGGAAGCACACTCAGCGGGTTTCTCCCCTGGAGGACAAGAGTATTTCCCCAACTGTGGGGGGAAAACCTTAAGTCAGAATTGGCCCAGAGACCCAGGATTTAAATCCTTAGTTTTGTGACCACAGTGAGGTGGAAAAATACTGTACTTATCCTGAGAAATTAATCTCAGGAGGATTGTGAGTAGGCTCTATAAGTGTTCCCCTGGACTCCGGTGAGATACACTTTGCACTGAACTGAATATCCCTGCTTCTTGCCACGCACAGAGAGCTTGGATTAGCAGGGCCAGTCCCGTCATTAAAGGTCGGGACTCACATGGCCTCCACCAATCTTCCACGTGGGTGAAAACTGGAAGAAAAAGTGTTTCGGCCAAAAGATAAAGTCTGTCTGACCCCCTGCAGACCCCTCCCAGTGGTGACCCCGGAGCAGCTGTGGTAGTTACATGCCCTCCTTCCAGCCTTCCCATGTAACCGGAGCTGTGAGAGTGAAGATCTAATACTCTATTACCACAGCAAGCACCGAGGCTGTCCCTGGGCCGAGGCTAAAAGCATCTGCAAATCAATCTGGAAGCTCTTCTACCAACTGGCCATTTCTTGAACACATTCCAATTTTAGAAAATACAAAACAAGGGTAAATAAAGTGGTCTGAAACTCGGAAAAAGACAGGTGAACACAGGAGCCACTCCAACCATGGGGTTCTGCGCTAACCTCAGAATAAGAAGGGGCAGCTTCAATGTAGAGTCTCAGCAATCCAGTGCAGGGGCAGCAGACTTTCAGGCGACAAGGCAGTGGTCCTTTCCTTGTGATCTGTGTTTAGGAGGGCTTAGCAGCTGACTCACAAACTATGGGGAGGGGACACAGCAGTCACAGAACCCTGCCACAGGCCACCCCTGGACTCTGGAGTTGCCTGCAAACAAAGCTTCTCTTCTGACACGTCCATAGACCACCCCCCCTCTACCCAGGTCAACAATTATGAAATAGAGATGCCCAATGTATACAGTATTAAACTAAACAGAAAAGAAGCCGCACAACAGTATGCACATGACCTCATGTTTTTAAACATTTCGGGGGGCAGTATTAGCAGAAAAGATACTCCAGCTATTACTGCAGACTGCAGACTACTTCTGGAGATTGGGATTATAAAAAACTTTCTGTTCTATACCTACAGAACATCTAGGGACATTTATAATGACTGGGATTTTAAACAGTAAACAATGATATTGCTCTTGTAAGTAGAACAATACTTGTAATATATGAAATGGTTCAAGCTGTCACAAATCATAATGGTCATGCCACCCCCTCCCCACAAAGTTTTGGTTTGGTTTGGTTTCCCAGTGCTGCTGGCTGTGACACTGGCTGGGAAGACCCAGGTGGGTGGCAATGCAGGCCTAAAGGAGAGGGATACTGGGTTCCTCCCCACCACTGCCTGCACGAGTGTAAACTCCCAAGCACTGCCCTTGAAAGTGATGATGCAATATGTTATTTGCCAGAACAAGCAAAGTGCCAAGGTGTATGAGACAGATACAAAAACAGGGAAATGACTTTCGACTTTGAACCGCTTGGGGCAGGCCTGGCAAACAAGCTTCGTCTGGAGTATCATTTCCAATCAGCTACAAGTGACTGCCACAGGGTCAGTGGCAATTTCTACCAAGAACAAGAGGGAGAGATGGGAAGGGGAGGGTGTCAAGTGGCAGCACAGACTTTCCCTAAGGAAAGTGCACATCGGTGGGGGCTGGGAAAAACTGAATCCACAATTTATTCATCATTACACGCAACCCTATAGCGCCCCCACACCCCCTTCACAGGTGTGCTCTGTCCAAGGAGAAACCCCGAGTCTTCCGTCCCAGCCCTCTGCTCAGACAGGAGCCACACGATGATGGTGTCAGAAGGGCTGAGGGTGATTGGGAGGCACAGACAGCACACCACGCAAAGGGACATTACACAAGACAACCGTCTGGACTCTTCAGAAAGGTCATCATTAAAAAACAAGGTTTCGGGACAGAGAGAACTGTTCTGGGCTAAAAGAGATGAAGAGGCAATAGCTGAATGCACTAAGAATATTAACTGGCTCCTGGGACAAAAAACTCAGCTGTAAGAGATGGTTTTAAGTCAAATGTGTAAATTTAAATACAGACTATTTATGTAAAACACTATCAAATTAATGCTAATATCCTTAAAAGTGGTGTTACTGCGGCCACGAAGGAACGGTCCTGCAGTGTGGGGACCTGTGCTGAGACCTTCAGGAGTGAGGTGACACAGAGTCTGCGGCTCCCTTCCCGATGGTCCAGCAACTACAACAGTGAAGGGAGGACGGGGCAATGCGGCAGAATGTCAACCACTGGCAGGCACTGGGTCACTGATGTGTTATTCTTACAACTCTGCAATGGGTTTCACAATTTTTCAAATTTGAAAGATGGGGAGGAAAGAAAGAAGTCATGGCTATCTACATGTAATTGGTAAAGCCCGACAGGCCACGAGAAGGAAGGCCAAATGTACGGAGGGCGCCGCTCATAGTGACGACTGGCACACACTGAGCACTCCCGTGTGCCAGGCGCCACGCCCAGGGCCTCACAGGCAAGCTCCCTGCACCCCCACATCAGCCCTGAGAGGCAGGTCCTGCCGTCACCCTTGGTTTACAGAGGAGCAAACGGCAGGACAAAGACTCGCACCCCGGTCTAACTAGATCTGAAGCTCTGTATCACTATTCTAAAACGCCTCCCTGGCTAATCTGTCTCTTTATTTTAAAGAACCCCAGGAAAAATGCTATACAGGCCTAACAACAGAGGAATGGTTAAATAACCTGTGATAGAGCCATTTAGTGGAACAAGATGCAGCCATTAAAAGCCATGTCTTCCAGGAGTCTGATGACGGGAGCATGCTCACCAAACAATGCCTGGTGTAAAAAGCAGTGGTTCTTAAGATACGGTCCTCCAACCCAACTCCTGGTTACCGAATCCTTTTGCTGCAGGAAAACAGGAGTCAGTAAGCTGGTGGGTGAATTCGGGGCTCTTTTACCTCATCTAAGTCATGCTCAAAAATTTTGAGAACTGTCACACTGCTACTTTGAATCATGTAAAAGTAAAAACTTATACGCATGTGCAGAGAAAGCAGACTGTGAGGAAACATATCAAACCATTAATAGTGGTTTTCACTAAGTGGAGAGCAATGAGTCCTTACATTCTTTTTCATATTCTTTTGTTTAATTTCTACAAATGAACATACTTTAATAATATAAATAGGAAAAAAGTCCTTTTAGAAAATGGAGTACAGCCCTGGCCAGTGTGGCTCAATTGATTGGAACACTGTCCTGTAAACAGAAAGGTCACCGGTTCAATTCCTGGTCAGGGCACATGCCTGGGTTGTGGGTTCAGTCTCCAGTCGGGAGCACAAGGGAGGTGGCCGATCAATGTTTCTCTCTCACATCAGTGTTTCCTTCTCTCTCCTCTTCCCCCTCTCTAAAATCAGTGCGCATGTCCTGCAGTGAGGAGGAAGGAAGGAAGCAAGCAAGCAAGCAGGCGGGAGGGAGGGAGGGAGGAAGAAAATGGGATATACATGGACCACTTCCCAACACACACACCAAGTTCACGGATAGCAGGCTGAATTTCCTCTTTGAAATTCTATAAAAGTACAAACAATGCCAATGAAGGGAAGGACATGACTAAAACTTACAAAGACAAAGAAAGAAGAAAACAATAGGATTTAGGTGTTCCGGGTTAGAAACCACTCCTTCAGTCAACGACTGAATGGATACTGGGTGCCAGGCTCTAGACAGATGGGAGAACAGAGAACCCTGTTCTCAGGAAATGGAAATGTGCTTGAGAAGAACCACCGGGGAGGTTAACATCGAAGTGCTGCCAGGGTCGGGGAGTCTTGGAGAATGAGGACAAGTTCCAGAGGCAGGAGGAACGTGGGACACGTTTCAGACATATGAAGGGCACACGCAAAGCAAAGAAATACTGCTTGGTCCACGTTCTTCTAATATATTGTTTGTATTCTTGTAAAACAATTTTAAAATTACTGCCTGCTGTAAAAGAAAACAGAAAGGGGGGCGGGGCGGTAGGAAAGAGAAACGAGTGAAGGGAGGGGAGAGAAGCAGAGGGAGAGGCGGGCAGACAAGCACGGTGCGGCGACACCGCACGGGAGAGGAGAGGGCGGAGTCACGCGTGCGCGATGAGGAGGCAAGAAGAGATTTTTGGTAGAACTGTCACATAATCAGGAGGGACTGAGAAGGAGGGTGATGATGGGGCAATGGAACTGAAGTGGAGGGGACAGAGCCAAGCAATTTCAAAGGAGAAGCCACCAACTTGGGAACTGACTAGATGAGTCCGAGATGTCCCAGAAGCTCCATGCTTTCTGGTGACGGGGAGGACAGTGACGCAGTCTAACAGAGCTTCAAGAGAAGCAGCAGCCTGGCAGCAGACTGTAGGTGCGGTTGAGAAAGCCTTCATACCTGAGAGGGTTCACAAGTGGAAGAGTAACAGGAGGTACGAATTTGTCACTGGGTGTAAAAAAAAGCTAATCACGACCCAAGAGTGAGAGAAGCCAGGTGATCAGGGCAGGTCAAGCCCACTGCTGTGCTCAGCTAAGGGCATGCATGCAACATTCCGGCACCTGGTGCTGCCACAGGCCGGCCACTCAGGAAGGCCACTCACAAAAGGCTCCTCCTGGAAGGCGAAGCTCTCCCAGAGAGGAAAATCCCAGCTGACAAATGCTGAAGGAATTATAGAGTTGGAAGAATGATGGTGATCACTGTCTCAGGCAAGAGTCATCAGTGGGTACTAAAACTACAGGTGACAGTGTTAAGAGAAATCAGATACTCACAGTCTCAAAGCACCTCCCTACGAAATACTTATTCACTACAAAGGGGCACAAAGAGCTTTACAGTGGAGAAGCTTGGCAGACACAACCACCTTAATCAAGGGATCAAAGGAGGTATCCCCAGTGATGGGACAAACTGACATCACATGCCACCTGGTATGAGGCACCGAGAAGGACACAACATTGCTTCCCTGCTGTTTCTGCCAAACATGCAAATCTGAACCTAATTATGAGGAAACATCGAAAAAACCCACAAAAAACAAAAACTCATGTTGAGGAATATCCCACAAAATAGCCAATCTGCACTCTTTAAAATTATTGAGACAGACTGAATGGTTTTAAAGGAGACTAGAGAGACTTGACAACTAAATGTAACATGTGGCCTGGGATTAATCCTGGGCCCAAACAAATAAACAAAACAAACAAACAAACAAAACAGCCCCACAAAACTTGTCTTTTGCAGTAAAGGACATTAATGGAACAACTAATGAATGAAAATGTTTATGGATTAGACAGGCTAATATTGCATTAGTGTTAACGTTTCAGTTTTCAAAACTGCATGGTGAAGAGAATGTTTTTAGAAAATACCCACTGAAGTATTTAGGAGTAAAGGTGCATGTTATCTGTAACTTTCAAACATTTCAGAAAAAAAGATACAAACATAGAGGGAAAGTGATGCAGGGAAAGTGGTAAAATGTTAACATTTGGGGAACCTGAGAATTTTTTGTAACCTTTCATTTGCTACAACTTTTTATAACTTTCCTATAAATCCGAAATAAATGTTTTTAAAAGTAAGAGAAAAAGTGCCACCCCCCACGTCCTCCCAAGCCACAAACCATCTCTCTAAAATGCTGGTTCAACCCGAGAGGCTTTAATCACTGAACTGCTTGGTGCAGACTTCCTCCCACCCCAAGGGAGAGGTGACAGGAAGAAACTGATACAAGACCCATGTCCAAAAGATGGATATTCGGAAAAAGCTCTGGCTATAGGATAGACTAATAAACAAAGCCACATAATGAACAAAGCCACAGATCTGCTGTGATTATACAAAGTGCCTGCTGTGATCCCCTCTAGGGTGATCCCACCCTCGAGGGCTGCAGGAAAAACCCTGCAAATAACAATAGTCTTTAGCGGGCTTCAACCTGAAACCTAGTTTCCCTGATTCTGCACATCCTAGGGAAATATTAATACCAGTCAGTCAACTTAATATAATACTGCTGAAATTACCGGCAGAGCCTGGCAGACTTTCAGCGCAACACAATACTTAATATCACTACAGATAACACTGTAATCAAGAAGAACACATAGGAAGACTATAATCCCCACCTTGGTTTTAATGCTCAAAAACTCACGTAACCGTGCATGCTGTACCTTCTCCTCGAAGCTCATTAGCTTTGAAAGCATCCAGGAGAAGAACAAGGGAAATAATAGCATAAAACTAGATCCTCCAGGGGTTTCAAAAGAGAGGCCAGAAGACACATTATGAAAGCTCTAAATGAATGAAATAATGAAATCAATGTTTTAACACAGGTAAAATCATGTCACTTCAAGAACAATGCAGAAAATGTTTTAAGATAGTGGCCTCTGCAATGATACCAAGTTATCAGGTTAGTTGAAAAGCAGCTGCTTGACCAGAAGATACCCAAGCATCAAGCTGGTTTCTAACTTCAGTGTAAAAAAAAAAAATCTATCAATATAAGAGTCTCAAGCACCTGATCAGTGGTCAAAGGCTGTAACAGTCACTAGTCATTCATTTTATTAAACCAAAATGTACTACTATTTGTGTCCAGTCTAATGCTGAGGACACAATGAGAAACAAAACCCTTTCCCTAGCCTCAAGAAGCTGACCAACAGGCGGCATGCTATGGCAGGGAGCTGGGGGGACATAGAAGGCACCCGGATCAGCCACTACTGCAGCCCCAAGGACAGGATTGTTTCACATTCTGAAAGCTCTCCCAGACCCCACACGACAGCCTCACAGCCATGGAGATGCAGGGGGGGACACTGAGAGCTGTTGGCACTGCTCGGCTCCTTCTCAGCAAGCACCCCACAAGAAACGAGAGCTGACCCCACAATCTCCAGGGGGCTCAGCCCCAGGAAATTGTCCTGCAGACAGTGAGAGCTGTAACTGGCTCTGAGGTAACGTGCTTACCTGTGGCTTCAATGTACTCAATGCATCTCTCAATAAAAACAGGAATTGGCTTCTCTGGAGTCACGACAGTTGTTAAGGGGACCCCAAAATAGTTACTCTCCCAGGTTGCCTTCGTGATGGATGGCCGGGGTTTGGGCTTTGGTTTCTGTCCAGGAAAAGAGAAAAGCAAGCAGAAAAACAAAGTGAGTCTCATCACACACCTACATGTCAGAAAGGCTTCCAGAAGGAAACTCACGGTGGTATGGAAACTACTGGAAAGGTTCCAAGCAAGATAAAGAGACCCAGTTGTTCATCCAATTTTGCATTTTCTAGCCTCCAAATATCATACAAGATGCCAGCCAGCTATCATATAACCACACTCTGACCATGAGACTGCATTATCAGAACAAAGGTGTTTATAAGAAGTGGGCCACGTTTACTTAATAACAATGAGATGACTATCTACATCCTTTATCAGGGGTTCACTGGCATAAACAGGAAGTTTTCCAAACACCCTGAATGAGTAATAGATGTTATACACTTAAAGATGGGTAAACTGTTAAAAAGATAAACGATGGAACTGAAAACTAGTAATTTCCTCTTTAAAGAACAGAGACAGGCCCTCCCTCGCTGGTGTAGCTCAAGTGTATCGAGTGCCCACCTGCAAACCAAAGGGTCGCCAGTTCCATTCCCACTCAGGGTACATGCCTGGGTTGCAGGCACACGAGAGGCAACTACACATTAATGTTTCTTTCCCTCCCTTCCCCTCTCTAAAAATGAATAAATAAAACCTTAAAAAAAAAAAAGAACAGAGATAGGCATGTATTCTGCTAGGGCTGAGAGCCCCCAGTGAGAACTGCCTTCTCCATCAGCCTGGTGTTAAAGGCTTCTGCATTAGAAAACGGTAAACCTAACTCAACAAATGTAACAGAAGAAGATACCTCTTCGTCTTTTCTTCCCTAGCATCTTCCTCATGCAGCAGGAAGAGCAACTACTTGAGTGCTTACTATGTACGAAGCAACTCCCAAATAGTATTTTTTATTTAAAAATAAAGAAAAAAATTAATTGTTGACACTATTACAGATGTCCTCCATTCCCCACCCCCGTTTGCCCCCTCTACCCAGACACTGCCTCCCCCACCCCTGCCTTCCCTTCACTACATTGCTGTCTATGTCCGTGGGCTATGCATATATGTTCTCTGGCTAATCTCTCCCTGGCTCCCCCAATATTATTTTTCTTAAACTTCAATGACATTCCATTTTATCAAGGAGAAATGTCACATGCCTAAATGATACCACTCTTAAGTGACAGTGCTGGGATTCAAACCCAGGAAGGTCTGTCTCCAAAGGCCCTGGTATTTTGTCTGTGGGTCTTGATGACTGTTAGGAGTTACCCAGATTGTAGCGTACCCTTAATTATTTATCTAATCATCCGGTTACTGGCTGCCTATCCCAAGAACTTTCTGAAGAAGGCAATGAAACACAGTGGGTCAAGAGCACAGGTTTTGCAGTCAGACAGAACTGACATGGACAGTAACTGAATTTTCTAGGACTCTGCTTCTTCACCTGTAGAACGGGGTTCTCAACACCCACTCTCACAGATCCGTTGTGAATCCAGATTGAAATAATGCATATCAAGAACTTAAGCAAGTGTCTGCTACAAAGTAAGTATTCAGCTGATGGAGGCTAAATTTCCTAGCTAACTTAGATTGTTACAACACATCCCTGTCTTGCTCTAGTATTGAGAGTGGAGAGGAAGTACAAATAAAAATTTATTGTCTATTTACTAGAACTATGGTTAGAAGGCTTTATGACGATTAGCAATAACTTCCTTGTAGGTTCTCTTAGAAGTTCCATTTTTTCCCCCTAATGTTAGTCTCAGTTTTATTGAAGAACAGTTGTTGCTGTTTATTTTGACAGGCAAATTCTGACGAGCTGGGATTGGTAAAATGAAAAAAGAATGTCACTGAAACCCAGACAGCGCCTTTCTGCATTCAGATTCCAGAGTTAACGGGTCACACAGGATGGAGAGAACACTGCTGGATTCGCTGCTATCCGGCTGCAGCCACATGTAATGGTAAAGGCACCCAGCCCTTCTTCCTCCAGTACGGGCTTTCCTTTATTGGGTGCCTACTGGATACTAGGCACTGAGCCATTCCCACTCCATCATATCATTTCACCCTCAGGGCCAGCTGAGAGCAGGGTGCTGTCCCTGAGATACTAATCACTTGGCCAAAGTCACAGAACTTGCCTGTCAGGGTTCAAATTCAGGTCTATTAGACTCCAAAGCTTAACTTCTTTATGTTGTACTTCATAGAAGTAGAAGATGCTAGAAAGATGGTCTAGATTGGTTATTTCACTTAAAGATACATCATAAATCATTAATTTGTATTTCCTTACTTCTCTGTAAAAAGTATGAAGTCAGAGCCTGCTAGCCTCAGGCAGCCTGTAAGAGGAGAGCAGCAGCCAATCACCCAAACCTGAGAGGTTGTTTCACTGGTCTCCCACAGAGTGAGCATGTTGCAGTAGGCCAGGGCCAGGCTTTGTGGAGTGTGTGGCTCTTCTTGGGGACCCCAGGACCCATTCACATCGCATTACAATCCTCCATACTGACTTAGCCAGCCATTAGCAGGCTGTATGAAGACTGGATTGTCTTTGCCTTTGGGTTGTCACTTTGGGTAATGTCAGCCATCAGCCTGGAAGTAGCTTGTTCCCTTTTTCATATATATACTTTATTCTCAGCTGTTCTTTTTTTTTTTTTTTGCCACTGTTCACATGCACAGGAAGTCCTCAGAGAATCTCAGACTAAACAGGAAGTGATTTGTTCCCACACAAAGGGTTCCACAAGGAATGAAGAGTGGGTAGGATAAGGAAGGGAACAGCTGACCCCAACCTGGAAGCCAGATTAGTGGACTGTATGCAGAGACCCCTAAATATGTTTAAGTTTACAGGTTGTACATTCTATGAGTAAACCTGCCAAACTGCTCTAATGGGAAAATCAACCCCAGCACTAGAGATACACCTGGGTCCATTTGCCTTGATCCTATTTGGTCACCCCCTCTCTAGTAGGTATTTTAATGAAGGCCAAAATTTCAGTTGTATCATCGTGGTTTTAGGACATTTCCTATTTGTTTAATGCATTTTTTTCCTCATGTGTGTTTCAGAATAAAGGAACTGAATAATTCTGGAGCAAATATCTCAATAATGTTTATGAGCGTGGGTTTTGGAGGAAGGGAAGACCGAGGCACTATGACAACTATTTCAAATAGCTATAGGACCAACTCATGGAAAAGAATAAATTATTGTGTATAATTTCAAAGGTTGATATTGGGAAAGACAACTTTGGCCAATATAAATAGAAATTTAAAAACAAAACAACCTATATGTTTAAAAATGAAGAGACTGCTGCAGAAGAGGCTGCAACCTATCTGCCATACTTGTTGTCAAGGAGATTCTGCCATCAGATGGAGGACTTTTAAATTAGACCACTGCTCACAGCCCTCTTACCTTGAAGCATCCGTGATCTAGTTCAGCACTTCAACGTACAAATAAGGAAACAGAGTAACTCCTCTTACTGAGCGGCACAGATGCTCTCTTTCCCTTCTCTCATTTAAATACAGTCTGGTCTGCACAATGTCAAATACCCCCTTGAAATAACTAGAGGCTCTGCAGGGTACAGGATTCTTGCACGACTCGTTCTAAACTTCCCTAGTTAAGAAACCAGACTTGGTGGTGCATGTCAAGAGCGGGGCCAGACTGCTGATAGAACAAGCACCGCATCAGGCATCTGAGGACTTACTGGGCAAATGCCCGATGGAAAGGCCATTCTTCTGAGTGGGCTGCCAGATGTCTCAATCGCTGGTCAGACATGTGTCACTCATCAGGAGTCACTGGAGCCCTCTCAGCAGTGGGTCCTTGGAGAAAGTAACACCACCCTAACATCCATCTTCTTTGGGGGGCACTCACTTAACAAGCTGAATTGGAAAAAATATCTAACCAGAGGAAACCAAGCCCAGAGAACAGTAAATACATGTGTGTCTCCAAGTTCAGAGTCGGACTGAGTGAAAACCAGAAAAGAACAGTGATTCATTAGGAGTTGGTCGTGTGCAGGACACTGCTAGGTGCTCTGCACGATTAACTGAAACCTCAAAACCAGCCTTCCAGGTAAGGGTTATCAGTCTCATTTTACAGATCAAAACACAGGCCCAGAGGGGTTCACGCCCAGCACTGACAGCCAGGAGGCAGAGGCCAGTGATCAGTGAATGCCAAAGCCCCGAGGGTCTTTCCCTTACATGAACTATCTCCCTGATAAAAGGTCACTGACACAAATAAAGGACTGGGTCAGCCTGAATCATCCTCACCTTGTCTTTCTGGATAAATATTTTTGAATGAGTAACAGTCCACTGTTCTTTACTTCAGTTTCCTTAAGAACACTGCACCTGATTCTTAAGTCCGGATACTAACAGGTAGCAAAGGAAACAAATGAACCACTGGTTTACAACAATGGACTGAAGAGAAATGGGGACTGCAGTGTGCCTCCAGCTGTCGGCTTTTCCTAAATGAGGAAAGAGCATTCAAGGGGAAGTCCCGGCTTTGTCAAAGTGGGAAGATGTCTGTCACCTGCCTATGGGATGGATGGTAAGCCCATTCCACACCCCCTTCATGTCCACGGGGCAAGAAAGAGATCAGAATGCCAGCCAAGGAGTAACCAATAGGCTGGATTAGGGTCCCTTCTGTCAAACTATACAAACTAGCCCAGTGATTGCATTCCAGAGCCTGACGTGTAGTAAGCACTTAATACATTTCCTGAACAAAACCAGGTCTCAATAATGCACAGGGCCAACACTTCTTGGTGTTTTTTCAAGTTTAGACAAGGACTTCCTCTGTGCGTACAGAGGTTTTTCCCCTCTTCTAACACTGTGCTGCTCTCACTGGGATATGAAGAGGTGAGGCTCAGAAGGTCTTGTGCATACGAATAGTACTGTATCACAGATCAGTACTATTCAGTTCCCTGTGGGTACCAAGCAGGGACAGTCATTTATGTACACACATGGCCCCTCTCCTACTGGGCTAATTTCCTAGAGGGCAAGAATCTAGGTCTTTTTAAATGAATTATAGCCAAGGTCACAGGGCAAACTAGCAGTAGAGCTAATACTAGAACCAAAGTCATTTCTTGCCCTCAATGAACTTACAGTCTAATTGGTAAGAGAAGACTGATACCTGGAAGAGCTGATCCAGGTATCAGAGGAGTAGGTACAAACTCAGCCACAAAGAAGAGTCTCCAGAGGTCAGTTGCCCTGGATAAAGAGTATTCTGTCTTCCGTGGGGACGGCAGCTACAGCTATGTAGCGATGCCAAATCGTCAACTTCAAGTGCTCTCTCCTGGTGTCCGTGCCTAATGCCCTTATGCATGTCAAATAACTTATCTAGATTTTAGGGTCAGAAAGTATGGTCTCTGGAGTTGTACCCCCTAGCACATCCTCTCAAATGGCTGGTAACATATCTAATAAAGCAACTAAAAAACAGAATCCAGGCTGTTGGATTCTTTTTTTTTTCCTTTAAAGGAGGAATGACAAATTCAGAATATAGACTGGAATGGGGACAGCGTCCTCTGAATGGGGACAACTCTGCCACTCAAATGAAACTGATACAAGAAAAGCCCTAGAAGTTTACACGCATGGTCACGTGGTCTGCCATGTTGCGTGGTGGCACACCCTGGACTAACGGTAGCTGGTCTGATAGAAAAACCAAAAGATTCCACCAACCACGTTACTGCAGGCTTCCCCCCAAGGCACTTTCTTGCACTCCATATTCAACATTACGGCTTTCTGATTGGCAGTGACTCCCTCACATTTCCAACAGAGCTTCAAAAAGACCTTTCCGATTAAGCTACTTGCTCATGCCCCAAATGTATTCTTGGTTAACTGGTACTCCCCCTTCTGGCTTTGAAAAAGTCGAAGCCCAAGTTTAAGAGAAAACCTGAGGGTGTTTGTTCTTACTGGCAAAGTCTATTATGACACTGGCAAAGTGCAAATGCTTAGGCTTGTCCCCTTCAAGCTGGCAGCTGGTACTTTGACCCGGTCACTCACCCTCTCAGGGAACCTTTATTTTGGGAATCAGGAGGAATGGCATGAAGTCTCAGCCTTCCTAGCATCCCTAATCCTCTCGCATGATGGGGGGAAAAATAAAGAAAGGAAGGTTGTCCCCTCAGGGGCCTCTAATAAACTAATACCACAGCGTTTTGCTCTATAAAGGCATAACATCTAGCAAATCTGGGTCAATCCCCCTTGCTGTTTCAGACTGAATGGCCAATGAGACGGGGGGCAAAGAGGGCAGTGGGGGGGCTGTCTACTAGTTGAGGAAAGTTCTCACAAACGTCCTTCCTCACTCAACATTCACTGAACGTGGACTTACTAGCCTTACAGTTTTTACCTGCTCGCCTCCTCTCCAGCACTGGAGAAACCATATTCAGAAGGCCTTTCTCTGCAGAAGTGGAGGTGACTCCTGACTGAGCTGAAATACTCTGGGTCCTTACAAAGACACTGCAGTATCACTAGAGGTTGGAGGAGAACATGGTGGCTCAGTTAAGATCGGAGTAATTCCCTGATCTTTGAAAACAGATTTGGGTTGCCACTGTAATATATATATTTTTTTTAAGAGTAGGTATGCCATAAGCAAGGGCAGATAGTTATAGTCTATTTTTGTCACCAAACACACTATAGCAGTGCTTTGGGCTTAAAATAAATTGAGAAACAAATGATACCAGTTGAAAACAATTTCTCAAAGTCCCAGTCACTATTTCAGTGCCTCCATGTCTTGTCTGTCCTCTACTCAGCTGGACTCTGAAGCTAGAAACAAACAGCACCCTGTTGTTCTTAGGAGGCAGTGTGGGGAAATGGATTTTTCCCAGATAATAATCAAAGTCCTTCGTCCAAGAGGAAGAAATCGACCGGACTCACTGAGTGGTCCAAATATATGCCTGGCTACCAAATATTCCCATCTTTCTTGTAGACCGGAGTCTAAAAAACCCAGTGAAAGTGCAAGTCAGTGGACAGGGCTTCAAAATCTCGGCTCCTCCATTTAGTCACTACACTGGCTTGGGCAGGGTGTTTAATCTTAGAGAGATTAAACCCTGTTTTGTCATCTCTAAAACACAAAATTCTAAAAATTACTTCATTCAGACTTATGAGCGAGAGGGATGAAAAACTGACATGAAAGCCTGGTACCACACCCAGCACTCAGAGGCAGCAAAGCACAACCCTTCACACGATGTGAACAGCCCTGGCTCTGCCTCACTTTCTGCAGCAGCCATGCTAGGTTTCTTTAAACTTTTTGAACATGCCATGTCTTTGCAGCTCGGAGCACCATACTACTTTCTCCAAAGTTCTCCCCATGAAACCTCTATCCTCATTGACTCTGCCTGCCCCACCCTGTAAATCCCAGCTTTATATATTGTTTCTTTAAGGGAGCTTTCCCAGATATCCTAATTGAGATTAAAATGCCTTGGCACAGAACTCCACAGCATTCTGGTAACATTCAGAATGAACATAAGTACTTGTTTATCATCTGTCGTCCCTGTGACGTGAAGTAGATGAACACAAATGCTCACTAAATGCCTATGCATTGAATTGTTTCCTTCCTAAAAGAATGAATGAGCACTGGAGCAAAAGTATTGCTTTTAAAAAATAAAATCCGCCCTGGCTGGTGCAGCTCGATGGACTGAGCATGGGCCTGCGAACCAAAAGATCACGGTTCGATTCCCCATCAGGGCACATGCCTGGGTTGCAGGCCAGTTCCCAGTAGGGGATGCACCAGAAGCAACCATACATTGATATTTCTCTCCTTCTCTTCCCTTCTAAAGATAAATAAATAAAATAAAATAAAAATTAAAAAAAGAGTTAAAAAATAAATAAAAGATAAAATCCATGTAGGAATCAGAAAACCCAAGGTATTTATTTGGCCTCACAGCTCATTAAGTAGAACTAGCCTTTTGGAAGCATACACTGAGTCTTTCCTGAGAAGGTTACAAAGAGATCATATTTCATACCATTCAGCCTGTCTGTCAAAATGCAACATCCCTCTCTGGGGAGGGAGCAGCCCAATTCCCCAGCTGGTTTTTATTCACACTAGAAACTTTTAACTCCCGTTCTAGGCCTCACAAAATGAGAGCTGTGTCCACACAAAGCCACAACAACCAGCCAATTCACTGAATCCAATTAAATAAGCCAATTCACTTGCAGGGGGAATGGGACACACAAACTGTCAAACTGGCTACTTGCTGCCTTATAGACCAAACAATGTGTGATTGAATCAGTTTGCTTTTCAATAGGTTGTCTTGTCATGTGGTAGCTCCAGTGAGTGAAAGATTTTCTTTATCATTGTTTTTTTTTTTTTACACAAAAATAAGAGCACATAAGATAGAAGGGTAAATAACCAATAATGGCTTCTCTTTAATCTGTGGTCAAACACACTAAATTCAGCAATTCGAACCTGCCCAAAAGGCACATTTTGTGGAACAAGGCACCCCAGCCGGTTTTTGGCTTTAAAATAAGACCCTGCCGGTCCTGATTCCCCTCTTTGCAAACGCATGGCACTGGGAGACAGAGACCATGTGCAACAACAACTCTTTACAGACAAAGCATCTATTCATGGACCCCACTGAAGTGCAATCGTAGATTTTCAATTTCATTCAGCTGAGTGCGGAAGGCTCCCACTATGAGACTGGGTTGCTAAATGGTTCAGCTGGGAAAAGGACCCAGAATGAGAGTCAGCTCTACAGTCTGCACTTTCATTAGCAGAAATGAAAGCGAGTCCCTCACTCCAAGTCCAATTTTACAGTAAAGAGCTAATCTAGCAAATGAGCCAAGAGGCCGAGCAATTTCTCTTTCTCCACATCACTCTGGTACCCGGAGTGTAGTTTTTTGTTGTTGTTTGGACGGTTGCTCGAGTGAGTGCTGAAAAAGCAGCTAAGTAACACATGGGGTTAAAATTTGCACAAAAGGGCAGGATAATGTTGGTCCCCCAAGCCCACAGCTACACCAGACCAGTTTTCTCTTTTCTTTGAATAAAACGTGCATTTTTTCATCTTCTAGCTTTTCAATACCTTTCTCCAAGGTCTAGTTAAATAATGTCGTAACTAATGCTTAGCCAGCATGCAGTATGCTCAGTATTCTTTGTACATAATCTCATTCCATTCCCCACAACCCTATGAGGAAGGTACCACTCTGTTCTCCCCTTCTGCAGCAGAGATGTGGAGAGGTGAATCACCTGCCCAAAGTCCCAGCGAGGAAGTGGAGGACTTGGCATTTAGCCTTTCCCACCCCCACCCCCAGAGCCTGGGCTCCTAATCACACACTACACTACCTTAACCACCCCAACAGGGGATTTCTGCTCTGCCTCAACACAGCGCCCCCTGGGCAGACCACCTATTTTCTGTGTAGGTCTTGCTGGCTCAACTGGGTGTGTAGGTCTGGGCAAGAAGGACCCACGCCATCTCCCCCAGGGTTGTCTGGCATGCAGGAAGCACTAGGTGTGCTTTCCATTACCAACTGGCTCCCCCTCACTTCAAATAAATACTTATTGCTTTGTCATGCCAATAAAAATCAAAGGCCAAGTCCCCCACGTAGGGGCTGGCATGACATTCCCTGGCCCATGGTATCTTGCTTTTCCAGTAAAACAAGTGTCAGTCTATATTAATGGCAGCAATTTTAATTGGCAGTTTGCTCCAACCAGGAAAAGAATCAAAGCTTTGCTTATCTCTGCATTAAGATGACAAAGCAACTATACTCATTTCAAAGTGCCATTTTCCAAGACAGGAAAAGACAATTTCACCTTTTACTCACTCTTTCCAAAGGATACTCCTAAACTGACTTCTGGCACGCTATTGCTCTTGGGCCAGAGGTATCATTTTTATTTGACTCGAAGAGGTGTGGCCCACATAACTAAGATAGACGGAAAGGCAATCACTTCTTGCATGCTGAGCCAGCAACCCTGAGTAACAAAGTTCTTAGGTAAAAAGTGCTCGCTACCAGCATGAACGCAGCCATCTCTGAGGCTCACCATACCCAGCTGTTTTCTGCTGAGCCTACACGGTGTGGGCTCTTGAAAGCACGGCTTGTTTGGGAATGTGTTTTAAAAGCATTATTTTCAACAGGTATTAAAAATGTAGAGGTCACAAAAAACAGTTCTAATTCACAGCATGCTACTATTATGCTGCCATCCTAATTCCCAGGTGTGCAAACAGCCCCCCAAATTAGAAGACCATCAGCATTTCGAGAAGCTGTTCTGGCGCACAGGGAGTGGAGGAGGAAGGGAAAACGTTCAGAATGTCTGCATCCCAGTGTCATTCCACAGGAGAGCTTTAGGGAAATACCGGGAGGCAGGTCGGGCTTTCTCTGGCTTCATGCTTTCAATGGGTCTGTCCACTCCCAACCTTTGGAGAACAAAATACTGAAGGCAGATGAAGGAATCCAAGTGGAAAAACCAAACCAAGGGGAAACTGGACAGGAAAAGAACGCCTATGATATTTACTAGCACTCAGTTCAGAGTGAGAGGAGACAGAACACACAGTGACACTGCCCTGCCCCTTCCGGGCGTGGCAAATGCGGGACAGGGTTAGAACTCTCAGTGGTAAAGGTCCCTAGTTTCCACTTATGTACTTGAAGACCTTCTACTGATTTGTGTGTGCTAATAAAATAATTATCAATTTTTCCTAAAAAAATGCAGTAACCTTACGGGGAAGGGGAACAAGTGAGTGGCTGAGGCACACAATTTCAGATTCTGGTATTTCAGTGAAGGAAGAGCAAGCATATCGTCACTGACTTGGCCACTTGTCAGGACACTTGGCAAATTCAACACTGTCTGCTCATTTTGGTAATTATTAATTATCATTTTGAACAAAGACAACTTGGGCTGTCTATCTAAGGTCTCACCATTGAGAGCTGCCAATAGTAGCTACCAGAAACACTGCTTACTTTTTTATAAGTCAAAGAGTATACACACCCACAGAGTAGATTTTTAATTTTTACCAGAGTTAAGTTGTCCCTGAAAACCATCATCATCAATCGACTCTCACTGAGACACTCTGCAAGCCATTCCTATGATTCATTTCTAAACTGACGTCTTACCTTAGTGTTTCTTCTTAGACTGCGAAGAATATTCCTCCTCCGTGGGTCTTCATCCGTTTCATACGGAATGACAGCATTGTCCCCTTTATAACCCTGGGATGCTTGGTCCTCCTCTTTCTTCCGGATGGGCCCCAGCTCATCATCGCTCCCCACACTGAAGCTGGTTCGGTAACTAGCAAACCTCCCCAGCCGGCTGCATCTCGTCCTGTATAGCACTGGCTTGCTCACGATGGATACTTTGCGGCCTCGCTCTAAAGAGCTGGTGTCCATTTCGCTGTCGGAACCATTCCCACTGCCGTTAGACTGGGCTTTGTTGATATTCCGAATGGTGATGATCTTGCCTTGGGTGCTGTCATGGGGCACAGAGTATATGTTTTCTTCTTCATTCCTCGGCTTGACCACAGCATCCATGGGTTCGGCATAATCAGAAGGATCGAACCCATCCGGAGGTAACCAGGTGCTAGAAGACAGAGACTTCCTCTGCCCATCTCTATGGCCTTGGTCTAAGTAAGACAGATCCCCCTTCGTAATTTCAAAATGGACAGGAGGCTTTGGTTTGACTGGTGGAGGTACTTTGTTGTTCAGTTTACTCTCAAAGTTGCTCATGATGAAAGACAGCCCATCATTTACCTCCAGTTCCATAGAGAGCTTAGAATGGTCTTTGGACAGGGAGGGCAGTGGTGTGTCTTCTCGAAATAGGCCGTAAGAAGGGGGCTCAATATCCTCTTCCGAATCCTGCAGGTTTGAGTTGCAGAGTGGGGAGCCCGCCCGGGGGGAGTTAAACACCTCCTCTGTGGTGCTGCAGGCCTCGGCAACATTATCGTACATATGAGTGGCCTCGATGATGTTCTTTTTCTCCACCACATCTTTAAAAAACGGGTGGAAGAGCTCAAGTTTATGCTGGGGTTGGCTACAGGGGATGCTTGTGAATCTGCCATCAATTTCTTGAGCAATCTCTTCCCCCTCGGTCAGCTGCTCCCTACTTAAGTCATTGTCCAAGACATCTATAGCGCCGTCAGTGAGTGCAACCAGCTGAACGGGGATAATATCCTGCACTTCACAAAGAAAGGCACGTAACATAGCCAAGGAGGCCTTACGTTTGGCTGAATAAAAAACAATGTACCCATGGACCAACCGGCTTTTTCTGACGCTAAACGAGGAATGGTATGAAAGAATAGACAGTTCAATGCGCTTCTTGTGTAGTCCGATTGGTAGTTCAAGTAAAACAGAGTTGTTGCTTCCACAATGCGAAGATTTGCAGGTTTGGGACTGAAGGACAGGAAAGAGTATGTCGTCTGCACTAAAAGGATCTCCACACATCAGACACATGACAATTCTCAGGTCAACATCGGCCAGATCTTTGATGCTGGCGGTAGAACTGACCAGGTTTAAGTTACGCTTAGAGTCCAAGAGTCCTTTCAAAACTTGACTGATTTGTTTTTCGTTAATGTTGCGCCCATAACCGATGCCAGCAGAAGCGGGGTCCAGAAAGACACACTGAAGTTTGCTAGCAATCTGCTGACCTTGTTGGATTAAGCTGTGCAGGGTCTCTCCACTGGTGTCTCCTCTTTTGTTAACCAAAATTAACGTCAGGGGGAGATGGACTAGGTGATTATCTCTCCTGCCGAGTGTGGACTCTCTACTCTTCTCTATGCTCTCCACCACGTAGGACAGAGACTCCTTTGAATTATAGAGGCAGAGACATCCATGGGGCTGAAATGTTGGCGTCTGAAAAGAGTTCACTGGAAGCCTGACATTCCCTTCTATTGGCCTCAGGGAAAGCTCATACATTTTACCATCTATCACATACTTGTCATCATTTGTACAAAGAGCTCGAATCTCATTGGCCAACTCTCGGGCAAGACCATCTTTGCCCAAGATAACCAAGTTAATTCGATCAATGTTGGGGTCAGAGAGTGAATTTTTCTGATTCCGGTCACATGGCCGGATAAACCGAGAACTAATTAAGTGCTCAATCTTAGCATCCACACAAGCCGGGCAGCTAGGACACGTTTCCTTTGTTGGGTGGTACACAAAATGAATGTGCTTCAGAATAAGGGCATCGCGCTCCGCTTGGAGCTTCTGTAATGCTTTAAATCGCTGTTCCTCTCCCAGAACATCCTGAATGACCCCCATTTTCTCCTTGCTGGGCTTTGCATCCAGCTCCAGCTCATAGAACAATTCTGAATATTCCAGAAGCAGCTCCTGGAACTCTTCCTTGGCTCTGTCTATAATCTGCTTTTGGTGTTTGCCATAGATATCCATATATACAGATTCTTCCAGCCACTGGTAGAAATCTTCATTCATGATGAAACTACGGGCCTCTTCCCAGGGCTTTCCGGGAGTTATGAAAGGCGAGGTCTCCAAGTTTTCTTTAAATGCTCTTCTCATCTCAGCTCTTTTCCTCTCGTTCCGTAGTTTCTCTAAGTGGGTCTCATACAGCTGCTCTGCAGGAACTGTATCCATTAAATCAAAGGGAATCCGCTCGTTCTCCATGTTGTCAATGTGGCTGGTGGCATCCCATGGGGTCTCCTCAAGTACAACAAACCACTTCAAGAACTCTGACTTGGTCTCCAAGAGTTTTTTGGCTTTTATGCAGCTTAGGTGGTCTATTTCATCTAGATTAGGTATAAGAGCTTCAAAAGCTAACGGCAGGGCTGCCAGGTACAACTTCCTTCTGCGCTCAATATGCTCGTGCTTGAGGCGGTGGATGTGCTGGAGAAATAGCTTCCTGGCTTTCTGAGTCCCTTCCAGGTAGACATAGTCCTGGTACTCGGGAGAGGCCTGCATCTTTCGGCTGACACTTAGCCAATTCTCGTTGTGATTTTTCACAATGCGACTCACCAGCCACTCATATTTGTCTTTTGCCGTAGCTATCTGCTGACTCTGCTGCTTGAGAGCTTCAAAGTAAGGAATGATTTTCGTCTTTCCCCGACTTTTATCAATGAGTTGCACTAAGGTGCTAAAAGCCAAGTCCACATTTACGTTGGATCTTGCTGAGGTCTCCACAACCTGGAGGTTCTTTTTGCTTAAGGCAAAAGTATGTGCATCTCTAATGTACCGCTCAACGCCCTCGTCACACTTAGTCAGGACCACCACTATGGGTTTTTTTGTTTTTGCAAGCTGATTGTATAGATTGGAGACAAACTTGAGCTGGTCATCAAAGTTCCTATTCATGCCCCTGCTAACGTCAATACCAAGAAGAAAACCATCAATTAGCAGCTTTCCATCTGGCATTTGTTTCTGCTCAAAGTCCTGCTCCAGCCCCAGCTGGTCAGTGCAAAAGTACATGAGTTTTTCAGCCGATGCCAGCTTGGTCGCAGCAGCTCTCTTGATATAGGGCTGCAGGGCCGTGCTTCGATGAGGTTGAAAAGTTTGATCATCGATGAATTCAGTCTGCTCCACGATGTGCATCTTACATTCCATGCAATCCTCCAGGGATCGGCTAACTTCTCCCCAGTACAGAAAGTGGTCATTGTTGACCACTCGCCCACCAAAGTCACTGGTGCTGAGGACAGAGGTATGGTCCAAGTGAAATTCATCAGCACTTGGGCGCACAAAGCGGTTGCACAGACAGGACTTCCCAATGCCACACTGGCCCTTCTCCTTCTCCGTCCCAGACAATCCCACCACACTGATGTTGTAGGTGGGAATGCGGACATCTTGCTTTCTTGCCATCATCATCGTCGACACATCCTGCCACGATCAGCCACTTCCGAGATCAGATTAGTGTTTTCCAGTGGACCTGACGGCTTCCCAGCATTATCAGTGGGGGCCGGCAGCCCACACAGCCAAAGTGTCAGGTCCCATAGTGTTTGTATACCAGTACAAGGTCAGTTTTTGTCACTTTTCATCACCAAATAGCCAACATTTCTTCCTAGATGGGGAAAAAATAGAAAACCATCAGCATCATCATTTTGGAACCCAATTATAATCAATGAACTATAGCAAAAATTGATGTTCTTATTCAACGAATACTCACAGTAAACACTGAATGTGCGAGGCCTAATGCTGGGTGAAGATGTAGGGGTGATGAGTAAGACTGACATGGAAGGACCCTCAGAGAGGGACAATGTTATCTAACGGAGGAAGATACATAAGTAAGCAGGTGTGCTACGTGCTAAAACAAGGGTTTGAGGGCTCCTTGGAAAAACATCTGATCCCAGGGCTAGGGCAGGGTTGGTACAAGATAAGCATGGAACGTATTGTTCTGCAAGAAAGGAAGTGCTCGCAAAAATGATAGGGCGCCTCACAAGGATGCGGGCGCAAGTCAAAGGGGCTTCCTAAGGTCGTATCTGGGACAAGCTGAGCACCAAAACAATTAAGTACAGTAACAAATCATGACCCACTGCAAAAAAAATAGAAACCTTCAGGTCACACTACTGGGTCAGACAAGAATCATCACTTAGGGAAATTTTGAGGAGGAACAGGGCATTTGCATGGAATTGAGGTGTCCTCTGAAAGACCACTCATTAGATGCAAAGGGAAGAATTTTTAAAAACCCACTAATTATACAGTGGAGAAAGTAGGCGACACTTTGGGTAATAAAAATTATCATCAACAAAGAGGGCTGGAAGGACGTCACAGACCTCAGCTGTGATCCCCCAGGAGGATAATCTCTCTGCAGTGTGAGGGCCTAGAATCCATTGGTGCATCCGAATCACAAGGAGACATAAAAAAACACAAAATGAGCAAGATTCTGTTTAAGAAATGGGGGCCACACTATACTTTTCAAAAGACATCAATGTCATCATTGACAGAGAATGGCTATGCAAACATTACAGATTAAGAGAGGCTAAAGAAACGCCCTTACTAAAAAGAAAAAAAGGAAAAAGAAAAAAAAAGAAACCGCCTTATTGAATGCAATCACCTGACCCTAAGCTGAATTTGGCTCCAGAAGGGGGGGGTGGGGACCACAGAGGACATTATTAGATCAATGAACAACACTGGACTATAACAAAACATCAGATAAAAGTAGTTTATCAATGTAAATGTATGAAGTTGGTAACTATCATGTGAGAGAACAGCCCCACTCTTAGGATATACACTCAAGTATTTTGGGAAAAAAAGGCCATAATGTACTTGATAGTCCAGAAAAAAACATTAGGTATATATAGAGAGAAAGAATGCAAATAAAACATTAACAACAGGTGAATTTGGGCAAAGTGTATATTTCTTTGTGCTATTTTAATTTTTGCAACCTTCTACAAGCCTGTAGTTATTTCCAGATAAGTTGTTTTTGTGAGGGTGTGAATGTGGAGTGGTTTCCCTGACAAAAACATAAGCCTTGGGAGGACAAGGCGCACCCCTGCCTTGCTCACCTCTGCGCCCTCAGCCTGTGACACAGCGCTTGACACAGACACTCACAGAGAGAGTGACTAGAGTCCCCAAAGACTTGTCCCCAAAGACAAGCCCACCCTTTCAGATTTAGGAAAGCCTTTCTGAAAGAAAAGCTTTCCATCTCAGGTGAGACCTGAAGCAGGAGAAATGAAATGTGCAAAGACTCCTCCCTCCCCAGAAAAAAAAGGGGGAACAACGTGTGAAACAAGTGTGTGCAGGGAGGAGACGGGTGAGCTATGTTAGCCAGTGAGCAGGGGCCCGGTTACGCCACTTAACAAAGAGTTTGGATTCCCCCTGAAGGTTATGGAAGCACAGGCAGTGGCTGAAAAGTGGCACTGCACAGGATTTAAAGTCTGAATAGATGAAGTAACGCGGTGTTATGACGTCTTACAAAGTCCTTAACAACCTTCCAGCTGAAGTAAGTCAAATGTGTAGTCTTTGGCTGCCCCTACAGAAATGGTCTTTTGGCTACTATTGTTTTGGTTTTGTTTTTTTTAAGATGGGGAGGATGGAGGGAGAGAATCATTGACGTGAAAGAAAAACATCGATTGGTTGTCTTCTGTACATGCCCCAACTGTGGACTGAACCCACAACCCAGGGCATGTGCCTAGACTAGGAATCGAACCAGCAACCCTTCGGTCTGTAGGATGACACCCAACCCACTGAACCACAACAGCAGTGGCCTTGCTACTACTGTTTATACTGCACTGCCGTCTATTTAGATGCGCAAATATGACTTTGTAATTGCTGAACCTGCAGCCAAATGACGAGTCTCCTGAGATCTCCCAAAGAGGAGAATTCAAAATAAACAAACAGAACAATTTTCTTCTGAATCTCATTTATGAAGGAACACAGTATTTCCATAACTTTAATATGTTTTTGTGGCCTAGTTCATAAGAATCGTCCTAGGAAGTCAGACCACCACATGTTACTCTGAGACAGGGGGGCAATGAATGGGAGAGCACAGCTGTCCTCTATGATAACTTCACAGGCCTTTCCCAAACAACCATATCTTCCTTTGATAGCTCAGAAAGCCAAACCCTCTATGGAAACGAAATGTGGCTAGATGTGGTATGTGACATTTTCAAACAAAAAAGCTCAGGGACTGTGGGGCAATCGCCTCCTGATAATCTACTGGCGTGCTCCTAAAGAAGGCAAGTTCCAGGAGCAAGCAGGCATCCGCGGGAGAGACACAACAAACCTTCCCCTCCCCAAACCTCCCAGGGGACCGCTTACCTAAGTGAAATGATAAGATGCTTACCGACACCTAAATAAAGCATGTTTATACATACCCTCTGGAACACCTGAAAAGGAAAGCTGTGAACAAAATGTAGGTGCTTTTGCACAAATACAATTTTGTTTCTGCCCGTGAGGAAATGGGGTTTAATGGAGCCTCAGACGGGAATGTTGATAAAGGTTTCAGGCAGTCAAGGGTGCTGCTCCCATAACAGGGCTCTGCTCTATCAGTTCTTCACCCCTGGGTCTGGCAGGACTCAAGGCCACCCACTTGACCATTCTTGAAATGCAACTTGGTGACATGGGTCCTACTTCAGGTGACTGCTGCACGCACCTGGCAAATCAGTCCACTTATTGTCTGTAAAGTGGGCCGAATCATCTCCCTTCATAGAAATCTCAGGAAAGCCCACCCCAAACTGTTCATAAAACTCAAGACATAAAGATATTGACTCAATTTTGAACTAAACTAAAATGTATTTATTATCCATTCAACACCTATTTAGTTATATTTTTTAAATGGCATGTACTCTGTGTAGTCCATTGAAGTCAAAGTCTCAGTTATCTGAAGAAAGCTACAGAAAGCAACATTCTGGACTCAAGAATGTAGCAACTGATTATTTTAAACCCAGAATGCTGACTTTTAAAAGCTACAAAAAAGAAAAAAGGCAAAAATGCTGGCATAGGAGTGGTTAATTTTTGGACACCTGGTAACTTTCTACTTGTTAGAAACCTAATAGGTTTCCTGGTATAAGTATGCTCTTCTTACAAATCCGTCTTTGATGTCTGGATAATGCAGTTTTACTAGTTCCTCAATTGGACTGAATTACACAGTAAACAAAGCCTGTATAAATCTAAAAACGCCTCAAACACTTGGTTTAAAGGAAATAACCTTAAGTGCTTGGTCACAAACACATTCAACTTTTCTAAGAGGTGAATAAAAGAATTAGCTGAGTCACTGAATTTAATGATCTGAAGACCATGAAGGAAGAGAAAGAAGACGACAAAGCATGTCCAAGACTTCGCAACGTCTTTAACTGAAATTGGATGGGAACTGGGATTCTTAGCAGGCAACTAAGCTTCTCGAACAGCAAAATCTCCGTTCTAATAATCTGCCAATACTAATAATCTTTTTTAAAACCAAAGAGTTACAGCGGACTGGGGGGGGTATTCTTTAAAACAGTAAAACAGTAACTCCTTTTATCTTTGGGCTTTACAGAACTACTTATATTAAAAAAAGAAAAACACTTAACATTCAAGTAGTTGGCCATAAGTCAACCACTTGAGAAAGGAAAATAATTCAGGAGTATTTTCAGTTCTTTATCACAGATATATGTCACAAAAACATAATGCAAACATATAAGACCTTTTTTAGAGCCTGTCACCTGAGTCCTGGAGCTGTTTATTGGATGTGTCTAACCAAGACACCAGCTCCCCAAATGGGTGTCTCAGCTGGAAGGCGGGAGGAGGATGTTTTCTTTTTTAACACCTCGACAGAACACCCAGGGCAAGAAGTGGTAACATTCCCAGGATGGTGCGCCTATCACAGCGCACAGAAATGCCACTGCGATCCAGCATGACTATGGCTGCTGAAGTGCCTACTGTCAGCAACTCTGTCAGTGCTTTCCCCTCCCACCCACAACCTCATGCCCTACCCCAGAGGAAACGTGTTTGGGGCTGTGGGATCTGGGATGCTTCGTGACACACACACAGGTCTACCACCATTACCCACAACCAAAACCACCATCTCTCCCAACGAGAGCAGTCAAGAAATTCTGAAAACGAATTTATTTCCAAACAACCACATATAGAACACCACCAAACTAGTAATACTATAATATTATTTACTAAGGAAATAATTTCATAGGGGGCAGCTAGCAAAGGAAGAAAACACTTGTTACCATAATTTTTCTTAATCCCAACAGGGCAAAAAAGAATGGAACTATATGCACTGTAACTAAAAGAAAACAGCATTTTCTAAACCTTATGCTTCTCAACATAAATTTTTGAAATGCGTTTTCTAAGCTATGAGTTATCGTCACCAGCTGGTTAAAATGTTTGCATTAACTAGATATATGATAAGATTCACAGCTATAAGAGAGAAGAGAAAAATGAAGGGCTCTAACTAGGGAACATTTTCCCTGTAAGAGAAACTCCTTCAGCAGAATTTTCTAGAGGAATTTACTTTCCAAATGAGCCAGGAAGGATGGAATATAAAAGCTGAAGTAAGAGAACATTATTCTATGGTCTGCTGAACTGCTGAATTTAAACAAAATATTCTCTGAAGTCCCAATGTATCCATTTTCATATCAATAAGCATTAAAGAAAATTTTCTTAGGGTTTTGGGTTGTTTTTCATTATAAATGTTAAGACACATTAGAGATAAAAAGTTGGAAGTGGTGTCCAAGGTCCTTATTCACCCAATTCATTCACCTGTAAAATTCAAATGAATATATAAAAATATTTAAGTTAGGGATATGCACAAATGATATGTCAGCATATTTAGCTGTAAATAGGAATGATCATCTTTACAAGCCTGACTGATACAGAGTCTTCATCTCCGTGTGACTTCTGTCGAAAGGTGAAGCAACACCCTTCCTTCTGCTCATCCCTTTACCACGTGAGAAGTATGACGTCCAACTCAACAAGCACGGCAATGGAGCCTCTCCTACTGAACGGAAGACAACAGATGGTCCCAGCTACAGAGCAGCTGACTGTCTCCTTCCCTTGTGGTACTTCAGGAGTTGAGCATTTTTGCATTACTCTAGTCTCTAGTCTTTAGAACTGAGATCTGAGCTGTCCACCAACCAAATCAAATACAGATTCTGAGACAGATGTGTGACGAAACAAAGAATGGGGCACTGATGGGAATCTTGTCATTTACTTGAGATGCGATGCTGTTACTTAAACATAACTACATCACAAGACAATAAATGGCACAGACCATTTCCTGGGGTCTAGAGAAAGGAAGAGATTAAGCTCCGGGGTGGTTGGGGAAGCTGGCAGAGCTAAAGTAGAATTCGAATCGGTAGACAGAAGACTGGCAGGGCTTGGAGAGAGAGCCCAAGCCTAAACACATGGAAGGGCATGAAAATGGTGACCAAGAGAGAAGAGCACCAAAGACGTTTGGGGACAGACTGACTGGAATGGAGTTTTCATGCACAGGAAGTAAAAGACAAAAAGGGCAGCTGAGGCTCAGACTATGAAGTACTTCATCTCTGAGAATCTAATATGAAAATAATCTTTTATCCCATCAATGTTATGCACTGTGGTAACACTTCTACCTCAACAAATCAACATAGTCTATAAGAAGAGGTTCATTTACATAAAAGAAAACTCTATTTGAATATGGCCATTAAATCCTACCTTTCAGTCCAATGCAAATTAAAATAACAACCCAAGGAAGGGGGCAGAAAACCATGGATTTACAAAGGAAGCAAAGAGTAAATGATATCTGCCCAGAATAGTCCTGGTGGCTGCTCCCACCAGTACAGGCTACACGCACCTACTCCAACGCGGTGTAGGAGGGAGGATTTACTCATGGCCACGGAATCTCTCTCTATCCCTAGGGCTCAGAATACAGGAAATCTTTGAAATGGGTCATCTGGATCTTTGGAAAGACTGATTTAAGTGTTTAACCATCTGGTCTTGAAACATGGAATCTCACGCAACAGATGGGCTATTCTTGGACACTGGGCATGTGTGTGGGTTCGGCTCATTGTACCTTCTGCTAACTCAATGGACAGCATTCTCCAGAGAGCCGACGAGACACACACAAAGGCTCAAAAAGAATTTTCAAGAACTGATAACTCAGATGTTCGCTTTGAAAATAATCTGGCCTTCAGTTAGTTTTTTAAAGAGCAGCTAGGAAAGAGTGTCTGACAAGCCATTTATAATTTTTGCAAATGTCCTTTCCTGCGCCACTCAATTCATTCCACTCTTGCCCCCAGCCCAAGCTCTGGCAAAATCACCTCTGAATTCCAGCGTAGAAAAACAGAACTCCGCTGCTATCTTACCACCCGAGCCGGCCCCCACGGAACAAAGCAAGCAGCCCACTTTCACCCAAACACAGTTCTCATGCTCTGAGGTGTATAGAACTCTATGAGTCCATCCCAAAGAAACAAAATTTCTAAGCCAAGTTATTCACAGGATGAAATCAAATTCCCCTGATGAATGAAGGGGGCTGCTTTCAGCAAAAGCACTTCCTTGAACTTTATCCTCAGCAGCTTTCTACCAGGTAGCTCTGGAGTTCTAATCAAGCTATCTGATCAAAGCAACTAGAAACAAAGGCAAAACCAAAGGCTGAGAACTCTTTCTCCTTGATGCACTGCAATTTCTCTGGCTTATCTATGTTAAGAAAAACATGATTTCTGATAAGCTGTAAAAATATTCCACACCACAGAAAATGCAAAACCAAGGCGAATTTGAAACTGAAGGCACTACGGTAAGCCTCGGTATCACAGGCTCTCCACCATTAACACCGTGAGCTGAGATTCTTACCGAACCAAGACACGAAAACATAGCTGGGTCTTACCTTTGAAGTTTCTGGTGTTCAGATAAATTTTATATTGATTTTTGAAATGGTAAAGAACACATAAAATTATTTCAGCTGTTATTTCTGAGTACTTACAATCTACTCAGTTTTTTTAACCTCTTGGTAGAAAAGAAGTCCTTTTTGAAAGAATGTTTTCCATAAACATTTCTCTGAATATGCAAGTGGAGGCACTGTCCAGCCGAATGTGCTTTGCAAACACAGGACAGTGCTGAAGAAACAGGCATTTCTGTCAATTGGGAAAAACAGGTCAGCTTATTTTCAAGTCCAACAGTAAGCCTTCCTATTCTATTCCCTGATGGCATTCTAAGATGACATGAGAATTTCAGCCCATTATTTCTAAATATTCCTCACTACTCATTTGCATTATTCTATAAATTGCCAGTTCTAAAACAGGCGACTGCAAGTAATAAAAGTTATGCCACATGTATGAATTTTAAAGGAGTGGTTTTCTTTTATTTAATGTACCTGCATGGACAATAAGAACAATGGTCATACAGAAACAGAACAAACAAAGCCAACTTTAAGTCCAGCAATCTGAGTAGGGAACGATTTGGACCGACAGATTAAAGAACTGATTCAGGACTCACACCAGCCAAATCAATACTCAGATTCCTTCTTCCCATTTTCTGGCCTCCACACGTACTTACACACTTGCCCTGTTTTGAATGACACTAAAAACAGAGGTCTGACACCAATCCAAAAGAACATATGCACCCCAATGTTCACAGCAGCACAATTTACAATAGCCAAGTGTTAGAAGCAACCTAGATGCCCATCAGTAAATGAATGGATCGAAAAACTGTGGTACATTTACACAATGGAATTCTATGCAGCAGAAAGAAAGAAGGAGCTCCTACCCTTTGCAACAGCATGGATGGAACTGGAAAGCATTATGCTGAGTGAAATAAGCCAGGCAGTGAAGACAGATACCATATGATCTCACCTTTAACAGGAACCTAAACAACAAAACAAGCAAGCAAGAAAAATATAACCAAAGACACTGAAATAGAGAACAGGCTGACAGGGACCAGAGGGGAGAGGGGAGGGAATTTCAGGGGGAAAGGGGAAGGGTTTACAGGAACAAGTATGAGGGACACATGGATAAAAAACTAAAGGGGGTGGAAATGGGAGGGAGGTGGGGAGCACTGGGAGGGCTGGGATGGGAGTAAAATACAGAAAACTGTACTTGAACAATTAAAATAAATTTTTAAAAAACCCACAGAGGTCTGACAGGGGTAAAAAATGAACAGTTACAAGACAGCACATGGAAAGGGGCCCAGAATCAGCACTAAATTTTGTCCCAGGTTCAATTGATCATGTGTGAAAATCTGCTAAATTGAGGTGTTTATGACTACCTTCTTCTGGAGGAGATGAATATATGAATTAATGTTTAAAACAAACTAGATTAGATTGTCTGAATGAAAAGATGGTACATGTTGGCACTATTAACAAACTTATTATGAAAAATATTATTTCTTTTTTAAAAAGATTTTTTAAAAATTTATTTATTTTTAGAGAGGAAGGGAAGGAGAGGAGAGAAACATCAATGTATGGTTGCCTCTCGTGCGTCCCCTGCTGAGAACTGGCCTGCAACCCAGGCATGTGCCCTGACTGGGAATCGAACCACAATCGTATGGTTCACAGGCCTGCGCTCAATCCACTGAGCTACACCAGCCAGGGCCGAAAAATATTATTTCTTAACCAAAGATTTATCAGCTCAATATTTTAAAAGCCGACTTCAGGTTCCTGCTATGAGGCTAGGAAAGGAGACATGATAAAGAACATGAGTGGAGCTTCCCTTCTGTTTCTTGACTTGGGTTGGTCACATGGGTACTCGCCTTTTAAGTGTTCCTACTGCACATGCCTAACAGACTTTTTTCTACAGTGTTTTTTTTTTTAAGGATATAATTCAGAGAAATGAAGGAACACAAGTTCATGCCACTGGCAGGCAGAGCAAGGATTTGAACACGGCCCTGTCTCCACCACTTTGGACCACGCACAGCGATCCACTCTTCCCCTTCCACACTAGGCCTCCCTGCCCGGGGTCTTACCAAACAGGTGACTCTAACCCTCACTGGACCAAGTGAGAAGAAATGCTGAAAAGCGGTGCCCTGGAAGGCTCTGGATGTAACTGGCAGTGCTTTGGCACTAAGGAAGGCATCAGACTTTCCAGTCTTAAAATAGAGCAACTCAATTTGATCTGTTTTATATGCTAGGCTCCCACATAAAACAAACAAAAAAATATATTTAAGATCTGTAGTTTTAAAAAGCTCAAAAACTTCATGGTTCAAAAAGCCATTTAGTAAGACATTTGGTGATCTGATTCCCAAGATTTTGCCAAGAGACAAGAGTCAAAAAAAAAAAAAAGCCTCCCGATCTGTCCCCGACTCTTCTCTCACTCAGGAAATCTGCGCAGCTCAGTGATTCCTGAGACAGAAAGGAAAAAGACTTCAGCTAGTGAGAGCTGGAGCACGCTCCAGAACCCAGTCTCCCGACACCATCCCCGGCCTTTCTGTTCCACCCCTCCTACCCCAGTTCCCATCTTCCCACTCAACCATGCTGTCGGCTTGTACAGTGTACAGCAAGAGAGGCTGGGGGCAGATCTGTGGAGGGCCCTGTCACACTGAGGAGAGTCTGGACTTCATCCTCTGAGGAACTCCCAGGATGCTGGGCAAGAATGGCACGGCCAGGCCTGGGCTGCAAAGGGGACTTCTGAAAGTAACCCACACACTCTCATCCTCCCTCCCTATTTCTGCCTGCTATTTTATCCTCGCCCACTAGGTAAATGTTTCCCATGTAAAGGCCACTTACAACCTCATCATAATAAGCACCATGAAAAACAACTGCTTACGACGGAAACGCTGACACAGTGGCGGTGTAAGATGCCCCTTTGAAAAACCTTGTCAGGGCCCCATCGTTGCAATTTAGCAGTGGCACAGGAAACGTCTGAGAGCCAGATTCTTTCTGACTGTGCTCAAGGCCATAATTTCCTTCCCATACTTAAACCATGACCCTGTGTCACTGTCAAGGGAGTTTGCCAAGGGGAAAGGGCAGATAAATAAGCAAAATCTGGAGAAAATGGGCCAATTAGGAAAAAAATTCCTAAGATTCTTCTTGGAATTAACAGCTAAAAGAACTTCTAGGTGAGCTGATCTGCTGCCCTTTGAAGGCAGACCTGGCAGGCAGCTCCTTCAGGTAACGGATGTGAAATTGAAGGGAAGGGAAGTCAGTCACAGAAGCTGCTGTCAGACCTGGGCTCTAACTGGGCCTCCCACCCACCCCACCCCCAGCCAGGTGGAGATGGTAAGCTTAATCAAGATCCTGGAATCAAAATGACTGGAAAGGGGACAAAAAGGAGAGACATTTAGCCAGTACCATTTATTACAGCTATAATCTACACCATATGTATACTTTCACGAGCTTCTGCTATATGTTCTATATAACACCCATCTACCACCCACTACACTTCAAGATAAATTTCAAACTCTGCAAGTAACATGTCCTGCTAGGGAGTCCAGAAATAACTAAGAAAACACTTGTAATCATATAAGGAATTTATAACAAGTGGCATTTTCTATAAAATGCTAGCTTCATGATTTTCCCTTAGATAACAGACCAGAATAGAAACCAGTTCCTTCTTTCTTATCAACCGCCACTCCTTGACAGTTCTTGGTCAGTAATTTTCATGAAGATCAGAGTCAGCCTCTTAACACTACTTCAGCCTTCAGCCTTCGAAGGGAAACAAGTCTGGCCTCCTCTTCCATGACAGCTGTCCCATCTACTAGAGCAGCAATCCTCAGCCTTTTTGGCACCAGTTTCATGGAAGAAAATTCTTCCAAGGCCACAGGCCAGTGCCGGTCCCCGGCCCAGCGGTTGGGGAACCCTGTACTAGAGGAAATCATCTTGACCTCATGTATTTGGCTACTATTCAGAAAAACCATGTCTCTGAGTTCAGATTATTAAAAATATACTTGTATTAGGAAAGAACACACCTTTCTCAGTTACATACGTGCGGAATGCCCACACTGCTTCATCCCTACATGAACCCACTAAGTATTTCCCCCAGTGACCTCTCCTCCCACTCCCCCGGTCACATATGGTCTTAGAAACTTATTACAGCTACTTTCTTTCAAAAAGTCTTAAAATTAATATACAAGAAATAGCTGCTGACTTCTAACTCACACTAGAGAGAACTGAATAGAAATGTAGACGATTATCAAACCTTCTCGGCAGAATGACTTTGTCTACCCACAAGATCAACGATGTTAAAATCTTCAATGAAAATTTTCCTAATACAGCTAAGGTGACCACTACAGTCTGCAGAGGATGAGTTTGGTGGTGAACAGAGGTTATTCAACCCAGCTGCTTTACTTCTGCACACGCCTTCCCAACTCCTCAGACAACTCACCTGCGCCTGCACCCATCTGTTATTTCCACTTTCTGTTCAGAAAACCTGCTGTGTATAGGGGCCTATTGGTCTCAGTTTTGCTATCCCTGATAGGACAATCTCTCTGGGTACAGTCATGGGCGCAGGTGTCAGCACATACACTTATATACTATGTTTATACAAAAATAGTATCAAACACACCACCCCTTCAGTCTTCTTCATTTAGGATACCCTGGGTTACACATGAGGACAAAAAGATGATACATACTCTTCTGAGCCCCTTCTGCCCAGTGAAGAACCATATATGATAGAAAAACTGTTGTTTTTCTATATATTTTTTTGGAGACCAGGAGCTGTAATAACTTGGCAGTCCTTGAATTTATATATTCTTCCAGTCTTATTTAAAACATAAGAGTGCGCCATTTCAAAGATGGCAATTAAAATCTATGCACCATGGCTTGTCAAGTCTTATAATTACATGAGTTCAAAAAGCTTAAGCTACTGCTCCTGGCTGGTGTGTCTCAGTCCATTGAGCGCCAGCCTGTGAACCAGAGTCACCAGTTTGAGTCCCAGTCAGAGCACAGGCCTGGGCTGCAGGCCAAGTCCCCAGTAGGGGACACACAAGAGGCAACCACACACTGATGTCTCTCTCCCTCTCTCCCTCCCTGACCCTCTCTCTAAAAATAAATAAAACCTTTAAAAAAATAAGCTTAGGCTACTGAACTCCATTTTCCAGACTGACCATTTCACAGAAAGCTCAGCTCAACCAGTTGAATCATGAGAGCTAAAAAGCCTCGTCAGGAGCAATCAAAAGGCAACTGCGCTTAAAAGCTGTATGTCCACATTCCACACTCTGAAGGCTGCGTGGCACGGCTGGCGCTGACTGTGTTTGATAACAGCCACCTCACATCCCTTCTCTGTTCCCCCTCCAAAACCTGTATTCCTACAGGGGCAACCCTCACTCTATAATCTAATACAGTAAGGCCAGTGTTGTCTGGAGTCACAGACTTTTATATGTGCTTGTTTCTAATTAAAGGCCATTCGATTTTAAGAACTTAATAAAAAGGCCATAAACCTGTATCATTCCACAAGAATGCCAAGAATGCTAAGTACCCAACTAATAGTCTTCCAAAGTGACCTTTATTAAGGCTGTCTCTACTACTTTGCCAACTAACATGTCAGGAGGCGGAACTATTCCCACCTATCACAGGGCCCTCCATTCCACTGTCAAAAGCAAAGGCCAGTGAAAAGGACTTCTTCAAGTAACCAAAGCAACTCAAATTCCGACAGTGAAAAGTACTAGTACAAACAGTCTCAAAAGTGACAAAATCAAAGTTTAAAAAGCCACTTACAGCGCCAGCAAATGATTCAGAAGAAGTCTGAGAAAGGTAATATTAACATTTTAGTGGTAGAACACCTGGAGAGCAGCCAAGAGGTCTGGACTTTCTCCCTCACTAGGTCATTAAATCTTGCAGGAGGCAGGGAGGCACACACAGATACAAACTGGTTACATGGCATCTCACAGCCAAGCTAGGCCAAGCTATCCTGACGGATTTCACCGTCAGTAGGAGAACTAAACAATGACATTCTTCAAGGAGACAGGTAGGTCTCCTGGGGCTAATGATAACCTAAGCACATGCAATTATAACTAGCCTGATAACAATCAATTCCTGCCCTTGGAATGGATGCTCGAATTCAATGGCTAAGAAAGCGAGCCCACCTGCTGCCAGGGAAGCTAGACCACCAAGACCCCAACAGCCTCCCGTGTTCCCTCTCATGTCTACTCTTGCTCTCTGCAACCCATACTCTGTAGAGCAGCAAATTAGCATTTGAAAATACAGATCTGATCTTGTCACTCACCTGCTTACAACCCCTCAGAGCTTCCCTCTGTCCTTCTACCAAAACCCCAAATTCTTTCAGCCCTGCGTAATCTCATCTCCACCATTCTTTTTCTCACTAGACTAGCAGCTGTGGCCTTCCTCCAGGTCTCTGGATCCCCCCACTCTATTCTCACACAACAAAAAATTACTGAGTTTTTGTGAATTCCTACTATCGTGCCAGGCACTGCACAAAGCAAGCACTGCAGATGCAGCCTCGAACAAAGAGACAAAAGATTCTAGCCCTCAGCGAGCTCACATTCTAGCAACGGTCAACAACAAAAAAAGGTGAGGGAGTGGATAATGTGGAAACCGTGGGGGAGAGCCTTAGGCAGAGGGAAAAGCAACTGGCAAAGGCTTTAAACCAAATAATGTTTTTCCTTTAATGTGTTTGTTTCATTGTTAATTCCGTCCAACCTCAGCACCAAACATGGCTTGATAATTACCTGCTAAATGGGATAAGTGAATTCGTATCTATCGAAAAAACTAAAAAGGTATCCCTGGGTAATTTGAGTGTCACCTAAAGTTACCAAGGCCTCAGCAGAGGTTACACAGGTTTCAGATTTACCAAAACAGTTTATGATTATGATCAAAGTGACTTTGGTGCCACTTCAAGAGAGACCCTGACAATATCATGATGAGTCTTAGTCACCAAGGCCCAGAAAGAGGCAAAAACCATGAAAAGCAGAGAACCTTCAAAGAACATAAAGTATTGTATTTTGCCTTGTATAATGTTCACCCAAATTTTGGCCCATCCTCTCAGAAAAAAAAAACAAAACATTTCGTTTTAATTTTTTTATTATTTATATTTAGAAACAAAAGCAATTATCGGCCCTGGCTGATGTAGCTCAGTGGCTTGAGCGCAGGCCTGTGAACCAGAGTATCACGGTTCAATTCCCAGTCAGGGCATATGCCTGGGTTGCAGGCCAGTTCCCAGCAGGGGACACATGAGAGGCAACCATACATTGACATTTCTCTTCCACTCTTTCTCCTTCCCTTCCCCTCTCTCGAAAAATAAATAAATAAAATATTTTTAAAAATGTAACAGACATCTTTATTAAAAAAAAAAGCAATTATCGTATTCCAGGTTATTATTTTGCACACGATATTGTTATTGCTTTCTAGAGTACTACTGCTTACACTTTTAAGGCATAAGCATAAATAAAAGAATTAAAAACATTTATATAGATACAGAATTAGTACTACCCTTGTATAATGCACATCCTTATTTTTGCCACAAAAAAAGTACGCATTCTACACGGTGAAATACGTAATCATTCCATTCAACTGATGTAGAAAAATGTATTTATTCCAATGGCTTGCCCCAACCCACTGACAGCTCTATCAGTGAAAAGTCTGTCTTGGCCTTGGCCAGATGGTACAGTTAGTTGGTTGGAGTGTTGCCCCCGTACACCAAAAGGTTGCGGGCTGCTCCATTTTCAGTCAGGGCAGATGCCTGGGTTGCAGGTTCAATCCTTGGTTGGGGTGTGTGCAGGAAGCAACCTCTTAATGTTTCTCTCTCACGTCAGTGTGTCTCTGTAGCTCAGTCACTCGCTCTCCCTCATATCAATGAACATATCGTCAGGCGAGGATTAAAATTTTTTTAAAAACCTACTTTGGATGGAGTATTCCTCTCCAACTGCACCACAACAGCCTTAGTTGTGCCCTTTTCATCCCCAAACTCAGAATATCGTGAGCTTCCTCACAGGTCTTCCCCAGGCCAATCATTGTGCTGTGTTGATTACAAAAGTTTTTGCTGTAACACCGACTCCCCAACCTGACTAACCTACCTCTTCCCCGTCCTTCAACAAGAACTCCATGCTCCAGATAAACTGTTCCCTGCACACACTTTATACATCCCTCCTTCCCACCTCCACACAGGCTCCACCCCTTATCTAGAAGGCCACTCTCCATCCTCTCCACCTACCTGAATGTCATCAGTTTAAAATAATGCCTTCTCTGTCCATCCCCACACTATGACAAATTCATCATCCCCAAGGTACTGACACCATTGCACTTCCACACCATTGCACTTCCTATACTCTGTAGCATCAGAACTGAAAGACGGGAACTATATACATCCGACTCCTATGTCCACTGGCCTCCAGTTAGACTCTGCCCAAGGCTGGAGACTCGATGGCAGGAAGAGAGATACTCCTTTTTCCTGATTCTGGTCTGTGTGCAAGCAGCAGCAGCAGCAGCAGTGAGTAACTGTGGAGGACTATGGGCAACTGCACATGGCACAGGCCCTGGCCGCACCAGCAGGGCGCTGGCTTCTGGGTTCCGCCGAGCTGTGGCAATACGGCTCCAGCAGCAGCAGCAGCAGCCAGTCCACAGCTGTGTGTGAGTGCAGTCTCCTGGGCTCCAGCCCAAAGGCAGCTTCCTGATGGTTGGGTAACAGCCTCCTCCCACTTGCTCCTCCACACACCCTCTCCTTTTGCTCCTCCAGATCTTCCAACACCTCTGTAGCAAACCTCTTTCATTTAAATTCCTCTCTACTTTCCTGATTGGACAGTAACTGATACAACAGCAATAATAAGTAAATAAAATTAGCAATATCAACTAAGATGGAGAATGAAGAGTAGCCATTTTTAAGAAATATCCCATAAAACAAAAACCTAGACTGTATCTCCCTAAATATACTCCTTTGTAATTTTTGAGTTCTAAAAACAAAGCTAGTTTAGTTGTCTATTTAGCTATACACAGGTAGTGGAAACTTAGCTGTATAGTTTTTTAAAAAAGTCCGTTTCACATCTGAGTTTCTATGGAGTAGGAAGAATCCATCTACATGTGTTTCCTTCAGTGTGTCCCCAGAACCTCCTACACAGCAAGTAGGTACTTCTTAGGTACCTGGTGTCTCTGGCTTATGACTATTATAAAGCTCTGGAATTCAGAGAGATTGGGACTGAAAGCCAAGCAAATAGTCACTGTAGTTCTAAAAAGCAACTTAAAAACAAATCTCACCCAAACCACTCATCAAAGGATTCTAACTGGTACGTGGGGCAGGGGTTCTTGCCTCTCCCTCGCAGAAGCCACCCTTGCACCTTTTCAGTTACAGATCTAGCTGGGAAACCCATTATAAACACTGCCCAGACACAATTTCCCTTTCTTGGAAGGATGAAGAGCTGAGTCCATCCAGAGTAGACTCGAACATCTGACTCCTAAAAGTCCGTGTTTCCAACCTGTTCAGAGATCACTTGGACATCTCTAAGTTTTTCCTTAAATTCATTTTCCAGTATCATGTAACACCAAGGTAAAGGCAAGAAGTGTTGGAAGGTGTAAACTTTTTAAAAAGCTAAATAAAAACTGCTAACTCCAGAGGTTAATAACTATTAAAACCATACCTATGGCCCTTCATCACATCATGTGCTGACCCAGTTTTCTTTTGCATTAACAAAAAATGTTTTATGAAACCTTAGAAAAGATGTAAATCCCAGCAGGAGCACAAAGAAGCGTGACTCTTGCTGACTTCCAGGCTGAGCAAAGTGGGTCATCAGCTGTCAACATTTTCATACTTCGTTTGCCAACATGCCTAATAGATAAATGCCTGAACATTTTTAACTGGTCCGGTATTACTTAGCACAGGAAACCATGCCCCAAAATTAGGTATAATAAATTTCTTCCAGAAACTGACAAATGAAAAGGCCTGGTAAAATGGGATTTACTGAATGTTTCATAGATAATCAACCCTCAAAAACTGGAATATACAAAAAACTAGCAATTACCAATCACATCTTTCTCTGACAACGAAGGGCTTCAGGTTCATCACTTACCTAATACTTACTGAGAGCCTTCCTCGGGCCAGGAGAAAACTAAAAGAACAATCAAAGTGGGAGTTCCACGCCAATGTGAAGTCCTCCCGTTGTCAGTGGGGTAAGTGAAAGAATGGAGGATACCCTAGAATAGGCTACACACACACACACACACACACACACACACACACACCCCAGCTGCTTTCCCTTTCAGTCATCCCTCTAAAATATTAACAAATATTCATGAGCCAGGCACAGTACCAAACAGATAATACACACAGTGAGCTCACTTCATTTGAAAAAGGCAAATACTATTATAATCCCCATTTACAGATGAGAAAGGCTCAGAGAGGTCAAGTGATTTATTCTGGATCACCCAGCTTCATGTGCCTTAGCTGCCTGCCTCTGAAGCCTATGCACCTGCCTTAACCACAGCCCTGCAATGCTACAAAGACGGAATGGACATGCACAGCTGTGCAGCCTGCGCCTGCTGGAGCAAACGGAAGCTACTGTTGCTATCATCCACTGGCTCCTAGCAGACCTCTCCACTTCGGGGGAAGACAATCTCTTACCTACCTAGAAGCAAAACTTGAACAACATACTCCCCACATAATATGTGCATGTGCCTTATGTTGCTCAAAGTACTTTTATGTAACTTGCTTTACAGATTCTTGCACCCACCTGGGAAGGACAGGTATTCTCCTCATCCCACAGATAAGGGCGCTGAGACAAGAAGATCAAATGACTCACCCAGGGTCAGAGGATGCAGTAGGCTGTCTCCTCCAAGGCACACTGATGTCACCCAAGACTTACAAAGGAAACAAGAGTGTCTGCCATTGTTTTAACCACAAAGATCATTTCCAAAGTGAGACTTGATGAAAAATGATTGTCCTTAAACTTTAGTAATTTGCAATTAAGAATTAATATAACTTCAGCAGTCTGAGAAAACAGTATATTTGTTCCTTTCCTCTATTCTCAAACTGTGGAAGGGAAAAGATGCTTCAAGTTTTTGCATCCTAAATTAAACCTTGTTTTTCTTATCCCATTGCAAAAATTCACATACACTCACATAGACAGTATACCTGAAAAAATCTCTCTCCCCAAAATTATGTGACTTCACTATTCTGCAAATACTGCTTCAAGGCTCCAGAAAAATTATCTTCCTTACTGATCAGACAGCACTGTTCATACGAATCCTTAGGGGGCTGGCCCCTCATAACAACAAATCAAAAGATTAAATACTACTGGAAGAAACTCAGCCTCAAATTTAAAGGAATTAAAATACTTATACTAAAAATCAATGGGGAGGTGACAATCCACTTCTTTTATCTCAATCTCACAAAACAGCAGAGTCCAACATGTCACAGGTGACAGTGGGAAAGGACCCACGTCCTTCCTTTCACTAAAAGTGAAAAACACCAGACAGGAGAAAGTATAAACAATGTCCACTCAACTTAAAGTTTCAAAGAAAAAATGAACCCGCTCAAAGAATCAATCAGAAGTCATATTTTATTCACAAATTAAAGCTCCCTTAGAAATGTTACATCACTGCTTCACACTCGAAAATGCTAACCTAAAGGTAAGAACCTCACTTTATCGGGTCGTTTTTGATAAATTAGTTAGATCTAAAAGGAAGCTTGACTCTATCCATGAGTTTTCAAGTTGTATGGACAAGAATTTTCCTTGAAATCCTGGGACACTGGAATGCATCCCAATTGCATCATTTGCTCTTTGTTTTCAGGGCCCTGAGGACAGCCGTTTACGGCAACGGAGTCCTGCTTAAAAGTGCTCAGCCCAATCACAGAATGGAAGCACTTGGAGGGAAAACTGTACCTTACATTATGATAAAAAAAAAAAAAAAACACACAAAGGAAATAGACTTCCAAGAAATCCAGGAAGCTCAGAGAGTCCCAAAGAAGTTGGACCCAAGAAGGAACACACCAAGGCACATCATAATTACATTAGCCAAAATTAAAATGAAGGAGAGAATCCTAGAAGCAGCAAGAGCTAAGAGGACAGTCACCTACAAAGGAGTCCCCATCAGACTGTCAGCAGATTTCTCAAAAGAGACCTTACAGGCAAGAAGGGGCTGGAAAGAGGTATTCCAAGTCATGAAATCCAAAGACCTACAACCAAGATTGCTCTATCCAGCAAAACTTTCATTTAGAATGGAAGGACAGATAAGGTGCTTCTCAGATAAGATCAAATTCAAGGAGTTCATCATCACCAAGCCCTTATTATATGAAATGTTAAAGGGACTTATCTAAGAAAAAGAAGTTAAAGAAACATGAACAGTGAAAGGACAACAAACTCACAGTTACTAACAACCACACCTAAAACAAAAGCAAACTAAAAGGACAGCTAGATCAGGAGTGGAACCATAGAAATGAAGATCTCAAGGAGGGTTAGCAACAGGGGAGTGGGAGGAGGAGAAGGGGGGAGAAGGTACAGAAAATAAGTAGCATAGACAGTAGACAGAAAATAGATGGGGGGGGGCAAGAATAGCATGGAAAATATAGAATCTAAAGGAATTGAGACACATGGTCATAAACTAAAGGGGGGTAATGGTGGGGATGGGGGGTAGGGTGGAGGGGAATGAAGGGGGGAATAGAACAACTGTAACAGCATAATCAATAAAAAAAAACAAAACAAGTCAGTAGAGAATTTGGTCTGCTCCACGTGCAGCCTTCACCAATGTGAAACTGTATTTAAGAATCCAAGAGCCTGTCAGTCTGAAGTTTAAAAAATAAAAAGGGAAGAACTCAATAGAAAGGCAGAAACAAACATAACTGTAGAAACACTTCAAAAATACTTGTAAGTAAATGAACTCTCCTCAGATACATTTTTAGTTAGTAAAGACGATAGTGTAAATCTATACCCCAATCCTGTTAAGAGATTCCCTTACAATGGAAAGAAGTCAGTCCCTGAACCTACCTAAACCCTGAGGCTTTCTATTGCTGTAGAAAGCCCTGTCCAATCTTCCTACCCTGCTTTGCTTACAGTGCAGTACTGAAACCTTACTGGGGATCAGCTAATGTAAAAACGCTGACTGTGACCTTGGTACACATTTTAAACATTTTTAGCCCTTCCCAGTGTGGCTCAGCTGGTTGGAGCATTGTCCCATACACCAAAATGCTGGAGGTTCAATTCCCAGTGAGGGTACATACCGAGGTTGCAGGTTCAATCCCTGGTCAGGGCAGGTATGAGAGGCAACCAATGAATACTTCTCTCTCGCTTGGATGTTTCTCTCTCCCCTCACCCTCCTCTCTCTCTAAAATCAATAAATATATACATATATTTAAATGTTTTATCTGTTTAAGTTATAGGTCAAAGGTCAGAGAGGGCAGTATTCATAATAAGTAAGGGCGGGAACTTTATAATCTTTAAAGTGCTTTCTCATTTCATCCTCACAACAATCCCAAGAAGAGATCAGTGCCTATTCTCCAGCTCACAGAATTGAAGACTGGTGGAGAGACTAACATCCCACCCAACACATTCCACTAGAACAGAAGCAAGTGGTCTTATGTGGCTGTTCCCTATTGTATTCTCAGGGCCTAGAATGGTACCTGGCACATGGCAGACGCTCATTAATCCCACTGCTACTACATGTTCAAAAAGAAAAGTCCCAGCCGCTTTCTGGAGAAGAAGACCCCGGTGCAGAAGTGACTGGACCTGGCCAAGGCCATAACGCTGGCTATATGGTCCCCACATCCCTGCTTCCTAACTCAGAGTGGGTTCTTCCCTGAACCCAGGCCATCGCTGAGGTGGTAGAAGGGTTTCTAAACTCTCTCAAAACTCAGAACTCACTCTGGCATATTATTATTTTTCGTATTTTTGATATTTTTAACCTATATCCTTTTCCTCTCTTAAGCAGTATTTAGTTCCTGCTCGTGCATCATTGTTCACTTTAGTCCCACAACCCTTTACTTAATGTCTAACTACTTACAAAGGCCGGTGCCTGTGAGGGACAAAAGATGAACTCTGGAGGGACTTAAAAGCCCATGACAATTAAGAAAGGCAGCATAAAAAAAAAAAAAGAAGAGAAAAGCAGCATCAGGGAGGACTTTGAAGCACAGAGAACTGATCCTGCACATTATGGAAGAAGGGGCAGTCTAGGCAGAGGGCCCAAAGTGAGCTGACAAAACCTGAACACCTGTTCAGGAGAAAGCAAGTGGCCCAGTCTGATCAGAGTATGGGGCGGGAACGGGGAGGCTGCGTGACAGCCTGGAATCCACCTCTGGGAAGAACCACGTATCAGGACAAGAAGCTGGCATTTATTCTTTGGGCAGTATCTTATCCACTCCTGATACCTCTTTCTTTCCTACTTGTCCTATTTCTTCCCTGCAACACACGCGCATGCACACACACACGAGCTTCTGAGTAGTCACTCAATACCCTCATTATGTTTCTTTTTTACTCGGAGAAGTTTTCTCAGTGATGATATTATGATGGACAATTTCAGGATCCAGGTACCAACTGTAGCTCTTCACCCACCCAGTCACTTAACTAATTTCTCATCTATTGGCAGTTAAGGGTCCCTCTGACAATATGACGAAAATTTGGAACTTCTCCCTCAGAAAAATGCAGTTACACAAAAAATTCAGGAACCCCACATTAAGACCTTGTGCCCTACCAATAATTATGGAAGAATATCCCCCTAAAAGACTTAGCTGGTGCTCCTAATACTAACCAGGAGTGACCACTTCCCTCATTCATATAAGTAGGATGTTCCTTCTTCTGAGTGACAGTAAGTATCTTGAATGAATAAATAAAATGAGAGAACTTCTCCAAGATTTCTAATCCTCACCCACAAGTAACAATGCAGCTTCCATTTATTGGGCCCTAGTATGTGACAGGCACCCTGCAAAGTCACAGACTGCGCAATATAATGCAGTCTATAACTTTGGCCTATATAAGGCCTATACAGCAGGTAATAGTCATACCCCCATTTTACATGAGATAACTGAAGCTCAAAGGGGTCAACTGACCTGACTCTGGGCACCCCAGCTGGAACTCTGGCACTCTGACTTCCAAGCCCACCTACACAGCCTCCCAGCAGAGAGGATCTTGTGAGCATATAATTACTAGTAAAGATCAAAACATACTGCTGTCTCTTAGGAAGCAAACAGTCTAGCTAAAGGGTCCAGTTCAGAATTACACATACTCTAAGTGTCCAATAAATACTTGCTGAGGGACTAAGGGGCAAAAAGAACCTTACTAAGTCATGCACTGCATGATGACATTTTGGACCATGACAAACCACATCCATGATGGTGGTCCTGCAAGATTACAACAAGGCTGAAAAATTCCCATCACTAGTGACATGGTAGCCCATGACTTCAAATATCTGTCAAGGAAAAGGAAGATGTAAAAATCAACAAGGCTGCAGTTCAGGTAGAAGACAACTTTAACCTGGGTGTGGATGACGATGACACCGAGGAACTCCTAGGGGTGGTTCCTGAGGAACTGATAATGAGGAGCCGGAACTGGAATGGGAACACAGAGCTTAAAGAAGAGGTAAGAGGAATCTGCAGAAGAAAAAGAACCCCCAAGAAGCTCCTTCAAAAGCCTGAGAAGCCCTGGCTGCGCGGTTGGAGCCCAGCTGGTTGGAGCACCAGTCTGTACACCAAGAGCTTGCAGGTTTGATCCCAGGTCCGGGCACGTACCCACGTACCTAGACTGTGGGACTGAGTGTACAGGAGGTAACCAACTGATGTTTCTCTCCCTCTCTGTAACATCAATAAACATGTCCTCCGATTAGGATTTTTTTTAGAAGTTTGAAGACATGGGCCCCAACACCAAAAGGTTTTCATTAATAAAAGAGGTTGTTCATGGTTCATTATCTGCTTACAAGCCACTATATGACTAAAACACACACACACACACCCCAAAAAAACAAACCACCATGGAGGTGTCAAAAGAGTGACACCTCCTCAAGAAGAGCCTCAGGCAGGACCTTCCAAAGGTGTCTACTTTCCAGAAGAAAGTATTGTCATCCCGGGAGGTGACAGTTTCATGCAAGTTACTGCTCGCAAAGACCTCCCAGTGGGACAAGATGTGGAGGGGAAGACAGTGATGGTGAGAATCCTGGCACTGTGCAGCCATTGGTTACAAGTGTGTGTTTATGCCTGGTTTTCAACAAAAGAAGTTTTTTAAGAAAAATAAATAAAAACTTAAAGACAAAAAAAGTGTCCTGGCTGGTGTGGCTCAGTTGGTTGGGTGTCATCCTGCAAAGCAAAAGGTCAGCAATTCGATTCCCAGTCAGAGCACATGCCTGGGCTGCATGTTCACCCAGCAGGCAAGGCAACTGATCAATGTTTCTCTCCCTCTCTCTCTCTCTCTCTCTTCCTTCCCTTCTCTCTAAAAATAAATAAAAATCTTTTTAAAAAAGAGAATAGCTTATAGAATAGGATATAAAGAAAATATTTTTGTGCAGCTGTGTAATGTGTTTGTGTTTTAAGTGTTACTACAAGAGTCAAAACATTTTTAAAAATTAAAATGTTTAGCCCTGGCTGGGTAGCTCAGTTGGTTAGACCATTCTCCTGATACGCCAAGGTTGTGGTCCAATCCCTAGTCAGGACACGTACAAGAATCAACCACAGAATGCAAAAATAAGTGGAACAACAAATCAATGTTTCTCTCTCTCTCTTTCTCCCCCTTCCTCTCCCTCTAAAATCAATCAATAAAAAATTGTTAAAAATTAAAATGTTTATAAAGCAAAAAAATTACAGTAAGGTAAGGTTAACTTATTATTGAAGAAAAATGCTTTTATAGACTTAGAGAGGTATAAATATGGTGTTTCTGAAGTCTACAGTAGTGCTCAGTAATGTCCTTGGCCTTCACATTCACTCACCACTCACTCACTGACTGGCCCAGAGCAGGTTCCAGTCTCGCCAACTCCATTCACGGGATGTGCCCTGCACAGGTACACCATTTTCAACCTTTCATACTGCATGTTAACTGTGCCTTTCCCATGTTTATATACACAAATACTTAAGCACTGCATCACAACTGCCTACAGCACTCAGTACAGCAACGTGCCATACAGATTTGTAGCCTACGAGCAACTGGCTACCCCACAGGGCCCAGGTGTGTTGCGGGCTGCACTATCTAGGCTTGTGTAAGTGCACTCTACCAGCTCGCACAATGAAATCCCCTAACAATGCATTTCTCAGAATGTATCCCCATCATTAAGCAACACATGACTGTACTCTTGTCCACAGAGGGGGAAATGGTGTCAACAGTCCTTAAAAGAGTGTTTCCCTGACTGAGGCCCAGGCCTCAGCCGCTGTCTGGCGTGTTTCTCGTCAGACCGCTCCAGCTTGGCAATGGTCCTAAGCACCGAATATGTCACACCCTCACATGCAAAGGTTTGCAACATATCGGTGAGGTAATGAGATGAATCAACAGTGAAATTTCAATAAAACAAGAGCCCAGATGATTTCCCCTGTGTTCCTATTTTCCCTTATACACCTCCGTGACTGTAGTCATGACACTGCACAGTAGTTGTTCCCATAGCCCTACTAGTGACCTTTCTGAGCAGTGACACGTGTATCACTGGAAGCCTAGTCGGGGCCAGGACCCAGTCATTTTCATATTTATATGACCACTGCTCTCGCTGCTTGGACCTAGGAAAGCAGTAATCATGATTTCAAATAAACATTTTTGCTATCATCACAAGGAGAAACATTTTTCTCCTTTCTTTTTATGGTACTTACATGAATAGACGGATGTTAGCTGAACCTATGGTGGTAATCATTTCACAATATATGTAAATCAAACCAAAAAAATATTTTTTACTATACAGTAAGCCACTAGGTGAAGCTTTAAGGGCCATAATACCAAGCTTCCAAAAAAAAAAAACCTTACACACGCCTCACTTAGATGTTTGACAGGAGGGTTCTTTGCACCCAGCACTTCTAACACGTACTGGGGAGAAACAAAACACAGCACCCAGTCTAAAACGGTGAAGTACAAGAGAGACAAAACAAGGCCGCAGGTCTTGGTGTTACTCTAAACCAGTGGTTCTAATCTTTTTTGGGTCATGGATCCCACTGAGAATTCAATGAAAGCTACAGATCCTCTCCCCACAGAAAATGAACAGAACCACAATTCAGCTCATACTCTTGACAGCGTCATGAACCAGGCCCCAGAGTACACAGACGTTCAAGTTCATAACCTTTGCTTAGAATCTGCATCTCCAGCCACGTCTAATGAGAGGAAACCCAAACTCACCATCCATTTCATTTGTTAGGAGTCATCTGACTGTAAGGGAAACTGAACACGGAGGAGGTGGTGTTAGTACTCACAGTGTCTCAGCAACCTCCGCAAAGGCCCCTACTCGTCTTGCTACCTGATTCATGAGGGGTAAGAATGTGCCACCTCCCCCAACTAGAATGTAAGAAACGAAAAAGCAGGGGTCATATCTGATAGTACTGTGGATGCCACCTAGGGCTAGACACATTGTACGTAACTAATCACTGTTGACCAGTTTACTAGAGAACAGACTGAAAACAACCTACATTTTCTCTCTTATGGTAAAGTGAGGTATAAATTCATATGTACAGGAAAGGATAATGCTGTATGACTAGCGAATTTTAAAATATTTTCCTAAACTGGACCTCTGGGAGCTTGAAATACAAGAACAAGGCTATAAAAAAATGTGTTCTCTCATCTCTAGTCCTGATTTCTCTCTCCACGGTAGGGATTTGGCCATCCAGAACACACACGCTAGTATGTAGCAACCTACAGCCACCATCCCCTCAGGGCATGACAGGAACTACCCATGGAGCCTGAGAGGGTGTCATAGGGAGAGTCTTGCTGCTTCTTGTGGAGCTACTTATTCAAGAAACATTTCCGAACATCAACGATGCCTAGATTCCTGAGTTATGTACGCTTAGAGATAAAATGACGAAAAGCACAGCCCCTGCCTTCAAGGAGCTTAAGATGCAGTTGGAGAAAGAGAAAAGAACACAGGCAATTCAGATACAGAGTAATAAGTACCACATCAGGGGTGTATTCCAGGGGCAAAGACAGGCAAGGGGCTGAACACTGAGGGTGTCAGGGAAGGCTTTCTGAGAGAAAAAAAAAAATCTAAGCCAGACCTAAAGAGTTTGAAAAAAATTTTAGTTAAGGTTTTTTAAAGCCCATCTCCCCACCATCTCTTTTTTCTTTTTAGGGGTAGTCCTTTTTTGTTGTCATTTGGTTTGATTTGGGTAGGGGTGGCAGGAGAATATACCATAAGGAAGTAAATGATATGAGAAGGCCCAGAAGCAAGGATCTCTGGGAGAGCTCCGGTCATCAAAAATGGCTGGAATGTTGAGTGTAAGGAAGGAAGTAGACAAAGACAGGCACAGCTCTTGGAAGGCCCTTACGCGCTCCAAATTTATGTACACCACCCCCTACTTGGCAAAGTCACAGCCCTTAAATGCTCTGCTCTTCCTTGGCCTTTTTTTTTTCCTTTTAACTTATTTTGGAATAATATCAGATGGATAGAAAGTTGCAGATCTAACGAGAGAGTCCCCATATGTCCCTTTACCCAGCTTCCCCTAGTGCTAACATAACCATGTATAGGTGTCAAAACAAAGGAATAAGCCCTGGCTGGTGTGGTTCAGTGGACTGAGAACCGAAAGGTCACTTGGTTGATTCCCAGTCAGGGCACAAAGCCTGGGTAGTGAGCCAGGTCCCCAGCTGGGGGTATGAGACAGGCAACCCATTGATGTAGGTCTCACACTGATGTTTCTCTCCCTCTCTTTCTCCCTCCCTTTCTCTCTCTCTAAAAATAAATAAATAAAATCTTTAAAAAACAACAAAGAAATTATCTTTGGTACAAAAAACTAAACTAATAGACTTTATCTGTATTTCACTGGTTTTTCCATTCATTCTCTTTTCTATTATTCCAGGATCTAATCCAAGATCCTACAGTCCACTTAATTCAAAGACTTTTAAAAAGTCGTTCCTTTACTTCTGAGCACTATGATTTTATCATTTATCATCACTCTCCATCAGTGTCTCCCCATTTCCCATCACCGCCAGCCCACTCAAAGGTAAATACACCATTTCAGAACAGAATCAAAGTTACCAAAACAGATGACCTGGAATAGGAAGAACTATGAGGAATTCAAGAAAATTTAACAAAAAAAATGAATTCAGTAACATCTTTAAACAACAAAGATCTGTGTCCACACACATGTGTGTATACAGATACGCTAACATGCCATTCACAGAAAGACCTTGGCCTATGATACTGTGTCCATATGGAAGAGAAAAGTTGAAACAGACCCATTTCTGCTTCTTCAGTCTTGCCAGCAACTTAATAAAACCCCTTTATTCTTTCTTCAAATAACCTAACCACCCCAAGAAGGAGGCAAGGCAAAAACACAATTCATCCCTCCTGCTTCCCCCACCCAAAAAACAACCATGTTGGCAAAATCTATCTGGGATATGACTCAGCCTGTCTTTCCCAGATTTTCGCTACAGACTCTAGTCATTAAGACAAAATTCCATTATGTCACAACAATTTTTATAAAGGCACTTGACCAATGTAATACTTCTGTTACATTTAGGACCTGCATTCTAAGCTTCCATCTCCTAAAATTCCCGAAACTACCATCACCTTGACTGATGTCGACTTCTAGAATCAGAGAGGAGCCCTGTGCAGATATCCCTGCAATGTCAAGAAAAATGGTAAACTTTTTCTACCAGTAAAACACAATTGTTAACAATGATTATCTTTGGCAAGTAGAATGTAAAGACTATTTTAACTTTTCTTATAAAAGGTCTCTCCAGAAATAGTCCAATCATTGTTAATGTAATGAGAACATCAATGTGACCTGGCAGCCAAGGAGAGTGGACTGGAATGCACATGCGTGAGCAATAACGACTTCATTATACTTAGTGGGGGCGACAGACACTGTTGAGTGAGCATGTGTACTCTGTGGCAGTGGCATTCAAAATGACTGAGACATTAGCGCAAAAAATATGCATCAAATTTTGCATTCATTTGCTGTGGCTGGTGTGGCTCAGTGGATTGAGTGCCAGCCTATGAACCCAAAGGTCACTGGTTCGATTCCCAGCCAGAGCACAAGCCTGGGTTTTGGGCCAGGTCCCTAGTTAGGAGCATGTGAGAGGCAACCAATCAATGTATCTTTCATGCATCAATGTTTCTCTCCCTCTTTCTCCCTTCCTTCCTTTCTCTCTAAAATAAGTAAATAAAATCTTCAGAAAATTTTGCGTTAAGCTTGAACATTGCTCCACAGAAACTATCTGGATGATTCAGAGGCCACAGCTGTGGACACCTGGTGACTGGCAGCTCCATCACACAACACACCCACTCGTGCATCACATCTCGTGCAGAGTTTTTCAGTGAAACATCAAATCACTCAGGTGACTCAGTGCCCCTGTACCCCAGATTTGGCACCCTGCACCTCCTGCCTTTTCCCAAAACTAAAATTGCCTTTGAAAGGAAAGAGATTTCAGGATATGGATGCAATTCAGGAAAATACAACAGGGCAGATAATGGCAACTGGGAGAACTGGGTGGGATCCCAAGGTGCCTAGTTTGAAGGTGACTAAGGCATCATTGTCCTATGTACAATGTTTCTTGTGTCTTCTTCAGTAAATGTGTCGATTTTTCATGGTCCATGGCTGGATACTTTCTAGACAAGACCTCATATATTTTAGCCACTGGGAGCTATTTATCAGACATTTGACAAATACAAAAAGAGCACACTCCTGTGCCAGTTAGGAGAAAAGAAAAATAATAAAAATCTCTCTTGTACCGCATAAAGTCTAGAGCTGCACTCTTTAATACTTTGGTCACTTAAAGTTTAGTCAAATAGCCTGGCTGGTGTGGCTCAATCAGTGGATTGAGCACTGGCCTGAGAACTGAAAGGTCACCGGTTTGATTCCCAGTCAGGGCACATTTCTGGGTTGTGGGCCAGGTCCCCAGTAGGGTGTGCATGAGGGGCAACCACACATTGATGTTTCTTTCCCTTTCTCCCTCCCTTCCCCTCTCTCTAAAAATACATAAATAAATTCTAGAAAAAAATATAAAATTTAATCAAAATTAAATACAATTTAAAATTCAGTCTCTCAGGCTCACTAACTACATTTCAAGTAGGAAACGTGTGGTTAGTGGCTACTGTAAAGGACACCGAAGAAAGCTGTAGCAGACAGGGCGGACCTGAAAAGAAACCCTGGTGTCAATTTAGTCCTTGGAAATAAAAAGGGAGGATCTGGGAAGACATCCATTTGAAATGGGTATTAACGTGAGCGTTCCAGGCTGGCTGATGACAGTCGGCACATGCCACCGGCCCTTCCCTTCAGCATCACGCAATGCCAACACTTCCAGGGCCATTCTCCCCAAACCATCAGCAAAACACTTCAAGGAGGCATTATAGAAATGGATTGAGCAATAGGCTTTGATTCTATTTTGCCGAGCTGAGCTTTGATGAAATATCCTACAATGAACAAATGAGACTATAAAGTCAAACTGGGACCTCATTAAAAAAGAGGAGGAGAAAATGAAACTGGAATTAACTGCTAGGTCATTCTGGAAATCTTTAACAGGCAGGCTAAGCTAGGGAGCAAGGGGACAATCCAAAGAATGCACTGTGCTCTCCAAAAACCTTTCAGGGGAAGAAGCATTTCCCAATAATCAAGGTCATTCTGTGAAATCACAGGTTGTTAACCCCAGTGGGAGAGGCGAGAGGGGAGGAGAGAGGACAGAGGTAATGGGGGGGGGGAGAATACACACATACACACGATCAACCTGGTACAGTTATGTAACAATCTGGTACTTCCTAACAGTGGGGACAGGGGAGAGTTACTATCTTTTCTTTGACTCAGCCTCAGCTTCCTCATCTGTAAAATAGGCACAAGGTAATCCATGTACAGTGCATAACACAGTGCCTGGTATACAGAAAGTACTAAGGAAGAAGCACTGGCTTTTACTGTAGGAGTCTAAGGACCTAGTTTCATTGATGGAGAGAGTGAAAGGATTTCCCTAGGGTGAGCTCACAGGGGCTAGCCACACTGTACTGTCATATTGGGAGCCCAAAATGTCCCAAACTGAGTGCGCTAGCAGGTATATTTCAACCACGTCCTATAGGCCACAGTAATACCCGGAGCCACTGGGGATGGCTTCCAGAACTGCAGCAAGCCTTGGGACTTAGCTATGGACCCCTGACAGAAGGATTTGGGATGTCAGTATTCGATTTTCCCCAAAATTTTGCCATATCTGCCCAACTAGATTATTCTATCTATCCTTTATTCAGGCATTAATTAGGCACCCATGCAAGTCAGGCAGTGTATTAGGCCAAATGGAAAACAAAAAATTCCTCGCTTCAAAAAGTAGAAGACAACTATTCCAGTAGGAATTTCTCCTACAGGTATAATCTCACACATAGAAATGACACATGTTCAAGACTGCAAAAGCAAAGAACCAGAAACAAATCAAATGCCTATCAATCAGAGACTGGCTAACTATGGTATGTCTATATAATGGAATACCATGAGGCTGCAAAAAAGAATGAGGAACCTTCCTTTGTGCTAACATCGAATGATCTCCCAAAAACAGTCCATGAAAAAAAGGAAGACACAGAACAGCAATTAGCGTACACTACCATTTCTGTAAAGGGGTACAGAGGGGATACATATTTATATTTGCTGGTTTGTATGTGCACAAGGTAACCCAGGAAGGAATAATATCCCTGGTAAAACACTGAAGCAGGCAACTTGGTGGCTGGGGGACAGGGTTAAGGCGATGATATGGGTGTTTTGTGACTGCTGATACAGAACCCTAGCCCTACCCAAAAACAAGCATTAAACATAATATCACCAGCAAAGTGCTAATGGAACAGAGCTGAAGAGAATCAGGGAAGGAAGGTTCCACAACAGTGGATACTTAAGGAGATATTGAAGGTGAGCAGGAAACTGACCAACCTGGAAAGGCTGGTGAGGGCCCTCTTCAGAGGAAGCAGCTTCATCACAAACACAGAAACAAAGAGCACCGCATGTTCGAGACCAATAACTATGAGGCTGGGAAGGTAGGATGGGTCGAGCTATAAAGGACTGATTCTACAGCCACACTAAGGATCTGAACTTTACCTTGTAGGCAACAGAAAAGCAACAGTTTTCAAGCAGGGAGTACAACAGTTAGGATTGTGTTCAGTGACTCCAGTAAATTACAGAGAGAAAAAACAAGAGAAGGAAGGATAAAGAGAAGGCCGCCTGTAAAGAGATGTCTACAGTCAAGCACAATACCCTATCTTCTTGAACCTCTCAGAGGCAGCTGGCATAGTGGATTTCACTGATCTGGCCCTCGGCAAATACTTAACTTCCCATTTGAGAATAACAATCCCTGGTAACTGAGCACTCAAACCGTGGCCGTGTGTCACGAAAGAAAAAGTGACTGGGGCCTCAGTCCTAACACTGTGAATACCAAACAGATCCCAAAAACTGTTGTTTGGCCAATGACCTACAACATTGAGATGTGAGACACTTACTGATCAGACCCTAAAAGTAACTGCTACCTGGAGGCAAGTTACAAAACAACAGATCGATAGCTCCGGTGATTCAGAATTCCAGCCTGCTGCCCTCCTGGCGCCCTGTCACGCTGGCTTACCTAAATAGTCTAATCGAGCAAACTGTTCTCTTTCCTTCTCCCAGAAAACTGAAAGGCATTCCAGCTTTACAGAGTTTCCACATTCATTCTTGGCATTTAGTTCTCAAAAAAAATCTGGAATTGCAACACAAAAAGCCTTGTGGCAGGCAGAGTATGTATTTAGGCTTATTTATAGACATGAACTCAAATTACAATAAATGACTTGTCCAAGGTCACACAGATGGTGAGAAGCAAAATCAGAAAGGGTTCTTTACATCACTTGAGGAAATCTAAGAACGGAAGGACCGAAGGACTCCAAGACTTTAACTTTTCCTGGTTTCTCTAAAAACGTCTTACCTTTATTTTGACTAATACTGTCCTCCTATCGACATATCTAGGATAAATGTGACAAGTTTGCAGAACACATGGTGGGAGGGGACAAAAACTCCTGTGGAGCTTCCAAAGCTATTTCAATTTCTTCCTAATGTCTGAATGTAAATCCCCTGATACTGCACTTGAATATCACTTCTGTCACTTTTCCTCATGAAAGAAATTACCAGTAAATATATACATATATATGCAAATGTCTTGTTAAATAACAATAAAAACAAACACGGTAAAATTTTTTAATCTCCAAATTATTTCTTACATAAGATAAAACATGAACTTGGACCACTTTCTTAAAAGGTTCTTTCCCAAGATGAAATCTATCTTCCTAGCCAATGCATTCTTGAGTTGAAATGTTTAGTCGCACTTAATTCTTTAAGATAAGATCAGGAAAAAAATCAGGCCACCGATCTTCTGCATTTTTTACTTTCTGGTACAGAAACAGGGTGTTCCTTGTGTTACCTGTAAGGGAAGAATTGCTTTTGTTTTATAAATGGTGTATAAATGTTCAGAGAGGAGGAGACCTGTTTTGTATAACTGGTACTCTAAACACTGTGGACACGCAAATGGGGGTTAAATGGGGAGAAAAATAATATTTATCCTGTAGAGCTACAAAGAACGAGTGTGTTCCCTCTTCTGCTTAATAGCCCTTAATTATTTAAATAGCACTAGATATATTAAGTAAATAGAAGTATTTAAATCTCATTTTTAAAGAGATTTTTGGCGCATGAAAGGGAAGATATAACTAATTTCATGGCCAATCCTGATTTTGATAATAATAGCTTCTTTCTCTTAAAACAATACAGCAGGAGAGGGAGGAACTTAGAGTTTAGCTAGAACTTAGGGATGGCTAGAGCCATCAGCTGCAAGGCCGACCCCTCACTTCCCAAGGTGTAAAGCACACCAGAGAAGGTGAGAGAGCAAGAGCTCAGGGCAAAGGCTCTGAACCAGACTGCCTCAGGGACCTACTAGCCCTATGGCCTTGGGCAAGTCCCCTCTGGAAGCCTCAGTTCCTCCAAGAAAATGAAATACCACCTGCTCAGAGGGTATTGTGAGGAGGATATGAGGGAACACTCAGCAGTCTCCCGGTACACAATAAGCATAATTTTGTTATTAACTTGCTGATACTGCTAATAATTCCACTGTTGTTCTAAGAAAGGGTAACTAACTGCATCACCTTCAAAGGTACCAGAGTCCAATGGGTTTCTACTAATTGCTTGTTTTTCAGCTCCATTTTTACTTCATATGATAAGAAAAACCAAAGACAATCACACTACAAAAAATAATTTAAGCCCTGGCTGGTGTAGCTCAGTGGATTGAGCGCAGTCCTGCGAACCAGACAATCGCGGTTCGATTCCCAGTCAGGGCACATGCCAGGGTTGCAGGCTGGTTCCCTGCAGGCCAGTTCCCAGCAGGGGACGCATGAAAGGCAACCATACATTGATGTTTCTCTCCCTCTCTCCTTCCCTTCCCCTCTAAAGACAAATAAATAAAATCTTTTAAAAAAATTAATAACAATAATAATAATAATTTATTTTTTCTGAGTCAAAAATAGTATAATCTTTGTCAAAAACTCAAGAGAAAAACTTTTTAATTACTCAAAATTCAACAGCACAGAAATTAATACTAACAGCACTTTGGTGTATTTCTTCTGCTTTTCCATATATACATATATGGAAATATATATATGAAATATATTTACTAATATTATATATATTAAAGATTTTATTTACTTTCAAAGACAGGGCAAAGGAGGAAGAAAGAGAGGGAGGAAACACTGAAACATCAATCAGTTGCCTTTCACACACCCCCTACTGGGGACCTGGCCCACAACCCAGGCATGTGCCCCAGTCGGGAATCAAACCATGACCTCTCAATTCTCAGCTGGCACTCAATCCACTGAGCCATGCCAGCCAGGGCTCCCCATATACATTTTAAAATAACTGAAATCTTACTATTTGTAGTTCTATATCCTGCTTTTTTCTCATACTTAATTTTTTTTCCTATGCACCTTCCCATGTCAAGAATTCTCCAAAACATCCTATTTTAATGAGTCCACACTCTTCCATACAGCAACCATTCCCCTAGGAGAGTGACTTTCAACCTTTTTTAGCTTATGGCACACACAAACTAATTCTCTACGAGGGTCCTGCGGCACACCCAAAAATGTATTTTTTTTGCCAGTCTGAAAAAAATATGTACAATTTTGATTCACTCACACTGGACAGCTGTTGCTGTGTTGGTTATTGTCACTTTTTTTATTTGACAACCTAAGGGAAAAGAGGTCAGCGCCCCTGAGTAAACAGTCAGGTACTGCATGTTTTAAAAAAAACTTGCAGCATATCAGTTGAAAATCACTGCCCTGGGGCTAAAACTTTTGCAGTAGGTTGTTTCTTTTATTTTTCACACACATCACAAAAAATTAGCATCTCTGTATACAATCTTCATTCTCATCTCTATTTCTCGGTCCATATAGATTCCTGTAAGTAGATCAAGGATTATTATATAGCTCTTAAAACACAGCCAAACAACTTTCCAGAAAGTTCCTACAGCTTACCCACTGTGATACCATCAGCAGTAACTGAGAAAATAGGGAGTGACAACACAGATAGGGAAGATCTGTTCCGATAGGGAAGGTCTGTTATCAAAAGAATGCTTTTGACACTTGCGGCAATTTGTACCAGATCGCTATTATCCCATCCTTTATCAGATATGTGATCTTGAACAAATTTGAAAAGTTATAAATTGTCATTTTACACACTCCTATTTGTGCCTTCCAAATAGAGACTCTCAAATAATTTTCAACTTATTATGTGGAAAGGGAAATTATGCCCCTTCATATGAAAGAAGGGTTTGTACGACACGTAGACAATTCAAAAATGTATACTTCAGATTTATGCACTTTTCTACATGCAAGTTGTACTTTAAAAAAAATAAATAAAAGGAAAAAAATGTTAAAAGGAGATCTGTACACAAGAAAATATATGTATCCCCTGTATACACATACTACTTTAGTGAATGCTGCCATTTTTAAGCCTTTGTGGCTGTTCACTAATTCTGGACATATGCCAACAGCTGAGACTCACTCCTGAAGCAGTCAGAGGCCCTCTCCCCTTTTTCCTTTTATCAAAGGTTTTATCTACATTCCTCAACTGACTGACCAATCAGAGGGAGAAATTTCCTGTGGGCCGGCAACATTAAAAAAAGTATTCAATGATTTCAGGCCATTAAAAATGGTACCACAAAAGCAGCATCCACCAGCCTTCCCACCTACAGATTTGATAGACATTTTTGAAAACTAAAGGCCAGGTGCTACTTTTATTGCCATGCGTTCAGGTGCTACCCCATCCCCGAGAAACAATTCCCTTCGAGTGAAAGCCACTCTAGCTGAAGATGCAGATTTCAAGAATCTAATAATCTTGTATTAATGCAGTACTGACTTTCATTTGTACACAATCAATTTGTTACTGAACAAAGAATCCTTTTTAATTGCCTGTGGCAATTAAGGGTAATCATTTTCCTTTGTCTTATTCAGGATTAGTGCAGACTGAAATAGACGAAGCCGTGGTTTTGACCTTTCTCTAAATGAAGTAGGAGAAATACAATGTAACAATATTTTTTTAAATTTTACATTTCAGGAAGCTGTTAGCTGAAGCTGGCCAACATCCCCGCAACATTATTTAATGACTTCTGAATTACACTTTTTTTAAAAAGGCCATAGTGAGCTCCACACAAATAAGTCAAGGAACAAAGTGTATTTTTATCTATACATTTCTAATTGCCTAAAGTTTTCTCAAAAGAAGAAAATCTCTCAATCCAGAGGCACTCAGATAATTTCCTATTTGCCAAAGAAAATATAGATTTAAGAGCCGCTCCATGACCAAACATTTCTATCTTCTTTCCATTAGACAAGTTTACTTATGTACTGTTTTGCTGTATCTGAATTTTAATTTGATTCCAAAATTAAATGCTCGACTTTTTCAATATGTTGGCTAGAAAAAGAAGCTGGAACTTGTGACTACAGATTCTTTTCAAAATGCTATGATATGGAACACACTATGTGCTCAGCCTCTGAATATGAAAATCTTTATTACTATAGGACTGCTTCCCAAAGAGCCAGAAATTAATCAGATTAGTCTATGACATTCACTTCCCCCACCTCACCCTATATTATATACATACATACATACATACATACATACATAGTTAATTGTTTATAACTAACTATAAGTTCCTCAAGGGGATGAATTATAGCCTCTTTTTATATCCCAGAGAAGCAAGGCAGCCTAATAAACACAAATTTTGGAGTCAGACAGACGTGGATTCATAACACAGCTCTACTATCTATTAGCTGTGTAAATATGGACAAGATACTTGTGATGTATGTGTGTGTGTGTATATACATACATATATATTAAATTGCTGACCAGGCAGGCATGCCCTCTAAGAGTTTAAAGCCTAAAAATGGCCTTGTATTTGGTGCACACACCTCCCCACATTAAAGAAAGGAGGGAGAAAAAAGGATTTGGCACCTGTTTAGACTCAATCAATCTCATGTACTGGGGTGGGGTATGATTCTACTATGTACAAGGTATTTTGCTAGGTGTGATGGGAAATACAAGATAAATGAAGGTCCCCCTTCCTCAAAGAGTCTGCTATGTAGAGAGGAGACATTCGAGTATTATTAGCCATAAAATAAGGCAGAGTAGGTAACAATACAATCTGTTCATTTTTTTTAAATGAAAAAATTGCAGTCCACATTAGGGAGAGGGGGGAATAAGCACACTAAATGGTAATGAAAAAATACAACTAAAAAAGGAAAATACTGCAGCCCAGAGAAGTAAAAATTATTTGGTCACAGAACCAGTAAATGGCACAGCCAGGTCTGGGACACTGGTTTCTTCATTATCAGCTCAACATTCTTTATACCATAAGAAGCTGCCTCTTGATCATTCAAATTCTATTACCAGGTGCAAATATTACTAATAGTGAGCAGCAAAAGGCCACGTCCAGTAAGAATGCTGAGACACTAGAAGAGCAAAAAAGGGATGAAATGCCTACAGATGCGACAGTCACGACTGTTGGAAGTTTCATAAAATGAAAATGTTCACTTTTAATAAAGGAAGACAAAGGAGACAGGCGAGTATGGCTGTTTTCAACTAAAATAAATATTACTTTCCTGTGATGATACTTCATGGCTGGAAGTACCTGGTTCTCTAATATATCAATTTAGTAGTGTTTCTTAATATCAGAGAAGCAAATAAATGAAAATTAGATTGACAGATGCCAAAAGTTATTTTCAAGAATTCTTCATAGATGAAGCCTGATAAAGCACTATACCAAAATTTAAATAGAATTAAACCTTCAGGAAGGCCCTGTCCGGGTAGCTCAGCTGGTTAGAGCATTGTCTCAATACAACAAGGCTGTGGGCTCTGTCCCCGGTCTGGGAACATGGAAGAATCAACCCATCAATGTCTAAATAAGTGGAACAACAAATCAATGTTTCTCTCCCTCTCTCTCTAAAATCAATAAATTAAAAAACTTTTTTAAAGAAATAAACTTTTAGAAAGATGAACATGCATGATTTGTTTGCATTTCTTAGTAACAATTCAAGTGCTATTCAAACCATTGCTATTTAAGAGCCTGGGTTAACAATGACTCAGCTTAAAAATTCTGTATTATTTTCTTTCTTTCTTTCTTTCTTTCTTTATTTATTTATTTATCCTCACCCAAGGACATTTTTTCATTTCATAGACAGAGGGTAAGGGGAGGGGTGGGAGAGAGAGAAACATTGATGTGAAAGTGAAACAGCAGTTGGTTGCTGTCTTGCATGTACCCTGCCTGAGCTAGGATCAAACCCAAAACCTGGTTATGTGCCCTGACTGGGAATCAAACCTGTGACCTTTCGACCTATGGGCCAATGCTCCAACTAACTAAGCCACATCAGCAAGGGCTCCATATTATTTTCAGAAGTATGCGGTTTTAGTTATTTAGTTTCTACAGTCTGGATGCCCCTTTCCCCCTAAATTATAAACTGATTTTCATGCAAATCGCTGAGAGGCTGTTTATTTTACATTTGAAAAAGTACACAGTGAAGGTAATCTAAGTTCATTTTACTGCACCCTCCAGGAAAGGGCCCTACCCCCCTTCAGGGTTACAGAATATAATTTAAAAAGGAGGTGGTCAGAGTAGCACCAGGAGGCCAGTCCAAGCTCTAACTTGGTTTGTGACCCAGGACAACGAGCATCTAAAATCTGCTCCACGGCACACTACACCTCAGACTAGGAAATGTGAGGTACGAAGAGAAGAAGCAATTTGTCCAATGTTCCAACTAATTGAGATAAAGCCTACACCAGAGGGTCTCCCACCTTTATATCCAGTAGTCTTTCAACCATGACGGGAAGCCTGCTACCATAACCCTTCTGCAAGCCTTCCACTTCCCCATCTGTAAAGGAGGAGGGAGACCAGATGCTGATTTTCAAACTGTGTTGCTCCAAACCCAAGGGATTTCTGCTAGAAACAACTTCCTTTCCCTTTAAGCAGAGACATCTCCAAGTTCATCTATTTTATATAGTGTGGAAAAGGTAACTGAAAGAACTGGACTAGATGATCCATGAAATGTCCCACTGACTGGGTAAATTAAGACTGTTTAGCCCACCAGGCAGTGAATGACACTACAGCAGATCACAGGAAGGCCTGGCCGTGGCCTAACGCCTCTCGGAACGCCGCAGCAGACAGGACAGGAACGCAGAGGACACTGCAGAGGGAAAACCACTCTCACCTTTTCACTCTCCAACTGTATTGACCTGGTATGTTTTCCAAACACGTACAGATTGACCAAATACCTGCAACGCTGTGGTTTATGGTCCTTTGTGCAACCCTTACTCTTTCCAGACTGTCACCTGCCAAGGGCCAACATCAAGCCCATGGATCCACACTTGGACAGCTCCTTCCATCGTCAAGGGTGAAAAGGAACAAATTTATTTCTTATTGTCCTAAATGTATCATGCCAAGGAGAAAAGAGGCGATGGAAGGGAGGGTCACAGCCATAAAGAAAGGGTAAAAAAAAAAAAAAAAAAAGTCACCTATCACCACTATCTCCTGCTCCACACTCCAACCCTGCAACGGGCACATTCACTGTTAGGGAAGGTCAAGGCTACCACCTCGAATTTTCTGTAGCCCCCAATTCTATCACCAAAGCAAGTGTTGGTACTGGGGTTAGAGTCTCTACTACCACCAGAGAAATCCTACATCTTTGGACCACCCGATACCAGGTAGGGAGAAAAACTCGCTCTTTGTTCTTCTGTCTCCTCTCTCCCTTTAATGTAAACTTAGGACACGCAGAAACTTTCTATCCTTCCAGCGATGTTAAAACTCTGGAACACAGATTTAAGTGGTACTGCATACGGTTATTTTTATTCCTAATTAGCTGTCACTTTCACATTAAGAACTTAAAAAAAAAACTTTATACCAGCATGGGGGGCATGAATTCTAAAATTCAGGGAATTAATCACAATTCACAAGGCCGAAATTCAGATATGAACAGAAACCAGCAGAAATGAATCAAAATTCATTAAGTCAACAATGGTGAAGACACATGACATACATAATCAGAATTACCAGCCTCTGCTTGTCAGAAAATGCAAAGTTCTAAGAAGTTAGAAGCTAAAAGAGCCACATGGATCTACTATCCAGCCCTGCTCATTGTCTTACATACAAATGCCCTAACATGTTTTCAGTCAGTGGTCCAATTCTGTAGATGCCAATAAATGTATTTGTCTTCAAGATTTTATTTATTCATTTTTAGAGAGAGGGGAAGGGAAGGAGAAAGAGAGGGAGAGAAACATCAATGTGTGGTTGCCTCTCACCCACCCCCATCTGGGGACCTGGCCTGCAACTCAGGTATGTGCCCTGACTAGGAATCGAACTGGTGACCCTTTGGTTTGCAGGCCAGTGCTCAATCCACTGAACTACACCAGCCAGGGATTTTTTTTTCCCCTCTAATGTGTTCACATTGAACTATTTTTAAATAAGTGCTGAAGTAAATAAAATTTGATCATAGCTCAGTTAAGAAATAAAAGTCCTTCCAGTAAATGCTCCTTCACAGCTGGATGAATACTTTAATATGCAACTGCCCTAGGCCAATTCCTAGGGGGGAAAATCAGGCTTTTGATTTACTTAAGAAATAAAATAAATAAGCCTAGAACATGCAAAGGGTTCCCTCTCCTAAATTAAAGAAGGAAAATGGTCGGAAGGGTTTTCTGTAAAAACCACCTCTTCCTCTGTATTAATTTCCTAAACCCCACCTCAATGTAAGACCACTGAAGAAAACAGCTGAAGGAAAGGTAGCGAAGGTACATTTCCCGGGTAATAAGACCAAAATCCAATCAAATCAGCCAGTTCCTGGCACCTGTTTCTCATCCTATCAAACCAGATCACTCAACTCTTGGGGAACGTCAGAGCCCACCCACACAAACCCTTGTACACCAGTGAGCCCCCTTCCCCGCAATCCAGCATGGACCTGCACGGAGGAACTCAGCTCCTGTGGGTGGGAGCGCCCGCAATACCTGAGGGCAGAAATGAGCGACACTTGGCACTCTCTCTTTCAACAAACAACCGCAAACAGCTTTCCAAAGTCAGGCCTTCACTATTTTGAAGACCAGGAAGCTGGAGCCTTCCTGGGGCAGAAGTGAAAAAGAAATAAGCCCACCTTCCCCCACCCTTCCCAAAGGTTACACTGCAAATCAGAGGCAATCAGGGAACAGGCAAGACTCCCCTACAAATCCAGAGCAGTAAAACACCAAGTGTGTCCATAATGCCCGGTAAAATTGGGGAGAACTTGAGAACTGGCTATTCCCTAGCCAAGGGTAAAACAAAAATATTACTTGTCAATTGGAAACAAAACAAAACAAAAAAGCATACTCCTAAATCCTCCCAAGGAGTGCTGGCTTGGAGGTAGAAGAGGGAAAGGGTACAACTGTCTCTTTACAATAGATCAGAGAAGAGAGGAGGGAAAGGGAGAAGAGAAGCAAGACCTGTGAGCAGCTGCACTCTCTTCTGAAGGACACAAAGCATCAATGCCCAGGGAACTGAAGGGGCTAGGGAGCAAAATGGGAGAGGAAAAGAAAATGCAGCAGTGGAAAGAGATCTACCCCTGCACCACTAACATGGTAAAAGGGGATGGGGAGATGGTGGGGCAACACTCCCAGACTCCAGAGGGCAGTAACCAATCAACCAGCCCCCACCTATACACCCAGCTCTCACAGGATCCCTCAGGATAAAACCCTCAGGATCAGGGAGCCTAGGGAATCCGCGGTCTAAATCAGAGCCTAGAAAACCCTAGGCCCAACCCTGCCCCTTCCTCCCCAAAGTTGAGAGGATGGAAACTAGAGGAAGGCCTGCCTGAAGAGGGGGAGCACTCAGTAAGGAAGGGGCGGGTCAAGGCAGGGGAGCTTGGAGAAGCAAGTCTGATAGAAAGTAAATGGGAAGAGAAAGAGCCTGGCAGGATACAAGGGGAAAGAAAAGAGGAGAGAGAAAAGAAGTCAATGAGGAACAGAAGTGGGGGAGGTGTTTCAAAAGGGAGAAAAGAATCCACCCAAGAACTCGGGAGGCTCTAAGAGGGGGATTTGGGGTAGGGAGGCAGGCGATGGTAGGAAGGAATGGTTGAGAAAGCATCTCTAATAATGGGCAGAATTGGGGGAAAGAGGACTCAAAAAAGAGGTACAAGACAGGGCAAAGTGGAAAGGACGAACATAAGAAAGAAGAGAGAGCAGGCTGAGAGATGAATCACAACAGTGGAGAGAGAGAAGGTCAGGCAGTAATCTTAGAGCTGAGAGGCAACAGAGGTGAGAGGCAGTTCCAAGAAGACCAGGGTTAAAGAGGACCACTCTGAGACAGAACAGCAGCAGAAAAAGTTGAAATGAGTCCAAAAAAATAGGTGAGCAAGTGGACAGCTCCAAAGGGACAGAGCTGGAAGACATGAAATAGAAGACAGAAAGGAACACATGAAAGAGCAGATGCAAAGAGGATTTGGGGGGAGGTCTGTGAGATGAGGAATGGGAAGGAAAGGGGGTGATGGGTCAGAGAGAAGTTATTGATGCTTTAATGAGGTAAAGGGCAAATCCAAGAAGGGCCAAAATGGAGACAAGAGGACTTGGAGCGAAGGGGCTAGAAAGAGGTCTAAAGCGGAGAACTGAAGGGGAGACAGGTCAAAGAAAAGAGGAGCGAATGAAGGGAATGGCTCAAAAGTGCCAATAAGGAGGTGGGGAGAGAAAACCTGAAGAACGCTGGGGGCAGACCGAGTCCTCAGGGCAGCACCGAGACTGCAGAGGGAAAGACAGCGGAGAAGCGAATGGCAGAAATGAGAGACCCGCAGGGTCAGAGACCCGGAGGAGGCTGCTTCAAAAAAGGCAGAGTCGGAAAGCAAGCAGGTTAGGGGGCACAGCAAGAACTGAGATCAGGCAGGGGACAGAGCTGGCAGGCAGAAAAGCCTGGAAGAGAGGAACGGGTCTGAATGGCAAAGAGAAGCAAGACCTGAGAAGGGGAGAAGACAGCATGAGGGAGCAGGTGGCAGAACCACGGTATGTATGGAAGGGTCAGGGAGCCCAGGGGCACCCCTAGGATGCAGCAGGTGCTGTGCAGTGGGCAGCAGGGCCCAAGACAGAGGTGAAATTAAGTCCAAGGAGAAGACCTGGGTCAGCAGGGCGAGACTAACGGGGTCTCAGAAGACTCTCTAAGGAGGTGGAATCGCGGGTCCTAGAGGGACAGCTCCTGAGGATGCAAGATTCTGAAAGGAGGAGTAAGAGTAGATGGGTCAAAAAAGAGGCCAGATCCAAAGAGGGCTAAGAGCGGAATCGGAGAGGAGGCAGAAGGGTCAGGAATCTCAAAGTGGGGATCCAGCATTAAGGGATGCAGAAGGGTCACTGAGGTACTGGGTCCCATGAGCACTGCAGAGGCAAGGAGGGGCGAAGAAGGAAGGGGGGCGCAGAATTGGGACCGGAGTGGCTGAAGTGCAGGGGTGGACGAAGCGGATACCGAGATCCCAATCGGAGGGTGGGGGCAGAAGCGGAGACAGCAGGGTCGGGGCAATTAGGGGCATCTCCGAAGGGCCGGCGGGCCCCGCGAGCCGGGCCGCAGTAGGAAGCTGCGGGGCCGACTGGGCCCGGGGGGCTGGGGGGCCGCTCCCTCCCCTCCCCCTCCGGCTCCTCCATTGTTCGCGGGCTCCGGGCCCCGCGGTCTCCGCCTCCCCCAGGACCCCGCAGCGGGGCGGCGCCGGGGCCCGGGAGCTCGCGCACTCACCAGCTGGGCGCCCTCAACGCGGCCCCGGCCTCCGGGATCCCGGCAGCGGAGACGGCGGCCCCGGCGCCATGTTCTGCTGCTCCTGGTCTAGCGGCGGCTGAGGCGGTGGCGGCGGCTCCGGCGGCGGGGGGCCGGGTGGACCCTCCCTCGCGGACTCCCTCCTCCGCCTCCTCCACCTCCTCCTCCCGCCGCGCCGCGGCTCTCCCTCGGGGCCGGGGGGGCGGGGAGGGGAAGGGGGAGGGGCGGGAACCAGGGGAGGGCGGACCAGCCTCGCTCCCTCGCTCGCTCCCTCCCTCCTTCGCAATGGCGGCGGCTGCGCCCCTTTCCTGCGGCCGCCGCTCCCTCGCGCGCGCCCCCTCACTACTGCGCGTGCGTGGCACTGGGACCGTTGCAGGATAACGGCCCCTGGGCGCGCGCAGCGAGGGGACAGCCGGCGCGAAGTAGGGTGAGAAGCGAGAGCGCGCGCGCGTGCCTCAGGGACTCACTGTCACCGTCGCGGCGTGTGGTTGGGAACGGCCGGGGAGGGCGCAGTGCGCGTGCGCCCCAAGAAAATGCCACTACTGCAGTGAATGCGGCGCGAGTTGGAGCTGGAAGCGACCCGCGACCGGGCAGCGTGGGGTGGGCAAGTGCGCATGCGCGGCGAGTGCTGCCAGCCGCAGCAGCTACCAGCACGAGGCGAGGGAGTGGCAGGCCGGAGGCGCGCGCGTCCGAAGCAGTCTGTGCCCTGCCACGCTCCGGCTCGTAGAGAAAGCCAGAGCGGAGAGGCCCGTTCTGCAGGGGCGGGGGCTAGGGGCGCGATTCCTCTCGCGCGGGACCTGACTAGCCAATGGGAGGCCAGGGAAGGTGGGTTTGCCGCGCGAGCTGCAGCCCCCGGGATAACGGAGGAGGAGAGAGGGAAAGACGTAACGTGGGGCGGTGGGGAGGGACTTAGAAGGAGGGAGTGCACCCCGCAAGGAAGTTGACTGGGGAACCCGGGGACGCGATGCCCGCCTCAGCCCAGTCCGAGCCTCACAATTCGTCAGTGCCGAAGAAGGGGCGGGGCTGGGGAGCGCGTGCTCTTTGCCCTGGCAGTGAAGGAAATCTACACACAACGCGCTTCGTCCGGTTGCTGTGGTCGCCAGAAACCCGGGAGAGGGGCGAGGGCCGAGTCCTGATGGCTCCCTGGCCTCCAAGTCAGCATTATACGAATGACTGCAAGTGTCAGTTTGGGCGACTGGAGGGGGAAATAGTTATGGAAAGTTACCCGCTGTAACACCTGAGTTCCTCTGAAGTGAGGATGGGTTCCTCGGACCCCTCCGGAAGCCAGTCTCTTCATCTATAAAATGGAATAATCATCTTATCTTCCTGGTAGAGGTGCTGCGAGAATTAAATGAGTTATATGTGTAAAGCGCCGAAATCATCCCATAACGCTATAAGCAATGATACAATTACATGCGTTCAAGTTTTAAAACCTCCCATTAAATAAAAATGTTCTGATTACTGATCACAGTTGTTTCCATGACCTTTTTCTTTTTTAATTTAGCACTTACGAGTGTATGAAATCTGATTTTTAGATGTTAGTGACTTTTTAAAAGTTTGTTTTAAACTCTGGGAACCTGCCCTGGCTGGTGTGGCTCAGTGGATTGATGATTTGTCCCGTTCAGGGAAAACCTGCCTGAGCCCATGCCTTGGGCTCAGAATCGCGGCTGTGGATCAGAGGGTCTCTAGTTGGATTCCCAGTCAGGGCACATGGCTGGGTTGCAGGCCCCATCTCCAGCGTGAGGTGTGCAGGAGGCAACCACACATTGATGTTTCTCTCCCTTTCTTTCTTTCTCCCTCCTTTCCCTCTCTAAAAAAAATTAATAATCTTTTAAAAATAAATAAATAAATAAACTCTGGGAACCAAACAAGTACATGGGCTAGATTTTCTCTAGGCTGCCACCACAAACCCTGTTTTGTAAGTGACTTTGCAGTTACCTGGGGAAACACCAGAGACTGGAGGGAGGGGACAGCGAAGTCTCCTACCCACAGTTAATGTCTTTATAACACCAATCAGTGTTCCATGTCCTTCCAACCTTGGGAAATTTGTGAAGTGACAGCACCTTGAGAAGAGACAAGGCTGGGCTCACTCAGTGAACCCAGATGTCCCCTCCCTTTTTTTGAAGTCCATCAACTCCACCTTATCCTTCAAGTCTCAGCTTGAAGTCACCTCCTCAGGATGACCTCCTGGGTTTGTACTGACCCTTCATTCTTTGATCAAAATGGGCACTTTATGTTAGGCAACATTTGAAGCACTTTAAACAACTCGCTTGCTCCTTCACAACACTTTTGAGTAGGTTATCGTTGTTATTCTACTAAACGATGGCACAGAGAGGTTACACAGATAGTAAGTGGTGAATTTGCGATTCAAACCCAAGCAATTGGAAAGAGGACAGTCTTTGTTCTTCATAGCACTCCATCAGAGTTTGAAGTTCTATATTGTATCACCATTTTATATGTGAGCCAATTGAAGTCAGGAACTCTGGCTAGTCCTCAGTCTGGCAAATGACCCACAATAAATATTTGTTAATGAATGAATCCAATGCTAAATAAAGGGGATAATGGCAAGCAATGGGGGCAAGCGTGGTATCCAAAAAAGACACAGCCCTTGTCCAATGACTAACTCCTACTCTTCTTTCAGATGTTAGCTCAGATGTCCCCTCCTCCAGGAGGACCTTCCTGATCTGACAGGCTAGGTCGGGCTCCCTATCTAGGCTCCCATACACAGCCCCTTTGAGTCTTCCATCTAAGCCCTGACCACCCTGGGTTGTCCCTCTCTAGTGATGGGTCTTTCTTTCCCACCAGATTGTGAGCCCCATGAGGACAGGGCTGGGACCCGCAGTCACTATTAACGTCCCCAGTACAGGTCCAGGCACAAGGCATGGGCTCAGGCAGGGTTTCCCTGAACGGGACAAAGATCCTCCCAGCTCTGCAGTTCTTTCCAGTGCACATAAGGGCAGGTGTCAGCTGAGCAAGACAACCACAGGAAGCAGGCTTCCCTGGGGGCAGCCGCCCCCGCGCACCCCACTAGCCTCTAGTCCAGAATAAATAAACAACCGAGTAAACAATTATCCGACAGAAGTGCCGACTGCCAAGATTTCCTAAGCACTGCCCTGGAGGCCCTGGTGACTGCAACAGGGAGTCACACCAATCCGAGAGGCAGAATAGGTACGAGGAAGGACCTGGGACTCCTGACGTGCATGGGAGGGATGCACAGGCAGAAAAACCCACAGGAGAATTTTGAAAAGAGGGCGGGGGTGCTGGAGTATATTTTCTCTCCATTTCTCAGGATCAGAAGAATCAGAGACCTGGGGTAGCTCTGTTGGTTGGAGCATCGGACAGATACATCAGGGTCGCGGGTTCGTTCCTGGTCAGGGCACATACAAGGAGTTGATGTTTCTCTCCTTGCTGTCTCTCTCTCAGATCAATAAATTATTATTTTTTTTTTTAAAGGAAGGAAGGAAGAGAGAAAGAATCAGAGAGGGTGGGGACCAAGTCTGCGATTGACCGAGGCATAGGTGTGTTCACAGCGCCGCCTACAATCCATCTGAGGAAGCTACAGCTCGCTGGTACCCTGGGAGAAGTTGGAGAGCGGTACCTCTTCCCCCATTGGCCAGAAGGTCAGCCAATCACGAGAAAGGAACAGGAGGCGGGAAGGCTTGGATTCACTGAATTATTCACTCCGGAGTCTGACAACTGGTGCTTGACACGTCGTGGGCACGCACGGAATATCCGATGGGAGAATGGATGACGAACCTCTCAATTTCTCTGAACTTGAACTTGAAATTAAAAAATTGAAATATAACACGCATACCGAGAAGTGCACAAATCATCACAAGTGTACACAAAGAGAACATATGCCTGTAACCAGCACCCAGGTCAAGAAACAGTACGACCAATGTCTCAGGAGCGCCCCTGCTCTGGTGTCCCCTTTCAGTCACTCCCCTCCCCCAAACAAGAACTACTGTTCTGATTTCTACGGCCGTAGGTTCGTTTCGACTGTTTTTATACTTTATATAAATGCAACTGTATACTAAGTGGCCTCTTTTGATCAACACTGTTTGCTAGATTCATCCACGTTACTGTGTGTGGACGTAGATCATTGATTCTCAGTGCTGTGTAGTAAGTATTCTACTGTGTTAATACCGCAATGTATCTACTGATTTTGCTCTTGGTGAGCATCTGTGTAGTTACCACATTTTAGTAATAATGGATAGTACTGCTATGAGCGGTCTACAATATGTCTTTTTTTTTTAAGATTTTATTCATTTTATTTCTAGACAGAGGGGAAGGGAGAGAGAGAGAGAGGGAAACGTCAACGTGTGGTTGCCTCTCACAGGCCCCCTACTGGGGACCTGGCCTGCAGCCCAGGATGTGCCCTGACTGGTACTGGAGCCGGCCACCCTTTGGTTCACAGGCTGGTGCTCAATCCACTCAGCCACACCAGGCAGGGCTTAATTATTTTTAATTATACAATAATTCATAAATTTTTTTGTCCTTGCAAAAATTTAAAATGCGGTGTCCCTTGGACAACCCAAACCTGTCACACTTGCTTCTCCAGAAATGTATTTTCTTCCAGATCCCTCTATACACTTACGTGAATACAGTATAGTGGCTAGAGGCACTGTATGTGCAGGCAGAATGCCTGGGCTAGAATCTCAGCTCCACCATTTATTGATAAGCAATATGACCTTGGACAAAGTTACTTAACTTCTCTGTACCTCAATTATTCCCTCGTCTGTAAAATAGTGTTGATAACATCACTACTACCTTACCAAGTTGTTTTGAGGTTTCAATAAATGAATTGCTTAGAAAAATACCTGCAACACAGTGAACACTGTATCGGTGAGAGCGACTACTGGGATGTGAAGCGATTTCTGTAACATGAATTGTGTAACATTTTCATTGTGTTGAAATACAAATAACCTAAAAATTGCTATTTGAACCACTTTTTAGGGGTGCAGCTAGGTGGCATTAAGTACATTCACACACTGTTGTTCAGCCATTACCACTGTCCACTTTCAGAACCGTTTCGTTGTACCAAACTGATACTCCATGCCCAGGACACAGTAACTCCCTCGTTGCCTCCCTCCCACGGCCCAGCCCCTGATCACCTGTGTTCTGCTGTTTCCATAAACTCTATGTATCTCATACACATGGAAGCATATAACATTTGTCCTTTCGTGTCTAGCTTATTACATTTAACCCGAAGTTTTCAAAGTTCATCCATGCTATATAGCATGTCCCAGAATGCCATTGGTTTTTAAGGTTAAATGATATTCCATTGTGTGTATGTACTACATTTGGTTTCTCCATTCATCTGCTGGTGGACATTTGAGTTTGGGCTTATTATGAGTAACACTGCTACGGACGTTGGTGTACAAGCATCTGGGTGAGTCCGTGTGTTCAGGGCTCTGGGGTATGTACCTAGCGATAAAATTGCTAGATCAGGTGGTAATTCCTTGTTTAGCTTTTCCGAGGAATCACCGAACTGTTTTTCACAGCTGCTGAACCACTTTACATTCCCACCACTAATGTATGAAGGTTCAAATTACTCCACATCCTTGCCAACACTTGTTTTCTGTTTGTGCATGTGTGTGTGTGTGTGTGTGTGAGAGAGAGAGAGAGAGAGAGAGAGAGAGAGAAATAAGAGCCACTCTAATGGTTGTGAAGTGGTAGCTCACTGTGGTTTTGATTCCCAATTTCCCAAAGACCAGTGATGCTGAGCATCTTCTCATGCACTTATTCCCATTTGTAGATATTCTCTGAGGAGTGGTCTATTCAAGTCCTTTGCCCATTTTGTGAAATGAATTGTTGGTTGTTGTCGTGGGGTTGTAGTTCTTGGTATACTCTGGATATTAATCCTATCAGATATGTGCATTGCAAACCTTTTCATTCTCTCTTTTTTTTAAAGATTTTATTTATTTATCTTTAGAGGGGAAGGAAAGAAGAGAAGGAGAAAAATATCAATGTGTGGTTGCCTCTCATGTGTCCCCTGCTGGGAACTGGCCTGCAACCCAGGCATGTGCCCCGACTGGAAATCGAACTGAGGTTGTTTGGTTTGCAGGCCCGAGCTCAATCCACTGAGCTACACCAGCCAGGGCTCTTTTTGTTCTCTTGATAGTGTCCCTTGGTAGATAAAAGTTTTTATGTCTTCATAAAGTTTCATTTATTTTTCTCTTTTGTTGCTTATGCTTTCAGCATCCTATAAATCATATAACTTTTGAGAAGAAAAGTGTGGCAGACATTAGCCAAGTGATCAAACTCAACCTCAACAAGGATGAGACAGATCGGCATCTCATGGCCCCAGTGGGATGCTCTGGGAAGGGTACAGCATCGCTTCCGTGGTATTTCCTGCCAACGAGTGTCAACCTGGATCTAATCCTGAGGAAACTTCACGCAAGCCCGAATTAAGGGACATTTTGCAAAATAGCTAATGCGGGCTCTTCAAAAATGCTAACGTCTTGAAGCAATGACAAGATAAAGAACATGACCATTAAATGCAACCTGTGGCCCCTGGATTGGATTCTGGAGCAGAGAAATATGTAAGGAATATCACTGAGATGATGCGGGGTATTTTTTAAAAGATTTTAATTATTTATTTTTTAGAAAGAAGGGAAGGGAGGGAGAGAGGAAGAGAAACATATCAATGTGTGGTTGCCTCTTGCGCGCCCCCTAGTGGGGACCTGGCCTGCAACCCAGGCCTGTGCCCTGACTGGGGATCCAACCAGCCACCTCTTGCTTCCCAGGCTGGCACTCAATCCACTGAGCCATACGAGCCAGGGCTGGGCAGGGATGTTTTCATATAGGTCTGAGTTAGATAATAGCATAGTGTTAATGTCAAATTTCCTGAATGCGATCATTGCATTGTGTTTATGGAGGAGACGTCCTGCTTCTTAAGAGGAATATGTTGACGCATGAAGCCTTTTGGGATGAACTGGCACAATGCCTGCAACTGAAAAATGGTTCAAATAAATATATATGACAAATAGAGAGAGAAAATAAATGTGGCGGGGTGTCAGCAATTAGTGAATCTCACATGAATAATATATCAGAGGTCATGGAGCTAATATCCCAACTTGTAGATATGAACATTTTCTATATCCAAAGTTAGAGAGATAACTAAAAAGGAAAATCAAATGGAACAGCGTGCAGGTGTCGCTCCGCATCTCCCTTCGCTTCTCCAACAGCGCGTCTCAGGGGTTGGCCGGGTCAATGGCACAGAAAGTCATTCATCTTAACTACTGCACCATATTGTGTCGTGTGACTGCGGATGGACTGACGAACTTTTTCCCTACTGATGCCTATTTTGTCTTTTCTAATTTTCCCCAATGACAAGCATGCTATAATGACGTTGCAAACAGGAGACTCTGTCCAGGGTCCATACTAAAGTACTGGGACGGGTCCTTTCTGTGTATGTCTGTGGAATGTGGCCTTAGAGATTCCTGGGGGCAGAAGCAAGGTCTGCTGGCCTGCTTGAGCACCTTGTCCCCAACACACACTCATCATTGCTTGGTGAATGTAATCTTTTAAATCGTTGCCTGAGGACATTTTTTTTTTATTCCTTTTAGAAAGAGAAGAAGGGCGCTCCAGCGGGTGTGGCTCAGTGGATTGAGCGCCAGCCTGCAAACCAAAGGGTCACCGGTTCAATCCCCAGTCAGGGCACATGCCTGGGTTGCTGGGTTGGGTCCCCAGTAGGGGGCACATGAGAGGCAACCACACATTGATGTCTCTCTCCCTCTCTTTCTCCCTCCCTTCCCCTCTCTCTAAAAATAAATAAATAAATACAATCTAAAAAAGAAAGAAAGGAAGGAAGAGAAACACTGATGCGAGAGAGAAGCATTGATCCATTACCTCCCTATGCACCCGGACAGGGGATCAAACCCACAACCTGGGTATGTGTCCTGTCCAGGAATCGAACCCCTAGCCTTTTGGTTATGGGGATGAGGTGCCAATCAACTGGCCAGGGCCTGCTTGGTTAACTTACACTCGTCTTCTTTCCCTAAGTCTTCGGGTAGGTCAGGGGCCTCTCTCTAAGCAATTGTGGTAGCCAACCTTCAAGGCGGACCAGAATGACCTATACCTGATGTTCATGTCCCCTCCTACATTAGACAGAGCTGATCTGTGTACCAATAATATTGTGGAAATGACAGTGTTGCTTTTTTTCTTTAATAGGCCATTTTTTAAAACTTTCCCTTTCTTTGTTTATTTTTAGATCAAGGGGAAGGGAAGGAGAAAGAGAGGGGGAGAAACATCAGTGTGTGGTTGCCTCACATGCGCCCCCCTACTGGGGACCTGGCCTGCAACCCAGGCATGTGCCCTGATCGGGAATCCAACTGGTGACCTTTCAGTGCTCAGGCTGGCATTCAATCCACTGAGCCACACCAGCCAGGGTGACAGGGTGTTACTTTGAAGGCAAGGTCATAAAAGACATTGCAGCTTCTGCCTTGCCCTTCCTCAGATCGTTCACTGTGAGGGAAATAGCCGCCACATAAGGACACTTACATGTCCTTGTGCAGTGGTCCCCCTGGTGAGGAGCTGAGGCCTTCAAATAGCCCACATTCATCCGCCAGCCCTCTGAGTGAGCAATTGCACGGGAGACTCTAAGCTAGAACCACCCAGCAAAGCCGCTCCCAAATTCATGCCCCACAGGAACTGTGTAAGGTAAAAAATGCCGACTGTTGTTTGCTAAGTAACTTTTCTACTTACATAATATCTTGAACTATGTCCCCTGAGTGCCGTCTGGGGTGGGGATAATGTCTGTCTTGCTGTTTATTCCCTTATTCAGTAAATATTTCTTGAACGCCAGACTGGTGCCAGGCACTAGGCTAAGCCCTGGAGATCAGGGCTGGGACTAATTTGAAGCAAGCAAGGTGTCCAGAGAACAAACTTCAAGGAAATGCTCACTTTTAGGCTCATGCAAGGGCTCGACCAGTACCTAAGTGTGAGTGCCTTTTAAAATTTTCCACCCTGGGCACTTTACTTACCTCACCCTGGTCCCAACCCTGCCGGAGGCCGAGGAGGCGGAAATGATTGCTGGCCTTTTTGCCATTGCAATTATTCAATAGTTTCGTGTTGGTTCTTCTGCCAATACTACACTTCAAATTTACTTTGTTCTAGGAAATGCTGTGTTTTTATTAGGGCAAGTCTCCCCTCAGTATCGACAGTAATAGCTTTGTTAGGTGCTTCTCTGTGCCATATCATATTCTAGGTAATATGGATGCAGTTAAGAGACAGCGTTGCTACCTGCAACAGCTTACCACTTAATGGGAGATCTAGAGCACACACACACACACACACACACACACCCCATTCGACTTGTAATGAAATCATTAAAAGTTGTAATAAAGCCTATAAAAATTAAACTAATGGGCTCTGGCTGGTGTGGTTCAGTAGATTGAGCACCGCTCCGGGAACCAAGGGGTCACTGGTTTGATTCTCAGTCAGGGCACATGCCTGGGTTGTAGGCCAGCCCCCCCCCCCCAAGGGGGCTTGCACAAGAAGCAACCACACATCGATGTATTTCTCTTTCTCCCTCCCTTCTCACTTGTCTAAAAAAAATAATAAAATCTTTAAGAAATTAAACTAACTGCTTGTCTACAGAATTTGGGGGAGACGGGAGGGAAACTTTGTGTGTAAGTTCCTCTAAACAGTTTGTGGAGATGGCATTTACAGTAAAGGAAGAAAAGTCAGATTTAGAATGAACGGGGGAAGGCCTTCTAAGTAATAGCAAGCACAAAGTAAAGGTTTGTGGTGGGAAAGCCCTTGGCGTATTCGAGTAGCTAAAACAAGACAGTGTTCCTCCGGGTAGGAAGTAAGAAGATCCCCACTACCCGATGTATGTTAACAATGAACTTTACGATGTTAACAAACACTTATTGAGCACTCACTATGCGTCAAGCATTGTGGTAAGGACTTTCAAAACTTAGCAAAGCTTTCGAACGATCATACCGAGGTGACCCTGTGAGCTCTCCTAATTTACAGAGGCATAGAAAGAAGTTGCTGGCCCCAAATCACACAACTAGGAAATGCAAGGGCAGGATTTGCACACAATTCTAGCTTCCAAATTCATGTTCTTAAACTATTGTCACTCTTCCGCAGGGAAACACTCATCGTATTTTAAACAAAGTACTGGGTGAGCACGGAAAGACAGTAACAGTTCTAGCTCCTTACTACCTTCTCCACTGCCCGCACTTTTTTAGTTAAAACTACAATTCCCAGCATGCCCTTCCCACCTTGGAGGTGGGGTTAGTAGAACTACATTTCCCAGAACGCAATGTTTACCTTGCTGGCCCCCACGCATTTCGGGAATTGTAGTCCTCCGAAGAGACGTGTGCCCTCCACCCCACCACCCTACCCCACAAGTCGTAGCAGGCATTTCCGCGCAGTGGCAATCGGACAGTCGCGCAGCACGTAGGGAAGAAGGACCGTCTCTTTATCCCGGCTTGTTATCCGACGCCCAAACCCATTTTTGAACTACAATTCCCAGAGGGCTGTGCGTGAGAGGGCAAGAGGGTTTTTCTGCCGGAAGTCTGCTCTAGCCCTGGGTCCCCCAACTGCTATCAGAACCGGAGCCGCCCAGTCGCCGACGGACTAGGGCAGCTGGGGTCCGGACGGGGGTCGCCATGGTAACGGGGGCGCGCACAAGTTGGGGACTAGAGAAGGGTGGGTCCACGTGCAAAAAAGGAGGCTCGGTCGGGTACTGACAAACGCCCCCATCGCGGTGCGATGGTCTTGGCCGGACGCGGGCTCTCGGCTTTGGGGCCGATCAAAGGCCGGGAACCGGAGAAGTGAGCAAGGCGCGGGGGTACATTGGGGTTCTAAAGGCTAGGCGTCGTTGGAGATCAGGTGGCAAGGGGAGAGGGCTGTGCGAGTGGGTGACGTTAGAGGTGATTTGGGGCGTTTTGAAACAGGGAGGCAATGTCTCGGAGGTAGGAAAGAAGAATGGGAGGTGGGGAAGGCGATTCCCAAGAAGGCCCTCTGGGAGTGTGGCAGGAGCGTGGAAGAAGAATGAGAGGAGTCACCGACCTCGGGACAGAAGAGAAGGGGTCTCTAGAGGCGGGAAGCTGGCATTGCAGGCGAAGAGGGGGTGTTTATATGAGCGGGATACTGCTGATGAGAAACGGGGGTGGGGGAAGTAGACCACTGTAGGAATGGGCCTTTAGAATGGGGGAAACGGCTGCAAGAGGAAGAAGACTTGGAAAAAGGGAATGGATAATAGAAATGAATGGGGTGCAATGTAACAGGTCTTTCAATGGGGGGAGCTGAGTTGGGGGATTGGAGTGGGCCTAGAAGTGAAAGATGGATGGGGCTTTTGGAGCAAGGACTGGGAGTTGGACTTGGCACCCGATCCCCGGGATGGAGTTTTGGATCGTAAGAAAGGATTCTTTGAGCAGGGAGCTGGGAAAAGAGATGAATGCGGGTGGGTGTCAGAACAGCTCTCCCTCAACTGTGTAGGGTTGCTCCTAGCTCTCCTTTCCGCGTGCCCCGTGTATCTCCCCGCTCTGTGTGTCAAGCCACAGCCTGCCTGGTGTGGATCCACCCCACCCCCACCCATGCCCGTTTCCTTTCTGCTCCGACCCCCTGCCCTGCTAGGAAGTGGTTTTCTCTGGCTCAGCAGAAGGGGTTCTTGGAAGGAGAGTGTAACATCCTGTTCCCAGCCTGCTTTATTGGTTAGGCAAGGAGGGGAGAGTATGTGGAGAATGAGGCCCAGGAAAGAGAGTGGACTCTCCTGAAAGGGTAGAGGCTCCCAACGTAGAGTAAGGGGTTCAGAGCAAAGTCCTTGGGCTCCCAGCTCTGCTTGCTGGCTCTGAGACTCTTATGTCTGAGCTTTGGTTTCTTTTATATAAAAAGGGCATAAGCATGCCTGCCTCAAATAGAGCTGGGCCTAAAGGTAGGCATCCTGGCTGGGTGAACTTGGGCCATGGTTTTCTCAGTCAAACGATGAATTACAATACTACCGAGAACTAATACTTACATTTCATTTAGTCTGTGCTGCTCACTGTACTATACCCCTTATGTTTATTAACCTGTGCAACAGCCTTATAAGGGAGGGACTCTCATTATGTCCATTCTACAGAAGGGTAAAGTACGGCCCAGAGAAGTTAAGTGACTTGTCCATGGACACACAGCGAGCAATGCCAGGATTCACTCAGGCTCTAGAGTTTGTGTTCTTAGCCATTTGGTCACGTGCACCTCGGTCATAATCATAGTTAATTTTGTCGAGTGCTCAGTGTAATAGGCACCCTGCTGAGCACTTGTTCAGTTTTCATAATAGCCCTGTGACAATTGACCTGGCATTTCAGAATCCAAAAACCCACAAGATTTCTAGCCATTACCGATGATGGTCTTGCCTGACTCAGAGTTCATAATCTGAGCCAGGCACTGTTCTGGGTACTTCTCATAGATTGTTCACCGCCCCCCCACACACACACACCCTCCTGTGGCCCTATTTGCTAGGTGGATAAACTAGCAAATAGTTAAGCAGTTAAGACACTTAAGAAGAGGCAGGTGTTTTGGCAAATAGCTTAGCAGTCCCTGAAAAAGTTCAGTGGGACCCAGCGATTCCACTCCTTGGTATCTATCCAAGAGAAATGAAAACTTATGTCCACATAAAAACTTGTATATGAATGCCCATAGCAGCGTTATTTATAATCACCAGAAAGTATAACCGACCCAAATGTCCACCCACGGATGGATGGACAAACAAAATGAGGTCTAGCCGTGATGCGGGATGCTGTTCAGCTGCAAAAAGGAATGAAATGCCGGTCCACGCTGCAGCGTGGATGCGTTTGGGGAACATCGTGCCAAGGGGGAGAAGCCAGACGCAGGCCACACGCTGTATGATTCCACTTACAGGAAATGTCCAGACAGGCAAATGCATGGAGACAGAAAGACTAGATGTCCCTGAGGGCGGAGGGGGGACAGTGACCGCTAATGGGTGGGGATGGTGGCGATTTGGGCACAGTTATATCAATGTACTAAAAACCATTGAACTATATATAGTGTGCGTGTTTTTATGGTATGTGAATTATATTTCGCTTTTTAAAAATAAGTCAAAAGAACTTGGCATTGCCAGGACTTGTACCAAAGAAGTCTGAAACTCCAACGTTTACTGAATGCCTGCTAGGTGCCCGCCACTGAACTATCTTTATTAACTTCTTTTTTTAACATTTTATTTATTTATCTTTAGAGGGGAAGGGAAGGAGAGAGGGAGAGAAACATCAATGTATGGTTGCCTCTCATGCGTCCCCTGCTGGGACTGGCCTGCAACCCAGGCATGTGCTCCTGACTGGGAATTGAACTGCAATCCCTTGGTTCACAGGCCCGTGCTCAATCCACTGAGCTACTCGAGCCAGGGCTTTATTAACTTATTTAACCTGCACAACAGCCTGATCAGATAGATCTTCTAAGGAAACTCGTTTGGCCAGGTTGACAAATGGATGCCTGGGGAGGCAGATTTTTTTGTCCGAGGTCAGGCAGTCAAGGGGTGATGGAGCCTCAGAGTCAGGGCCCCAGAGTTCCGAGTTGGCTGCTCCGTGAGAGAGATCGCTCTCTGGGGTGTGGGAGGGACCCAGGACAGGAGCACGGGGGCCAGGCCGGCCTGGCTGGGCCCTGGTGGGGAAGGCAGGGAGGTGTGGACCTTTTCTCCCTGGTGGGGCTGGTGGGTGTGTGTGCAGCACTGGCCCTTCCTCCTGCCTCTCTCACTTCCTCCTCCTTTTCCTGCCCCCCCCAGATCCGCTTCATCCTCATCCAGAACAGGGCAGGCAAGACGCGCCTGGCCAAGTGGTACATGCAGTTTGATGACGATGAAAAGCAGAAGCTGATCGAGGAGGTGCACGCCGTGGTCACTGTCCGAGATGCCAAGCACACCAATTTTGTGGAGGTGACGGACCCCCCGCCCCCATGCCACCCCGCCCCCTTTCACCCCTCTTGTCCAGCCTCTTCATGCAGCAGCCCCTCAGACCTCCTTCCTGCCCAGATTCATTCATTCATTCATTCATTCATTCACCCAAGACGCTCCTGGCTCGCAGTCTTCCTTTTTTATGGTACTTTGCATTGTGAAAATTTTCAGACATGTAGATCAGTACAGTGAGGGAGAAGTTGACTGAAGACTCATGGCCCCACTGCCCAGATTTAATCAGTATTAATATTTTGCCTTTTCTCTTTCTGGGGAGGGCTGAAGAATTTAGGGGGTGCCTTTTACTCATTTATTTGTTTTCCCATTACTTTTAGAGAGAGAGAAAGGGAGAGAGGAAGAGAGATAAAGAGAAACATCGACTGGTTGCCTTCTCATACATGCCCTGACCAGGGATTGAATCCACAACCTGGGTATGTGCCCTGACTGGGAATCGAACCTGTGACGCTTTGGTCTGTGGGACGATGCTCCAACCAACTGAGCCACACTGGCCAGGGCTTTTAGGTGCCTTTTAAAAAGTCACTATAAAATGTTCAAACTCCCAAAACTATAGAGAATACTATAACGAACCATCCCTTACAGTAGCATTTGAAATTAAATTATAGTCAACATGATTTCAGGTTGCATCTTGGAAAATAAAGACCTTTCCTTACATTGCCACAGTATTTTTTTTTAAATCCTGCCCTGGCTGGTACGGCTCAGTAGATTGAGTGCCAGCCTGCGAACTAAAGGGTCACCGGTTCCATTCCCAGTCAGGGCACGTGCCTGGGTTGCAGGTCAGGTCCCCAGTAGGGGGCGTGAGAGAGGCAACCACACATTGATGTTTCTCTCCCTTTCTCCCTCTCTTCCCTTCTTTCTACAAATAAATAAAATCTTAAAAATTTTTTTTAAATCCTCACCTGAAGATATGTTTATTGATTTCAGAGAGAGGAAGGGGGAGAGATAGAAATGTTGATCAGTTGCCTCCCATACACGCCCCGACTGGGGACGGAACCCGCAGCCTAGGTGTGTGCCCTGACCGGGAGTCGGACCTGCACACTTTTGGTGCACAGGGTGACACTCCAACCAACTGAGCCGCCTGGCCAGGGCACATTGCCGCAACATTATCAGCAGCCCTGATAAAACTCATCATACTTCCTTAATGTTACTCTGTCACCCCCTGGATATGTAAATTTCCCTTACATTGTCAATGCTGATTGCTCAGAGCCAGTCGGAGGTCTCACCTTGCTTTGGTGGCTGTCTCTTGGGTCTCTTCATCGAGAAATCGCCACCTTTAATTCCCCTGGTGTTAGCCCGTCTAAGACCCCAGGCTGATTGGTTGTCCCGAAGAATCCGACAGACACGAATCGAGAGCCCGCCGCGTGCCAGGTGCTGTTCTGGGCGCTGGGGAGACTGTCGCACACGTAACAGACACAGCCAAGCCCTGCCCTCAGAGAGCAGGTGGTGAAGATACAGGGAGTCCGGCCCGATGGGGGCCCGAGCGCTAACGCAGCAGCTGTGGGGGGTAGAAGCGCTGGGGCAAGTGCCCTGAGGTTGGAATGCAGCTTTGAACGGCCTGGTCAGAAAATCCTCCTTGAAGAGGTGACATCTGAGCCAAGACCTTAAGGACTGAAGGGATGAAAAGACATGATACCTGAGAGAGGAACATTCCAAGCCCAGGCAAGTGCCAAGGCCCTGAGGCAGGAACACACCGGGGCAGGCCTGGAGCGGCAAGGAGGCCTCGGGCCTGTCTGAGGTGGAGTGAGGGGCGGGGAGGAGGTGGGGACAGAAGACACCAGCGGCCAATGGCGCAGGGCCTTGTGGGCCATGGGAGGACTTGGGCTGTGCCTCTGAGTGAGGTTTTGAGCTGCAGGGGGACTCCGGCCGACTTAGGGATCCCTCCGTAGGGGGCAGAAGGAGCAGGGAGGCCGCAGCAGGCGACGGCTGTGGTCCAGGTGACAGACGCTGGTGACTGGAACTGGGGTGGAAGCTGTGGGGGTGGCGAGAAGACTTGAAGGGAGAGCCAAGGGCTCGATGTGGAGTATGAGCGAGAGCAGGGCCACCGACAGGACGTCACTGTCATTTTCTGAGACAGGACAGGCTTTGGAAAGAGCAGGTGGAGGTGAAGACCAAGAGTGAGGTGTCTCTCTGTCCCCATACCAGAGGAGATACCCGGGAGGGAGCAGCAAGACTCACTGGGGGACTGAGGATAGACAGGGGCGAGCAGAGACTGGGGAGGTCACAGCTGGAGGCAGGAGAAGAGGAGGGAAGCCGGGAGACGCGGGTATCCCAGCAGCCAAGGGGAAAATACGTCCAGGAGGAGGACAGGGACTGACCCCTGGCAGTCGCCAGTGGAGGTCACTGGTGGCTTTGCTGAGAGCAGTGTGGCTGCAGGAGAGGGGGAGCAGGGGCGTCAGGGGCGCCCACTCTCGGGCACCCTGATGCCAGTGCCGTGCCGGGTCCGAGTGGAGTGCCGGGGGTGGGCCTCTGAGGGGCAGGGGGCGCTCCAGGAGGCCCGGACAGGCAGGAGCGGCCCGAGAGGCCTGCTGGTCAGCGTGACACCAGGGGCCTGAGCCTCAGATCCCAGTTCCCTCCCGATCCAGACTACACATTCATTTGTTCATCTGTGCGTTTATTTACCACCATTTCTTATGACGTGCCTCCTCTGTGGCCAGCCCTGTGCTCAGCTCGCAGTGGGGACTGAGACAGCCCGGTAAGGGACACAGACCTATGTCCAGACAGTGCCAGCCTAGAGTGAGCAGGGCTAGGATGGAGCAGCCTGGCAGGAGGAGGGCACCTGACCCAGCGGGAGATCAGGGAGGGCTTCCTGGAGGAGGAGATGCAGTGGTGAATGAGAGAATTGTCCCCTCCCCCAATAAACTGGGGCATATCACAAGGGGGAGACATTAAATAACGTCTCTCTTATGAGACTGAGGTCAGGGCAGGCTTCCAGGAGGAGATTTGTGAGGGGAAACAAAGTGACAAATAACCATCCAGAAGGCCCAGCCATCCCAACTTTCTTCCCCTTGTTTAGTCATTAGTGCACGTGTCTCGGCACCTGTATGAGTTCCCTGTCCCTGCTGTAACAAACCGCCGCAAACTTAGTGGCATAAAATGACATGAGCTAGTCGTTCCTGAGGCCCGGTGTCCGAAAGGCGTGAGCAGGGCCAGCCCCCGGAGGCTGCAGGGCAGAAGGCGTTGGCCTTGTCGGCCGCCTGGGCTCCTCAGAGCCAGAAGCGTAGCATCTTCAAGTCTCTCCATTGACACCTCTCCTGCCTTCCTCGTTCCCTCGCAGGGACCCTCGTGATCACACAAGGCCCATTCAGACTGTCCAAGGTCATTTCCCCACCTCAAGATCCTTAGCTTAACCTCATCTGCAAAGTCCCTTTTGCCACATGACGTCACAGGAAAGTTCACAGACGCCCAGGATTTGGATGTGGACATCCCTGAAGGTGGGGGCACGGGGACGTTATTCTGTCCCCTGAAGCACCTTCGATGTGCGGGGTGGTGCTGGATAGTGCTGGGGACACCGTGGTGACAGCCCCAGCCTTCCCTCTTGGGCCTCACCATCCACGGAGAGACAGACCTGCCCCTGGACAGGGACTGCTGGAGCGCTCAGGGCTGGGACAGGGCCCGGAGGAGCCCCGATGCCCGCAAGAGAAAAGCCGAATAAGGAGGGGACATCTCCAGATGAACCTGCGGCTTCCCCTCTTCAACCTCTCTAAGCGAGGCACAATTTCTCTCCCTCTCTTTCTCCCTCCCCTCTCTTCTTCCTAAATAAATAAAATATTTTTTTAAAGCAGCGTATGCACCCTGATGCATGCTCATTAATCCATGGATTATGTGCAGGCATCATGATGCTGATGTTAGAAGTGAGCAAAAGGATAAGCTGGGAAAAAAGAATAAAAGTGCAGGGCTGCCGTTGTCCCTCGAGGTTGCTGCCAGGTGGCGCCACAGCCCTGCCGGACCAGCCGCTGCAGGCTGCAGGCCTCGGGGCACTGTGTGCTTTGCTGTCCAGTGTGCCCGCCTGTGTCTGCATCTGCCCATCTCCCAACCTGCTCCCACACGCATCAAATCAGAGTCCACGTGCCCATCCACGCGTACTCGTGCCTGGGTTGTGTGTGTGTGTTACCACAGACATGTTATATTACAGCTCAGTTAAGGGTGAGGCTGGGAGGGTCTCGGTCACAGGCGGTGACTCTGCTGCCCAGCACAGGGTCTGCCCCACGGTCGGTGCTCAGGCAGCGTTTGTGGAATGAATGAATGAATGAATGAATGAATGAATGAATGAATGAATAACTTGGTTCCTGACTCTCTTCAGAGGCAATAGGGAGCCACGAAAAGGTGGGACGGGTGCTGTGGGACACGCCAGGCTCCCCCTTGGTTCTGGGCTTTTGTAGCAGCTGCTCCCTCTGCCTGGAACATTCCTGCCCGTTCGTTCCTGCTCACCCTCTATATCTCAGGTCAGGTGCCTCCTCTTCCAGGAAGCCCCCCGGACCACCAGGCTCAGTTAGTGGCCCCCTCTTCCAGGCTCCCACCGCCCAGCCCTGCCCTCTCTGGGGATGTCTGCAGGTGACTCTCTCACCACTGGACTTTGAGCCCCAGGAGGGGAGGGCCGGGCCTGTCTCCGGCGTCACTGTGGCCCCAGCACAGGCCAGACACAGCGCAGGGCCTCAGGACCCACGCGAGGAATGAAGAACCGAGTGTTCTGGCCCGACTCGGCCCAGCTCGTTGGGTCCCGGGCACACCCTGTCCCTGACAGCCCCTCTGCCCCGCAGTTCCGGAACTTCAAGATCATTTACCGACGCTACGCCGGCCTCTACTTCTGCATCTGCGTGGACGTCAACGACAACAACCTGGCCTACCTGGAGGCCATCCACAACTTCGTGGAGGTGCGTGGGCGGCCCGCCCGGGGCGCCTCTGGTCCTGGGAACCAGCCCTCGCCTCCCTCGCAGCCTGCGCCGACCCTCCCCGGCCTCCCCCCACCTTCCCCTCAGCAGCGGGCCGGCTCTGTCCCTGTTCCCCAGCCAGCCCACTCCCGACTTTCTGCCACTGTCCGTCTCCGTCCCCGCCCCTCCCTGCCCATGCGTCTCTGTTTTCGTCTCTTTCTCCCTCTGCCTCAGGCTCTGTCTTCTTTGCCACCTTTTTCTGTCCCCGTCTGATCGCAGTGCCTGTTCCTCTCTGTTTCTCACCACCTCTGTCTCGCTCCCTCTCCTCTCGCTCCCCGCCTTGGTCTCCCTCTTTCCCCGCCATCGCGGTCCTACGGCCTCTGCTCCGGTCTGTGCGCGTGTCCCTCTCCCTGCCCCCTCTCACCACCTGTGTCTTCCTGTCCCAGGTCTTAAACGAATATTTCCACAACGTCTGTGAACTGGACCTGGTGTTCAACTTCTATAAGGTGAGCCCCCGGTGAAGACGGGGCTGTGGGTGCCACAGGCGGGGGAGGGAGGAGGCCGCCTCCGGGGCGGCCCCTGGACTTCTGATGGTGCCCCTTGCCTGGCTCAGGGCCTCGGAGCCCCCGGCTGGGGGACACGGAGGGAGACCCTCACACCGAGTCTCCCTGCTCCTCCCTTCACTCAGGTTTACACGGTCGTGGACGAGATGTTCCTGGCCGGCGAGATCCGCGAGACCAGCCAGACGAAGGTGCTGAAGCAGCTGCTGATGCTGCAGTCGCTGGAGTGAGGCGGTGGGGTCCCTCGCCCCGGCCTCCCCATCTCGCCTGCCTGCTTGCTCCCCCGTCCCAGGCCTGGGGCCCACCCCAGCAGCCCCCTCCCACAGCTGCCCAGGAGGAAGGCACCCAGCTGGGTCTGGGCCACAAGGGAAGAGACTGCACCCTACCGCCTCCAGGCCCGGCTGCGGGTGGAGGCCTCCTTGCGTGTGTCGAGTAACTGTGCCGTTGTCGTGTGACGCTGTGAATGTGAGTGTGTGGAGCCCCCAATAAACCTGTGGTCCCCACCCGGCCTGGCGTCCGTCTTCCAGGGGAGCCACGGGCTCTTGGGACTTCCCAACATCGGTGCGACAGTGAGTCAGTCAACAAACACTCCTCACCGTGCTGATGAGACCCGTTCACGCCTGCCCCTGCCCACCAGAGCCCCCAAAACTGGGAGGGGTGACAGGTTTAGAAACCCAGCACTTGCCACTAAAATGATGTTCGTAGCTAACACCTCGGAGCACGGAGAACTCCCAGGCATTGTTCGAAGCACAGGTGAGTCTTGACCTGCTTAAACCCTCAGAAAGAATGGGGAAGGGACCGTTAGCATCCCCCGGGTTCAAACACCCGCCCAAGGTCACTGAGCCACACTGGCTTTGAGCTAGTTTGGAGCCCAGGCGGGTGGCCCGAGCATGCCGTTTTGTTTTGTTTTTTGTTTTTGTGGGTTTTTTTAACCACTAGACTGGATGGTGGTTGCGAGGGCGGGCACTGAGCCTCCTGTTCAGTGGCTTCCGGCGAAGGCACCGCTGGCACCCGTGGTGAGACGGTTCTTCACGGGAGGGACTGTGCCAGGCATGGCCAGACTGTCGTCCCTCTGGCCCCTGTGATGAGAAGGCACCCCTGGCGTGGCTGGTGCCCCCTGGCGACAGTGCTCCCTCCCCCACGCCCACGAGACCAGAGTGATGGCTGCTGGCCCCGCCCGTGACCGTGCCCGGCGCCCTCGGCAGGCTGAGCACAACGCCAGGCACATGGTGGCCGCTCTTACCGATGTCACCGAGCCTCCCCCACCTCCCAGCACAGCCCTGTACACGCAGGGTAGCCTTCGGGCAAGTCTCTTCACCTGGAAAATGGGGTGATGGTGTTTACCCCACAGGGTCACTTGAGGATTAAATGAGTCACTCCTGGGAAAGTTTAGAGTTGTGAGCACACATTGCCTGGGCAGACATTAAGTGCCTGCTGTGTGCACAGCAGAGACCCTGGCGATGTCCGAAGCGGTGGGCGAGGAGCCCCAGCTCTGACAAGCATTATCCTGCACGTGGGGATCTGAGGCTTGGAGGGGGGGTCCCCTTACAGAGACTGTTCTCCTTCTTGTTGCTGCTGCACCAACTCTGTGGCTTCACGCAGCAAGGACTCGAGACCAACACTTGTGCAGGGGTGAGGGTGGGCGAGCCATGCAGGCTGAGGCTGCAGCCCGGTGATGGGGTGGGAGCTGCGGCCGTCCCTTAGTGGGCCCTGGGGAAAGAGCAGGCTTGAGGAACATGCTGAGGTGACGGGGGCTGTATCAGTTTCCTGCAGCTGCTGTGACAAGTGACCGCACACTGGGCAGCTTCGGAGAAATGGGTTCCCTCCCAGACGTGGGGGGCGTGGGGGGCGTGGGGGGCGGAAGTCCGAGATCAGGGTATGGGCAGGGCCATGCCCCCTCCGAAGGTTCTCCGGGAGGGTCCTTCCTGGGTCCTTCCTCTCTTCCAGCTTCCCGCACCGCTCCAGTCTCCACCTCTGCCTTCACATGGACATTTCTTCCACGTCCCCATCTCCTCTCCAGCAGGGACACTTATCATTGGGTTTAGGGACCACCAGGATAATCTAGGATGACCTCATCTCCAGACCCTTCACTTAATTACATCTGCAAAGACAATTTTTTTAAAGATTTTATTTATTTATCTTTAGAGGGGAAGGGAAGGAGAGAGGGAGAGAAACATCAATGTATGGTTGCCTCTCGTGTGTCCCCTGCTGGGAACTGGCCCACAACCCAGGCATGTGCCCTGACTGGGAATTGAACCATGGTTGTTTGGTTCGCAGGCCCGCACTCAATCCACTGAGCTACACCAGCCAGGGTATGCAAAGACATTTTTTTTTCCAAATAAGGTCATGTTCCAGGTTCCAGGACCTGGATATATGTTTCTGGGGAGCTACCTTCAACTCACTAATGGAGTGTGAGCCATCGGCCAGCCAAGAAGGGCAATCAAGATGCCCTGGGACACACAAGCCTGAGGCTCAGAGAGGGAAGGATGCAGAGAGTTTGCTTATTTGTGTATGTAAGAAAGGTTCCCCGGGCACCTACTATGTGCCAGACACTGTTTTAGTACCAGGGGATACAGCAGCGTACAGGATAACCCCCTGCTGTCAGGGAGCTCATGTCTTCCTGAGGGTGAGGGGGCAATTACAAGTCCATGTCCAGTGTGACAGGAAGTGGGAGTACTATGGAGCCAAAGCTGAGTGAGGGGGAGGGGGGCCCGGGAGAGGGCACCGCTGTTCTAGATGGATAGTCAGGGAAGCCTCTCTGGAGGAGGTGACATCGAGCTGAAACTGAAGGAGGCGAGAGAAAGAACCACGGGGAATTTTAAAGGAAGAGTGTCCCAAGCAGCAGAACAGCAAGTGCAAAGGCCCTGAGGCAGGACACACAAGGATGCTGCTAGCCCTGGCCAGGTAGCTCGGTCGGTTAGAACATCATCCTGATTCACCAAGGTTGCAAGTTCGATCCTGGCTTAAGGGCACATACAAGAATTAACCAATAAATGCATCAATAAGTGGAACAACAAATCAATATTTCTCTCTCTTCCTCTCTCTAAAATTAATTTCAAAAGTTAAAGAGTTTATTTGTTTTTAGAGAGGGGAAGGGAGGGAGGAAGAGAGGGACAGAAACATAAATGTGTGGTTGCCTCTCACACACCCCCTACTGGGGACCCGGCCCACAACCCAGGCATGTGCCCTGACTAGGAATTGAACCCGTGACCCTTTGGTTCCCCGGCGGCACTCAATCCACTGAGCCACACCAGCCGTGCCTGGGCTTGCCTGTTCTGAACGCTTCATAGATATGGAATCATACAATGTGTGGGGCGCAGGAGTGTTACGAGCTGAGGAAGGACAAGGATCTGCCATGTCGCTATGAGCAAATCACAGGGTGGGGACGTCCAGGGTGGAACCTGGAAGCTGGGAGGCCAATGAGGAGGCGATTGCAACGATCCAGTTAAGAGGTGACCCCGGCTTGGGCCCCAGCAAGGCAGTGGACGGAGAGAGAAGTGATCAGATTCCGGGCACATTTTGAAGCCTTTGGCCTGAAGACAAGTTTCCATATTCTTGGGTTCACGACAAGATTGTGTACATAAACTTTACCTCTCCCGGTTAAACAAGTAGGAGTGGGATGGCTGAGCCATCACGTGGGTGTAATGTTTAACTTTACAGGAGCCTGCCAGTTCGTGTTCCAGAGAGGCCGCTGCATTCTGCCCGCCCACCAGCAACGCGGGAGAGGCCGCAGGGCGGGGCGGGGAGCGGTGCCCGGATGGTTTAAAGGAGCCACTCCAACGGGGCACGTGACCTCCGGGGTTATTCAAGGTGTGACTACGCGCTCCTCCTGAGCACTTTTCCCTTCCTCATTGGCTGCTCCGTCTGTGTCGTTTGCTGAGCTCTCCTTTTCTCCCAATCTCAACCACGTGCTCCCCTGGTGATCTCCGCGGACCTCAGGCGGTAGATTCTATCACTGTTCTGGTGACTTCTAAATGTCTGTTTCCGGCCTGCACCTCCCTCCTGAGCTCCAGGCCCCAGAACCCCTGCCTCCGCAGCGTCTGCCCTGGGAGGCCCAAGAGCTCAGGCTTGGCACATTCCTCCCACCATCTCCTCACTTCTGGACATGTGGGTTGTGGAATCAGGAGCAACCTTTGACATCCCTCCCACCCTACATCAAATTGTCAGCGAACCGCCTTGGCTGGGTGGCTTGGTTGGTTGGAGTGTTATTCCAACCAACGCTCCAAAAAGTTGCAGGTTCAATTCCTTGTCAGAGCACACACGTGGACTGCAGGTTCGATCCCCAGTCAGGGTGTGTCAGGAGGCAACTGATCAATGTCTCTCTCACATCAAAGTTTTTCTCTCTTCCTTTCTCTCTAATAAACATATCCTTACATGAGCATTTTTTAAGAGATTTTATTTATTAATTTTTAGAAAGAAGGGGAGGGAGAAAGAGAGGGAGAAACATCAGTGTGTGGTTGCCTTTCACATCCCCCCCCCACAGGGGACCTGGCCCACAACCTGGGCATGTGTCCCGACTGGGAATTGAACCTGTGACCCTTTGGTTCACAGGCCAAGCTCAATCCGCTGAGCCACACCAGCCAGGGCTAGATTGGGTCTTTTTTTAAACAACAACAAAAACAAAAATTATTCTTTTATTTAAAGATTTTATTTATTTACTTATTTGTTTGTTTATTTTTAGAAAGAGGAGAAGGGAGGGAGAAAGAAAGGGAGAGAAACATCAATGTGCGGTTGCCTCTCACACGCCCCCTACTGGGGGCCTGGCCCGCAACCCAGGCAGGTGCCCTGACTGGGAGTTGAACCAGTGACCCTTCAGTTCATAAGCTGGTGTTTTCTCCATTGAGCCACACCAGTCAGGGCAAGTTTGGGTCATTTCTCACATCAACTTAGTGAACTAATATGTGTGGGAAAACAAAGTTGCAAGAAAAAGCAAGATAACTTTGAGGACGATTGAGGGGCTGGCCCAGATCATTATTATTCAGCCTTTAGGACTAAGAGACCATGGTGTTTGTATAGCATGAGATGAACAGATTGACGAACAAGCACAGACAGCCCAGAGACAGGTCCAGCCAGCCATGGAGATTTTTTGTTTTTACAAGCAAAAAAAAAAAATTGACTTTACTTAGAAAGTCACAGAAGTAGGAGTGAGCCAGCTGGGCAGTATGGGCTCAGGAAACAAGTTACAGAGTCAAAAGAAGGACCCTTGGAGGTTAGGAGAAAGAAAGCAAAGACTTAAGGAGCGGGGGGGGGGGAATGCATGGGGGAGAGAGAGAGCAACAAGCGAGCCTGAGCGAGAGAGCCCATAGAGATTTGCTAGGAGACAGAGGTCACCTTACAGATCATAGGGCAAGGGTGTGAGTCACAGAGTGGGAGATGGAATCTCTACCTCATACCATACCCTAAAGTCATCCCCAGGTGGATCAAAGACCTAATGGTGCAAATCAAAATGCTGAGAAAAAAACAAAGGTCTCTTTCAGGAACCACAAACAAAATGAGGAGAGGGGCCACGAGCTGTGAGAAGAGACTTGCCCCCAACAGGGGGCAACAGGGTATGTCCCCAACCCTGGCAATGACTGGAAAACAAGAACAGAATGTGACTAACTGCTCCCTACAGCCATAGGCCGAAGATAACATTGGAACAAACTGCACCCCCAACAGCCCCGGGGCCATACAACAGCACCCCCCTTTTAAAAGCTAATTAAGATCCAATAAAAGCTCAAAGCCCCCACCCCTCAGGGCTGGTGCGTCTCTGCACACCATGCCCCTCTCCTTTTGGGGGGAGTGAGTACGCCTCAGTGGATTGAGTACCTGTGAACCGAAAGGTTCAATTCCCTGTCAGTGCACATGGGTGGGTTTCCGGCCAGGTCCCCAGTAGGGGGCGCATAAGCGGCAACTACACATTGATGCTTTTCTCTCTTTCTCCCTCCCTTCCCCTCTCTCTAAAAATAAATAAATATTTAGGACGGGGGGGGGGGGAACCTTACTCCCTGCACGTTCTTTGTGAATTTGCACAGCCCGCGGCACCGCCCGCCCTAACACACGGGGGTTGGGAGATGGGATCTGTACTTCCCATGGTACACAAAACAGCTGAGAAGTACAGTCTGTCTGCAGTGATCAGCAACCCAAGTGAAGTCAGGTCGGAGAGCATCGCCTACATGGTTGACAATGAATTCAAGGTGGAGACGGGAGAGAGAACTTCCTCCTGGCCTCTGGGGAGAGGCAAGGCCAGCCCAGCGCCGCCCAGCGGGGAAATGCAAGGTGAAAGGCCGGGCTGCTGGCAGTCTGAGTCTTGTCCGAGTCCTGTGGAGATGAGCCAGGCAGCCCGGCCTTTCCTTCCCGGTGATGCCGCCCCGCCCTTGGCTGACAGCACCAGCTCTGACCGTCGCAGCCCGGGTGACGGCCACAGGCTTAGCGCTGTGAGCGGCCTGTTTACCTGAGCAGCAGCCTTCGAGACGCTCCGGCTGAAAGCTTTGAAAGGATTCGTGACCGCTGTTTGCTTCTCACCGGCCACATCCCAGGCAGAAGGGAATCCTGTCTGCTTGATCTTCGAGGTATTGACGCGTGGATAAGAGACACAGTCCATGTCCACGGTGAAGTGAGAAAGAAGGAACTCTGACCTCTTGCAACAGCGTGGATGGACTCGGAGAGTATTATGTTAAGTAAAAGAAGCCAGTCAGAGGAAGACAAATACCCTATAATCTCACCTATAAGTGGAATGTCATGAACACGATAAAATAACGAGCAAAATAAAAACAGAAGCATGGAGACGTGGAACAGACTGACAGCTGCGGGAGGGGGAGGGGCCTGGATGAAAGATGGGGAAGGGATTAACCAACGAACATTTAAGTAGGACCCACACTGAAGAAGGGGTGGGGGTGGGGGTGAGGCTGGATGGAGGCGGGCAAAGGCAGAAAGCAGGGACAACTGTGATAGCATAAACAAAAATAGAATAAAAGTAAGCTTAAAAATGTGTTGAAAGTCCCACCCCCATTGCTTCCACCCGGATCCAGCTGCCGTCTCTTGCACCTGCACTATTAAGGTCCCCTCTTCGCTGCTTCTGACTTCGTCCCCAATAGAAGTTACCACAATGCCAGCAGGATTTTTTTTTTTACAATAGTGAGTGATTTCACTTACCTCCTCGGTTCCTCTTCTGGCTCCAGCCACACTCAGCCATAGCATGCGCCTCTCCCCTCTAACCTTCTCTCCCAGCCCCCCCACCCCCGTTCACTCACCGATTCCATGCACACTGGCCTCTGCTCTTTCTGACCTTCCAGAGATGGGCTAGTGAGCCAGGGCACGTGGGAGAGGGAAGCTGAGACAGAGAGTTAAACAGCCCACCTAGTAAATCACAAAACCCTATCTTCTCTTACCAAGCGCACTTTAAGAGTAAATGGTTTACTGGCTGGTGTAGCTCAGTGGATTGAGCGCGGGCCTGCAAACCAGACAATCGCAGTTTGACTCCCAGTCAGGGCACATGCCTGGGTTGCAGACCGGTTCCCTGCAGACCAGTTCCCAGCAGGGGATGCACAAAGGCAACCATACATTGATGTTTCTCTCCCTCTCTCCTTCCCTTCCCCTCTAAAGATAAACAAATAAAATCTTAAAAAAAAAAAAAAAGAGTAAATGGTTTACACATGCCCCCCACCAGAGGGTGAATAGCTTCAATCACCCTGCTTGGAGAGATAAGTAAGTATTTATTTACTTATAGAGAGAGGGGAAGGGAGGGAGAAAGAAAGAGAGAAAAATATTGATGTGAGAGAGAAGCACCAATCAGCTGCCTCTCGTACATACCCCGACCAGGACCGAACTTGCCACCCAGGCATGTGCCCTGATTGGGAATCAAACCAGCGACCTTTTGCTTTGTGGAACAACGCCCGCCCCACTGAACCACCCAGGTCGGGGCCACCTGCATTTATTTTGAAGCAAATCCCTGATGTTATATTATCCATCCACATGCCCCTCGTTATCCAGGAAGTACAATCGTCCATTTTCGAACATTGGAATCATGAATTGAGAGACCAGTCGACCTCAGAGGTGACGTGTGACCTCCTCGAGGCTGACTCACCATCTGGAGTTTATTAGAGTTGTGACGGTCAGGGAGGCAGCGGAGGCCAGTAGCCTGGGTTCAAATCCAGCTTCCCCAGTCACTGGCTGTGCAACCTCAGGAGAGAACCTTAGCATTCTCACCTGTCAAATGGGGGCAAAAATGGCAGCAATAATGGCAGCTCCTCTTTGCAGGGCTATTGGGAGGGTTGAATGAGTCCAGTACTTAAACGGCACCTGCACCTAATGAGAATTAGTAAGTACTTGCCTTTGAGATTTCACATCCTCACCTCTTTGAGCTATAAAACTCCCAGGGATTATGTAATGCCTCGGCCCGCGAGGCAGTCAACGGGGTCCGCCGATGTACCTGTAACGGATGAAGGGGGATGGGACAGGAGGCGCGAAGAATGGCAGCAAGACAAAGGATTCTGATCAAGCTGCAAACTTTATTTCAAAATGGAGGGAGTTATATAGAGGAGGGCAGTGGAGGAAGTGCAGTGGATGGGTGGCTTCAGAGCGTGCTCTAGCCTGCAATTGGCCGGGGGGTGCATGGCGGGCGCGTGATCAAGGCACTGATTGGTGTGCCACCCGCATGTCCAGGAGGGGGAGTTCCATGGCTCCTAACCGCAGCATCCTGTTATTCAGGCGCAACCTTCAGGTCGGATTGTATCAGCCTGTTTCAGGCTTATCCCAGCCCCCAACATCTCCTCCCTTATTTTTATTTTTAAGGTGAGGAGTGGACATTAACCGGCTAGGGGAGGCAGAGGTCTGGCTCCTCCTGAGCTCGTCCCGAGCTCTGAAGCACCCTTTTCGGAGGAGAGGGTTGGGGTGCTGACCTCTATGCAAGCCGACTTGCCTTTTTATTGCTTTGAGGGCGAGGAGAATGTAGATAGGGTAGACTTTAACCGGCTGGGGGAGGCAGAGGCCTGACTCCTCCTGGGCTCATTCTGAGCTTTAGGGTACCTTTTGGGAGGAGAGGAGTTGGGTACCAACCTCTTTGCAAGTCAGCTTACCTCTCAGGAGACTCGAAGTGGCCGTATGCACAGGCCTCTCCTTGCAGTGCTTTGCCTTGCACCCAGCGGTGTCTATCACAGCTACTTGGCTGTGAAGCATATCTTCGAGGGTTATGCTGCTCCCGCAGGAGGGGAACCTGGCAGGAATCGTGGGCTAGCACCCCAGCAGCTGTACAGCTCAGAGTCCGCTCCATGTTCTAGCATTTCTAATTGTTGATAGTGTACCTGAATAGGTCTTCCTAGTACACTGTTAAGTTGGTCTTTGATTAAGTTGGTTATACGTCTAAGAATCCAGGGAGCAAAGGAGAGGATGAGGGTGATAGGAAACTAAAGGTCCTAAGAGGGGAAGGGGGTAGGGGAGAATTCCGTTGAGTCCACCCCAAAGGGGGTGTTCGGAAAGTTCTTTTCCTTTACAGACGCAGGGTTGTCCAAATAGGGCGAGGCAGGGGTTTTGGGGTGGTCCTTCTCGTCCTCCGTCTGTCTTTAGGTATGGGAGTGTTCCGAGTAGTATAATGATGTTTATTCGGTGCGTTCTGTTTCCTGTAATAGAAAGGAGAGAGAAGTCCCTCAGGGAGTATGGCTTATCCCTGGGCTTGATTAGATGCCGGAGCAGAGGCGAACATAGTCACAGAGCTCTCCTTGGCGATAGGGGCGGATGGCATTTTGGCAAGCGGGGTTGGCATTTTCATAAGCTAAGTGTTTAACGAAAGCGTTTTTACTTTCACCCGCGCCAAAGAGCCTCTCAGCTAATTCCTGTAAACGACTTATAAAATCACTGTATGGCTCATCTGGGCCTTGTCTTATTTTTGCAAGAGAAGTGGTTGCGGTACCTTTTTGTGGAAGGCGCCTCCATGCTTTAAGACACGCGGACTGGATTTGGGTTAAAAGTCCGGGGGGAAATTGAGCTTGCTCTCATTGCTTTGATAGGGGGCGGAGCCAAGAAACTTAAGGATGGTCCAATTTTTAGAGGAGGATTTTCGCATATTGCGCTGGACAAACTGTTTAGCAATGTCTTCATATTCGCTTTTCCAAAGAATAAAGTCACCTCCGCTCAGCGCTGCCTTTGCTAGAAAGAACCAATCATTGGGCGTGAGCCAGCGCTCACTAAGATTTTCAATTAGGGCAAGGGAAAAGGGAGCTGTGGGCCCATAGTGTGTTACAGCAGCTTTGACTTTTTCTAGTGTTTTAAGACTAAGTTTTTTATACGTGTGAAAATAAGCTTGGGGGGTCGTAGTGTCTCTTATACTGGGCTGTGCTTCATCTATATCAGAAGGGGAGCTGTCAGAGTCTTCGGGGTCATCACTGTCAGGAGGGGTAGCTGCAGCCGCAGCTGAACTATCTACGTTCTCGGTCTTATCTGGGCGAGTCTGGGATCTAGTAACAGGGAATGCTAAAGTTTCGTGGGGAGGGGGACTGATCGTAAGAGCGGAGAGTTCATTGGCAATGGTTTTGATATCTCGGATGAAAGAGAGGGTTTCCTGAAGGAAAGGCTTTGGAAACGGAGTGAGTGCGGCGGTGGCCGCCAGCGGCAAAGCAGTGGGTGCCTTGCACGCCGCGGGCGGAATGGCGGAAGCGCCATGCACCGGAGGCGAAATGGCGGTGGCGGGTGCGTGAGAGGTACTATAAGGAGGCGGTTTGAATGGTGGAAGGACTGCCGCTACGAGCGGCGGCCAGTCGGGATTATTGTAGCGAGCGGCCTCGTACTCTAACTCTGCCTGTTCAGAGGGGTCTAACTGGTCGCCGGGGTCCTGGGAATTGGGGGGTGGAGCAGAGGAATAGAACTCCTGAAGGGGAGGGTACAGAGAAGGGACTTGAGGGTCTGCATCTATTCGGATGGAAACAGAAGGACAGTTTGAAGGCGCTCGTGAGGGAGGTCGCGAAAGCAAGTCAGCACGATCGGGAAGGCCGTGGACTGAGGGGGCTTTGGAGGGGGCCCGGGAGTGACTGCGGAGAATTTCTTGCCCCTCTTTGCAAAGGCGCTGTATGTCAGGGGAATTATTGTGGTTTTTAAGGATGTCTGTTATGAGGTTATAATAGTCAAAGGCAGTTATAGGGATAGTCTCGGGGCCAAAAAACCTTATAATAGTCATTTAGACAGTCGCCTACACGGCGCCAGACACGGGAGTCAATGCTACCCTCCTGAGGAAACCATGGGCAGATTTTAAAAACGAAAGTGAAAAGGAATTCAAATCTTTTACGAACTCTTATCTTGCGCACCTTGAGAGACTCTTTTAATTGAGTGACGAACGAATCACGTTGTGAGCATGCCTGTCCCATGGCTGGGTCTTACCTTTTGAAATGCCGCTGTCGGGGAACGGGGGTCTTCAGGGAATGCCGGGGCGCGGCCGAGTAGTCGCGTGAGCCGGGCGAAACGCTGCGATCGAAGGGGACAGCGGTCCGCACAGGCGATCAGCGGGGCCCCACGTTGGGCGCCAGTTGCCTCGGCCCGCGAGGCAGTCAACGGGGTCCGCCGATGTACCTGTAACGGATGAAGGGGGATGGGACAGGAGGCGCGAAGAATGGCAGCAAGACAAAGGATTCTGATCAAGCTGCAAACTTTATTTCAAAATGGAGGGAGTTATATAGAGGAGGGCAGTGGAGGAAGTGCAGTGGATGGGTGGCTTCAGAGCGTGCTCTAGCCTGCAATTGGCCGGGGGTGCATGGCGGGCGCGTGATCAAGGCACTGATTGGTGTGCCACCCGCATGTCCAGGAGGGGGAGTTCCATGGCTCCTAACCGCAGCATCCTGTTATTCAGGCGCAACCTTCAGGTCGGATTGTATCAGCCTGTTTCAGGCTTATCCCAGCCCCCAACAGCCAATGAACTCTCCGCTCTTACGATCAGTCCCCCTCCCCACGAAACTTTAGCATTCCCTGTTACTAGATCCCAGACTCGCCCAGATAAGACCGAGAACGTAGATAGTTCAGCTGCGGCTGCAGCTGCCCCTCCTGACAGTGATGACCCCGAAGACTCTGACAGCTCCCCTTCTGATATAGACGAAGCACAGCCCAGTATAAGAGACACTACGACCCCCAAGCTTATTTTCACACGTATAAAAAACTTAGTCTTAAAACACTAGAAAAAGTCAAAGCTGCTGTAACACACTACGGGCCCACAGCTCCCTTTTCCCTTGCCCTAATTGAAAATCTTAGTGAGCGCTGGCTCACGCCCAATGATTAGTTCTTTCTAGCAAAAGGCAGCGCTGAGCGGAGGTGACTTTATTCTTTGGAAAAGCGAATATGAAGACATCGCTAAACAGTTTGTCCAGCGCAATATGCGAAAATCCTCCTCTAAAAATTGGACCATCCTTAAGTTTCTTGGCTCCGCCCCCTATCAAAGCAATGAGAGACAAGCTCAATTTCCCCCGGACTTTTAACCCAAATCCAGTCCGCGGGTCTTAAAGCATGGAGGCGCCTTCCACAAAAAGGTACCGCAACCACTTCTCTTGCAAAAATAAGACAAGGCCCAGATGAGCCATACAGTGATTTTATAAGTCGTTTACAGAAATTAGCTGAGAGGCTCTTTGGCGCGGGCGAAAGTAAAAACACTTTCGTTAAACACTTAGCTTATGAAAATGCCAACCCCGCTTGCCAAAATGCCATCCGCCCCTATCGCCAAGGAGAGCTCTGTGACTATGTTCGCCTCTGCTCCGGCATCTAATCAAACCCAGGGATAAGCCATACTCCCTGAGGGACTTCTCTCTCCTTTCTATTACAGGAAACAGAACGCACCGAATAAACATCATTATACTACTTGGAACACTCCCATACCTAAAGACAGACGGAGGACGAGAAGGACCACCCCAAAACCCCTGCCTCGCCCTATTTGGACAACCCTGCGTCTGTAAAGGAAAAGAACTTTCCGAACACACCCTTTGGGGTGGACTCAACGGAATTCTCCCCTACCTCCTTCCCCTCTTAGGACCTTTAGTTTCTATCACCCTCATCCTCTCTTTTGCCCCCTGGATTATTAGACGTATAACTAACTTAGTCAAAGACCAACTTAACAGTGTACTAGGAAGACCTATTCAGGTACACTATCAACAATTAGAAATGCTAGAACATGGAGCGGACTCTGAGCCGTACAGCTGCTGGGGTGCTAGCCCACGATTCCTGCCAGGTTCCCCTCCTGCGGGAGCAGCATAACCCTCGAAGATATGCTTCACAGCCAAGTAGCTGTGATAGACACCGCTGGGTGCAAGGCAAAGCACTGCAAGGAGAGGCCTGTACATACGGCCACTTCGAGTCTCCTGAGAGGTAAGCTGACTTGCAAAGAGGTTGGTACCCAACTCCTCTCCTCCCAAAAGGTACCCTAAAGCTCAGAATGAGCCCAGGAGGAGTCAGGCCTCTGCCTCCCCCCAGCTGGTTAAAGTCTACCCTATCCACATTCTCCTCGCCCTCAAAGCAATAAAAAGGCAAGTCGGCTTGCATAGAGGTCAGCACCCCAACCCTCTCCTCCGAAAAGGGGTGCTTCAGAGCTCGGGACGAGCTCAGGAGGAGCCAGACCTCTGCCTCCCCTAGCCGGTTAATGTCCACTCCTCACCTTAAAAATAAAAATAAGGGAGGAGATGTTGGGGGCTGGGATAAGCCTGAAACAGGCTGATACAATCCGACCTGAAGGTTGCGCCTGAATAACAGGATGCTGCGGTTAGGAGCCATGGAACTCCCCCTCCTGGACATGCGGGTGGCACACCAATCAGTGCCTTGATCACGCGCCCGCCATGCACCCCCCGGCCAATTGCAGGCTAGAGCACGCTTTGAAGCCACCTATCCACTGCACTTCCTCCACTGCCCTCCTCTATATAACTCCCTCCATTCTGAAATAAAATTTGCAGCTTGATCAGAATCCTTTGTCTTGCTGCCATTCTTCGCGCCTCCTGTCCCATCCCCCTTCATCCGTTACAGGTACATCGGCGGACCCCGTTGACTGCCTCGCGGGCCGAGGCAATTGGCAATGGTTTTGATATCTCGGATGAAAGAGAGGGTTTCCTGAAGGAAAGGCTTTGGAAACGGAGTGAGTGCGGCAGTGGCCGCCAGCGGCAAAGCAGTGGGTGCCTTGCATGCCGCGGGCGGAATGGCAGAAGCGCCATGCACCGGAGGCGAAATCGGCGGCGGGTGCGTGACAGGTACTATAAGGAGGCGGTTTGAATGGTGGAAGGACTGCCGCTACGAGCGGCGGCCAGTCGGGATTATTGTAGCGAGCGGCCTCATACTCTAACTCTGCCTGTTCAGAGGGGTCTAACTGGTCACCGGGGTCCTGGGAATTGGGGGGTGGAGCAGAGGAATAGAACTCCTGAAGGGGAGGGTACAGAGAAGGGACTTGAGGGTCTGCATCTATTCGGATGGAGACAGAAGGGCAAATTGAAGGCGCTCGTGAGGGGGGTCGAGAAAGCAAGTCAGCATGAACATCGGGAAGGCCGTGGACTGAGGGGGCTTTGGAGGGGGCTGGGGATTGATTGCGGAGAATTTCTTGCCCTTCTTTGCAAAGGCGCTGTATGTCAGGGGAATTATTGTGGTTTTTAAGGATGTCTGTTATGAGGTTATAATAGTCAAAGGCAGTTATAGGGATAGTCTCGGGGCCAAAAACCTTATAATAGTCATTTAGACAGTTGCCTACACGGCGCCAGACGCGGGAGTCAATGCTACCCTCCTGAGGAAACCATGGGCAGATTTTAAAAACGAAAGTGAAAAAGGAATTCAAATCTTTTTTACGAACTCTTATCTTGCGCGCCTTGAGAGACTCTTTTAATTGAGCGACGAACGAATCATGTTGTGAGCATGCCTGTCCCATGGCTGGGTCTTACCTTTTGAAATGCCGCTGTCGGGGAACGGGGGACGTCAGGGAATGCCGGCGCGCGGTCGAGTAGTCGCGGTGGGCCGGGCGAAACGCTGCGATCGGAGGGGACAGCGGTCCGCACAGGCGATCAGCGGGGCCCCACGTTGGCGCCAGTTGCCTCGGCCCGCGAGGCAGTCAACGGGGTCCGCCGATGTACCTGTAACGGATGAAGGGGGATGGGACAGGAGGCGCGAAGAATGGCAGCAAGACAAAGGATTCTGATCAAGCTGCAAATTTTATTTCAGAATGGAGGGAGTTATATAGAGGAGGGCAGTGGAGGAAGTGCAGTGGATAGGTGGCTTCAAAGCGTGCTCTAGCCTGCAATTGGCCGGGGGTGCATGGCGGGCGCGTGATCAAGGCACTGATTGGTGTGCCACCCGCATGTCCAGGAGGGGGAGTTCCATGGCTCCTAACCGCAGCATCCTGTTATTCAGGCGCAACCTTCAGGTCGGATTGTATCAGCCTGTTTCAGGCTTATCCCAGCCCCCAACAATGTAACATAGACACCAGAGCACAATCAGCATCGGCACTACCAGCAAAGATGACTAAACCAGGATTTTGGTACGTATTTTTAAAAGATCCCCAAATTTGCCCTGGCTGGTGTGGCTCAGCAGGTTGAGCACGGTCTGTGAACCAAAGGGTCGAGTATCCATTCCCAGTCAGGGCACATGCCTGGGTTGTGGGCCAGGTCCCCAGTAGGGGGCGCGCAAGAGGCAACCACACATTGATGTTTCCCTCTTTCTCCTCCCTTCCTCTCTCTAAGAATAAACACGTAAAATCTTTAAAAATAAAAATAAATTTAAAAAGTTATATGCTATGTGATTCCATTTATATAACATTCTTGACATGACAAAATCCCAGAAATGGATAACAGATTTGTGGTCGCCAGTGTTTAGGGCGGGGGTGGCGGCAGGGAAGGGGCAGCATAAAAGGGCGTCAGGAGGGGCACTGATAATGGAAATGGTTTTGACCTTACCAATGTCAATACCAGGGGCGTCCAACCTTTTGGCGTCTCTGGGTCACACCGGAAGAAGAGGAATAAATTAAATACACAAACACTAATGAAAACAGCAACCAAAAAAATCTCAGGTTTTAAATAAACTTCCGATCTTGTATTGGGCCGATCTTGTATTGGGCCGCGGGTTGGACGCCCCTGTTAGACAGTCAGTGCCCATTGTTTGCGAATTCCATATTTGTGAGGCAACTACATAAAAGATCCCAAAATAAATACCATACCCTCACCAGTCCCGGGCATTTTTGCAGTCATGCGCAGATGTGTACAGAGTAGCAAAAACCAAAATAAACAAACAAACAAAAAAAAACCCTGAGCTGCCCAGTACACACATTCCCAGCTGGGGTCGAACAAGGTGAAGCTCTCCCTCCTCCGTCCAGCTCCCAATTTGAACAAGCGCCCTTTTCACGGTCTATTTAGTGCCGCGTTGTTCACATTTCTATGTTTTTTTTGCGGGTGACCGCAGTTGCAAAGGGCCCACAAGCATGGCGCCGAAGCGCAAGGAGGCAGTGATGTGCCTTGTGGCGAAAATGCGCGCATCGTTTTCACAGGTAGGATGAGCTTCCTCCATTCGCCCGAGTTCAAGGGGAGCGGCCAACAGTGTTTTTGCACAGGCTGCCTTGAAGCAGAAACACGAAACCAAGTTATGCATTGATGAACCGGTTCCTGAAAATGTGATGGGAAGCACGCAGGAGCCGAACCCTGCCCTCCCCGCCCCGCCCCCAGGAACGCTGGGCTCGCAGGGAGCGGAGAGAACAGACCTGCGGTGAATGAGGAGAATAGCCTGTACTATTATTTTATAAGATATTCCTATTGGAGGAATCTGAGCAAAGGGCACAGAAGATCTCTTTAAAAAATTGGTTGATTTAAGAGAAAGGGGAAGGGAGAGAGACAAAAAAACCTGATTTGTTGTTCCACTTACTCATGCATTCCTTGGTTGATTCCTGTGTGTGCCCTGACCCTGGATCGAACCCGCAACCTTGGCATATCAGAATGATGCTCTAACCCACTGAACTACCCAGCTAGGGAAAGATCTCTTTGTATTCTTTCTTTTTTTGAAGAATTTATTTATTTATTTTCAGAGAGAGTGGAAGGGAGGGAGAAAGAGAGGGAGAGAAACATCAGCTGGTTGCCTGTCGCATTTCCCCAACCAGCAACCTGGCCCACAACCAAAGCATGTGTCCTGACTGGGAATCGATCCAGTGACCTTTTGGTTCACTGGCCCATGCTCAATCCACTGAGCCACACCAGCCAGGGTGTTTTATTTTGTTTCGTTTTTAATTCTCACCTGAAGACACTTTTTTTTCATTGCTTTTAGAGAGGAAGAGGGAGAGAGAGAGAGAGAGAAACATCGATCAGGTGCCTTCTCATACATGCCCCAACCAGGATCAAACCCACAAACTGGGCTCGACTGGGAATAGAACCCACGACCCCTCAGTCATTATGGAATGACACTCTAACCAACTGGGCCACACTGGACAGGTGCATTATTTCTTAAAAACTGCAAGTGAATCTACAATTATGTCCAAATACTTGCATTTTGTCAGCGGTGAGGGATGTGGTTGGAAGGCTTTCTAACTGAGTGCGCCCGGTTCCGTGTGCAGTTACAAGAAAGAAAAAAATTTTTCATTTAAAAGAAGTCTAAATGAGACTCTTCAATTTATTAAACACAGTTATTCTGTACCTGAAGTCAAAGGTGATACAGTGAGTTCTGGTACCAGCCCCCAGTTCCCTGTCCCTGAGGTACTGGGAGCCCCTTGGTGGCCCAGGCAGGTGCTGGGCTGATCCGGGCCTGCCTTTCCTTTGGGCAGGAAGAGCTTCCAGGCCCCCCCCCTCACTTTGCCTTTTTCTTCTCCCATTTTCTCTCTCCCCCCGAACGCAAAAACCTGGGAAAGGCCGGCCATGATGGAGGCGTAGGTGGAAACACGGTGCCTCCTCGCACGACCAAATTTAAGGACAACAAAGATTTAGAAACAAAAACACAACCAAAACAGACAGAAAGTTGAACTGTACTGAAGTCCGACAATAACGAACCATTCATTCAGACCGGTAAGAGGGGCGGAGTTGGTGGCCAGTAGAGAGGGGTCCTGGCAGGAAGAGTAAGTAGGTGGTTGGTGACCTGGGTGCGGGCAGGGAATGAGCAAACCCAGTGAGATGCGCTGACCATGGACACACATTCACGCGCAGATAAACCAGGCAAAAAAAAAAAGAGCAGTGAGACAGCGCAATCCAGGGCCCCAGCAATGGGAAATAAAACCTAAAAGTACCAAATGGAAAAACTTTTGGGGGTTGAGGTGCCGGGCAAGACTCCCAGCCTCACAGGAGAGTTCATTGGAGAGACCCACAGGGTCCTGGCACGTACACAAGCTCACACATCTGGGAACCAGCACCAGAAGAGCCCAATTTGCTTGTGGGAAGCGGCAGAGGGGAAGGAAACCTGAGAGAGAGTGGAGCAAGCACCACTGTTCCCTCTCTGACCCTGCCCCCAGTCACAGCCCAGAGACTGGGCTGACCCACCCCGGTGAACACCTAAGCTTTCACCCCTCATACATAACAGGCGAGAACAGACCAAAACATTATGACTCAAGCAGAAGAACAGCTCAAAGCCCCAGAGCGAATACTTCTAAGCACAAGAGATAGCCAACCTATCAGATGCACAGTTCAAAACACTGGTGATCAGGATGCTCACAGAACTGGTTAATTTTTGGTTGCAAATTAGATGGAAAAATGAAGGCTACACTAAGTGAAATGAAGCAAAATGCACAGGAAACCAATGGTGATGGAAACAAAACTGGGATTAAAATCAATGGAGTGGGCCAGAAGGAAGAAAGAAACAACCAGACAGAAAAGAATGAAGAAACAAGAATTCAAAAAAATGAGGAGAGGCTTAGGAACCTCCAGGACATCTTTAAACGCTCTAACATCCGAATTATAGGGGTACCAGAATGGGAAGAGGAAGAGCAACAAGTGGAAAACTTATTTGAACAAATAATAAAGGAGAACTTCCCCAATCTGGCAAAGGCAATATACTTCCAGGAAGTCCAGGACACTCAGAGAGTCCCAAAGGAGGTGGATCCAAAGAGGAACACACCAAGGCACATCATAATTACATTAGCCAAGATTAAAATGAAGGAAGGAGTCCTGGCTGGTGTAGCTCAGTGGATTGAGTGTGGGCCTGCGAACCATACAATTGCGGTTCGATTTCCAGTCAGGGCACATGCCTGGGTTTCAGGCTAGTTCCCAACAGGGGACTCACAAGGCAGCCATACACTGATATTTCTCTCCTTCTCTCCTTCCCCTCCTCTCTAAAGATAAATAAATAAATAAAATATTTAAAATAATAATAAATAAAATAAAGGAGGGAATTCTAGAAGCAGCAAGAGATAAGGGGACAGTCACCTACAAAGGAGTTTTCATCAGACTGTCAGCTGATTTCTCAAAAGAGACCTTACAGGCAAGAAGGGGCTGGAAAGAAGTATTCCAAGTCATGAAAGGCAAGGACCTACATCCAAGATTGATCTATCCAGCAAAGCTTTCATTTAGAATGGAAGGGCAGATAAAGTGCTTCTCAGATAAGATCGAATTGAAGGAGTTCATCATCGCCAAGCCCGTATTATATGAAATGTTAAAGGGACTTATCTAAGAAAAAGAAGATAAAAAAGATGAACAGTGAAAGGACAGCAAACTCACAGTTATTAACAACCACACCTAAAACAAAAGCAAACTAAGAGGACAGCTAGATCAGGAGCAGAACCATAGAAATGAAGATCACGTGGAGGGTTAGCAACAGGGGAGTGAGAGGAGGAGAAGGGGGGAGAAGGTACAGAAAATAAGTAGCATTGGTGGTAGGTAGAAAATAGACAGGGGGGAGGGCAAGAATAGTATGGGAAATATAGAATCTAAAGAACTTGAGACACATGGACATGAACTAAAGGGGGGAATGTGGAGGGAGGGGGTGTGCAGGGGGAGGGGCATGAAGGGGGGAAATGGGACAACGGTAATGGCATAATTGATATAACATATTTTTGAAAACCTGGGGAGGGGGGGTCCTTCCTCCAGCTCATATAATCAGCGTTGGAACCATATGGAATGTTCATTTTTGGTTGAAAAGGGGTTGTATGTATAAGGCGCATGAATACGACTCAAATTATCCCACCCAAAAGTCTTTGATCCCCAGCTCTCCCCACTGTATTCTGCAAGGGGCGTCCTTCCGTTTGCACCTTCACCTCGTTCTGAAAATCTGACTTGCTGTCGGCAGCATTTCCAGCAGTGGGGTCAAAGGTAAAATCCATTTCTGACCGCAGGCAACGCTGCCAGGTTCCCTTCCAAAAAGACTGTAACTAGCTGAGGAATTTTCCTAGCTCCTTACTGCCCTGCCTCACTTAATGCCTGTATTTTCTCGTAAGGTTTTATTATTGTGTTTGTCGCAGGTACATCTTTGATCTTTCTGGAAGCAGTCTTTTAATAGTATGGTGTGTGACCAGGGCACAATTGCATTTTACCAGTTCTGTCCTCACCATTTGTTAAATTATCTCTTATTGTCTCACCGAACTCAGACACCACCTTTATCCTATATTAAATTCCTGTGTAGCCGGGACCCGCCTGTGAGTCCCTGTTCACTCCTTTGCTACCATTTCGGTTATTGTAGCTTCATAGTTGCTTTACTACCTGGCAAGTCAGCCCTGAGTCTTTGTTTACAATTACCATCTCCAGACACCTATCTCTCCACAGGAAGGTCACAATTGTCCGGTCAATTTCCAAAATAAAATTTCATTAAAAGAGATCAAACCTGGTGGTTACTGATGTTAACGTAAAAATAAAAAGGGTGGCTGTGGTTGGTGTGGCTCAGTGGATTGAGAGCTGGACTGTGAACCAAAGGGTCTCTTGTTCGATTCCCAGTCAGGGCACATGCCTGGGTTGCAGGCCAGGTCCCCAGTAGGGGGCGCACGGGAGGCAAACACACATTGATGTTTTGCTTCCTCTCTTTCTCCTTCCCGCCCCCCTCTCTCTAAAAATAAAAAATAAAATCTTAAAAAAATAATAAAAATACTATAAAAATTAAAAGCTCTTTCAAAGTGAGAGGTAAGAAGCATTTATTTGAGATCAATAAGAATAGCTATTTGAGATGCACTGAGGCAGGCCGAAGCCCCAACAGGGCTGACTAGGGATTTATGAGAAAGCGGAGAGGAACAATGGCCTCAGTAGAACACATTGCTATTGGTGCAGATAACATAAGAGTGTTAATTCTAAACAATGTTTTTTTTTAAAAAAAATTTAAAGATTTTATTTATTTATCTTTAGAGGGGAAGGGAAGGAGAGAGGGAGAGAAATATCAATGTGTGGTTCCCTCTGTGCATCCCCTGCTGGGAACTGGCCTGCAACCCAGGCGTGTGCCCTGACTGGGAATCCAATCTCCATTCTCTGGTTTGCAATCCACTGAGCTACACCAGCCAGGGCTAAACAATGGGTTTTGAATTTTTAGTCATTAATCATAATATCTGCTTTCTGGTTACCTGTGCAAACACATCACAGTGTTGCTTTAGGCCCAGCCCAAGGTTGTTTTGCTCGGTTTTAACATTCCGAAGGGTTGAGGTGTAAGTCTCGCGAGGCAGGGTCTCTGGGGTGACAGCTGCATGTCTATTTTACACACATACATGTATGTAAATGTATGTATATGTACATACATGTATACCTATATATATTCGGTTTTGTTTTCAGTTTGAGAAAGGAAGGGAGGGAGAAAGAGAGGAAGAGAAACATCGATGTGAGAAAGAAACATCAGTCAGCTGCTTCTTGTTCGTGCCCCAAATGGGGACCAAACCTGCAACTCAGGCATGTGCCCTGACTGGGGAGTTGAACCAGCAACCTTTTGGTTCTGAAGCCAGAACTCTATCCACTGAGCCACATCAGCCGGGGCTGATATTATAAGATTTTTGACATTTCAAAATGACAATGTTTGCATTTAATGTATATATTAAATGTTGAGAGAACTCACATTTTAATTATACGAAGGATTGCTGTTTTAGGCTGGTCTCAGCCAGTCAATAACTAACTTTACAGGACCAGCCCTTGAGGTTCTTATTTTGATTGCAAGGCACACCGTTCAGCAATAGCCACCAAGAATAAGACACAGGTTTATGACTTCCGGGACCTGGACATCGCATAGCACCCGTGGGGCCACACGGCTACGTCCTACGTGGAGAGCGAGCCGCACAAGGGCCCCCGGTTCTGTTCCTACTGGGCTAGAGGTTGGAGGTCTAGGTTTCTCAGGCTCACTCGTTACTGGAGAATTGAAAAGAGAAAGGCGGGGACTTAAAGCACAGGAGAACAAACGGGTAGCACAAATGTCCGCTACTGAAAGCAATCCAGATCTCTAATGCAAAGCACCCGAGGGGGCGGGAGGGGGCGTGGCCTGGCTCTGCAACTAGTCCCTGGGTCCAAGCTTGCTTGGCGGCGGCGGCAGAAAACTGTACTTGAACAACAACACTTAAAAAAAAAAGTTTAAAAAAACATCAAAAAGAAAAAACTTGCATCACAAAGCAAAACAAACAGAGCTCACACTGCACTCTACTCTGTGATGCTGATGCCCCCAAGTAATAGGACACTAACTGCCTGGGGACCTGACAGGGGAAAAGTCAAAGGTAGGGCACGTAGTCACCTAGAAAGCACGCGTCTAAGTAGGGTGATAGTAGCGAATTCTGTAATAATTATACAGGCAATAGATTGAAATCCGGTCCGCAGTCCTTGTCCCAAACTGGGGGTTCATCCGTGAAAGGGCTCAATCAGCGATTTGAGTGATATATTCTTTAAATTTTTATTTACTCATTTTTAGAGAGGGGAAGGGAGGGAGAGAGACAGGGAAACATCGATGTGTAGTTGCCTCTCGCACGTCTTCTCCTGGGGGCCTGGCCGGTAACCCAGGCATGTGCCCTGACTGGGAGTTGAACTGCCAACCCTTTGGTTGGTTTGCAATCCACTGATCCACACCAGCCAGGGCTGAGCAATAATTTTTTTTTAATTTTATAAATTGACTTTATTTTTTTATTTTTTATTTTTCACTTATTTTTTATATGGATTGACTTTAGAGAGAGAAAGGAAGGAGGGGGGAGGGAGGGGGGAAGTGGGGGAGAGAAGGAGGAAATGGGAGAGAGAGAGACATTGATTTGTTGTTCCACTTATTTATGCATTCACTGGTTGAATCTTGTGTGTGCCCTGACCAGGGATCGAACCGGGAACCTTGGCCTATCAGGATGATGCTCTTAACCAACTGAGCCACCCAGGGCCAGGACATTAGGTAATATTGTGGAGTATTTTAACACCTCGGGTCATCTGGTGTAAGTTTAAACCCGTGCTGAGTTGGTAAATCGATCCAGATCTCATTGAATCAGTCTCTTAGTCCTGAGACTGGGTCAGCTCAGTTCAATATTTATGACTCACACCCAGTGATGCAGGTGGGTTCCCAAAATTTGTCCTTTCTTGTGTAAGGAAGTAATCAGGTATTTAATAAGAAGCATTTCTATGAAAATAAAAGGAAAAAAGTTGGTGATTGGAGCAAATGATAACGCAGTTTCTAAGCCTGAAGAGCTGCCAGTTGAGAAGAAATCTGGATGTCCATGTGCCTTTTGGTGACGTCACTGGGTATTCAGGTGAACATTTTTCAGCGGCTGACACAGCATCAGGCATGGGGATTGTCAGAGCGTAAGGTCTTGTGGCGATTTCTCTGAAGTCTCTATTGAGTTGTCCAACTGCAGTTCGCAGAGCTTCAGGGGAAAAAGGGCAGTTTTACTACTCGATAAATCCAAGTTGGGGGCGGGGGGAGAAAATTGAAAAGGTCAGTTAGAGCTGCAGGCGAACTTTTGAGGAAACTAGAATTCAGGATGCAGTCTGGTTTATGGGTGGAAAACAAAACCTCAAAGGTAAGTATCTGAACTGGGATGTAACATCCACAGGTGTGTTTCTAGTGTTGCTCCAACCTCTGCTCCTGGCATCACCTCTTTCTCTGTCTGACTTTCCTGCCGTCCCCTGCCACCAGATTCCATTGCTGCCCCTCCCCCACGGACCACCCTGGCTAATCTCCCCATCTCAAGCTTCTTACCTTAGTCTCAGTCCCTGCTGCCCTGTGGGATTTACAGTCACAGATTCGGGGCATGAGGCCACGGACCTCTTCAGGGGCCATTATTCTGCCTATCAAAATTGGGTTAATTTAGTGAAATTGGATTAAAATGAATTTTGCCTGCTTCTCTTTTATTTTTTAAATATGGCTATCAGAAAATGAAAACTGACCTATGTGGCTCCCATTTCATTTCTTTTTATTTACATCCTCCTCTGAGGATATTTTTTATTATTGATTTTAGAGAGCAAGAGGAAGAGAGAAAGAGAAACATTGATGTGACAGAGAAACATCGATTGGTTGCCTCTGGGATGTTCCCTGACTGGGGATTGAACCCACGACCTGGGTATGTGCCCTGACTGACTGAACCCACAACCTTTCGGTGTGCGGAGGATGTTCCAATCAGCTGAACCCCACGGCCAGGGCTCCATCTATTTCTACAGGACTGCTCTGTATGTTTGCTGGTCTGTCTGTTTTCGGTCTCCCTCCTAGGCATAGAATGTACACTCAAGAAGACTGGGATTTTGTTTATTTACCACTGTATCCCTGGCTCTAGTGCAGTTCCCAGAACATAGTAGGCCCTCAGTACATATTTGTTGAATGAATAAATATTATGGATGGTTTTCCTGATGACCTGTCTCTCTCATGAACTCTCAGACAATCTCCACCCCCCCACCCCTCGCTGCCCCCCCACTCCCACAGCAGCCCCGTGACTTCCTCCTCTTCTGCCGAGATCAGGGATCCAGGGTAGAAGCTAGATCGGGTGGAGGTGGGGGCGGGAGAATGATTTGGAACAGTCCTGGAAGAGGGAGGGAGTAAGGCTGGTTAGAGAAGGAATCCATCCCAGACCAGTAAACATCTTTCAGATGCTGACCCTCCTCTTCCAGGACGTGGGCCTGGCTGTTTCCTTGGAAATGAAGGCCAGGCCCCACCCCATGTCCGAAGTGATGGAGATGTGGTTGCCATGACGACCCCGCATCCTCAGGATGGCGACATCTGTTGCAGCCAAATAAATACCCTTTGAGTGGAATTAGGGTGACACGGGATAAAAATAGCAGCTCGGATAGGGGCTCGAGCTTCCATTTCGAATCTTGCCAATCGAGCTGCACCACCCACCGCGCTGGGGGACCGCCCAGCTCCCTGGCCCTCAGTTTCTCAACTTCTGTTACTTTTCCCCCGCTCTAATTCTTGGGCATTTCAACATGCACACAGGTGACTGTAGCACCGTGCTGGCTCCTCAGTGCCTAGACCTCTTCTCCGGCAAAGACCTTGTCCTCCACTTGCCCACATCCCCTCCGCGCTTCCGTCACCCGAACGGACACCTGGTCACAACCAGCAGCCACACCGGCTCCCTCCACAATCTCAACGTTGAGCCTTCCACACCAGCACCACCGTGTGGGCCTTCCCAGCTCACTGGCGTCTGGACTCCAAAACTCCTTCGACCCCCTCAGCAACCCCTCCATTCACTAATCCAACCGCTTTCCCATTGGCTCCACCCTCACCCAGTTTAGAGCCCTGCGAATCACCGCACTCCTTTCCTTGGCCCCGCCCCCAACGCCCTGATCTCTTTTACTCGCGGGCCGCAGAAGGCAGACCGTCAACTACCTGCCTACCGGGGGCGGGGCCGCTCTGCTGGGTGGGGGTAGAAACACCCATACTCACGTGGACAGGTCTCACTTTACCCTCGGGACCGTGAGCCTCAAGGCAGTGCTACTGTTGTGTGGCGATTCGCTTTTAGAGCCCTAGCCCATTCGCTCTTCTTCGGGTGCCCCTATTTTTTTTTTTAAGTTGTGCTAAAAGGCATGTAACATAAAAATTGCCATTTTAAGCATTTTTGAACGTCTAATTTAGTGGCATTAAACATGTTCACAATGTCATGTACCCATCACCTCTACCCATTCCCAGAACTTTTCATCAGCACGGGAAATTCTGTTTCCATTAAACTTGAGCTCCACCCTCCTGCCCCCAGCCCCTGGCAACTCTATTCTACTTTCCATCTTGATGCATCTGCCGATTCTAGGTACCTCACTTAAGTCTATTCATACAATAGGTGTCCTTCAGTGTCTGGCTGATTTCACTGAGCATAACATTTTCAAGGTTCATCCGTGTCAGAATTTCATTTCACTTCGAGGCATTTTATTTGTGTGTATGTGTCTCGTTCCTAGAGAGGCCCAGGGCTTTCCTTCCTGGGTGCTTTTGTCTTGCTTCCTCGCGGTTCATGACGCCCGCTGTGGTTGTCAGTACAATGAGGCCAAAGCCATGGGAGGGGCCTGTGAAGTTCCCACAATTTTCCCAGCTCTGTGATCATCAATGATTTCACAACCGCCAGGGGAATCGTGTTTCATTAACATAATTGCAAACTGGAAAATGACTCTGGAGCTCAGCTTGATAAGATCTTTGCAAGAGCCTCTCTTTTTGGCATTGTTGATGCTCTTGAACTCTTGAGGACATCCACGCCAGCATTATGGTGTGAGCACAGAAAGTTAGCAGCTGAGCCCTGGCCAGTGCGGCTCAGCTGGGTTGAGTGTCGTCCCACACACCAAAAGGTCGTGGGTTTGATTCCCAGTCAGGGCACGTACCTAGGTTGTGGGTTCGGTCCCCAGTCCAGGCGCACACAAGAGGCAACCTATCAGTGTTTCTCTCCCTCCCACCCCCCTCTCTCAAATCAATTACCATATCCTCAGGGAAAGATAAAATAAATAAAATTAAAACATTTTTTACCAGTCAGGGCACATGCCTGGGTTGCAGGCCAGGTCCCTAGTAAGGGGTGCACAGGAAGCAACCACACATTGATGTCTCTCTCTCCCTCTCTTTCTCTCTCACTTTCCCTCTCTAAAAATAAATAAAATCTTTAAAAAAATTTTTTGAGCCCTGGCTGGTGTAGCTCAGTGGATTGAGCGTGGGCCTGCGAACCAGAGTATCGCGGTTCAGTTCCCAGTCAGGGCACATGCCTGGGTTGCAGGCCAGTTCCCGGCAGGGGACACATGAGAGGCAACCACACATTGATGTTTCTCTCCCTCTCTTTCTCCTTCCCTTCCCCTCTCTCAAAAAATAAATAAAGAAAATATTTAAAAAAAAATTTTTTGAGCTTCCCTCACCCAATGTGAGGGGTGCTTTTTACCCACCTTTTAAAATTGTGAAATAAGGATAGTTTCTCTTTCCCATAAGCCCCTGGGGTCTTCTGCATTTTGTACCCTGACCGTATGCTGCCAAATCAAATCAATAAATAATATTATTGTAAAAAAGTACTTCAGCACCTGGCACGGAATGAGCCAGCAATTGGAAGTCGTGTTGTTACATTGAGGAGAAGCAGCAGGGGGCGCCTTTGCTCGGTCCACGCCCTACCCAGCTCGCCTCCATTCGGTGCCCCTGAACACACACGCGTGGGGAACCTGTGTCTCCTCAGAGCCTCCTCCACGCTGGCCCCGGCCTAGCTGAAGACCAGCCCTTGAGGTGTTTGATCTGACCCCTTCAGAGCCTTCATCTTGGGCCTGAAGCCCATCAGAGGCAGCTGGAGCTGGGGATGCTCCCCAGATGGGCCTTTGAAGGTGAGATGAAAGCCCCTGGGTCACAGCCAGTGTGCGCGGCCAGGTGGGACGCTCAGGAATGCTAGGGCTGGGCCGGGAAGAGGCTTAGGCTGGGCGGACAAGGAGGTAGAGAAAATCAGCCTTCCGGAGGTGACCGGGGCATTCACTGTGTACCTGCTGTGTACCCAGATATTCGCTGGACAGTGCCTGGGACACAGTGGTGGCAGACCCGCATGGGGCAGTGATGGAAGCAGGCCAGTGACAACCTAGAGTGAACAGTGTTGGGATGGGGCCTCTGATGAAGTCAAGGAGGACTTCCTGGAGGAAGGGAGGTTAAGCCACTCACCGAGTCTATGACGCCCAGGGAGATCAATGTTTTTGGCCACATAGATCAGCTGTACTGGCCTTTCTGATTCCTGAATGCTACAAGCTCATTCCCAACCTCTGAGTCATTGTACTTCCCAGGAGTGTTCCTTCTCCTACGTCAGATTGCAGATCAGTTATTGTGGCAGCATGTTACTCTTTGAAAGAATTCCCTTGCTTCTGGCTTTTGTGGACTCCTTTACTTCCTGTCTTCCCAGCTAGGATGTGACCCAAACACCCCCCTGCCCCGGCCCTGCTCCCTCGTGCTTGGCAGGGTGACTAACAAAGAGCTGATGCCTGACAAATTGTTGTCACAGGACAGAGGGAAGCCAAGATTCTCCCGATAAACCACGGTCTGGTGAAGAGGTGGGAGGAGGGCATTCCAAGCAGCGGGAACAGCATGTGCAAAGGCTTAGAACAGAGAGAGAGATCCGATGTTTCAGAGACCCTGGGGGAGAAGGTGCCTGACTGGAACGAAATGCCTGGGGTGGGAAGGGGGAGGAGAAGAGGAGGAAGAGGAGGGAAGAGAGGAAGAGGTGTGAGGAGAGAGCAGGAGAAGGGGGGAGAAGGAATCGGGGAGTGGGCAGCGTGGGAGTCAGCTGTGCCCTTACGAGATGGGGTGCAAAGGACCGGGAGCTTTGATTCATTGGACAGGTGGACGTGGCCTGATACCACTGGAAGCTTTTTACGCAGGGGCCGAGGGGGCCCAGGGGCCTTGCTGGGAGAGCCACCCTGCTGGCTGGCTGGCTTGCAGAGGCTGGGCCTGAGGGATGGCCCTGGCCTCCCGGAGCCTTCTAAGTGTTAAGTGCAGAACATTCCACGGCCAGACCTTCCGGAACAGGCCGTGATGGCTTGGCTCCGGGTCACTGGCCAGGCCTCCACGTGGCCCAGGCTCATGGTCCTCCGTGTCCCTGCTCCCAACAGCAGTGGGAGGTGGTACTTTTTATAGAACAGCTCAAAAATGTTAATAGGTAATTAAGGAAACAGGGCACAGAGTGCTGGAGGTACAGGACGGGGCACCGTGAGCGCCTTCCTTCTCCCCTCCCCTTGGGGCCCCTCCAGGGGGCGCTGGCCGCCACTCTCTCAGGTTTTCTCCTGGAGGTAGTCTCTCGCATGTAGGCACAGAAGGTGAAGTATTCCTCAAGTCAGGGAGATGATTCTGCACCTTGTTTTTAAACTGAAGTGTACACAGGCATACCCCAGAAATGTAGTGGCATCAGTTCTGGGCCACCACAATAAAACGAATCAAAGCCTTTTTGCTGGTGGAGCACAGTGCCTTCGAGTTGTAAAAACCACAGCATCCGCGAAGCGCAATAAAGCAAAGCTCAGTCAGAGGATGTTTGCCTGGCCCGAAACGGTTGTGGCTCAGTTGGTCGTGTCATTGTTCTACAACGCGAAAGACGGCTGGTTCAATTCCCAGTCAGGGCACGTGCCTGGGTCGCAGGTTCGGTCCGCACTCAGGGCATGTTCCAGAGGCAACTATTCAATGTTTCTCCCTCATATCAATGTTTCTCTCCCGCTCTTTCTCCCTCCCTCCCCCTCTTTCTAAAAACAAATAAATAAAAACTTTAAAAAATCAGCCGAGGCGGGAGTATTGACACCACAGGCATTGGCAGACACTATGGATCAGCACCACGTCCTCCCCGCAGAGAGCCAGTGGTTAAATATTTACCCGCACACTGCTGCAACGCACAGAGATTTAGCTCATTCTTTTGTAGAGCAGCGTAGTATCTCCTTGCATGGATGAGCCGTAAGAGATTTTGCTGGTGTCAAACAGGAGACCACGCGCCCCAAACAGTGCCTGGCATCACTTCTGCCAAATCCCATGATACCAAACCTAGATTTAATACCTGACCTAACAGCTGTTCCAGCTCTCCCAGAAATACATTCTTAACCAATCGGGAATTTTCTGGTCAGCTGAACCCTCTCTCCATCTCCACTCCCCCCTAGAAAGAACAAGCAGTCTGTATGATAAAAGCCCTTATTATTCCCTGCCCCCAAAGATGTCCTGGTGGAAAAACAATTCTTTTTTCCCTTTTGTTAATAGTTACCTTGCCCTGCCTTGCTTTCTATGAAGACATCTGTCCTTCTAGTTGCCTGATTTGTGAGCTGCCTAAAAAAACCAATTAGATCTGCCCCGGCTGGTGTGGCTCAGTGGATTGAGCTCGGTCCTGCAAACCAGAGGATTGCGGTTTGATTCCCAGTCAGGGCGCATGCCTGGGTTGCAGTCCAGTTCCCGGCTGGGGACACACGAGAGGGAACCATACACTGATGTTCTCTTCTTCTCTCCTTCCCTTCCCCTCTAATGATAAATAAATAAAATCTTTAAAAAAAACCCAATTAGATCTTCAAACGCACACTGTTGAGTTTCATTCTTTAACCCTTGGTCTCCTCTTCCCGATGGGCACACAAACAGGGCTTTGGTGATTTTGCCCTTGTGGATGAACCCCACAAACAAGAAGTACCGTGTCAAAGGGCACGGGAGTTCTAACGTTAATGCCTGTGGCCTCACGCCTCGTGCCTTTGCACGGAGGAGAAGCAATTTCCGCGTCCCCAGGCTGGCGGGTTGGAGTGCAGAGACCTTCTGGGAAGATGCAGCTTGATCGTTTGGCCCTGCAGCTTAAACGCCTCCATGGTTCCTGCTGCTCCCGGATGGACAAAGTCTTCAGATCCTTCCAAAGCTTAAGCCCTCCATCAGTGGCCTTTGTCCCTTTGTCTTGCAACCAGAAAGTGGCACCAGCACTCTACCAGGACCCCTTGCAAATTCCACATTCCAGCCACCTGGATAACCTGCTGTCTGTCCCCTGAAGTGGGCCGTGTTCCCGCCCACGCCTGCTTGCTGGCACCTTTCCCCTTTACGGGAGGGAGCTTACTTCCCAGTGCCCTTTCCCCAGGTTTATTCCCATTCCATCCAGCCAGCCCCTTTCTGTCTCAGGAGACTGAAAAATCTCCCCATAAGGATCTTCAGAAAAATCAGAAACTGATTGGCCCATCTGAGTGAGAAGTCACCAAAGTGGGTGGCTTCAGGCAGGGCTGGCTCTAGGAGCTTTAAGTGATGCATGCAGCCAGGCGTGACCCCGGGCCTTAGCTGGCATCATGCACAGCTTTGTCCCTGGCTCCTTCGATCATTTGCTGTGGGATTTTGGGACTCAGTTTCCTTTTCTGTAGTAGGAGGGGATTGGACCCGTTGGTTTCTACCATGCCCTCATATTTCATAAGCCTGCTTTATTTGAGTTCAAGGGGTGCACCCTACCCTTCTACCCTGAAATGCTGACTCCCGCAGCTCTGGAACGGGGAAAATTAACTTTGCCCAGGGCCTGGTAATCAGCACTCAGCCTGCCCCTCATCTCAGGCTGAAGTGCAAATTCAAACACCTCTCAGAGCTGGGCCGCCAGCAGTCAGTCCCTTCTCTCAGAAAGCAGGCAAGGGGCTCTTTGGACTTTTCGCCAGAGATCCAGCTGGCTGCACCGGTGAGGGGAATTACCCTGAACTCAAGGACTCCCGTAGCCCCAGGCGGTCTGAGGCAGCAATGTCCCAGACACACGATGTCCTTGTCCTCCAGGCCAGCCAATGACAATGACGCCTACAGTCCCATGAAGGGGCTGTGCACTTATTTTTACCATAAGCTCCTGGCAGGAGCACACTCCTTCAGAACCCCGAGGCAGGCCTGGGTCCCCTCACATGCCCCAGTGTGAGGACTGGCTCACCTCTAACCAGGTCTCTTTAAAGGGAAAGCCACTAATTACACTAATAAAAGCCCTCCCCCAGTATTCTGATCTTATGAGATTGCCTGGGCCTATTATTCGAAGGAGTTTGACTGTGTGATTTTGTAGAATCCTCTGCCACCTCAGGGGCGGATTCTACTTTCATGTTGTTTCAGAGGCAAGGACGTGAGTCTCAGAGGCGGCATCCGCGGTGCAAGGTCAGCGAAGAGGTGGGGGGGGCGGTCTCTCAGTCCCTACTCACCCCCCTCCCACCACGCTCTTGACTAACATCCTATCCTGCCTCACTGGAAGCATCAAGCATCTTCAGTGCAGGTCACCTGAGCCCCGGGTCACCTCTGGGGTCCCCGGGCAGGGCCTCCCAATGGCTGCGCTGCACACAGATCCCTCAGCCTTGGCTGGATCTGCGGGGAGAGAGGTGGGTGGTGCCCGACACCCCGCCCTGCGCCTCCAGGCCCAGAAACCCGAGTTGTGTTGGACCACAAACCACAGGGCCCCCGTGAGCCAGCAGCTGGGGGAGGTGGGACAGAGCAGGCCAGACAAACTGGCTCTTAAATAAATCATTAGACAGGTTGCAAGGGACACTCTGGGCCTGTCTCCAGTCCCCAGGCTGCAGCTTCCCGACAAGACTGAACACGTGAAGTTTTATTGCCTCTTCATGGCCATGGATGCAGGGGCCCAGCATCCTTCTTCCCTTCCTGCTTCTCAAAGAGCGACCCCACATTCCCAGAGTCCCCACTGCATGCCTGACCTAGGCAGGGCGATGCTAGGGACGCCGCAGTGGTCCAGACTTCCCGGACCCCCAGCCCAATGGAGAGGATAGGCCCATCCTCAGTGTGTACCCCCAGAGTGGACGGGACCAGGGGGCTGGAGGGGCCTGGAGGGACACCTGACCCAGCCTGGGGGTCTGGAGGACTCGGGGGACCCTGGGGAGAAGTCGGAAGAGCTTAGTCGGTGAAGACAAAAGCGTATGAGGAAAAGCAGCGAGGAGTTAGGCCTGGGAAGGTCGGGACGCGGTAGATCAGGCAGTGTTTTTCCAGCTGTTTTCAATTTGAGACACTGACTACTCACGGGAATGTGTATTTTACTTGCTGCACGTATGTGTACGTACAAGTGTTCGGTAAATTAAATGAAAATTGCACGAGACAAGTATACTTACTTGTATAATATGCTGTGATGTTTAGTTTTGAAAAATTAACTGCTTGAGCTCTGCTCATTTATTTTATGCCCCACGAATAGGCTGGCACCTCGAGAGGTTTGAAAATATAGAACCCCCGGACGCCAATCAAAGAATGGCATTCAGCAAGCGTGCCCACCAGTCTGCCCACCCTCTTCTCCTTCTGGGTGTGGGGTGGGATTTTACTTCCCTCCTCCTTTTAAAAAAATGGTTTTTTTGCTTGTTTTTAGAGAGAAGGGAAAGAGGGAGGGAAACATCCATGGCTTGTATCTTGCAGGTCCGGAAACTGGCCCGCAACCCTAGCAAGGGCCCTGACCAGGAATCAAACCGGTGACCTTTCTGCTCTCAGACGGGTGCTCAAGCCACTGAGCCACGCCAGCCAGGGCACGTCCCGCCCTTTTGAAGTCAGCCTTTGGAGTCCAGAAATCTGCATTTAAAATTATTTATTTATCTTTATAGGGGAAGGGAAGGAGAGAGGGAGAGAAATATCAATGGTTGCCTCTCGTGTGTCCCCTGCTGGGAACTGGCCTGCAACCCAGGCATGTGCCTTGACTGGCAATTGAACCGAGATCTTCTGGTTCGCAGGCCTGGGCTCAATCCACTGAGCTATACCAGCCAGGGTGGAATCTGCATTTTAACAACCAAATGGGAGCTATGAGACTAGGGAAGTTTAAGAAACAGTGTTATAGGTGATAAACTCCATGAGGTAAAATGAATTAAAAGAATCGTTTTACACTGATTTCTTTTAAGAGAGAAACATCAATTTCTTATTCCACTTATTGATGCATTCATTGGTAGATTCTTGCATGTGCCCTGACCAGGGATCGAACCACCAAACTCGGTGTATGGGGACAACACTCTAACCTACTGAGCTACCTGGCCAGGGCCAAAAATGGTTTTAACTTTAGCCTTTTAATTTTTATCTACCTGATCTGGCTCCTGCCCACTGCTCCAGCCACTTTTCTCAGCAGTTTCCACTGCCACCACATGGAACTATTCTTGGTTTTCTAAATTTCCAAAATTTCTCACCTTCAGGTCTTTATCTTTGTGGCACCCTCTGCCTGGACCCCTTTCCTCCTCCCTTCACTGGCCAGCCTTAACATGCTTCAAAATTCAGCTCAGATGCTGCCTCTTCCAGGAAGCCCTCCAGGACTCCACTCCCCAGGCTGGGTATCCCCCTGGGCTCCTCCGTCCAAGCCCTGCTCAGTGTCCCCCTGCACTGGCGTATGAGCCCAGGTGGGCAGGAGCTAAGCCTGCCTCAGCCACAGGGCTGGACACACAGTAGGCGCTCAGAAAAAGTTTGCTGAGTGCTTACCTGAGGGAGGAGGTGAGGCTGTACCTTCTAGAGGTGGCTGAAGCCCTCCTGCTGCCAGATACGGGGTCCCGTCGGGAAGACACCACTTGGAACAACACTCACGTCACAGGGGGCCAGCTGAGGCCTGGAAGGGCCGCCCTGCCCTGTGAGACCCGGATTTCCTACGCACAGCCCAGTCGCCTTCCACCCTCTCTCTCTCTTTTCTTGTAGTCCTGAACTGCTGCCCCCAACTCCACCCCCCGCCCCCCAAATGATGAAATCGGAATCTGGGTAAGAGGTTTCACTGAGTGGGGAGAAAGCTGGTCGAGACCAGTTTGAGTATGTTTTCCTGTCCAAGCCTGGGGAGGGCGGGGCGGGGGGGCGCGGGGACACTCCTGGCCAATCCTGGACCAAAGCCTCAAACCTTCCCCTCTTGTCCCAGACTCACCCCCACACTCCGGGAAGGCTCTGGGATGCTGGGGTCACGGACTGCTGGAGCCTCCTCCCTCCTTCTTGCCTCCGGTCTGGCAGCCCTGTGCATGGGCCGGCCCGGGGGGGGGGGGGCGCACCAGGCTGAGCCCGGCCTGCCCACATGTTGCCCAGCTGGCCTTGATGCCCGGGAGAGCTACCAGGTGGTTGCCTGGCGCCCAGCCTGGCCACCTGCTGCTGCGGCACCTGAAACCAGCAGCCAGGTCCCAGCCCTACCTGGGGCTTCCTACCCTCCCTTTGCCCTGGTCTGTGTGTATGTGTCTATAGGAACGCATGAAAGATTCCTGTCTTAAAGAAAAGAAATCGAAGCCCTGGCTGACATAGCTCAGTGGATTGAGCACGGGCCTGTGAATCAGACAATCGCGGTTCGATTCCCAGTCAGGGCACATGCCTGGGTTGCAGGCCGGTTGCCTGCAAGGCCACTTCCCTGCAGGCCACTTCCCAGCAGGGGACTCACAAAAGGCAACCATACACTGATGTTTCTCTCCCTCTCTCCTTCCCTTCCTCTCTAAAGATAAATAAATAAAATCTTAAAAAAAAAAAAGAAAAGAAATCGAATTGAACTTCCTTTTATAAAGAAAGATTTTATTTCTTTTTAGAGAGACGGGAAGGGAAGGAAAAAGAGAGGAAGAGACACAACAATTGGTTGCCTTTCACACGCCCTGGACTGGAGACCTGGCCTGCAAGCCTGGCGTGTGCCCTGACCAGGAATCAAAGCGGCCACCCTTTGGTTCTCAGGCCGGCGCTCAGTCCACTGAGCCACACCAGCCAGGGTGTCAATGCCTTTAAAAAAATGCCTTTTTAAATATAGTTAAGCTACCAGGTGATGTTAGTTTTGGACGTACATTAGGTTCAACATTTATATGCCTTACAAAGGGTTCCCTGTAAAAGGTGCACTAACCACCTGTCACTGCAGATGGTCATCACGCAGTTGCCCAGGCAACTGTGTTCCGCGTGCTGCGTTTCACATCCCTGTTACTTACTCTATCACGAGAACTTTGCATTTCTTTTTTTTTAAGATTTTACTTAAAGCCCTGGCTGGTGTAGCTCAGTGGATCGAGTGCGGGCCTGCGAACCACACAATCGCAGTTCGATTCTCAGTCAGGGCACATGCCTGGGTTGCAGACCAGGTCCCTGCAGGCCAGTTCCCAGCAGGGGACCCACGAAATCTTTTTAAAAAGACTTTATTTATTTATTTTTAGAGAGAAGGGAATGGAGGGAGAGAAACATCAGTGTGTGGTTGCCTCTCGTGCGCCCCCTACTGGGGACCTGACCCGCAACGCAGGCCTGTGCCCTGACTGGGAATCGAACCAGCAACCCTGTGGTTCTCAGGCCTGCGCTCAATCCACTGAGCTACACCAGCCAGGGCTGCACTTTTTAAAATATTCTTCGTCTTTTCCACACAGCCCCTCACTCCAGTCGCCTCTAGCGACATCTGTTTGTTCTCTGTAGATAGTCAATGCGCTTGAGAGAAAGGCTGGACTGTATTTGTCGCCCCCATCGAGGACATGGTGCCCTGTCCTATGCACCTTCTCCTGCACCTGTATTTTCACCCTTAATATTTCTTTTTTTACTTTTATTTTTAGAGAGAGGGAAAGGGAAGGAGAAAGAGAGGGAGAGAAACATTGATGTGAGAGAGAAACATCAGTCGGTTGCCTCTCGTGTGCTCCCCGACCAGGGACCGAACCCACCACCCAGGCACATATGTGCCCTGACTGGGATTCGAACTGGCAACCTTTCTCCCTGCAGGACGACACCCAGACCACTGAGCCACACCAGTCAGGGCTCCCTTGACTATTTCTTGACCACCTGATTTATTACTGTCTCAGTCTACGTGACATCTCTCAGCATTCTGTCTTGTGGATGTGGTTTGGTGAACGATTGAAGGAATGTGTTACTGAGTTGACAGAGGCCTGGTTGAAGAGTTTGGACTCTACCCTGCGGGCAGTCACTGGGGCTGCGGGGCGGGGCTCTTCTCAAGTCTGTGGCTTTGCATATACTGTTCCCTTTGTCTGGAATTCTCCTCCAACTCCTTCCTACTCCGGCTGTGATGTCTCCTCCTCCAGGAAGCCCTTCCTGGTCTCCAAGCTGGGTCAAGCACCGCTTCTGGGTTGCCCCATCCCACACTCCGCATCAGCACTGTCTGGGGATGGGACTCTGTGCGACTCCAGACGGTGATTCCCTCGAGGACAGCACAGGGACAAGCTTGGTCATCGCTGGATACCTGGCACCCCCCCCCCCATCACAGGGACCAGTGATGTGCTCGGAATAAATGATGGACCCTTGAAGGGAATGTCTCTGCTTGGCGGGGAGCCAACTGCAGGGGCAGCTGTGGGGTCTTCTAGGGGTTGAGGGCTCAGGCTGGGGTTAGAGACACCTGAATTCAAATCCCCTGCCCAGATAGGGGTTTGGAGCCACAAGGGGCCTCACTGCCTGTATCTATCTGCATCTAAATTAGTGAACTGGGAGAGCGACTTCTAAAGGATCCTGGTTGTAAGAGAAGGGTGTATCCTGTTGCTGCCTCGGGGCTTTGCATTTCTCTTCCCTTTCATTAGTATGCAGTTTTGGTAGGTTCTTTCATGTCCCTCAGGTGTCATTGTGACCCCTCCCTCTGTCTGCCTTCAATACTTTAGCTGCCTCAGTTCCCTCCCCACCTGGCGCCCAAGTTGATTTCCTGGTTTCCTCTCACTAAAATGTAGCAAAGTTCTTTTTGATGTTTAATTCTTTTCTCGCTGCAGAATCCCCAGCACCTTGAACTGTACCTTGGCCCTGAGTAAAGGGCTCAAGGACTGTTTGTCAAATGAATAGAGCGCCTGGGCATTGTCCCCTTTGTGTTTTGTCTGGAGGGTCACTGTGTGCACAACGGAATTTGCACTCACGTTGATTCTAGGACAAATGGGGCAACTGGTGCTCAGCGGGTCCGTGGCAGAGTCAGGATTCGCACCCATGTCTGCGTGGGTTTAGGGCCCACACTCTCGGCATCTAGCTCAGAGCCAAGCTCACTGGGGTTTAACGTGAGTTTGTTAAATGAATATATGATGTTAGACTAGAAGGGTGGGATGGGAGACAGGGACTTTCTGAAGTAGATGCTGTCGAGGTTGGGAGGATCTGGGAGGGCAGCGTGTCTGAGAGGCACAGGAAGGAGGCCCGCAAGGCCACAGGTGCCTGAGTGGTGGGTCCTTCAGTCACCTGGGCAAATTCTCTCAGCTCCACCTGGCCCCGGTGCCTCACATCCGGCAGGATGTCACCACCAGCCTTCAGAGATCCTTCCCAAGCAGGTCTGAGTCTCGGAACCAGCAGGGAGAGCTTACGACCAGGGCCCAGTGGCGTGCGGAGCCCATTCTGTTCGGATCTGGGCCCAAACCGCGTTCTTCAAGGATAATGACAATATCCTTGATTGGTGTGGCCCGATTGGCTGTCACCCCCTCCTAAAGTGAAAGGTCGCTGGTTTGATTCCCACTCAGTCAGGGCATACGCCTAAGGTTGTGGGTTCAGTCCGTCATGTACAGAGGTGAATGACTGATGTTTGTCACACACATTGATGTTTCTCTCCCTCTTTCTCTTTTCCCTCTCTCTAAAAATAAATAAATAACATCTCGTTTTAAAGACTGAATTTGTGGCGGGGAGCTCAGTGGGCTAGAGCATTGTCCCGAGAGGCCAAGGTTGTGAGTTCAGTCCCAGGGGTCAGGGCACACACAAGAATCAACCAATGAATAAGCGGAACAACAAACTCGTGTTTTTCTCTTGCTCTCCCTCCTAAATCTATAAACGACATACGTATATTTTTTAAAAGAGCGAATTTAGGGGGAAGGAGGAGTTTCAGGCGGAGCTGATTTTCAAACGAGCCACTAGCGGGTCCCTTGTACTTTAAAAAAAAAAGTTTTATTTATCGGGCTTAGAGCGAGAGAGGAAGAGAAAGAGAGAGAAACATGGATTTGCTGTTCCATTAATTTATGCATTCATTGATTCTTGTACGCGACCCCAGATCAAACCCGCAAGCTTGCCATACCAGGACAATGTTCTGCCTGAGAGAGCTACCCGGCCAGGGCCTCACTTGCACTTTGTAGAGAACCTCGCCCGCCCCTGGGAGCCATCGAGGATTCACTGCCCCAAACCGAGGCCCAACTCCTTTGGCTGGAAAGAGCGTTTCCCCAACGCCCCTCCTTTTTCAGACCAGTTCCCCAGGCAAGCCCCACCCCCGGATACAGGCGCCGTTGTTATTCTACCATCTACGGGGCTTCGGCCTCATTTGCTCCACCGCAGGCGAGAGCGCGGAACGCGGAGCAGCCAATCGGCGCGCTCCGATCGACGCCCCCCCGCGGGCTCAGCTCGCAGAATTCTCCTCGGCAGCTTCCGCCAAAGTGCTGAGAGTCACTCCGCGCGCTCGGGAAGGCACCTCCGCACTGACAGCTGTTACATCCGAGGGATTCCCGGACCAACGCCTTACGCGCTCGGCGGTCTGGACCTCCCTTCTCGGACCCAAGAACCTGGTTCCCTTCTTCCCGGAGCTCCGTTTCCAGGACCCAGGCACTCCCGTTCCCCGCCTCCCGGATCCAGGCGTCCGGGATCTGCGCCACCAGGACCTCGCCTCTTGAAGACCACGGCTGCGTTGGCGCCGCCAGCTCTCCGGAGCCAAGGACCCCAGGTCCCAGCTTGAGAAACTACCGTTTTCCCCCCTCCCGGGGCTAGGAAACCCGGGGGCTCCCAACTCTCAGCGTTCGGAGGCCAGGAAGAGCACCGCCTGGGAGAGCAGAGCAGTCCCAGCGCCCAGTACAGAGCTCAGACACTCCCTCTTCCAAGAGCCAGACACTTGGGCGCTGCGAAGTCACACTCCGAGGAACCCTCAGAGTTCCAGCTTCCAGGCTGTTACTCAACTCTCAGTTCTAAGCAACGTCCGCGTCCTGGGAAGGAGCCCCAAGAGCTCCCAGCATCCAGGCTCTAAGGAACCCCGGGGCGTTCATCATGGTGGCCGATCCCCCTAAAGGAGACACCAAGTTGCTGGTGGCGGCAGAGCCCACTGCGAACAGTGTCTCAACATCCGTCCCCAGAGAGGACCGAGGCACGGCAGGAGGCCGCTGCTGCAGCTCCCCCGACCAGGTGCGCAGCTGTCTTCGCGCCAACCTGCTGGTGCTGCTGACGGTGGTGGCCGTGGTGGCGGGCGTGGCATTGGGCCTGGGGGTCTCTGGGGCCGGCGGCACGGCAGCCCTGGGCCAGGCGCGTCTGGCGGCCTTCGCCTTCCCGGGCGAGCTGCTGCTCCGCATGCTGCGAATGATCATCTTGCCGCTGGTGGTGTGCAGCCTAATCGCCGGCGCCGCCAGCCTGGACCCGAGCTCTCTCGGCCGCCTGGGCGCCTGGGCGATGCTCTTTTTCCTGGTCACCACACTGCTAGCATCTGCGCTCGGCGTGGGTTTGGCGCTGGTTCTGCAGCCCGGCGCTGCCATCGAGGCCTCGGTCAAGGATGCGGATCCTACCAAAAGCATCAAAAGCAAGGAGGTGCTGGACTCCTTCCTGGATCTTGTGAGGTCAGGCCCCGCTCCCCGGTGGAGGGAAGGAGGGGAAGAGCATACTTCGGCCACGTGGGGAGGGGGATGGTGTTTGGAATGGCGGGAGTGGCCACGTGGACCAGAAGCAGGAGTGGGCGGGGTGGGGAGGAGGCTTAGGGTCCACCAGAACCAGGACATCCCCAGGGCGTCAGGAAATCTCACTGCAGGGGTGTCCAACGTGCGGCCCAGGATGGCTGTGAATGCGGCCCAACACAAAATCGTACATTTACTTAAAACCTTGTTTTTGGTCATCAGTTTTCACTAGTGTTAGTGTTTGTGTACTTAAGTATGTGGCCCAAGACAACTCTTCTCCCAGTGAGGCCCAGAGACGCCAAAAGGTTGGGACACCCTGTAGGGGGTGGTGGGGGAAGCTCTGGTCCCTCAAGGATCAAGGTACAGAGGGTGAGGACAGACTACGGGGAAGGGGGCTCCAAAATGTGCGGCCTGGGGACATAAGGGGAACCCTTCCTTCATAAGGGCGATGAGGAAGTCTTACAGAGTGAGGGGAGAGTAATGTTCTGGGGCGGGGTTGGGAGAGGTAAGAGGGACTCTCCTCTGAGGGGAGGGGATTCTGAGGGTTTCCAAGGGGGTCTTTGGGCGGCCACGGGCTCCAGGATGGGGTTTCTGGACAAAGGTTGAGTCTAGGTCGTGGATAGATTTGCAACCCGTGGAGGACCTGAGGAGGGCTGAGTGATCCCCACCAAGCCCCCTTCCCTGTCCCAGGATGTCCATACCACCAGTTGCCTACACAGCCAGGTTCCCTACTCAGCCTCCCTTCCCCTCCCAGTTCTGCTGGGCCCCGATGGCTTCCCCATACGTGTTCCTGATAAGTCTTGCTGCCTCCAACCAGTTTCCGTTCCATTTCCTCCCTCTGTGCCCCACTCCCCCACCAGGCTGCCCAGAACTGGGGCAGATTCTTTTCCTTCTGGTCTCTGCTTCCTGTCTGCCTACCCCCAAGAATGGCGCTCCCCCCTTTTAAGGAGGACACAGACAGCTGGGTCCACATGGCTTTGCTTTGGGAACTGTTGAATCAGAGTTTCCATCTTGGTTGGGGATTTCCTGGAAGTGGAAGGAAATGATGAGTCACGGAACTGGGTTCCCCCAGCGTCTTGGGGCCTTAGTACCTGCCTCCTGAAATGGGAAACTTCACCCAGAAGTTGCAGTGGGTGGGCACCTCCTGGCTGGGGGAGATTAGCTGAGACAGGCCTGGGTGGGCACAAGCCCGCCTGCCCAAGGCTGTTTATATTTGTACAGGCTCCCGCCCCGCCCCGCGTGCCAGAACAGATAGAACTCACACGTGGCGGGCCGCTCCCTGCCTTAGCTGAAATATCTCGAGCCACACAAACTTTATAATCAACTGACAGGCACACAGACCCTCAGCCACGGCCGCGACATGGCACACTGACAACTGGGCTTGCACCAGCTGTGACATGTGTGTATCTGCTGGATACTCACACCCGTTTAGCGCATACATTCTCCCCCCTCTGTGCACACAACAGCATCCCACCTGCCTGAACGCCAGCCCTCACTCCGACCAGGTACCAACACTTGGCAAAGTGGATGGAGACCCACAGAACAGCTGTACGCCCACGTACCAGGGGAGAAGGAGGGGGGGGGGACTGTGCAGCCAGCTTGCTAGGTTCAAACCCCAGCCTGCCACTTCCTAGCCAGGCAAGTTTCTTCATCTTTTTTGTGCCTCGGTTTCCTTTTCTGTAAAGTGGGATAATAGTGCTCATCCCTGTGGGCTGTCGGGAGTTGATGCAAAGCACTTATTACGGCGCCTGTAGCTACATGCGGTGTTAGTTTCTTCTCCGCCTGAGACACAGGGCTGATGGCCGGCTCTCCAACATCCTCTGTGGGTTTCACTCACTCGGCTGCCCACTGAGTCACCCTTGGACGCTGCAGCCGCGTGAACACAGATGCATATTCATGACACACACAGCATCTCCTGTCTCCCTCCCTCCCTCCCCACCTCTTCCCAGCACCCAGATCTTCCCCGCCCACCAGCCAGCCCCCAGAGGCAGCCTGCCCTTTCCCTGGTCCTCCAGGAGGAAGTGGCTGATGCAAGATGTCCAGGGTGTGAAGTTTGTTTCTGAGGGTGGAGCTGAGGGCCGCGGTGACCCTGCCGCAACCTGCCTGAGGGAAGCCACCATTCCTCCGCCTCATCTGCAATCTTTTCAATCCTTTGGGCCCCGGACGCCAGCCTTCTGGGGCCCTAGGAGACCAGCTCAGGCCCCTCACGCTCTGCAAACGTGTGCAAGCTACTCCACCTCTGCCCGACCGAACCTGGCTGAGGCACGGGTGGTGGCCATATTTGGGTGCAGAGGGGACCTCCAAGGCTCCCCCCACCCCAGGAGACCAACGCACCTCAGCACCCCAGCAGACACCCCCTGACCTCCCTGGGCAGGACCTAATGACCTCTCCTGCGCCCCCATGTATGTCTCTGCAGAAACATCTTCCCTGACAACCTGGTGTCTGCGACCTTCCGCTCAGTGAGTCCTCAGGGGGGGGCCCAGGGGTGGGAGGTGGGCAGGGAGGAAGACAGCCAGTGAGAGCCCCTTGGTGCCTGCTTTTGGACGCACCTGTCCACGTATTTACAGGCGGGATTGCAGGGTTATTAGGTGACTTCTGAAACCCAGCCACACGCCTTACCCAGAGATGAGAAAATGGGCTCCCAGCCCAGCCCCTGCCGGCCTCCCATTCTAGCTGTGTGGTGCTGGGCAAGCGCCTTTACTTCTCTGAACCTGGGTTTCTGCCTCCGGAAAACGGGAGATGAATAATCCTAGTCGTCATGGGGTTGGTGGTGGGACGGAACGAGATGATGGGTAGAGGCATGCTTGGGGCAGCCTTTGAGCATCGTGGGTACCAGTATGGGGTGCGGGGGGGTGCTCAAGGACCATCGACACAGACCCTTCCCATCCCCTCTTGCAGTACAACACCATCTACAAAGAGGATATTTCCAATGGAACCGAGGTGAGAGTGGGAGATGGGGGTGGGGGGACACCCCAGTCTTGGCTTACCCACGGGGTCGTCCAACATGAGGTGCACTGTCTGTTTGAAACTCCGTGCAGCCCCTCCCCGATTTCTGTCTTTTCTGCCCCTCTGGAATCTCCCTTTTGACCTCTTTTCTTCCCCCATTACCACACAGGGGCCTGGCTCTTTGGACGTTTCCAATGGAACCAAGGTGAAGGTGAGAGGAGGAGGATGGGGAGACCCCATTTCCTGGCCCATCATTGTGGTCGTTCCTGTCTTTTCTGCCCCTCTGGAATCTCCCTTTTGGCCTCTCTTCTCCAACCCCCCCCCCCCCCCGCCGGGCCACTGCCTGCTCTGACCCAGGCTCCTCTTCCCCCCCACCCCCGCACCCTGTCTTGACCAGGCCTTCTCCCTGACCTGCCCCAGGCCTGGCGGCTGGAGCAGTCTTTCCAAAGCACGAACCTGACCCTGCCTCTCCCCTGCACAGAGCCCCGACGCGCTCCACAGTGCGCGTCCTCAGAAGAAAGCCCAGGCACTGTCGGGCCTCTGCCCCTTCGCCCTCCCAGTCTCATCCTGTGATTCTGCCCCGCTTGTTCTGCTACCTCCCAGAGCCACTGTGGATTTCATTCTGCTCTTGGAATGCCCACGCTGCTCTCTTTTCTAGGCTACTGCAAGTTATTTCTTCTCTCTAGAACCTTCTACCATCTCTCTTCATTCACGCTTCCTGTTCGCCAGGGCTCAGACTCTTCCTCCAGGAAGCCCTCCCGGATTACTCACACCCCTGAGCTGGCATCCCTCTCCTCGGTTCCCACACTCCTCTTCAACCCTTCCACTCCAGTTTCAACTCTGCTCCCACTGGGTGGTCCCTGGCCACAGGTCTATTTCCCCTGGACTTGGACAGTGAGCCTTGGGAGGGAGGGGCCTGAGTGGACGGGCCCCAGCGCTGCCCAAGATAGTCCCTCAGTGACTGCGCACACTGACTGGACATCCCCCTGCTGTCTCCGTCTGTTCCCGCCCGAAGAAGCCTGTGGGGGAACAGGTGGAGAGTATGAACATCCTGGGCCTGGTGGTGTTTGCCATCGCCTTTGGCTTGGCCCTGCGGAAGCTGGGGCCGGACGGCGAGCCGCTCATCCGCTTCTTCAACTCCTTCAATGACGCCACCATGGTGCTGGTCTCCTGGATCATGTGGTAGGTGGTGGGAGGGGCCTGGAGGGGTGGGAGGAGGTGACCCTTCCTCTGCTTCATAGAGCCAGGTGGCCTGGATTCAAATCCAGCATCGACCATTCCCTGGCTGTGTGACTTTGGGCAAGTGACTTGTCCTCTCTGTGCCTCAATTTGCTCATCTATCAAATGAGGACAGTGCTACATTTTTTTTTTTTTTTTACTTTTTTCTCTTGGCACCTTCTTGATCTTACTGGGAGGTGACAAAAAGAGGCATGCTGTGGCTAACATGGCTCAGTTTTAGAGATTTTGAAGGTGATCAAACATTTGCCTTTGGATCTCAAAATTGTACCTGCTTTGTAGGGATTATCATGGAGATGAAACAAGGGAATGGGGCAATAATAGGTTAAAAAAAAAAAGCGCACCTAGGAGGTGGTTTAAAGGCCTGGCGCTCACCGAGCTTAGTTCGGTAATATCAGCGAAGACCATTCCCACTATGAGCTTTGTTAAGTGACCTTCATAAGACAAAAACATGTGCAGAGGCCTCTGGCTTCCACGCTTGTCCCCTTTCCATTCTCATCGTGATCTAGAAGGTCAAACTGGGAGCGGGGCCAGGATTGCTGCATCTTTAACAAATCCCAACCCCCTCACCCATCCCGATTTCAGTGCAGCCAGCATCTAAGAAGCAGCTGTGTGGGAACCAGGTGCATATTTTAAAAGATTTTCTTTATTTATTTCCCTTGGCTGGTGTAGCTCAGTGGATTGAGCAGTGGACTGCAAACCATAAGGGTCACTGGTTCGATTCCCAGTCAGGGCACATACCTGGGTTGCTGGGCCAGGTCTCCAGTAGGGGGCGTGTGAGAGGCAGCCCCACATTGATGTTTCTCTCCCTCTCTTTCTCCCTTCCCCGTCTAAAAATAATAATTAAAATATTTTTTTAAAGATTCTATTTGTTTATTTTCAGAGAGTGGGGAAGGGAGGGAGAAAGAGAGGGAGAGAAACATCAATCAGTTGCTTCTTGTGTGTACCCCGGCTGGGGACTGACTCCACAAACCAGGCATATGCCCTGACCAGGGATCAAAAGCTCCAACCAGCTGAGTCACACCAGTCAGGGTAGAATCAGGTGCGTCTTCACTAATGAAAATGCCTTGCCAGAGGGGCACATGATGTGTGGGTAAGAGCAGGCTTTTTTGTTGGGTGACCTGGGTTCTCATCCCAGCACGGCCGATTCTTAGCTGTGCCCTGCAAGTTACTGATGCTTTTGTGCCTCAGTTTCCTTATCTGGAAAGTGGGGTTGATCGGACCAGGTACAAATGAGTTAATACAAATAAAGCGCTTGGGAGAGTGCCCGACCTACAGCACACTTACAGAAAACAGTATTAGCTAATATTTATCAAGTACTTGTATGAATTCTTGGCACATCCCACTGGCCAGAACGTGGGCATCTGGCCAAACCCAGGGGCGCAGGGGGCTGGGAAGTGGTGCCCTTCTTACCGAACAGGAAAGGGGTTTGTGAGAACCAGTCACAGGAACCAGGCAGTCACGGAAGCAGTCTTGGGCAGCCTCCTGGCTGGGAGGCATAAGTAACCCCGGAGGTCTGCACTTCAGGAGAGGGTGCTAAAGTTTATAGACGAATTATTCGAAAGCTTTCAGCCCTGGCTGGTGTGGTTCAGTAAATAAAGTCCAAATCTGCTTGGTGGCTGTACTCCCAAGTGGTGATGGAGGTCCCCAGGCTCCTTTTACCTCTGACTATACTATCTGTACAGGGAGAGAGCAGGGGGAGGGTGGTGGAGGTGCTGGATTTCCGCACCCATTGCCCTGGGCGCCTCCTGATTGATTCCAAGGGAGGCCGTGCAGAGCTCAATGCCCTCTCTGGGTGAGCATGTGGTCAGGGGCTGCTGTGTCTCCTGGGTGCTTAGGTACGCCCCTGTGGGCATCTTGTTCCTGGTGGCCAGCAAGATCATGGAGATGGAGGACGTGGGGATGCTCTTCACCAGTCTGGGCAAATACATCCTGTGCTGCCTGCTGGGCCACGCCATTCACGGGCTCGTGGTGCTGCCTCTCATCTACTTCCTCTTCACTCGAAAGAACCCCTACCGCTTCCTGTGGGGCATCACGACGGCGCTGGTCACTGCCTTCGGGACCTCCTCCAGGTGTGACCTTGGGGCAGACCCACCAGGGTGGGATTTTTAAGTTATAAGGGGCCTGGAGTGGAAATAGCAAGTCTGAAGACCCCTGAACTTTTGTGTTTGGGGACTTTGGGTCTGGGTACAGAGGCCGGACTTTCCTAAGTTTTTCATAAGGTCCTAGATCTATCCCCCCCATCCGCCACCCAGTCCTCCCTAAAATTAGAAAAATGATGGCCTTAGAGAGATTTCTTCCTCCCCGCCACAGCCTGGCCCTGGGGGACTCTGGCGCCTCACACTGGATCCTGGCTCTGGGAGCTCTTTCTGCCCTCTTTCTGGGTATCTCTGCTGGCCCCGTTCCCTCAGAACGGGGACCTTCCCTGCAGCAGCACCCCCAAGAAAGTTCAGCTGGGGTCTGTTATCTGTGGAGATAGCAGATGGTGAGAGTAGGCGAGCTCTCAGACATTACAGGATTTAGGTACGAATTTTTGTGTGTATTTTGAGTAGCAGGTTGCTGGGGAGCCTACATGTTGGAATGATTGGAGTCTGCTGGATCCCTAGTACCTTCTGGCTCTGGGGAGAGCAGGGCTTGGATCACTGGGAGGGCTGTGGGTGGAGGCCTGGGGATGGTCGTGTCTAAGCTGGTGGGTGGAGCTTGGGCCAGGGAGGCGGGGCTATGTGGGCAAGGTGGGTGGGCGGGACTGTGGTGGGCGGGGTCAGCCTGGTGGGTGGAGCTCATTCAGATATTGGTCCCTCGCAGCTCTGCCACCTTGCCGCTGATGATGAAGTGTGTGGAAGAGAAGAACGGCGTCTCTAAGCATATCAGCCGCTTCATCCTGCCCATCGGTGCCACTGTCAACATGGACGGCGCCGCCCTCTTCCAGTGTGTGGCCGCGGTGTTCCTTGCACAGCTTTACAAGGCGTCGCTGGACTTTGTAAACATTATCACCATCCTGTGAGTGTGGGCTGGCTGTGGCCAGGACCCCTGACCCAGCTGACCCCTGCCCTGAGAATGGACACAGGCCCGGGGGGAACAGGGCTGCTGCGGTGGCTTCTCCCATATGGAGACCCTTCCCTGACCCCTCTTCTCCTCCCCCAGGCTTACGGCCACAGCGTCCAGCGTCGGCGCGGCGGGCATCCCGGCTGGAGGTGTCCTCACCCTGGCCATCATTCTTGAGGCAGTGAACCTACCGGTTGACATCTCCTTGATCCTGGCCGTGGACTGGCTAGTGTGAGTGGGGGTTTGGGGCTTCAGGGGGCTCGGAGGCACTCCCCGAGTCGGGGATGAGCAGGAGGGCCATCCAGAGTCTCTGGGTGGTTGAAGAGAAGGAGGCAGGCATCCTGCCAGCGAGGGAGTGGCACCTCCAGCATTCCAGTGGAAGGGAAGGGAGGGATCTTGGAACTTCTAAAAAGAACGCCAGCAAGGTCGAGTGTCACAAAGTGGACTCTTAGGACAGGCTGCCAGTGTTCAAACCCCAGGCACCACAGCTATAGCTACTGCGACCCTGGGCAAGTGTTTCTTCTCTCTGCCTCTGTCTCCATCTGTAAACCGGAAAGAATGGTCTCTCCTTGGCACTAGGTGACTGTACCTGCAACTCCCTTCTAGGCTCCTCTAGGAAGCAGGAAATGCTGTGTTAGCTGCCGCAGTTAAGCTCTTGAGAACATACGGGATTGGAAACAGACTGGTTTCCAGTTAAAGTAGAGTCACCATGTGTCTTAGCAACATCACTCAGGAGAGTTGAAATCGAGTCCACAAAAACTTGTGTAACAGGTTCCTAGGACATTATTCTGAGAATCACTGTTCATAATAGTGAAGAGGTACAAATGTTCCAGTGTCCATCAGCCGACGGACAGATCATTGAAATGCCACCTGTCCATGTGATGGACTGTATAGAATGAAGCGTTGGCACAGATGTGTCACTGTGTGAATGAGCCTTGAAAACGGGATGAAGAAGCCAGACAGGAAGGACCACGCAGGCCGTGGTTCCATTTCTGTGAAATGTCCAGGACGGGCAAACCTACGTGAAGGGGATTAGCGGCTGCCTGGGGCCGGTGGGTGGGAGCAAATGGGGGGTGACCGCCCAGTGGGTGTGGGTCTTTCTCTTTGGAGCGATAAAAACACTCTGGAATGAAATAGTGGGGATGGTCACACAAGACTGACCACACGGGAAACCACGGGACTGTGTGCTTTTAACAGGTGGGTTTTATGGTGTGTGGACTGTAGCCCCGTTTTCCAGAATGTCACATCTGCACACGCACACACACACACACACATACACACACACACACACACAGCTGAGAGCAGAGAGAAGACCCTTGGGGTCCTGGGGAGGAGGGAGGCCTCAGGAGAACTCAGTGTGGCAGAGGGAAGAAGAGGGGCCCCAAGAAAAGGAGCAGGTGACTTTGAGGTTCCAGAAGGGACGAATCTTGTTTTATTGGGAGAAGGACCCCTGGGGTCCCACAGGGGAGGAGGAGATCTTTGGGGGTCGGGGTAGAGGACACTTCTGGCACATGTGATGGGGGACTTTCGGATTCCAGGGGAACGGGGGGAGGTAGGGGGTCCCGATAAAGAGGTCTTTGAGGATCTAGGTAGGAGGGAGGGAGACTTGGCATCCTGGGAGGAAGGAGGGGTGACCTGGGTCTGGCGTCGTAGAACAGGGTTCTGCGTAGGAGGGAGTGATCCGGGGGGAGGAGGGGACTTCACGTTTGGGGGGAGGGGTTGGCCCTGACTCCTCCCCTCCCACTCATTTCCTCGTCACTCCCCTGCCTTCAGGGACCGGTCCTGCACCGTCCTCAACGTGGAAGGTGATGCCTTTGGGGCGGGACTGCTCCAACATTACGTGAATCGGACGGAATCTCAATCTCGGAACTCGGTGCCCAAGTTGATCCACATAAAGAGCGAGGCGCCCCTGGACCCGCTGCCGGTCCCCGCTGAGGAGGCAAATCCCTTCCTCAAACACTTCCCAGGACCCGGTGGGGATGCCAGCACCTTCGAGAAGGAATCGGTCATGTAAACGCCAGTGAGGATCTTCCCCGCCCTGATGGGGGGGCACTTTGGACACTGGATCCCAAGGGGTGAATAAACGGACAAACCGGGACTCGGAGGGCCCCGCCCACACACTCCGGGGAGCCGGGGGGGCTCACACTGCCCCCCCAACCCCAGATCTGGGAGCTTCGCTGCTGGGACATATGTGGATGTGAGTGTGAATGTCGCCCCCAATTCCCCCCACGCTCCTTGACTCTTACCCTGATCTGAGGCTAGGAAACAGGAAGATGGAGAAGTAGTGTCCTCCACACCTCCTCCTGGGAGCCTGCCGGGCTGCCCCGTCTCAGGGCAGGAGCACAGGTCACCACGTGGAATTCTGCCTTTTTTGAGAGGAAGGACACCATGTGCTGGCTCCTTTGTTGGTTGTGTTGGTGTCTATAGCTGTGTGTGTGTGAGAGAGAGAGAGAGAGAGAGACATGCATGTGTGCTCTGTGACTCCAGGGCACATCCCACCCGTCAGGGAACTCTGGGTAGGGCAAACTGACAACAAATACTGCTGTCACTCCAAAGGACAGTTTTTAGCAATAAAATGGTCAGGGCTGTCGAATCAGATGTGTTTAGGCATTTGACTGAAAGCACTAGCCACACAGAAACAAACAAGAAACAGGATAAATTGCGCTTCATGGAAATGTCTATCAGCACACCCCGGGCAACCACTACAAGATGCCACTGTCCGCGCCTACCGGAAGCGTAACACACAGAAACCACACCACGAGCTCTCGGGGGTGTAGGGCAGCTGGACAGAGCTCACGCATCTCTAGGGGCGATGTCACATGGTCCGGTCACTCCTGAAAATGGCTAGGCAAGGCCCTGGCGGGGTTGCTCAGTTGACTAGAACACCGTCCAGATACGCAGAGGTTGCCAATTCAATCCCACGTCAGGGCATGTAGAAGAGTTAGTTACTGACAAATAAGTGAAACAGCAAAGCAAGATTCCTTTCTCAAATAAAAGAAAGTAGCTAGGCACTCATGTCCAGTTAAAATATACAGCACATACCAGACAGCCCCGTAACCACTGCTAGGGATTTATCCCGGAGAGATGAAAATTGATGTTTACACAAAAGGCAGTACATAAAATTTACATCTGCCGTCTATATAACTGCCAACATTCACAAGTCCCTGGATAAACTGGGACAATTATTCGTGCAGTCGAAGGCTAGTCAGCAAGAAAAAGCAAGGATTGAAGCAACAGTTGACCCTTGAACACGGGTTTGAATGGTGGAGGTTCACTTACATGCAGTTTTTTAGAGATTTTATTTTTAGAAAGGGAGAGAAACCAATGTGTGTTTGTCTCTCGAGCGCCCCCTACTGGGTACCTGGTTCGCAGCCCAGGCTTGTGCCCTGACTGGGGATTGAACCCATAACCCCTTGGCTCACAGGCTGGCGCTCAACCCACTGAACTCCACCAGCCAGGACAACATGGACTTTTCCCCATAAATACCTCCACTGTTTCGATCCGGTGGTGAGTGTGAGTGTGGAGGGCCTACTGTGTGCGCTGAGCTCTGTCTCTAATCATAGTGTGGAGGGGACTTGAGCGTCCAGGTTTGGAGTGGCCCAAGGGGATCCTGGAAGCAGTCCACTGTGAATACTGAGAGACAAGCTCAAGTTTTGGGGGAGTCAAAAGTTATACATTGGTTTTTTGACTGTGTGTGTGGGGGAGCAGGACCCCTAACCCCTCCTACCATGTGTTACTCAAGAGTCAACTGTACTCAACCTGGCAGCATCTCACAGATACTATTTTGAGTGAAAGGAGCCAAAAACAGCATGGACTGTGTAGTTCCATTTATATGGAGGCCGAGGCCGGGCCAAACCACTCTGTGGTGAGAGAGAACAGAGCACTGAGTAGTAGCCTGTCGGGACACTTCTGTATCCAGAGGGAGCACGAGAGAAGCTTCTGTTCTGGGAGGTGACACAGCAAACGTTGTGTCTTTTTTTTTTAAGATTTTATTTTTATTTATTTTTAGAGAGGAGAAGGGAGGGAGAAAGAGAGAAAAACATCAGTGCTTCTCGTGCGCCCCCTACTGGGGACCTGGCCTGCAACCCAGGCGTGGGCCCTGACTGGGTTTATTCTCATTTTTTAAAAAATCATGGTCATTGAAACTTTTGATATAACTTTAAAAAATATTTTATTTATTTTTTAGAGAGAGGGGAAAGGAAGAAGAAAGGGAGAGAAACATCGATGTGTGGTTGCCTCTTGCACACCCGTAACTGGGCACCTGGCCTGAAACCCAGGGATGTGCCCTGACTGGGAACTGAACCAGCAACCCCTTGGCCTGTAGGTCCGCACTTAATCCATTGAGCCACTCCAGCCAGGACATGTTCTGTGTCTTGATATGGGCAGTGCTCCCACAGACGCAAACATTTGCGTACACTTAAGCTGAGTGCCCTTGACCCCACGTCTCTTCTCTTCCAGTTAAAGATGCTGTTTCACTCATGGGAAGAAATGCCACTGTAACCACCTGTGCAAGAACGCGGGTGCCCCCAGTATCCTAACTCTCACCGCAAATAGTTCCCATAATGACTTGCTCCCGCCCCCACCCCTCCCGCTTTCAACCCAAACTTTTGTTTGAATCCAGAGCCTGCTTTGCAACTATTTTGAGTCCCGCACAAGTCCAGGCTGGGACAAGACCAGTTGCGGCTCGCACGTTCCCACGCGATCCTGACTTGTGTTACCGGAGCCTGCACGGCGTTGCTGATGGTATCGCCCCAGGCCCCTGTGCAGACTTCTGCCGGGCGCCTGGGGGCTCCTCCAGTCCGCGTGCAGTGGGTAGTATTTTGATGACCTTCAGCATCATTTTTTTTCCAGCTTTGTTGCCCGCAAGACTGTTGCAGTGTGGAAATACAGCTCTTATCTGATGCTGTGCAAACGCGTATTGTGTACAAACACAGTCAACTAATGAGTTCATTAAGTGTTGAGTGGTTAAGTAATTTTTTTTTCAATGCTTTCTGTTATGCCAAAATCCTTGGTGGGTTATTGTAGAAGTGTTTAAGAGTGTTTTAATATTTGAGGAAATCGGTGGAGTTTTTGGAGGGAGCTGGGAGCAAATGAATGCATTATTATCCTTGCTTAAAATCCTTCTTTATCGCCAAATTGTCTCATTAGTGCTTTTTTGCATATACTGTCTTCGTATACAATATGTGTACGTATAAGGAATATGTAACTGGGCCAAGTTCCAGCACAGTCTTGAGCCACTTTTTTTTTGTTCCATTCTTCATTTCTTGCTGAGCACATGCCATTAATTTGCCTAAAACACTGATCTAGGCAGAAGAGACAGACCTGGACCACCTCAAGCTTACGCGGCGGCGTGAAGGGGGGGGGGTGGTTAGGCAACTCCCACATCCGGTCGCGGGAGCAGCCTTAGTCCCCTTCGCTGCTGTCGGCCCAGGGCACAGCACAGTACCTGGCACATAGTAGGCACTCAGTGAATTGGGTGCCGGTGCTACCGCGCTGGAAGGCCGGTTCAGATCCCTCTCTGCTGCCTGCCTGACTATGCAACCCGGGGCAGGCGCTGCTGAGTCCCGCCCTCCCGTGATGATGACGGTTACCTCTCACCCGAAGGTGCAGGTTACATAAGAGAAGAAAAAGCCCCTGGACCACGCCTCCCCAGGCCTGGCTCCCGTCTTCCTCTCCTTTTCTCCACTGTCCCACCCTCTGGTTATTGGGACAGACCTCCTGCTCCTTCCTAGGATCCTGGCTCCGGGGGGAGGGCTGCGGGGGGGGGGGCCTGGATTGCACTGGGGCCCGGGTTCTAGGCTCTGAGTGGCAGTTCCCCCGGGGGGGGGGGGTGGCAAGCCTGCACAGGGGAACGACTCAGCCTTGTCTCTCCTGGCAACAGTGTTTCTAGGCTTTGCTGCACTCTCCCCGCACCTGCTTTTTGCAGGTCAGTCTTATGAGGCAGAGGCTACACACAATAAACCGCATTTGTTAAAGCAGGCTTTCGGATGGGTTTCCACAGACGTGTGCGTTCCTGAACATCCACCACCACCGAGAGACGCGCTATCCCCACCACCCCACCTTTCCACGGGCTCCTTTGCCACCTTGCCTCCCTCCACCCCCAGGCCCAGGCCGCCACCACTTTGCTCCGGGCCACAAATCACAGTATGTAGCTTTTTGCAACTATCTTCTTTTACTTAGCCTGCTGCTCTTGGGCGTTAGCTGTTTTTTCGCACGGGGCCAGCAGTTCATTCCTTATTTTCCTTCATTTTCATTGTTGAAGCTTATTCCATGGTCTGGATATACACACCGTTAATGCTGGTTTCCATTTTGGGGCAACTGTGCGTGAAGGTGCGTTTGAACACAGGCCTTCGGATGCCACCCACTTTCCATGGCTCACGGTTTGTACGGGACTAAACACAACCTGTTTACAGCTTGTGACGTGTGTGGTCCCACCCAGCAGCACCTGGGACACGGGCCCCCTTCGCTCCCACTGTGTCCAGTGTTAATCCTGTGGCTACGGGGTCAGGGGGAGGTCCAGGGGGCTCCAGGGAGCGCCAGGTGGTAGTGACCATTTACCAATGGATTACTAGTAGCTTAAAGTTTTCACGTTTCAACCTCCCTCATGGCCGCATCAGCGCATGTGCTGGCTTGAACGGCAGCTCTGGGAAAGTCCTCTCGGTTCTCTTGAAATAAACTTCATAGATAATATAACCCAACTGCACGTGGTTTTAAAAACAATCACTAGCCCTCCCTGGCTGGTGTGGCTCAGTGGATGGAGCGCCGGCCTGAGAACCAGTGGGTCACCTGTTTGATTCGCACTTGGGGCACGTGTCTGGGTTGCCAGCCAGGTCCCCCACTGGGGGCGTGAGAGAGGCAACCTTCTCTGTAATCACTATGTAGTTCTTTTTTTTTTTAATGTACAGTCATGCCCAGATTTTTTTAATAAAGATTTTATTTATTTATTTATCTTTAGAGGGGAAGGGAAGGAGAGAGGGAGAGAAACATCGATGTATGGTTGCCCTTCGTGCGTCCCCTGCTGGGAACTGGCCTGCAGGGCACCAGCACTGACTGGGAATCGAACGGCGATTGTCTGGTTCGCAGGACTGCGCTCAATCCACTGAGCTACACCAGCCAGGGCGCTATGTTATTCTAACTGCAACAAAAAGGAGAAGTAAGAGAACAGTAATTTGTAACACGCATTTCTATGTGGGAACATGTGGAGCCACCCCCAGGACCAAAGGAGGCAGCTGATGTTTGTACCTAAGTGTAGGCAGCTCCCAGCGCGGCTGGAGACACACGCTATTGATGTCTAACTAGCAAGAGCCGTGCAGAATATGATTTTCTGAACTTGTTGACAATCTTTGGCCAAATTTTGAGCAAAACACCATACAGGCTTCCCTGATTTTACATGGAAGTTGCACTTCCTGGAATATTCAGAACCTATTAAAACCTTACAAAAAAGACTCTGTTTGCCTGAGAAGAGAGTTAGGTTCTGGGCTTGGATCATCCTTAACCAGGTTTTTCCAAGTAAGGCTAGAGTTTGCTTAGCATGAATGAGGACAGGTGTGCTGTTTAAAACACTAAAATACTTCTGTTCTGGCTGATTAATAGTATGAGGACAATTGAGAAAGCAGTGACATTTAATAATACAAATTCTGGCCCTGGCTGGTGTGGCTCAGTGGATGGAGCATGGGCCTGTGAAGCAAAGGGTCGCCGGTTTGATTCCCAGTCAGGGCACATGCGTGGGTTGCAGGCCAGTTCCCAGCAGGGGATGCATGAGAGGCAGCCACACATTGATGTTTCTCTCCCTTTCTTTCTCCTTCCTGTCCCCTCTCTCTAAAAATAAATAAATAAAATATTTTTAAAAATTAATACAACTCTACTTGAAAAATAACTAAATTTAAAAAATAAAAAAATACAAACTGTAACATAAACTCATTAGTTCAAGTCAATTGTTGTGACTTGTTTTCTATCATATCATTACTTAATTGATAATAAAGTATTGACTATACAAAACTAACAGATGGTATAAGAGTTAGAGAAGTTTGGTTTTGGTTTTTAAGTATTTTTAAAGATTTTATTTATTTTTAGTGAGGGGGAAGAGAGGCAGAGAAACATCAATGTGAGAGAGATACATGGATCCATTCCCACTCACACCACCCCAACTAGGCCCACAACCCAGGCATGTGCCCTGACTGGGAATCGAACCAGTGACCTTTCAGTTTGCTCAACCCACTGAGCCACATCCACCAGGGTTTGTCTTTTAAATTTTTCAGTTTTTTTATTCTCAGGGTCAGAAAAGTTGTTTTTATTTTATTTTATTTATTTATCTTTAGAGGGGAAGGGAAGGAGAGAAGGAGAGAAATATCAATGTATGGTTGCCTCGTGCGTCCCCTGCTGGGAACTGGCCTGCAACCCAGGCATGTGCCCTGACTGGGAATTGAACGGCGATCCTCTGTATTAAAAAAGTTTTTAATGTAACTGCCATTGCTTCAGAAACAGTGATAAGAGGAGAAAACACCAAAACACTACGGTTGATACTAAGAAATTCTTTATCTATTGAAATCTTAAGTCACCTAATGATTTGCAATTTAACGGGAATTTGCTAGAAGCATTTGATATGGTTCCCTTATCAAATCACGGCTAAGACAAGATACATATATATATATATATATATGAAATGTTATTTTATGCATATACATATACATAGCTGTGTCAATTAAGAAATCACATCAATTTCTAAATAAAAGAAAACTATTAAATAATTTAAGAACGAGTTGAGCTTCAACTTATGTTCTTGGTAAATAACTTAAAGAAATATGACTCTATAGACAGATCCTTTTCATAATTCTTAGAATTAAAAAGAAACATTTAAAATGTCTGATGCATATATTGATTTATATATTACTCTATATTCCCATACCAGTTGCAAAAACACTTCAAACATCACCTGCACTTCATGAATTTCCAGGGGGACATTTGAAAATGGTATGTGACCAGGGACACTACTGTGTGTGATGTCCTTTATGTATTATAAGACATCCGCCATCCATGGGCCATGCCTTCCCAAAGCCAAGAGCACCGCCTAACCACAAGTGATGCCCAATCATCACCACGTTCCCAGAATGCTCTGCAGATGGGGACCCGACAGTCTTTGCGAGCCTCTTGTGCGTTAAGGTCCAAGGCTGCATTATAAGAAGTCAGGCTTTGGACACCTGAGGCTCAGGAGATTGGGCCAAATTTGTATGTCTTTTCTTGCTGGCCCTTCTGTGAGGGCTCCACACTTCAATCCCCCCACCTAATGGACAGAGTCGGAGGGGCAGTGACTTGCTTAAGGTCACGAAGAAAGTAGGTGGCCAAGCCAGAATCCAAACGCTGCCCTGATTTCCCCACCACTGCGTTGCCTCACAGCGCTCCGGTGTAGGGAGCATGCGCGTTACTCCTGTTTCCCAGGTGGGAGGCAGAGACGCAGAGAGGGAGCGTCACTGAGGCCTGGTTTGTAGTGGGAGGAAGCCGAGGCACTGGGATGGGAACCCAGGCCTCCCACTTCAGAGCCTGTGGTTTCAGAAACCAGGTGCGCACAACCCAGAGGGTGTACGTGACAAGCTGCTGGGTTGAGGCAAGGTCACAAAAACTTCTGTATTGATTTTTAATTTAAAAATGAAATAATTTAAGTCATCATTAACATACAGACCTCTAGTGGTACCTGTATATCATTGGTAAATGCACATATTGGAGTAATGCCCAAACAGTATTTATTCTTAGGTTCATGATCACCAAAAAAAGAAAGGAAAAAAAAAGAAAAAAGGCAGCCATCGCTTTTCCTGCTCCGTGAGTGACAGGAGGCCCTCTTGGTAGCAGCATTGGGTGGGGCACCCAGGCCTTGTCAGAGTGGGCCCCAGACGGACAGCCTGGGTTCAAGTCCCCACTCTGCCACTTCCCACTGGCCTTGGGCAGAGGACTTTACCATTCTGGCCTCATTTCCTCATCTGTAAAATGGAAATAATAGCAGCTCTCACTTGGGAGGGATGAGGAGAGGTATGAGATCAGTTAGTCTGTGTGAAACACCGGGAGCAGTATCTGGTATATAGTAAGTGCTCAGTAAATGTCAGCAGTGATTGTTGTTGACCCCATCTTCCAAGCAGGGAACCAGGTGTAGAGAAAATAATGAAGTAACAGTTCGAAAGGGGCGGGGCTTCGATCCAGAACCTCACTCGGAACCCCTGCGCCTCAGAGCTCTGAGCCCATTTCCTCCTCTGCGAAGATGAGTTAAGAGCAGCATGCACCGCACCGGGCTCTCCCAGGAGGGAAGGAAGTCGCATTCTGGAAAAAGGGGAGCTAGTTATCCTGTCCAGCCTGGTGCAGGGGCTTAGTGAGAAGACCAAAGGCTCAAGAGACAAAAAAGGCTATGGAACAGAAGTCCGTGCTTACGTCCCCTTGGCCCCACAGTAGGGCAAAGGCGCCCTCTAGTGGTAGACGCAACGCCAGCAGCCAGGTGTCCTGGGGGTTCTTTGTGCGCTTTACAGGGATGAATCCTGGTGCGGAGGAGGCAATAAGGAACCTAGAAACGCGGACGCTCGCCCAGAGTGGAACTTCTTCCACTTCACTAGTTAAGAATCGCAGCAGTTTGACCTCAGAACCTACGCTCTTTCTCCCTCTCTTTCCAAAACTCTGTCCCAGCCCTGGAGCCGGGGGTTCCTGGAAATCTTGGGCATGTCATAACCTGGATGTCCTGGACTGTGCTGGGCCCTGCAGGACAACTTGGCAACCCCGGCCCGTTCACCAAATGCCAGTGACACCAAAAACAAAGGACAATTTCCCCCGACTGCAGGCGCGTGAGTCAAAGCTTCAGCCGCTTCCTGCCAAACTCAGGAGGGCCGGGTTGGGGTACTCGGGGTTCTCGATGACTCCGGGGCCGAACTTGAGCTCCAGAAAGCGGCGGTAGTTGTTAGGGGCCTGCGCCATGAAGCCGGCAAAGGGCAGGGGCACGAGAGGCTGCAGGAAGTGTTCGGGGAACTCAACATCCTGCCGGTGGTCCAGCCACGTGTCCTTGGTCATGACTCCATTGCGGGGGTAGAAGGGCCACAGGTCCACGTGCAGGTGGTTGCTTTCGCTGTACTGCACGCGGAAGAAGTCACCCTCTATGGCCTTCTCCCACACAAAGCCGCGCTCGTCCACCACTGAGCCGGCCTCGGCACCCCGTAACTGTTCGCAATTGCCCACGTCCTCCAGGTAGATGCCCAGGTCCACGTCGTAGTCCCACGGGATGATATCCCCGTGGCGGGCAGCCCCCAGCAGGGAGCCACCCTCCAGCCAGTAGCGCACTCCGGCCGCTTCCAGCACGCCCACCACATAGCGGGCTGTCTCACGCAGCGCGCGCAGGCAGCATGGGGGTGTCCAGCGCCCCTCATACAGGTAGGCAGGTGTGTCACCCACCACGGTCCCGAAGCAGCGAGGTGTCTCTTTACTGCAACCGAACCACTCGAGGCGTCCGCCCTCTCTGCTCACCAGGCGGATGCCCAACGCCCGTAGAAGTGTGGCCTGCCGCGCGCGCCCCTCGCGCTCCGCCTTCCAGCGCGCATGGGCTGTGGTCAGGGGGGGCTGGTGTGCTATGGGGAAGGTCAGGTCCAGCAGTTGCACTGCCCAGCCACGCAGGGCTGTCTGCAGGAAGAGGCTGGTGCCTACTGGCCTGGCCAGGGGCACCGAGAGGTTGAAGAGGTCTCTTGCGCGCAGGAGCACCACAGCGTCCCCTTCCAAGGCGTCGCAGCGCTGTGCGGAAGGGGCCGGGCTATACTGCGCTGTCCACTCCCGCAGGCTGACGTTCAGGGCCAGGCACCGAGCAGGGTTGGTTGAGGCAACTGGGGCGGCCACCAGGCGGGTGCCTCCCCCCCGGAGCGCGTCCACCATGCGCTCCAGCTGGCCTGGTGTCTCAGCCCTCACCCCGTCGGGCACCAGGGCCACGTACTCCGTGGCTACGTAGGTCTCGGGGCGCGAGGCAGCGGCAGGTTGGTCCAGGGCGGGCTGGAGCAGTGCCAGGCGAACATTGGGGACGCGGGGCAGGGCCAAGGGCGGGTAGGGGAGTATGTCTGCTGCCACCACCACCGGCTGGGCTGGGTCCTGCTGCAGGAAAGAGTCCACCAGCTCGGGCACCGCATTGTCAAAGGCCTCGAACTCCCGCACCAGGATGGTGACGTGGGGGCCGGCGGCAGGCCCGCGGCGGGGGCCCCGGGCCCGGGAGTTCCTGGGCCGTTGCTGCAGCCACGAGACATAGAAGAGGACCAGGAGGTTGATGGTAATGGCGACGGCCAGGGCAGCCTGGCAGCGGGTGAGCCGCATGGGGCCGAGCTCAGGTCCTAGCTGGGCTTCCGGGACATCCTGGGGAGGCGGGAATGAGAGGGGAGGGAGGCTGGAGCTGGCTGTCAGCAGCGCCCCCAACCCATCCTCGGCCTTACCCTTCTCTCTCAGCCTCTTCCCTGTTTGGTTTCCTTCCTCCAGGATGCCCTCCCTGACCTCCCAGGCTGGGTCATGCACCCCATTCCAGATTCCTTCAGTGCCCCATCCCCCCATCTCCATTTCCCCACCCTAACCCCACCGTTCTAAGTTATCACTGTGTAGGGATCCGTCTCATGCTCCCATTTGTGAGACCCATGAGGAGCCCGTCTTGGTCACTGCTGGGTCCCCAAGGCCACTCAGCACAGTCAGGCACACATTACCTACTCAGTGAATTTTTGTCGGATGAGTCACCTTCCCTTCTTCCTAGTTTAGTCCTGTCCTTCTAGTCGTTGTCACCTTTTCCTTCACTGATAAACGCCCAGGACCCCATTCCAAGCCCAGCTCATGCCTTCTGCTCTGCCCTCCTTCCTCCAGGAAGCCACCCCTGATCTCTCTCTCCTGTCCCTTCCACACCCTGCCCCCAACCTGGCCCCCAAACCCCTCCTGTTGCCCCCTGCTCACTTCCTCAAATCCTGTGCCATCTGGTCCTCAAGCTCCCGATGGCCAGCCAGATTGTTTTGGTTTTATAAGAAAAGTTAGAGCCCTGGCTGGTGTAGCTCAGTGGATTGAGTGTGGGCCTGCAAAGCAGACGATGGCAGTTCGATTCCTAGTCAGGGCACATGCCTGGGTTGCAGGCCAGGTCCCCAATGTGAGAGGCAACCACACACTGATGTTTCTCTCCCTCTTTCCTTCCCTTCCCCTCTAAAAATAAATGAATAAAATCTTTCTTAAAAAAGTTAGAAATGCTTTCTTAAATCAGAATTATCCCAATTTTTATGTTGGCCAGTAGTGTTTTGTTTTGTAAATAGAAACAGGAAGTAGAGCAGTGGCTGCCAGGGGCTGAGGTGGGGGGTGGGGTTGCAGTTTTGCAAGATGAAAAAGTTCTGGAGATTGTTTATATAAAATGGGAATAATTCTTAATACTGCTTAACTATACACTTAAACTTGTTAAGATGATACATTTTGTTACGTGCATTTTATCACAATAAAAATTTTGTCCTTTTAAGTTGAATGGGCTGCGTTGAAAGAAGCAACTCCTCTCGCCAGCCACCGGCCACGCTCCTAAGCAACCCCCAGGTGGCGCTGTCTCCCGGTCCCCAGTACAGCTCCAAGATTTGGCTGGGCTCCAGCCCAGGAGGTGTAACTAATGCTCTAGGTTCTCAGCAGACATGCAAAAAAAGTTCCCCATGGATTTTCACAGGTGTCTGCTCCTCCCGGGGAGCGGGACATCAGAGACCCAGCTAATCTTCCTAGCGCCCCCCATCCCCATAGTTCCCCCTCCGCCTGAGTCCACCCAGATCTTCACCCAGCCTCCCCTAGTCTCCTATCCAAGTCCCCTCCTCGGGGCGGCCAGAGGGGTCTTCATAAAGCACAAATATGACCGAATCTTCCTCCCTGCTCAGAAGTCCCCCAGTGCTCTGAGGAGAAAGTTTAAGTTTCTTACAACATCCCACAAGGACTTGTGTGACCCCTGCCCCCCACAGCGCCATCCCAGCCCCATCTCTGGCCATGCCTCCTCAAACCCTGTGTATGCCTAGGTCGCCTTGGGCTTTTCCTCAAATAGATCTTCTTTCTAATCCTTTTCATATCCTGTTCCTTCTGCCTGAAGAGTCTCCTCCCACCTCTCAAACGGGCCCCTTTTCCCATGCCTGTCTTCTGCTGGAGAGCTCCTATTTCTGCTTCAGGGCACAGCTCAGACGGCCCCTCCTCCAGGAAGCCCTCCCTGAACCCCAGGCTGGGTCGGAGGCCCCCTCTGGGGTCCCCCATCTCAGCCCTGCCCATTCTGGTTCGTCACTGTCTAGGGATGGGTCTGCCTGCCCCACCGGCCCCAGGAGCACAGAGCCAAGGCTGTCCCCATCACCACTGTGCTCCTAGCGCACAGGAGGCACCAAAAATGCACTCGGTGAAAAAGCAGTGGCCAGGCTCAGGGCTCCTGTGTGTTTGTGAAGCCCACTCAGGTCCCTGGAGCCGAACTCTGCACTGTGGCCCCATGCCTGGGGCCGTGCACTGGCCTTCCTGCTCCGCCCCCCTCCCACCAGGAACCCCTTCCTCCCCTCTCCACCTGCCCCAGTCCTGCCTGATCTTCTCTCACCCAACCTGGATGCCACTTAAGAATCCGAGCTGCACTTGGAGAATTCCTTAATCTTTAGAACCCTGGAATTGTCCCATCTTCAGTCCTCCAGCACCCACTTGCTGAACTCCTGCAACGCGTCAGGCAATGTTTCAAGGGCTGGGGGCCCAGCAGTGGATACATAACACACGGAGACACGCAACACCCATGACCTCATGGAACTCATATTATGGGCGGAAGATATCTATGAGTCTCCAGAGTCTTAAACAGCTTAGAATCTTAGAGCTTAGGTACATAGAAGCACGGGAGATGCTTCTAGAATCTTCTAAAGGGGTCATCGTCACTTCACCCTTGTCCCCTACCTGCTGTTCCCCACTCAGAGCCTAGAGAGATCCAGTTAGAATTTGAAGTAGATCCCATCCTGCGTTTGCTCAAACCCTTCCGTGGCCGGAAATCACTCGCAGGAAAAGCCCTCAGTGTGGCGCACGAGGGCCCGTGCGAGCTCCTGCCCTCTCCCGCTTGCGCACTCAGCTCCAGCCACACCAGCCACCGTAAGCCACTCTTCAGATAAACCCAGGCCACTGCTGTCCCAGCACTGGCTGTTCCCCACCCCCACCCCCCAACCCCGCCTGAATGCTCAGCTACCCCAGCAGGTATCTGCTCCTCCACACGGCCTTCAGGTCTTTGCTCAAATGTCACCTGTTCAGTGAGCCCTTCCTGTGGTCACCCTATATAAAAATGCACCTCCCTGTCACCCATACTCTTCTTCTCTCCCACCCTGAGTTATTTTCCTCCCCTGGTAGTTATCACACTGATTTCACTTATCTTGTTTATTATCTGGTCTGTTTCCTGGCACACAGCCAGCGCTGCACCAACACGAGTGAATGAATGAGCGGCTCCGACCGTCTGGATAAGGGACCCGCAGCTCAGAGACCGCAAGGGCATGGGCGCCAGAACCTTGGCTTTGCCGTGCTCTGTCCGGCTGCTTGTGGGCCAGGGGGTCCCCAGCAGGACAGAGGACAGAAACTGCGTCCTCAAAGACCAGAGGGTATGGTGGCTCCATGGGGAGGTACCACCTACTGAGTGAGGGGACTGAGGGGGACGGAGGAAGGAACTGTTTAGAACCATGACAAAGTTTGGCCTTGGCTTCCTTAACTGTAAGGGTGCAAAACCCCCGCAGTGAGGGAAGGCGGATGAAATGACGGTTTTTGAAGGTTCCGCGGTTCTAGCAGCTCACGAGGCGCCTGACCCTGTTCTAAGTACTTTATACATATTCACTTGTTCGCTCGCTTAGCTATGACTGCACTGAAAGATGAAGAAACTGAGGCACAAAGAGGCAAAGTCACTCCCTCAGTGTCACACAGTTGGGAAGTGATGGACCTGGGACTGGACCCGAGAAGCCGTCTCCAGAGTCGCACTCTAATCCGACCGATCACTTCTGCTGTCTCCCTCGGGCCTGCCTTCCACCAGCCTTCCCCAGCTCTGACCGGACCAGTGCTTTCAAAGCTGAATACGGCACATTAATGAATTCAACTCCATAACTCAACAGAGCTATTTATTGAGTGTCCTCTGTGCTATTTATTGAGTGACCTTGTGTTCCAGAGACAAGAGATGACCACGAGCGGGACCTCCGCAGGCAGGAAAACAATGTACAGATGGGAAGAGAAACCAGCAGGGGCGTGGCAGACAAAACCAGGGGCTGGTTTTAAGGAAAGGTGGCCAGGGGAGGAGAAGACAAGAAGAGACTTTGTCTCTCCATTCCTCACAAAGCAATGTGCGTGGATCCAGACTCACTTTAGGCCTGGCTCGCCTGGTCTGAGCTGTGATCTAGCCTGAGCCTCAGTTGCTGCATCTGCAGAATGGGAATGTGATGGGCAGGGAAGATGAGGTATGTGGGAAAGCCTTTGGGGACAAAGAAAGGGTAGTGTCCCCATGAATGCTGGTGACACTGAGAGACTTCTTACCTCCTACGTTGCAGACTGGGAGAACACCAGGGGGGCAGCTTCAGTCCAGCTCAGCGGCACTGCTGAGGAAGGAGAACCAGAGAACCCCAAATCAGCCAATTTTGCATAGTAGAACACAATTTCATCTTACCCTACAAAAGTGGCAGTGAGGCCAGGGAATCATTCCTCTTCAAGTCCCGTGAATTCACACACTACCTGGAGCATCTCGGGAATGGGCGGGAAGGATGTCAGTTATAATAGCAACCTATAACCATCTCTCTCTCATGACTGTGTCCTGAAAGGTAGGGCTAGAAGTGACAGCAGCTATTACCATGACAACCACTTCCCTAGACACACTCCATCCTGGGGGACAGTCTGAAACCACCCCTACCTTTGTGGGTCTGGTTTCTAGGAACACTGGAAGGGAGACTGCCACTGTTACCACAGTAAGACCAGGGCTTGGCCTTGCCTGTGCCTCATCTTCCTGGGGATGGTCAGGCCCTGTAACCACAGCAAACACTCCTCAGCAGAACCTCTTCTCTAAATAAAAATACCTGGTTGGTTTGGTCCACAGACCTCCCACCATTGGAAAGGAGGGGAGATGGTTACCATGGTAATGCCAACTGGGTGGCTGGGGGGATGGGTTGGGAAAGAGGTGTTTCCTTCAATAATCAGTGTCCTTGGGGCTGGAGTCCTTTCCACCTGAGTGCTAGGTGGGGTTGCCATAGTAACCAATGAGGGTAGGGGCAGAAGGACCGCCAGGGACCTAGGTTGCCTTAGTAACCTCCTCCTGGTGCAGGGACCGGAGAGGTTTGGGGCTCCATAGACACCCAAAGTGTAGGGGAAAGGAGCCTGGGGGTGTTCTAGGCTGGGGAGGGGTTACCATGACAACCGATCAGGGCCAGGAATCAGTGAGGATGGGGCCAAGGCTGAAACCAACCCCGGTGGTCTCCCTTTATCTCAGAGTGACAGTGATGGCTGAGGAAAGTGGTATTGGGTCAAGAGAGGGTTAGTCTTTCTTTTGGGGTCAGAGTGGGAAGAGGGCAGAAGGTGGCCCCTCCCCAGCGTCTGGCTCTCACTGTTCAAGGCGCGCGCCCCTTTCCTGCCCATTCCCACCCACAGGCGCCCGCGCGCGCGCCTTCGGGGTCAACCCCGGTGGGCGAAGCGCGCGCCCGGCCTCGTTCCCGTCACCGCCCCCCCAACCCAGCCCCCGCCGAGGGCGCGCGCGGGGGGGGGGCGTTGGCGCGGCCGCGCAGGCGCGCGAGGCACAGCGGGCGCGCGGGCCGGCCCGGGGCCTCCATGATGGAGGAGCGAGCGGCCGCCGCCGTCGCCGCCGCCGCCTCCTCCTGCCGTCCGCTCGGCTCGGGCGCGGGCCCGGGCCCGACGGGGGCGGTCCCGGTCTCTGCCCCCGCCCCCGGGCCCGGTCCGGCTACTAAGGGAGGCGGCGGCGGGGGTAGCCCCGGGCCCACGGCGGGACCGGAGCCCCTGAGCCTGCCCGGGATCCTCCACTTCATACAGCACGAGTGGGCGCGCTTCGAGGCGGAGAAGGCCCGCTGGGAGGCAGAGCGCGCCGAGTTGCAGGTGAGCGCCGCCTCGGACCCCCGACCCCCCGCCCGGCCCGACCCGGCCTCACCCGCCGCCGCCGCTGTCGCCATCTTGGAGCAATGGCCGCCGGGACGGGCGGGGGGGTGGGGGGGCCCGCGACCGGCCCGGAGCTGGAGTAAGGGGCCGTCGGAGGAGGGTCCTGGGGGTGCTGGGGCGCCTCTAGGCGGGCGGGGGGCCTGGGGACGGGAGGGCCCGGCCGCGGCCGCCGGAGAGAAGGGGCTCAGGGCACCAGAACCCGCTGGAAGTGGCAAGAGTGAGCGGACAGGACGGCGGCTTCCCGAGTGGCCTCGGGGCCTGGAGGGGGCCCAGGAGGACTCAGCCAAGGGTGCTGAGAGAAGTTGTTAGAGGGTCTTGTGTGGGACTGAGCAAAATCTCGGCGGGTGCCGAGGGACGCCCACCCCGGTCCGACCAGGCGCGGGTGTGAGGTGGAGGCTGATGGGCTGTCGGGGGGGGGTGGTCCCACAAATGCGGCGTCGGGGCTTGTCCGGGAGGGCGGGGAGACTTGGGACCCTCGAGGGCGAGGGCGTTCTGGCCGGGACTAGGCATGAGTGCGGAGAGGAAGTCACGGAGCCTGGGACACGGGGTGCGTTTCGGGATGTGTGGACGGAGGGAACTGAAAAATGGCTGTGCGCGGACTCCGAGGATAACAGGAGGCTCTCTAGGGTTCCAGGATGATGGTGTGTGTCCTCCCCGCTCAGGAGGAAACTTTGGGGAGCCCTGGCATGTGTACCTACCGAGTTGCAGGAAAGGGGGTCCCAAGGACGAGCCCTCGGAGCGTTTGTGGAAGAGCTTAAGAGCAGAAACTGCAGTTTGGGGGTGTGGAGAAGAGAGGGGGGTGGCCTTGAGATCGGAGGTGTGTGTAGGGCGGCAGGTGGAGAACCCTGAGTTGGAGTGGGCGGGGGAGGGGGGTGTCAGGCGTGTCCAACGAGGAGACCGGGGCACCTGGGGGGTGGCAGGGAGAGCATTTTGTAGAGCAGGAAGGCATCCGGAGGAAGCATCTTAGAAGCATCCTAAGGGGAGGCGTGTTTGTGAGAGTTTCTGGGGAGAAAGGATCGCATGGTTTGCGGGTAGCTTGGAGGAGGGATGTGCCCTGAGATGGTGTTTGGAAGAGACTGAGGAGCTGGGCTGGGTTTTGTGACCTTGAGAAGTGTGCAGTGTCCCCAGGAGCCAGGACATCAGAGTTGTGAGGGTTGGAGGGGCCCAGTGACGGGCTGAGAGGAGTCTGGGGGTTCCTCGGCTGGGGTGTTATTAGTAGAAGTCAGTGTCTGCCTCTGCAGGCCTGTCTTTCTCCTTCTGATTGGCTGTTTCCTCCCTAACTGAGGTGGGGACCCGAATCAATAACTAATTAGAAATTTGTTGGCAGGATGAATAAGGACAGCATCCGGCAATTCTTCCACCCGACTGGGGATCTCAGCTCTTCGTTATCTGAGGCTTGGGGTTGGGGTGGGAGGGTCTCCTTATGTAAGTGCCCCTCTCGTCTGTGCCCCACTCTCTCCTTCTGAGCTCTTCCCTGGCATACAGCTCCTCAGATATTCTTAGTACCCCCTTATGTGGGCAGAGCCAGCGTCACTGCCCTCACTCAGCAACAGTGGGGCAGCTGCTGTTCAATGAGCACGTGTTATGTGCTCGTTAAATTTATTTATTCATTTTTAGAGAGGGGAAGGGAGGGAGAAAGAGAGGGAGAGAAACATCAGTGTGTGGTTGCCTCTCACGTGCCCCCAACTGGAGACCTGGCCCGCAACCCAGGCATGTGCCCTGGCTAGGAATTGAACTGGTGACCCTTTGCTTCCCAGGCGGGTGCTCAGTCCACTGAGTCACCAGCCAGCAGGGCATATTCAGCACTTTAGCAACTGGGTATCATTTAATCCCCGTGACAGTCTGGGAGAGTAAATGATGTTATTCCCTCTGCCCCCTTAAAAAAATAGTAAGAGGAAATACAAGCTTTGAGAGGGTGGGCGGTTTATCTAGGATCACAGCCCGTGGCCCGCAGGCCTGGTCTTGTCTGTGGCCTTTCAGGCCATGCTGTGTCCCTCTCTGCCATCCAGCACAGATGGGAAGCTGCTCCAGGGAAGCTCCTCGGCCTCCCGGGGTCACCCACGCAGGCGTAGCAGAGCTGGGATGGAGCCTCGGCCTCTGGAACTCCGTGCCAGGGTGCCCGACAGCACCTTCCACGCTGCCTGTCATCTTGGAGACTAGAGAGGAAAGATGTGTGTTTATTCCCTCACTAAGTGGGCTTCTTGGAGCTTGGGAGGAACTTGTGGGTGGCACCCAGCCAGGCTGTTCTGTCTCGGCTCCTGCACCACTGGCCTTGTGCTTTTGTCCAGTGGCATTAGTACAGATTCACAGGTCTTAGACCTGCATGTACAGATAAGTATATGTGGAAGGGGAGAGTCCCCCTGGTCCCTGTCCCACTCTCCTCCCCAACTGTCACTGCTGTAAAAGGAGTTCTGCTCTGTGTGTGCAAGACATGAGATCATACTGTCATACTAATGGGTCATTTTGTGACTTTTTTCACACACTCACATGTCTTGGTGTCCCTTTCATATCAGCACAGAGAGCCCTTTCTTATTTTTGATAGCTACTGGGTGTTTGCATCGTGACTCATTTCGTTTGACCCCCGTTGCTGGCCTTTGGCTGGTTTCTGACTGCTCTCCACCCGAAAGGGCTGCAGTGGGTGTCCGCGTGGTCTGTGTGACGCCAAGCAGAGTGGACCGGTGGCATGGCCGAGCAGTGGGCCTACCGAGATTCTCCACTTTCTTTCTGCCAAGTTGCCTCGCGTTCCCACTCCCTCCAAAGCACCTGTCTCGACTTGCCTTTGACGGGGGCGCTCGGCTTCCAGAGGAGCAACTCCTGTGAGGTTCTCCGAGGCCCAGGCCGTGACCGACTTTCTGGTGCGCTCTGTGTGCCTTTTCTCCAAGTAGCAGCCCAGCTGCTCTCGGCACAGGGCCCGCTGTGTGGTCAGGGCTCCGTTAGTGTGTGTGGGAAGGCAGAAGAGGCAGCCCGTCATGGGGTCTTCCCAGGGGGCACCCACAGATTGGAGCAGGGCGGTGGTATGCACTTGGTCTGATACTGAGCAAGACTTTGCTGGTGGGGGGATTCCAAGAAGTAGGTGGTGTGGTTTCTGCTCTTTGGATCCTTCCAGGCTAACAGAGGAGGCTGTTTGCACAGGAGGCCACAGAGAACCCCATGATGTGGCTCCGCCCACGGTCCGTGGCACCTCTAGGAGGGGAGCTCCTTGGGGACAGGGGCACCCTCCTGGGGGAATCTGAATTGGACATTCACGTAGGAGCGGTGACAGATGTGGAGAGAGGGGTGGCAGCGGAGGAGGTGTGGAGCTGATCCCTCCCCGCTTCCAGCCTCATCAGGGGCTGTGAGGGCCTGTGAGGACTCATGCCAGAGCCTGGGGAGGAGAAGTGTGGGAGGCGTAGGGCCCGATTAGACCATCGGGGAACCCCTGCCCATGGGGAGAGGCCCGCAGAGGGATAGAGAGAGGCACCAGTTCCCAGGAGGACTGAGGAGCTCCTCGGGAAGCCTCATTTGCAGATGCTGCCTGGCTGGGGCGGGAACAGCCGGAGGGGAGGCGGCAGCCGCTTCTCAGAAGGGTTCTGGGCTCCTGAGCATTCTCACAGTCCGGCCGGGGGAAGTGGCAGTGGGTGGGTCTGGCGGGCAGAGAACTTCCAGATCCCCCACTTACCTGCCAGCCCCACGGTGCTGGCGGACCAGGCACTGGTGGCTGCTGGCATTTGCTGGGTAGGAGGGACTGCCCACCAGCACTGCCCCTTTCCGTGGATTCCACCACCTTGGGACACTTCAACCACGTGTCCTGGTTCTCCTTTCTCTCTTCTGCAGCAGATCTGGGAAGGGGAGCACAGAGATGAGTGGGCCGACCGAGATTCTCCACTTTCTTCCCCCACAGACAAAAGTTAAGGGGCGTTATCAGTCCCTCCTCATTACCTCAGATTCCCTCATCCCCGCCCTGCCCTGGCCTGATCCTGGGCCGGCCGCTGGGATTTCTGGGACTGCTGCCTCCGATGGGTCTCTCGGCCTTTAGCTTTGCCATCCTCCCCACCCACCCCCTCCCCCAGCCATCAGGTCTCCACAGTGTAGCTGAAGTGACCTTTGTAACGATCTGATGTGCCCAGAGTGGCCTTTTCAGTTTTCAGTTTTCTTTATGATTTCTTCTAGGTGTTCTTTTTAAAAAACTTGTATTGAATTTATTGGGGCAGCATTGGTTAATAAAATTATTTAGGTTTCAGTGTACAATGCCATACTGCATTGTCTTTATACTGTATTATGCGTTCCCCACCCCAAGTCCTCCCGGTCCTCCCATCCCCGCCGCACCCTCCTCTGCCTCCCCCGCCCCCCTTTCACTCTGGTAATCGTGGCACTGTTGTCTGCGCTGGGGAGGGTTTTTGCCTTTGCTTAATCCCTTCACCACTCTCACCCAGCCCCCCCACCCGCTCCCCTCCAACAGCTGTCCGCCTGTTCTCTGTATTCGTGAGTCTGTTCCTATTTCGTTAGTTGATTTTGTTCACTAGATTACACGTATAAGTGAAATCATATAGCACTTGTCTTTCTCTGACTGGCTTATTTTACTCAGTGTAATGCCCTCCAGGTCCGTCCGTGCTGTCGAGAAAGGTAAGATTTCCTTCTTTTTTACGGCCGAGTAGTATTCCGTTGCGTAGATGTCCCAGAGCTGTTTAATCCACTCATTACTGGTGGGCACTTGGGCTGCTTCCAAGTCCTGGCGATTGTCAGTAATGCTGCAGTGAACACAGGGGAGCACACACTGGCTTTTGGGGGTTCCTGAAGTCCGCTGCGCAACTTCCGTCTCTGTCCTCTGCCAGCAGCATGTCCCGGGCCCTGGCTGGCTTCTCACCGGCCCTCCAGTTGCAGCCGGGCCATCACTGCTCTGTCCAGAAGTGGGTTAGGCATCCCTTCCCCCAGAACATCTCCACTCCCCCGTGGTGGCCCTGTCACTCGCAGTGGTGGCTGTCGCTTTGTGTGCCTGTCTCCCACGCTGGACGGAGAGCTCTGTGGGGACGGGAACCACTCGTCTTCCCTGTCGCCCCCACCCCGTGCCTCATGCGGTCCCCGGCCCGGTGCAGCCGGTCTCTGCTGGGTGTCGGACGGATGTAGCGCTCAGCAGGCTGCACTGCTGCTGGGGGGTAGGAGGCCCCCCGCCGGAGTCCCGGGGCGCAGGGAGGGCCGCGAGGAGGCTTGTGGGTGGTGGTCAGCCTTCTTCGTGTCTCCCCCCACCCTCTACAACACCGCATGGGCAGGGTCGGTTTGGGGCACTGGGAACGTACACGAAGAACAGAAGTTCAGACTTAGGAGACCTTGCTGGTCACAGTGAGCCCCCTGGCTGGCCTTAGATGCTGATGTGTGTACGTGTTGGTTCAAATGTGGAGAGGAAAGTGTTAGAGAGCGGGCACAGAAGTTCCATTCTCTGAACACACAGATGAGGCTTCTGTGCTGTGGTGCACCTGGTGTCTGCCCCGCACCCCCGGGACTGTCGGCCACATCTTGTCCCGTGCTGTGTCTTCCGTCGGCAGCTGCACCTGGTGCTGAGTTGGGGCTCAGCGAATATTTGGGGGTCAGTGAATGAGCGAAAGACACTTTGGTCCTATATCAGCACATGCGTATGTACTATTCCTTTTTATTTTTCAAAAGGAAGCCTACCATTGCCATTAAGCCTGTAGGAGAAATTCCTACAAGTAGGATAAGCTCCCATAATTCCTAGAGGTAGAACTGCTAGGACCAAAGGAATGTGCATTTAATATTTTTATAGGTCTGGCGAGATTGCCCTCCAGCAAGAGCGCATCGATTTATGGCCCCAGCAAAGGTGCTCGAGTGCGCCTGGCCCCCAGCCTGTGCCAGGCAGTACGTAGCGTGTGCCTGGGTCTGCCAGCCTGAGGGGAGGCCTGGGGGAGACCTGCTCCCTGGGGCAGCACAGGGGTGGTAGCAGGGCTGCACTGCTCTCCACGAATCCAGGCAGGTAGATAAGGGCCCTCCGAGCCCCAGGGAGAGAAAGCAGTGAGGGTGGGCGTTTGAGAGGCTGCTGGGAGCTGGCATTCCTGGAGCCAGGCAATACCTGGGCAATACCTGGAAAAGGTGTCTGGGGCCAGACCGGGGGCTCCCAGGGGAGCTGCTGCAGCCCTTTCCCAGCAAGCACTTGCAGCGCGGGGGTCGGCTCCCACGGGTGCAGCTGCCCGTGGTGGCAGGAGGCCTGGAAGCCACAGACATCCCTGCTGGATAGGGGCTTGGGTCTTGGAGGGACCCTCACTCCCGAAGAGAACGGTGCCCAGGTCAGCGTCGTGAAAGCATGGACGGAGAGAATGACACTAGTGGAAGCGGGAGCTGGCATTTATTAGCCCTTCTTCTGTGCTAGGTCTTGGACTGAGAAGAACTTAACACATGAGGGGCAGGCACTCTCGTGAGCCCCATTTTGTAGAAGGGGAAATGGAGGCTCAGAGAAGGCCGGTGACCTGCCTCAGATCATGCCGCAAGTGAGTGGCCGAGCCAGGCCTGGGGCTTGGCTGTCCCAGCCCAGAGCCATGGAGCACGTGGGGAGAAGCCAGGGATGGGCCCACACTCAGGGCTTGGCGCAGGGCTTCCGGAACGTGGTTGGGCCAGGATCCTGCCTCGCAGGCCTTCGGCCCAGTGTCTCCAGAAGGCCTGTTGACAGACTGGGGCGGTCCGTGCCAGCAGACGGTGTGAAGCGGTTGGCAGGGGCCCCGGGTCCCATCTGCGGCATGTCTCCCTCGTTCTGGGCAGAATCCAGGGGACGACTGGTCCCTGCCATGGGAGGCGGGTGGTTAAGCTTTTGCATCGGAGCAGGAGCCAAGTGGAGCCACCCACTCTTGTCCCTAAACTCCAGAAGTAGCTTCCCCTCCTCCCAGAGACAGATGCTCTGGGAGGAGCAGTGAGACGCCACCCCCACCAGCAGCACCTGCCTTAGGGCAGGGGAGGAAGCAGAGCCCAGGGCCACCTCCCACCTTCATCCCCCAGCCGACTGCTCCTCAGGAGGGAGGGACAGGCCTGGCCCAGCTCTCCTGCTGTGGGTGACATGGCGGGCACTGTGGGGGCAGACCCAGCATGCCCTGTCGTGCTGCATTGAACCTTGGCTCGGGGTCTCCACGCCCGAACAAGTGGCTGCTGCATGTCATTGTCGGGGCAGGGGCTGGCACTGATCGTCCCTGAGTGAGTGAGAGACACACCTCAGTGAGCCTCAGCCCTGCCGTCTCCTGTCCCCATGCCCCCAGGCACAGGTGGCTTTCCTCCAGGGAGAAAGGAAAGGGCAAGAGAATCTCAAGACAGACCTGGTGCGGCGGATCAAGATGTTAGAGTACGCACTGAAGCAGGAGAGGTGAGCCCTGCAGGCCCTGGGCCTGCCTCCCCTGCTTGGTCCTCAGCCCCAGCGGGAGGGTCGGGAGGCCCAGGAAGCCCCCCGAAGCCCCCGTCCTCCGAGGGAGGGGTGGGCTCAGGCGGTCTCCTGTCACTCTGGGTCTAGGATCGGGGTCAGAGCAAGATGTAGTAGGTGGATTCAGTCAGACACTAGTGGCCTGCTGTGTGCCACGCCCCGTATCTGCGTATCGTCTGGTCCCTCCCAGTAGCCTAGTAGGTACAGTGGGCTTCTGGAGGGTGAGGACGTCTGGAAGGACTCCTGGAGCTGGGGTAGCAACCCAGTCTGCCGGCCTCTGAAGGGTGGGCGCTGTGCAGCGCCCTGTGGGGGAGCTCCACCCCAGGGGTAGGAGAGTGGGGGCTGGGGCTTTGGGATTCCTGAGGTGAGTGCTGTCTGTCTGCTCTTCTCGCCTCTCATTTGTTACTCGTTTACTATTTCAGGGCCAAATATCATAAACTGAAGTTTGGCACAGACCCGAACCCGGGGGAGAAGAAACCGGAACTGTCAGAACAAGGTACCCCCCCCCCCCCGTGTGCCTCTCCAACAAGACGGGGGCTCCATAGAAAGCAGGGTCCGCTGGGCTGCTGCTCCCTCTCAGTGCCCCCCCCCCCCCCGCAGGCTGCCCTGCCAGGTGCTGGGTACTGTGCGGAGACCCTGGGGGGACAGGGGGTTGACGGTGGTGATGAAGGCCAGCTGCCTGCTGTCCCTCCGTGGAACGGAGACGGGCACCCAGGGCCCCGACGGTGCAGACTCCCTCGGAGAGGGACCAGTCCGCCAGCGGAGCCGTGGGAAGGCGCTGCAGGGAGGGAGGAGTGGGGCGGCAGTGACCTGTCAGGGCCACCTGCGGGGCTGATAGTGGTGGCCGTCCCTCTGTCAGACCCCACCTCCCGGAATGCGCGACTCCAGGGCAGGGGCTTTGCCTGCGCTGTGGCCGCGCAGCTGACAGATGTGCAGTAAACACATTTTTTCATACCTGGATATTTATTATCATCGTACATTCTTTTTTAAGTATAATTTTTGTTACATATTTTCCATTGCTATTTAGTCCCCTTATATCGCCTCCCCCCAGAGGTACAATAAATATTTGATGAGTGAAATTAACAGGTGATCTCATTTAACCCATACAACAGTCCCAAGAGGTGTACGTACTGCTATCAGTAACTTTATATCTCGGAGGAAACTGAGGCTCAGATAGGTAGGCTAACCAGCTCACGGTCACATCTGGGACGTGGCCAGGCCGGACTTGAACCCAGTCACGCCTGCCTGTTCTCTGAGAACTGGGCCAGCTTCCTGCGGTGAAACTGAGCTTGGTCTGGAGAGGGTTGGGGGGACAAACTAGTCAGGGGACAGGAGATGAGGAGCGCAGACGGGAGAGCAGGTGGCTCCGCAGGACCCTTGACAGTGGCCGATTTGGGTTTGAGGGTGGGGAGCATGGGGGAGGGGACGGGTGTGCGGCAGTGCCCCGGCCAGGACAGCCCGCCTCCTCTCTCTCCTCTGCAGTCTCCAACGGCCCTGTGGAGTCGGTCACCCTGGAGAACAGCCCGCTGGTGTGGAAGGAGGGGCGACAGCTGCTTCGACAGTGAGTGTGCAGGGGGGCGGAGGGGGCCGAGGGACATGCCTGGCTTGGGAGATAAGCCTGAGGACTTCACAGCCCTTCCTGTCCCCGCCGGGAGCACTGAACTATCAAGATCCCCGCTGGCCGCCGCAGAGCTGGGCTGTCGCCGCCTGGGTGGAGCCCACCCGGCAGAGGGTGGGAAGGTTCGGAGCAGGAGGCAGCTGAGGGGGACCCCCACTCTGGGAAAGCAGCCCCAGGTGCCTGTCGCTTTTCTGTTTTTTAAGAGGATTTTTTTTTTTTACTACCAAAGAGATTTGTGTGTGTTAGAGAATATGGGAAATACAGGGACACGCACACAGACAGGGCAGAAATCACGGTAATCCCCCGAACCTGTGTTTCCGGGTCTGCGTGTGTGTGTGTGTTTGAAGCGGGCGCTTCCCCTCTGCCATGTTTGGTGGCGCATCGCCTTTGCTGAGTGTCGGGAATGTCTTCCCACACGAGTTGGTTGCAGCGCGTCGTCTGAAGAACTGACCAGTTGGCGACATGAGTGGCCGTTGCTCTCTGTGGCCAGCCCCTTCCTGTGTGTTTTGTTGGAGGTGTTTCTCTAGACAGTGTGACAGACGTCGGGGAGTTGCTTGTCCGTGTCTCTGATCTCCTTTAGCTAATGTCCAGCACAGCAGTCGCTGACTTAGAGCCTGTGTGACAGCGACGAAACGGTGGCAGTCGGCGGCACTCACAGCTACCCCATGTGTGCCTGACACCGTGCTGGTCACCCGGCTCGCTCCCTCCCAGTCCCCAGGGGGCGTGGCTGCTCATCCCCGTCACTTTCTCAGGAGAGAACCCAGGTGCAGAGTGGGGTCTGTTGCATAAGGTTGTACAGCTAATGGGAGGGTCCGAGGGGTGACCTGGGGCAGTCTGCCCCCAGAGCCCGACTTCCCCGCCCCACGCTCCCCTCCTCCTCCTGTGGTGGGGCAGGGAGTCTCAGACACGTGCCGCACAGGCAGTGAGACAGCAGCGAAGGGGTCCTGTCTGCTGTGGGAGGGGCAGGGCCCAAAGTGACAGGGCCATGTAACAGGCTTTCAGGGAGCCACCTGGGGAGCAGGGGGCTCTGGTCTCGCATTTTTTGAAGCCACTGATACCTGTAACTGGTTTTTCCCTTTTTCTGCTTTTAGACCAGTCCCAGTTGGCTTTAATTTTTAATTTTTATTTATTTACTTTTAGAGAGAGGGGAAGACAGGGAGAAAGAGAGGAGAGAAACATTATAGTGCAAGAGAGATACATCAGTCCTTTGCCTCTCACATGCCCCCAACTGGGGACCTGGCCCACGGCCCAGGCCTGCGCTCTGACTGGCGACCCTTTGGTTTGTGCTCAGTCCACTGACCTATACCAGCCAGGGCTGGCTTCAGTTTTTTAATTGCAGTAGTAATAAATGCTCATTTGTATAAGTGATTAGAGTACGTTGGAAAAGCTCTTCGCTCTGGCTGGGTCGCTCAGTTGGCTGGAGAATTGTCCTGACACACTAAGGTTGTGGGTTCAATCCCCAGGCAGGGCAAATGCAAGAACCAGCCAATGAATGCATCAGTAAGTGGACAACAAATTGATGTTTCTCTCCCTCTCCCTCTCTTTTCTCCTCCTCTCCCTCTCTCTAAAATTAATCAGTAAGTTTTTTTAAGAAAAACTTCCTCCTAAATTCCTAACCCCATTCTCCAGAGGTCACTGACTGCTCTTTAGTCTGTACCTGTCTTGGCCTTGGGGGGCATTCTGCAAGCACACCACGTGCTTGTGTGTGTTCTAGACTCTCATACTCACTAACGCTTTTTTTTGTTTTTAATTCTTTATTTTTTGGTTGCTTCTCACGCGCCCCCTACTGGGGACCCAGCCCATAACCCCAAGCATGTGCCATGACTGGGATCGAACTGGCAACCCCTTGGTTCACAGGCCTGTTCCCAGTCCACTGAGCCACTCCAGCCTGGGCCATTAACACTTTTTTTAAACACTTGAATTGTACATAACATGTGACTGGCCATTTTGGCTGAGCCATTTACTGCGCCCACCTTTCCCAGGCGGTTTCCCTCATGTGGCGTCTGCCCAGCGTTCCTGTGACTGACCAATGTGTCTCCCCGTCCGGGTCGGGGGGCATGTAGCCTGGCCCCTGTGTGCCTCCCGCACAGCATCACGGCAAGCGTCTGTGCACAGCACTGGTGTGGAGGCCCTGCCGCTGGCACTCGTCTTAAAGGGATGACAGCGGGGCCAGGGGCAGGCTTGTTTACACACTGGTGTGCAGTCTTCACCGCCCCTCCGGGGAGGGGTCCGTCCCGCACGCCACAGCGTGTGCAGACGCCCCAGCACGCCTGAGCCGCCCTGCTTCTGCCTTCCTGCAGGTACCTGGAAGAGGTGGGCTACACGGACACCATCCTGGACATGCGGTCCAAGCGCGTGCGGTCCCTCCTGGGACGCTCACTGGAGCTCAATGGGGCCGCGGAGCCCAGCGAAGGGGGCCCCAGGGCCACCCTGGGCCCTGGGGGGCTCAGCGGAGGCGAGTCGCTGCTGGTGAAGCAGATCGAGGAGCAGATCAAGAGGTGAGCGTCCTGCGGGGGTGGCTGCGGGGCTCTGCGGGCCTCCGCCCTCTGGGAGCGGGCGGGGAGCAAAACAGAGCCTGGGCCCAGGAGGAGCTCGCGTTCCTTCTCTTGTCTGTAATGCTGTCCGTCAGGATGAACCCTGTGGTGGTAAGAGAGGGACGGGAAGAACAGCACCGCCGTGGGGGAGGTGAGCAGGCAGGACCTCTCTGTGGAGGGGCGGTTGGGCGGAGGGGTATGGGAAGTGGGGGGTGAGCCACACCGGCAGCTGGAGCAGGAGGGTTCTGGGCAGAGGAAACAGCAAGTGTGAAGGTGCTGAGAGGGAGGAGACTTGGCTCGTTCGGGACCCAGCGGAAAGGCCCGTGAGGCTGCGGTGGGCTGAGCACGTGGGGCCTGTGGGCTGTGGTGAGGCCGAGATCTCAGGAGTCAGATCAAATGGGGCCTCGCAGGCCGCGATAAGGAGCTTTGGATTCCACTTTGGGCTTGTGGGAAGCCAGTGGTTTCCAGCAGGGCGTGATGTCATCTGACCCACCACTGCCCGTTGGGGGACGCCTGACGCAGGAGATTGGGGGGTGTTAGGTAGGTGAAGGGCTGAGAAGTGGTCAGTGGGTTTTTACGGTGAGTTGGCATGACTTGAAAGACTGGATGCGGAGGGAGGGAGGGGAAGGAAACCGGGATTGGCTGCAGGGCGGGTGCGTGCGGCTGGAGCAGCACTGACTGGGGTGGGGAGGACCACAGAGAAGCAGAGGGGGGCAGCCAGTGCTGTGGGAGGGAACCCCAGGCGGTGTCCTGGCAGCGGGGAGAGTGGCGGTGTGGCCGCCTGGAAGGAACCCCCGCTCCTGGGCCCTCAGCAGACCCTGGGCGGTTGACAGAGACTCTGCAGCACGGGTGGCAAACACAAGGCCCACGGGCCGAATCCAGCCCTCCACCTTGTTTTATCTGCCCGGCACCTCCTTAACAACAGTGACATTTATGCAGTCCTAAAGTGACATTTGGCCCTTTGAAGGCAACCTCGAGGCTGGTGTGGCCCCCGGTGAACATGGGTTTGACACTCTGCTCTAGAGCGTCCATCTTAGTGGTGGGAAGGGAGGATGTTTGCATTCATCTGAATTCCACCCCCTTTCAGCTCTGGAGTCAGGTTTGGCAGCCCCCCTTTGTTACAACTCGGCATTCAGTTGGAGGCAGCACCGGGAGGTGGGGCCAGGAGTGCCACCGTCCGCGAGGAGAGCGCGGCTCGGCCGTGGCCCTGCTGGCCCCGGGGCCCGAGCACTGCTAGCGACTAGTCCTCCTTCCCCCGGGTGCGGCACCGTCTCTCACCTGCCTGCACTTGTGGTTTGCCCCAAGTGCAAACTACACTTGGGACCTGGGGCTGCTGAGTCAGTGGCGTTTTCTCACCCAGCGCCCCTGACTCAGCATTCATGGGAGACTTGTGGTCAGGATTAGGGGCTGGTCCTCTGGAACCCAGGGTGGGAGCTCTGTGCGGGGTTGGGCCCAGTCTGCGGTCCATGCAGGACTGTGAATTGGGTGAGCATCTGTTAGGTGGCCACTGGGGCTGAAGCCCTGTGCACAGTCACAGCCAAGACTCCTTGGGGCCAGGGGGGCTCTGCTCGCTGGGACATGCGTCCAGGCTCTGGCCACCGGGCCTCGGCACCCCCACCTGTGCGTTGTCACAGGGCAGAACTAATTCCCGCTTTGCCTCCTGCTGTGGGCAGGAATGCAGCAGGCAAAGACGGGAAGGAGCGCTTGGGCGGCTCAGTGCTGGAGCAGATCCCCTTCCTGCAGAATTGCGAGGACGAGGACAGCGACGAGGACGACGAGCTGGACAGTGTGCAGCACAAGAAGCAGCGTGTGAAGGTGAGTGCGGGAGCCGGAAGGAAGAGCTCCTCCCTCCTCCAGAGGGACCCCCTGCTTAGAGTGCCAGGACAGGGACCCGTCTGCTTGTCTCAGCAACCTTCAGCGGTGCAGGTCACTGTCGGGGCCGCCTCTGCCCGCCCCGCTCCCTGTTCTCTCTATGTCCTCCTTCAGCTCCAGGGCTTCCCTGAGCTCTCCGGACAAGGCTGGCCCCCCCATGCCCTCTGACAGCGCCCTCTCCTCTGGGCCAGCCCGATGGCAGTCGTACTCAGATACTTTTTCTGTGTGACCCCTGCCCCCCCACCCGTCGACTGCGGGCTCCATGAGGCAGGTCCTCCAGCCTTTCCACTGTTCCCTCCCCGGCACCCTGAGCGGATGGGGCTGGGCCCAGGGCTCATCCTGGAGCCAGGTCGGGGCGGTCCTTGGGGAGTGCGGAGGGTGTGAGCGTCCAGACTGCTGTTGTCAGGACCAGTTCCAGAGACACTGCCTGCAGGGTGGAGCCCAGGTACCCTCAGCTTGACCACAAGATATGGCTGCCACCACACTTCACCCTGGCGACAGCACTGTCCTTAGCACGGCATAGCCTCCTGTCCAGTCAGCATTGGTCTGGGCCTTGGTGGGCCGGCCGTGCAGGGCAGCAGGGGTGTGGAGGCGCGGTTCCTGACAGGGAGGAGCTTGTGGCCGGCGGTGCGCTCATCAGCTGCCACGTGCAGAGGAGCATGCCACGGTGGGGTCAGGGATGCGTGCCTGTGAAGTGGGAGGCGTGGGCGCCGTGGGGGACAGCTTGTCATTCACCTGGCTTCCTGTCAGAGAACCCTTTCTTCTTTAGGCTCCCCTCAGACACCCCCTCCTGCGGGGAGCCTTCCCTGACTCACCCTTGCTCCTTTCCTCCACAGGCTCAGGGCCTCTTGGAGGCTCCCCTGTCTTCACCTGGACCACTCCGGGTCCTCCCCCTCTGGCGCTGGCTCTGTATCCCTCCACCCCCATCCTTGTGAGGGGCCAGGTCTGTCCTGGCCCCCACTCTTCACTGTCCCCAGTGTGGCTCAGCCCAGGGTCCCTCCTGGACTAGGAGCACAGTTGAGCACCCGGAGTCAGGGGAGTACACGGAGCCAGAGCCCAGGTCGGGCTCCCAGGAGAGCTGGCGGCGGCAGGCCCGTGAGCATGGCTGCCCTGCACTGCACCCTGGTCCCTCCCGCCCTGGCGCGGCTGTCACTGCTGTGCTGGTCTTACCTCTGCCCCCTCTGAGGACCTTCCCACACCCCTCTGCACCTCCGTCAGAAACAGACTCCTCTTCCCTTAGGCCTTTGCATCTCTCACTGCCCCGACCCACGTGCCCCACAGGTGGCTGACTGTGTCCGGGTTTCACGCCTCCCAGGCCTGTCCCCACACGGCAGACCTCCAGTGACAGGACTGTGATTTGAAAGGCCTGCCCGCGATTCCCAGAGTGGCTGCGGGCCTGGCTGGGTGGCTTTGGGTGTCTGGTTCTCTTGGTCTTCATGTCGGTTTTCAGGGCCAACGGTGCCTGTCTCTGGGTTGTCGAGGGTCTCGCTAAAAGGAGTTCCTGCACAGAAAGCCCTCAGCCGTACCGTGGCTGCCCTGCCGAGTGCTTGGCGGCCGCGGTGGTGTTAGGGGCACCCAGCAGGGGTGCGGCACTCAGAACTGCAGGCAGCGTGGGCCCTTCCGAGCGCCCGGGTGGTGCCGCAGCCCTGCGAGCCCCACCCCACCGCTGCCTCTCCGGGCACGCTGTCTGAAAGCCGGCCTGAGGTCTTGTGGAAAGGAAGAGGAAGGCGCCCATGTGCAAGCCCCTGGCCCCCTCACACAGGCCAGAGGCTGGCCCCTCACGGATACCCGAACGGTGTTGCCTCCACTTTGTACCCTCCAAACCCAGCTTGGCGTGCGGAGCCTGCGGGAGGGGGTCAGCCCCACCCTCAAGGAGTTCCCAGTGGGAGTGAGGCTGGCCTTGTGGGTCCCTGGGACACAGTCTGGGCAGGGACCACTCAGGAGGGAGAAGGTCCCCTGGCAGAGGTGGCAGTGGGGTGTGGTAGCCGTCGGAATCCTGTGTGTTCTCAATCGATGGGGACCTGCAGGGGGAGGAGAGTCCCAGTGGGGGCGTGTGTTCATAAGCCAGCACCTCAGGGTGACAGAGCCCAGCTGTTGGAACTGGCTTTGAGAATCTGCGGCCTCCCCTCAGCCTCAGGTGCGGCGTCTGGGGCTCCGAGTACACAGCCCTGGGTGGCACTTTGTGTGATGGGAGGGCAGAGGATGAATCGTGCGCAAGACGTCATCTCGAGAGGCTCAGTGTCACAGGTGTCCCCGAGGCGGCGACAAGCAGGTGCCCTGCAGCTCTTGCATGCGCACGTCTGGGTGGGGTCCAGGCTTGTAAATCGAGGAAAACCGATCATTTCGTTTCCTGCCCCTGGTTCAGACCAACTTTGGGGAGTCTGGGAAATGCAGCATGCGCTTATCCGGCATCCTGCTCTCGGGGTGGAGGGGCTGTGTTGTCTTCTGTCCTTCTGGAAGTAGCGAGTGCTGGTTATGTAAGAAAATAAACACTCAGCCCATCTAGAAAGTCCCCAGGAAGCCTTGGAGAAGCCCCGGGAAGCTCACAGCCCCGGCGGTGTTGGTGTGAAAGGCTCAGCCCTGCTGCCCGGGGCCAGGAGCTCGCTGTGCTCATCCGCACTTTCTCCGTGTGTGACAGTGACAGTCATCATAGCTCCCCAGGTCGTGGGTTGTGGAGTCACCGGTGTGAGTCTTATTCGGTGCACTGAGTGAGGCAGAGGTTGGCACTGCTTCTGGTGAGGGCTTGTCGTTAATACTCTCTTATTCATGGGCGTGTCCTCACTTACTTGGGCTCCTCCACACTCAGACACGAACACGTGGCCCCCGCCCCGAAGGGGGTTGTTGCACAGACTTCTCTTCATGAGAAACACTGTTGGGGGAGCAGGGATTAGGGGAGCAGGAAAAGCCTGAGCCCTGAGCAGGAAGCCGGAGGAGGGGTCACAGCTGGAGGTGGCCTAGGGAGGAGTCTGCCAAGCCAGGCTTGGGCAGCAGGCCGGCAGGGCTCTGGACGGGAGCAGCTGCTGAGGGCTCCCGGCAGGGGGAGCCCTGCCACCAATGTAGGGCTTGGTGGAAGGAGTCCCATGGGCTGGAGCCCCATGGTTCTGGACAGGGAACCCGGCTTCTCTGACTCTGGAGACGCGCGGGCTTGGGCTCTGGGCACGAGTTCCCTAACCTGTCTGGTGTCCTCCACGCCCCAGCTGCCAGCCAAGGCCCTGGTGCCCGAAATGGAGGACGAGGACGAAGAGGACGACTCAGAGGATGCCATCAACGAGTTCGATTTCCTGGGCTCAGGAGAGGATGGGGAGGGCTCTCCGGACCCTCGGCGATGTGCTGGGGAGGGGCCCCACCATGAGCTGGGTGAGTGGGGGGCTCCTGTCAGCCGTCCTTAGGGAGGGTGGTAGGGGCACACTCAGCCACCTGCAGCTGCATCCTGCCCCAGGGTCTCTGCCGGACGGACACACTTCCTGAGAGCAGGAGGCCTGTGCGGCGGCAGCCAGGCCCGCACCCCTTCCCTGGAAAATCCCCGTGGGGACGCAGGCAGGCCCGGCTCTTCCTGAAGCAGGGCCACCAGCCTTCTGTGCACGTGCGGCCAGTTCTTGGCAGGCCCCCGGGAGGAAACAGGATGGGGACCGGCGGGGGAGGGGTGGTCGGGGCAGTGCTGCGTCTCCCTCGGGTCCTGGGAGTCCGACTCCGAGCTGTGAGGCCCTCGGGGTCACGGAACGTGGCCAGAGACCGAGGCCCCGCCAGGTGGGCTGCTGAGGCTCCCAGCCCAATGACTGTCTTTCCATCCCCCTCGCCACCCTGAGCCTCAGTGCAGCCCGGGGCAGGGCTTCCCAACCTCCGCGCAGGAGTGGCTTCCGGTGGTGGGGAAGGAGTCACCTGTGCGTGGCTGGGTCGAACTGGGGGGGTAACTCCTGCCCATTGTCTCCTCCCTGCAGAGAGCCGGCGGGTCAAACTCCAGGGCATTTTGGCCGACCTGCGGGATGTGGATGGGCTGCCCCCCAAAGTGACCGGCCCGCCTCCTGGCACGCCCCAGCCCCGGCCACACGAAGGTAAGAGGCCCTCCCCCGGCACCCTTGGCAGAGGGAGGCTGTAGAGCTAAGCCTGGGGCTTCTGTGTCCTCAGGGTCTTGGCCCGGCCCCTAGCCTGCAGCCTCCCTGCCCCAAAAGGTCGTCTGTCTGTCTCTGTCTCCCCCTCTTTTTGTCTGTCCTGCCCTGTCCGTCTCTCCCTGTCTCTCTCTTTCCAGCTGTGATTCTTGATCTTGTCCTCTCTCTGTCTCTCACCCCTCATCTCTCTCTCTCTGCCTCTCTCTGCCTCTCGCTCTCTCCCGGCCCCTCTCTACCCCTCCCTCCCCCCCCCACCAGGTTCCTTTGGCTTCTCCTCAGACGTTTTCATCATGGACACTATCGGGGGCGGGGAGGTGAGCCTGGGGGACTTGGCAGATCTCACCGTCACCAATGACAACGACCTCAGCTGTGATGTAAGTTCTCAGGGGTCCGCCCCCCACGGCCCTCTCGGGGTATCCTGCGCTGCCTCAGCCGAGCACTGACTGCGCGCTCGCCGTGCTCAGCCTCTTACACGTGAGGACCATGCGAGCGTGTTCTGCAGCGCACGCTGTTTGAGGGGTGCCGACACAGACGGGCTGGGGCCTCGGTGGCCTTGTGCGTGGCAGAGCCCAGAAGACTCGAGCCTGTGTCTGGATCAGGGTGCTAGGCTCTTTGTCCAGGGGCCCCTCCCTCCCGGTGCAGCCACTTAGGCACACCCCAAGTCCAGGACGCACCACTGCTGGGGGCAGAGGGGGGCACCGTGGGCGGGCAGCAGTGCCGGTCAGACAGTCTGCAGAGAGTTGGCACCGAGCTGACCTTTGAAGAAGGGGAGGTGGTTACGAATCATCACAACCAAAGAGTCAGGCGGGTCTGGTGCACTTGCGGGCTGCAGTGAAGGGGAACCGTAGGGCCGGCACTCGCAGCCTGAGATCCATGGCCATCGGGGAACGCCGGAGTCAAGTGCATTTCCTTGTGCATGGAGCTTTCGGCAGGGCCTCAGGTGGTTGGTTCCCCATCCCAGTGCAGTCAGGGGCACTGCGGTGGGAAGCTGGGGAGCGGGTCTGAGTGTGACCCACCTGCCCCGGGACATGTGTGAGTGTGGGGGTCACCACACCAGGAAGATCATCTGGCCCTAAAGAATGTGCAGAAGGGGCAGCTGGGCCGGGGATCTGGGGGCGGGGCACTGAGGCTGGCCTGACAGTAGCTTCTTTCCCCAAGATTCCTCCTCAGAGAGCGGCACTGCCACCGCCCAGGGCATGCGCGGCGTCTCTGGGAGTTTGCTTCCCAGCCGCTTCCCGCCCTGTGTGCCGGCCCCTGTTTCCACACCCCAGCCCAGCCGCTCCCCCCTGGCTGTCTGCACCCGGGCCTCCTCGCAGGCCCTGCAGCCACCTTTGCTGCTTCTGCCTCGGGGACTCGGCACGTTCGTTTTCTTCCTCAGTCCCTTTTCCTTGTTTGGTGACGACCCTGCTTATTTTTGTCACTTGCTCAGGAAAGCCTGTTGCCCCCCACGGAGGCCGGCAGGCTGCTGGGTGCCCCCTCCCAGTGCATTTGTAGTTTACAACACTGCCCGTGCCGGGGCGGGGCGGCCTGGGCGTCTGCCTCAGCCCCCTGCGACCTGGGGAGGGCCTGCCGAGGGAGTGGGGGTGCTGCCAGGCCAGGAGGAGAAAGCGGGGAGCAGCTGGGTCTGGAGGCCAGTGCAGGGGGTGCTGTGTGCGGGTCTGGGCGGCAGAAGGACTAGTCATTGGAGTCCTGGATGTCACTGTGTGACTGCCCGGGTGGGAGAGGGGACACTGAGGCCTCTCCCCACCCCACCCCCAGCTGTCCGACAGCAAAGATGCCTTCAAGAAGACATGGAACCCCAAGTTCACCCTCCGTTCCCACTACGACGGCATCCGCTCCCTGGCTTTCCACCACAGCCAGTCGGCTTTACTTACCGCTTCCGAGGACGGCACGCTCAAGCTCTGGAACCTGCAGAAGGCCGTCACGGCCAAGAAGTGAGGGCACAGCCCGGGGTGGGGGCTGGGGGGTGGCATCTGGGCCCAGGGGACGGGGTGATGAGGGCTCTTGGTGACACCTGTCCCCCACAGGAATGCTGCACTGGACGTGGAGCCTATCCATGCCTTCCGGGCTCACAGGTAGGAAGGGGGTACCCCCAAAGGCGGCCGGCTCCTGGCCGCCTCGCTGCCACCGCAGGGGCCGGCGGGAAGCAGGGCGGCAGGGGTTTACATCCCCGGGCACCGTGCCCTCACTTCTGCTTGCAGGTGCTGCCAGTGCTCCAGTAGCTGGCACTTGGCACGGCCTCCGGAGGGGACGGGGGTGGGGGTGGGGGAGGCAGAGGACAGGCAGCTTGCGGGGGCATGGCAAGAGCCCCAGGGGCTGAATTCCTCCTGGCCACCCTTGGAAAAGGCTGGTAGAGAAAGAACTTTGAGGTCCCGGGAGAGGGACTAAGAGGGGTGAGCACTGAAGCTTTGTCCCCCTGCCCCTCTGTACCCTCCAGGGGCCCCGTGTTGGCGGTGGCCATGGGCAGCAACAGTGAGTACTGTTACAGCGGCGGGGCAGATGCCCGCATCCACAGCTGGAAGATTCCAGACCTCAACATGGACCCCTATGATGGATACGGTGAGACAGCTCCCTCGCCCACCTCCCTTCCCCCACACCGCAGGGGCGGGGGTGGGGGCGGATGACGGGGCACCCAGCCTGGTGAAGCGCAGGACGGTGTGACCCAGCGTGTGACTGCGGATGGACGAGGGGGCTGTGCTGGCCCAGAATCAGCTGGGGCCGAGGCCAGCCCATGTGTGGGCTTGGTGGCCCCTGACGCACTATGTACCCAGAGCTCTGCCTGCAGCTCTGTCATTCAGCCGGGGAGGGCCAGGGAGGAGGGAGGAGTCAGTTGGGCCAGCGTGCAGGGGTTTGCGTTTCATCCTGGGGCACCTCTGAAAGTTAAGTGGAGAAGGGGCCGCTGTCCGGTGCGGGCCCTGCTCTCCGGCACCACTGTCGGCCACGTCCTTGGCTCTGTGGGGCCTCCTGTCCTGGTGGAGTGTGGGGCTCCGTCTCCCTCAGGGAGTGTGCGCCCTCTTTCCAAGAGCACCTCGCCCTGTGAAAGGTCAGGGGTTAGGGCCAGCAGCGTGTGTGCTGAGCCAAACGGGCTGCCGCCCGCTGGGGCCTGACCAGAGCCTGTGTGGGACGCGAGTGACTGGGGAGGCAGCAGAGGGGATGAGCAAAGGGCTGGTGCGCGGGGCAGCAAAGCCTGCGAGGCCCAGGCTTCGAGCAGGGTCTCAGGCTGGAGTCGCTATTGTCCTTCTCCCCTGAACTCAGCTTTAAAAGGTACATGTGGAGTGTGCGTTTTGGGCCGGTCACTGTTGTGCACCCAGAGGCAGTAGAGACCAGGGACACCCCTGTTCTCCTGTAACCTCTGTGCTGGGCCGGCTGAGAGCCCCAAACCTCCCCAGGAGAGCCAGGGGTCGAGCGTGAGCAGTCACCAGGCCGAGTCGCCGTGGGGACAGGTCCGAGGGCATGACAGCTCTGGCCGACCGTGTGGCAGGGCTCGCGCTCTGGGCTGTCCACAACAGGGCTGGTGGCCCTGACTGGTCTGCCTCCTCCCTCCGGTGGCTGCAGACCCAAGCGTGCTAAGCCGGGTCCTGGAGGGCCACGGGGATGCCGTGTGGGGCCTGGCCTTCAGCCCGGCCTCCCAGCGCCTGGCCTCCTGCTCCGCCGACGGCACCATCCGGATCTGGGACCCCAGCAGCAACAGCCCGACCTGCCTCTGTACCTTCCCCACAGCCAGTGGTGAGCAGGGGGACGTGGGGACGGTGGGGGACCTGGCACCTCACTCGGGCTGTGCAGAGCTGGGATCCCCGAGGAGGTGGGTGACCCCTGCACCCGGCTGGTCTCTGAGGCGGCCTTCCCCACCCCCCGTCAGATCACAGGACCCCCACCTCAGTGGCCTTCGCCAGCACCGAGCCTGCCCACGTCGTGGCCTCCTTCCGCTCTGGAGACACCATCCTGTATGACCTGGAGGCTGGCACTGCCCTCCTCACGCTGGAGTCCCAGGGGAGCAGCGGTAAGAGGGCCCGGGCCTGGGGTCCAAGTGTCCCCAGGGCCCCAGTTCTCCCCGAGGCTCCGTCAGCCGCGGATGGCTGCCCACCCCCTCGGGGACTCTGAGAGGAGGCCCAGTCCCTGCGCTGAGGGACAGCCCGGGGCGTGGGCTGTGGGGAGGGCTGAGGAGGGAGCGTGTCAGGGCCTCGCCTGTCGGCCACGTGGTGGCACGGACAGGCCCTCCCAGCCTCCATCACCCCCCTCCCCCGAGACGGCCCAGGGCCCAGTGTGCAGCTGGCGCTGGCCTAGAGCAGCCTGCGGCTGGTGCCCCACCTGTTCGTCCGGGCGGGGACGGTGGTGTGGGGCAGGGCCCTCCTCTTGCTTTTGTCCTGGTCCCCTGATTTCCCCCGACGTCTCTTCCTCTCCCGGCCTTTCCTTCCAGGCCCGACCCAGATCAACCAGGTGGTGAGTCACCCAAACCAGCCCCTCACCATCACCGCCCATGACGACAGAGGCATCCGCTTCCTGGACAACCGGACAGGTGAGGCCCTGCCTTCCTAGCTCCCTGGCCCCTGCGCCTGTGGGAGGTGGGGGTCGACCAGGCCCGTTCACAGGAGCCCCCGTGTCCACGCCGGAGGCTGAGCGTCCCCTGCAGCCCGTTCACCTTCCCAGGCAAGGCGCAGAGCAGGACAGTCACCTGCCGCCCCTCTCCCACAGGGAAATGCGTGCACTCCATGGTTGCCCACCTGGACGCAGTCACCTGCCTGGCCGTGGACCCCAATGGCGTGTTTTTGATGTCGGGAAGTAAGTTGGGACCCTCATGGCTCCCGAGAAGCAAGGGCATGTGCCATCCCAGCAGGCCCGGGCCTCGTCCCTGAAGCAGTGCTTGGGACCGCGGAGGGCTGGGCAGGGGACCTCTCAGTGGCAGGAAGGAAGGTGGTCACAGTCGTGACAGCAAAGCACGGTGCACTGGGAGCCCACTGTGGGCAGCACCTGCCTACGTCACTCATTGAGTCTGACTAACCCCATGAGGCTGGTGCCCCCGTTCCCGGCCCCCGTCCCCGTTGTACAGGCGTGGAGACTTACGTAACTGCCACTGCAGGCATCAAAGCTCAGGCCATTGACTCAGGCCTCATGAGCTTCCTCAGTTGTCACCGCCCTGCTCTAGGTGGTGAGGGCACTGAGCCCCGACTGTGCAGCCAGGCCTCGAAGGGGTGGGGTGGGACTTGGGCCGGTGGAGAAGGGGCCGGAGCTCCCCCATGGGGTGATGGGCGTGTGCTGGTGGGCGCTGAGCCTGCTTTGGGGACGGCTGCCACTTGCTTGTGCCACTCACTGGTGCGGGGCGAGAGCGAGCGAGTGTGCAGAGGTGTGAGTGGTGCGGCGGGGTGGTGGGCAGCTGTGGCCCCACCCTGTCCTGCTCTCCGCCCAGGACCACAGGGGCTGTCGCTGAGCAGCTATGTGAGGGTGTGGTCCGTGAGAAGTGTAGCCCTGGTGGAGGGGATCCAGTATAGGCCCCGGTCCCCCAGAAAGGGACAAAGAACGGGCCTCCCTACAGCTGACATGATCCTTCGAAGGTCGTGACTGGACCTCCCCGACTGGAGGGAGACAGCCACCAGTCAGGCTGTCTCCCTCCAGTGGCTCCTGGCCCCCAAGGCCCCGCCCATTCCACTCCCAGCTCTCTGACCTCCTCCTCCTCCCACCCTCCCCTGCGCCTCTGCTCAGGCCAGTGCAGCACTCCGCCTCCTGTCCGTCTTCAGGGCCTTCCCCTGGCTGTCTCCACTGCCCAGAAGAACCCACTCCCGGCTTCCCCCCTTGGCCATTCTGTCCTCACGCTTACCAAGGAGTGTGACCACCCGGCACAGTTCACCGTTTCCTTGTTTACTGCCTCCCACACCAGGGTGTCAACACCACAGGGCCAGGGGGGGTTGGCCTGTCTGGTGCGCTGTGCCCCGGGGCCCAGCACAGAGCCCTTGTCTAGTAAATACCTGGTGCCGAGATGGATGGGTGACAGGCAGGGGTCAGGAGGTGCTGGGGCAGAAGTTGGTGGGAGGGGGACCCCGAGGCCTTGGAGAGGCCGGCTGAGGGGCCGGGGTGGGCCAAGGGGCGCTGCCAGGTGCCACAGGCCGCTCTGCTCCCTCACAGGTCACGACTGCTCCCTGCGTCTGTGGAGCCTGGACAACAAAACGTGCGTGCAGGAGATCACGGCCCACCGCAAGAAGCACGAGGAGGCCATCCATGCCGTCGCCTGCCACCCCAGCAAGGCCCTCATCGCCAGTGCGGGCGCCGACGCCCTGGCCAAGGTCTTTGTATGATGCCCACCTGGCAGGTGGGAGTGAGGTGAGGAGCTGGGCTGAGAGGGCGGCCTGGCCCGGGGGGCGGAAACCCCCTGCGTCCTCACCGCGTGTTTGAAGGGGCCTCAAACACAGCCCCTCGCTTGTGTAGTCCTTGGGCATTCAGAGGAGGGGCTGAGGCCTAGAGTGACCCACAGCTGCCTTACCACTTGTCCCTGGAGGTCGTGGTTCAGTCCCCCCTTTCTTCTGTCTTCCACAGGTGACTCAGCCTCAGTCTGGAGGCCTGGAGGCCCGGCCTCGTCCCGCCTGCCTCAAGCCTGGTGGTGCTAAAGGCCCTTTTCCCAGGTGGCTGTCCCCCAGCACCCAGCCTGGGGGGTTGCCTCTTGAGGAATCACCCTCTAAGATGGTCTCTGGGAGTTCCGTCTCTGCTCCACACCCACTCCTGGCTTCCTGGCTGCCTTCGGGCGGGGGTGGGGTGAGGGGTGTGGCAGCGCAGCCAGGGTCGGTGTCCTTGGGAATCAGCTTTTCCAAGACTCCAGAAGGTGCCAGGCTCTGTCTTTGAACCCCCATCCTTCCGCTCCATCCTCCCGTACTGGGTGGGAGCTGTGCTGGGAGGAGCCCCAGGCGCCCCTGCGGTGGGTCGGAGGGCAGCCACCACGGAGCCAGCCAGACCCACCCACCCCAGGAGCACACCCAGGCCACTGCCCTGCCCTCCAGTTCCCTCAACTCAGCTTTCCAGACACTACCCAGCGCCCTCAAGGCCGGTAACTGCCTGGGGTGCAGGCGAGGCCCTCTGGGGAGGTGCCCGCCCCTACCTCCCCAATACTCCTACAAGGGCAGCCCCCTGCCCCCCACGGGCCACCCATGGGGAGAGATGGCCTGTTCTTGCCCCTCTCCCTGGGGCATGGAGGGTGGAGTGGGGTCCCCAAGGTCCTCCATAACACCCTGTATATCTGTATAAATAAGTGGGATTTTAATGAACCCCCCTCCCGCCCCCATGTCATTATCACCGTGTGATAGTCTGTCCCCTCTCCTGGCCCTCTGCTCTCTCCCTCTATTTATTTCACTCTTTGTTTGGGTCCCCCATGAGCCCTTGGGCCCCTTCCAGGTCCCTGTTTATGAGCCCTGTCCCCTCTGTCCTGGACTTGTATGTGAAACTTGCCTCAAGTAAACCCTTTGGAGTAAATGGGTCGTGGTGCTGTCTGGGGACCGGGGACTTTGGGGGCAGAGTAACTGGCTCTGTCGGGTGGGTGGAGCTTGGAGAGAGGGCATATGCCAATGGGTTGGGGTTTTGTGGTAGGGCGGGGAGCACAGAGCGGGGCCCAGAGCCTGGGTGCAGTGTGGGCGGAGGGACGGAAGTCGGGGTACAGGACCGAATCTCCCCATGCCCCTCCTTTCTGTCCCCGAGCGCTGCCTCCCCAGGGGCCGCAACAGCAGCAGCCTCAGAGTCCCACAAGCAGCTGGTCCAGTGTTTCAGTGTAGCTCGGAACTCAGCACCTCACCCCGCCTGCTTCCCTGTGTGTGGGCTGACCCCCTCCTTGCCTTAACCCCCGCCTGCGTGGACAGGGAGCAGGAAGGGAGAGCCTAGGAGCTGCCCACACAGAACACCTCCGCCTGCTGGGAGGTGTGGGGTCTGGATGAATCCCTCCGAGGTGGTCCAGGCACAGCATTCACCTGTACACGTGGCAGGAGCCAGACCCCTGTTAGCATGTGCCATTTCACTGGGCCTGCAAAACCTCCGAAAGTGGGGGGCACTGTGCATGCCTTAGACCAGAGTGGGGGCAGGGTCCTCAAAAAGTTCACAAGGCCTCCAACAGGTCATCAGAATTTGTATTCCGTCCCTTGTCACTCTGCTTGCTCAGCCCACTGCCTACCAGCAAAATGTCCTTGGGCAAGTCCCAGCACCTCCTAGGTTGTCGAGGGCTGCATTCAGGTGCCCAGAATAGGGATTATAGCCCCCAGAACACTTGATGAAGTCCTACAAACCGCATGCTGGGGAAGTATTAGCATGACAAGTTAGAAGGGTGCAGGTGGGCAGCCGGCCGACAGGTCTGTGGGCTCCATGTGGCCTCCCCCTCATCCCTCTGGGCTCACAACATCTTCCCCAGGTGGTGGTGTGGGTTTTCGCTCCAGCCCCAGACTTCCTTCCCCAGCCCCAGCCAGCCTCCGGATGTGGTGACAGAATCGCTACTGCACCTACCTCCGCTCCCCCAACAGCCCTAGGAAGGGGGGCTTCTCCCAGGGCCCCCACCCCCAGGCAGTCCTGCAGGTCTGGAATGTGTGCAGGCAGATGGCCCGTCTCTCCAAATGGCCTCGGAGCTCAAACCGGGATGAATGGGGTAGGGTGATCGGTAGCAACTGGCTTGATGTTGGACAAGTCATTTTGCCTCTGAGGGTTTAGCTTCCTGTATGTAAATTACATGGTAGCCACTCATTATTATCTGGGGAGGAGAAATCTAAATTGAAATCAAGTCTAAATTGTTTCCCTTTTAAAAATAATTTATTTTTAGACAGAGGGGAAGGGAGGGAGAAAGGAGAGAAACAGCAATGTGTGGTTGCCTCTCGCATGTCCCCTGTTAGGGACCTGGCCCACAACCCAGGCATGTGCCCTGACTGGGAATTGAACTGACAACCCTTTGGTTCTCAGGCAGGCACTCAATCCCCTGAGCCACACCAGCCACAGCTGAACTGCTTCCGAAGGAGCTAAAAGGTGTTTTATGACAGGCCAGGCACACGGCAGATTGTCAGCTGATGCTCGTTGGACGACTGAACACGCCCACCTGAGTGGTTAGGATACCCACCCCTGTACCCCTGCAATGGCAGTGATAGCCACCATTTACCGAACTGTGTTCCAGGCCCCACTACATAATCTCAATCTCCGCCAAGACCCTCTGGGGTCAAATCTTATGAACAGACGGAGAAACTGAGTCTCAGAGAAGGGAAGTCACCTACCCAACGTCACACAGATCAATGCTTTTCCGTCTGTGAGACGGTGTGCGTGTGTGATCCTCCCTGGTCGCTATGGCCCTTCCGGGTACCCCAGGCCTCCGGTCCTTCACCTTCCAGAGGGCTGGGGTGGAGTGGGGAGTTGATGGAAGGAAACGACAGCTCCACCCGCCCTCGGCCTGACTCTCCTGCAGAGGTAGCCCGGGTCTGGTTCGCGCCGTGCGCTTTGCCCGAGGTTGCTTGGAAACAGACCTGAGGCCACGACCTCTGCCCATCTGGAGGTCTGTCTTCCCACCTGTTTAACTATCGGGCTAGGGGGTACTCTGAAACACCCCTTGACTAGGGCTGAGAGGCGGAAGGGGCAGAGCAGACGGTCAGGGAGGGGGGAGGCGGAGCCCAGACAGCCGGCCGGACCTGACACCCCGTTTCCCACCCTTTCCCCTGCGGTGGGCGCCGGATGCAAGCAAGACGTCCCCCTTCCTTCCTTAAAGGGCCAGGAGCCGCCTCCGCGCCCTCCCCGGCAACGTGGGGTAGCGAAGAGGCTGGCTCGCCCCTCCCTCTCCAGCTCAGGGAAAAATTAACTTCGCCGACCCCGTTGTGTTGGGAGGAGGGAGCGGTGCCATCTTCCGGCCTCTTATCTCCCACCGGGGCTCCCAGACCCCAGACTCTGAGGTCCTGGGCCCGCCCTCCCCTTCCGCCCCCTCGGCACACCCCGCCCTCTCTCTGACGTCACCTAAGTCGGCGCCGATTGGCTTACTAAGCCGTCGCTCCGGACACTTCCTTCTGGGCCGCAGCAGCCGAGTTAAACTTTGGCGAAGGAAAAAGAGCCACCGGCGCCGGGCGACCCTCCCTTGCCCCACCTCCACCGCGGCCGGTAACGCCCCCTTCCCCGCTAGGCCCCCCGACTGAACTTTTTTCCAGCTTCCGAGATCCGTGAGATTCCTTCCTTAGCACCCCGGCCCTCGGGGTCCCTCTGCACATCCCCGGGCCCTTCGGAACTCTGGGATCCACTCGATCCCCGACTGAGACCCTTGCCCTTCATCCCCAAGGTCTGGTGAATCTCTCGGCCCCCTTTATTAGATCCTTTTTTAAGAGCCACTGGATTCTGGGGTCCCCCTCTCCTTTTTCAGTTCTTTCTCTTTCCAAGGAGCCTTTGTATCCTGGGGCTCTGCTGATCCCTGCGACCCCGACCTACAAGGTTTTCTTCTTTGATTTCCTGAAATCTCTCAATCGCTCGATGGATCCCTAAAGCATTTTTTTTTTTCTGATCGTCTGTGATCGTCTGATTCCCGGGCGACTGATCCAGTTGATTTCTTTTCTCTAATTTCCCAGGGTCACGCCATCCTCGAGTCCCCTCAACCTGCCAGATTTCTCTTCTCGGATCCCGGGATCCTGCGCTCCCACGACCAGTGTACAAGAACCCTTGGATACAGTGATCCGGCTTTTCCCAACCTCCTCCAGCCCGGTCCCGGGTGGGCGCGGGGCGGCCGGTCCCGGGCCTCCCCCATGGCTGCCGCCCCCTCCCATCCTGCCGGGCTCCCAGGCTCTCCCGGGCCGGGGTCTCCTCCGCCCCCCTGTGGCTTAGACCTGCAGTCGCCACCACCGCTGCTGCCCCAAGTTACAGTCCCGGCGCCGGGCCCTGGGGTCTCCTTCCACATCCAGATCGGGCTGACCCGCGAGTTCGTGCTGTTGCCCGCTGCCTCGGAGCTGGCCCACGTGAAGCAGCTGGCTTGTTCCATCGTGGACCAGAAGGTAAGGGCGCGGGCTTTCCCCAATCCAGCTTGGGTCCAGTGGAGGGGGGTTCCTGACAGAGGTGACTGGGAGCCTAGTGTATGGGAGGGGGAGGAAGGGAGTCCAAGCTTTGGGAGACCAAGGGATGGGGGGATAGGGCTCTGGTTCCCAGTTGCCTCCTTACCCAACTACCCGTCTGAGGGAGACCTGGGCAGGGGTGCGGTGCCCCAGAGGCCTCCCCAAATTGCGAGTCCCTGCATGTTGTTTTCTGCAGCCGGCAGGGAGGAAGGGAGGGGCCCACCAGGTGTAGAAGAAGGGAGGAGGAAGGGGCAGGTGCCGAGAGCAGATGGGGTGGGGGAACACCTCCCAGCTCAGGCCCATCCCTGACCTCCCATTTGGTGGAAACAGTAGAAATTGAAGCCGCGGCGATCGGGTGACAGGTGTAGGTGTGTGTGCTTGCGTTGGCTGCCAGGGGCAAGCGAGGTCTCAGAGCCCATTCTTTGCCCTCCCCCTGGCCTGAGATGTGTGTGGAGAGGCAGGCACCTCTCCCCAAAGTTCAGAGGCTCTGGAGACTTTGTCCATCCACCCCACTTCCCCATCACCCCTGGCTCTGACTGATGCTGGCCTATTAAAACCCGCCTTCCCTAACCCCATCCTGCTTCTGGCTTCCAACACCAGAGTCATCAGGGTGGGGGCCCGGGGGTCAGAACTCCTCTGATATCGAGTGTTGGAACATTAGAATCCTCAGTTGTTGAAATACAAAGACATTAAAATGTTGGAATATTAGATTCCTGGGTCCTTGGAATCCTTTAATGCTAAGATAGTCAAATATTACTATATTAGAATCCTCTTTTGCCGTGTGCCTAGCACAGCAGATGCCTAGAACCTTAAAACACGGGCTGTCGCTAATCTAGATTGTTGAGAATCTTAAAATGAATGAGAATATGCTGAACTCTAGAATGTCTGATCCTATAATGTAAGCAAGTTGAAATCCTCAAATCTCCAGATTTCAGGATCTTCTCAGATTCCTGGAAATGAGCTCTTTGGGCTTCTGAGAAACATCCAGAACTGGGCTAACTCCCCCATTTTACAGATAGGACCTTAGGGAAAGACCTCCCGGGCCACCAGGGCCCGGGTGGTCCAGGTCACCTGTGGACCCTCTCCCAGTGGGCAGAAACAGGGCTTCCTCCGACGCACCCCTGGCCCCCAAACTAGCAGGCCTGGTTCACACACCCAAATGAGCCTGCTCCTTGGGAAAACCGGTTGTGGGGAGGGCAGATGGTCCCCTGGGTGAAATTCTTTGTTCAATGCTCAAGTCTTCAGCCTGCATCCTCAGGCCTCACCCCGGTTTTATTTTCTGCCTCTCCATCCAGGTGTGGTAGGGCCTCTTCTTTCCTTTCAGCGGCCCCACCTGGGCTGTTTCACTTTCTGTTCTACGGGGTTTCATTTCCTGTCCCCACCCTCCCAAGCTGGGGACCTGGACACCTGGGTTCTTTGGGTGTTGCATGAGGGGCATCTTGCACCTTCAGCTCCCTTAAGCTCTAGCCTTTGCAGAGCCCTGACTCCCCTCCCCCACTGAGAGTCTTAAAGTCCCTCTTTTCTGCTCGCCCTGCCCCAGCGCTGGGCCTGGAGCCAGGTAACTGGGACAATAGATCCAGGAAGGAAGCTGGAGGGGGGTGGGCATAAGGAAAAGAGTGCTCACTCGGACCCCCACCCTCCCGCCCCTCCCAAGCCATCTCCGGGAAATTCTAGGTGCCCAGGCTCCCAGAGCCACTTTCCCTCCTGCCCCATTGCGCCAATCCTGCCACCGAACTCTGACCTGAGCTCTCTCCCAACACACCTGGGGCCCTAGCGTCCTGCCCAGCTCAAGCTGGGCCTGAAAGCGAGGCGGCAGGAAGCGAGGAGCTGCGGGGTCTCTGAGCTTCCGGGGGAAACAGGCGTCCCTGCCCTGGAAGGGTTCCAGACCGCTGCTTTTCCGTCACCACCTCCTTCTCCCTCCCCTCAGTTCCCCGAGTGTGGCTTCTACGGCCTTTACGACAAGATCCTGCTCTTCAAACATGACCCCACGTCTGCTAACCTCCTCCAGCTGGTGCGTTCAGCCGGAGACATCCAGGAAGGCGACCTGGTGGAGGTGGTGCTGTCGGGTGAGAGGCCTGGCCCGCCTAGGGGCGGAGCCCCGCGCGGGGGCGGGGCACCTGAAGGAGGGGAAGGGGAGGTGGGTCCAGAAACTTGCTTTTTCAAGTTAGGAGCCAGTGGTTCTAAGCTTTGGCTGCGGATTAGAATCACCTGGGGAGCTTTTACAAACGACTGCTCCGCTTCCCCGGAATGGATACACACTGTGGCACTGGAACGTGAGCCGTGCACTGCAACACCCAGGAACTTCCCAAACCTACTAGTGCTGAGAGGCGGAAGCCAGATATCAGACTACATTCTGTATAATTCCATTTATGAAGCACAAAGATGGATACAGTTACTCCATGGTGTTAGAATCCAGGAGAGTGGGTGCCTTTGGGGAAGACAGAGTGGCGTGGGGGACACCAGGAAGCTTTCTGGGGGCTGCTTTAAACCTGCATTGTCCCATCAGGCTGCTGGTGGCGCGGTGTGTACGGTTTGGTACTTCTAGCGTCCTTTTTGAGCAGTACGTTAGACTTAGATATGAAGTTTAAATTGTTTCGAGGCCCACGCCTCCGTCCCACTGAAATGCCGAATGAAATCTGACTCTGCAAGATGAACTACACCCAGCACCTGTATTTTCAGCCAGGCTCTGGCCCACCCACTGGCCGTTCCCACTTTACAGATGGGCAGGCTCGCAGCACCTTGCTCAGTCTATGGCCCTTGGTTCCTACAGGAGCGAGGGTGGCAGTTAACTGCCTCATCCATGGCTGTATTTCCTGCCCCCTCCCCACAACCAGCCCTTGCAGACTGCGGCACCCAGTTACATTTGTTGAGTGGATGGATGACAATTAGAAGTTTCTATTTAATTCCCTTGTGACCTTATTCGGGGTTTCAATACCCTCACGCAGTCTGGCGACTCTTAGATTTTTGTCTTCACCCTGGTCTCTCCCCTGAAACCAGGTTTTCTTGTTCACGTAGCCGTCTCCCTGACCCCCCCCCCTTTATTTTTAATCCTCACCCAAGGACATTTTTTTCATTGCTTTTAGAGAGAGAGGTAGGGAGAGAGAGAAACATCGATGTGAGGGAGAAGCATCAATTGGTTACCTCCTTGAGTGCCTGGACTAGGGATCGAACTGTCCACCAAGGCACATATCCAGACCAGGAATCAAACCTGCAACTTTTTGGTTACGGGACGATGCTCCAACCAGCTGAGCCATCCAGCCAGGGCTCCCTGACACTTTTGCTTGGCATGTCCAGGCATCTCAGATTCGGAATGTCCAAGACAGAAATTTTATTTTCCTCCTCTATAAATCTGCTCTTCGGCATCTGGGGCAAAGGTACCACCCTCAACTCAGATGCTCATGCCCCAAACCTCGGGGCAGCCCTTACTGCTTCTTTGCTTCCCTCCCCTTCACTTCCTCTGCCATCCAACCCAGTGGTCTCTGCTGGTCCAAGCTGCCATCACCTCCCGTCTAGATATTCCAGGAGCACCTAAGTCAGATCATGCAGCTCCGTGATGCTCAGAATCCTCCCGCGGCTCCCCATGGCCCTTGGTATCAAATGCAAATTCTTCGATGTGGCCTCAAGTCTGCCCATGATCCGGCCCCTGCCAGTTCCCTGAATGCATCTCTTCACGCTGTGTACCTTATTTTGTTCCAGCCACGCTTGCCTGCCCTCTGTCCCTTGGACAGACCAAGACCGCTCCTGCGTCAGGGCCTTTGCACTTGCTGTTCTTGATGTCTGGAAGGCATCCCGTCGTATCCCATCGTCTCACAGCTCGCTCCTTCTCATTATTTGGAGCTCAGCTTAAATGCCGTTTCCTCCATTGTCTGAAATGTCCCTGTTTATTTAGGTGTTTATGTTTTGTGTCCATCTCCCCAAAAGGATGGCAGTTTCCTAGTAGTGGAGGGGGTACATCTGTCTCGTTAAGAGCTTTATCTTGAGTGTGTAAATAGTGCTTGGCTCACAGAAGAGAGTCCCCTTTTTGTTGCATAATACCAAGAAAATGAGCTCAATACTAGACTGAAACTTGGGTGAGAGGGGAGAGGAATGAGACTCAGTCCAGTAATGAAACTTCTAAAATAATAACTAACATTTACTGAGCACTTTTTATGTGCCAGGCACTGTTTTAAGAGCTTTGCATATATTCATTTAATCCTTAAGGAACCTATAAAGAACTCTGGCGTGGCTCAGTGGATTGAGCACATGCCTGCAAACCAAAGGGTCTTGTGTTTGATTCCCTGTCAGGGCTCATGCCTGGGTTGTGAGTCATGTGCCCAGTAGGGGGCGCCTGAGAGGCAACCACATATTAATGTTTCTCTCCCTCTCTTTCTCTTTCCCTTCCCCTCAATAAATAAATAAATAAGTAAAATCCAAAAAAAAAACCCCAAACCCCAAAGAACCTATAAAGAGATACTATAATTTTTTTGAGATTTTATTTATTTATTTTTAGAGAGAGGGGAAGGGAGGGAGCAAGAGATTCTAACATGTTCTTTTCTAGACACCTGTATGGCTCATACCCTACCTCCTTCAGGCCTTTGCCTTAACGTCCCCTCAAGGAGGCCTTCCCTGGCCACCTGTGTCAAATTGGACCTCCCGAACATTCCCAATCTCCCTTCCTTGTTTAATTTTGTTCTCCTAAGCACTTATGGACTTCTAAACACTTGCACATTTTATTACTTAAACATTTCCGAGGCAGGAAGTACAGTGTTAAAAGCATGACCTCTAGAGCCACACTGGCTTGTGTTTGAGCATCAGTTCTGTGACTGGCTGGCTGTGTGACCCTGGACAAGTTGCTTCACCTGTCTGTGCACCAATCTCCTCCTATAGAAAACGGGGACTATAACAATATGTACCTGACCGAGGGCTGAATGTGTTAGTTTTTGAAAAATATTTTTTTCTCGATTATGCTATTACAGTTGTTTCAACTTTTCCCCTTTGCACCCCCCACCTGGTACCCCACTTCCCTTCAGCAATCCCACCCCGTAGTTCATGTCCATGGGTTGTACATATAAGTTCTTTGGTTTATTCATTTCCTAGTCTGTTCTTGATAGCCCCGTGTTTATTTTGTACCTACCCATTATGCTTCTTTTTTAAAAAAAATATTTTATTTATTTATTTATCTTTAGAGGGGAAGGAGAGAGGGAGAGAAACATCAACGTATGGTTGCCTTTTGTGCATCCCCTGCTGGGAACTGGCCTGCAGGGAACCGGTCTGCAAACCAGGCATGTGCCCTGACTGGGAATTGAACCACTATCTTCTGGTTCGCAGGCCTGCGCTCAATCCACTGAGCTACACCAGCCAGGGCCCCATTATGCTTCTTAATCCCTGCGCCTTTTACCCCATTCTCCCTCTGCCCCCTCCCAGATAATAACCCTCCAAATAATCTTCATATCTATGATTCTGTTCCTGTTCTGGTTGTTTGCTTAGTTTTGTTTTTTTTTAAGATTCAGTTGTTGATAGTTGTGAATTTATTGCCCCTTTAATGTTCATAGTTTTGATCTTTTTTAAATAAGTCTTTAAAATTTCATATAATGAGCCCTGGCCGGCGTAGTTCAGTGGATTGAGCGCAGGCCTGCAAACCAAACAACCGTGGTTCAATTCCCAGTCAGGGCACATGCCTGCACTGCAGACCAGTTCCCAGCAAGGAATGCATGAGAGGCAACCATATATTGGTATTTCTCTCCCTCTCTCCTTCCCTCTAAAGATAAATAAGTAAAATCTTTTTAAAAAATTTATAAAATGAGGGCTTGGTGATGATGAACTTTTTAGCATTACCTTGTTTGGGAAGCATTTTATCTGTGCTTCCATTCTAAATGATAGCTTTGCTGGATAGAGTAACCTTGGATGTAGGGCCTTGCTTTTCATCACTTTGAATACTTCTTGCCAGTCTCTTCTAGCCTGCAAAGTTTTTGTGGGTTTTTTTTTTTTGAGAAATCAGCTGATAGTCTTATAGGAACTCCTTTGTAAGTAACTCTCTGCTTTTCTCTTAAGATTCTCTATCTTTAACCTTTGGCATTTTAGTTATGATGTGTCTTGGTGTGGTCCTCTTTGGGTCCAACTTGTTTGGGACTCTGTGCTTCCTGGACTTGTATGTCTATTTCCTTCACCAGATCAGAGACATTTTCTTTCATTTTTATTTTTCAAATAAGTTTTCAATTTCTTGCTCTTCCTCTTCTCCATGTCACACCCCTATGATTCAGATGTTGGTACATTTAAAGTTGTCCCAGAGGTTCCTAAGCCTCTCCTCATTTTAAAAAATTTTTTTTCTTCCTGCTCTCCTGATTAAATGCTTTTTCCTTCCTTGTGTGCCAAATCGTTGATTTGATTCTCGACTTCATCCTCTCCTGCTTGTTGGTTCCTGGTAGATTTTTACTGCCAGAAGTTACAGGGATTTATCTTCCTGGCACTGTGTGGTCTGACCTGGGGCCACCTGTCCCCAAGGTATCCCTCCTGAATTTTTCCGTCACATGTGAGTGTGGGACCACCAGTTCTACTGCGTCTCCACCCAGTCTCTGCCACTCTGCCCCTCCTACCCATCCGGATGGATGTGGCTTCTTTAAATCCTTGGTTGTGGGACTTCCATACAGCTTGATTTTCTGACCATTCTGGTTGTTACTTGTTTTGAGATTTAGTTGTATTTCTCTTTGTGGTTGCCTGAGCAGCATGTCTACCTACGCCTCCATCTTGACCAGAAGTCTAAATCCATTAATTTTTAAAGGTACTTAGAGCAGTGCCTGGCACAGAGTAACTGCTAGACTGGTGATTGTTAAATGAGAATATTTATCTTACTTTCTTTATCTGCCTCCCCTCACTAGAGGGGAGGCAGGGATTTTGTTTGTTTTGTTTTATTCTATGTGCTGTTCCTCCCACTTAGAACTATGTTCAATATATCTTTATTGGATTTCCATTTTAAAGATGAAAAAACTGACGTAGATCAATCTACCCTAGATCAAGTAGATTAGAAACTCTTAGGGTGCGACACAGCATCTCTATTTTTTCTTTTAAAAATTATAATTGTGCCCTGGCTGGTGTGGCTCAGTGGATTGAGCACCAGACTGCAAACTGGAAGGCTGCAAGTTCAATTCCAGGGCACATGCCTGGGGTGTGGGCCAGGTCCCCAGTTGTGGGTGTGTGAGAGGCAACCAATGGGTGTTTCTCTCGGACACGTTTCTCTCCCTTTCTTTCTCCCTCCCTTCCCCTCTCTTTAAAGATGAATAAATAAAATCTTGAAAAATAGTTAATGGTGAAATATACATAAAATAAAATGCACCATCATAATCACTTTAAGTTAACTGTTCAGTAGTGTTAATTACATTTGCGTTGTTGTGCAACCAATCCCCAGAACTGTTTTCATCTTGCAGAACTGGAACGCTATACCCATTCAACAATTCCCCCCTCCCCCTCCTCCCAGTCCCTGGCATAAGTACATAGGTGTTTTGCCCAGTGGCGGAGCTGGGACTTGAATCCAGGTAGAATGTAATATGTGAGTAAATGAATGAAGTGAAACCTTGCAACTGGGAGGATTGTAAGAAACCCGGGAACGAGGGGTCTTGGAATGGCCTCCGTTGGCCCCAGCTCAATCATCCGCCTCTCCCTGCTGCCTGCAGCTTCCGCCACCTTCGAGGACTTCCAGATCCGCCCGCACGCACTCACGGTGCATTCCTACCGAGCGCCTGCCTTCTGCGACCACTGCGGGGAGATGCTCTTCGGTCTGGTGCGCCAGGGCCTCAAGTGTGATGGTGAGAGGTGAAGGGCTGGAGGTGGGGCCATGGGTGGAGCTCAAGGGCCAGGGGGCGGAGTCTAGGAGGTGGGGCTTGGATGGAGAGGTGAGGACCCAGAGGCAGAGCTGGAGGCGGGGGAGCTGGAGGTGAGGCCAGGAGGCGGGGCTTGTGTTGGGGGTGGGGCTCAGCTCCGGGGGTGGAGCCTGGGAGTGGAGCTCTGTGGTAGAGGTAAGGGGCAGAGCTTGGGGGAAGAAAAGGAGTGCTCACTGGGAAGAGGGATCAACCAGAAAACAGCCAGTAGCGGGTATATATTAAGGGATTTTTAGAAGGCACTGGATAAAACAGGATTATGGGGCCTGGCTAACCAGCTCCTAATCCATGGGGCAGCTGGTCAGCAAGGGCAGGCTGGAACTCTCAGGCAGGAGCTGGTGCGGCTCTCCACAGACAGAACTTCTTCATCTGGGTAGTCTCAGCTCTGCTTTTTAGACCTTTCAACGGATGGAGACAGGCCCACCCAGATTTCTAGGGTAATCTTTCTCATTTAAAGTCAGCTGGTTGTGGCCTTGAATCACATCTAGCAAATACACCTGGGGCAACACCTGGATTAGTGTTCAAATACCTGGGGATGCCACCCTGGCTGAGCTGACATAGAGAGCTGACCACCAGAGTCCACCCCTTGTCATCTTGGCACCTTAGCCTGCTCAGGCGGCCGTAACGAAATACCTCGGGCTGGGTGGCTAAAACAACAGACATTTATTCCGCACAGTTCCTGAGGCTGGACAGTTTCAGGTCAAGGTTCCGACAGGGTTTGGATCCTGGGGAGGATCCTCTTCCTAGCCTGCAGATGAACGCCATGTCACGTGTGCTCACATAGTGAGTGAAGACCGCGACTTTCTCTTTAAGAACCCCAGGTTCCTTGGATCAGGGCCCCACCCTGATGACCTCATTTACCTCCTTAAAGGCACAGTGTCCAAATATACAGCAGGTTAGGGCTTCAACATATACATTTGCGGGGAGGAATATAAAGGAACACATTGTGTGCTTTAGCCAAGGTGTCTCAAGGTGAAGCCCAAGCATCAGGATCAGCAGGTCCCTTCTATCTCTGATGTTCCTGAATGAGATGCTGCCTCCCTGTTGCTGAAGCCAACAACGCCCGCCTTGGCTGTGCTCCGCACACAGAAGGGGCCCGTGTCTTCTGCAGTGACAGCCTGCACCTCCCTTGTTCAGTGTGCTGGCTCATGGTGGTCGCCCTCATATGGAAATCCAGAGTCTTTGATAACTTGTGTCCCAGATGACCTACCTCATCGATTGCGGTCGTTACCACGTAGCCCTAAATATATTGCGGCATTAGTTAAGGATTCGGGATAATAGCCGTATCAGGCCTGTGGAAAACTGATTCGGTGCACTGAAAGCTGCCATCGATATTGTCGTCATGCACACATCATATCCAGCTCCCTGTTTTTGAATCCTCACCCGAGGATATGTTTATTGATCTCAGACAGAGAGAGATAGGGAGAGAAAAAGAGAAACACCGATCAGTTGCATGCCACATGCACCCCTGCTGGGGATCAAACCTGCAACCTAGGCATGTGCCCTGACCGAGAATCAAACCCACAATGTTTTGGTGTACCGGACGACACTCTAACTGAGCCACTGGGGCAGGGCCACATCCAACTCTTCATGTCCCAGCATATGTAACCTTCGTCATGGTGCAACCCTGGTATCATCAGATTCTAATGGGCGGTGTTAGCATGGACTTCCTTGGCTCCACTTCACAGGTGGAGTCCAAGTTCATATCTTTCAAAAGAAGCCCAAATGACTGTACTTAATGCCACTGACACCTTCCTGTGGGGGTGTGACCCTATTATGGTATTCACCCTGGGAATCACAGGGGAGATTCTGAGATTCCATGAAGTGCATGAAAGGCCAAGACTGGACGTGGTTCCCATAGGCCAAAGTCATGGCCGTTTGCTGTCCTGAAGCTCTCTTGTGTCACCGACAGTGTTGGTGTGCCTCTGTGGTGTGACATCGCACACCCGAGACAGTGGCTGTGATGGAGCATGACTGAGCTGCAAAGTCTAACAGGCTGCCCGGCAGAAGACGGGCCTCCCGAAGCATTCTGAAAGAAACTTCCGGTGGCTGGAGGAACATCCTGCAGAGCAGTCAGCAATCCTGGGACCGTGTCCGAAGCATCCGAGACGGATTGGAGCGAGGGCTCAGGAAGCCCAGTGGAAACCGCCAGCTGAGTCTGATTCTGTCATGGATGAGGATTTTTAAAGAAAAGAAAAAACAGTAATAACGTCCCGCTTCCACCTGGTATGCACAGCCATCCTGAGTACAATCGGAAGCATGCGAACCCTTTCGTTCCCCAGAAGACGATGCAATATCTTATGTTAGGTGAGGGAAGAAAGCAAAAGTATTTGGTATACACATACACACTCATAAAGCAAGGAAGCACTGCTTCTGGCGATTAGACACCTCCTTTCTGCAGCCCGTCAGACGGGGGTGGCTTCCCTCTTCCACTCCCCAACCTGACTTCCCTTCGCCCTTAGCAAGCGCCTTGCCCGCTCACGGTTCTTCACCTGGTTCCAAACCTTCATTTCTGGGCCATAAGCAATTCTGTGTGAATTGGGTTTTAGTAGGTTTCCAGTGACTTTAATTACACACTAAGAGGTATCCCCAGGGATCTATAGTACTCTGGATCTGCAGGAAAAAAGGAGGGGGTGGAACCCTGGGCAAAGGAGGCTGTTTCTTTGACCGTCTGGCGCCCCCTGCAGGCTGCGGGCTGAACTACCACAAGCGCTGCGCCTTCAGCATCCCCAACAACTGCAGCGGGGCCCGCAAGCGGCGCCTGTCGTCCACGTCTCTGGCCAGTGGCCATTCCGTGCGCCTCAGCACCTCGGACTCCCTGCCCTGCACGGCCGATGAGCTGGTGAGGGGTTGGGGAGTGGGCAGGTTGTTGGGTGGGGGCTGATGAGGCCTGGGTGTGAGGCAATGCACCCATGTGTCCTTCCCACTCTCGCTGACCGATAGAGCCGCAGCACCACCGAGCTCCTGCCTCGCCGCCCCCCGTCGTCCTCCTCCTCATCGTCTGCCTCATCCTACACGGGTCGCCCCATCGAGCTGGACAAGATGCTGCTCTCCAAGGTCAAGGTGCCACATACCTTCCTCATCCACAGCTACACGCGGCCCACCGTCTGCCAGGCTTGCAAGAAACTTCTGAAGGGCCTCTTCCGCCAGGGCCTGCAGTGCAAAGGTCAGTGGGTTGCGGGGATGGGGGGAACAGACAGGGTCAGAAATGCCAACTGCCACATATACACACACTCAGACGCTTCGGATCTCAGCTGGGCTTGTGGCAGAACAAGAATCTCGTATTCCAATCCTAACCGCACAGGGACTTACAAGGGCTATGCCATGAATCCTGGGGTTCTAGAACTTATGCAGTTCTGGAACCCTAGAACGCAGGAATCCTGGAGCCTTAGAAATCTAGATTCATAAGGCAGCATGGAATTGTAAAACTGCGGAACTTGAGAATTCTAGAATCAGAGAACCTTAGAAACATCAGATTCAAAAATTCTGGATCATAGCATTCAACGAAAGAACCACAGAACTTTAGACTCGTAAATCTTGGAGTTACTAAATTGTGGATTCTCAAGATATTATAACTTTAGAACCACAGAATTTGATAATAATGGGAACCTAGAAGTATCAAATTTGAGTCATAGAAATGTGCAATCATGGAACCATGGGACCTCAGAGTTCTAGAAATCTAGAAGTGCAGGGTGTTGAATGATCAAATTCTAGAATACCACAAGTCTAGATCGATAAAAACTTAGAGCCAGCCCATTCTAAAATTTATCAGATCATTCTAGAATTATAGATGTCTAGAGCTAAAGAACAATAGTGACATTCAGTTCTAGAATCTTGAATGTACCAAATCCTAGAACCTTTGCATCCTCAGCTTCTGGAGACCTAGAAATCCAGAATGTAGAACTCAAGTCACCAAAGTCTGGGCTTTATATATGTAAAACTATAAAACCTTGGACCCCAAGGAGCCTTAGTCTAGAAGCATAAAACCGTAGAATCGGGGATGTGTCTAGAGTTCTAGAAGCTTGGACATTGAACTTTGGAGACTTAGAAATCTAGACTCATAGAACCTTAGAAGAACAGGTTCGAATCCAAATTCTAGAATCTTATGGTAATCCTATAACCTTATAATAAGCACAATCTAGAGCAATGATTCTCAACAAGGGCCAATTTGGCCCCCCAGGGGACATTGGAAGACATGTTGTTTATCACACAGGGATGGTGCAGCTAGGGGTTGGAGGTCAGGGATGCTGCTAAACACCCTGTGATGGACAGATCAGTCCCTGCAACAAGGAATTAGCCAGCCCAAGATGTCCATAGTGCCGAAGGTTGAGAAGCCCTGTCCTTGAGTCTTCAAAGTTTAGAATCCTGGAACGTTAAACCCTGTTGCCTTCTAGAAGTCTGGGGAAACTGATATTTCCATTGAACTTCAGACACTTAGTGTCATAGGGCTTTACAGCCACAGGCACTAAATCTGGCCCTCCTATTTAATGAAGTCTCTCTGTACCCCCGGAAACGAGCTCCAAAGGGGAGAGCCGTGGAAGGGCCAGCCTGGTTTCCCGCGCCAAACAGCAAGACCAAGAGTCTTTTCAACCTGATGGTCGGGGCTCAAGATTCAGCACTTTCAGGTGGCCTCTCATTCCCATGCCTCCTATGTCCCTATTCCCTGTCCTCCCCCCAGACTGCAAGTTTAACTGCCACAAGCGCTGCGCCACTCGCGTCCCTAATGACTGTTTGGGAGAGGTGCTCATCAATGGAGGTAAGAGGCTGTGGGCTGAGCCGGAAGGAGTGGGGGCGGGGTGGGGGCGGGGCCAGACTGGACGGAGGCCCCTCTGATCCCCTGTCCCCACACTCAGACGTGCCGATGGAGGAGGCCGCCGATTTCAGTGAGGCTGACAAGAGCACCCTCATGGACGAGTCCGACGACTCGGGTATCATCCCAGGCTCGCACTCGGAAAATGCCCTCCGTGCCAGTGAGGAGGAGGAAGCGGAGGGAGACAAGGCTCAAAGGTACCCAGGGCGCCCCCTGGGGATGCCCTTCCCCCTCTGCAATGGTCTCCGACACTCTCTCCTTGAAAATTTCCCAGGTCCCTGAGGCAATCTTAAGTACCCACGCTTTATTTTTCAGCTTTGCCCTTTTTCCCTTAATTTACACTTTTGAAAAAGATTTATTTATTTATTATTTTTAGAGAGAGGGGAACGGAAGGAGGAAGAGAGGGAGAGAAACGTGTGTGGTTGCCTCTCATGCGCCCCCTTCTGGGGACCTGGCCCAAAACCCAGCGTTGCGCCCTGACTGGCAGTCAGACTGGCCGACCCCTTGGTTGGCGGGCCAGCACTCGATCCCCTGAGCCGCACCACCCAGGGCTTGATTTGCATTTTTAAAGTTTTCTGAGAAGCGTACTTTAATTTACATTGTATTGGGGGGGGGGGTACTGGTAATACAATTATTCAAATTCTCCCACTTCCCGTCTCCCAGCTGCTCTCCCTGGAGGGTGCTGGTTGGGCCCATTTCTCAGGGGTCCTTCCAAAAACAGTCTGCAATGCAGACTGGGAGTACAGTGTGAGTAAGAACATGGTCTCTGGAGCCAGACTGCTGTGTGGCCTTAGGCAAGAGATTAACCTCTCTGAGCCCCAGCGTCCTCATCAGAGAGGCTGAGTCACTTGCCCAGCGTCACAGCACTGGCTGCGAGGTCCCTGGGCTCAGTAGTCATTAGAACCCATTAGAGGCCCGCGCTGTGCCCAGCACTGCTAAGCTTCTTAGAAGGATTTTCAATCCTCACAGCAACCCCTTTGGGCGAGGAAACTGAGGCATGAAGAAGTGGGTAATTTGCCAGGCAGCCTGACTTTGGAACCCAGCCTTTCCACAAGAGTCCCCTCCCTCATCATAAAACGGGGGAAAAGTGCCCAAAACACAACTCCCAGGCTGCCCAGAGATGTCCCCTACCGCGTCCGGCGCTCGGGCTCTGTTCTGCCTGTAGTGACCTCTCACCCTGTCTTCTCCCCTCCTCAGCTCCCTAGGGTACATCCCCCTAATGAGGGTGGTGCAGTCAGTGCGACACACGACACGGAAATCCAGCACCACTCTGCACGAAGGTTGGGTGGTTCATTACAGCAACAAGGACACGCTGGTGAGTGGGCGGTGTGGGGCCATTTGGGGCGGGGCAGGATCTGTTCGAGGAGGTGGGGCTGGGTGGGGTGGGCACTGATATGCTGGAGGCCAGTTAGAGCTGGGATGAGGGGCGGGGAAGGAGTTAAAGGCGGGACCAAGGTGAGTTCAGGGGTGGGTGGAGCACATGGGGAGGAGCTAAAGTTAGCGGCGGGTTTTGATTGGTGGAGAGGGTTGGCACGTCAAGCAGCATTGAGGGCAGGCGACGACTCACCTCTCCAACGTCCCTCCCGACAGAGGAAGCGGCACTATTGGCGCCTGGACTGCAAGTGCATCACGCTCTTCCAGAACAACACAACCAACAGATACTACAAGGTGGGTCTTCAGCTCCCAGCTCCCTCGGACCTCACCTCCTTGCCTACCAGCTTCTTTATTCCTCTCCCAGCTGCCCCAGCCAAATGCCCACGAATCATACCCTCTCTCCACTCACTGCTTGCCCACTTACAGCCCAGCGGCAAGTGCCACCCAGCCCGCCACTTTCCAGCTGAGGGACCCAGAGTGACTTAGCTCACCTGTCTGCTCTCACCTGTAAAAGGCCTCAAAGAGTAGCGGTCACCTCAGGGCTGCAGCCAGAATTCAGAGATAACCTACCAGAAGCCATTAGTTTAGGGGCGGGCACGCGCTAAGCTCCCAGGAATTATAACCTTGTTATCATTACTACTTTACAATTAATTTATGGAATTATTTATTTGGGTTCCTCACCACCTCCCGGGTTGCCCCTGCGTTCCAGCCAGCCTCCCACAGGTGGCTGTAGGAATCTTCTCCCTGGCCCCCCGCTTCTGCCCTTAACCCCACAGTCCCCTCCCACATGGTGGCCAGAGGAGTTGGTGAAACTGTCGGAACCGTCTGGCGGCTCCCGCTGTCCAGATGTGGCGGTGACCTATCTGGAGCACCTCCCGCACACTTCCCATGGCTGGGCCCTTCTCCTCCTTCCCACCTTGCTCAAGTCAGGCCATCAGAGTGCCGCCCCTGCCTCTACAACACCGTCTCCAGCATCTGAAATGCATCCGCCCTGCCCTTGTCACCTCTCTGCTCCTGTTTTTCTTTTAAATTTTTAATGTTTTAAAGTTTTATTTATTTACATTTAGAAAGAGAGGAAGGGAGGGGAAAAGAGAGAGAAACATGAATGCGTGGTTGCCTCTCACGCGCCCCCTACTGGGGACCTGGCCCACAACCCAGGCATGTGTCCTGACCAGGAATCGAACTGGCAACCTTTTGGTTAGCAGGCTGGGGCTCAGTCCACTGAGCCACACTTGCCAGGGTTCTGCCCCTGTTTTTATTGGCTACATAAGTCTTTCTTCTGTTGCTCTTCCATTCTTTGCTTCCTCCCTCCTTCCTTTCTTTCTTTTTTTAATAGATTTTATTTATTTATTTTTAGAGAGAGGGGAAGGGAGGGAGAAAGAGAGGGAGAGAAACATCAATGTGTGGTTGCCTCTCATGCGTTCCCTCGCTGGGGACCTGGCCTGCAACCCAGGTATTGCCCTGACTGGGAATCCAACCTACGACCCTTTGGTTCTCAGGCCAGCGCTCAATCCACTGAGCCACACCAGCTAGGGATCTTTTTCAATATTTTTCAAAGCAGACCCTTTTCCCTTCCCAGAGGTCCTGCACTTTCTCTCCCACCCAGACTCTGTCAACCTCCTTCCTGGCCTCCTGTCTCAGTCCCATTCTCTCCCATCCATTCTTGACACACAGCTGGAGAGACCTGCCCCTCCCTTGCTCTGAGCCCTTCCATGGCTCCTCAGGGCTCTGGAGACAGAGCCTAGGCTCCTCTGTGCGGCCTGGCCCCAGCCTCATTTCTTTCATTTATTTATCATGTGTGTATATCTACTATGTGCCAAGCACCATCCATGTGCTGGGGAGATGGCACAACCCTTGAACACAAGCCTTTCCCACCTCAGGGCCTTTGCACATGCTGTGTCCGCCATTTCTCCACCAGTGGCCTCCTCTTACCTTTCTGGCCTCTGCCTCAATGTAAGTTCCACCAGAAGGCCTTTCCTGACCATTCCATGCAAATCACCTCCCCACTGACACTGGATTCTGCGTGCTCTTCAGAGTAAGGCGGGTGCCGGGGTCTGCCTGGTGTCCTCACCTGTGCTGGCTCTTTGTCCTGCCAGGAAATTCCACTGTCAGAAATCCTCACCGTGGAGTCCGCCCAGAACTTCAGTCTTGTGCCCCCGGGCACCAACCCACACTGCTTTGAGATTATCACTGCCAATGCTACCTACTTCGTGGGCGAGACGCCTGGCGGGGCCCCCGGGGGGCCCAGTGGACAGGGAGCTGAGGCTGCCCGGGCCTGGGAAACGGCCATCCGCCAGGCCCTGATGCCCGTCATCCTCCAGGACGCACCCAGCGCCCCGGGTCACGCGCCCCACAGTGAGTCCTCAGCCTGGGTTCCTGGGAGGGTGGGGCTGGGAAGGTCCTGGGGAAGGGGGGGAATGGCACCATGGCAAATGTGGCTTCTGAACTCAGCAGGCCTCAGTCCAAATCTCTATTAAGCCTTGGACTTGATGTGTGGCCTTAGGCATGTCACTTTCCCTTTCTGAGTTTTGTCTGGGTGGTGATGACTTCTCCCAGTTGTGAGTGTAGACTCTGTAATTCATGCATTTACCGAATGCTTCCTCTGGGTCTGACCTCTGATGAATAGTGCTGGGGATGCAGCTGTCACCAACACAGCCCAGGACCCACCCTCACGGGGCTCACGGTCCAGTGGGGGAGGGGGAGCTGTCTTTATACAGGATGCCTCATAGTGAGCAGCAGGGCTGGGATGTGGAAACCAGAGGGTTGGAGAAGGACAGAGGAGGTGCCTGACCCAGACTGCATATCCCGGAGGGCTTCCTGGAGGAAGCAACATCTGAGTTGAGACCTGGAAGCTGAGGAGGAATAAAATAGGAAACAAATGGGAAATGATGTCAGGCAGAGGCAAAGGATGATTGGAGAGTATCCAAAAGACAGGGAACCTGGTGGGTATAATCCAGTGTGGGTAACAAGCATTAGTCATATCATCTGGTACTTTGAGATGACATCCAAGATGTAGCACATGCGCTAGAGTCATCTGACACGGTCCCAGGAGTGACATTCGAGCTGAGACCAAAAGGCGAGGAGGATTTTTAAATTAAGTCCAGAATGAGAAAAAGAAGACATTCCTGGCAGAGGGAACAGCAAGTGCAAAGGCCCAGAGGCAGGAGAGAACTTGCCATATCTGAGGTCCTGCGAGCAGGCAAATGCGTTGGGGACAGAGGACAGCATAGTAGGGCTTCAAGTCAAAAGGTAGATGAGGGACCGGAACCTGTGTGATAAGCCATGAAAGGGGTGTGGGCTTCCTCCGGAGGGCACTAGGGAGCCATGGCAGGTTCTGAGCAGGGGATGGATGGGGTCAGGTTTGTGCTTCAGCAAGATCCCTCTGGTGTCCCAGTGGACGGAGACTAGGAGAGAGCAGGACCGGGGCAGGGCGCTGAGGGAAGTGGCTGAGGGTGGAGATCCGGAGTGGAGAGGGGAGAGACATTTCAGTGACAGAAAGAAGGATCAGGACTTTGGAAATGTCTGGTGCTGGTTGGGTTGGCTAAGTAGAGCAAGCTCAGGGAAAGATGCCGGAGTCAGTTTGGACTTGGCCCCTGAGCCTCAGTTTCCTCCTCTATGAAATGGGATCTGCATGCCTTGCTTGGTGCTGAGATCACAGGGTGAAACGCCCGGCGAAGTCATTCGTGACATCCCTTCTCGAGCCACTCAGCACGTCCCACTTACTCCCCTCTCTGGCCCTGAGAGGGAGGTCAGTATTATTCCCATTCTCCAGATTGGAAAACTGAGGTTCACAGTAGACAAGCCAGTAGCCTGAAGTTGTGCCTTGGATACCCGGGTGGGTATCCAAGGTGATTGGCCACAGAGCTAGAGCCTAGATTCTGATTGGTCGGAAATCTTAAGTTGTGCCTTGGATACCCGGGTGGTCGGCTCCAGAGGCTGCCTCTGGAGTTACAGATGAACATAATCCTGAGCCTGGGGTCTCCTCACCTCTGCCTTTCCCCTCTCCCCAGGACAAGCTTCTCTGAGCATCTCCGTGTCTAACAGTCAGATACAAGAGAATGTGGTGAGACTCTTGCCCCACACCTCATGGTCCCAAGGATGTCCTCCCCCCCCCACTCTCCCAGCTCTCCCGCCCTCCCCAGCCTCCTTGACCCCTCATCTCCATGTGCACCCTGACCTGCCATGGCCCCCCTGCAGGACATTGCCACCGTCTACCAGATCTTCCCGGATGAGGTGCTGGGCTCAGGGCAATTTGGAGTGGTCTATGGCGGTAAGGACACTTTCAAGCTAGTTCACAGAGTTTTCTGGGGGCGTTCTGGGCTCCAGACCTTCCCTTCCGATTGGCTGCCTGTCACCTCCTGTTCTGGTTAGTTAGAAATCTAGATCCCAGGGGCAGAAAGTCTCGGGGTCTCCTTTTCTCACTGGGAAAAGCCAATGGACTTTCTCCCATCCAAACAGGGAGGGTAATTCTGTGTTCTGATTGGCCACAGAGCTACAGCCTAGATTCTGATTGGTCGGAAATCTAGTTTCCCATGTAGTAGAGTCCCCTCCTTGGATCTGTGTCTTTCTTTACTTTCCTTCATTCCACTTTTATTCCCAAGCCCCCCTGCCCATTACATCTCTCCTGGGGGACCCTCAGAACCACCTTGATGGCCCTCCATCCCCCTTCACCCAATGCTGGCTGTGTCTCTGTGGGTCGGGGGGAGTCCCCTCTGCTAGGACTGGAAGGTCCTGCTCTCCTCATCCCCCAACCCACCCCCCCACACCCCTGACCAGGAAAGCACCGGAAGACAGGCCGGGATGTGGCGGTAAAGGTCATCGACAAGCTGCGTTTCCCCACCAAGCAGGAGAGCCAGCTCCGGAACGAAGTGGCCATTCTGCAGGTGACCGCCAGGGCCTGTGGTCCAGCTCTCCCCCCACTCGGGAAGGGCCTTTCCTTTTCACTTCCTTCTTTCAGGGGCCAAGTGACCCAGTCCGGGGGTAGTCAGGGAAGGCTTCTTGGAGGAGGGAATATGCATGTTGAGACTGAAGGGGTGGAGAAGGTGTTCTGAGAGGAGGGACCAGCCTATGCAAAGATCTAGAGGTGAGAGGGAACATCACATCTTCCAGGAATGTGAAGGAGTTCAGGGTTATTAGATGGTTTATGTGGTGGGAAGCCAGGCAGGAAGCTGGGGTCACACACTGTGTTCTTTCCCCTGAGAGTACTGGGGAGCCATGGAAGGACTTTTAGCAAGGAAGGGATAGAGTTGGGTGTGTACTTGAGAAAGATCCCTTAGGCTGCCATTGGAAGGTGGGAGGAGACCGGGAATCCACCTGATCGGGACTTGGGGAAGAGGGAGGAGGCACAGATTTAAAAGACAGATATACAAAGATTCCTCCCATTTTTCTACACTCCGCCTCCCTCCCTCCCACAACCCTGGGCCTTCACCAGAGTGTCACGATGTGAAGGTCTAATGGACCTGGAGGCAGGGCAGTGGCTCCTCCTGGGCCGGTGGGAATTCCCTTCCCCTCCCCCAAGTGACACCCTGGGAATGAGCTGCTCGTGTCGGGAACATCCTTCCTCCTGTCTGCTGTCCCCCTGCTCCCACGGTTTGCCCCCTGGGGCCCCAAGGTCATGGGTGACCAGGGCCCTGACCCCACCCCACCCCACCCCACTCCAGAGTCTGCGGCACCCGGGGATCGTGAACCTGGAGTGCATGTTCGAGACGCCCGAGAAGGTGTTTGTGGTGATGGAGAAGCTGCATGGGGACATGCTGGAGATGATCCTCTCCAGCGAGAAGGGCCGGCTGCCCGAGCGCCTCACCAAGTTCCTCATCACCCAGGTGCGCGCCTCCCGCCCCGCCCACTGCCGCCCTCCCCGTGCGGCTCCCCGCCCGCCCTGTGGCGGGCGTCCCCTTGGACAGGCCCCCGTGGGCCCAGCATCTCAGGCAGACCCTGGGGGGCAGGCACAACAATGGACAATAAAAGACAATAAGAGACTAATAATAACAACAGAAAAAAAAATAGAATGATCATACAATAATTTTTAAATAATAGGGTAATCATAGAACAGATCACAGAGTAATAACAATAGAAAAATAATAGGATAATAAGTAGAAAATGATAGATTGATCATGATAATAGTTATTACAGTCACGCGCCACATAGCGATGCGTGAGTCAGCAATAGACCATCTATACATGGTAATATTACAATATTCTACAATGGAGCCGAAAAATTCCTACCACCTGGGGACACTTAGCCGGCAAAACAGGGTGCAGTGCATCACCCACGAGTTTGTACATCGCTAGTCATGTAAAGGTACAGCACATGCAATTGCATGCAGGACATGAGACGATAACGACAATGGACAACACTGTGTTTTATGTGTTTGCTGCAGTTTTTATCATTCTTTTAGAGTGTACTCTTTCTACGTATAAAAAAAGGACGCTGTAAAACAGCACGTTGCATTACGCTGGCGGCAGCCTCCTGCATCTCATGGTTACCGTGTCTTAGCACATCGTTTTGTCTTGTGTTGGATTTGATCTTGTGTTGCTTGGGACAGTAATGTGCTGTTCAGTGGATGGCCCAGGAGCCACAGGCTACACCACACGGCCTCGGTGTGCCCCGGGCTGTCCCACCCAGGGCTGTGCGTGTGCGCTCTACCGCGTTCACGCAGTGATGGCGACGCCTAACGACGCATTTCTCAGGACGCATCTCTGTTGTTAGGTGGAGCGCGCCTGCATTCTATTTCGGTGCACAGTTAGTGGCAGAACTACCTCTTTTTCTGAACTGTGTCTCCTGACGGATGTCACCAAATCCCCCAGCTGTTGAGCATGTGGCTTGTTTTTAACTTTTCCACTCTGCCGAACAACGGTCTGACCACATCCATGGACACACCTTACCAGGTCCTGGTGGGAACGTTTCAGTGGGATGCGTTCAAATCGCGGACTCCTGACTCCAGGGAGACGTGCTTTAGATTTCTTTAAACACGTTGCCTAGTTATAAAAAAAAAAACAAAACTTTTGCATCTTTGCTCTGACCAACAGAGTTTGATGGTGTCTCTTTCCTCACTCCTTACTAACTGGGAACAATAAACACCAGTGTTGTAGGTGGGAAAACAGCACTTCTGTGGCTTCATTCAGCAGTTTGGAAATTATGGTCAGGACCAGCCTGACCCTGCCGTCCTTTTTATTGGCCTGTGCTTTACATCCCCTTTTTTCCATTGGACCCTTGTCACGGCGTTCCGTTCTTTCCTTCCAGATTCGTTTTCCTGTTTATTTCATGCCTGGCTTTCATTTGCCGTGGAGACTGTAACTTTTACAATATTACATGTTGCCTTTCGTGGCTTCTGCATTTCACAGCCTTCCCAGAAAGGCTTTCCCAATCGGGCTGGTCACTCACCTGAGCCTGGGACACGCCCTCCGTTGGTGGGGAAGCCCCTGTGCTGTGTGCTTCTTCATCCAGCCGGGCACCCTCACTCTCCGAAGCTGCAGGGCTGTGTCAGGCTGGCTTGTAGGTGGGGACAGGAGCCCACCGTGGCAGGCTCATCCGGACGTCAGGCCAGGAGGGGGAACTACCTGCCTTCAGCCACTGAGGCCGATTCTCTTTTTTTCCCTTCATCCATCTCCTCCTCTCTCTCTGCCTGCCCACGCTCTCTCTTTCTCTTTCTCTCTCTCTGCAGATTTCTTTCTGCCTCTTGCCTGTCCCACCCCAAGTCCTAGGCTCAGCACTTCGCTTGCTTATGCCTCACACCCCCCCTTCAAGGTAGGTGTTACCGTAAACCCCCATCTTACAGGTGAGGAAACTGAGGTAGGGGGAGGTTCCTGGGTCTCAGCCAAGGTCACAGAGCTAGGCAATGGTCCGGTGAGATTTGAACCTGGATCTCTCCAGCTTCCAATACGCTGTCCTTACTCACCACATTGACCAGGGGTGGGAAGTCAGCAGACAGATGTGTAAACACATCCTGGGTTCTCAGTCTCCCCGTCCGCACAGTGAGGAGGTTGGGCCTCGGCGGTGGCTTTCAAGTAGCTTTTTCGTCCTCAACTGTCATCCAGGACAAATATTTACATTCTAAGGTAGAAATTGCAACTTCATGCTTACATCTCTGTACTTCCAGTGTATTTAGTATTTTGTTTTGAGTTTCACAGAATCAGGGAAAATTGTGAGTCCTACAGATACATGCTTACAAATGGTATCAAGTTTTTTTTAAAGATCGTATTTATTTTTAGAGAAAGAAGGGAGGGAGAAAGAGGAAGAGAGACATCAATGTGTGGTTGCCTCTCATGCGCCCCCTACTGGGGACCTGGCCCACAACCCAGGCATGTGCTCTGACTGGGAATGGAACCAGTGACCCTTGGCTTCGCAGGCCTGCGCTCAATTCACTGAGCCACACCAACCAGGGCTAATCTTTTTTTTTAATCCTTACCTGAAGATACATTTATTGATTTTTTTTTTTTTTTTAGAGAGAGAAGGGGGAGAGAGAGGGAGAGAGAGGCATCAATGTGAGAAACATTGATCAATTGCCTCTCATATGCATCCCAACAAGGGCACAAACCCGCAGCCTTTTCATCTACAAAATGGTGCTCCAACCAACAGAGCCACGTGGCCAGGGCTTCATAGCTCTTTTTCAGCAAGAGTTTACCACAAGCCAGGCTCTCCAGATCCTCCCAAACCCACTGCTCCAGCTCAGCCGTTCTAGAATTACGTGTTCCACTCCTATCCCAGGCATGGGGTTCTGAGATTTTTCTGTGGTGCCCCCCCAGGGCATCTTGAGGGGTGCAGAGAAGGGCATGGATGGCGTTTGGAGGGCTGGCTGCTGAAGGCAGAATCCGGAGCAGACCCCTTTCCACCTTTCTGACTGGCTCCATGTCCTCTCCTCAGATCCTGGTGGCTTTGAGACACCTGCACTTCAAGAACATTGTCCACTGTGACCTGAAACCAGAAAATGTGTTGCTGGCCTCAGCCGACCCATTTCCCCAGGTCAGTTGCATCCCCTCCTGAATTTGGGGCGTCGGCCAACACTGGAGGTGGGGGGGGTGGTATTTATTACTCATGATAACAATGACTGCAACAGAGGCTTGTCTACCACTCATGTCCAGTCCAGCATGCACATTCTGGGGCTGAAAAAGTAAGTTGCAGGGTGTGAGGGACGGTGGCTTCTGCTGTCTTGTTGTTCTGGCCTCTCTGTGGTGTTGCCTGGTCTTCATGGTCCGTGATGGCTGCCCGCCATGTGAAAAGAAAACAGAAAACAGTGGGGAAAGGAAGAAAGAAACAGAGTAGCCCGGGCTGGTGTGGCTCAGTGGATTGAGTGCTGGCCTGCAAACCAAAGGGTCACCAGTTCAGTTTCTTATCAGGGCCCCTGCGTCGGTTGTGGGCCAGGTCCCCAGTGAGGGGCGCCCAAGGGCTATCCTGCCCTAAATGGCAAGCTTGAAAACCCCTGCTTCTTTTTTTATTACTTTTAAAATAATTGTTTATTTACTTATTTATTTATTTTAAAGTAATTTTTAAAACAGATTTTATTTATTTATTTTTAGAGGGGAAGAGAAGGAAAGAGGGAGAAAATTATCAATGTATGGTTGCCTCTCACGTGTCCCCTGGGACTGGGGACTGGGGTTGCTGGGAACTGCCCTGCAACCCAGGCATGTGACCTGACTGGGAATCAAACCACGATCTTCTGGTTCTCAGGCCCGCGCTTAATCCACTGAGCTACACCAGCCAGGGCAAGGACCCCTGCTTCTGAGTAATGGTATCCACCAAGAATCTAACATGAACTGAAGTTATCACTTTACATTTTCTAATAGCCACATTTTAAAAAATAGAAAGAAAAAATAAAAAGAAACTAGTGAGATAAATTTTTTTAATGGTGAAATAAAAGTTTTAAAAATATTTTCTTATTTCTTTATTAGAGACAAGGGAAGGGAGGAAGAAAGAGAGAAATATTGATGGGAGAGAGAAGCATTGATTGGGTGCCTCTCATCCCCCCCCCCCGCTGGGGGCCGAACTTGCAACCTAGGCATGTGCTATGACTGGGAATCGAACCAGCGACCTTCAGCATTGTGGGATGATCCCCAAATGATAGAGCCACACCAATCAGGGCACAGCCTACCCTGTTTTTTTGTTTTTTAAGATTTTATTTATTTCTCTTTAGAGGGGAAGGGAAGGAGAGAGGGAGAGAAACATCAATGTGTGGTTGCCTTTCGTGCGTCCCCTGCTGGGAACTGGCCTGCAGGGAACCAGCCTGCAACCCAGGCATGTGCCCTGACTGGGAATCGAACTGCAATCGTCTGGTTCGCAGGCCCGAGCTCAATCCACTGAGCTACACACAGCCTGCCCTTTTGAGGTGTACAATTTAGTGGCTTTCAGTGTATTCCCAGAGTTGTACAACCATCGCTGCAATCAATTTTAAAACATTATCCTCAGTGGATTGGCCTATTCTAGACATTTCATACAAATGAAATATACAAAAGTATAATATGTGGTCCTTCGTAACTAACTTCTTTCACTTAGTTAATATTTGCAAGGTTATTTATTTTTTATGGCTGAATAATTTTCCATTGTAAGATCTGTTAAGAAAAGGGTGGGCCTTAGTAAAGGACAAGATCTCCAAGGCCTGTCAAAGAGGATCTGCCCTGGCCAGTGTGGCTCATTTGGTTGAATGCCGTCCTGCAAACCTAAAGGTTGTGAGTTCAATTCCCAGTCAGAGCATATGACTAGGTTGCCAGTTTGGTCAGTGGCCAGGGAGTGTCCAGAGGGCAACCCGACTAATGTTTTTCTCCCTCTTTCTCCCCCACTTCTTCTCTCTCTAAATAAATTTTTTAAAAAATTAAAGGAAAAGGATCTCAGGAAAGAGTACTATGGCTATCATTCATGTCAGGGTTGGGGTGTGGCTGCTTCTGAAGGCAGCAGAGGCCAGGGGCCTCTAGGACTCCGCACTTTATCTGAAGAGCAATAGTAAGTAAGCCAGGGGAGGATTTGAGCAGGGGAGGGACAATACGTGGACACACAGAGGTAGGCAGCAGGGCAGGACCTCGAACCCAGGTCTTGCTGGCTCCAAAGCCTGTCCATGACCCTAGGCTGCCTCCACCAGCCAGGGAAAGCTGGGCACCCACCTGTCGCTGTCTGATACCCCGATCGGCAGTTTAACCTGCCCGGTCCCCTTTAATCCCCGGGGAAGCTGGCGAGGAGGCTGCTATTGGGAGAAGTTAGGTCCCGCTCTTGAGAGGCCCTCTCTGCCAGACACTGCGCCTGAACCTTGATGTGGGTTCACTCTTCCGATCCTTACAGCCACCCTTTCAGGTAGGGACTCTAAGCATCTCCATTGTGTGAAAGAGAAAACAGCCGTGTGGAGGGTAAGGAAGACCTGTTCCATAAGACAGGTACAGAGGCGGGGAGCGTGCTGGGCTCTTATTGTCCTGTGAGCGTTATTTTTTAATGATTTTATTTATTTATTTTTAGAGAGAAGGGAAGAGAGGGAGAAGGCGAGCCCTGGCTGGTGTAGCTCAGTGGATTGGGCACGGGCTGCAAATCAAAAGGTCGCCGGTTTGATTCCCAGTCAGGGCACATGCCTGGGTTGCAGGCCAGTTCCCAGCAGGGGGCCACACGAGAGGCAACCATGTATTGATGTTTCTCTCTCTCTTTCTCCCTCCCTTCTTCTCTCTAAAAATAAATAAATAAAAATCGTAAAAAAAAAAAAGAAAAAGAAAGAGAAGGAGAGAAACATTGATGTGTGCTCGCCTCCTGCACGCCCCCAACTGGAGACCTGGCCGGTAACCCAGGCATGTGCCCTAGCCGGAAATCGAACCAGCGACCCTTTGGTTCGCAGGCTGGTGCTAAATCCGCTGAGCCGCACCAGCCAGGGCTGGCCTGTGAGCTTTAGTTGGATTAACTCATGGAACCCCTATGACAGCCATTGAGGCAGGTGCTGGCATGCTGCTCCTCCTCCTCCTCACACAAACGAGGAAACTGAGGCACAGAGAGCGGGAGTCACTTGCTGGGGGTCCCTTGGCTAGAGAGTGGAGGAGCTTGGATATGGACCAATATTTGATATTCTACACAAGGCCCGCGGGCTGATGACCGTCCCCCTTGTTTTATCCAGCTCGGCACCTTGTTTCCACTGAGGTCCTTGCCCCTAGTTAAGGAGTAGTTACGTTTATACAGTCCTAAAATTACATTCGGCCTTTTGAAGGCACCCGCGAGGCTGTTAGGGCTCCTGCTGACAATGAGTTTGACACCCCTGCCCTAGAGAACTGTGGTGGGGGTGTGAGACCGGGTAGGGTATGCATTCTCAACACCTTTTCAGACCCTCTGCCTTTCACTTTGGCAGGTGAAGCTCTGCGACTTCGGCTTCGCCCGCATCATCGGTGAGAAGTCATTCCGGCGCTCCGTGGTGGGCACGCCGGCCTACCTGGCGCCCGAGGTGCTGCTCAACCAGGGCTACAACCGCTCGCTGGACATGTGGTCAGTGGGCGTGATCATGTATGTCAGCCTCAGTGGGACGTTCCCCTTCAATGAGGATGAGGACATCAACGACCAGATCCAGAACGCCGCCTTCATGTACCCGGCTTGTCCCTGGAGCTGCATCTCTGCAGGAGGTGTGCAGGGATCCAGGGCGGGGCCGGGAGGAGTGGGCGGGGCCACGAGAGGGTGGGCCCTGAAGCTGCCTGGGTGGAGCCTAAACATGGGGCGGGGCTGCGGGGGAGGTAAATCCTTTAAACTGAGGCACTGTGGCCCTGGAACTTTGGGGCACGGACTCAGGGGCATGTATGGAACCAGGGCCCCAGACTGAGGCCTAGGCTGCATTATGGCAGTTGGAAAGGGAGTGCCCAGAAGCACTAAGACAGACTCTTGGTTGGCGTCTTGGGGCTAAGCTGGGCGTGGCCTGTCTAGGACCAGACTAGAAGGGAGGGAGACTGGACCTGAGGAGGCCAAATGGCTGGGGTGCCAGGAGGAAGGGCAGATCCTCCCAAGGTGTTAGCCAGGACCTGTAGTCTTCGGGGTTACCACCCCGAAAGGGCTGGATGCCAGCTAGACTAGAGACTAGGGCCTGGGGGCAGGTTCAGTGACAGAGGGGGCTGGTTTAGGGGCGTGGCTAGAGGGGGCAGGGCCATGGAGGGTTTCTGAAGCTGTCTGGGGAAAAGCATTACAAGCCTGGAGACCAAAGTCAAACCTGCAACCTGGGGTGCGGAGAAGCCTGGGCTCCAAGGAAAGGGGAGTCAGGACCAAGGCGGACTTTAGGGTGTCTGCAGATAGGGGCTTTGCTGTCGTAGCCAGGTAGTGGCACTGGGCCCTGTGACTTGGGCCCTTGCCTTGGGCACTTGCCTGGGGCACTTGCCTGGGAAAGTTAAGTCCTGGGGCTCTCGACATTGGGGCGGAGCCAGGGGTAGGGTGGGTCAGGGGCAGGGCTAAGATAACAAGCCCTGAGGAAGTTAGAACAAGGGACAGGTCCTGCAGCCAGGAGCTCAGGACAAGAGGAATTATGGGAATTTATTCCACAGGGGACATGCAGAGTTCCTACTATGTGCCTGGTTAGGACTGCACTAGATTCTGGGAATACCGAGATAAGTTGCAGAGAAGGGATCATGTGAAGAAAATGTTGTCGGGTGGTCTGTGAACAGTGGGAGGGGTAAGACCCTAGAGGGGTGTGACCTCGTGGAAAGTGGTGGGGGCGCCGACGAGAGGGTTACTCAGTGCAGGAAAAGAGTTGGTGGCGGAGGTACTAAGAGAGGTAAGAGAGGTATAAGCACTAAGCAACATGAACATCGACTGACTCGGGTCCCAGAGTCATACTGCAGGTCCTCAGGTTGGCTTCCGGAACTGCTCAGAAGTCGCTCAGTAAGGTTGTCACACTAGTGTGCGTGAGTGAGGGTGAGTGTGGATGGACATGCGTGAGGGGCCAGTGGTGTTGGCCAGAAGAGAGCACCCGTGTAGACAGGGCCTGCGCTCAGAGGGGCTCGCACAGTGAGGCCTTTGTCCTTCAAGGCCTCTGACCGAGGAGAGAGCCCCAGACAAGTGCTGGCTTGTCCTGAATGCCTGATACTCGATAATCCTCCCTTTCATACAGAATGAGCCTTGGTCTCGGGGCGTTCTGCAGGAAGCCAGTGACTAACTACCACCCGCTCATGCTGTTTATTTTTGTTTTCTTGTTGTGGGCATGGCAGGTGATCTTTGGGTTTCCATTGATCAGGGTGATGTGAAGTTGTCATTTTATAGAAATTTATTTTCACCTTAAAAAGTGAAGTGATTCACAAAATTGTATTTTTTAAAACATTTTCTTTATTTCTTAGAGAGAAAGGAAGGGAGGGAGAAAGAGAGGGAGTAAAACATCAATGTGTGGTTGCAACTCTCGCACACCCCCTACTGGGGACCCGGCCTGCAACCCAGACCTGTCCCCCGACTGGGAATCAAACTAGAGACCATTTGATTTAGCAGCCGGCACTCACTCCACTGAGCTACACCAGCCAGGGCAAGTTATGTTGATTTTTTTTATGTTAAATATTCACATGGTTCAAATTTATAAATATACAAAAGGGTCTACAGTGAAAATTCTCCTGTCGCTGCCATTCTTCCCAAAGGCAAGTGGCTATGACAAGTCTCTTTTAGACAGGAGTGGGCAAAAGTAGGTTTATAGTTTTGAGTGTGCAAAACAGTTTATTCTTGTATTATCTTATTCATTATTGGATTATTTTCCATAGGAACAACTGTAAACCTACTTTTGCCCCACTCTGTGTATAGGCAGCCAAATATGTGGGCATAAATTCTCTTATTTCTCCTTTTTACTCAGATGGCAGCATACCACACATGCTGTTTTTCAACCTGCTTTGTCCACTTCACATTACATCTTGGACAAATGAGTTGGCTTAAAGAAAAATGTTAAGTGAAAAATAGTAGGTGTACCTGTATGTGCCTGTGTATGACAAACTTATGAAGGCGCTATAAGAATGGGGAAACTGAGGTAGAGACTTGAACAGAGGAAGGAGTTAGTATGTGTGTGCTATGCGTGTGGGAGGGAAACATGTGATTTAATGAGGAAACGGGTGGGTGAGTGATTGAGGCAGGTGAGGCTTCCGAGCCGCCTGGGCCAGTGCAGAAGGAAGCTCTGGATGGGCGGCAAGTAGGCTGGGGTGGCCTGTCGGCCCTCACGCGGCAGGGCTTGAGCTGTCTCTCTCCCCACGCAGCCATAGACCTCATCAACAACCTGCTGCAGGTGAAGATGCGCAAGCGCTACAGTGTGGACAAGTCTCTCAGCCACCCGTGGTTACAGGTGATGTAGGGGGCGGGGCTGGAACGAGATCTCATTGGCTGCACAGTAGCGAAGAGTGTGGTACAATTCTGTGGATGGGGAATGTGGCTGATCCTCCCATTGGCTGGGCTGTGGAAGGGGGTGGAGCTGCATCTCTATTGATTGGCTGGGCAGGTTGTGAGGGCTTCACCTTCATTGGAACCTAACTCTGGGTCGCTAAGGGCTGCCCTCGGTGGAGCCCTAGAGCTGACTCCTGTTTTCCTGGGCCTAGGAGTACCAGACCTGGCTGGACCTCCGAGAGCTGGAAGGGAAGATGGGCGAGCGGTATATCACCCACGAGAGTGACGACGCGCGCTGGGAGCAGTTTGTGGCGGAGCATCCCCTGCCTGGGCCAGGGCTGCCCACCGACAGGGAGCTTGGGGGGGCCCTCCCACCACAGGACCACGAGATGCAGGGGCTGGCCCAGCGCATCAGCGTCCTCTGAGGCTCCGTGCCCTCACCCCGGCTGCCCCGTGATGCTGTCCTCCCTCCTCAGGGAGCGGTCTCTACGCCATCCCAGAGATGAACTGCTCGATGACTTGCTGCCCACACTGGATAGGACATGCCCGGGGCGGGGGGAACATGGGGGAGGTGCTGGGAGTTATTCCCAAAGGTAATTCTCCAACAATTAAAATGGACTCATCTCTGTCCCCTTGGCCACACCTCTGGCATCGTGGGTATGCTGTGCACCTGGAGGGGGCGGGGCTGCCTAAAAAGCAGACCGGATGGAGGGGAGGTGGGAGAAGTGGGGAAGAGCAGAGAGGGGGAGGAGTTCTGGAAAGAGGACTAACGGGTGGATAACACAGAGGATCGCCAGGAAGGGAGAGTAGAAGTGGCGAAGGTATGGAGGTCGTATAGGGAGGTAGCAGGAAGAGGAACAGACAGAGCTAGAAATGGAGGAGAGATAGAAGGAATATGACTGGACGGGGAGGGGGGGACAGACAGAGGGATGGAGGATTTAGAGAAAAGCAAGAATCCCATGGCTTGTTTGATACATTTCATATTTGGTGCCATTACTACTAATCACAACTATTAATAACGACCATGCAAGCAGCTGAGGTCTGGGCTATAGTATAAAGCTGCCACCCAATATTTGCTAAATTGAGGTGGTGACTTCCACATACTAAAGGTGCTCGCTCACTGGTTCATCCATTTGCCACACTGCGCTGGATGATGCTGGGGACACAGTGGTGACCGAGACACCCCAGGCCCTGCCCTCAGCTGGCCCACCATTTAAGGGGGAGACACACTTGTCGCTACCTGAACAGTGATGACCCAGAGTGGGCAAGGCTGGGAAGGGGAGCTCAGCAGGGTAGGGCAGCGCACAGCGAGCCTGAGGGCCAGGGAGAACTAGTCTTCTGAGCTGACTTCTAATCCCCGAGGTTTTAGGCCTAGGGAACACCTCTCCACATCTGACCCCTGCCCTCCCGTTCTCCAGGGTCAGCCAGACCCTTGGTCCCACAGCTGAGGGCGGGTGATGTGGGAGCATGCACCGGGCACGTTCTCTTTACACCTGGGTCACACTCAGATTACACATCTTATTTAAAGACTTTTCCTCGAGCCTAGTAAAAACGTCCGACGCAGCCAATGTAGGCTAGTTGGTCCCTGGAGCTTGCTCTTCGCGTCCTCCCAGTTTACATCGATGAGTCCACCTGCTGGTCGGTTCTGGAACTGCAGCTCTTTGATTTGAAGAAGCTGAATGAGCCCCAAGGAAATGAGGATCCCGAATGAACCAGAACACCCCGGGGGCGTAATCCAAGCCAGTGCTAGTGGGCAATGTCCCATCCTGAATTTCTCTCCCTCTAAAACTGACCTAAGATCCAGACAACAGAGAGACAAATCCACCTCGAAAGCCAGGCCAGGCTAGGAAATGTGTGGAGCCCTGGCTGGTGTAGCTCAGTGGACTGAGCACGGGCCTGCGAAGCAAAGGCTCGTGGTTGGATTCCCAGTCAGGGCACACGCCTGGGTTGCAGGCCAGTTCCCAGCAGGGGATGCAAGAGAGGCAACCACACATTGATGTTTCTCCCTCTCTCCTTCCCTTCCCCTCTAAATCTTATGTGGAAAGACTACTCAGGCCTTGATCCTTGACATTGTCCGGCCACTAGATTTAATCCTGAGATCCGAAATTTGAGGCTTTAAAGCCCCAATTACAGAATGCCGTGAGGTAGCCCAACATCATGAGGATGCTGCGGCAGACAAAATCAAATCCACACAACACCATACCTACAACTTAAACAAAACTGAAACAAAATGTCCATTTTTGCAGGGCCATCAGGTACCACAAAACCTAACCTTGATAGAGACACATGTAGATAATACAAAGGGGCCCTGGACTTGAGACTGCCCAGCTTGAAAACAAAACAAACAAAAAAAGAAATTTGGGCCTAAGATTGTCTCCCCGACGACTCCCTCGCAGCAGATTTTCTTCTCTTGCCTGAAAATACCACCCGACCCTCAGAGGGAAGTGACCATCCCCACGAGTGGGCTTGCTGCCACCCTTTCAGCAGATACCAGGGCCACCCCACACCCCACGCCCAGTGGTAGGTCACAGTCCTGCCCCCAGCACACTGTGATGGCGTGATAAGATGCCATGATTTGCCATGTGGTTTACCCTTGTCTAAGCCACTCTGTCTCGTTCGGTCCCTTACTGCTCAGCAGTTTCTTACTCAGACTACTTCAGTAAATCTTTTCAGAGGGGACGTCCTGTCAATCTGGAATGTTAGCCTTGTATGTGTATGAGAGAGCTCATTCCTCACAGTCCCTGCCTGCTCCTGTTCACCTTGGGCCACTATTATTCCTCCCCACCCCCACCTCGCCCCTGCCCCAGGCCCAAAGTAACCCACCCATCTCTCGCTCTGGCCCGCAAAGTCAAGCTGTGCTAACCCGTGTTCCTTATTCTCTTTGGGCCTCCAACGCAACAGACCTACGGTGCATCTCGGAGGCTGAACCTCTTACAGGGGCCACAGGTCCTTTCATGCCCCTCCTGAAACTGCCTTAACACTCTCTAACACCACCGTCCAGAGCCTCCAGCCCATCACGCAGGGCCTTCTAACACGCCTCTGGCCCCTGCACTACTCCCACCTTCTCCGTCCAGGATCCCACTGTCGTGGTTGGTTGGGACACGGTTAGTCCAAGACCTCTCGGCCCTAAATAAAACGGTCAAACCTAAGCCTCTCTCTGTATCTTCTGATACCACCCACTTTTCTGGGTTAACATCTTCTTTGCTTTCTTGTATTTTTATTTTTAGAGAGAGGGGAAGGGAGGGAGGAAGAGAAGGAGAGAAAATATCAATGGGGAGCATATAGGAGGCAACTGATGTTTCTCACATCAGTGTTTCCCTCTCTTCCTCCCTCTTATCCTCTCTCTCTGAAATTAATAAGATTAAAAAGAACAAAATCAAGGCCCTGGCTGGTGTAATTCAGTGGACTGAGTGTGGGCCTCCGAACCACATGATCGCGGTTCGATTCCCAGTCAGGGCACATGCTTGGGTTACAGGCCAGTTCCCAGCAGGGGCCGCACAAGAGGCAACCACACATTGATATTTCTCTCCTTCCTTTCCTCTCTAAATACATTTTTTAAAAAAATCTTTAAAAAAAGAATAAAATCAATGAGCATAGCCTGTGAAGATTTTTACAAAAAAGAGGGTAATCTCACGTTATTTTTGTCCACAAGAAAATAAAATGCCATTTTAAAGGCAAAATGATATTTTAAATGTCAGCTTTCTATTTCTTTTAAAGATCTTATTTATTTATTTATTTTTAGAGAGGGGAAGGGAGGGAGAAAGAGAGGGAGAGAAACATCAATGTGTGGTTGCTTCTCTCGTGCCCCCTACTGGGGACCCGGCCCCCGCAACCCAGGCATGTGCCCTGACTGGGAATCGAACCCATGACCCTTTGTTTCACAGCCTGTGCCCAATCCACTGAGCCACACCAGCCAGGGCTGCTTTCTACTTTCTGCAGTGCCTTTCCTCTCATATGCTATTGTATGCTACCATATGATCAATTTCACCAGAGTTGTGTTTCTTTCTCAAAAAATAATAGAAAAACCAAAAAAAAGCGAAACACAAATGAGAGTGCAGAGTAGATACCGTCATAAACTGCTGTTTGTTTTTTCATTGAATGCTGTAACTCAGAGTATTGTCTGTTATTGGAATCTTTAGCTCCTCCTCACTACTTCTTTCCCAGATGGACCCTCATGTAATCATTCAACATATGCCCCAATTGGGGACCGAACCCACAACCTAAGCATGTGCCCTGACTGGGAATTGAACTGGTGGCCCTTTGCTTCACAGGCCTTTTGCTTCAATCCACTGAGCCCCACCAGCTAGGCATCACTGAACCGTTTATGTACTAAATGACACTGTACCAACCTGAATGGCAAGAACCACCTCCTCACTGAACTCACACCCAGGTTTTCCAGATTTCAAAATAGTACACATCCCAAGTCAACCGATGCTGCTGACCATTTCTCTTGGTGCAATGGCATTGCTCGCTGTTCTTGTGACTCATCTCATGGTCCCAGTCTTGTCCCCGCATCTTCTCCTTGGTTTTCCATCTTTAATCAACTTTTGCTTTCTGACCACTCAAGTAAATAAGAGGCCTGGCTGGCGTAGCTCAGTGGATTGAGTGTGGGCTGTGAACCAAAGGGTCGCTGGTTCAATTCCCAGTCGGGGCACATGCCTGGGTTGCAAGCCGGGTCCCCAGTGGTGGGCCACGTGAGAGGCAACCACACATTGATGTTTCTCTCCCTCTCTTTCTCCCTCCCTTCTCCCCTGTCTAAAAATAAATAAATAAAACCTTAAAAATGTAAAAAAATCAAACTTTTCTCCACGAGACCTGGATCACCCGCAATGACGCATACTTTCCATGTGTGAATTTCACTGGCTGGTATCATCTACCAGCAGAACTGGCTGCTGCACTCTTGACAATCCTGTGAGCCTTTATCAGCTTCAATCCCCCCCTAATTCTACAAATCCCCACATTTCACTCCTTCCCCTCTCAAACCTCCAACTTCTCACCAACATAAGAGATCTGTTGAATCCTATGGAGGCTGAAAATCAGCAGAGACACGAGATCCAGGATAACGGTGATGTCCTTATTCATTACGATACAGTGAAGCCTTGGAACAAGAAACCAGAGCAAACTCCGAGGATTCAATGTGGCCTCCAACCACATTTGGGCCACAGGTTAGGGGCTGCCACAGGAGGGACTTGTGGGCTGTGTTTGGAAGTGACGCTGCACAGTCCTCTCCAGAAACTCTGCAGGCATTGGCATTATCGATAAGGATGTCGAGAGGCCAACAAAGAAACCTGTAGGATTGCTGTTCTGGCTTCACTGACCAAGGATCACTCCTCACCTCCTCTTCGGAACCCTGTCAACTGGCAGCCCCCTCTCCTCAGATCCTGGTTTTATTTCTTTATTCAAGCTATTTTGATTTTTCTTCCAGGAAGACTCATCTTCAAATGTCGGCTGACCAGCCTGCTATATCAGCTTGTGTTCCAATAGTTTACACAGCAACTGGTTCGATGGGTCTCGTGCAAACAGCAGGGATGAAAAACCGACCCTGACATCGCCCCGACTCCTGAGACAACCTTGTTTGAAAGCAAGCTCCCCAGACCTCCTTTTCTTCAATCCCAATCATCTCCCTGTGTTGGAAAATTAAGGTCATTAACGACAGTCTAGGTCTGTCTTAAACAAGAGGGGGATTTAGTAAAGTTTGTCTGTATTGAAGTCCAGACTTGTTTTTCTCCTTTGGACTCTGGATTATTTGTCTATCTATCTATCTATCTATCTATCTATCTATCTATCTATCTATCTATCTATCAGATCCTTGCTTGGTTCTTTGTACATGGAAGGCACCACTCCAAGCACTTGACAACGATCTCACTTAAGCCCTATAACAGCTCTGTGAGGTAAGGCAATATTCTGACCCCCATTATACAGATGAAGAAATTGAGGCACAGAGAGGTTAAGCAAGTGTCCTAAGGGTCACAGGGCTGAAAAGTGGCAGAGTTGGGCTCACTCGTGACAGTCTTTGCTCTCATTCTGTACCATTGCCTCTCCAGCTCACTATTAGAAGGTCACTCGTTAAAAAGGGAGGTTATCACATGATCTTCTGAGCCCTGGTTTTTAAGGAATCAAGGACTGTCTGAGAAGTGGTGATCAATATTGGAGCTAGATCTCCTTGAAGGTTGTAGGAACGCACACTCCGTGTAGTGACACAGGCTGGCCGCCTGAGGGGGCGCCAGCCCCACTCGCGGAGCCCCGAGAGGGAGGAGGGAACCTTAGAAACAAATGTCAAGCGCAAGCTCTTAGGACCATAGAACGTCGAGAACACTGCAAAGTAGAAGGCTGAGAACAAAGCCTCTTAGAACGTAGAACAAAGACCCCTGGAATGGTAGAATGGCCGGCACAGAGACTCACAGCATCTGGCAAAGAAAAGGCCCTTAGATTCTGTTGTGGTCAAATCATAGAACCTTCCACCCAGTGTCTTAAAAGTCCAGGACTTGGGATATAACTGATCTTAGGCTCTGAGGACCAAGACTGACCACATAATTTGCGAGGCCCATTGTGAAGTGAAAACGAGGGGGCCCTAGTTCAAATATTAAGAATTTCAAGACAGGAACTGCAGATCATTAAAACCAAGCTGGGCGCACCCTGTTGAAGCCAGCCCTGCTTACAAGTATAATTTTATGGGAGATTGTTGATCTTAGCTAGACTGGCCCTCTCGTTTTACAGCTGAATGTCTTGGAAGTCTTCATGGAAGAGGAGGCAAAATCAGGGTTCGACCCTCTAACCTTTTCCTCTCCCTTGTCAGGGTTTCGAGGGGTTGAGGAGAGGGGCATCTGCCAAACTGTCTCCTGGACCCGTTCTCTATTTATAGAACACCTCCTCCCCTCTTGCTAGACAGTCCAATGGTAGCCGGAGCTCGCCCACAGGGGGGCGGAACCGGCTGCGGGACTGGGGAGGCACAGACCAATGACAAAGGAGCCAGACCCAGCTTGTTTCATTGTGACGCTTGGGGGGCGTGGCCATGGACCTGTGGCTGGCTAGTGGGGGGCGTGTCAAGGCCGCCTGAGAGCACTGAGAGTAGGCAGCTGCGAGCATGCGTCGTATTGGAGAGGCGGGTGCAAGGCCGAGCAATAGGCGACGGTTGCTGTGTGGCCGGGGGCGTGGCCATGAAGATAAGGCGCGGGTGGGCGGCCCAATGGGCGGGCGCCTATGCAGATGAGACGGTGACAGCCGGGCCAGCGGGCGGGCGGGCAGGCGGGCTGTTGGGGCGGGGAGGTGGGACCCGGAGAGGGGTGGCCGCGGGGCCCGGCTGGGCTGGGGCGGGGGGCCGCAGCCATGATCCGGGCCTTCTCGTTCCCGGTGAGCCCCGAGCGGGGCCGGCTGCGGGGCTGGCTGGAGGGCAGCCTGGCCGGGCTCTGCGAGTTGCACTGGTTACGGGAGAGGCAGGAGTACCGCGTGCAGCAGGCGCTGCGGCTGGCCCAGCCCGGAATGGGGGGCGCCGAGGCCGAGGACGAGGAGGACGCCGACGAAGATGAAGATGCGGCGGCAGCGCGCCGGGCCGCAGCGGCCCTGGAAGAGCAGCTGGTGAGGGGCCGCCTGTCCGCCCGTCTCTCCGTACCCATCTGTGTCTGTCTGTCCGTCTGTCTGGGTTAGGCGTTCATACAACGGTATCAGTGGGGGGAAGGGAGGGGCGAAGGGCAGGGGGTGGGGCTGCAGACCTTGGAGTCTGGGTGGCGGGAGGGATGTGGCCTCCCCACCCCCCAAACTGGGAAAGAGGGGACTGCATCGCCTCTGCTGGAGCCCTTGGAGATGCACAAGGCCCCGTCCCCTCTTCCCCTTCCCCAAAGAAAATCCTTCTGGGCGCCAAGTACGTGTCAAGCCCGGGGACCAGTGTTCCGCATGCGTTGCCTTCCCGTAGCTTGGGTGGTAGTCCCCATTTTACAGAGAAAGAAACTGAGGCTCAGGGAGGGTAAACGACTCAACCAAGGTCACACAGCTGCAATCCAAACATGCCCCACTCTGAGCCCTGGCTGCTGAGGCTCCATCTCCCCTAAATCCCGGTGAGCTTGGTGATCTCCGGAGGGGGCCAGATGGAAGGTGGGCTGGCTGCTGAGAGGAAGCTCACAGTTTCTGCGGACCCCATGGTGATCTTGACCCTCCTGTGACACTTTTCCTCCTTTCCTACCTGGTCCCAGCCCTGGCTAAGACTAGAGGAGGCAGGTAGAGGCAGCACTGGGGGGCTGACTTCTGGACTCACTCGGTGCTCCAATGGGGGAAGATGAGGCAGAAGTCTCCAGAATGACTCTTGTCATTCTTCCCTCTCCCTCTCTTGTCATTTCTTGATTCTCCCCACCTCTTCCTGGGATCCTCACACTCTTCCTCCCAAATCTCTGGGACTTGCTGTGTGTTTCTCTGTCTCTCTGAAAAAGTGTCTCTCTGTTTCTCTGTCTCCCTGCTCTTCGCTTCTTGCGTATTTGCACCTCTCTCTTCCCGCCCTATGTCCCGGTCCCTGTCTCTCTTCCCCTCCCCCCAGCCCGCCAGGCCCCAGACCCCAGCTCCCCTTGCAGATCCCATCCCCAAGCCTGTGGGTGGTCAGAGCTTCCCGTTTGGGGAAACCTGAGCCGAGGTGACGGGGGAGGGGGCTCTCCCTGCCGCTGACCTCGACTGCCCCTACCTCAGATGGGGACTGGGGAAGGGACTGAAGCCAGACTCCTAGGCTGCCCGGCCCCTCCCCCGGCCCAGGAGTGGGACCCTGCACATTCTTCTCTGGAAACAGAAACAGCTGTGGGAGGCCCCACCCCCTCCCAAAGTTAGAGACGCATTGTGGGGGCCTTCACCAGCTCCCCCCACCTCACACCCAGCAGGCTGGGCTTCAGACGAGGAGAGGGAGAAGGCACGGGGGTGGGCCAGCCGTGTCCTTCCTCCCTGTCCCTCAGTCTCCCCCTTCAGCTTCCCCACCCCTGCCCCTCAGCTCCCCCACCCCCCCCACCCATGAGGTGGTAGTAGAGAGGCCTCTCTCCCCTACAGTCTCCAGGCAAAGCTCCGTCCCAGCGTCAGGGAGGAGGCGGTGGCAGGCAGCGGGAGGAGATAGCGGCACTGAGCGAGGAGCTGAAAAGCGCTAAATATAAACCCCTCTGGTGTTGGGGGTTCCTCGGTCCTTCTGAAGAGGGGCGGAGGCCTCTACTCATTCCTGAGCCTCTGTCTTACCATGCTTACCTTCCCACCCACCCCCGCCCAGGAACATACACTCTTGGTAGCAAGAACACTGAGCCAGGAGGCTTCATTAGTTTCTAATAAGAATGATGGGGATGCAGGCACAGGGCATCACAGAAAAAAATAGGCAAGAATTCTGGAAGGGGGTGGGGGTCCTGTTCTCTCCCGCTAAGGAAAAAATGTCGTCTTCCAGCAAGGACTTAAGTTAGACTTGCAGAAGGACTTCCTCACAGAAGCAAAGGGAGTTGGACACAGTCTAGGGGCAGGGGAGGGGAGCTCTGACCATACTCATGCTAAACCTGCCTTAGCTTGATGCCCTCAAATGCACTGGGCATTGAGGGCAAACAAACGGGGAGCCAGATTCAGACCAAAGACCTTCTGGTCTTTTACAGATTCATCCTTTTGCAGCTGGAAAGAATGAGGTCAGACTCCACAAAGACCGGGGGGAAGGAGTGTTGGGGGTCCAGGCACAAAGGCGGAGGAGGCCCCTCCTTTCTGTTCCCCTCGCTCCTGCCTTCCCTGCACTGGGGGAGAATTGAAATTCGACCTGAGGAACTTGACATCGCCTCTTAATTACACAAGTAAAACATGATTTAATATTTTCCTTGATAGAAATTCAGAGTTTTCATGCAGTCATAAAAGCTGGCATTTGTGAAGGGCTTAAAAGGAACTGTTGTTGAAACTCACTGGGCCCTCAGAACAACCGCACGAGGGAGGGAGGGAGTCGAGGGGTGCCCTGTTATAACGAGGACACCAGGGCCCAGAGAGGTGAAGTAACCTGCAAGGTGACACAGCTGGGAAGCGCCGGAGCTGAATCTGCACCCTGGCAATTAAGCTCCAAACCTATGCTTCCTTGACCACTTAACCCTCACTTGGCTTCCTAAATGCACCCTGTCCCCTGAAATCACCTCTGTGTCACCTCGGGAGTCCCTCCAGACCTCTCTCAGCGTAGCCGCTGACGGGAACAGCTTACATACCAAAAACGTAGAGTTTTGCTTTGCTCTTTACAAATTCCAGTGTCTTGGGTGAGGTTCCAAGGACGATGCCAGGGGTTCTCAAAACGCGGCCCAGAATCACACAGACAGCTGTTAGAAATGCAGTTTGGGGGGCCCCAGTCCGGAATCAGGAGCTCGGGGGGATCCAGCGATTCAGCTTTTAGTACACCCTCCGGCCAGTTCTAACCCACTCTCCTACTGTACATTCTGCACTTGCCTTTCGGTACTCAGCGCTCTATCGTGGTGATGCTTCTCTACAGAAATTGCCTCCTTCCGTTTTGTCAGTGGTATAGTATTCCGCTGCACACACTCATTCATCCCTTCATCGAACGTTTCCTGAGCACCTACTTTGTGCCAGGCGCCTTTCTAGGCACTGGAGGTGGGGAGGCTGCAGCAGTGAACAGAACACACACGAATCTCCGCCTTCCGGGGGCAGGCTGACATTCCAGTGAAAGAGACAATAAGCAAATAACAACCTGATACCTACGTAACGTTAAGCCAGGAGGGCAGTACTGCTTTGGAGGAAAACAGACAGAGCACCAGGGGTGCAGAGTGACAGGGGGAGCTATTTTGGAAAGAGGGCGGGAGAAGGGATCGGGTAAGCGAAGTTTCTGAATGAAGCAAGGGAGTGAGCCAGGAGGAGATGCGGGGGACACATGCCACTGAGGGGTTGGCACATGCCTGGTGTGTTCAGGGAACAGCGAAGAGGCCAAGGTGGCTGGCGCTGCTGTGAGCCAGGGGGCGATTAGCGGGGCACGTGACATCGGTTTTCTGGGCAATTCTGATTTTTTCTTTTAGCCACCCCTGATGCTGCAGAAGTCGCCTGCTTTCCCGGGTTTTGCTCAAAGATGACGCAGTCCTGAGCACCTCTGCACACCCAGAGCAGGAGTCCTGAGGGGACTCTCTTGTTGACTTTCCTGCCATATAAACAAGCCCAGATGGGGGCTACTGTTCTGGGGGGAGGGGAGGATGGGGCCCAGGAGAGCGGACACAGGACTGGGAAGCTGGGGGGCGGTGTCTGGGAGGGAGCCGGCCAGTCTTTCTGCCTTAAATAGGCAGGGCCAGGCGCCTGCCCTCCCAGCCCCTCCTCCTTCCCTCCTCCCCTCCCTCCCGCCGGCCAGACAAGCCGCTTTTGTCTGAGGGTCAACCGTCAGCTCGGCCTGCGGCCACCTCTGGCCTCACCCAGACCCGTGTGAGGCTCTTCCTGGCTCTGGCCCCATTTCCCAACATGGGGTTAAGTTCTAGTGGCTTAGACCCCGTCTGTGTTGTTTCGGCCCCTATTCCCAGCCACAGTCGCTGCCACACTCCTCTCAAAGTGTTTGCACCTTCATTTAGTCACACCTGATAAGAAATGATCTCCCCTCCCCCCACCCTTGCAGCAAGAAGGAGCCAAGGTAGACACAGCAGAAATGTATGAGAATGAGAATCAGTGGGTGGGCCCCAGGGGCTTCTGGGTGGGCACGGAGCCAGAGTAGAAGGCAGATGTGTTGAGGGGGGCGGGCAAAAGAACCTGCCAGGGCTCGTTGCTGCAGTACCACTGAAGCCAGACTCTCAGAAGGACTTTCCAGTAGGCCATGCAGATTCTTTCTGAAGAGAGAGGCAAAGACATAGGAGTCTCAGCCTATTTTACTTAAGTGAGGGAAAGGGTCAGTCTGCACCAGGAAGCACGCAGGAAGACTTGCAAAAGAACTTTCTGCTGGTGGCTAAGGGACCTGCCACGTCCCAGCTGCCAACGTTTAGCAGCGAAGCGAAGTAGCAGGAAGTGAAGTGAGCCTCAATGAGGGACATTTCAATAGGGGTTAAGGGGCCATGAGCACAGATGGAAGAAGGGGAGGGGGCAGGGATGGGACCTTCCGAGGCCTCATCATGTCTTAAAGGAAATGATGGGGCTGCAGCTGGAAGGGCTGGAGTTAGAACGACTTTTTCAGGAGATGAAGGTGCAGAGATCTTGCAGGGCAGGGCAGAGGGTGGGATCCCGGACGCAGGTCCTGCTTTTATGCTTTTGAAGACAGAGCCTCATCGTCCAAGTGAAACTCGGCTTTGAGCTCCCGGGATAGGGCACCGGTCTGCAGAGGACGGGCTGGGGTGGGTTCTGACCATCCTGCTTTTGCCCTGCTCTCAGGAGGCCTTGCCCGGGCTCATCTGGGACCTGGGCCAGCAGCTGGGAGACCTGAGCCTGGAGTCTGGGGGCCTGGAACAGGAGAGCGGGCGCAGCTCGGGTGAGCGTGGGTGAAGGGAGCAGGGTCGGCCTGGGACACCCCTCATGTTTTCCACTGTCCCCCATCCCTCAGACTCCCCCGTCTGTCACTGGGTCTCCTCTTTTCTCCCCAGCCAGACCCCCCTAAGTGTCTCTCCTCTTTTCCCTAATCCAGGCTTCTATGAAGACCCCAGCTCCACAGGAGGTCCCGACTCACCACCCTCAACCTTCTGTGGTGACAGTGGCTTCTCTGGATCTGGCTCCTATGGACGCCTGGGTCCCTCTGAACCCCGGGGCATCTATGCCAGCGAGAGACCCAAGTCCCTAGGTAAGGTGGGTGGGGTTGGGGCCCTGAGAGCCAGGAACTTGACCACGAGAAGATGGTTTTGAGCACCCACTTCAGAGTCAGACCAGCCTGCATTCGAATTCTGGCTGTGACATTCCCTTTTGTGTGATTTTTGAGCATTTCTTTCTTTCCGGGCCTCTGTTTCTCCATCCGTTAAAATGGGGTTAATAACAGCACCTACCTCACAGGGAAGTTTTGAGTATTCAGTGAGCCTCTGCCGTAAGGCATTGGACTTGGCACATGGGAGCCTCTCAGTAATCAGGAACTGCTGTTATTCATGTATTAGAGTACGTTTCTGAGTCCCTGCTACGTGCTATCCTAGCGCTATCCTAGGGGTGAGGGGTACGGCAGTAAAATAGTCCCTGTCCTCACAAAACTGACATTCTAGTGGGTGAAACAGGTAACACACAAGTTAAGTCAGTAAGATATACAGAGTAGGCCCTGGCTGGTGTAGCTCAGTGAATTGAGCGCGGGCCTGCAAACCAGACAATCGCGGTTCGATTCCCAGTCAGGGCACATACCGGGTTGCAGGCCGGTTCCCTGCAGGCCGGTTCCCTGAAGGCCAGTTCCCAGCAGGGGATGCATGAAAGGCAACCATACATTGATGTTTCTCTCCCTCTCCCCTTCCCTTCCCCTCTAAAGATAAATAAAATCTTAAAAAAAAAAAAAAACAGAGTATTAGATGTTGACTTGAACAATGAAAAAAACAAAACAAAAACTAGGGAAGGGACCTAGGACATATCCCTTTGAGTTTGGGGAAGGAGGTGCAATTTCACAAAATACGGTCAGAGAGGGCATCACTGAGACTGTGCCAGCTGAGTGGCATGGCACCCTGAAGGAAGTGAATCAATCAGACGTCCTGAGGGAAGAGTGTTGCAGGAATCAGGAATAGCAAGTGCAAAGGCCCAGACCTGGACCGGCCTGTGCATCCAGGAGGTCACTCGCCCTATACATACAGACCTAGAAATAAAGAGCAGAGGGGTTAGAAATGGAGGTCAGAGAGGCAAAGGCAGGACAGACCATTCAGGGTCTTGTAGGCTGCTGTGAACAGTTTGTTGTGAATCTGATATGAGGGAAGGGGTGAGAGCAGGGTTTTGTTTGTTTGTTTTTAAATGGGAGTGGGACAATAGTGGGGAAATGCCCCTTTTAGGCTCTTTGAGAAAGGGCTTTGAGAGCCTCTCCCACTCTTCCTTTTTACATTTTGCTTCCTTCCCCTAGGAGACGCCAGTCCCAGCGCTCCCGAGGCCATGGGAGCTCGGGCACCAGTGCCACGGTCCTACTCCGCCCCTTACCCGACGGCCGCCGGGTCTGCGGGCCCAGAGGCCTGCTCCTCAGCGGAGCGGCGCGCCCGCGCAGGGCCCTTCTTGACGCCCAGCCCCCTGCACGCCGTGGCGCTGCGCAGCCCGCGGCCTTGCGGTCGTCCTCCGGCAGACTCGTCCGAAGTGCCAGGCGCAGGGCGACCCCTGGACGGCTACATCTCGGCGCTCCTGCGCAGGCGCCGCCGCCGGGGGGCGGGCCAGCCCCGGACCAGTCCCGGGGGCGCGGACGGGGGCCCGCGGCGCCAGAACAGCGTGCGCCAGCGGCCGCCGGACGCGTCCCCGCCCCCCGGGGGCGCGCGGCCCGCGCCCGAGCCCCCAGTGGAGCGCGCGGGGGGCCGTCCCTCTAGCCCGGCCGCCTTGGGCCGGGCTTGGGCCTCCCCGTGGGAGTCGGAGGCGGCCCCCGAGTCCGCCGCGTCGCCCGCTGTCCCCTCGCCCCCGGACAGCCCGGCCGAGGGCCGCCTGGTGAAGGCGCAGTACATCCCGGGCGCACAGGCGGCCACCCGCGGCCTCCCCGGCCGCGCGGCCCGCCGCAAAGCGCCACCACTGACCCGGGGCCGCAGCGTGGAGCAGTCCCCGCCCCGGGAGCGTCCCAGGGCCGCGGGCCGCCGCGGACGCGTAACAGAGGCTTCGGGCCGCCGAGGCTCGCCCCGGGCTCGGAAGGCCGCGCGCTCCCAGTCCGAGACCAGCCTGTTGGGCCGCGCCGCCGCGGTCCCCCCGGGGCCTCCCAAGTACCCCACCGCGGAACGGGAAGAGCCTCGGCCGCCGCGGCCCCGCCGCGGCCCTGCGCCCACGTTGGCCGCGCAGGCCGCGGGGTCCTGCCGCCGCTGGCGCTCCACCGCCGAGATCGACGCGGCCGATGGGCGCCGCGGCCGCCCCCGCGCCCCCGCCGCCCGTGGCCCCGGTCCTGGCCCTTCCCCGTCTGCTCCTCAGCGCCGGTTGCTCTACGGCTGTGCGGGCAGCGACTCCGAGTGCTCGACCGGGCGCCTGGGGCCCCTTGGACGCCGGGGCCCCACAGGCGGCGGTGGCGGCTACGGGGAGAGCGAATCGAGCGCCAGCGAGGGGGAGTCGCCTGCCTTCAGCTCCGCATCCAGCGACTCAGACGGCAGCGGTGGCCTTGTGTGGCCGCAGCAGCTGGTGGCGGCCACCGCGGCCTCCGGGCCGGGAGGTGGGGCCGGTGGTGGGGCGCCCGCCGGGCCCGCCAAAGTCTTTGTGAAGATCAAGGCTTCCCACGCGCTCAAGAAGAAGATTCTGCGTTTCCGTTCGGGTTCTCTTAAGGTCATGACTACAGTGTGAGTTTGGGGGTTTGCGTGGGCTCCCCTTTCATAGCCTCAGTTCCACCACACTCCCAATCACTGATCCTTCCACACCTCCCTTCCAAAGACCACCATTTTCTGGGTTTCCAAAGACCCTCCCCCACTGCCCCCATCAGCGGCAGGCTTGGTTGGAAAGGCGCCCCCTCCAACGTGGGGAGGAGTGGGGGAGGAGCCCCGTTTGACCCAGTTCAGCTGCCGGCTCTGCAGCCCACGGGCAAGCAAGTTCCCCCTCTCTGGACCTCACTTTCCTCATCTGTACTATGGGTGTACTATGGTATGCTGAAGGGGGTAATTCGGTCTGAATTTCCCCATTTTAGTTTAGACACGTAGCCTGTTTGATGTCCTTCACTTCTTTCACGGCGCCCTTATTCCTCCTCTCCATGCCCAGATATGGCCCCCTCATACACAAAGTGCCCCCCACCCATGTCTCCAGACCCCCTAGGATATTCTCTTGGCACCCGGTTGGAGACCCTGTGTCTGACCCAGACGGTGCCTGCAGAGTGCCCTGGGAAGGGAAGGAGCACTGATTCTGGGGTTTTGAGGGTCGAGTAGGAGTTGATAACACCTGGAAAGAATGACTCTTTTACCTCTATGCATGGACAGTTACGGAGGACTGGGAAGTAGAAGAGGTGAAGGAAGATGGCTTCTATCTTGTGTCCCCCCCACCCATGAGAGGGAGCGGGGGGGAGCTCAGGATGACCCTCAGCTATTCCAATCCAGTATTTTTTTTTTCTTTTTAAAAATTACTGTATTTATTATGACGATGGTGACTCCCCGGTGCACAGGGGGGCCGGATTCTGTGTGTTTCTCTAACCTCTTTGTAAATAAATGCACAATATTACATATGTGGTGGAGTCTACTTCTGTGTTAAAATGGGAGAAATGCTTTTCCTCTGGACTAACATTTTTTAAAAACATTTTATTTATTTATTTCCAGAGAGAGGGGAAGGGAGGGAGTAAGAAAGAGAAACATCCATGTGTGGTTGCCTCTGGCGTGCCTCCAACTGGGGGCCTGGCCCGCAACCCAGGCATGTGCCCTGACCAGGAATAGAACCCAGGATCTTCCCATTTGCAAGCCTGCACTCAATCCACCGAACCATACCAGCCAGGGCTTTGGACATGGTAGGTCCAGAACCAGACGGCAGATGGCAGGGTGGGTCTCAACATAATTTTCCTACCATTGGCCATTTCACTTCAACGAATCTGACCTTTGATGGAGTTTTGTGTGCTCATAAATACAGCTTCATAAAAGCAGAGGCAATATAGATAAAGGGATAGTTCCGGATCTCCTTTCTCAGAAGTTGCCATAATCAGTTTGATGCGCATCCTTCATGTGTTTGCACACGTACATGGATCTAGTAGTCTGATGAATATGTATAACTACATATGCATAAGCATACTGTTCTACTGTATAGATGAGACTCTATAGTTGCATGAATCAAACTATACGTATGCATTCTTTACCAACTTTTTGGTTACATCATCTGTGCCTGGAGATTTCTTTACGGGAAACATTTAAATTAAAAATCGAATTTCTTTGATAGTTATAGCACTATGTAGCTTTTCTGTTTCTTCCTGTGTCAGTTTTGCTAAGTGGTATTCTGGGGATTTGTCCATTTGATGTAAACTTGGATGACATCTACTCCTATGACTGCAGTAGCTGCCGAAGATCCCAGCATCTACTCCTATTGTCAGTGCGCCAGTTCCTTTGCTTTGATGGACTTTGCTGCAGTTATGTCCTTGTGTACCAGGTCTGTCTGGAAGATACCCAGCCATGTAATATAAAAAATAGAAGGCCTGGCTGGTGTAGCTCAGTGGATTGAGCGTGGGCCTGCAAACCAGGGGATTGCAGTTCGACTCCCAGTCAGGGCACATGCCTGGGTTGCAGGCCAGTTCCCAGCAGGGGGCGCATGAGAGGCAACTGTACATTGACATTTCTCTCCCTCTCTCCTTCCCTTCCTCTCTAAAGATAAATAAATAAAATCTTTTTAAAAAAAGAAAAGAAAAATAGAGACATTTATTGAAGAAGATACAGGTTACAAGAAAGATCGAACACAGGACAATGATGCCTCAGCCTCCTTCAAAGTAGACAGCTTGGGACCTCACGAAGTTCTCCTGATCATGATCAGCTGCCCCATCATATTTTCCTCAATCGCATCCATGGTTTGAAATCGCTTTCTTTTCAAAGGCAAGGACTTTAGTTTTGATTTAGTTCTGATTTTAGTTTTGGGGAAAGCAAGAAGTCGCAGGGCACCAAATTCAAGTCCCCTGGATGATTTGATGTTTGGCCAAAAACTCGGCAAGAAACACGATGTGTGAGTGGGCACATCGTCCTGATGGAGCTGCCCATCACCGGTGGCTCCTAGCTGCTGCCTTTTGAATCATCAGAATACTTTCCACGGAGGAATGTTCAAGCTTCACGCAAAATTTGATGCAGATTCATTGCTCTACTTGCTCAGTCGTTTTGAATGCCTCGGCTACACAGTGCACATGCTCATTCAAGGGCGTCTATCACCCCCACTGACCAGTACAGTGAAGTTGTCATTGTTCACGCATGTGCATTCCAGTCCCCTCCCCTTGGCTGCCAGATTACATCGATACTGCGCAAAACGTTTTCTCATTATATTAACAATGGCTGGACTCTTTCCAGACAGCCCTGGTATGACCGTGGGGTCCACTCCTAGAGATAGAATTGCTCACTGAAAAACTTGTCACTGCCCTGGCTGGTGTAGCTCAGTGGGTTGAGCGCGGGCCTGCAAACCAAAGAATCACAGTTCGATTCCCAGTCAGGGCACATGCCTGGGTTGCAGGCCAGTTCCCAGCAGGGGATGCAAGAGAGGCAACACACATTGACGTTTCTCTCCCTCTCTTTCTCCTTCCCTTCCCCTCTCTCTAAAAATAAATAAATCTCGGAAAAAAAACAAAAAAATTTGTCACTGACAAGGCCATGCTTCCTTTCAGTCAGACTGTCTTTAAGTGACATTTGCAACAGCAAATTTCGAGAACCTTCTTTTCCACCCCCTTACCAAACAATGGCCTCAGAACTTAGTTTAATTAGCATGTCTCCCTCTCTGTTTCCTTGAGGTGACGCACCTATTTGCGCACCTATTTGCGCACCTATTTGGGTATCGGTCCACTTGTGTTTCTTCTCTGAATTGCCTGTTCACGTCAGTTGCCCATTCTTCTGTTGCATAAGCCCAGAAGTTATGCTAATGTCAAGGATGGATAAATAGAGGCTCAGAGGGGGCCATCACTTGTTTGGGTCACACAGCAGGAGGGAGCCAGAGTTGGCCTCAGCAGCCACCAAGTTCACTGTCTGAAGGGTGGGTATTTGTTGCGGCTCTGATCTTTGTGTCTGTCTACGTGGGTGGTACACCTGTCTGTCCCTGGCGGGGGCTGAGAGGGCGGGGCCCCAGACCTGCGGTGCTCGCCTGAATCTCCAGCACCTGGTAGACACTGTGGACACAGCAAAGAAAAAAACAGCAAAAAAACGTTTCTGCCCTGGGGAGCATCCATTCTAGCATGTGAGTGAATAAACATATTTCTTTTAGGAGTACTAATAAATCAAAGTTATTTTTAAAAGTTTGCCAGGAAAAGCCACGGCTTGTGGGGCCCTTGGGAATGTTCGTCCCGTCTCCATTCCATAGACGAGGGAACTGAAGCCCGAAAGGGGAAGGGCCATGGAGGGGACTTGTCTGCACAGCTCACCCCCTGGTCAAACTGTGATGACCTTCCTTCCTGTTTAACATTCTGGGCTTACTCATAAAAAATAACAACTAACGCTCATTGAGCACGGGCCAGACTCTATTCTCAGCAGTTTGACTCATTTAATCCTCACAGCCTCAAGGGGGAGGGGGAGGTAGATACTATTATTATGCCCATTTTATAGGAGAATCTGGGGCACAGAGAGGTTAGGTAGCTGACCTGAAGGGATTCAGTAGCCAAGCCGGAATTTAACTTCAGGCTGTCTAAGCCTTCAGCCTCTTCATCACTGGCCTACATAGTACCTTTGCTTTGTGAATTGTCTCTAGAAGGCTCTACAAAGAACTGGTCACAGAGATGGAAGCTGGTGGGGGGTGTGGTATAACACATTTTATAATCTTTTCAAGGGGATCGGACAATGAGGAAAAACTGAGCAGAGGTGTGAAGCAATACCATTGAATGGGAGGGAGAGCAGAGAAGTTTGTTGTTTTATTTTTTAAAAGATTGAAATTTCTTACTGATGTGTGAGAGAGGTGTGCTGTTCCACTTATCTGTGCATTCATTGGTTGATACGTGTCCTGACCAGGGATTGAACCTGCAACCTGGGTGTATGGAGAACGACACATTAACCAGCTGAGTTACCTGGCCGGAGATGCCTGGTAACCTTTAATTCGATAAACTCAGCAATTGCCCCCAATTATTCCTTTGAATACGGCATCTACATATCCAGTTAATTTTCTGTTTCTAGAATTCTGAGGACATGTTGATTTCATTGCCTGGATGTTCTTCATATTTTCTTTATTTTATCATTTTATCACACTATCCTTGTGATGTCGGTGTGTATTTCTTATTCATGTGTTTATTTTAATTCTATTTTTATTGATTATGCTATTAAGTTGTCTCAATTTCCCCCCTCCGCCCCTCTCCACCCAGCACTGCCCCTCTCTCAGGAAATCCCAACACCCTTGTTCATGTCCATGGGTCACGTATAGGTTCTTTGGCTTCTCCATTTCTAGACTGTGTTTTACGTCTCAATGGCTGTTCTGTAGCAACTCATTTGTACTTCTTAATCCCCTCCCCTCTTCACCCGTTTTTCCCTACACCCTCCTCCGTCCTGGCAATCATCAAAACGTTCTCCGTATCTGTGATTCTGTCTCTGTTCTTGTTTGCTTAGTTTGTTTTTTAGATTCAGTTGTTGAGAGAGATGTGTATTTATTGCTATTTTATTGTTCATGGTTTTGATCTTCTTGTTTTTCTAAAACAAGTCCCTTTAACATTTCATATAATAACAGGTTGGTGATGACAAACCCCTTTAGTTTTTTCTTATCTGAGAAGCTCTTCATCTGCCCTTCAATTCTAAATGATATCTTTGCTGGGTAGAGCAGTCTCGCCTGTAGGTCCCTGCTTTTCACGACTTCGAATATTTCCTGCCAATCCTGTGTAGCCTGCAAAATTTCTTCTGAGAAATCAGCTGATAGTCTTATGGGAATTCCTTTGTAGGAAACTAACTGCTTTTGTCTTGCTGCTTTTTTTTTAAAGATTTTATTTATCCATCTTTGGAGGGGAAGGGAAGGAGAGAGGGAGAGAAATATCAATGTACGGTTGCCTCTCATGCGCCCCCTGCTGGGAACTGGCCTGCAACCCAGGCATGTGCCCTGACTGGGAGTCGAACTGAGATACTCTGGTTCACAGGCCCGTGCTCAATCCACTGAGTGAAACCAGCCAGGGCCGTCTTGCTGCTTTTTAAAAAAAAACTTTATTTATTTATTTTTAGAGAGGGAGAAGGGCAGGAGAAAGAGAGGGAGAGAAACATTGAAGACTGGTTGCCTCTCGTGTGTCCCCTACTGGGTACCTGGCCCACACCCCAGGCATGTGCCCTGACTGGGAATGAAACTGGTGACCCTTTGGTTTACAGGCCCACACTCAATCCACTGAGATACACCAGCCAGGGCTGTCTAGCTGCTTTTAAGATTCTCTCTTTAACTTTTGGCATTTTAATTTTGATGTGTCTTGGAGTGGGCCTCTTTGCATCCATCCTAATTGGGACTCTCTGCACTTCCTGGACTTGCATGTCTATTTCCTTCACCAAATGAGGGAAGTTTCTTTCATTATCTTTTCCAATAGAGTTCCAATTTCTTGCTCTTTCTCTTCTCTTCCTGGTACCCTCTACGATGTGAATATCGGACTGCTTGAAGTTATGTCAAAGGCTGCTTATACTATCTTCTCTTTTTTGGATTCTTTCTTCTTGTTGTTGTTCCGACTGGTTGTTTTTGCTTCCTTATGTTCCAAATCGTTGATTTGAGTCTCAGCTTCATCCACTCTACTGTTGTGTCCCTGTAAATGGTTCTTTATTTTAATTAGTGTAGCCTTCATTTAGGACTACATCTTATTTTTATGCTGTTGAGGTCTTCACTAAGTTTCTTGAGCATCCTTATAACAGTGTTTTGGTCTCTGTGTCTGATAGATCACTTATCTCCATTTTGTGTAGTTCTTTGTTAGGAATTTTGACCTGTTCTTTCATTCGGGCCATGTTTCTTCATCTGCTCATTTTGGCAGCCTCCATGTGTTTGTTTCTGTTATTGGGTAGAGCTGCTTTGACTCTGTAGTGTGGCCTAATGTAGTAGGTGTCCCGTAGGGTCCAATGACACAGCCTCCCCTATCTCCCAAGCTGGCTACTCAAGGTGCAGGGTGAGTACACCCTCCTCTTATAGTTGAGCCTTGGTTCCTATTGGCAGGTCAAAGGGAGGGATTTACTCAGACCAGTCAGCTGCAAGGACTGGCTGTGACCACTGACCACCAACGTCTGCCCTCTGTGGAGGGTCAGCTGTGCCGGAGCAGGGTGGTGGTGCTCTGACGTGGTCTGTAGCGGTCCACTGAGTGAGTAGGCTCTGGAGTTTCCCAGGTGGTGGAAGCCAAGGTCAGCTCCCACCTGCGTTTTGCCAGGCACCACCATGCCTGAGCTATAAAGCAATCTGAGGTGGCTGCCACTGGTGCCGGGCTTGGAGATTCCCAGGCAAAGCAAAGCTGTGAATCTAGGCCGATTGCTGCTAGTGCTGGGCCTGGGGTCACTTAGCAAGAGGCACAGGGGCTGGGAATTCACTGAGGGCAGCTGTTTTTTGTTTGAGAGGATTCAGGAAATTGTGAAGCATGAGCCAAGACCAGACATTCATGTGGAAAAGCAGCTTGGGTGGGCCTGTGAATTGGGTGGAACAGGGCCTCTGGGGATCTCCAGGGTGGGGCAAATAGTGTTAGCCAGGTTGATGGAGTCTCAGAAATGGCACCAGCCTGCTGGTTCTGTGACTCTGTGGGAGGAGGGTTCAGAAAAAGGACAAAGGCCTCTAACCACCTTTCTGTCTGGGAGAAAGCTGTCTCCCAGCTCTCGCTTTGATGTTAGACACTTCAGTTCCTACCTGCACGCCACTGATGCCTTTCAAGCTGCTACCCTGGTGCTGGAGCTCAGAGCGAGTGAGTCTGAGCAGATGAGTCTGTGTGTGGGTTCTTTAAGAGGAATTGCTTGGGGCTCCGCAATTTTCTTCCACAGACTCAATCCTCCCTTTTTGCAGCCAGAAGTTATGGGGACTTAACTTCCTGGCCCTGGAACCCTGGGCTGGGTGCCTGGTGTGGGGCTGGGACTCCTCATTCCCAAGCTATCCCTCCTGAGTTTTTTAACCACCACACATTGGATGCGGGACCAGCCCATTCCACTCCTCCACCCCTCCTAATAGTCTGGATGGATGTGGTTTCTTTAACTCTGTAGTTGTCAGACTTCCATCCAACTGGATTTCTGAGAGTTCTGAGTGATGGTTGTTCTATATTTTAGTTGTAATTTTGATGTAGTTGTGCAAGGAGGTGTGTCATGTTTACCCATGCCGCCATCTTAACTGGAAGTGCCAAATTTCTTATGTATTAAGAAATTATAATTATTTTATTTTTAGGAGATGGCAAGGGAGGGAGAAAGGGAGAGAAACACTGATGTGAGTGAGAAACAAGAAACATCCATCAGCTGCCTCTTGCACATGCCCTGCATCTGGATCTGGAATCAAAACGGTGACCCTGCACTTTGCAGGATGACACCCAACCAACTGAGTCACCCCGGTCAGGGCGAGTTTGTAATTAAAAAAAAAAAAGATTTTATTCATTTATCTTTAGAGGGAAGGGAAGGAGAGAGGGAGAGAAATATCAAGGTATGGTTGCCTCTCGTGTGTCCCCCGCTGGGAACTGGCCTGCACCCCAGGCATGTGCCCTGACTGGGAATTGCACCACAATTCTCTGGTTCACAGGCCTGTGCTCAATCCACTGAGCTACACCAGCCAGAGTGCGAGTTTGTAATTTTAAGTGTGATCAGAGGTGGTCAGTGCCTCTGCCTATTTTTTAATCAGAACTTTTTTTTTTTTTGCTAATGAGTTTTATGACTTGTTTATATAGTTTTGGATAGTAACTGCTTATCAGATATATAATTTTCAAACATTTTCTCACATTTAGTAGTTGTCTTTTCATTTTGTTGATCATTTCCTTTGCTGTATGGAAGCTTTTTATTAGTTAGATAGGGTTCCACTTGTTTATTTGTGCTTTTGTTGCCTTTGCTTAGGTGTCAAATCCTAAAGTCATTGCCAAGATTGATGTCAAGGAGCTTACCACCTATGTATTCTTCTATGAGTTTCATGGTTCCAGATCTTACATTGAGGTCTTTAATGCATTTTGAGTTAATTTTTCTGTATGTTTTTAGATAGTGGTGCACATTTCATTCTTTTGCATGGAGCTGTTAGGTTTTCCCAAGGCAATTTATTGGAGAGACTGTCCTTTCTCTTTCATATATTCTTGGCTTCTTTGTTGTCATTTACCTGACCACATATGTGTGGGTTTATCTCTGGTTCCTCTATTCTGGCCCATTGATCTATGTGTCTGTTTTTATGCCAGTACCATACCGTTTTGATTGCTATAGCTTTGTAATATAGTCTTAAATCAGGGCAAGTGATACCTCCAGCTTTTTTTTTTTTTTCTCAAGATTGCTTTGGCTGTCCAGGGGCTTCTGTGGTTCCATGCAAATTTTAGAATTGTTTGTTCTATTTCTGGGAAAAGTGCTATTGGAATTTAATAGATATTGTTTTGACTATGTAGATTGTTTTGAGTATATAAACATCTTTATGTTAATTTTTTCAATCCATTAACACAGGATACCTTTCCATTTATTTGTGTCCTTTTCCATTTCTTTCATCAATGTCTTGCCAATGGTTTTTAGTACAGTCACAGAGTTGTGCAATTATTGCCACAGTAAATTCCAGAATATTTTATCACCCCAAATAGAAAGTCAGCCCCCCTTAGCTGTCTTCCTCCAGTCTCCCCATCCCCTGTCAATCACGAACCTACTTTTGTCTCTGGACACTTGCCTATTCTGGACACATAAGTGAAGTCATGAAATCTGTGGTCTTTTGTGCCTGGCATCTTTTGTAATGGTTTCAAAGTTCATCCATGTTGTAGTGTCTTTTGTAGTATGTGTCATATCTTTTTAAACTTTATTTATTTATTTATTTATTTATTTATTTATTTATTTATTTATTTTTAGAGACATGGGAAGAGAGGGAGAAAGAGAGGGAGAGAAACATTAGTGTGTGGTTGCCTCTCACGCGCCCCCTACTGGGGACCTGGCACGCAACCCAGGCATGTGCCCTGACTAGGAATTGGACCAACGACCCTCTGGTTTGCAGGCCTGTGCTCACTCCACTGAGCTAGAGCAGCCAGAGCCCTTCGTGTCTTTGTTATTGCCACATGACACACCACAGTCTGGATAGACCACATCTAGTTGATCCACTCATCAGTTGACGGTCATTTCGGTGGTTTTTACTTTGTGGCTGTTGTGAATAATGCCGCTGTGAACATTCCTGCACAATTTTTTTGTTCACGTTCATTCTCATTTCTCTTGGAGAGGCACCTAAGCATGGAATCGCTGGGTCATGGGGTAACTCTGTTTAACCTTTTGAGGAACTGCCCGGACTGTTTTCCAACGTGGCCGCACCATTTTACCTTCCCATCAACAGTTCTGGTTTCTCCACATCCTCATGAACACTTGTTATTATATGGGGACTTCAGTTCAAACAGGGTCCCGCTGGCTGCTGTGATGGGGCCCGGCTGAGGGAGACAGAGGCAGGGGCTGAACACCCTGTGAGGAACCCACCGCACTAGTCCACTCGAGAAGGCATGGTGGCTGGACCGGTGTGGGGACAGCAGAGGAGGTGAGAAGTGACAGGATGGTGGAGAGTCCGGAGAGGGAGAGGCGCCAAGAAAGACCCACAGAGGTGGGTGAGACTGTGGGGATGGCAGTGGTTTTAACCGGTGGACTGCGGAGCTCCATTTCGGACGCGGGGAGTTCGAGATTCCCACCAGACATCCAGATGGGAATAGCCAGGAGGCGATTGGTATTTCATCCTAGAATTACTGTTGTTGTTCATGGCACGTTTCTTGATTTATTAAAGCCGGAATTGAATCTTAACCCAGGGTCTCGGTTTCCCCCGTCCAAAAAAATGGGGACAATAATACCAGTGACGACTTGGTTATCCCGAAACAGGGGTGGGGGGCGAGGGGTAGGGGGTGGAGGGTGGAGAGGCGATTCCTGTGCAGCACGCACCAGGACGGCACACCTCCAGACGAAGGTCATGCGCAGAGTGGAAAGAGGCCTGAGGCCTGCAGCTCAGGAGAGAAATGGAGGTCACGCTCAGTTCAGGCAGTGCCTGTCTCCCCTATTCCCCCAGTCTTTGGCCTCCGCGGGGAGGGGGAGGGGAGTTTGGGCCGTCACCCTGTCTACCCACGCTCCAAACTGGGTTTCCTTCTGCGGGGCTGCTGGGCCCGAATTGCTGATGAAAACCAGCTGCGGGAGGCTCGGAGGCTGGGCGCACTCCCAGGCCCCTCCCCGGCGCCGGCAGACCCCGTTAAGGGGGGCGGGAAACTAGGGCGCCCTAGCTCCCCTCCCCCCATCCGCAGTGGGCCGGGGCCCTGGCACGTCCGGCGCTCCTGATGCTTTCCAGATGTGAGCCTGATTCCCCTCCCCCACCTGGCCCCGTTGCTCCCGCGGAGTCGGGGAGGAGGGAAGCCAGGGTCTGACACCCCCACTATCAAACGGCTACACTATGGATCTGGGCTGGTGTACCCTTCCCACTGGTCTCCCTTCTCAGACGAGGTCAAAAAAATTGAACTGGGATGGGCTGACTGCGGTAAAGACGCTCCTGCCCCACCTCCGCCTCTTCCCTGAGCTCGGGCCTGCGCCCCTCCTGCAGCCGTCTGGGGTGGTCCAGCAGGCCCCATCCAGGCCACGCCCCACCTCCCCGCCCCTCCAGACCCCGCCCCTTAGGGCGCCAAAGCCACGCCCCCTAGACGCACCTCTGCAGGCCACGGCTGCAGTCCCCTGTGTAAGGCGTGGTCTGAGTGCGGTCTCTCCTGGCCTCTGTCGCGGTTTGGGTGTCTTGTATTCACGTCTCCGACTCTACATTTTGGTCTGTGTGCCTCCTCTGTACCCGCATAGCTCTGTGCCTCTGTCTCTGCAACCTTCTGTCTGTCTGCCTCCCCGAGTCCCCCGGTCTCTTTCCAAATTTCTGACTGTCCCCGTCTCTCTGCGTCTCTCTGTCTCACCTTGCATCTCACTCCCTTTCTCAGTGTCCTGTCCATCTTCAGTTCTCTCCCCCTAGACCCCTCCACCTTCCTACATCTCTGTGTTTTCCACTGCCTGCACCCCGACCGGCCCACAGGGGCGCCTTGCCCTCCGGATTTCCACCTCCTCCCGAGGCTCTGGCGCCGGCTGTGTGGGCCTCGGACGCCCCCCTGTGGCCTGCAGGGAACTGTCAGGAGGAGCCGGAGGGCAGAGTGTGCGCGCCCGCGGGGCGTCTGCTGAATGCAGAAGAGACATTGAGTGTCTGTGGGTGACGCGGGGAGATGGTGGGTGACACCGAGAGACTGTGTGAGTGTGCACTACCGTGAGGCTGTAGCCATAGGTTGTGTGTGGCCCTGTGAGCTGGTGAGATGTGTGACAACCAGAGAATGACTGTGAAACGGTGTATTACACCTGGGGGTTGCATGGGCTGTGCATGGGAGACGCAGAAATGCGTGTGCATGACTGCTGGTGATGCCCGGTGGTCGGGTGTGACGGCGTGACACTGAGCTGGTGCGTGTGACAGGGTGGGGGCGCATGTGTGATGGAAAGAAGCCATTCGGGACACACAGGAGAGACGGGTGACTGGAATAAATGCAGCAGGACATGGGGCACACCTGGAGACACTGTTCCTTCCTACGAGACTGGGTGTGCCTGGGACACTATTTGGGGGACTGTTTGTGAGGTCATGTGTGGGGCTGAGCGGTCGTGACAGTGTGCACGTGGTGAGCACACATGAGTGCTGTGTGTCACATGGGCAGATGATGTGTGGGAGTGAACGAGTGTGACCCACCCAGAGATGGCACGAGAAGGCAGTGTGAGAGGCCAGTGTGCGGGGACTGGGTGTGTCAGAGAGTCCACGTGAGTGTGAGACAGTAGGTGCCAGCCACACCGACGAACTGCAAGAATGTGTTGTGTGGTTGTGTGTGGCATAGATTGTGTGGGAGACTGACAGACTGGCACAGCGTCGTGACGGTGTGTGAGCGAGTGTGCAACTGCACAGGGCGCTCAGAGAGTAGCGTACGGGACACACCTGGTGTGTGTGAGTGTGCAACTGGGGGGTTTCTGTGCGAGGGAGGGCGGCGGCTGTGCGTCATACAGACTGGGGCTCAGCAGGGGACTCCGTACGGGACAGTGCGGGGGGCAGATTCTGTGTAACTGTGTGTTAGGGAATGCGTAAGACTGCGAGACACTTCGAGGTTGTGCAAGAGGGTGCGTGACGTGCGTGGGAGTCACTGGCTATGACGGTAACTGTCACACTACAAACTATTATGTGGTAGTAATGGACAGAGAGGTTGTGTGAGTAAGTACATGTCACCGCATGAGACACTGAGAGAGGGTGTAGGACAGACGTTTTTATCACATGTGAGTGTGTGTGTGACTCACACACGCAAGTGTGTGACACTGTGTGAAACCGCTGGTCCATTGGACACTCTGAGAAAATACACCTGACCGATGCCAGGGGTGAGGATGTGTCACACCCCGAGAGATTGTGAGGGACGGTGTGTGGCGTTTGGAGAGACCGTGGGAGAGTGTGCGGAGGAGCAGGGACCGTGGCTGAGGGTGTGTGGCAACACCGTGTGACACAGTGGGGAGGTGCTGCGGGTCTCTGGGCGAGGGGCTGTGCGTGTGAGGCCGTGTGCTGACGGGAGACAGGGCGACACTGAGGTGGTGGGTGTGACAGGGTGGGAGAGCGCCTGTGATGGGAAGTCAGGCCGTGTGGGACACAAGGGGGACAGCTGTGTGACGGGGACTTGTGCAGCAGGCGTGGGGCACACCTTGAGAGCCTGACTTCTTCCCCAAGGGAGGGAGGGAGTGTGAGAGACAGAGGGCCCTGGCTGGTGTGGCTCAGTGGATTGAGTGCTGACTTGCAAACCAAAGGGTCACCAGTTCGATTCCCAGTCACAGTACATGCCTGGGTTTCGGGCCAGGTCCCAAGTAGGGAGCACACAAGAGGCAACCGCACATTAACATTTCTCCCCCTCTTTCTCCCTCCCTTCCCCTCTCTCTAAAAATAAAATCTTAAAAAGAGAGACAGAGGGAGGGAGAGACACACAGAAACAGGGATGAAGAGAGGGACAGACCGAGCTAGGACCCAGAGAGACAGACCCAAGGCGGCCGAGAGAGCAGTGTGGTGTTGGTGGCAGCTGCGGCGGTGGTGGCGGAGGCGGGTCCTCAGGGGCTGCCCTGCGGGAGGGGCGGGGTGGGGCGGGGCTGGGCAGGGGGACCCAGAGCTGTCTCCCGGCCTCCGCCACCAGCCCGCCATCCTAGCCCTGAGCAACATCAGGTAGGAAGCTCCCGTCCTGGCCCCAGCAGATGGTCCCTCTGCCCCATCTTGGCTCGTCTGTCCACCTGGGAATGAATGAATGAGTGAGTGGATGAATGATTTCACACTGCTGCGTCTCCAGCAGCTTGCCTCTCCCCCAGCCCCTCATCCCTCTCTTTCTGTCCCCCTGTCCTCCGTCCCCTTCTCCTCCGTCGCCTTCCCCTGCCTGTCCATACATCTCTATCTTTATCCTCTCCCACTGCCGTCCCTCCTGGGCTCCTCTGTCTCCCTTTCTCGCCTCCCTCAGTCTCTTTATCCTCTCGGGGCCTCTCTCCCCCTGTATGACTCTGTCCCTTTCTCTACCCTTCCACTGGCCCCCCCTCACTCCCTCCATCACTTCATCCCTCCCTGTCTCTCCATCTCTTTCTTCCCTCCCTCAGTCTCTTCATGTCTCCTGTGTCTCAGTCGCTGTCCCTCTGTCCCTCCATTCGTCCCTCTCTTCCTCTTCTCTGCCCCTCTCCCGGTCCTGTCTGGGCGGGCCCGCCCCCCAGCCCTCTCTCCAGCTGCTAATGAGCAGAGGAGCCTTTGAGGTGGAGGGCTGGAGTGGGGGAGCTCCCCTCGGGGAGCGGAGGGGGCAGCTGCTGCCACGGCCCTAATGAGGCCCCCTCTGCGCCCCTCCCGCCGAGATCTTAATTCCTTGTTCTCCCTGGAGCGGCCGCTAATTGGCCTGGGAAGGGCCCCCCTCCTGGCTCATGCTCCATCCCTGGGGGCCGAGGACACCTGCAGCCTGCTCCAGCACCTGTGGCCCTGTCCTTCTGTCCCTCTTTCCACCTGCCTGTCAGCCTCACATCTGTGCTTCCCTCCTGCCTTCCTCGTCCCTCTCTGCCTCCGGGTACCCCATCTGTGCACCCCGCCACCTCCCCTCTTGCCTCTCTTCCCCCGGCTCGTCTGTCCCTCCTTGGGCCTGCCTCTTGGTCCCCAATCTGTGCGGCTCTTCATCCCTCCACTTTCCCCTCTCTTTTCCTGTACCTCCTTCCACCTGCCCCTGGCTACCCCATGCGCACGTTCTCCCCCCACCCGCACCCCAGTTGCTGGGTCCCACCACCATAGCCACCTTAGCTGGGGACCCAGACTTGCCCTAGCCTACCCCCTCCGCCCCCTCTCCCTCCGGGCTTTCAATCCCTTCCCCGCCGCAGCCATGTCCAACAACATGGCCAAGATCGCGGAAGCCCGCAAGACGGTGGAACAGCTGAAGCTGGAAGTGAACATCGACCGCATGAAGGTGCGGGTCAGGGTAGGAGGAAGGTGGGGGCTTGGGGGCTGGGTCCGTGCCCGGTGCTGTTAGGGTCACGGAGCCTTGCAGGGTAAGATTCCCTTTGGAACTGAGCGGGACCAGGACTCGGGCAGGGGGTGGGGCCTGAGGGGCGGGGCGTACAGGGGAGGGGTCCAGGGAGGGGGCGGGGCAAGGGAGGGGCTGGGAGTGGGCGGGGCCTCAGGCGGGCGGGGTGTGTACTTCACCCTTGTGCCCGCAGGTGTCGCAGGCCGCGGCGGAGCTCCTGGCCTTCTGCGAGACGCACGCCAAAGATGACCCGCTGGTGACGCCGGTACCCGCCGCAGAGAACCCCTTCCGCGACAAGCGCCTCTTTTGCGTCCTGCTCTGAGCCCTCCCTACAGCTTACCCTCCCTTGCCGAAATATGAATCCAATAAACGTGGTGACTGGTGGCACCTGTTCTTTGGGGGACAACTGAGGCATGCGTGGAGCTTGGGGCCACCCGCGTCCCTTCGCACATCTTCTGTGTGTGGAGTATGGGGGTGGGGTGAGACTATGCGGGGTGTGTGGATACCGAGGGTGGGTGGGAAGAAATGATCCTTTCAGCACTGCATGATCCTGAATTTAATTAATCGTCCCGACAGTCCCAGAGGCAGCTGGCTGCTTGTAGAATAGCTTTTTTACAGGTGAGAAAATGGAGCCGAGGGAGGTTCTTTACTCAAAGTCACACAGAGAGGAGGTGATGGAGTGAAGACTGTGGAGTCCTGTGTCCCCTGAACACCTCGCTGGCCTCTGCCCTCTCCTGCTTCTTGTGTCTGTCCCCCCTCTCACATCCTGAATAATTTCACCCCTTTTTTCACATTTGGCCCCCCCCCCCGCCACAGGCCTCTCTGTCCTTAAGCACTGAATTCTGTGTATTCATTCATTTATTCATTCATTCCTCCAAATGCTCTCTGAGTTCTTGCTCTGTGACTGGCCCTGTGCTGGGTGAAGCTGGGGACGTAGCCTAGCACCGCCCTCCTGGGGCTCAGAATCCAGTGGGAGAGACAGACCTGTCCCCCAAAGGTGACAACCCCAAAATGGGAAGAGCTCATAGGGAGCATGGACACCAGACTCAGTTTGGGGGTCAGGGAGGGCTCCCTGGAGGAGGAGATATCTGAGCTGGAACATGATGGTAATAAACCTTGGGACCCACACTCTGGCTGGTGTGACTCAATGGACTGAGTGCAGGCCTGAGAACCAAAGAGTTGCAGGTTGGATTCCCAGTCAGGGCACAGGCCTGAGCAGCAAGCCGGGTCGCCAGTAGGGGGCGCAGGAGAGGCATCCACACTTGGAAGTTTCTCTCCCTCTCTTTCTCTCTCCCTTCCCCTCTCTAAAAACAAATACAGAAAATCTTTAAAAAACAAACCCAACTTGGGAGCCAGAGAAGAGAGAAGCATGGCTAGAGGGAGAGGAGACAAATTAAATTGTACATTCCTGCCTTCCACAATTTCTTTGTCTGGGGACACAGGGGGACTGTAACTGCTCTGGTTTCTGCCCTGCGTGTCCCATGTCACACATGGATGGCCTGCAGGACATATAGAGCCTGCAGGTATATTTTTGGCTCTCTATTTTGGCCTATGGAATGCTCTTGTCAAATTGATAGAGTACTTTACATAAAAGTTCCTATTTCCAGCTCCTTCGGAACTGGAAGGTCTGGTGACCTCAGACCTACATGAACCCCCCCCCCCAGGGTGACCACAGGCTATGACATGGGACATGGGCTTTCCAGCTCGCTGAAGTCCCCACCCTGCCCTGTTATCTCTCAGGTGAGGAGGTGGAGGCCTGGTTGTTGTTCAAGGAGCCTGTGCCAGGGGCTTCTGACGGTTGACATGTCTGTTGAAAAATGAGGAAGTGCAGACGAGCTGAGGGTTTAGTTACTTATTTTACCTGGTTGGCCCAAGAGCCATGGAATTCAAGACCCCCTCCCCACTCCTTCACCCCCGCCTCCTCTTCTCTAGGGTTCAGCACCCCGACTCCTCAGAGTGAGGCTGGGTCTGGGTGGAGGCAGACAGCTCACCGCGCCTCCGCCCCCCAGAGCCTGCGGAGCGTGTGTCTGGCAAGTGGTCCATTAGTCACATTGGATTAGGGTCCCCTGGGCCCCAACTCTGAGCTTCCTGTTGAATTGAGGCAGGAGAGGCTGTAATTACATCTCCCTCCTGCCTCCAGCCTCTGGGCTGCTTGCATCACGGCTGCAGGAACCCCCGGGGGGATGAAAAGATAAAGTCAGAGCCGTTTGCTACCGTGATGCCATTTGCAGAGCAGGCCTGTGACCTTGTTAAACATGACTGCCGTTTGGCTCTTCTGAGCTTCTGTTCCCAGGACTGGAAATTACTGGAAAGCAAGAACGGAACATGACTAAGTGCCCCCTACAGCCACGGACAGAAGATAACATTGGAACAAACAGCAGCCTCACACCCCCGGCAGCCCAGGGGCTACACAACAGCACCCTACCCTTTTTAAACCCAATTACAACCCAATAATAGCTCAAAGCCCCCACCCCTCAGGGCTGGGGCATCTCTGCACACCAAGCCCTTCTCCTTTCTTGGATAGTGAATAAAAACTTTACTCTGTGCACCTTCTTCTCTTTGTGAATTCTTTCACAGCCTGCGTCCGCGAGCACCCTAACATTTTGGTGGCCCTTCCAGGGACATTCTCTATTTCTCCCTCTCCTCCGGCCTCCTGACTTGCGATTAGGGGAGCAGTTGGGGGGGGGGGAGCTCGACCCCTAACCCTGTCTCTGTGAGTTTTGGAGGGAGGATTCAAATGCTTCTCTGTCTCTCTGAACTCTGGGGACAGCGCGGCCCCGCCCCCACCCCAGCCCCACGCGCCCCCCAGCCCCAGCCAGCGATCAGTAAGTCTCTCTGAATCTCGAGACAGAAACATCCAATAGAAACTGGTAGTTTATACCCACCACGTCTCATTGTGGCAAAGCCCAGTGCTGGGTCTATCCCTTTTGCAGGGTTTCTCCTGGGAAGGACGCCCCCCCCCACCCGCCCATGCACCCCCCTGCAGGTTCGCGCTGTTCTCTGGGGCCCAGGGAGCCTGGCTCTGAGGCAGATCCTCGCGTTCCCTCTGCCCTCAGGCCCGAGGACGCTCAGCTCGTGCCGCAGACCTCTAAGTCATTTTAGGTTGGGGACGCCCTTCTCAAACCTTCCCCGCCCCTCGTTCGTTCTCGTCCCTGAGAGCTCCTTCCCTTTTAAAATGGGCAACTCTCAATCTGCCCCGCCCAAGGACTCCCCACTGGGATGGAACTTCAAAGCTCTGGGACTTACCGACCTCAAGTCCAAGTGCTGGATTCTTTCTTGCATCACGGCCTGGCCTCGATACAAACTGGGCGACCGGAACTCTGGCCCATGAACGGATCTCTTCACTAAAATACTATCCTCCAACTTGACCTTCGCTGTCGCCATCTTGATCGCCTCTTCAGGTTTAGTCTTTGAGAGGAGACAAGATTTTTAACCCTCAGCAAGGGATTCCGGGCCTCTTTCTCCTAACTACGCCTCTTCGTTCAAATTTGCCTCACACTAGCACCCCCGTCCCCTCCCCCACTCGTGTCTGTGTTGCTGCAGAGTAATTGCTGCAGTTTCAGCTGGGCAGCTCTCTAACCCTGGAGGGCCACGCTCTTTTCACCCCCATTACCCAGCAGGGGGTGACGACGGTCCTGACCTGCCTAACCCGAGTCCTGCATTCGACTCGGAATTAGGCTTGGCCCCACTGTGCCCAAGTTGAGTACAAATAAGGGTACAAAAAGGGAGGAAAATCTCACCCCTCACTACCCCCACCCCCAGACTGTAAAACTCTGTAGTCTCCTCCTGGAGACCTGGGAGCTGCCAAATCCTGGGAACAATTGGGCCTGCCCCTCAATGCAGAGGAAAAAAGTGACATTTTCAACTGGAACTGCCTTTCTGCCCCTTCGCCCCCTATATTTTTGAAATGTAAATACTTGATGTTCTTTAAGAATGCTTGTCTAGGCCATCTTTTAAAATACAAATTTTGGGCCCTGGCTAGTGTGGCTCAGTGGATTGAGTGCTGGCCTGCGAACCAATGGTTCAATTCCCAGTCAGGGCACATGCCTGGGCTGCAGGCAGGGTCCCCAGTAGGGGGCGCGCGAGAGGCAACCACACATTGATGTTTCTCACCCTCTCTCCTTCCCCTCCCCTCTCTCTAAAAATAAATAAATAAAATATTTAAACAATATAAACACATAGATTTATATGTTTATGTCATTTCATAGTAATTCTTTTTTTTAAAATATTTTATTTATTTATCTTTAGCGGGGAAGGGAAGGAGAGAGGGAGAGAAACATCAATGTGTGGTTGCCTCCCATGAGTCCCCTGCTGGGAACTGGCCTGCAACCCAGGCATGTGCTCTGATTGGAAATCGAACTGCAATCGTGTGGTTCGCAGGCCCGTGCTCAATCCACTGAGCTACACCAGCCAGGGCCATAGTAATTCTTTATCAAGAAATTATCTCGCCCTGGATGGTGTGGCTCAGTGGACTGAGTGCAGGCCTGCGAACCACACAGTCATGGTTCACAGCAGGGGAACTCATGAGAGGCAACCACACATTGATATTTCTCTCCTTCTCTTTCTCTCTAAAGATAAATAAATAAAATCTAAAAAAAAAAGAAAAGAAATTATCTTGAAATATATTTTACAGAGAAGTAAAGTTCTTTATCAATTGCATTTTAATTAAAACTATAACCCTGTCATTTTGAATTTGCACATAAACAATCACTTTAGCTCCAATGTATTTGCAAATGTATCTTCAGATAGGCTCATGAAAGAGACTCTGACTTAAATTACAGGCATCTGAAGTAGGTCATATCTTTAAAGCAAATGAAGAGTTACAGAAGACCCCTAAGGAACAACTGAATTCGTGGAAATACCGGCAAATAATCAAGACAAATAGAATTGGTTCTACGGGATTGAATGAACTAGAGATAATTGTTATGCTTATGACTTTGTTCAAAATATTGCTAGTTTTAAACCTTTTTGTCGTCCAGATATAAGAAAACACAATTTCTAAATTGCACCCTCATAAGCAATATTGAAACATGTCTTTTTCTCCCTACCTGATCCCCCAGAATTCGGCAATTCTCAGTGACTGTGAGTTTCATGGCGATCTGTTTGTTTGCATAAACCCAGTGAGAATCTGTTCTCTTTACAACGGCACCGGTTTCCAAGTGGGGTTTTATTAACCAAGTCTTTGTTGGGCCTGTCAGGATTAAAAGAGTCACGCCTGGGCTCTGGCCTCACCAGAAAGCTTTAAGGAATGGAGGCTGACTTTCACAGCCAGTGAGAGCCCCTTGAAGAAACGCCTGGTGCCTCGCTGGGTCACGTGGTTCCAGGCGGGTGTTCCAGGTGAGGAGTAAAGGCTGCTTCCCCAGAAGATGGCGAAGAAGGATCCTGAAGACATTTCTGGGACCTCGAGACCTCCAGGAAGCCACCCAAACCTACAGCTATTGCGGGCGAGGAGACCAAATGGAAACTGGAAAAGCTGGTGTTCGTGCTGCCTGTCACCTGCCAGACCCAATCAGCAGAGACTGGGACTGAATCTGCATGGGCGCGTCATTCAGATCCTGCGACCTGAGAAGACGGCGGGTTTGCACCCTAATGGACCGTCTTAAAGTCCATTTTAAACGGACCCTTTTTATAAGGAAAAGAAAAGTGTAGGTAAGGGGTTTGGAATTCAAGGGAAAATTAATTGGATTAAAAAAAAACTGCAGCATTTGCGCCCTGGGTCATCTCACCCCAGAGCACAACGGCTCGGATTCCCTCGTGATGGCCCGCAGTCCCTCCTGAGGCACAAACTTGGAACCGCTTCTGGTCTCCTGGAGTCTGCTCGGGCCACAGTTCAGTTCCTGCAACAATAGCTTTTACATGCATGGATTACTAAGCTTATTCGCTATGACTTAAATTAAAATTTTCCAACTTCTGAGTCCCCAGTCACTGCCCTGTTACTTTATTTTTATTTATTTTATTTATTTATTTTTTAAACAGTTTTTTTCTTTTATATTTTCTTTATTTATTTTTCGAGAGAGGGGAAGGGAAGGAGAAAGAGAGGGAGAGAAACATCAATGTGTGGTTGCCTCTCATGTGTCCCCTGCCGGGAACTGGCCTGCAACCCAGGCATGTGCCCTGACTGGGAACCGAACCGCGATACCCTGGTTCGCAGGCCCGCGCTCAATCCACTGAGCCAGGCCAGCCAGGGCCCGACTGTTACTTTAAACTACGTTGTGGCTGTGAGGTCAGTTTCACAGGGATGGAACAACTCATTTTGCTGTTGAGCATCTATCTTACCATGAGACCGGGTAGCAGGAGGCTTAGGAATACATTTAATTGCAGATCTACATGAGGGGCACATTGCATGCAACAGCAAGCTAGGATACTGAAAACAAAATGAAAAAAATAAAAGCAACAGATGCCTCTCTAAGACCAGTAACACTGGGCAGTCAGGAGATTAGTTTAGACAAATCGATACCAGAGAATCCCTTTCTCTGTTTTAGGTTGGTTACTGCTTCACTTACCTGCTTTCCTTTGTGCGCTATGAGCTGAGATCTCAGCCAGGTTGAAACAGCCGAGTCCTTCACATTCTTCACATCCATGGTTATGCCTTAAAAGAAGGTAATACAGCTGCATGATATTCCAGGACTGCTTCTCTCTCTGACTTGTCCGAGTTCTTGACGGATGGCGCCGATGGCTTGCGAGGTGGCATTCGAAACTTTTGCCATGGCCCAGGCTAATCTGCTTATTTCTACATTCAGGTAGGTTACCCTGGCTGGCATTACAAGTATTGGTGAAAGACATATTCTGCAGGGCTAAAAGGTGTAAGTCACTGTTACAACCAGGTGCAAGGGAGAGGTCCCGTCAAACCCGTGTCTGGTGGGGCTTCTGAGGCATAAACACGGTCAGCCTTCCCAGACAGCTGAGAGCACAAAACGGTTTTTAGTACAACTGACGAAAGTGCACACTCGTTAGCTGGGGTATATTAGCGACCTTCACGGAAAACATTTCCCGTCCTTAAGAGTTACCCCTGGTCCCCAAGTGTAAATATCAGAGTAGGTCATTTTCTCACTGATATGCTCAAACACAATCTCGTTTCAAAGGCTTTCCAAGGGCGTGCAGACACCCACCAGACATGACGTGAAAGCTTGTTCAACATAAGTTCCTCCTGCAAGACCAAAGAAACGTTTAGAGCATTTTTTGCTAAGTATACCCAAATATTTCCATCTCGTTTGAAAGGGATAAATTGTTCATAACATGGAGTCAAACAAAAAGCGATGAAAAGAATGTAAGTCAGTGTTTTCGAAAGACGACTTTCAGGTCTTGAGGTTCAGCGGTCCATTGTTCCTCCGGCGCTTTATGTTTTATTATTTCAAATTTTATTTTTAATTGATTGATTTTAGAGAGAGAGGAAGGGAGGGAGGGAGGGAAAGACACATTGATTTATTGTTCCACTTGCTTATGCATTCATTGGTTGATTTTTTGAAAATAGTTTATTTAGCCCTGGCTGGTGTAGCTCAGTGGATTGAGCACGGGCCTGCAAACCCAAGGATTGTGGTTCAAGTCCCAGTCACGGCACATGCCTAGGTTGCAGGCCAGTTCCCAGTAGGGGACGCACGAGAGGCAACCACACACTGATATTTCTCTCCCTCTCTCCTTCCCTTCCCCTCTAAAGATAAATAAATAAAAAATTTTAAAAATAAAAACAAATAGTTTATTCACTTTTAGAGAGAGAGAGGGAGAGAAACATCAATGGACTGCCTTCTGTCCAGAGTGACAGAGTGTGGTTGACTCTAGTGCGTCCCCCACTGAGGACCCGGCCCGCAACCCAGGCATGTACTCCAACTGGGAATCGAACTGGTGACCCTTTGGTTCGCAGGCCAGCATGCAATCCACTGAGCTACACCAACCAGAGCTGGTGCTTTCTGTACTTGGGCATGATGAATCTGAGGTTTTCTTCCTGTCAGCTTCACGACGGTGGGGGTGGTGAGGAGTACCTCCCAAGGCCCAGTCTTCTTCTCTCCAAGTCGGCTTTCTGGAGGTCTCGTCTCCCAGATCTTGAGCTGCACCTTGTCTTCAAAGAAATGCAGCCAACCTGTCAGGGAGAGGTTCCCTAATACAAGCAAGGCCATTAATTACAGCTAAGGTCTGACTTAACTGTTGTACATATTTCTTTATCTTTATTTCTTTTTTTAAAAATCTTTTATTTATTTATTTTTAGAGAGAGGGGAAGGGAAGAAGAGTGGGAGAGAAACATCGATATGTGGTTGCCTCTCATGCGCCCCCTACTGGGGACCGGGCCCGCAACTCAGGCATGTGCCCTGACTGGGAATCAAAAGGCGACCCTTTGCTTCACAGGCCTGTGCTCAATCCACTGAGCTACACCAGCCAGGGCTTTACCTTTATTTCTTCATCCGTGTACATACCTCCCGCCTCAGTCACAGCCTGAAACAGTTGCCCCCACACAATTTTATAGGGGCTCATCTGAATCCCACTTCGAGGAACCACCCTTATCCCAAGCAGGGCAATAGGCAAAGCTTGATCCCGATGGAGATGAGTTTCTTAACACGGCTTGGCTACGTTTTTCTTCAAGGTGTGACTCATCTTCTCCCCTTCCCAGAGAAGCCTGAGGTCTCCATGCCCTATGGAGTCTCCACTTGACTCCGAAAATTGAAAAACCTCCTGTGTCATTTCTGAAACAAAAGCAGGTCCGTTATCGCTCTGGATGCTGCCAGGGAGGCCAAAGTGAGGAATTATTTTCTTCAGTACAGCTTTCACTGCCTCTGAGGATTTCTCCATTCTAGTAGGATAGGCTTCTACCCATCCTGAAAAAGGTGTCAACGAAGGCTAACAAATATTTCCACTCTCAGACCCTTGGCATCTGAGTCAAGTCCATTTGCCTCTTCTCAAGTGGACACTGCTCTTGGTATTGCTTTCTTTCTCTCCTTTGGTGGGGATCTGTCATGGGGTCGTTCTTCCCGCACACAGCACATCTAGCAATGACTTTTCTTACGGCTCTAGAAATTCCAGGACCTGTGAGCCACGGTTTGACATAGGTGGTTAATGAGTCTCTTCCACAGTGTGTGGCCTCAGGCAAATGTTTCATGACTGGCTCTACTAAATGTTCAGAAAAACAGTACCGCTCCTTTCTTACTCTTTCTCCATCCACTATCAGCTCCTTCTTTATCAAAAGTCCAGCTCTCAACTTTCCCTTAGTCTGTAGTCAAATATTTAGGATCAGTCCTGGCTGGTGTAGCTCAGTGGATTGAGCAGGGGCCTGTGAAACAAACAACCGCAGTTCGATTCCCAGTCAGGGCACAGGCCTGGGCTGCAGGCCAGTTCCCAGCAGGGGACACACGAGAGGCAACCACACATTGGTGTTTCTCTCCCTCTCTCCTTCCCTTCCCCTCTAAAGATAAATACATAAAATCTTAAGAAGAATATTCATGGTCAAATTGTCACAAGTCCAGAACAGGTATCGAGGGCATTATAAACATTCCTTTAGCAGCCTCTTTTGCTGCCCATTCAGCCCGATGGCTTCCTCTAGCCACTTTAGTGTCCTCTCTCTGATGCCCCAGGCAGTGCATAACTGCCACCTGCAATGGCACCTGAACAGCCTCTAATAATTTCAAAATTTCTGTTGCATGCTTAATCTCCTTTTTACTGGAGGTTAATAGTCCTCTATCCCTCCAGACTGAACCATGTGCATGCAAAATCAAGACAGCGTACTTTGAATCTGTGTACACATCCGGTCCCTTTTCCTGCTACAATTCCAGTGCCCTCGTCAGTACGATCAGTTCAGCTTTCTCAGCAGAGGCTCCCGGCACCAAGGCCTTGCCCTCCACTATCTCTTCAAGAGTCGCAACTGCATATCCAGCCTTTCTGCTTCCTTTGCCCATAGAACTGCTTCCATCTGTATCGAGAGTCCAGTCTGCTTCTTCTAGAGGATGGTCCCGTACATCAGTTCTGCTAGAATACACTTCATCAGTTATCCCAGCACAGTCATGGATTAGCACAGCCGAGTCAGACTCTGGGAGAAGAGAGGCAGGGTTTAACTCACTTACAGTTTTGAGGGAGCTATTGGGATCGTTGGGAAGAATGGCTGGGTACCTGCCTATTCTTCCGGCAGCGAGCCACACATCTCTCTTCTGCTCCGGCAGGCTCATCACCGCTGGGGTGCTTACACAGGTTATAGATTGTTCCAAGGCAAACCTTCCAGCTTCCTGTAGCAGCTTGCAGGTGGCTGCCGCAGCTCTCCAGCAGGCTGGCCACCCCCTGGCCAGTGTGATCTAGTTTCCTCGACAAGTATGTGACGGGCGGCAAATGTCACTAAGCATTTGGGTGAGGACACCTGGGGCAACGCCCTGCCTTTCGTGAACTTGTAACTGAGAGGCCTGCCGTAGGTTTGGAAGCCGCGAGGCCAGTGCAGAAGCCAGGTGCGCCTTCAGGGACTTGAGAGTCTGGGTGCACTCCTTCGTGAATTCTAAAGGGATGCACTCTGGTCCTTTCGGAGTTTTTCCGGTTTAACCGATCTGGTGTGGAAACGGAGAGCAGGCCCATAATCTCCTGCGGGCTGGCCTTCTGGCCCTATTCCCACTGTAACTTTTCCCAAACGGTATTGCCCAGGCCTGGTAGGGGCTGGTCCTCCACCAAGTTTGGTTCCCTGATGGGTTCCAGATGGTGAGGCCAGTTCAGACTCACTTTTCCCAGTTCCCTCAGCTGAGTAAGGAGGAAGACCTCCCCTCCCCAGGGCTGGAGGGGCCGTGGGAACCCTGACCATGCTCGCAGCAGCCATGATATTCAGACCTTCCTGGGCTCTCTCCTCTGAGCTTCTGTGTCTTTTGCGGGCAAATTCCCTTTTTTTCTGGACCATTCATCTCTTTCCTTTTTTTAAATTAAGATTTTATTTATTTATCTTTAGAGGGAAAGAGAAAGAGAGAGGGAGAGAATATCAATGTATGGTTGCCTCTTGTGGGTCGCCTGCGGGGAACTGGCCCACAACCCAGGCATGTGCCCTGACTGGGAATCAAACCACGATCCTCTGGTTCATGGGCCCGCGTTCAATCCACTGAGCTACAACAGCCGGGGCTCATCTCCTTCCTTTTAATTCTGCATCCTGATGATGTAAACTCATGAGGGTTTCTGGATAATGCATTTTGTCCTGCTTCCCCAATCTCTGACAGACAGCTCTAGTTATAGAATAATACAGTGATTTAAAGACCCATTCAGCGGCCATAGCCCTCCTGAGTCTAGATCAGACGATACATAAGCCGAACAGTATTACAGTACAAACCACTTTCTTTTTAGTCAAAGGTCTATCAGCATAGGTCAACCTATCAGCCAAAACTTACCCCAAAGGGCTGTTTCCCAAACCAGAAGATGGCTTTTTACCAGACAGAGCCCTGTAAGCCAGACGGGACCTTCAATCCGGACTTCCTAAGCGTGACCCAGGATTTAAACCTGAACCGGAAAGTGCGATGATTCAATCAGATGTGAAAAATGGCAGGAAGTGCTGAGAATTGGAGGAGGAGAGTCCCCAAGTGAAGTCACTTGGCATCGGCTAGGCAGCTTCAAATCCGCACCCCGGGGCCCCCCAGTCCAGGCAGCCCATGGGACTCCTTGCCAAACACCCAGACTGACTGGAGAGTCCCCATATCTGTCCCAGAATGGAGTCACCAGAATATGAAGCCAGAAAAGCCGGTGTTCATGCTGCCTGTCACCTACCAGACCCAATAAGCAGAGACAGGGATGGAATCTTTACGGGCGCTTTATTCAGATCCGGTGATCGGAGAAGATGGTGGGTTTGTACCCTAACAGACTGTCTTAAATTCTATTTTAAAATGGCCCTTATTATAAGGAAGACAAAATGCAGGCACCGAGTTTGGAATTCAGGGGAAAATTAATGAGATTAAAAAAAACTGCAGCAATCTCGCCCTGAGTGGTGGTCATCTCACCCCAAAGCACAAAGGCTCAGATTCCATCGTGATGGCTTGCAGGCCTCCTGAGGCACAAAGTTGGAACCGCTTCTGGTCTCCTGGAGTCAGGGCGGGCCACACCTGCAGTTCCTGGAAAAAGAACTTTTTCTAAAAGATTCCACTTACTTATTTTTAGAGAAAGGGGAAGGGCGGGAGAGGGAGAGAAACATCAATGTGTTGTTGCCTCTCACACACTCCCTAATAGGGACCTGGTTTGCAAGCCGGGTGTGTGTCCTGACTGGGAATCGAACTGGTGACCCTTTGGTTTGCAGGCCAGTGCTCAATCCACTGAGCTACACCAGCAGGGGCCCTGGAACCATAGCTTTTACATGCATTGATTACTAAGCTTATTAGCTGTTACTTAAACTAAAATTCTCCAGCTTTCAAGTCCTCCATCAATATGGCAATGATGTGGCTTGATTTCTGTGTCCTGAGGGCTGAGGAAAGTTCCAACTGAAGGTCCCTGTGAAATCGCAGCACAGCAGATTTGAAAGGAAAATTTGTGATCAATCACTGTTCTTGTTGTGTACATGCAAGTAATCAGGCCACATGGAAACTGGACTTATCTTCAGTCTCTTTGATAAAATGCGGATGATTTTAGGGAGAGAAATTGTGTTTCAATGGAAATCACAATGTCCAACTGTCACCCATGAACTGATGGAATCCTAGTTTTTTCTATTTAAAAATTTTTTTTATGATTTTATTTATGTATTTTTAGAGAGAAGGGAAGGGAGGGAGAAAGAGAGGGAGGGAAACATCAACGTGTGGTTGCCTCTCATGTGGCCCCCACTGGGGACCTGGCCTGCAACCCAGGCATGTGCTCTGACTGGGAATCGAACCAGAGACTATTTGGTTCGAAGACCGTGCTCAATCCACTGAGCTACACTAGCCAGGGCGAATCCTAGTTTTTTGATGACCCACACCTGGATTCACAGGCGGGGACAGTTCTACGTCCCTAGACTGCCTGAAGTAGTTACAGAAGAGGAGACCTTCATCACTGCTCTCCCCAAAACAAAACTGGGCCAGGTCATTAAGAATAAATGCATTGTGCCCTGGCTGGTGTAGCTCAATGGATTGAATGTGGGCCTGCGAACCAGAGAATCACGGTTTGATTCCCAGTCAGGGCACATGCCTGGGTTGCAGGCCAGTTCCCAGCAGGGGATGCATGAGAGGCAACCTCACATTGATATTTCTCTCCCTCTCTCCTTCCCTTCCCCTCTAAAGATAAATAAATAAAATCTTTTTTTAAAAAAGGAATAAGTGCATTGTAAAACCAGATGGGGGGGTGGGGAGAACGGAAGGACAAACCAGCCCCATTTGCTCACGCTGGCTGAGCAGGCCTGTGGCCTTGTTAAATGTGACTGTCATTTTACTCTTCTGAGCTTGTCCCCAAGGACTGGAAATGACTGGAAAGCAAGAATAGAACGTGACTAACCGCTCCCTACAGCCGCGGGCAGGAGATAACATTGGAACGAACTGCACCCCCAACAGCCCCGGGGCCACACTGCGGCATCCCCACCCTTTTCAAATCCAACAGCAACCCAGTAAAAGCTCCACATCCCACCCCTCAGGGCTGGTGCATCTCTGCACACCAAGCCCCTCTCCTTTCTTGGAGAGTGAATAAAAACTTTACTCTCTGCACTCTCTTCTCTGTGAATTCTTTCACAGCTCGGGTCAATGGCCACCCTAACAGGGGAGATGAGACAAGAGAGCCATCAGTGCTCTGGGGTTGGGGGGGCACAAGTTGCCAGAGGCTCCCGGAATGTCTCAGGTCTGGCATCCTTGCGTCTTAGCACCGGAAATGCAAAGGAATCTAGAATCTCAGGGCTCGGGAGGGCTGGCATCTGGGGTCCTTCCATCGGGTGGGGTCAGGATTCTGGGGTCCTGCCCCCTTGCCTTCAGGAGAGTGAAGATTTCTTGCACCTGGGCTGTTGGGGTTTGACCTTCTCAGCCCTGGGATCTTGGGGCTTCCTCCTTCGAAGTCACGGTCTTGGGACCAGGGAGCTGAGGGGAAGCATGCAGGGCTGGCTGACCTGGGGTGGGAAAGGGGGGACAAGTCTGCCCAGAGCAAGAAGGGGTGGGAGGAGGGGGGGTGGGCGAACCCCGGCCCGGACGCTGCACAGGACGGAGGCCAGAGAGACCGGGTGGCTTCCCGGTGACCAGCCACCCTGCAGACCCAGATAATCTCATTAGCTGGGAAGGACACCTCAGCACCATCTCTGGTCTCCGGCTGCTCTTTCCTGCCACCCCCAGCTGTGAGGTCAGCCCTGGGGTCAGTGCCTGGCCACGGGGCAGGGAGGCGAAGGCTTGGGGAAGTACTTGTTCTCAGAAGTACCTCCCACTTCACTCCCAGGCCTGAGGGCTGCTGGCAGCTGCTCGCAGGCTGCCGAGCTTCCCACACTGCGTGGCGCCACCCACCCCTCGTGCTCCGAGGCCACCGCTGACCCGGAGTCCTGTTTCAATGCCTCGGCTCACTCCATTCTCTGATAGCTCCCGAAAGGACTGTGCATTTGGTCGACTGACCGACACGGCGAACAGGCGCAGAGAGGTGACATCACCTGGCCATTTGGGGCTTGAGGTTGGAGCGGGACCGGTGGATGGTCTCTGGAGGGGCTGGAGGACAGAGGGAGGGTATCCCAGGTGAGGGCCGCAGGCCAGGCCAAGTAGGGCAGGGCCACAGGGCAGAAGCTGCCGGAAGCTGCAGGGCCCAGAAGCAGAGATACGCAAGGACCCATTTGGGGTGGAAAAGGAAGTGGGGGCTGAGAAAAAGCCCTCTGGGCGTAGGTCAGGGGACCCGCCACGGAGGGACAGGTCAGGATGGACGCACAGCAGCCTGTCACCGAAGTGGGAAGGAACAGGCGGGCGGACGGAGCGTGAACACCAGGGAGCCGGGAGCGGCAGCACACCCAGATGCTGGCCAGGGCGGCCGCAGGAGGCTCTGGCCAGCAGGCGTGGGAGAGGCCCCGCTGCGGCCCCATTTCCGGGCCTGCCTGGCTCTTGCCCCCACAAAGACACCCAGGCAGATGCGAGTCCCAGCTGGGCGTGGAGTGACTCAGCCGAGGGCCTGCCGGCCCGGGCTCCAGGCTGCAGCTCCAACCTCCCTCGCCCATCACTTGCCACAGGCCATGGGGGAGCCCGGCCCCTCAGACGGTGCCCTCTGAGCCTCTCTGCACCCCCGACCGCTGGCACACAGAGAGCAGGTGAGGGTTTGTGGGATGCATCTCAACACAGCAGCTGTCAGAGGCAGGGAGGGTGAAGCCCGTGTCCAATCTCCGCACGACGCCCAACGAGGGCGGGCAGGCATTGGGTGAAGACACCGAGGCTCAGCCCGGGGAAGGCATTTTCCAGCGTGGGCACTCAGACTGGCCAGGGGCGGGCGCGAGTTTCCAAACCCGCTCCTTTCCCCCCCACACCTGTACCAACGCAGCCTGTACGAACATACGCGCACCCGCCCCAGAGGGACACCCGCGCCAGGGAAGACACAGACACACAAGGAGATGCACAGAGAGGCCTCTACAGAAAATAATGCCCGCCCACGCATGCCACTCACCTCACGTGTCCACAGGCCCCAGCATGCCCCCTGGGCACCCATCTCCCTCCCCTCCCCACCTGCCGTGTGTCCATTTCCAGCCGTCCTTGCTGTCCTCCTCCTGCCCGCTGCCCCACTGCCCTGGACCCCTGTGAGGAGGACCCTGCTCTTCGCAGTGGGTGGAGGGTGGGGACAGATGCTGACTCACCTACCCGGAGCAGTTCCTCCCCACCCTCTGCTACGGAAACCAGCCCCCCCTTAACCTCCAACTTGGCTGGCAGGGTGACCTCCCACTCCAAGGCACCTGGGTGAAAGAGCAACCCTTTGTGGGCCTGGCCGGGGCCACAGCGGGACAGGAGGCCCCGGGGCCCCCGGAAGCTGCGTCTAACACTGGCACAGACCCCCGGGGACCCTTAATCTTCCCACTAGGAATGAGTTACAGCCACCGCCACCCAGACCTGCGCCCCGAGCACAGAACCGATGCCGGGGCTGCCAGGGCCCTCAGGAGGATGGGGAAACTGAGGCCTGGAGGAGGGCAGAGGCTTGTCTAAGGTGCCACCGGGCAAGAGGGCAGAGTAGACTTCCTGAGTCCCTGGTGGGGACAGGACGCCAGGGGGAGGAGGAGGCTCCGGGAAGCAGAGCACCCCCAACCCCGCCACCCCGCCAGTCCCCAGACGCAGAGGCAGGATGCTGGTCTGCCAGGCGTCATCCTTCATTAATATGATATAACTTCCCAAGGTCCCTCTGGTCTGTCTGGTGAGTGCAGGGCCTCTGCGGGGAGGGGCTGCGCGGCTGGGAGGGCTGAGGCCGGCACCCACGGGCACCCTGAGAGCAGCGCTGCGTGGTCACCCGCGGGGGCCTGGGTGCAGCTGGAGTCGGGGCATCCATCCTGCTGGGAGCTGGGGCTGCCAGCTGGGCATGGCGATAGGGAGCCGGGAGAGGGAGTTGTGGTTACGGGGGACATGGGGACAGAGAGGGGAAGTCCAAGGCGCGTGGAGTCGGGAGCCGGGCTCCTCGCCTTGGACACGGCACGTCCGCACAGGCTCTCTCCGCGTGACAGAGGGCTCTGGGATGGGCCGCCGGCCAAGGGCCGCCAGCAGGCCCGAGGAGCTGCTGTCGCCCCACTGTACAGATGAGGAAACTGAGGTGCACCGGCTCCCATCCTTGCCCGAGGCCATCGCAAAGCAAGGGGGTGGTCGAATTGGGACAGGAACTCCGGACATAAAGGCGAGAGAGCCTGAGTTTGCAGCGTCGACACCGAAACTGCCTCCCTGAAGGATAAGGGCTGCCCGAGAGGGTCTCCCAGGTCCTGTCCGGCCCTTGTGGGTGGGGAGGCAGTTGCATGGGCACCGTGGGCTCCGTGGGAACAGGGCCGGCGGCACCCACAGGCGCACCACGCTGGCCCGGGGTCCCAGCAGCAGGGGTGGGCCTGTGGAGGGGCGGGAGAAAGCAATGTGACCATGATGTTGGAGCCCTGGACGGCTGTCTGAGGCTAAAATATTGTTCCTGGAGGTCAAGGTCGCCAGAGCTTGGCCTGGGGCCTGGGAGAGCTGGGGTGAGAAGCGAGAGGGAAGGAGGCCCCCCTCCCCTTCCCAGGGCTCCGAGTTCAAGCCGAGCCTGCGGCCGGGGACAGCAGTCTTCCCTGCGGCACAGCCTGCTTGTGGCCCGGCCCTCTGGAAGGAGTGAATCCTGCCCAGGGAACAGAAATCTCAGTGGTGCTTGGAAAACACTGCATCAGGGAGGAATTTCCTGGTCATTTCTCAATCCCTGGGCAGTGTCCTAACCCTGGAGCCTGGAGCCCAGAATAGATCCCCGGGGCCACCCCCCAGCCAGCCTTCGGACTGGTCAGCTGCGCTCCTCAGGGTCCATCCTGCTCCCCACTGGTGAGCTCCAAACTCCTCGTGTGGTGACTCAGTGACCCCCACCGGGGCCACTGGCACATGCTGTGCAGGGAGAAGGGTGGACCTGCGTGCGGGGAGGTGGCAGGTGGCTCAGTGATGGGGACCATGAGGGAAGGGCGGAGGCAGGGCGGGAGACAGATGTGCTGGGCAGGGGGACGGAAGGAGCGTGCCAGGGAAGGCGGGAGGTAGCCAAGGGGGCCTCTGGAGAAAGCCGGGGGAGGGAAGGCGGGGCAGAGAGAGGAAATGAAAAAGCTGGGGCGAGCAGGCAAGATGAGGAGGGAGGGAGGGAGGAGGGAGGGAAGGGGGAGAAGCTGACACACAGAGAGACCGAGAGTCCAGACCCGAGAGAGCAGGGCAGGAGCGATGGTGAGAGGTGGCCGAGGTGCAGCGAGGAGGGGGCCGCGGCACAGCAGACGCGCAGGGAAGGGAGTATAGAGTCGTGGGGGGTGAGGGGGGAGGAGGGAGGCAGGGGAGGAGGGAGAGGGAGGGGACAGACAGAGACAGACGGGAACAACTAGGGAAGAGCAGAGGAAAAGAGGAAACAGAGAGAGAAGGAAAGAAGTAGGGGGGAGAGAGAGAGAAGCGTGGACAGGGAGCTGGACACACCGGGAGAGCCGCGAGTTGGCCCGGAGACACCGGCTGCGGTGAGGACCATGGGGGTGCGGCTGGCGGAGGGTTTCTGAGCCGCTGCACCGGCGCCTTCTCGCAGCTCCCTGGCACCCTCGGGGCCCCTCCCGTCCAGGCCGGCGGCCGGGGGCCGGGATGGCGGACTCGTGCAGGAACCTCACGTATGTGCGGGACTCGGTGGGCCCGGCCACCAGCACGCTGATGTTCGTGGCCGGCGTGGTGGGCAACGGGCTGGCCCTGGGCATCCTGGGGGCCCGGCGGCGGTCTCGCCCGTCCGCCTTCGCAGTGCTGGTCACCGGGCTGGCCGTCACCGACCTGCTGGGCACGTGTTTCCTGAGCCCCGTGGTGTTCGTGGCCTACGCCCGGAACAGCTCGCTGCTGGGCCTGGCCCGGGGCCACCCGGCGCTGTGCGACGCCTTCGCCTTCGCCATGACCTTCTTCGGCCTGGCCTCCACGCTCATCCTGTTCGCCATGGCCGTGGAGCGCTGCCTGGCGCTCACCCACCCCTACCTGTACGCCCAGCTGGACGGGCCGCGCTGCGCCCGCCTGGCGCTGCCCGCCGTCTACGCCTTCTGCGCCCTCTTCTGCTCCCTGCCCCTGCTGGGCCTGGGCCAGCACCAGCAGTACTGCCCGGGCAGCTGGTGCTTCATCCGCCTGCGCGCCGCCGAGCTGGGCGCACGCGCCTTCTCGCTGGCCTACGCCGGCCTCGTGGCCCTGCTGGTGGCCGCCATCGTCCTGTGCAACGGCTCCGTCACGCTCAGCCTGTGCCGCATGTACCGCCAGCAGAGGCACGGGGCCGGCGAGGACGAGGTGGACTACCTGATCCTGCTGGCCCTCATGACCGGCACCATGGCCGTGTGCTCGCTGCCTCTCACGGTGAGTCCCCTTCACCGCGCGGTGCACGTGCGGGGAGTGGGGGGAGGGGTGGCGGCGGGGGGAGGGGCAGCGCCCAGCTCTGTGCGAAGCTGTGTGTCCATTTCGCATGTACGGAGACGCAAAGAGGTCAGAGGCTTTGGCAACTGCCCAACAACCGCTAGCTGGCTAGAGAGGTGGCTGCTCATTGGCTTCTCCCTTGGACTCCTCCTGACCCCTGGAATACCCCCTCCCCTGTCCCCGACAGGGTCAAATGCGCGCCCAGTTGTCCTCTACCCCTTAATGGCATCAGGAGCCACCGTTCATCCGGCACTTGCTCCGTGGTTTACAAATCCTTTCTCAGATCCTCTTCGACATGACCTACACACCCATTCTGCATTTATCAAGAAACAGGACAAAGTTCCTTTCTTGTCACCCTACTTACAGAGGAGGGGCGATGTCACTCAGGCACGGTGGTGCCCAGTTGGGTCTGGACCTCAGGAGCCTTTGGTCCAGATTGTGAGGCCCCCCCCCCCCCGCCCCCAGACATCCAGGCTCGCCCCCCACCCCCAGCCCCGCCCTCAGTTTTCCCGCGGACCCTCCTGGCCCCTCCCCTTTCCTCCAGGAGCCCACTCAGCCCGTCCAGAACCGAAGCGGGGTGGACCCCGGGGCTGTGGCACCCACTCACCCCATCTGTACTCTGGGCCTCAGTTTCTCTCTGTCAAATCAAGGCTGGGTGCAATTTGAGAATCGTCAAAACTTTGGGGGGGCGGGTCATGGATGACTCAGGGAATGGAAGCTGTGGACAGACAGACACGCAGCCCCAGATGCCCCCACACAGCCCCTCCCAGGCCTCCGTTCTCCGGATGCACGTTCTTCGTTTTCATCTTATCTTATTTCCTTCCCCTTCTGCCCGGCCACCCCTCCCTATTCCTGCAGCCACCAAGTGGGTGAAGGGGAATGAGGGCAGGGTGGGTGGGGAGGTGGGCGCTCCTCGACACCCTGCCCCTGCCCTCAGATCCGCGGCTTCACCCAGGCCATCGCCCCAGACACCAGTGAGATGGGGGACCTGCTCGCCTTCCGCTTCAACGCCTTCAACCCCATCCTGGACCCCTGGGTCTTCATCCTCTTCCGCAAGGCCGTCTTCCAGCGCCTCAAACTCTGGCTCTGCTGCCTCTGCCCCAGGCCTGCCCACGGCCGCTCGCTGACACCCGTCGCCCAGCCTGCCTCACGGAGCAAGGACCCGAGGGCCCCCGCCACTCTCGGGGGGAAGGAGGGGAGCTGGGTGCCTTTGTCAGCCTGGGGCAAGGCGCAAGGGGCACGCCTGCCTCCTGCACAGCCTTCCGGCAGCACCGTGGGAGCTCCGTCCACAGTGGGGTCCACCGCAGCCTGCTGACATCTTAGGCTGTCCCACGACCTCCTGCCCTGTCTTCTGGACAGGAGTCAGACAATCGGGGACAAGGCTGATGGCTGCAGGTGGACAAGCAGAGTGAAGGATCCTGGAGCCCTGCCCTGCCAGAACCTTGAACCCCAGCCTTCAGGGGGCGATCAGCTGCTATTTCTTCCCCCACCGCAACCAGGGTGGCCACGCCAGGCTCCGGGAGGAAAGGGAGGGAGAGAGGGAACATTTATGCTGGAGTGCAAGAACAGTTCTCTCAAAATAACCGATGGCCTGGCTGGCCTGGCTCGGCCCTCGGCCCATCCATCTCACTGTCTAAATATTTGGGAGGTGGGAGAGTTCCCAGAGCTCCCGTGCACCCGGGTCTGGGAGGGCCAGTGCTCCCGCGTGGACCCCCGCCCCTCAGGGTGCCCCAGCCCCCAGGGGACGGGCCTGCCCTCTCCCCAGCCATTCCAAGAGCCGTCCCCTCTCTGCCCCATGGGAGCCAGGGACTCCCGGCATCCCCTTGCTTCTGAACGCCCTTCAACCCTGGGAGCTCTGGCCCCCCCAGGAGAGGCCCAAGGAAGGGGAGCCGCGGCCCACACTGCTGGGCGTGCACCCAGGAAACGGGGTGTGGCTTGGTGGTTATAAGACTTGCACTGTGGGTATGGGTGTCAGGGGTCAAATCCCAGGGACAGCCCAAGAACCCAGGCCTAAGTCCTGTGCCCGTCCCCAAATAAGCTGCCTCCAGACACAGCCTGACCTCACCACACCTGTCCTTGGACGCCCCCCCCCCCAAGATTTCATACATTCATCCAATCAACAAATAGTGGTCGCTGACTCCACCAGGTACTGGGGACACAGACCGGTCCCCGCCCCACCCTGGACTCTGCTGGGTGATTTTCAGCCTTCCCCTCCTCCTTCTCCTCGTTGCCAGCCCCTGCCCGCCCAGAGTGGAGGGGCTTGGGAAGGAGCCAGGCAGCTGGAAGGCGTGAAAGAAAGTGTGCCCAGGGCCTCGAGAGGGGTGATGGGAAAACGCCTCCCCACCCCGGGCCCCAGTTCCCCTTTCTCACTTGCTCCTGGATGAAACCAGTACATCCAAACCTGGGAATGGGCGGGGCGGGGCGGGGCGGGGGGGGGGGGGGGGGCGGTGAGAGTCTGCAACGGCAGCTACCATCAGCCAGTCCTCCTCCGTGTGAGATGCACCCTCTCACTTCAGCCTGCTAGCAGAGCTTTTCCACAGAGGCCTGAATCCAGGCCCAGAGAAGGCGGTGACCAGCCCTAGGACACACAGCGGAGCGGGGAGCTGCTCTCCAGAGTCCAGCTCACCTGTCGGGCCCGCGACGTCGCCTCTGTTCCCCGGTTTCCTTTTGTGCAGAAGAGCCATCCTAACCTAGTGCTTCGCTTCCAGGGGTTGTGCTGAGGGTGATGGGATCCCCCCTGAAAAGCAATGTGTCCCAGGGCCCCGAGGCAGGGCCTACGAGAAACCCTGCTGGTGTTGCTGCTGTGGTGGCGCTGCTACCCTCGTTCTCCACTGCCTGGGCGGATGCAGCGCGGCAAGAACGCGGTGCTTTGCTCCACTGCCGGGACTTTTTTGACTCCGTGTTTCCAGGCAGGTTTCAGAGGATCAAGGGGTGTCTGGGCGAGTCATGCACAGACCCAGAGCGTGGCGTACTGGGTTTGTCGTCTCCTTCTGGGGTGACGAGGCTGTTCTGGACAGTGACGGTTGCATAACACTGTGAGTGACTGAATGTCTCTGAAGTGTGTGCTTGAAGGTGTTTAAAACGTCAGCTTCTACGTGATGGGAGTTTTACCACAATAATGTAAAAAAAAAAAAACCCCATGTGATACAGCCCTGGCTGGTGTAGCTCAGTGGATTGAGCGCCGGTCTGTGAACCAAAGGATCACCGGTTTGATTCCCAGTCAGGGCACATGCCTGGGTTGTGGGACAGGTCTCCTGTTGGGGATGTGAGAGAGGCAGCTGATTGATGTATCTCTTGCACACTGATGTTTCTCTCCCTCTCTTTCTCCCTCTCTCTATAAAAGTAAATAAATAAGATCTTTAAAAAAAATAGTAAAAAACCTGGCTGGTGTAGCTCAGTGGATTGAGCACGGGCCTGTGAACCTAAGTGTCGTTGGTTCGATTCCCAGTCAGGGCACATGCCTGGGTTGCAGGCCCCAATTAGGGGCGTGCAAGGGGCAACCACACACTGATGTTTCTCTTCCTGTCTCCTTTCCTCCCCCTTTCTCCGAAAAATAAATAAATTCTTTAAAAAAGAAAAAAAACATGTAATACTGAAAAAAAAGTATTGAGAGCTTGTAGAAACAGCGCACTGTTCGGACTTAACAATAAAGATGACTTGGTACAAAAACCAAAAACGGGGTTGAAGAAGCCTCCGGTGGGGTCCGGTCTTTGTCCCTAGGTCCAGGCCAGACTCAGTGGGAACCCACCCCAAGGGACCGTTGGAGGGAGGTGGGGGAGGAGTGGGGTGGACGGGTTGCAGAGGGTGGGGGAGGAGACAGGGGCCTGCCTGTCCGGGGGGGGGGGGGGGACCCTTGCCTTGTATCTGTGCCCCCCCCGAAGGCGGGCCTGCTCCGAGCCCTGCCAAAGGCCCGCACACTTGCCCCCACCGACCGCAGCCTGGCCTGAGGTGGATGCTATGATTGTGCCTGCTTTTCAGAGGCGGTTTAAGAAGGGGAGAGGGTGAGTGTTGAAGCTGGTTTGAAGCTGGTTTTCTGCCAGCTCTTATCCCCCGACCCCAGGCTCTATATCCTAAGGACCCCCCACCACCACCTCTGGCCGAGATGTCCGCGCCACCTTTCAGATTAGGGGTTTTAAACAATTCCCGCTCCCGCGTGGTTTGGGAACTCGTCTCCTGGTTGTGTCCTGACCCTGCTGCCCGGGTATCCTCCCCACTAGCTGTGAAGGTCCTGTCCTGGAAGGTTCTGAGTGGTCAGTCCCCCACTTGCCAAGTTCGAGGGCTCCCACGGCCTGGAGGCCAAGGGCCAACTCCCACTGGCTCCGCTCGGCCGCATCACACAGCCCAGGTTTCCCCACGGAGCCTGGGACCTTTCGGCCTCCACCTCTCCGCTCAGTGAGCTCATCCTTCCTGGAACAGTCAAAGGCACCCTGGCCCTGCAAGGTCCCGCCCAAGCCCCTCCTCCTCAGAGACGTTGTGGCTCCTGCCTCAGGCACACTCGCTGGCACTGCTCCGAGGTGGCACCCACTGAGGCCTGCCTGGCCCAGACACTCCATTACTCGCTCAGCAGGCTCTTGTGGAGAGCTGGCTCCACGGCGGGTCTTGTCCCTGTGGTGCTGGGGACGCGGCGGTGGCAAAGAGAGCCCTGCCCTGCCTTCCTGGGTCTCGCAGTCAAGTGGGCAGGACTGGGGGATGGGAGGAGATACCTGGAGGGAAATCAGGGAGGGCTTCTGGGAGGAGGGGACGGCTGAGCCAGGACCTGAGGACGGGAAGAAAGTGAGCCGAGGCGAGGATTTCTGTCATGGTCACGGCTCCGACTCTGGCCTCCAGTGCGTCCCTTATTTAGCTTCTTACTCACTGATTCAACACAGGTTCCCTTGAGCCTGCTCTGGGCCCGAGGATGCCATGGGCCCTTGCTCGCTCACAGTGCGGTGGGGGGACCATTGAATAATCATGGAAGTGTGTATTACAAAAAGCAGCAAAAAAGACAAAGTTACAAGCTGCAACGTGTATTGCAAAAACACGGTGCAGGATCTGTGAGCACACATGCAAGGCACCAGCCCTGGTCCTCGGTCGGGGGTCAGTATGTGACACACTCGGAATGCATGTGTCTCCCCTAAGGACACTCGATTCATTTCGGTCTTCCTAGCTTTGGGCCTGACCCACAGCAGGGAGTCTCTCTCTCTCTCTCTCTCTCTCTCTCTCTCTCTCTCTCACACACACACACACACACACACACACACACACACACACACGCTGTGGAAAACTTCTGTAGTCATTGCGCCACCTGCTGGTCACACTGGGAGTGGCACTCAGAAGTGGCCCTAGAGCCACGGGTCCAGATGGGGGCCCCGGCTCTCTGGGAAGTGAGGGAGACTTGGACTCTGTGCACTTGGGCACTGGTTGGGCACCTCCTGGTGTGCCCTGTCTGGTCACCTTGTCAGGACAGGCTTTGGGCTGGTACCGCGGATCTGTGGGCCTGAATTGGGGATGATTGCCACCGCCTCTCTGCTGTGGGGTGCAGCTGGCTCTCCTGCGTGCCTGCCCCGTGTCCATGAGAAGCTCCGAGTGCCACCCCTCTGTGTCTTTGGTTTACAAAAAGAGGGGGAGGTCATGCTCGTTGAATAATGCAGCCTGGCCCTGGCTGGTGTGGCTCAGTGGATTCAGTGCCGGCCTCTGAACCAAAGGGTCACTGGTTGGATTCCCAGTCGGGGCACACGCCTGGGTTGCAGGCCAGGTCCTCGGGAGAGGGGTGCTCAAGAGTTAACCACACATTGATGTTTCTCTCCTTCTCTTTCTCTTTCCCATCTCTTCTCTATTAAAATCAATAAATAAAATCCTAAAGGAAAACACTGTAGCCTGTCTGGGAGTAAAATTCTTTCAAAACACAGACCCGAGGGGGAAAAGGGAGACAGCGGGAATCTGTGCACCCTGGGACCGAAACTGTCCAGGGTTTCGAGACCAGGCTCAGCCACTTCCTGGCAGCGGTGCAAGGTGCTTTGCCTGCCTGGGCCTTCGTCCTGCTCCGTCAGACCTCGGGATCTCAGGCCTCCCTGCCCACCGCACTCAGGTGCGTCTCGTGAGGGCTCAACCTGGCCGGCGTGAGGATAAATAAGATGCCTAAAAGGTGTCGGCGCAGCATTTTTTCTGGTCCTCCTTTTACAGATCATTGTTACTCTTCCCTTTGCACTCACAGACTGAGGCCCAGAGAGATGAGGTCACTGTCCCAGGGCTGGCAGGCCCCTGAGGCTCAGTGAGCCCAGACTCGCCACTGTGAGCCCACTTCTGTGGGTCGCCAAAGCCTGTCTTCTCTCAAGTTCGAGGCCAGACTTCCACAGGTCTCCCGGCTGCTCGAGGGCGGCTCCCATCTCAGGCCGCACCCCGGTGACTCCAGCCTTCCTCCTGGCGCTATCTCGGGTCTCCCCAAAGTCATCTTTGTTTTATTTATTTGTTTAAAAATATATTTTATTGATTATGCTATTACAGTTGTCCCATTCCCCCCCTTCACTCCCCTCAGCCCTGCACACCCTCTCCCACCCACATTTCCCCCCTTTAGTTCATGTCCATGGGTCATGTATATAAGTTCTTTGGCTTCTACATTTTCTATCCTATTCTTACCCGCCCCCCCATCTATTTTCTACCCACCATCTATGCTACTTATTCTCTGAAACTTTTCCCCCCTCTCCTCCTCCTACTCCCCTGTTGCTAACCCTCCATGTGATCTCCATTTCTATGGTTCTGTTCCTGTTCTAGTTGTTTGCTTAGTTTGCTTTTGTTTTTGTTTAGGTGTGGTTGTTAATAACTGTGAGTTTGTTGTCATTTTACTGTTCATAGTTTTGATCTTCTTTTTCCTAAGTCCCTTTAATATTTCATACAATAAGGGCTTGGTGATGATGAAGTCCTTTAACTTGACCTTATCTGGGAAGTACTTTATCTGCCCTTCCATTCTAAATGAAAGCTTTGGTGGATAGAGCCATCTTGGATATAGGTCTTTGGATTTCATGACTTGGAATACTTCTTTCCAGCCCCTTCTTGCCTGTAAGGTCTCTTTTGAGAAGTCAGCTGACAGTTTGATGGGAACTCCTTTCTAGGTGACTGTGTCTTTATCTCTTGCTGCTTCTAGGATTCTCTCCTTCATTTTAATCTTGGGTAATATAATTATGATAGGCCTTGGTGTGTTCCTCCTTGGGTCCACCTTCTTTTTTGGGACTCTCTGAGCTTCCTGGACTTCCTGGAAGTCTATTTCCTTTGCTAGACTGGGGAAGTTCTTCTTTATTATTTGTTCACATAAGTTTTCCACTTGTTCTTCCTCTTCCCCTTTTTGGTACCCCCATAGTTCATATGTTGGAACATTTGAAGACATCCTGGAGGTTCCTAAGCCTTTCCTCATTTTTTAAAAAAGATTTTATTTATTTATCTTTGGAGGGGAAGGGAAGGAGAGAGGGAGAGAAACATCAATGTGTGGTTGCCTCTCGTTCCCCCCCTGCTGGGAACTGGCCCGCAACCCAGGCACGTGCCCTGACTGGGAACTGAACCAGGATCCTTTGGTTCGCAGGCCCGAGCTCAATCCACTGAGTTACACCAGCCAGGGCCTTTCCTCATTTTTTTGAATTCTTGTTTCTTCATTCTTTTCTGGTTAGATGTTTCTTTCTTCCTTCACATTGTTGATTTGAGTCCGTTTCCTTCCCATCACTATTGGTTCCCTGTACATTTTCCTTTATTTCACTTAGTGTCGCCTTCATTTTTTCATCTAATTTGCAACCAAATTCCACCAATTCTGTGAGCATCCTGATCATCAGTGTTTTGCACTGTGCGTCTGAGAGGTTGGCTACCTCTTCATTGCTTAGTTGTATTTTTTCTGGAGGTTTGATCAGTTCTTTCATTTGGGCCGGTTTTTTTGGTCTTGCTGCACCTGTCATGTAGTGAGGGGCGGAGCCTTAGGTATCACCAGGGTGGGGCAAACCCCCCCATCACTGGGTTGTGCCGCGATTTGTGGGGGAGGGGTCAGGAGGGAACAATGGCGCTTGCTCCGCTCTCTGCCAGCTTTCAATCACTTCCCCTGCTTCCCACAAGCAAATTGGGCCTTTCTGGTGCTGATTTCTGGGTGGGTGGATTTGTGCATGTTCTAGGACCCTGTGGGTCTCTCCAACAAACTCTCCTATGAGGCTGGGAGTCTCTCCAGCTGCCTCAATTCCCACAAGTGTTTTCAGTCAGTGGTTTGAGGCTTTATTTCCACGTGCAGGAGTCCTGGGTTGTGAAGTCTGTTTTGCTCCTCAGTTGTTTCTCCTGGTTTATCTGTGTGTGAATGTGGGACCACCTGGTCTGCTAGCCACTCCCTGGCCGGTCCGCCCGCTGCTGCCTTGCACGTCCCGCTGCACAATCCACCACCTCACTGGGTCTGCCAGCCACCACCTTGCCGCTCCTACCAGTCAGGATGAGTATTTCTCCTTTAACTCCTTGGATGTTGGACTTCCACACGGTTCAATTTGCTGTCAGTTCTGGTTGGTTTTTTTTTTTTTAATTTTTTATATTTTTTTATTGATTATGCTGTTACAGTTGTTCTATTCCCCCCTTCACTCCCCTCCACCCTACCCCCCATCACCACCATTACCCCCCCTTTAGTTTATGACCATGTGTCTCAATTCCTTTAGATTCTATACTTCCCATGCTATTCTTGCCCCCCCCATCTATTTTCTATCTACTGTCTATGCTACTTATTTTCTGTACCTTCTCCCCCCTTCTCCTCCTCCCACTCCCCTGTTGCTAACCCTCCTTGAGATCTTCATTTCTATGTTTCCACTCCTGATCTAGCTGTCCTTTTAGTTTGCTTTTGTTTTAGGTGTGGTTGTTAATAACTGTGAGTTTGTTGTCCTTTCACTGTTCATGTTTCTTTAACTTCTTTTTCTTAGATAAGGCCCTTTAACATTTCATATAATAAGGGCTTGGTGATGATGAACTCCTTGAATTTGATCTTATCTGAGAAGCACCTTATCTGTCCTTCCATTCTAAATGAAAGTTTTGCTGGATAGAGCAATCTTGGTTGTAGGTCTTTGGATTTCATGACTTGGAATACCTCTTTCCAGCCCCTTCTTGCCTGTAAGGTCTCTTTTGAGAAATCTGCTGACAGTCTGATGGGGACTCCTTTGTAGGTGACTGTCCCCTTATCTCTTTCTGCTTCTAGGATTCTCTCCTTCATTTTAATCTTGACTAATGTAATGATGATGTGCCTTGGTGTGTTCCTTCTTGGGTCCAACTTCTTTGGGACTCTCTGAGCTTCCTGGATCGCTTGGAAGTCTATTTCCTTTGCCAGATTGGGGAAATTCTCCTTTATTATTTGTTCAAATAAGTTTTCCACTGGTGGCTGTGCCTTTCCCCCTTCTGGTACCCCTATAATTCGGATGTTGGAGCGTTTAAAGATGTCCTGGAGGTTCCTAAGACTCTCCTCATTTCTTTGAATTCTTGCTTCTTGACTCTTTTCTGTTTGGCCATTATTTGCTTTCTTCTGGTCCACTCCCTTGATTTGAGTCCCAGTTTCCTTTTCATTGCTATTGGTGTCCTGTGCAATTCCATTCATTTCAATTAGTTTCGCCTTCATATATTTGTCTAATTTGTCGGTATAATCAACCAGTTCTGTGAGGATCCTGATGACCAGTGTTTTAAACTGTGCGTCTGAGAGTTTTGCTATTTCTTCATCACTTAGATTTATAGGCTCTGGGGCTTTGAGGTCTTCCTGGGACATTTTTGGTCTGTTCTGGCCCTTTAAGTGTGAGAAGCGGTGCCTTGGACTCCCAGGTCGCTGGGTTGTGACGCTGTATGTGGGGGCGTGGTCAGAGCGGGGAAATGGCGGCGCCCTCCACTGCCGCTTGCCGTGGGGACCCGCCTGGCCCGGTCCAACCGCCCACTCCCTCGCCTGTCCGCCCACGCACAAATGCGCGACCACAGTCAACACGCAGCCCCGCTCCCCCCGCTGTCTCCCCCGCAGTCGCTCGCCTGGTGGCTCGCTTGGTCGCTCACTAGGTCCAACCCTGCGCCTGGATTCCGCGTCTGGATTCCGCGCCTGGATTCCGCGCCTGAGTCCGTCTGACCGAGACCTCCTGTGCAATCCTGCTTCACCAGCCGCTGGTTTCGCCCCTTACCGGTCAGGCTGAAGAATTTGTTGTTAACGGACTTCCGAAAAGTTCAATTTTCCGTGTTCTGGCTGTGTTTTTTGTTGCTAATATTTAGTTGTCTCTAAACTTGGTTGTGTGAGAAGGCACGGCACATCCACCTATGCCTCCATCTTGGCGGAAGTCTCAGTTCTGGTTGTTTTTGTTTTTAAATTGTCCTTTTGGTTGTGCGAGGAGCCACAGGGTGTCCGCTTGCGCCTCCATCGTGGCCAGAAGGCCCATCCTTGTTTTAAAATGGCCCTTGATTTGGAGGAACAAATAGGAAGGACACAGGGACGAGAACTAAGGGGGGTGGAAATGGGAGGGAGGTGGGGAGACGGGGCGGGGGGGCTGGGCTGGGAGAAATAGACAAAAAACTGTACTTGAAAAATAACTAAATAAAATTATTAAAAAAATAAAATGACCCTTGACTCTAAAACTGGGCAGCTGAGCATGAACTCCTTGGGGTCTGACGTGGTTCAAATGCCAGCCCTGCTACTTTTGACTTCATAACTTTGGTGGAGTCTCTTCCCTGCTCTGGAGCCGTTTCCTACGCTGCGGAATGGGGACTGATGGCGTCCAGCTCAAAATGCCACTTGGAGGACCTGACGGGGCCGGTGATGCCGTTCTGAGCAGAGCCCGGGAGGCAGGCAGCACGGCAGGCAGATCAGAGCACGGGGGCCGGGCGCTCGCCACGCCCAGGCCTGGTCCCGAGGCTCCTCATTCCTCGGCTGGACACCGGAAGGTGGGCGCTGCCTCTCATACCCCCATTTCTCTCAGTGCCCCCCGAGGGTATGGGTGGATTGTAGAGACAAACGTTGCTATGAGAAACGTCAATTGGTGGTCTCCCATATGTGCCCTGACCGGGTATCGAACCCACAGCCTTTTGGTGTATGGATGACACCCCCATTTTATAGATGGGACACTGGGGTCTGGGGACGAGTCATCTGCCTGCGGCCAAGGAGGCAGCTCAGTGCTGGAGCCAGTGGTCAGCTTGGACCCTGAGCTCTTAGCCATTGATACTGTCTTACTGTAGCAAGAACCAGACCACAACTGGAGGGCAGCAAAGGGGGAAAATCTGGTTTAGTGGGTTGAGCACTGGCCTGTGGACCGAAGGGTCGCCAGTTTGAATCCCACTCAGAGCACACGCCTAGGCTGCAGGCCAGGTCCCCAGCAGGGGGTGCATGAGAGGCAACTGGTCAGTGATGTGTCTCTTACACATGCTTGTTTCCCTCCCTTTCTCCCTCCTTACCCCTCTAAAAATAAGATCTTTAAGTAAGCTTTTTTAAGAAAAGGGGGCAAAGAAGCTGGGGCTCAGGTGACGGGCTCACAGCAGGCAGACCCAGCCCAGGCCAATCTCTGCCACAAAGAAGGCCCCGACGCTGGGCCCCGCAGGCCTGTCCGCCCTCCCACGGCCAGGCAAAGGTGCTTACGAAGGGCTCACCCCCTGCGCCCACACGGGAGTGGACGGCATTCGCACCAGGGGCGGGGCCGTTACACCCTCCCCTGTGGCACGGCGGGCCCACAGGCTTCTTCACACCCGTCACCTCCGAGCTCTGTGTGGTCCGCAGGTGCGCTGGGCTTTCTGCTTCACTCCTCCTTCAGGCCTGGGCCCTCCCCGCAGGAGCCCCGGGCCAGGTGGCATGCTTAGGCCCCCTGACATCGTCTCCTTCAGTGAATGCCCCCGCTCCCCCAGAGCACCCTGCAGAGAAACCCCCCCACAGGGTCTGACTGATACCCCCCCCCCCCGGTCACAAGGGTGGGCTGGTGTCTGGCACACACATGCACCCCCACGGCAGTGAGCTCGGGCCAAGAGCTGAACTCTGGTCCACAGGTGCTGACTCGGCTGCACTGACTGGGCTGCAGGGTCCCAGGCCCAGAAACCAAGAAGGCCAGAGCCAATCAGGTAGTCACTGTATTTTATTGGAAAACATTGATATATATTTTTCTTCACAGCTTGAACTGAACACAATATTGCCCGGTTTAAAAAAAAGAACCAAATAAAACCAAAACCAAAACACTCCGAATACGTCCACAGCTTCACGCCTACCTGCCCTTACCCCCAGCTCTCGGCTGGGTCTCCCATGTCCCGTCCCTCCCTCCCCTCCCCTCCCCTGGAGGCGGGTGCCAGAGGGTGGACGAGAAGAGACTCTCAAAGCTGGGCAGGAAAAGCCACTTGATCGACCTGGGAGTGGGGGCGGGGGGCAGATGAAATGAACAGAAAAAGGGAAAAGAAGAAAAACAAAACAAAACCCAGACGACCGAACTGCCCACATCGACTTGCTTGTCCCAGAGGCGGAAGTCAGAAGCAGGGTCACGGATCATGCTCTCCGCTGGGGGAGGGTGTGGGGGCAGGCAGGTGGGCGGGGGAGGCGGGGCAGGAGGGCACAGACAGCGCGGTGTGGGTGCGGTGTGGGTGCGAGGGGCCTGCCGAGTCATCTCGGAGAAGCGGGAGGGCCGGCTGCGGCCGCCGAGACTGTTTATTGCGGGCGTTTTCTCCCGAGGGTGTGGCGGGCGCATCTTCCCTCTCTCCACCCTTCAGCTAGCCCGGCATGGTTCTGACAAAAATTAAAGTTTTCAGGGGCGTAAAGGGGGGGGGGGGAACCCAACAGGATAACCAGCACATTACAAAGCGACCATCCCCACACCGGTTCCCACGAGGGGACGGTGATGCGGGTGGGCGGTGTCATGAGGGGGCGGCATGGGATGTTAGCACCAAGTATTTACACAACAGCTGGAGAGTGCTTTAGGGGCAGGGCAGGTCCGGTCTGCGGCGTGGCCGACTGGGCGGCCCCCACCAGCCCGGTGTCAGGAGGCCAATTGGAGGATTCTGGACAGCAGCCAGCGGGGCCTGGGTGCTGTCCACTCTGTCTGCCCCCGCCATGAGTTGGCCCCTCAAGTGGGAAAAGAATGCCAGCTTCCAAGACTCCCTGGCCCGTCGACCCCCTCCAGGGCCACACCCAGCCAACACCACAAGCCTCAGTCCTTCCAGAACCTCTCTCGGCCCCCTGCCCTGAAGGCTGCTGGGATCTGCACCCGGAACCGCAGGGCTGGCTGCATGCGCCCACAAAGGCGCACTCTCCTGCCTGGGCGAGGCCTCGCCTCCTCCTTAGCGGGTCCCGGGCAGGGCTGGCAGCCACCCCAGCACCCCAAATAAGATGACAAATGGAAGGGAACAGACCGAAACAGAGGAGAGATGCCTGGGCTGGCGGAGGAGGGCAGAGGCGCCCCCAAGGGGAGGGGGCTCGTATCATAAACGCCTCAGGCCCTTGCAGAGGCCAGTGGGAGGGCGTGGAAGGGGACTGGGAGAGAGGGCGGGAGGGAGAGCAGTCATGCAGCACGGGACAAATCCTTTGTGGCTTTATCAGATTCTCAGTCAACCGACGGGTGTTTGCTAGAACCGGAACGCAGGGGAGTGTCGAAGAGAGTGTGCGCGCGAGGAGAGAGAAACCAAGAGAACGGGCATCGCCAGCTGCCCGGTCTTCACTTCGCGGTCATCATCTGTACAAACTCTGGAAGAAAAGCGGGGAGCAGAGGTCGGCCGGGGGCGGGGTGGGGCTGGGCCGAGGGTGGCCCTCCCCTCCGCGGGGGCCCGGGCCCGTCCCACAGAGCGAGGCTGCGCCAGCTCACCTTCGTAGTTGACCTGGCCGTCCCCGTCGATGTCGGCCTCTCGGATCATCTCGTCTACTTCCTCGTCGGTCAGCTTCTCGCCCAGGTTCGTCATGACGTGGCGCAGCTCCGCCGCGCTGATGTAGCCGTTGCCGTCCTGGTGAGCGGGACAGGCACGGGCTCTGAGCTCGAGGCAGTCCCCTGCGCCTCCCTGGGGGGCGGTGGCAGAGGGCGGCGGGGCAGGACTGCCTGTCACCCTGACTGGGCGGAGGAGGGGCTCCCTGGCGCTGCTGCGTGAGTTGGCAGTGGGGCTGGCACGGGACCCAGGCAGTGCGGACTCTGTGTCCCGGAGCCCGGCCCGCTGTCCCTCGGCCCGAGTCCGAGAGCCACTCTGGAAGGACCGCTTACCTTGTCAAAGACACGGAAGGCCTCTCGGATCTCCTCCTCGCTGTCCGTGTCCTTCATCTTTCTGGCCATCATGGTCAAGAACTCCGGGAAGTCGATGGTCCCGTTCCCTGGAAGGGGAGAGGGAGTTGGGAACACCCCTGGCCCGGGCCCCGGGAGCGACCCCCACTGCCCCGAGGAAGGCTCCCTACGCCCAGGGGTGCCTGGGAGTGGGGCTCACCATCTGCGTCCACCTCGTTGATCATGTCCTGCAGCTCTGCTTCGGTGGGGTTCTGTCCCAGGGACCTCATGACTGTCCCCAGCTCCTTGGTGGTGATAGTGCCATCTCCATCCTTGTCAAAAAGGGAGAAGGCCTCCTTGAATTCTGGAGGAAGAAAGAGAACGAGTCAGAGGCCAGGACCTCGGGGAAACCCTGACTCGGGTGCCGACTCCTGCAGGAAGGCCGAGGGCCAGGCGCCCCTCAAGACACCAGAGCTGGACCTCGGGTCCAGGTGTTGCTCCCAGACTTGGGGCGGCCCCTTCCCTCCTTCAGCGAGCACCTCCGCTGAGCCAGGCACAGCGACCGGTCGGGCCAACCTCGCTCAGGGAGGGCAGAGGGGAACGAGCTAAACTGTCCTTAGATGATTCTACATTTCTTTTTTGTCCCTGGACTTGGCCTCTTCCTCAAATGATGAAATGGACCAATGTCATGGAGTGGATGAGAGCCAAGAGAAGTCTCCATCTAAAGTATGCCAGCCAAGGTCAACTGGCTGGGGGGAGGGGAGGGAAGCGGAGGAGGAGGGGCGGCTGCAGAAGGCCTTTGGCTGGCACTGCGTCCCTCCTCACCGGCACCGCCAGCCTGTTCCCTGGGACCGCTACCAGCTTCCAGAGGAGCGAGCGGCTGTGTGCAGTGTGGGGGTGGCCGGCAGCAGAGCTCGGCTGACGGACGGTGCGTGGGGTGGGTGGGGGGATGGCAGGAGAGGGGATGGCTGCCAAGCCAGGAGGATGAGGAGCTAGTGGTACCGAGTGGGAGGGCCACAGCTGGGGACGTGTCAGGCGAGGGAGAGGAGCACGTGGCCCTGCCCTCCCACCAGGCCCGTTTTGGCATCCGGCGCTCTCTACCCCCAAACCCTCGGAGAGCAGATGCCCAGCAGCCTATTCCCAGAGGGTGTGGGCTGGGGTGAGGTGGGGGACAGTGTGCTAATGGGAACAGGGCGGGGAGCGTGTGTTACTCGAGGTCAGAGTCGGGCTGTGGGTGGCAGGTGCAGTGGGAGGAGCTGTGCCCTGTGCCTCTGGGCCCTGGGGAGACAGCAGGGGTCCCCTTAGGGATGCGGGCACCTCCCTTGTTGTTCAGGGGGTGGGGAGAAGGAGGGGGTCACGTGCGTACCCTGAACTCACGATCACTAAACAACAAGGCAGTTCTCGGGCTTGCCTCAGTGGGTCTCCATAGCCACCTGGGGTCAAAGCTGAGAAGCTAAAAGCATGACTCTACGTGCAGGGGGACGGGGGAGGAGAGAAGGCAAGCCCCCTCCCACCTCCACCCACTGGGTGTCCAGTGCTCGTCACGCGGCCCCACGAAGAGAGCAGTGTTGCCGTGTGGGCAGCCGCTGGGGCCGAGGCCCCGCTCTGAACCCCTGCTCCCACCTGCTCTGTGTTGGCCCGGGGCTGTGGAGGTGACCGAGGGCCGGTCTCTCCTCGGGCACCTCGGTCCAGGGTGCGGGCGGCCCAGAACCCCACTCAGTCACCCAGCGGTCCCAAAGGTGTGCAGACCTCTCCGACACATTACAAAAATGAGTCAGATGGGACCCGCGGGTTCCTTATGGTTTACTGGCAGGCGTGCAAAAGTTCCTTTGTTGGTTCATGTAGCCCACAAAAGCTGACGGAGCACCCACGAGCCCGCCAGGCTCCGGGCTCTGGCAGCTCAGCAGGGACCAGCAAACACCGAGCCCGAGCCCCAGGCCCGTGCGGCCCGTGCCAGGGGTGGAGTGGGCAGGGACGCCAGGAACGGCTCAGAGGCCACAGACAGAATCACAGGGCAGAGGAAGGGTGGGTCTGCCTGACAAGGAGAGAGGGACAGCCTCTCTACGGTGGCAAGTGAACCGGGACCGAGGAGAAGAGAAGTCGCTGCCCACACAGAGACCCAGGGTGGGGGGATGCGAGTTGGTGAGTGTGAGCACCTGCCGAGGGGAGGGCTGGTGTGGGGAAGTGCGGGGTGGGAGGAGGAGCCAGGACAGAGAGCGGCTGCACCTGGCAGCCACCGACTAGCAGGCCCGGAGGCCTGGCAGCCGGGGAGAGGACGCAGCTTTGGGGGCTGGTTTAGTGCCTGCCTCGGGACTGCAGGGTCAGGCGTCACCGGGGCACCGGGGCAGTCTCCCACACCTGTCATCCACCTTCTGAGCACCAAGCGTAGCACTAGGTGGCATAGGGGACACACGACTTCATCCATCAGACGTTACCCCTGGCCAGAGTAAGGCTGGGCTGGGGACGCCTTCCTGAGGTGGGGTGTGGGGTGGGTGGGGTAGGCAATCTCACCTGCAATCTGCTCCTCAGTAAGCTGGTCAGCCTGGAAAAGCAGGAAGGAGACAGTCAGTCACTGGGCTGGTGGCCGCCACGACCACCGCTTCCTCACTGAGCCCAGCCCCCCCACCCAAGGCCAGCCCCACGTGGCATTCCATGTATACGGACAAGGGAGGTGGCGGGGCCGGGGCCCGAGTCTGGTGACTTAGGGAGACAGGCACTCAGGTGGGCAGGACACCTGGCTGGGCTGACCCAGGGCCCCCGGACTCCAGTGTTTCAGATCCTGACCCCGAGGGCGGGAGGAGGGCCTGGCACAGCCCAGGGCAGTGGCTCAGTCAGCACCCCCGCAGGGAGCCCGGGGGCTGAGTGAAGGGAGCAGTTGCCCTCGAGGCCCAATCGAACAGCGCTGGGAGGCTCCAAACTGAAATGGGCCAGTCTTTGGGTAGGGCCGGGCCAGCGTCTGGGGCTCTCTGCTGGTTTCTGTGTCAGCTATTTGGAGGTGCTAAGTCCAAGCGCAGGGCACCCAACTGGCAAACATGCTCCTCATTGGTGGCTCTGAGCTGCTCTGAGTGCCCGAGAGGAGCCGGGTCAGGCCAGCTGCTCCCCTCCCCTGCCAGAGGGATGGTGCAGGGCATCATTCTGTTCTGTTTCCTTCAGACAGGAGGGGCAAATGTCGGGGAGGGGACTGCAGAGGGCAGCAGCGGTGGCAGAGGCTGCAGGACTAAAGTCAGCTTCCCCAGCAGCGCTGCAGTTTTTAACCTTTTCCAGCCCTGGCCGCTCTGGGGACTGGCTACCAGCCAGTGGCAGGCAGCCCTTGCTGCATGCGGGGTTTGGGGGTGGGGCGGAGGAGGGGCCAAGACTAGCTTTCCTTGTGCCGTGTGCTGGGAGTGGGCCAGGTCCAGGGGTCCCCTCGCGGAGGACTCAGGTGCAGGGCTGACCCCCACACAGGCAGCAAAAAGATACATTTCCCTTGGTTTCTGTGATTGATACCAAGAAGGCACCACCCTCCCCGCCGACCACTGTGTGTCCAGACTGGGTGCCCCCCCCCTCGCTGACTTCCTTTTACAATCAGGGGAAGGCGGCTCCGGATCTACAGCAGGGTGCTGGCTTTTGGTCTGAGAGTCCCCTCAAATGGTGCAAACTACTGTATCTGCATTATTCCACAAAGAGGTTCCAGAACTTCCATGGAAGCTAGCGCCCACCCCACAAACGCCCACCCCATCCCAAATATGAAGTAATGGTCACATTAGAACGGATCTCAAATGTCCTTTTTTGGGGGGACATCTAAGGGAAGAGAAGCTTGAAGCCAAGCCCCCAAACAGGCAGAATGGGAAGGGGAAATCGAAGGGATGGGGACAGAGGAGAGATGGCTAAGTGGGGGGGGGCGAAAAGCACCCCATATGCTCGTTCTAGAAAAGTCCAAAGTCCAAAGGGAAGGTCTGGAGGCCAAACAGACACTCCTTCACTGACTTAAAAAGACTAGGGGCTGCTGGGCTCCCAGCCGCCCGCCCGCCCGCAGCCCCAGGCCCCCAGGCCCCTTGTTCTGCCCTCTCCCTCCACTCCCATGGGCAAAGCAGCCTGGGCCGGTCCCCAGGATCCTGCCACCCGAGGAAGCTGCTCCGGGAAAGTGAGAAGAGAGAGGCTGGGCTCTGGTTACCAAGGCCAGGCAACGCCAGGGGAGGGGGAAGAGGAAGATCAGAGCGGAGAGCAGCAGCCTGGGGAGGAGGGCTGCCACCTGCTTCCCATCCTCTCTCCTGGCCTAGATGGAAACGCAGGCCCAACCGGGGCCCTTCCCACCCCCACCGCACCGCTGGGCTCTGCAGGAAGCCCAGTTCTCCCCCACCTCTGGGAAGTGCCGTCAGGGGCTGGGGCAGGCCAGTGTCTGCCGGCTGCTGGCTGCCCACTGCCCCGGAGTAGGTGTGGCTGTGCCTGGGGGCCAGCCAGGCAATCTCTCTCCGGGTCAGGAGACCCTCTCCCCTGCTGGGTGGACGGAAGGTCTTAGCTCCAAGCTGCAAATTTGAACGTGTGGCTGCCACCAGCAAACTGATCACCTGAGAAGCCATCGCTGCCACGGGGACCCTTCTCAGGGCTCCCTCCCTTTCCAGGACTGAAGATTTTAAGCCTTTACCAAAAACTGCCCCCCAAATAACCCAGCTGGTGTCCTGCTCCCCTTTCCCTTATCTTGGGCTCCAGCACTTGGCTGGACAAGAAACACCTTGTGGGGTGGGGTCAGGGTGGGGGGGGGGGAAGAGGGTGTCACTTCTCTGCTCTGCCCAGCCCCCAGTCCAGGCCAGGGAGCAGTGTTAGATGAGATCGGAAACCAGGGCCAGGGCCCCTCACCTGGCCAAGGAGGAGCTGCAGCTATCAGGCCAAAGTCCGTCCAAGGCCAGTTTACTGGGACTTGTCCCACCCATACCCTGCTGATTACAACTGGAAAGAGAAACTACCCGGGGCCAAAGCCCGGGTGCTATCTGGGAAGTAGGGGGCTGTTGGCACCTGCCAGTGGTTCAGCACCCCTTCAGAGCAGTCCTGCTGGGGGACAGCGGGGCAGCAGTGAGAGAAGCCATCAAGTCTGTGTCAGCAAGAATGAGATCTGACACACAGCCCGGCTGCCCGTTCTGCCTGGCCTCGCCAGGGAGGAGGCTGCCCACGGTTCTGAGTCTGAGCCTGGCGGGGCTGGGGGTGTTGTGGGCGGTGGGGAGTAGGAAAGAACCGGTCTGCTGGTTTTCTCTCAAAGTCCAGCTGTGTGAATTAACGGGAGTACTCAGTGAGAGCCCTGAGCGGAGCGAGTGGCCCTCAGGCCGATGAAGGGGTCTCTCTGGAGGTCCTCTCTGGCCAAGCTCCACAGCCCCCACCCTGAGGCCAGAGGACCAGGCGTCTGCTCGTCACTGACGCCACACTGCATTGCACTGTCATCTGGCACACTTGAGATGTGCGTGGAGCTGGAGATCAGAGAAACAAGCCCTCCAGTTTGGAAAAAGCCGCTCTCCTGGTCCGAAAGGGGCAGCACAGGGGTGAGGCTGAAGGCTTAAAACCTGGCTCATGTGATGCACCCTAAACTTTGACCCCCCACCCCCATTTCATGCGGCTTCAGTGCGCAATAAGGGCCTGAACAACTCCACCCACCTGCTCACACTTCCCCGGGTGGGGGGGATTCTGCCCAACCTGTTCTTCTTGGGGAAGGGGGCCCCTCTACAGCCTCTGCAGCCCACTCCCCATCCAGACTGAATGGTCTTTGTCCCAGCTCTTCTCTGGAGACTTCCAGGGAACTACTCACATCTATCTCCAAACCTAGACCCACCTTAGCTGCCATTCATTTCCTCCTCCCTGCCCCAGGCCTCCTACAACCTCACCCTGGGCCACCCCAGCCCACATCCTCTTCCACCCTTCACCTTGGAAAGCCACCTTCTCATGGACCCAAACCCAACACTCTTCCCTGACTCCCCCAAACCCGACCCCCCTCCTAGATCAACAGCCTCAACCCACTAGTAACCCTGGAATCTTTGTGGGTGCCCTGAAATCGATCATGAGGCCCCCTGCTGCTCCACCACCGGCAAACACCAGCCTTGCCATTATCCCCTTTAACCACCTGCCTAATCCCAATCCTTTTCGGTCCCCGCAGACCTCAAGAGCATCTTCTAACCTTCGCTACCACCTACCCCAGGCCCTTCCTCCCCTGAGGTTTACCCTCCTCCTCCATCCTCTGCAATGCTGGTCTTCGCGGACATCCCCCTTCTACTCTCTGCAGAAGTCACCCCCATCACCATCCAGGCCCAGCTACCCACTGCGCCTTCTGGGGGCGCTCCCCAGGAGTCCAGCCCGCGCCTGATGCCTCTTCCCTGCATCCACTCAGGACCCAAAGCCTTCATCAGGGCCCAAGTAACCCCCACCCCTGCCAGTGTTTCTTATCTCGCCCTGCTGAGGTCCAAACACCCCATCTCAACGACCAAACGCCCGAGCCTAGGTTCAAAACGCCTCTTAGGAGGGGTCCAAACGCCCCTCTGAGGATCCAGATGTTCCATCCTAGGTTCAAAGGCTCTTGAACATAGAGGCTCCGATGCCCGTTTGGGGGTCTAAACAACCCATTTGGTGCTTAAAGTAGCTTTTGGAAGTCCCCAACCCCCCTTTTGGGACCCAAAGGTCCCCCTCTGGATTCAGATGCCCCCGACTGGGAGGCAGCAAGGAGTCCAGAGACGTCCCCCGGGGCCTGGACTACCCCCCCATTTTGGGTCCACTCGTTCTTTCAGGGTCCTGCCACGACGTGTTCGCCTCCGCGGCCCCACAGCCTCACTCACCATGGCGAAGCCGGGGTGTCCGGAGCGCGGGGATCAAGGTTCCTCCGGCGGCGGCAGCAGCTGCAGCAGCTCGAGCTCCGCCGCGCGTCCGCGCCTCCACACTCTGCCCGCAGCGCGCGCCGCCGCCACCGCCGCCCGCCCCAACGGTCCCACAACGGACGCCGCGCGCGCCCCGCCTCGCTGGGCCCCGCCCCGCCCCACCCGGCCCACGTGCCGTCGCACTGCGACTCCCGCGGATCCCTCCGCGCCCTAACTGCGCGGCTGGGCCCGCGAATCTCCCGCTCCCACCCTGTACTGAGCCGGGGTTTGCCACCGGTCGCGCGCGTGCGCGCGAACCGGCAACGGGACTACTTTCGATTGCCGCGCGCCCCGCCCCCTGTGTCCACACCACTTTCCTCCCTGGCGGAGGGACACGGTAGGCCGCGCGTGACGCGTCTCTGGTGTGAGCCGCGCCGCTATTGGGTCTGGGCCATAGCGGAAATAAGAGCGTGGCGCCCATTGGTCCGGCTTTCCCTGCAATGCGTCAAACTGGGAAGAGCCACTGAGTGGTGGTGGGGAGGGGAGCCTGAAATGTGTGGTTGCGTGCAGTAGTGAGGCAGAAAGAGGTTAAGATGGAAACACTTTGGCTGGTAGGGAAGTAAGTACATTGTCTTCGTGGCCATAGAGTGGTAAGGAACCGGCAGAAGGTGCAGAAGGACTTTCTTTGATCTCCCCTCTAGCGCATGGAAGATGGAGCAATCCAAAATGCTGTGGTCTAGAAGCCCCGCCCCCAACTGGGCTTTAGGTGGTGGCGGGGTCTTCAAGGTTTTGTCCGTCGTCTCAAGGTTCCATCCTCCTGCCCCCAAGTCCCAGGCAGGTGTCTGCGCCCTGAGATGCACTCCACGGGTGTGCCGGACTCCTATCATTCCCACTTCGCTTCTGATTGGCTCAGGAATCTATGAAATTGGGGCCGTCCCAGATCAGCTTTTGGGAACAGGGAATTAATTCAGCCATTCATTCAATGAGTATGAATTGGGCGCCTGCTGTATGCAGGAGCCTGTGCTTAGTTGGGTTGTGGAGACAAGACTTTCCAACCATCTCCTGTCATCTAGACCACCTCACTTTTGCATTCCTTGTTCCAAGGTTCTGGCAATAAGAGGAAAAATAATTAATGACAAGGTTAGTGCAGCTCAAACTTACCCTCCCCGCCTTTGTTTGGAATTCGAACGAGCTGCCAGTCACTTGTGTCGCTCCGCTTCTCTCCTCGCCTCGATTGGTCGAAGGATGGCAGTGAGTCAAGCTGGGCCAATCATTATGTCCCACCACAGAATGCAGGCTGAGCCAATGAGAGTCTTTCCCTCAGTTTTTGGATATGGATTTGGGGGGGCAAGAAGCCTTTTCCTTTTGGGTGGTGGGGCAGTAAAGGAATAGGTCCAGAGCTCTCTGGCCATTTTCCCGGCCCCACAGAATAAAACTGACCCGGGGTGAAACAAACAAGAGAGATGGAGTGAGAAAGTCCTACTGAGAATTCACTTCCCTGGCTCCTGCACTCTGCAGGACAGCTGCACCCCATCAGGCCAGAATTTTGATTACGTGAGCCATTAAAATTTCTCTCGTATTCCCAAGCTAGTTTGAGTTGAATTTCTGTCACTTGCGACCAAAGAATTCCTGATGGATCTGAGCTGGGCTGAACTTCGTCTTGGTCATCAACGCTGGCTCTGAAACAGAGAAGGCTACGGACCCAGCCAACCTTTGCTGAACAAATAAGCAAAGCACGCTCCTGCTCTCTCTCCCTTTTCTATTTTTCATTCTCAGTTTCACCGGGCAGATCATCTGAATTACTCGGTGCTATGAAGTAATACATACGTCGTGTTAGGCATATACTGTTGCTAATGCCTTTGAGCACCGACTCTGTTCCAACCGTTGTGTGCATTAGCTCATTTAATCCTCACAAACTCCCAGTGGGGTTACTTCCATTTGCCGCCCGAGGAAGCTGTTTTATTGTCGCTAAAATTAGGTAACACCAGACAGGTAGGAAAGTGTGACCCAGGACAGAAAAGTGAAGAAGACTGGTCACACAGCGGGAGGTAGAACCAGGATTCGAGCCCAGCCCAAGCAATTTGACTGAAAGCCCTACATATACTCTTATGAAATCGTCACCTGAAGATGTGCTTATTGATTGTACAGAGAGAGAAACGTCGTGTGTTAGAGAAACATCACTGGGTTGCCCCCGCCGCACCCCCCCCCCCCCGGGGATCAAATCTAAAACCCTCAGTCCCTGTGCCCTGACCAGGGACTGAACCTGCAACCTTCTGGTGTACAGAATAATGCTCCAACCAACTGAGCCACAGCGGCTAGGGCTGAACTCCTGTATTTCTAGTCACTAAATCTGGTGACTCTAGTGTCCAAGAACCTTCTTTCCAAGGTTGGGAAAGGATCTTAGCAACTGCACAGGGCTTTCAGGCCTCGGGTTGTCCTTTGCTACAGCCGGATAAAAGTCATCGGCAGTGGCTTCAAATTTTCTGACTTTCAGGAATGATCAATAAACTAATGTCCAACCCCATTATAATCAGGGGAGTTCAAACGAAAATGACAACGACATACCATTTCATAGCTATCAGCTGGGCAGACACCATTGCCAAGAATATTAACTGCTGCTGGACACCAAAGCCGATGACCCTGTTATTTCACCTCCCCGACGCTCTCCCCTCGCTCTCTCTGTTCCGGCCACGTGACCTCTGCTGTTCCTTGAACACTCGAGCTGGCTCCCACCTCAGAGCCTTGGTCCTATTTCCTCTTCTTCACATGTTCTCTTCCCGCTCAGCTTCGAGCCGCTGTTCCAAAGGCGTCTTCTTTCGAGTTACTAGTGTGCCTTTCGGTAGTTCATGTTTCCTCTGTAGTAAAAAACAGCTTTGTATTTGGATCAGTTTTAGATGACAGAAAAGTGGCAAACAGAACAGAGAGTTTCCACATACCCCCCACTCAGTTTCCTCTATTATCCAACTTGTACATTCACATTGTACATTTGTTACAACTAATGAACCAATACTGATACATTAGGATTAACCGACACCCATTTTTTTAGTTTTTGTCTAATGTCCTGTTTGTTTCAGGGTCACGCCCAGGACATCAGGTAACATTTTGTTATCACGTCACCTCAGTCTCCTTTGGACTATGACAATGTCTCAGGCTTTGTTTTGATGACCATGGCAGTTTTGAGCAGGTGATGCGCACCATGTTTCCTGATGTTTTTCTCATGATTAGACTGGGATTATGGTTTTCGTGGCAGAACAGAGGTAAAGTGTTATTCTCATTAAATGATATGAGGGGTGCATACCATCCACGTGACTTATCACCATTGCTGTCCGTCTTGACCATCATATTTATCAGATTTCCTCACTGTAAAGTTACTCTTCCCCCTGCCTCCCCACGCTATACTCTGGTAGGACGTTTCTCCTCACAGTCCACAATCATGAAGGGGAGAGCTCTGCTTCCTGTCCTTGAGAGGATGATATCTACCTCAATTATCCGGAAATCTTCTGCCTAGGAAATCTGTTTCTTCTTCCTCATTTGTTTATTTATTCAATCACTTTATTTATTTTAAAATTTTAATTTATTTTTAGACAGGGGAAGGGAAGGAGAAAGAGAGGGAGAGAAACATCAGTGTGTGGTTGCCTCTCATGCGCCCCCTACGGGGGACCTGGCCTGCAACCCAGGCATGTGCCCTGACTGGGAACCGAACCGGCAACCCTTTGGTCCCCAGGCCCATGCTCAATCCACTGAGTGACACCTGCCAGGGCTATTTTATTTTATTTTTTTAAATCTTCACCCAAGGAAGATTTATTTTATTGGTTTAGAGAGAGAGGAAGGAAGAGAGAAAAAATTGTTGTGAGAGAGAAACTTTGATCAGTTGCCTCCCATATGCTCCCCAATGAGGAATGGAAACTGCGACCTAGGTTTGTGTCCTGATTGGGGATCAAACGTGTACCTTTTGGTATATAGGATGATGCTCCCATGAACTGAGCCACTCAGCCAGGGCTCAGTCACCTTATATTTTATTCGTGTGGACTTGTGGATATTGTATGCTATGGGTTATAATCCAATGCACATTATTTATTTAGTTGCTCAAATGGTTGCAGCTTTGACCGTTGGGTGCTCTTTCAGCTGGCTCCTGGGTCCTTGCACAGACCCTCATTGTGTGTGGATATGTGTGTACGTGCGTGTTTTAGCTCTTCCTGATTTCTCCAGCACATCTTGAGAGCTCGTTTAAAGGTTCTAGCAGGGGAGCGCAGCTACTTGTATGCCCTTGAGCGAAGACCGGTCCTCTCTTCTAGTTGGGAAGGTCGTCCTCTTCGACCAAGCACGCAGCTTCGGGACGGATGCACCTGGGCAGGTGAGGGAGGAAGGGGACACCCGCCGAGCCAGCCAGATCAGCCAAATCCACCCTGGCGATCCATGGGGTGACAGATGTCGCAGCCAGATCGCCCTCACGACCATTTTTCCAGCACATCTTGTGTATTTCCAGACACACTGCGTGTATCTTCTGCTCTGTTCCTAACATCGGTCACTTCCCCAAGGAGCCCTGGCCCTCATCATTGGGGGATGTTGTTGGGAACTCGTCTGGGCTCCGAGTGTGCTTGTTGCTATGGATGCTTGTTTTTCACCTCTGCTTTTCTTTATAGTTTAGTGGCTGTTCCGTTGCCCCAGTGATTCCACTTCTGGGAATTTATCTGAAGGAACCCAAAATGCTGATTCAAAAGAGAGTAATCACCCCTGTGTTCATTTATGATAAATCAGCGTTATTTACAACAGTCGAGATTTGGAAGCAGCCCAAGTGCCCAGCAGTAGACGAACGGATAAAAAAGCTGTGATACAGTCACACCATGGAATACTACTTGGCCGTAAAGAAGAAGAAAATCTTACCCTTTGCAACGGCATGGATGGACCTGGAGAGTATTATGCTGAGTGAAATAAGCCAGTCAGAGGAAGACGAGTACCTTAAAACATCACTCAGATGTGGGATCTAATGAATAAAGTGAACTAACAGAAACAGATTCCTAGAAAGAGAGGCAGCTGACAGCTGTCAGCAGGGGGGCTGGGTGGGTAGAGGGATTAAGGAAAAAAGAAAATTACAAGAGAAAAACTCACGGACGTGAACAGCAGTGTGGCGATGGCCGGGGGAAGGGAGGAGGTGAAGGGGGGAAACAGGGATGGGGGGGACTGGGCTTTGGTGGCGAACGCACAGTACCGTGCACAGGTGATGTGTTGTAGAATTGTGCTCCTGAACCCTGAATAGTTCTGTTAACCGGTGTCTCCCCGATAAATTCAGTAAACGGGGAAAAAAAGGAATTATCACAGAAGTAACTCTGGGCCTTCTCATCAGAAGGCAGGTGGCACAGTCTTCCCCATTACTGGCGATGGTGAAGTTTCTCGCCATAAAAGGGAGTCTTTTTCATTTAAAAAAAAATCCTCATCCGAGGATATGCGTATTGATTTTCTTCACTTACTTATTAATTTCAGACAGATCCTGCCTCGGGTTTACCTGTAGAAATAGCACAGGAGGACACCGGCCCAGCGCTCACCGTTCACACCAGCCCTTCCGTCCCCACATCAGCAGGCAGAGGCCTCTGCTGTGGAGCCTCCGTGGGCACCTGGGCATCTCTGGGAGCCGGAGCCTGAGCCTGGTTTGAGCCTTGGCCTTGGCCTTGGCTGGCAGCGCCTGAGGTTCTTGGCGATGCAGGCACCAGAGTGGTGAGCAGAGTAGGCAAATCAACTGATCTTGTGCCTGCCACTCTTTGTGATCTTGGCCTTGACCTTCTTGGACTTTACGAGGCCATGATAGCCCTGGCACATGTGCTCATGACCTTGGCATTGTCGACGTGCGGCTTCTTCAGGCCTCTCTGATGCTTCTTGGCAAAACACGTGTCCCTCGGGAACTTGGGTTCTGCTCCCTTGAAAGTGTCATATCTTTGCGATCGGGGTTTCTCGGTCCTGTTTCTGTGCCACTTTTCGGGACTGGTTGTACGTGGTGTGCTTTTTGGATTTGGTCGTATCTGCACCCAAGCCCACAACTCCTGAAGCACCTGGGAGTGGAAGAGAAAGAGCTGCTTATTGATTTTAGAGAGACAGGAAGGGAGGGGGGTGGGGAGAGAGAGAGGGAGAGAAACATCAAGGTGAGAAAGAAACATCGATCAGTTACCTCCTGGACACACCCTAACCTGAGATGGAACCCGCAATATTTTTGGTGCATGGGATCACACAACTAAATGAGCCACTGGGCCAGGGCTCATTTTTTACTTTATAATTAACAAGTAATCTGTGGGAAGACACAGCAACACCAGGGGAATATCAGTTCTCACCCAACCTTCTCCCAAGTGCGTTAGATGACTTCATTTTTTCACAGATAGCTACTCCAGAACCACCCAGAGTACACAAAGGGGTCCTCAAAGGTTGGAACTCTTCAAAGGCGGGGCTGTCCTCAGTGCCTGTTTGCAATGTAAATTGCAACCCTCATCATATCTTTTTCACCCCAGAGATGTACGACAGCCTGATCTCAATCCCGTCACTGGCCCTGTCCCAGCACAGAAGTGTCAGGACCACACTTAGCAAAGATGCTCCCAGGGGCCCCCCTTCATGTCTGTGGCCATTAGACCTCGGCGCAGGGGGTGTCTGCACAGATCTCTGCCGCCTTCTTTTCCTTCCCGGGAAAGGGTGACGCAGACACCGGCTCTCTAGAGGGGACGACATTGCCCTCAGTGAGCTCCTTGCTGGTGTCGTCTGGGTTACGCTGATGTAGTTTTTTCCATGCCCACAGTGACAGTGCCTGCTGGCGGACGGTTCCAATGGGGACAGGGACGGTGAGTCCGGATGATCCAGTTGTAGCGGCGCAAGTCCCCACAGGGGCGGGTAGAAGCTCCGGCGCTGCCAGTGGAAATAGGTCCCAGCCACTCCGTCTGAGGCACCCCCAGCAACACCAGTACCGGTTCTTGCTCCGGATCCGGCTCTGGCGCATTCACCTGGCACCTCAGGCCTCCCCCGACCCCCACTGGGTATTCTTGTGATTCCCAGTTTACAAATGAGGAAACTGAGGTTGCGATGGACTAGAGATGTATGAAGTGTGGCCAGCTGGGGTGGGGCGCTTCCCTACCTGGAAGCTTCCCAACTTTGCTGCTGCTCATTCTGTCTGCAGAATTACTCACTGAGTGCCCTGGCCGGGTGGCTCAGTTGGGTGGAGCGTCATCCTGTACACCTAAAGGTTGTGGGTTTGATTCCCGGTCAGGGCACATGCCTGGGTTGTGAGTTTGATCCCGGTGGGGGTGCATATGGGAGGCAACCAATTGATGTTTTTTTTTTCTCTCTCTCTCTCTCTCTCTCTCGCCTATTTTCTCTCTCTCTAAAAATCAACAAAAACATGCCCTTAGGTGAATATTTTTAAAAAAGAAGAATTACTCATTGAGTTATCTGGAGAGCTCTGGTAAGTCACTCAATAAAACGCAGGTCCGGCCCTGGCCAGGTAGCTCAGGTAGTTAAAGTGTTGTCCCAGGTTCGATCCCCAGTCAGGGCACATACAAGAATCAACCAACGGATGCATAAATAAGTGGAACAACAGATTGATGGGTTTTTCTTCTCTCTCCCTCTCAAAAAAAAGCGATCCTTAACTATCCTCCAAAAGAGATACTTTTTGCCCAAATAGCACTTTTTGTCCTCAAAACAATTCTCAGATTCTTGGCGTCTTAGAGCTCCAAGGCCAAGGCTATGCAGGGTCTTCAACCTTCCATTGTCCCCCAGTAAAAGCCCCTCCTCCCAGTGAGTGGACAAGGAGAGACTGACCCACAGGGCCATTCCATTCTACCCTGCACTGCCTGTAAGAGTGAAGTTCAGCCCGGGCCGGGTAGCTCTGTTGCTTGGCTACTGTTCTCCGAAGCAAAAAGTTGGTGGTTTGATTCCCAGCCAGGGCACATGCTTGGGTTGTGGGCCAGGTCCCCACTAGGGGGCGTGTGCGTGAGTTGCCAGCTGAGCTTAGGGAAGACGATTCGCTGAGCGTGCCGCGTCTTGCAAGCAGCTCTGGACGCTATCCGTGGGAGCACAGAATTGCAGCTGCCTTCTCCACGTTGCAGATTTGTGAGCAAGAGAAATAATTGTTGTTTGAAGCTCCCAGGCTGTGGGGGTAATTTGTTATGCCGCAGTAGAGAACTGGAGCAAAAAAGGAGCCGCTAATCAGAAAACGGTGGGGCTGTTACCTGGGCCCAGAAAGCGATTCGTGTGCGGAGTCGGGCCCAAACTCACATCCAGATTCTGTCTGGTGTCTCAAGTCGTGCGGTGGAGAAGAATAGAAACTTTGGAGCCAGGCAGATGCGCGTTCACAACCCGGGCTCCAATACTTGCCGACTGTGTGATCTTGGGCACTCTAATGGGCCTCTCTGAACCTCGGTCTCTTCCTCTGTGAAAGAGGCACAATGATCATTTTTCTCCCTGAACTTGTCAGAGGGATTTAGTGGGATTATACATCAAAAGCGCTTAGCTAAAACCATGGCACTAACAAGAGCCCAGGAACTACTAGCCCAGATTTACTGGCACTATTGTAAACTGGAGGTTAAAAGCCTCTGGCTGACAAATCCCTTGGGCAGTGGACAGTCTCTCCTGAGCAAAAATTAGGAGCCTTTGGGTCCCACCCACTCTTCCATGCTGAAGTTCTCTGCCTCTCTCAGAGAGGCCTTGGTGTAACCAACTCATGGCTGCTGCAGGGTCTGGCTGTGTGGCCTTGGGAAAGAGACTTAACCTCTCTGTTTTTGGAGTCCTCATCTGCAGACAGTGGGAGAAGTCATTATTCCCTCCTTAAGGGGTTGCAGTGAGGATGGACAGGGTACAGGGCATAGCACCGGGTGGCTGGCACACAGTAGGTGCCCAAAGCGGGTGCTGAGAGGGGGGGATGTTCCCCCACCCCCTGCGAAATCTGTAGGGATCTCTGTCCCGGCTCCGCCCTCCACTGCAAGCCTGGCCAGTTGTGGGGTGGGCGTGAGCGCTCCTGAGAGCAGGGGAGCGGAGGGGAGGGGTCTCCCAGCGGTAACAGCCCTGTTGTTCTCTCATCCCCCACCAGCAGGCGCTCTAGTGCAATTAAGACAGCAGATCGCCAGCGTCGCAGCGACCACAGCTACCACCGCTGGCACACAGGGCTGAGCGCTTCGGTTTCCTTAAATAAGAGGACTTCCAATGTCTTTGTAAACATAAGACATCCAGTAGTGCCACAGGCTTTTATTTCTATCTTATGTTTGTGGGAGAAAAATGCCAACAATCATATTCTGATTCCAAGAGAGGGATGGAAAACCTACAAGCATTAATTCCTTTTAATAAGAGAGAGACGGAGATGATGTTATCGCCATGGCAACAAATGATCAAGGAAGACAACCAATCAGAACTGCAGGCTTCTTTGGGAGGTTATTTTTCTCAAGCTGTGGTGACAATTTCTAGGGGACTCTCACAAGACTCTTTTGTTAAAATCCCCTTTCCAAGGACAGTCGTAAGTGAGCAGATCGGGTTGGTGATAGGATCTTAAGTCGCCCAGGAGAACAAAACGGGGGCTAGGAAATGCTTGGAAGCGTTCTCGGTGCATCTTACTGGGTAGATTCTTCACACAGGCTTGCTCATGCAATAGAATATCTCCGTGCAGCCGCCCGAAAGAAAGATCTTCACCTCTTTTTTTATACTAAAAATTATCTGTATGAAAAATGTTGATCACTTTTTAACACTGCCTTGGTTCATCGTTGAGGCCTCGCGGTTTAAAGCTGCCTCGGAATTTTCTGGGTTGGCATTCCAGGCAGGAAGGATGGGCGGAGGAGCTCCATTTTCCTGGCGGAGCTCTGCGCCGGCGCTTTCAGCAGCTCACGGGTGTCTGTTCAGCCTTTCCCCAAGGCCCTCGCAGTTCTTGCAAGGAGCTCTGCTCTCTCTGGCCACAGGCAGAAACGTAGGCAAGAGGCCACGGAGCCAGGCTGGCATGAATCTCAAGCTGTGTGATGTTGAGCAGGTTACTAAACCTCTCTGTGCCTCAGTGTGCTCGTCTGTAAAGTGGGCATAAAATAGTGCCAACTTGTGATAAGTTTAGACCAGGCTCACAGATTCCTTGCATAAAAGAAGTGCTCTCATAAAAAGGTGGACTCCAGTATTCCCATCCTCTTGAATATAGGACAAACCCTACTGAGTCGCTTCTCATGAGTGGGACACGGTGGACATGATGCTGAGTGACTTGCTCTCTTAGAACTTCCACCTTGGGACTCCTGAGCCACCTCACTGGAGTGACTTCGTGGGGACAGAAGAGAGGCCGGGGAGCCTCTTGCACCAATATGTGGATTAGGAGAGCTTCAAGATGGCCCCTGATCCAGCCACCCTCTGACTGTGGCCTCATGAGAGACTCTGAGCCAGAATGACCTCCCTGAGTTGCTCTTTAATTCCTGTTCACAGATCCTCTGATAAATGCTCATTGGTTTTTTTTTTTTGGTAAGATTTTAAAAAAACTTTAAAAAATACTTTATTTATTTTAGACAGAGCAGATGGGAGGGAAAAAGAGAGGGAGAAAAACATCAATGTGTGATTGCTTCTCGCTTGCCCCCTACTGGCAACCTGGCCCACAACCCAGGCATGTACCCTGACTGGGAATTGAACCCGTGACCTTTTGATTCAAAGGCCAGCGCTCAGTCCACTGAGCCACACCAGTCAGTGCTAAATGCTTATTGTTTTCAACCACTAAGCCTTGGGCTGATCTCTTATTACACAGAAAGAGGTAACTTACGATCTCAGGATCATGGCCCATAAGGTTATACATAGTAACAGTCTAGCACATAGGAAATGGACTGAAATAATAGGAATCATCGTTACCACTTTCTGCTTGCATAAGTATTATGGGTCGAATGTTTGTGTGGTTCTTCTTCTCCCACTGCCCCGCCCCTGCCAAAGTCATATGTCGAACCCTGAACTCCCACTGTGATGTTGCTTGGAGGTGGGGTCTTTGGGAGGTGAGTAGGTTTAGCTGAGGCCGTGAGGGTGGGACCCCCATGAAGGGATTAGCGTCCTGGTAAGAAGAGGAAGAGAAACCAGAGCTCACACTCCTTGTGCACAGACTGGGGACAGGCCAGGCGAGGGCACAGGGAGAGGCTGGCGCTCTGCCAGCCAGGCGGAGGCGCTCACCGAGAGCTGAGTCTGCCAGCACCTTGTCCTTGAACCTCCCAGCCTCCAGAACGGTGAGAAATAAATGGCCGTGTAAGCTGCCCGGTCTATGGGCTTTTGTGGTCGAAGCCGGAGCTGACTACTGAGTTCCCTTCATCTGCCCGTAGGCCCAGCAGCCCGCTGACTAGCACACACCTCTCCTCCACCCCCAGGGCTCCCGCACCGGGAACAAGGGCTTTCGCCCTGGGCCAGCCTGAACCGGCAAGGGCTGAAGGAAGGGCAGTTTTCCTAGAGTCCTTCTTTGGCTGGGGCATTGTCATAGCAACTGCCCTTCATCCTGCCCCCTCCCCAGCTGTGCTCTGTCCAAGGGAGGGACTCACGTGGAATCTGAGCTCTGTAGAGCCGTGGCCTCCTGTGTCGCTGTCTTATTTCACTCAGCTTCGTTCCCAAGGCTCATTCATTCCTTTGTACGGTTGCATCAATTTCATTGTATGGATACGCTTGATTCATTTCTTTGTCGATGGATGTTTTTGGGTTATTTCTTGTGGGTTCTGCCTATCTTTGATGTTCCTATCTTTGAACACTTTGTTCTTTTTTTTTTCTTTAAAGTTTATTTTATTTTTATTAGAGAGAGAGGGGAAGGGAGGGAGAGAAGCTTGGATGTGAGAAACATCAATCCATTGCTTCTCATATGCTCCCTGACCCCCTGACCAGAGACCCAACCTGCAACCCAGGAGCGTGGCCTGACCAGGAATCAAAGCGGTGACCTTTCGCTGGTGGGCGGATGCTCCAGCCAACTGAGCCACAGCGGCCAGGGCAAAGAAATACCTTTGGAATTTTGTTTTAACTTAATTTTACATTTACTTACATACACTTACAGTAGGAGGTAAAACACATGGATTCTTTTCATAACTCCAGGAGTTTCTCAGCCATGTCTGCTTGAGGTGAGTTCATTAAAACCAGATTAGTGACGATATCATCAGGGGTTAAAGCTGGGGTGTCAAACTCATTAAAACCGGGGACCACCTGGCTGGTGTAGCTCAGTGGATTGAGCACGGCTTGCGAACCAGACAATCGCGGTTCGATTCCCAGTCAGGGCACATGCCTGGGTTGCAGGCCAGTTCCCTGCAGGCCAATTCCCAGCAGGGGACGCATGAAAGGCAACCATACATTGATGTTTCTCTCCCTCTCTCCTTCCCTTCCCCTCTAAAGATAAATAAATAAAATCTTAAAAAAAAAAAACGGGGACCATATTAGCCTCTCGGTTGTCTTCAAAGGCTGAATGGAATTTTAGGACTGTGTAAATGTAACTACTCCGTAACTAGGGGCAAGGAGCTTGGCGCTGCCACCGAGGAGAAACAGGATGCCGGGCCAGATAAAATAAGGTGGAGGGCCAGGTTTGGTCTGGGGGCCTTGTGTTTGCCACCTGTGGGTTAAACAGTACAAGTTGAAGGGTAAGTTCTATGTCTTGTCAAAAGCACTCAACAATGAACACGCCTCCCTGTAGCAAACATGTGCATCAGGCTTTGCCGCCACCTCGGCCTCAAAGTTAAAGATGAAACCCTAGCCCTGGCTGGTGTAGCTCAGTGGTTGGAGCGTGGGCCTGGGAACCAAAAGATCGTGGTTTGATTCCCAGTCAGGGCACATGCCTGGGTTGCAGGCCAGTTCCCAGCAGGGGGCGCACGAGAGGCAACCCTACATTGATATTTCTCTCCCTCTCTCCTTCCCTTCCCCTCTAAAGATAAATAAATAAAATCTTTAAAAAAAAGAAAAAAGATGAAGCCCTAGCAGGGATAAACATGAATGATTACAGTGAGTAAGCTGTTGTCTAAGACACCAGCTGGGAAACACCACAAAAATGAAATCATTTGTATAGATCCAGCTTTCACTCATTCGTTCTCTCAAGAAATATTTTAAAAATATTTTATTTATTTATGTTTAGAGAGAGGGGAATGGACAGAGAAAGAAAGGGAGAAAAAAAAATAATGTGTGGTTGCCTCTCCTGCGCCCCCTACTGGGGACCTGGCCCCCAACCCAGGCATGTGCCCTGACTGGGAATCGAACTGGCGACCCTTTGGTTGGCAGGCCGGCACTCAATCCACTGAGCCACAGCAGCCAGGGCTTGAGAAATATTTTTTGGGCTGCTTCTCCTGAGTGCCAGGCACTGTTCTGGCACAGACTTTCTCCACTCAACTCTGTGAACATTTGGGGCCTCTGTTTGTTTCCTCTGGTTGCAGTGACAAACGGCCACAAAGTTACTGACTTCCAATAATGCTGGATTCAAACAACTCTTGCAGTTCCAAAGGTAAGAAGTCCCAACTGGCCCTTACTGAGCTGAAATCGGGGTGTCAGCAGGGCTCTCTTCCTTTTGAGGGGCTCTGGGGGAGACACTGTTATCTGTTTCCTTGCCTTTTGCAGTTCCAGAAGCCACACACTTTCCTTAGCTTGTGGCCCCTTCCTCCGTCTCCAAAGCCAGCAACTTTGGGCCAAGTCCTTCTTATGCTGCTGCCTCTCTGCTTCTCTCTTCCTGCCCCCTCTCCCACTTCTGAGGACTCTTGGACCCACCTGGATAACCCAAGATCATCTTCCTGTATTAAGGCCAGTCGGTTTATCCCTGGCTGGTATGGCTCAGTGGATAGAGTGCCGGCCTCCAAACCAAAGGGTTGCTGGTTCAATTGCCAGTCAGGGTACGTGCCTGGGTTGCAGGCCAGGTCCCCAGTAGGGGGCGTGCAAGAGGCAAGCACACATTGATGTTTCTGTCCATTTCTCTAAAAGTAAATAAATAAAGAAATTTTAAGGAAGGTCAGTTGGTTTAGCAGCCTTAACTTCATCGGCAACCTCAGTTCTTTGCCATGAAATCTCACATATTCATACATTCTGGGAATTAGGACACAGGCGTCTTTGGGGCCGATTTTTCTGTCTGCCATGGGGTGGGATCCTTTGTGCACGTGGAGAGGGGTTGCCCTGTGCACTGCAGGGCATTTAGCATCATTCCCGGCCTCTACTAAGATAACAATAACCCCAACCTGACCTCCATTGTGACACCAAAACGTCTCATTGCCAAACGTCTCATTGCCAAACGTCTCTTGTGGGGGGTGGGTGGCAAATCGCCCCAGCTGAGGGCCATTGCTCCCGGTTCTAGGAATTCAGAGGTGATCAGGCAGACGGGTTCTTGCTCCTGTGGATTCTCCGTTTTTACAACTGAACCAGCCCCTTGACCACACCTCCCTGGGAAACTCTACATCCCCAAACTCCCCATTCCAGCTTCCCATTTACACCTTTGGAACCGCAACCTAGGATTTCCTAGCTCTGCAAGCCAAGGCCCAGAGGGCCCCGGCGCCAGGGCTGGGCGGGAGAGCCGTGGGGCAGCCGTGAGCGGAGAGGTGACCCAGGGACCTTATTTCCCTGGAAAGTGGGACGCCACACTGCCTACGTGAGTGACAGGTGTCGGCTCCTGGCACGTGCCCCGTGTGCTCCCTCCATCATCTCTCTGATTGCTCCTTCCCAGCCTCCCCTGGGGCCCCCTTGTTCGCGGTCTGCAACCGGCAGGCAGCTGCCCTGGACCCTCCCCCGACCCCCCACCATGGCACCTTCACCTTTTCGCCCCGATCCCCTCCATTCCATGCTGCTCCCTGTCATCACTTCCCCTCCTGCCAGCACCTTTGTCCCCAGCCCAGCTGGGTTTGTTTCCAGTTGTGTTGTGACAAATCTCCACAAGCTTAGTGGCTTATAATAACATGTGTACCATCTTCCAGGTCTGGGGCACAGGAGTCCAACCCGGGTCCCCTGGGGCTCAAAGAAGGCATTGGCGGGGTAGAGCTCCTGCAGGAGACTCTAGGGGAGAATGCGTGTCCCAACATTCTCTAGCATCTCAAGGCCGCCTGCCTCCCTGGCCGCGGTCGCTTCCTCATCTGCAAAGCCAGCAGCAGCTCGGGCTCTTCAGAGCTCTCCCACTCCCTTGCTCTCTCTCTCTCTCTCTCTGATGTCCCTCTTTTCCCTTAGGCATTAGTTTCCTGGAGCTGTTCTAACAAAGCTCCACGAACTGTTAGTTTCCTGGAGCTGTTCTAACAAAGCTCCACGAACTGGGTGCTTTGAAACGACGGAAATGTATCGCCTCAGGGTTCTGGAGGCTAGAAGTCCAACATCGAGGTGCCAGGTGCCGCAGGGGCTGCACTCCGTCTGAAACCAGCCTTGCAGGCCTCCTCCAGCTTGCGGCCACAGCCGCAGCCCTCCCGGCAGAACAGCGCTGTCTGCCTCTGTCCTCCCAAGACACCCTTCCCTGGTACCTTCTCGGAAGGGCAGCGGTTCTCTTGGGTTAAACACCCACCCTCCTCCACTAGACCCTCATTTTAGTTCAACTAAGTACCTTTGCAACAACCCTATGCTCAGACCGGGCCACATTCTGAGGTTCTGGGCGATAAGACACGACATATCTTTTGGGGAAACACAATTTTACCCACAAAGACCATTGTGTTTGCAATGGGCTCGCTCCGGGAATCCAGGACACTCTCTCCATCTCCACAGGTGCCAGTTCCCTTTTGCCAGGTGGCATGACATGCCTGCCCACAGGTCTCGGGGATGGGAACACCCACTGCGGGGACCCATCACTCTGCCCGCCACACCAGCCCCCTCTCTGAGCTCCGGGCTTGGGGAGCCACAGGCCTCCTGGGTGGCCCCTTTCTGGGTGTTCAACGAGTTAATTTTAGTGTAAGTGTGCCTTCCTTGTTGCATGACATACTTATGCTAAAAAAAGCATGTGCCGTTTTTCTGAAATTCCGATCTTTGCATTTAATTGGGCATCTTGTGCTTTTCCTGGCCACCCGACTGTGGAGTCAAAGCCAGTACAAGTGAAACTTCCACCTTGTCGCATACCTTGTTGTGTGCCATCCTTTCCCACCAGACGGAGCCGAGGCACATGTATTATCTATCCCTCGAACTTGGCCCCTGAAACGCACCCTCTGGGATGCCCTCCAATGATCCCGCCTCCTGGAATTTACAGCCTTTCAGGATCGAAGGCCCTTTGCCTGTAGGTTGAACAGAGGGACTGACTTACAAAATACAGTGAAAGAGCCCTGGCTGGTTTAGCTCAGTGGATTGAGTGCCACCCTGCAAACCAAAAGGTCAGTAGTTCAATTCCCAGTCGGGGCATATGCCTGGGTTGTGGGCCAGGTCCCCAGTAGGGGGCACATGAGAGGCAACCACACATTGATGTTTATTTCTCTCTGGTTCTATCTCCCTTCCACTCTTTCTAAAAATAAATAAAGAAAATCTTTTTAAAAAATCTGGGACTATGTTACAAAGACTCTGGCTACTCACTCACTGGCTCTGTGGGGGTGTGGGCGAGACCACCATCCGGCACTGAGGTCCCATCATGGCCAGCGAGCACCAGCGACCTGTCAACAGCCACCAGGGTGACTCTGGAGGAGGATCCACCCCCTTGAGACAACCCACCGCCGCCCTGGCCAGCCCCCCACAGCTGCCTCCTGAGGGGCCCAGAGCCACAGGCAAACTGCCCCAGAGACCCAGCAAGCTGGGGACTCGCAGACTGCCGACCCCTGGGAATGGGAACAGCAAGTGGAGGCTGTTCTCTACCGCTCAGCTCTGGGGCAGTTGGCTGTGGGGCCGTGGACGCCCAGTCCACTTGGTCACTGGTCTCCTGTCCCCACACTGGGCTGTGATACCTGAGAGGGCGGGACGGGTCAGCCACGTCACCCCCGTGTCCTCAGACACAGAACAGCAGGGCCGCTGGTGCTGGGTGCTGGGCGTTCAGAAGCTTCATGGGACACACGAAGGACTGAATGACAACAGTCGTTGGTTCCAGTGTTTGCTTTTCAAAGACACCGACGCTCAAGAGCACGTGGGGTCACTCACTGGATGGCAATGCTGAACTCAGAGTCAAGTTCATCAGCGCTTCCTGCTATGGATTACGGTTTGGAGATGTGGATTTAAAAGTCCTTCTCACCCTGGCTGACGTGGCTCAGTGGACCGAGTGCCACCGGCCTGTGAACCAAAGGGTCGCCCTTTTGATTCCCCGTGGGGGTACAGACCTGGTCGATGGGCTGGGTCCCAAGTTGTGGACTCATGAGTTGCAGCTGTTGAGGTTTCTCTCCCTCTCTTCCCGCTCTCTCTAAAGATAAACAAAATCTTAAAAATAAATAAATAGATAAGTAAAGAAATAAAAATCCTTCTCATTTCAAGGCAAAGATCCCTGTGAGCACTCCAGCTGGTGACCCCCCTCTCTGTCGTCCCAAGCTGGTCTGTGGACCCTTCGCCCGGCTCCTGCCATTGGCTAAGGGTCCAATCCCTGGGGAAAGGGGTGGAAAGCGATGGTCAGCTTCTGTGTCCATTGGCTGGACTCTAGTCGTAAGTTCTTTAAAAAAAAAGATTTCATTTATTTATTTTTAGAGAGAGGGGAAGGGGGAAGACATTAAGGGAGAGAAACATCAATGGGCAACACACCCATCTCTCCGTTGCTTTCTACCCGAACCCAACCAGACAGGGGACCGGGCTGACACCCCAGGCACGTGCCCTGACTGGGAACTGAGCCACCGTCTTCAGTGATATCGGACGACGCCCGGCCCACTGAGCCGCATCAGCAGCGGCTCGGGTCCCAGGCTCTGCATCGGACCCAGGCGTCCCTGTGAGAGTGTTGTGTGGACGGGAGTGACAGGCACCATCACGTGGCTCTAAGTGAAGGAGATTTTCCCGAGTGATCAGGGCAGACCTCGCCCAGCCATCTGAAGGGCCTTAGGCAGAGCCAGGGTTTGCCTGAGAAAGGAGAAATCCGGCCTTGCAGCTGCACCCTCGGCTCCTGCTGGAGGGTTTCCAGCCCCGCAGCCCCGTGGGTCTGGGACTTGCCCAGCCAACTCCCAAAAGGCGGAGCCCACACTCTGCAACAAACAAGTAACTACACAGATGCGCGCGCACACTTACAGGTTTGCGTGTAGGTACATGTGCGCACGCGCACTTGTGTGTTTGTCCCAAGGGCTCTGTTCCTGGTGGAGCCCTGGCCACGATGTTTCTCTCACTCCTGGTTTTTCCATGTCCCTGATTGGGCCGGGCCTGTCACCAGCGGAACTAATGTGGAAGCAAGTTCAGCGGTCTCCTAGGAAACCAGAGTGTTGTGATGACAACTTTTTTTTTTTTTTTTAAGATTTTATTTATTTTTAGAGAGAGGGGAAGGGAAGGGGAAAGGGAAGGAGAGAAACATCAGTGTGTGGTTGCCTCTTGTGCGCCCCCTACTGGGGACCTAGCTTGCTACTCAGGCGTGTGCCCTGACGGAATCCACAGGTGACCCTGTGGTTCGCAGGCCAGAGCTCAGTGCACTGAGTCACACCGACTTTCCACACAGGGCCTCGTGCCAACTCTTTTTCAGGCAGACGAGAAGCTGTCTACATGCAGAACCAGAAGAGTAATTCTATTTCCCAATGAATTATTTTTCCCACGTGGTCTTGAGCATCGGTGTCTCTGAAAAGCAGACACTGCAACCAAAGACTGTCGTCATTCAGCCCTTCGTGTGTCCCACGAAGCTCCTGAACGCCCAGCACCCAGCACCAGCGGCCCTGCTGTTCTGTGTCTGAGGACACGGGGGTGACGTGGCTGACCCGTCCCTCCCTCCCAGGTATCACAGCCCAGTGTGGGGACAGGAGACCAGTGACCAAGTGGACTGGGTGTCCACTGCCCCACAGCCAACTGCCCCAGAGCTGGGCGGCAGAGAACAGCCTCCACTTGCTGTTCCCATTCCCAGGGGTCGGCAGTCTGCGAGTGCCCAGCTTGCTGGGTCTCTGGGGCAGTTTGCCTGTGGCTCTGGGCCCCTCAGGAGGCAGCTGTGGGGGGCTGGCCAGGGCGGCGGTGGGTTGTCTCAAGGGGGTGGATCCTCCTCCAGAGTCACCCTGGTGGCTGTTGACAGGTCGCTGGTCCTTGCTGGCCATGAAGGCACCTCAGTGCCGGATGGTGGTCTCACCCACGCAGAGCCAGAGAGTGAGTGAGGGGGGCCGGCAGACAGGGCCGGAGCCTGTTTGCGAACGAGCCCCGGGAGAGGCTGCCCCCGTTTTGCCATGTCCTAGTGTGAGAACTGGAGCGAATTTGGGTTCCTCCCCTGGCACTCAGGTCCTCAGATGTCTCTGAGGGGCTCTCAGGTGGACCTCGGAGGGGTCTTCGCTGCTCTTGGTGGGACGCCGGAGGGGCACCGCACGGCCCCCCCTCCTCCCACACCGGTTTGCTCAACATCAGAAGGGCCTGGGGGGCTCTGAGCTGTTCCCCTCACCACTGCTCCCAGGCTGCCAGCAAGGCCTCCGCAGGCTGCCTCCTCCTCCTCCACCGGCTCACAGGCGTCTGTCCTCTGGCAGAGCCCTTCCGTCTGATGACCCCTGCTCACCCCAGGGCCTCCAGGGGGACACGCATGCGCCCCCACACCCATGAATGAGTGGCGGGAAAACAGCAGAGTGTGGGACTTGGTGCAGTGGGAGACTCCCCGACACCGCGAGGACGCTCTCCAGAGCAGATTCTGACCGGCGACACTGGAAGAAAGCTCTCGTTTGGACTCCGACGGAATTCATCTCTTCCTCAAAACACTGTGGTTAGGTGACCCCCATTTCCCAGGAACCCCCAACTTCCCCACGTGTTATCCTCGACTTCATCCCTGGTACCAGCGCCAACTCTCTTTGATCAACACCACTATTAGGGACTTCTTATTTATTTTCCTATTAAGTTTAACTAAAGCGGTAAGGACATGCTCATTATAAACATATAAATAATGCAGAATCGGAAAGGAGAAGGCTTTCACTCTCTGGAACCCTCAGCCTTTGCTCGCCTGGCCTCTCCTGACGGGACGAGCCCTCCACCATATGGAGTGTCATTTGCTTTACTCCAAGTCACCTGACACCGGTGTTACGCCATATACAACATGTCTCCACGGCAACGTCCACATCGGTGTGTGACCACCCAGCTGAGCGCTGCACCTTCGCCAACGTGGCACCTAAAACGAGCCGTCACACCAGATGCCCGTGTTCGAAAGAAGTCGTTTCCCCGGGGGCCCGAGGGCCTCCTGCAGCCCAGGATGGCCGTCAATGCGGCCACACACAAAACCGTAAATTTACTTAAAGCACTGTGAGATTTTGTTTTTGTGATTGCGTGTTGCCGTGTATTTACTGTGTGGCCCAAGAAAACACTTCTTATTCTAGTGTGGCCCAGAGATGCCACAAGGTTAGACCCCCCCCCCTTACAGAATGGAGCCCTATGATTGACCAAACAGAGGGACCATTCATGACCAGGTCGGGTTATGGCAGGAAAAGCCAGCATGGCCGCACATCAGAAAACATTTGGCGCTCTAATTCCCCACGTGGGTAAAGAAGAAAAATGAGGGTTGCCATTGCAACGGACTACAACACACACACACACTGAGGTCCGTGTGTATGGGGGTGGTTTATACACCAGGGAAATGGTGTCACCATCTTGAGGGGACACTGACCTCTCGAAAGGGCTGAGGGCCATGGCTCCCCGCCCACCCCACTGCTGACATTTTCAGAGGTGACCCAATATATCAAAGACTGGAAGGAAAAAAAGAAGGATGGAAAAAGAAGGATGGGAAACATCTTTTTGCCTTTGGAGCAAGAAGGACTTTTTAATGCGCATCTCAAAACCTTAATTCGTCAGGCTCAGGGGTGATGAGCTGGCTTCTAGCTGAGTCCCGGATTTCTGTCTAATGAATGACACCGTGGAAGGCGCCGGCAGATGTGGCGGGGTGTGAGAAGTGGCATCTGTCCGAGAACTGCGCTGAAGGACCTCGGGTTTCCAAGCGTGCTCCGAGGGACCCTGGGCGCCCTCGAGACTTTCTGGTGGTTCGAAACATAAGAACAATTTCCTGGTGGTTCTTCGATCCTTTCTCTGCCATTTATGTAGCCGACGGATGCAGGGGGCAAACACGAGAGTCTAACTACCTTCCGTCAACCCAGACATTTTGCAAAAATGTAAAACAGTGCCACTCACAGTGTTTTTCCCTGAGACGATGCAATGATGTTTTCATCCAGGTCTATTATTCTGCTAATATATAATGAATTTGTCGTTGTCATTTAGAAGAATGAATCACCATATGTTTCTAATTCCTTCATTTTAATTTCTATTGTGGTAAATATGGGTGGATAAATATACAAATAAAATATTTGTATAAATGCAAATATACATGAACAGCATGTGGATATAAGGAACACAAACAGAAGTTTTGGGGGGGCTCAATAGTTTTTTGAGTAAAAAAGGCTTCTCGATAGATGTGCTTTCCAATCTCCATTGGGCTTGGGCCTACGGTAAATTTAGAGAGATTTCTTCCTGAGAGCCCTAGCTAGTTATACCTTTAAACATCTCGTTTGCAAATCAGAGTCCATTCTGCAGTCCCAGGTGGGCACGAAATTGCTGACCGAAGTCAATTTTCCTGCGGATAGGTGCCGGCCCTGTACACAAATATCCTTGTCACATCACGATATCTGCCATATGAGATTCTGAGTGTGTATGACTAAGTATGAGATTCTAAGTATATGCATTGTGATTTCAGGGTGTGTCTGAATATTCCCATGAAAGGAATCCCCATAGGGTCCCACGACCCTATAAAAGGACACTGCTGTCAGGCAAGACCTCAAAGACATCCAGCCCTGCCCCCCCCGCCCCCCCCCCCCCCCACTCACCAAGGCCAGAGTCCTGCTTCTTCTCGGTGTGTGGTCCCTGCTCCAACCTTCCCCACCCGAGGCCCAGCCCCTACCACTAAACCCTGAATCTAAACCCCTTCTCCAGCTCCATCACCCCCAACCCGGCTCGTCCATGATCCCAAGGCTATCCCCAACCCAAACCTAACCCCACTGCCAACCCGGCTGCACCTCCAACCCCACCCTGTCTGTCTCTTGCCCCTTCTCCATCCCAAGCCCACCCCCATCACTGACCCCGTTCTCAGACCCTAATCTGTGCTTACCTTGCCCTTTCTTTGTCCCCTCCTTACCCCAGCCTTCAGGTCCTCATCTTTTCTCTCCTCTAGTCGGCTTCTGCCTCCTGTTTGCCCCATTCGCTGAGCAAATCCATGCGGGGTCCCAGAGCCAGGAGCGAGGTAAGGTACCGGTGGTTTTCCGGGGGTGACGGAGGATGGATGGCAAAGGGTTGAATGGAGATCTGGGGGCTATGGGAGTTGAGTGAGGGATTTTCTTTTATTTTTTTATTAAACATTTTTATTTATTTTTAGAGAGGGGGAAGGGATGGAGAGAGAGAGGGAGAGAAACATTGATGTGAGACAGAAACATCCATCAGTTGCCTTTCATGCGTACCCTGTGACCCAGGTATGTGCCCTGACCAGGAATCGAACCAGGGACCTTTCACTTTGTGGGACGACACCCAGCCGACTGAGCCACACTGGTCAGGGCGAGGGAGGGCTTTCCATACCCATTAAAACCGAACTCCGAGAGGGTAGGGATTTTGCTGTTTTTCCTCATGATTTTTTCTGGTTTCTTGGCAATTGATAAATGTCTGTTGGGTTTTGTATCCTCACCGAAGGACACGCTTATTGATTTTAGAGAGAGGGGGAGGGAGGGAGAGAGGAAGTAAAAGATCAATGAAAGAGAGAAACATTGATCAACTGCCTCTTGTCCGTGCCCCGACTGGGGACTGAACCTGCAACCAAGGCTCGTGCCCTGACTGGGAATCAAACCCGAGACTTTTCAGTTTACAGAACAATACTCCAACCCATGGAGCCACTGAGAAAAGCTCTGTGAAGCAACCTGGGGTTTTCGGCAGACTCATGGTGCCGAGGAACAAGAGATGGAATTTAAGGGCTGCCAGAGCCTTCCCTGGAGTCCCCGTTAATTCTCCAGGCTACGAGTTGGAAAGCCATGACCACGTCTGACGTAGCTCTGCACGGAGCCCTTCCAAAATGCAACCCAACCTAGATTTTCCCCAGTTTTGGGCTGCATTAAAATAACTTTTCCCAATCTATTTGCATAGGAAAGAAATTAATATCCTCCAGAGGCTGTACCATTTTTCACACACGATGTCTGGCATCCAATGACCACACATGCTACCAGCAAGGTCAAGTGACTGAAAATCAAAAGGAAAAAGGGGGATAGTAGGAAGAGACCATGAGTAATGCTGATATTGGAGTTAGCAGACTTGGGTCTCAAATCAGTATAATTAATATGTTCCAAACAAAAGAGGAAACATACAGAAGTTAGAGGGAGGGGTAGGTAATATCAGCAAAGATCGGGCAATTAGAGAATAGAAAAGTACCATCAGTGAAATGCAGAATTCAGTATAGATATGGTTCACAACAGATTAGACACAGCAGACGAGAGGATGAGTGGACTGGAATTCAGGCCCCTAGAAATTATCTAGACTCCAGCACAGCATAAATAGAGAATGGAAAAAAGAATACAAAAAAAGGTTAAGACAGTGAGAATATTGAACGAAATGTTGTGACTTAACTAAGGTCACCTTTTCCCTTCCAGCTTGTCTGGGGTGGGTGCACTCCTTTCTCCGTGAGGTCATTTAGTGAATTGGCTTGGGCAGGGTCAGCAGATGGCCTCGGTCTCTGCATGTGCTGCTGCTGCAGGAGTTGTTGTTTCTCAGCCAGGAGAAAGGAAGGGGGAAGAAATCAAGGCCCAGCATCCTCATTTAAAAGAAATGTACACATCACTGGACTTGATGAGGGCCTGACTTAGGCACAGAGCCACGCCTAACAGCCCCAGAAGGGAGGCTGACCAATGTTGGTAACTGGGGAATTAAATAGAACCACCCTCATGGAAGCACGTAATCTCAACTATTCTTTAATCCAGTCCCCGCTTTGATTTCTTTTACCTTCATCTAATCTTCTTTACTTTTCTTCCTTAATTCCAAATGTGTATGAGAAATTACAGAGCTGTCATTCAGCGTCATTGCCACACGATTTTACAGACGAGGTCCTGAGGTGCAGCACGGTCTCCAGACAGGACAGCCCTGCTCTTCCGCTATTGTCCAGCAGAGGGCGCGCCACACAGTCATCGTCCTAAGACTCCTTCCCAGCATTTGGGTCCACACCTCCTTGCCAGGGCTGAGGTTTACCACGTGCTCAGGGGTGTGCTTAATGCTTGGCATGAATGATCACACCTGACCTTCACAAGAAGGCCCAGAGGTTTGTTTTTGTTTTTGTTTTTTTTACAGATGAGGACGTAAAGGCTCAGGGACGTAAGGGCCAAGGTTACACACGCAGCCAGCGGTAGTGTGGGACTCAGTTGAGGACAGTCCGAGCCTTGATGGGTGCACAGTCCAGTGAAGACAAGACCTCATCAGCCACATGGGAGGAGGGTTTGCCTCTGCTGTGAGACGGTGCTGTGTTCCATTACTGCCCGTTCCATTCCCTGCCACTCTCAGGAAGATACACATTTCTGTTCCCTGCCGTGTGTGGCTGGGGGCGCCTGCAAGAGGGGAAGTATGCGTCCCGTCCCAAACAGGAGGCTTGTGACCTGCCCTCCACACGTTGTGTGAGGGGCCACGCTCGGCGCCTTGTGGGAGCAGAAGCTACGACAGCTGCTGTGAGGTTCAACCCAAGTCCTGTCGCCACCGGAAGAACAAACCCAGATTGGGGGACAGGGCGGTGCCCTTTAGCCCCCGGAATGGGGAAGACCCCAACGCACCGCACCGATGTGCGATAAAACACAGAGAAGGAAACTTTGGTGCTGCGAACCGCCGAGATGTCGCGGGTAGTTGTCACCGCGACACCCCAGGCGGGCAGCGGGGTGGGAAGTGAAGCTGCCCCGCCCCCCACCGTGTCTGCAAAGTTAACTCGTTCACCCAGCAGACGAGTCAGTGAGGAGGGGTGCACTCAAGTTTACAACCCAGAGCGGATCCAGAGCTGTTTCTAGAGCAACCGCACTCTCGCCGCTTTCACTGTGTGTGATGTGCTTTCCGAAAGGTGTGGGAGGAGAGGAAGACACGCCCAGAGGCCTGGGAGCTACTGAGCCTCCGGGATGACTAAGGCTTTGGCACCCAGTAGATTTGGGCTCAAAGCCGGGCTCTGACACGCACCCGTTGTGTGGTGCTGGGGAAGCCACTAAACTTCTCTCTGCCTCTCTGAAGGGGGGGTCGTGGTAGCTCCATTATAGGGGTGCTGCACAGATTCCACGAATTGGGCGTAGGAAGCTCCCACCTGACAGCGTCTAGCATGGGAATCAGGAGCAGTTTCCCTGGTGACAGCCAGCACTGACTTGCCCGCCACCTGACTGAGGCGTCTCAGAAAAGGATCCTCCGTTCTCAGGAGAGTCACCCCAGCCGATGTGGCCACCTGAAGAGATAAGTGTCCCTGTTGGGCCTCGCCCTGATTACTACACTCATATGCAAAATGTTGATAAAGGCTGACTTAAGGCACTGAGTTTCTCAGCCGCTTGTTATGTAGCAACAGATAACCAGAAGGTGTAGGAAATGCTGTTTCCTGCCCACCCACGAAGCTGTCCCCCACTTTTTCTTCCTGACAGAGCCTGGGATTTGCTCAGGTGTCAGCTAGAGCTTCCTTAAGCGGCCTTGCGCTGGGTAAGGGGGGCGCTATGACCGAGCACGGGCTCAAGTGACATAAAAGGAGGCCTCATGGGGCTCCTGGGGAAAAGCGTTCCCAATCCTAAGGAGGAGAAGTTCCCTACTGTTTGCTTTCTCCTGCCTTTGAACAGGGCATGGAAGCATGATGTCTGGAGCTGCTGCAGCCATCTTGGGACTATGAGAAGCCACAAAACCAAGCCAGAATCGTGACACTGACCAAACTAGAGGTGTGCCCCGCTGCGTCTCCCTTCTCTCCATTGGACACAACCAGGAGCAAGCCCCTAAAAGAGGGGGGGCGAAGAGGAAATGGGACTGTGCCCAGGGCCAGGGCTGAGGGACGGGAAGAAGGGGAGAATGGAGATTTAAACAGGATGGGTGGGCTTTTTATTTTTCCTCACCAAACATGATTGGGCTGGGCCCTAGATGTCATTGAGGATTGGGAAAGGAAGATTCTAGGTGGTTCATGTAGGTACAGTGGCTGGAGTAAAACTAAAGTGGTTCAGGGCTCCCCACCCCCTGCACCCACTCACTTTCAGACCTCCGCATTAATTCGTGTCCTGGAGTGTCCAGGCGCATGCCCCGCAGATGGGGGTGCCATGTCCGATTGACTCTCTGCCCAGGAAACTGTCGGGAAGGGGACTGGCCCCTTTGCACATTCTGCTGCTTCTGGGGAAGACAGCTGGAGATGCTCAGGACCCAGACATCAGAGAAATGCCAGCTGAAGTCTGCACCAGAGTGAGGACCAGGGACCCAGGTGGGCTATGGCCTTGACTCTGGGGCTTCATGGACTCCAAATCGCAAAAGCATCCTGCTCTGGGCCTTCTGGGGCTGGGCTGGGGTGGGGACCGGAGGCAGGGTTGGGGTGCAGTCACTGAAACAGAAATGACGCTTGGTGTCAGTGACAGCGCAGCCCCAGGGTGTCCTGCCTGAACCCAGGCAGTGACGGGTGGAGCACCCGTGGCCCTGACTTACACCCCTGACTTAATGCTGACGCCCCTCCCCCACTGCCCAGAGCACAAGAGACACCAGGCCAGACACTGAATTCACTTTACTGAGGGACCCCGGTGACGGGGCACAAGGAGAGGGGCCTAAATACCACAGGGAGAAGTTAGTCACACTTGGGGGCCTCCCCAGCCTGGACACCTCCCCTCCGGGAGCTGCTCAGCCCAGGACCAGGCCCTGCAGCCCGTCGGACCCCAGGGAGACCGGGCTTCCTCCCCAGCCCCGCGCCCACCCTGACCTGACCTGAATAGCTCTGTCTCTGCCCCGGGGAGGCCCCTGCGGTCTGGCGGCGCCCCCTGCAAGCAGCTCCCAAGCCTGCGTCTGCACCTGGGCATCTGAGTGGGTCTGGGACAGTCGGGTGGTGCTGTGGGGACACGCCCAGCCCTCCCCCCCCCCCCCGTCTTCCTCAAGGCCTGCAGGGAGGACCCTCGTAACCAGATGGGCTCGGCACCTTCTACGTGTGGGAACTGGGACACGGACACAGCCCCGGACCAGAGGGCTTGGGAGGGGCGTCCAGCAACGCTGAGGGGACACTGAGGTGAGCAGAGAGGGCCGAAGCAGAGGTCACCACATGGGCACGACACGAGAGCATTGGCACTTGGGACACGGCAGCAGGTGCTGACCCTGACTGCGCCAGGCTGGGTAGGTGGTGGGGGGAGGGGCGCCAGGAAGGCTGACTGCAGCTCCCTCTTGGGGACATTTCCTCCCCTCTAAACACCGGATCCTGGTCAGCTCCTACACTGGCAGGACCAGCGCGGTAATGCGTTAAGTAGCGGTAGCTGATGTTAATCATTCTAATGACCACAATTCATTTCTGTAAGTAGAGCAGCTGAGGCACCGCCTTAGGGATTTGCTGGGTCAGCGCGCCCTCTGGCGGGCACTTGGAGACACAGCTCGGGGAGAAAAGGGAGCGCGAGGCTTAAACTGTAAAGAGCCACTCCTCCTTCTCTTCCTCGCCCTTCCTCCCTTCTTTCCTTTCTCACTCTCACACGCGTCCCCCAGGACTGCTCCCACCCAGCTGGAGACCCTACGGCGACTGAGCCGGTTCAACCCTGCCAGCCGGTGGTTCATAGGCCGGGGGTGGGGGCGGGTCACAGGGGCGGGAGAACGCCCTGAAGTTGAACCGAGGCAACAGCCCTTGGAGGTTGGAAAAGTTCCCGCGAGCAGGGCGGGACAGCAGTAGGCGAGGCCTCGTTGGCCCCGGGGAGGAGTCTGCGCTTTCTCTCCATGGTCCTGAGGAGTTGCACAAAGTTTAGAACAGGGGAGAGGCAAGGTGAAACTTGTGAGGTCTGGCGGAGGATGAATGGCAAGGGCTGGGGGTGGGGGGCGGCCGACCCCGCGGGAATTCGGGCGGTGCCTGGGCGAGTCCCCGGGCCCCGCCCCGTTTCAAGGACTGAGTGCGGGTCCCGCCCTCGGAGGTCGTTCCTAGGCTGGTGGTGTAGTAGGGGCTGGCGCACACCCACCGCGGGCTTGGCGCAGGCCTCCAGCGTGCAGCACAGCTCCCGCGGTCGGTGGCGCCCCTTCAATCCAGGAGGTCCGAGCTCCTGATACTCCGCAGGGCACTTACTTCCTATCATTCAGTCATTACCCGCCGGAGGACCCTTCCCCCAAATAACCTTATTTTAATTGGGAGCCCCCGGGAATATTGGGTAATCTCTACTACTCCGGTTCCCCAGCTATTAAGTCTCAGGACCTCTTCAATGATTAAAAAATGATCGAGAACCCCAAGGGGCTTTTATTTATGTGGGTTCAATCTGACAGTATTTGCTGCATTAGGGATTTCAACGGAGACATTACAAGCATTTATTTATGAACTCTTTAGAAATAGCAGTAACAAACATGCTACATACTATTTACATAGCTATACTTGTCAGAACCAAACGACTCGAGTGGCCTTGTTTCACGGGTTTTTGTTGTTATTGTTGTTGCAAATCTCTTTTGTGTCCGACGCAACAAGAAGGCTCTGGACCTCCAGACCTGCTTCTGCATCCAGGCGGCCGAGATCCGCTGCCCACGCAACCTCCGGAAAACTCCACTGAACACTCGTGAGAGAATGAGCGAGACAAAGGCAAAGAATGTCTCAGGAGCCTGACGAAAATGGGCTTCTCCTCCGGGAGCCCTGCTTAAGGGTCCCTGAACCACAGCCCCGCAGCTTCTGCAATGCACCAGAAACCCGCAACTTCCTGGATGCCTCCTCCTTCTAGAAGATTCTGAGTCCCCAGTTCTTTATTCAGCTCCTGGGACCACGTCTCCACCCACTCTGGCCCACATCCGTCCCACTAGGAGAGAAATGAGTGTGGGCTACCTGTAGGTGACAGAGCAGCTGAAAACAAGAGAACAGATTGGGGCACCATGTTCTTAATGAATAAATGCGGACTTAAGAGAAGTAAGAAGAGAAGTGTGGGGGATGACACAGGAGCATGGTGGGTGCACTAGAATGAAAGCGGGCATAGTCAGTGTCAATTCAAACCACCTTTAGAGAGACGCTTTGCCCACCCTGGCTGGTGTGGCTCAGTGGATTGGGTGCTGGCCTGCAAACCAAAGGATCGCGGGATCGCTTCCCTTGCCAGCCAAGGCACATGCCTGGGTTGCAGGCCAGGTCCCCAGTAGGGGGCGCTCGAGAAAAAGGCCTCTCGCTGAACCAATTTATGCAAAGAGCACCATTTCCATTCCTCAAATGGTTACATGGAGTTCCTGTGTGACCCAGCAATTGCCCTCCCAGGTACTTGCCCTCCCAGATACTTCCCACGAGAAATGAAAACGGGCATCCACACAGACACTTGGACATGAGCGTTGACCGCAGCATTGCCCACAACCGCCAAGAGATGGAAGCCACCCAAATGTCCACCCTCTGCTGCCTGGGTATCCACACAGTGGAATAGTATTTGGCCATATGAAGGAATGAAGCCGTGACCCATGCCACCACCTCAGCCTCGAAAACATGACGCCGAGTGAAAGAAGCCAGACATAAACTCACGTCGCAGCGTGGCTCCCGCCTACAGGAGACCTCCAGGACAGGCAAACGTGGAGTGGTTGCCAGGAGCTGGGGGGAGAGTTGGAGAGTGACTGATGGCTAAGGAGTGTGTTTTTCTGTTTTTTGTTTGTTTGTTTGTTTGAGCGATGAGAATGTTCTAAAATTGATTGTGACGATGGTTGCACAACTCTGGGAACACACTAACGCCACTGAGGCGCACACTTCAGGTGGGGGAATTATGCGGTGCGTGAGTGTTTTCCCAGCACCTCACCCGTGTTCATCCTCCCCAGAAAAATGCCAGCGTCTTCCCCGCCCCCCCCGCCGTGATTGGCTTTTCCAGTCTTGCTGGGTTATAAATAATACAATGATAAATACAACAGTGCTGAGTATGTCTGCACCCCCCCCCCGCCGTGAATTCCTTAGGATAATTTCCCAGTGGGTCGCTTGCGGCTGCCAAGCCTTCATTCTAATGAGGCAGCTCCAAAGGGACCCGTTATGAAACCAGAATGTTCAATATCTCATTAATCGTTGTTCGATACCGATGACAAGCACAAATGATAACGATTTGTCTATTCGGTGATAAATGACGTCTATTCTTAAATTTTATTTCACTCGTTTCTGTTTGTTTACCGGCAGAGCCCGAGCAAATGTAACATCGCGCCTGCGTCTGGCGTTTGGGGTCCGCGTTCCATTTCTGGGGGGCGCCGTTTCTCTAGAGAGAGGGTAACATCCGCTTGGGGATCAAGAGGGCGACAGGAGAGGGAAAAGCAGGGGGAAATGGGAACAGCAGGGGGGGCTGGTCGAAGAATAAGCAGACGTGTGCTTTGCCCGTTGGCCCGGTTGCCATGGCAACCTTGCAATAATCTCTTTCTACGTTTCCACCAAAAAAAAAAAAAAGGGCTAGAAGTGTTTGCTTATCTATCTACCTTTCCATCTATTTAACAAATGCTTACATAATGGTGAGTTCTGAATAAACAATTCCCACCGGCTCTGCGCCAGCCTCCCTCCCAAGTGTTTTCCCCGCACCATTTCCCTCCAACCCCCAAAGAGCCCTGTGCGGCCGGGTCCCCGGTTAGGGCTGTTTTCACAGAGAACACCGAATTTTCGAGAAGCTCGGGAACTATCTCAGAGCCTGAGCAGGGGGCTGCCGGAGACACAGAAGCCCCGCAGTGGGGCCGCAGCGTCCGATTTCCGTGGGGCGGGAGCGCGGAGGCCGGGGGAGCAGCGGCGTGCGCATCCCTGCGCCCCGGCCAGTAGGCCCCGGCCTGGGACACGCTTTCTTGTGCAATGCGTGTCTGACCCCCCTGACGACCGTGCACCGACACACGCCGCATTCACAACCAGGTTAACTGCACGGGCATCGAGTGGCACCTGCACCTCACGGGCGAGACCAGGGGACCCCTCCCAAAGCCTGTTTCCACTGAGTGACGCCCGTGAACTTTGAACCCGAACTTTGAACCCGGAGGCACAGTACGGGGCCAGGGCCCCGGGGCTCAGGTGTCTATAACCTGCGCCCCCTGCGGATTCAGTCCTGCAGGGGGGCTCATCGCTGAGAGCGGTGCCGCCAACGCCCGCATCCTCCTTTAGCCGGACCCTTTAAGAGGGGGTCCCCAGAACCCAGCTGCGGCCAGCCGCGTTGCCATGGAGACCGGGCCCCGCTCCCGGAGGGGCCGGCCCGCGTGCGCAGGCGCAGGACCGGGCAGCCGCGACGCAGCGGAACTGCTGAGACTGGAGCTGCGGGTGCGCGCCTAGACGCGGCGGGAGCCGACCCTGGCGGCTGCCCTGTCTGCGCAGCTCCGGGTGCCACAGCGCCACCCTCCCCTGCACCTGCCCCCGCGGTGCGTCACTCCGGCCTGGGACAGAAGGGCGGAGCGGCGGGGCCGGCTGCATCCCCGGGGCCTGACGCGTAAGCCCCCTGCGAATTGTCCGACAGCTCTGGGGAGGGGACCTTGGGAAAGGCCGCTGCGTCAGCCGCCCAGTAGCAGCAGCAGCCCCAAGCGGGAACCCGCAGCTCGGCCACATTCATCTGGACCTGAACTCCAACCCCTACGGCGCTGCTCCGGGTGGGATTTGTTTTGCACTGCGCGATCAGCGCCAGCGAGCGGCACCATGGCCTTGAGCCTTTTGCAGGACTGGTGCAGCGGGCTGGACGTGGACGTGCACAGGGCCCTGCTGGTCACCGGCATCCCCGAGGGCCTGGAGCAGGCGGCCATCGAAGCGGCGCTGCAGCCAGCCTTCCTGCCCCTGGGCACGTTCAGGCTTCGGAACACGAGGGCCATGCGGGACGAGAAGGCCAAGGCCGCCCTGGTGGAGTTCGCGGAGGACATCGATCACTCCGCCATCCCCAGGGAGATCCCAAGCAGCGAAGGCTTCTGGAGGGTTCTGTGTAAGGACCGCGCGGAGGACACGAGAGTCCTGAGGCAGATGAAACGCTTGCTGCTGGACGAGAGGGCCCCCGAGGACACGCCCACCCCTCCCACCTCGGAGACCGAGGCCCAGGGGCCCGAGCTGGCCGGCCCCGCTCCTGGTGCAGCAGGCAGGCCTAGGAGGGGCCGTCGGAGTCGCCGAAGCAGAGCCAGAGGCAACAGGCTGACCCAGAAGGGCAAGAAGAGAGGCCGAGGAGGGCGGCCGTTCGACTCCGCCAGGCGCGGGTCCGAGGACTCCTCCTCCGACAGCCTGGGCGTCGTGATCCAGGAGATAGACGAGGCGGACCTGCGCGGGGTGGAGGACCAGAGGGCGCTGTACACCACCCTGCAGACCGCCGCCAAGGAGCTGGTGAAGAAGTGGGCCCTCCAGGGCGAGGCCGAGGGCGGAGAGGGCCCCCGCGAGTTCCTGGCTCTGGTGACAGTGACGGACAAAGCCAAGAAGGAGGAGATGGACAAAGAGACCCCGGAGGCCGAGTCCATCAGCCTGAACATCGAAGACCTGAGCGGGGTCCCCGACTTAGTGGCCTTACTTGCTGTGCGAGACACTTCGGACGAGGAGCCCGTGGACAGCGACGCCTCTGCCAGCGATTGGCAGGAGAGGGAGGACCAAGAACAAGAAGGGGACAGCCCCGAGTTTGTGGCCATCGTGGCGTACACGGACCCCTCGGACCCCTCTGCCCGGGAGGAGATGTTGAAAATCGCTTCCGTGATCGAGTCGCTGGGCTGGAGCGACAAGAAAGACCAAAAAGATGCGCTCCCCGAGGTCCTGGCTGTCATGGCCAAGGACACTTCCGGAACGCGCGTGCTGGTGGAGGAGGCGGGGCGCCAGGTGGACGCCATGGTCCTCAGGAAGGCCAAAGACGACGGCAACCTTCTGGAATGCATTTCTGCCTTGGCTGAGCCGGAGACCCTCCCCAAGGGGAAGAAGGCTCCCGCGGGCCTTCTGGGAGGCTGGGGCGAGGAGGGGGAGGACGAGGTGGGCCTCCTGGAGCTGGTGGCGCTCCTGGCCGCCCAGGACTTGGCGGACGTGATGAAGGAGGAAAAGGAAGAGGCCTGGGCAGGTGGGAAGTGCAAATACCACAAGGGCGGCCTCGGGGAGGTCCTGGCGCTCCTGGCGGCGCGGAAGGACAGGGAGTCCGAGGAGCAGTCGGAGGGGGCTTCGGACGGGGGCTCCGACGAGGCGTCCGAGGACACGGACAGCGAGGAATCCGGGCCTGAGGACCGCGCGTCCCGGAAGCCCCGGGCCAAGCGAGCCCGCACGGCTTCCAAGGTCCTGGGTCAGGCGGGCGCCCCCTCCGGGTCCCGCAAAACCCGACGGGGAGGCCGAGGCCGGGGCGGGCGGGCCATCACTCCGGAGAAGAAAGCTAAGGATGAGGCGGCGGGCGACAAGAAGAAGAAGGGGCGCGCGGGCGCCGGAGCGCGCGCCAAGGCCGGCGAAGCCAGGGGGCAGCCACCTACCGGCTCCAAGAGTGTCCGCGGGAAGAAGGCGCGTAGGGGAGGGAGGCCGCCCCCCAAGTGCCACTAGTGGCTCCCTGAGACAGCGAGGCTGTGGCGGGCCATGTGGCCCCCGTCCCCCGCGCTCCCTCCGCCCTCCCCGCAGCAGAGGCCCTTCTGCCGCTTAACCGTGCGCTCTGTGCTCCGCGGTGCGCCAGGCGCGCACTGTGGGTCTCATCCTTGCCTTCCAGTCCCTCCTTTGCAGGTGGCTCGAGCGATCCTGATGGAAGAAGGAGAGAGAAACGGCCACCCCTGGAGGCAGCCGCCCCAAGTGATGGGACCGTGTCTCAAAGGGCACTGAGCGGGGGTGGCTTTGGGTGGCCCCCAGGTAGCGGGGGAAGGGGGTGAGTGTGTCCCTGACTCGAGCAGCGGCCAGACCAGCGGTGCCGGTTAGTTCTTTCTGGCTCTTCGTGGGGCCCCCAAGGTTCCAGTCCCATGCCTCTGGCCAGCGTCTGTCGACCCCCACCAATCGGATGGGGCCGGGGGTCTGTGATGGAGGCTTGGCCGCTAGCTCGCCAGTGCGTGTTAGGGGGAGCAGAGCTCCCGGCCTGGGGGCAGAAGTGATTCCAGAAAGACGAGCCTGAGGCCAAGGGGGCGGCTCCTCTGGGAGGGGGGGAGAGAAGAGGTGGGGGAAGCGTGGGGACGGGAATATCAGGAGCTGGAGAGGAGGAAGAGGGTGAGGAGGAGGAGGAGGAGGAGGAGGAGGAAGACAGGGCAGGTGCACTAGGCCTGCCCACCTCTGGCGCAGTTGCTACCGATGAATTAGCTCCTCAAGGTCAAGGCCACCTGCTGGAGTCCACAAGCTGAATCTGACTCTCAGATTGTACAGTGATTTCCAAAAATCCTAATTATTTGCCAACATTTTCAGCCGGAGCAACCCACATCCAGGTCACTGGCCTCTCTGCAGCTCCCGGCAGTGCCCCTCACCCAGGCATGCGGCTCTCTCCTCCCTCCCGGCAGCTGCTGCCTCCTCCCTCGGGCTGATCAGCCCCTCAGTGCAGGCTTCGCAGCCCCTAAAATGATAGGGTCTCCCAGTTCTCCGTCTGAGTGAATTAAATGCCAGAGGGGACCCTGAGGGTACACCGGAGGGGTGGGAGCTGGTCCCACCAGCGTAGGAGCTGACCAGGGTCCCGTGTTTAGAGGGGAGGAAATGTCCCCAAGAGGGAGCTGCAGTCAGCCTTCCTGGCGCCCCTCCCCCCACCACCTACCCAGCCTGGCGCAGTCAGGGTCAGCACCTGCTGCCGTGTCCCAAGTGCCAATGCTCTCGTGTCGTGCCCATGTGGTGACCTCTGCTTCGGCCCTCTCTGACCACCTCAGTGTTTCCCCTCAGCGTCGCTGGACACTCCTCCAAGCCCTCTGGTCCGGGGCTGTGTCCGTGTCCCAGTTCCCACACGTAGAAGGTGCCGAGCCCATCTGGTTACGAGGGTCCTCCCTGCAGGCCTTGAGGAAGACGCGGGGGGCTGGGCGTGTCCCCACAGCACCACCCGACTGTCCCAGACCCACTCAGATGCCCAGGTGCAGACGCAGGCTTGGGAGCTGCTTGCAGGGGGCACCACCCGACCACAGGGGCCTCCCCAGGGCAGAGACAGGGCTATTCAGGTCAGGGTGGGCGCGGGGCTGGGGAGGAAGCCTGGGGAGGAAGCCGGGTCTCCCTGGGGTCCGACGGGCTTCAGGGCCTGGTCTTGGGCTGAGCAGCTCCCGGAGGGGAGGTGTCCGGGCTGGGGAGGCCCCCAAGTGTGACTAACTTCTCCCTGTGGTATTTAGTACCCGCTCTTGTGCCCCGGCACCGGGGTCCCTCAGTAAAGTGAATTCAGTGTCTGGCCTGGTGTCTCTGTGCTCTGGGCAGTGGGGGAGGGGCGTCAGCAGTAAGTCAGGGCCACGGGTGCTCCACCTGTCACTTCCCAGGTTCAGGCAGGACACCCTGGGGCTGCACTGTCACTGACTGACACCCAGCGTCCCTTCTGCTTCAGTGACTGTGCCCCCACCCAGCCCCCTGACCTGACCCACCCACTTAAGCTCTCCCATGCCTTAGCCGCTACCTGCCCTGCCCCTGGCCTCCTGCCCCGGATGCCAGCCTCCGTGGTCCCCTGCCCTGTCCCTTGCTAGGCCTCAGCCCTTCACCATCTTTAGGTCTCTGCCACCAGACTCCCTTGCGGCCCCACTCAGGCCCAGGTTCTGAGGCCCCAGCCCTCACCCCTTATCCTGGGCCCCGGCGCTTCTCCCTGCCCAGGACCTGGGCTGGGCTTCCGCTCCATTCTCTAGCCCTCAGGTCAGTCTCCACCCGCCTGTGCCTCCCCCAGCTCCCTCCCTCCACCCCACTCAGGGCCCCACTCTGCGCTCAGCCCACGCAGCCCTCACTGGTGCTCACCCCGGCGCCGAGCTGGGCCCTTCTTCCTACGTTTTCTGTGGGCAACTCCCAGCTCCCACGCTGGAGCTCCGAGGCTCTGCCCTGGACCGCAGACCGGGAGCCTTCCCCTCCTCCCTGGGTCCCTGCCCTGCTCCCACACGCACCTACAGGGCTGCCAGAAGGGTCCTAGTCGGACTTATCTGGGGGTGATGGAGTCATGCCCCTTCCCGAACCCCTTACAGTCTTCCTGGGCACCCGCGGGCGGGGGCGAGCGCCCTTCCCAGGAACTTGGCAGGAGTCTGTCCTTCGCTTCGTGCGGGTCTTTCTTCAAACGTCACATCCCCAGGGAGGCGTCCCCCGCCACCCTATTACAAAGGTCACCCTTCCCGCCCACCCTCACCTTATTTTTCAGAGCTCCGATTGCCACCGGATACCCTGGTTTATTTCCAAATAACGCACTGACTGTTTGTCCGCGGGTGGGAGGTAAATAGCGGAAACCGACTCGGGTTTTGCAGGCATGGTACCCACAGGGGGCGGGCGGGTCGCCCGAAGGTTAGAAACGCAGCGAGCCGCTCCGGGCTCAGGGGAGGCTGCTGCCCGGAGCCCGGGTCGCTGGGCCGCAGGGTTCCACGCACAGAGCCCGTTGGCCTGAGAAGGGAGCCGGGGGGGGGGGCGGCTTGCGTCACCGCTGCTGCCGCCACCGCAGCCCCAGCGGCCTCCAGATGACGTCCCCTCCCCCCGCTGCCAACTGCCGCCGGTGCCCGGGGCCAGCAGCGCAGCTGGCGGAGGAATCGGGATGCAGCTGAGGCCGAGGGTCACGCGGTAGTGCCGGGTTTGGGGCGGGTGAGTGCGGTCCGTCCCGTCCCTCGCCGCGTCCCCGGCCCCAGCCCGGTGCCCGCACACAGTGGCTGCTGTTTTCAGCTATTGAATGACTGAGGGATCGGATGAAGCTCGAGGGCTTGGCGAACCGGACCCCGTTGTGAGCCCAGCGAGGCAGGTGCGGGGACGCTCCGGCCCGGCGGGAGGGAGCCTGGGCCCCACTGAGCGGCGCCTGGGGTCCCAGGGGCAGCGGCGTAAAGACCCTGAGATCCCACCCGCAGGGGCGGCGCGAGGAGCCCCAGGCCCTTTGGCAGCGGGTTTGCCCCCGCGGGGCCCGGAGTTGCCGGGGTCAGTGGGGCGCGGTCACGTCCACTCCGGTGAGAGAAGGAGGCGGTGTCCCGAGAGGAGGCGGAGGACCGGCGCGCGCTGGGCGCTGGGGCTGCAGCTGGGAGCAGGGTGGACACACGCAGACGCTCGCGGAGCATCGTGGGCGGGGCCGGGCGGAGGGATACTGAGTGCAGAAGGGCAGCCAGGGGTTCAGCCTTAGACCTCGGCGCCAGCGGGGAGGAGAAGCCGGCGGGCGGGGCCTGAGGGTGCGGGGCAGGAGGGTTTCCAGTCGCAACCTGTTTAAAGCTTTGCGGGGAAGCCCTCACTGGGAAGGTGGCACTAGATGCGGGGCGAGGCAGTGGACACCCGAGGGAAGCGCGCCCAGGGGCGGGAACAGGCGGTGCAAAAGGCCGGAGCCAGGGCTGTGATGCCCGGGGCTGAGTCACGTGTCATGACCGACGCCTCCGGAGCCAGACGTCAGTGCTGGGTTTAGGGGAGACGGTGTCTGCAAAACGGTCCACCGCCTTCATGGGGTGGCCGCGTAATTAGGTTTCCCATCACTGGTGCTTGGATGTGACCCTGTTGGAAAGGAGCGCGCAGAGTCACTGGGGTCGGGATGCGGGTCTGAACGCGGAGGGGCGAGAAGTGCCCTCCGCCTGCCCCGCACGGGCCGGGAAGATGAACTAGTCCTGGGAGACGGGGGCGCCCGAGATCTAGGGGTTGTGATCAGGTCCCAGAACGGCCCGGAGAAAGAAGTCAGGATTCCGGTAACAGAAAATGACATCCCTTCCTCTCCAACAGGTTCCCCAAAACATAGGTCCGCAAGGCCGCGGCTTTCTCCGTGCAGCCCGCGCCCCATCGCACAGGACGCCCCGCCCCCTACCCTTCGGCTGGCGGAGCGGCGTCCCTGACCCCAGTTGCCGCGTTCTATTTTCCCACCAGGGGGCGCTCCAAGACCGCTTTTAGGGTGAGCCCAAGGCGCCGCGGTGCGCTTTGGAAAGAAGGTTAAAGTCACGCAGACGCGGCCCAGTCTGACTCAAAGGTAGTGGGACACTGGCCCATCTCCTTGAAGCTCCAAGCTCCCCCTGTCCTTTGAACGCCAGTCTGTGGAGAGTGGACTGCCCTGTGGCGCAGTGGTCTGTCGAAGTGAGGCCAACTGCATCAACGTCTGGGAATTTCTTAGTCGCCTCTACAGGTCTATTGAATCAGGATCTGCTTCTTCCAGGTGCCTGAGTGAGTAATCTGGAAACATACCGCCATTTGTCCTGGGAATCCCACCCCAGAGTGAAACCTCTGTAACAAAGAGGCTGACTCCCTTATTTAAGGTGTGACCATAGACAACCTTAGGCCGCCCACCCCACATGTGGGGAGGCCATAGAAAAGCTAGCTTGCTCCGCCCCCTCCCCCACCCAGCGGGTGTGAGGGTCCGGCCTTGCCAACCTCCAGCCCCAGCCCTCAGACCACTATAAAGGGTCAATGCCCTCACTCTGATTTTGTCCTCACTCTGATTTTGTTCAGGCCACAGGGACTGGTTCGTGCCTGCCATAGTCTCTCCAGAAATAACCCAGCATGAGAGTACAACTTTTTTTTTAAAAGATTTTATTTATTTATCTTTAGAGAGGAAGGGAAGGAGAGTGGGAGAGAAATACCAATGTATGGTTGCCTCTGATGCGTCCCATGCTGGGAACTGGCCTGCAACCCAGGCATGTGCTCTGACTGGGAATCAAACCACGATCGTCTGGTTCGCAGGCCTGTGCTCAATCCACTGAGCTTCACCAGCCAGGGCGAGAGTACATCTTTCGATTCCTCCTTGGTGCATGCGGTGGAGTTATCAGTCTTGTCATCTCAGCCAATTTTGGGTGATCGGTTGGGCTGCCCAACCACAAAGTGACCTCGCTGTTACAACGGGGTGCTCATCCCGGAACCCGGCGCTGTCTGTACTAACTAGAGACTCACAAATTCGCTGGGTGTCAGAGCAGAGAGAGAGGGAACTGACCTTGAAGGCATTGGTTCTCAGAGCGCGTTTTCCCAGCTGCAGCGCCCGCTGGGACCCTCTTCCCTGCTGACTGGGGGATCCAGAAAAGGACAGTCGCTCTCAACTTCGGCGACAAGTTCCAGTCTCCTGGGGGGCATTAAAAAAACTGGGATGTTCTAGCTGCACCCTCTGGGAGTCTGAAGCTGGTGGTGGGTGGTGGGGCTGGGGCAGCAATCACTTTCAAGGCTCCCCAGTTGATTCTGATGTGCAGCCAGGGTTTGTAAACAAGGTTTACCCCAATCCTCCGCTGTCACAGGGAGGAAGCCGAGGCCAGATTGGGGAAGGAACTTCCTAGGATCACAGAGCAAATTGGCGACAGGGCGGAAGTAGAACCTAGGAGTCCTGAATCTCACTCAAAGCTTCATTATATATGGTGGCCCTGGACTCTGTAGTATTAGTAATAATACTACTAATAATTGGCCCTGGCTGGTGTGGCTTAGTGGATTGAGTGCCAGCCTGAGAACCAAAGAGTCGCTGGTTGAATTCCCAGTCAGGGCACATGGCTGGGTTGCAGGCCAGTTCCCCAGTAGGGGGCGTGAGAGAGGAAACCACACATTGATGGTTGTCTCTACCTCCTTTCCCCTCTGGAAAAGTAAATTAATATGTTTTTTAAATTGATTGCCCCGGGAGGACTGATATGACTTACTTTAAGTGTTTTCATAGTCTTTGAATTAAAACCAAAATTCTAACTTAAAAATTTTTTTATTTATATTTAGAGAGAGGGGAAGGGAGGGAGAAAGAGAGGGAGGGAAACATCAATGTGTGGTTGACTCTCGCACGCCCCCTACTGGGGACCTGGCCTGGCCCACAACCCAGGCATGTGCCCTGACTGGGAATTGAACCGCTGAGCCTTTGGTTTGCAGCCCACGCTCAATCCACTGAGCTACACCAGCCAGGGCCAAAATTCTAACCTTATGAAGCAAAATATCCTACAGTAAAAAATGGACTGTATATATGTGGCAGAGCTATGGGTGATTTCCCCATATTTACGGAGCATTTCCTATTGCAACCAGATGCAACTGTGCAGCCCTGATAAAGGGTATCTGTGTAAACAGCACCGGAGAAAACAAATGCTGCTGGGCTCAGGGGAGTGGAAGGGACACGGAGCATTTAATAAAAATGCTAGCTTTAGCCAGGAACAAAATTCACCGATGATTCATTTTCCCCTTCAACCTCTAAGCTGAAAACCTTCCTGGCAAGCGAGGGGTGGCCCCAGAAAGCAGCTGTGTTTGTGCATAAATCTCATTGCAGTGGGAACAAAATCTCTCTGTTTCAGGGTCACACGTATGTTTCTGCATTAGGTGACCCCTCTGTCCTAATGTCCTCCACACCCCATTTCCTCATTGAGGCTGAAATATATGATTTTTGTTCTTTCCCCATGACTTCGTCCAGGCCCACAAGACAGTCTCATCTCCCTCCATTACAAACCGTGGAGAGACCCTCTCATCCTCATGTTTATTAAAAAAAAATTATTGATTGATTTTTAGAGAGAGTGGAAGAGAGGGAGAAAAAGAAGGAGAGAAACATCAAGGTGTAGTTGCCTCTTGCGCATCCCAGCCAGGGACCTGGCCTGCAACCCAGGCATGTTGCGTTGCAGGGAATTGAACCAGTGCCCCTTTGGTTCCCAGGCCGGTGCTCAGTCCACTGAGCCACACCAGCCAGACACTGATTGGATTTGGTTTCCCAGTCATCTTGCTGCCAAGTTTCCATCCTCATGTAGGTATTTGTAACTTTGGTCCAACATGAATATACATTTAGAATTGAAAGACTACAATACACATCTTTTTAAAAAAAATAAGTAATAAATAAATAAGTATTTATTTATTTTTCTTTGGTTAAGGGCTTCAGACGAAAGGCAGAATTAGTCACCAGCCAAGACTATCCTGACCACACAACATTTTCCAGTTGCCAGGAGAACAAATGATCAGCTTCCATAACATGCATTCAGTTCACGAGTCTTTTTAAAATGCTCCCCGCCCCCTTCTCCCCACGCCGGGACCCCCCCCCCACGGGGATGCAAAAGCAACCATACACTGATGTTTCTCTCCCTCTCTCCTTCCCTTCCCCTCTAAAGATAAATAAATAAAATATTAAAAAAAAATGCTCCCCTTTCCTCAGGGTTCCCACTTCCATCTGCGGGACATTCTAGAAAATAGGTACAACATTTATTTCACTGCTATTCCCTGAGTGTGTGGCTTCTTTAAGAAATATGTATTTTAAAATACTTTATTTATTTATTTTTATTTTTATTATTTTAAAATATTTTATTTATTTATTTATCTTTAGAGGGGAAGGAGAGAGGAAGAGAAACATCAATGTATGGTTGCCTTTCGTGCATCCCCTGCTGGGAACTGGACTGCAGGGAACTGGTCCGCAACTCCGGCATGTGCCCTGACTGGGAATCGAACCGCGATCCTCTGGTTCTCAGGCCTGTGCTCAGTTCGCTGAGCTACACCAGCCAGGGCCTATTTTTATTATTTTTAAAAAATATTTTATTGATTATGCCATTACAGTTGTCCCATTTCCCCTCTTCATTCCCCTCCACCCGGCACACCCTACCCCCACCATTCCCCCCTTTAGTTTATGTCCGTGTGTCTCAAGTTCTTTAGATTCTATATTTCCCATAATATTCTTGCCCTCCCCCCTATATATTTTCTACCTGTAGTCTATGCTACTTATTCTCTGTACCTTCTCCCCCCTTCTCCTTCTCCCACTCCCCTGTTGCTAACCCTCCATGTAATCTCCATTTCTGTGGTTCTGCTCCTGATCTAGCTGTCCTCTTAGTTTGCTTTTGTTTTAGGTGTGGTTGTTAATAACTGTGAGCTTGCTGTCCTTTCACTGTTCATCTTTTTTATCTTCTTTTTCTTAGGTAAGTCCCTTTAATATTTCATATAATAGGGGCTTGGTGATGATGAACTCCCTGAATTTGATCTTATCTGAGAAGCACTTTATCTGTCCTTCCATTCTATTTGCTGGATAGAGCAATCTTGGATGTAGGTCTTTGGATTTTTCATGACTTGGAATACTTCTTTCCAGCCCCTTCTTGCCTGTGAGGTCTCTTTTGAGAAATCTGCAGACAGTCTGATGGGAGCTCCTTTGTAGGTGACTGTCCCCTTAGCTCTTGCTGCTTCTAGGATTCTCTCCTTCATTTTAATCTTGGCTAATGTAATGATGATGTGTCTTGGTGTCTTCCTTCTTGGGTCCAACTTCTTTGGGACTCTCTGAGCTTCCTGGATTTCCTGGAAGTCTATTGCCTTTGCCAGATTGGGGAAATTCTCCTTTATTATTTGTTCAAATAAGTTTTTCACTTTTGGCTGTTCATCTTCCCCTTCTGGTACCCCTATAATTTGGATGTTGGAGCATTTAAAGATGTCCTGGATGTTCCTAAGCCTCTCCTCATTTTTTTGAATTCTTGTTTCTTCATATTTTTCTGTTGGGTCATTTTTTTCCTTCCTTCTGGTCCACTCCATTGATTTGAGTCCCAGTTTCCTTTTCATCACTATTGGTTTCCTGTGCATTTCCCTTCATTTCAATTAGTTTAGCCTTCATATGTTCCTCTAATTTGTGTGTATAATCAACCAGTTCTGTGAGCATCCTGATCACCAGTGTTTTGAACTGTGCCTCTGATAGGTTTTCTATTTCTTGGTCACTTAGAGTTACTGGTTTGGGGGCTTTGAGTTCTTCTTGAGCCATGTTTTGGTCTGTTCGTTCCAGTTACCTATGAGGGGAGGAGCCTTAGGTGTTCACTAGGGCGGGGCAACCCAGGTTCCTGGGTTGTGATGCTGTACTTGGGGGCGGGGTCAGAGAGGGGCAATAGCGGTCCCCTCTGCTGTTTCCAGTCGCTGGGGCCTGCATGGACTGTTTCACTGCTCACATCACCACCTGGTTTATCTGCATGTGGATGTGTGACCTTGGTCAGCCTGCCACCTTGCGCCCTCACTGGGTCTGCCCATCCCAACCCCACGCCTGGGATCTGCCAACTGCCACCTGCGCGTGGGTCGATCTGACCGAGTTTTCCTGCGCAACCCCACTCTGCCAGTCACTGGCTCCGCCCCTCTTACCGGTCTGGCTGAAGAGTTTGTTGTTGGACTTCTGTATAGTTCAATTTTCTGTGTTTTGGTTGCGGTTTTTTTTTTTACTAAAACTTTGTTGTCTTTAAACTTGGTTGTGCAAGGAGGCACAGTGTTTCCACCTACACTTCCATCTTGGCCGGAAGTCTTGTTTATTTATTTTTAGAGAGAAGGGAAGGGAGGGAGAAAGGGAGGGAGAGAAACAAATGTACAGTGGCTTCTCGTGTGCCCCCCACTGGGGACCTGGCTGGCAACCCAGGCATGTGCCCTGCTAGGCCCCACGGGTCATGTATCATTCCCAGAATCCTCCCAGCACCCCCCATTTTCAGACAGAGAAACTGAGGCTCATACGGATGGAGAGCTGTGCTTAAAGTTTCACAGTTCTGAGGTCATGGAGTCTGAGTATGAAGAGAGAGAAATTATTGACTGGTGGCCTCTCCCACACCCCCAACCAGTGACCTGGCCCGAAACCCAGGCATGTGCCCTGACTGGGAATCGAACAAGCAACCTTTCAGTTCTGAGGTCGATGCTCAGTCCACTGAGCCACACCAGCCATGGCCCAAATTGTCTTAAACATGTCCTTATACCTCCTCCCCTCTAGCATTAGTGTCTTTGGAGAACTTATGGCAAATCCATTGGATGAAAATATTCCCCTCGCCCTTCCTCTGTGTCTGGCTTGTGCTGGGGACACAGGGGTGACCAACGGGAGCCCCAGCCCTGCCCTCCCAGGGCTCACAGTCCAGCGCGGGAGACAAACCCATCTCCAGACAGTGAGGGACTCATGGCCAGAGGAGGACAGAACAGAGGGGGGTCTCTGATGTGAATGGCTGTCCATCTCCAGCAGGCCCTGCCTCGCTGCAGAAGCTGCGAGATCTTCGTCCTCCCCAGCATATTCTGCTCCGTCCCAGAACCACGGTTGCCAGGCCGGCCTAATCCTCTCTGCTTGGAGTCGAAGTCCCCGGGCAGGTGCACAGGAAGCCAGATAGATGCCGGTTGAATTCTGGCTTCCCTGCAAGTGGGATCGATGGTTCCCGAGGCTGTGTCCGCATCTGTATAATGGGTTGGTCATCTCCATTGCACGTGCCTGTCGTGAGGGTTGCATACAGATCCGACCACACCTCTGCTCAGAAGCCCACGGTGTCTCCCATGCTCCTCTGAGAATAAGCCAGGTGCCCCCAAAGCCCTAGAGAACCCAGCCTGTTCCCTCACTGACCACATGTGCTCCGCTCCGCCCCCGCTCACTGGGCACCAGCCACCCTGGCCTCCTTGCTGCTCCTCAAACACCCACAATCACCAGCCCCTGGGCCTTTGCACAGGCTGTTTCCCCTTCTGAAAAGCCCTCACTACTCATACCTGTGAGCCTCAGTGTCTCCCTTCTTCCAGCTTTCCCTTTACATGTCACCTCCTCAGAGAGGGCTTCTCTGACCCCTCTTTCAGAAACACACTCTCCCCTCATTTTTCCTTATTTAAAAAAATTTTTACGTATTAATTTTAGAGAAAGGAAGGGGTTGGGGAGAGAGATTTGTTGTTCCACTTATCTATGCATTCACTGGCTGATTCCTGTATGTGCCCAGACCAGGGATTGAACCTGCAACCTTGGTGTATTGCACGATGCTCTAAACAACTGAGCTACCCGGCCAGGGCTCCCCTCATTTTTCCTCATGGCACCTCTCTTCCCAAAGTTATGTTTCATTTATGTTTCATTGTTTATCTCCTCTGCTAGAGGCCACAGATTTTGTCTCTTGTTCACTGCTGTATCCACAGTGCTAGAACCATGCTTAATAATAACAACAGTGATTTTATATAATATTTATTAGTGTGTGGATACAATAATGATGATGGTGGCGAAATCATAATACTGCAAGAGCCCCTTGCACATTCAAGCCGTCAGCCCCCTCCCTGAGTTCACTCCGATACCTCTGGCCCTCCCTTCCCTGGGTCCCAGCATGCACTGCAGCCAGGCCAACGCGGGTTCTCCTAGAAGATGGCTGTTACTGGCTCTTACTGTGCGGTGATTCTTTTAGCTGGACCATCAGGGAGAGGGAATTCAGGAATCCACTGGGCCAGCTTGCCAAGCTAGAAAGTAAGTTTCTGTGGCAAGGCCTGATACAAGGAATGGAGTTTTTGAAAATGTGTGTGGGTCGGGGGGTGAGGGTGAGGGTGAGGGGTAGGAAGGAGGGTGTTCAGCTGTGGACATTCTAACCTTGATTTGACCCTGGGGGACCTGAGCTTAGAGGGAGGAGGCAGAGAGCTCAGATTGGCGAATTTTCCTAGAATGGCCAGCCACCCACAGGATTTGTGGCCATAGGAGTGACTGGCCTCATTGACTGTTGTGGGCAGAGACCCCCCTTTGAGACAGGGGGAGGGCGGGAGTTTCTCATGTGGAGTTTACTATTTACCTGTTTACACTGATGAACAAGGGCTCCTTTCTTCTGGCTTCCCAGCTCTGCCAACAAAAACAACCTTCTTCTTTCTTATTCCTTCTTTTTAAAGAAATGATTTAATTTATTTATTTTTAGAGAGAGGGGAAGGGAGAGAGAGAGAAACATCAATGTGTGGTTGACTCTCACATGCCCCCTACTGGGGACCTGGCCCACAACCCAGGCCTGTGCCATGACTAGGAATTGAACTGGTGGCCCTTTGGTTTGCAGGCTGGTGCTCAATCCACTGAGCCACAGCAGCCAGGGCTGATAGCCAGTCCGGGCACATGCGTGGGTTGCAGGCCAGCTACTCAGTGGGGGGCACGCAAGAGTCAACCACACATTGATGTTTCTCTTTTTCCCTCCCTTCCCCTCTCTCTAAAATAAATAAATAAAATCTTTAAAAAAGAAAGAGAGAGACGTGATTCCTGACTACTCTATTAAAAGAAAAAAGAATGAAAAAATGTATACACAGGAAGGTAAATATAATCCCAAAGGTAAAACAGAGAGGATGAAAACCCAAAGTGCAGAGGTGGGTGGAAGGATTGAGGCTGCAGGGCTGTGTTGTCATGGAAACCACAGCGCCATTCATTGTCATGGAAACCACGGCTACCTCTATCAAGGGTACTTCTAAACTATTTTTAGATCTCCTGGTAATGAGGGTAGCTCTTTGCTGGCAGAGGGAGCAGGCAGCTGCCTTCATGTAACACCCACACACACATATATACATGAACACACATATGTATACACATGCATATGTATGCACACACCCGTATAGTTGTCTATTTATAAGTATGTATTTACATATAAACAAACAAACATTTTAAAAAGCTCTCTTAAACATATACTTATCTCCTAAGTGTTTTGGAATGCTTAATGAATGCAGAGTAATCTGCTTCTCTGACTGAGCCGGACTGATACACTCTTAGGCATTGGTGCAGTGAAGAGCTGCCCAGCAGGCCCGGGTTGTCCAAACTCTGCACCTTCCAAAGAAACGTCTGGCCTGTGACTGGCTCTTGGGTAACCTCTAAGCCCTCAGAGAAACCTGTAATAGCAACGTGACTGATGGCAGGGGCCTTGGGTCACACGAGGTCAGTTTGACCTCTGGAGGAGCAGGGTGGGCAGGAAAGATCCCTTGATCCAGGTGTGCAGGCAGCTATTGCTGGATCCCAGGTGTGGGGTAGCAACGGGCGGACCCACTGAGGGCGCAAGGCGGCAGGCTGACCACGGTCACACATTGGCGCGCATATAAACCAGTGAAGGATCAAGCAGTAAGACAGACCTCAAAGGCACCGGCAGAGGGGACCGCTATTGCCCCTCTCTGACCCCGCCCCCAAGTACAGCATCACAAACCAGGGACTGAGTTGCCCCACCCTCGTGAATACCTAAGGCTCTGCCCCACATAGGTAGCAGGTGTAACAGGTGCGAACAGACCAAAACATAGCTCAAGAAGAACTCGAAGCCCCAAAACCAGTAACTCTAAGTGACCAGGAAATAGAAAACCTATCAGATGCACAGTTCAAAACACCGGAGATCAGGATGCTCACAGAACTGGTTGATTTTAGTCACAAATTAGAGGAACAAATGAAGGCTAAAGTAATTGAAATGAAGGGAAATGCACAGGAAAGAAATGGTGATGGAAAGGAAACTGGGACTCAAATCAATGGAGTGGACCAGAAGGAAGAAAAAAATGACCAAACAGAAAAATATGAAGAAACAAGAATTTAAAAAAACGAGGAGAGGCTTAGGAACCTCCAGGGCACCTTTAAACGCTCCAACATCCAAAGTATAGAGGTACCAGAAGAGGAAGAGGAACGGCCACAAGTGGAAAACTTATTTGAACAAATAATAAAGGAGAACTTCCCCAATCTGGCAAAGGCAATAGACTTCCAGGAAATCCAGGAATCTCAGAGAGTCCCAAAGAAGTTGGACCCAAGAAGGAACGCACCAAGATACAGCATAATTACATTAGCCAAGATTAAAATGAAGGAGAGAAACCTAGAAGCAGCAAGAGCTAAGGGGACAGTCACCTACAAAGCAATTCCCATCAGACTGTCAGCTGATTTCTCAAAAGAGACCTTACAGGCAAGAAGGGGCTGGAAAGAGGTATTCCAAGTCATGAAAAATCCAAAGACCTACATCCAAGATTGATCTATCCAGCAAAGCTTTCATTTAGAATGGAAGGACAGATAAAGTGCTTCTCAGATGAGATCAAATTCAGGGAGTTCATCATCACCAAGCCCCTATTATGTGAAATGTTAAAGGGACTTATCTAAGAAAAAGAAGATAAAAAAGATGAACAGTGAAAGGACAGCAAACTCACAGTTATTAACAACCACACCTAAAACAAAAAGCAAACTAAAAGGACAGCTAGATCAGGAGCAGAAACATAGAAATGCAGATCACATGGAGGGTTAGCAACAGGGGAGTGGGAGGAGGAGAAGGGGGGAGAAGGTACAGAAAATAAGTAGCATAGCTGGTAGGTAGAAAATAGATAGAGGGGAGGGCAAGAATAGTATGGGAAATATAGAATCTAAAGAACTTGAGACACGTGTTCATGAACTAAAGGGGGTGCAGGGTGGAGGGGAATGAAGGGGGAAAATAGAACAACTGTAATGGCATAATCAATAAAATATATTTAAAAATAAGTCTAAATTACATTAACATTTTAAAATTTGTCACAATTTTAAAAAAAAGGCATAGTATCCTAGTGTAATTTCACAGCACAGCCAGCTACTAACCTGCTCCCCTGGCCACGCGACTGCCCATTTTTGATACTAAATGGGTCACGAATGAAGAAGACATTTGACCAGCTGTGCTGATGGGGACATGTCACTACCCTCTCAAGCTTTCCTTCCTTGTTAAAAGTAACTGAGTAAAACAGAAGATTTATCTCCTTTCTACCTCCCAGACTGCAAGAGCTGTTTGATGGTGATGACACCACTTCACATGAAAAAAATTCCATGAACTGAACCTTCGTGCCCTGCTGGAAAAAGCTGCTTCCGGCTGTCTTTGCAGAGGCGGACTGAAAAAGGTTGGGCTCAGTGTTCTCTGGTAGTGATGCTTTGCCGGTCGTCACTGATTACTGCTGCATTCTACCTTTGCAATATCTTCACTTATCTGTTGCTCCATAATAAGCCACCCCAAAACTTAGTGGTATAGAATAACAAGTTTTTTTTTGTTATAGTCATTGGTTCTATGGACCAGGAACTCACGCAGGACAAAGCATGGATGGTTTGTTCCAGCTGGCCCATGTCCGGGCCTCAGCTGGGAAGAAGTAAATGAACGGGGAGTGACCCAAATTGTTGGGGGCTAGAATTGTCTAGCAGATTCTTTAATCGCATGTCTGGGCTGAGATCATGGGAAGGCTCTGTGGACCAGAGCACATATGTATGACATGGGCTTCTCCACAGTACGGCAGCCAGGGGATAGTCGAGCTTCTTACTTGGAGTCTTAGGGATCCAAGAACGAGTGTGTCCCAATGAACAAGGAAGAAGTTGCTTGGCTTCTCATACCCCAGCCTGCGACATCACATAGCTCCCTTCCAAAATCCTCTCTTGGTTCAATCATTTCCCTTCTACCCCGCTCTCTTCTGGAGAAAGCAAAACTGGAAAAGACACTGGCATTTGGGCTGCCTGTCACTACCAAGCCCAGTAAACAATGACAGTGATTGAATCTTTATAGGCGCTTTATTCAGATGGCCAGTGATCTGAGAAGATGGTAGGTTCATACCCTAACAGACCATCTTGTCTTACTCTTTCCAGGCCAAGGTTTTTATAGCAGGGAATAAACAAGGTACAGTGAGGGCTTTGAAGTTCAGGGAGAATTAGGTGAAAGAAACTTCAACATTCCTGTCCCGGAAGGTTAGCTGTTCCCAGGGCCGGGTGATCCTCAGTCTCTCCCTGGAACACAAAGGTCTGGATGCCTCCACTTATCCCCAGGTGGTAATCTCCAGCCAGTGCCCCAGGAGGTTGGCTGTTTTCCCAGAAGCCAGGTTAGGATGGGGCCTTATCTGTCTGTAGTTTCTGAAACAAAAGATTTAACATATACATTACTTACTAGGCTTATAACTTTTTACCCGAAACTAAAATTTTCCAACTCTTCAGTCCTCTATCCAAAGCAGTTGCAAGTGTGCTCAGATTCAAGAGGAGGGGACACAGATTCCCACCTCACAAGCAGAGGACTGTTTTAAAACCACTGGGTAAAGGTATATGTTCATTCTTCAGCTGCTTCACAAAATTGCAACATGTAAATGGTTAGAAATGCGTCGAGAGATAGAGGCTGGAGGAACCAGGTGATCTGATCCACGTGCCTTTTTATTTGATGCTGCGATTACCTGCAGGCCCAGTCAGGACCAACTACAACCTGGGGAGAAGGGGTCAGGTAAAGGGTGAGCTGTTTCCAGGTACTTACGGGAGGGTCAGTTTGACCACCAGCCATCGTGGCTGGAGCCAGATGTCTATTGTGCTCGGTGGGAGAGAGTTTTGAATACACTGCCGGCTTTCAAGCTAGTCTGGATAACAGTCATGAGCAAGCCAGTGGGTTGGAAAACTGGCCTGACCCTTCCATAAACAACGTGAAAAATTTAAACTTCTTATAGCTGAAATATTTCTTTAACATTTTGAATGACATTTGTTGTTTCATGAAATGTAACCGGACTTGGGCAATCACACAAATACCGGTTTAGCCCAAGTTCAGGGATGGCTGAGAGGACAGCCAGATGGGCATCCGGCTGTAGGGCCTTGCCAAGGCCGATCCCAAACAGAATCCAGAGAACAGGTTCTGGTTGAAGACCCAGGCCAAAGCTGTGCTTCACGCATCTCTCCTACGTGATCTCCCTGAATCTTCCAAACGTCCGGATCAGGGAGGTTTTTATTAATATTTCTACTGTGGAGAAGAGGAAGGGGCTCCGAGAGCTGAGAGGCCTTGTCTGAGGTTGCACGGTCTGGAAGTGCATCAGTGGGTGGGGGCCTGGCAGGAACCGGGGCAACTAAAAAGGACTCACTGTCTAATTAACTACTAACAAAGCTGTTGGCTGTGGGCAAGAAGCTGAGGAAATCAAAGAGGAAGGGTGAGACATAATCTCCAGGCTTTGGGGGCCTGGGGTGAGAATGTGGGAACAGGAAGTTTCTAGAAGTTTCTGGAAATTTCTGGAATCCAGGAATTGCAGTTTAACAGGGCTCCTGCCAGGGGCTGCGGCTTTTATTAGAGAGATGCGGCAGGATTGAAGCCACTCTCCCTTTTTGCCCTCTGATTTCTGGTGTCTCCAGGAGTCGCGCTGACTGCACCCCACAGCAGGGCAGAGGATCGGAGGGCTACTTAGTGCAGCCGGCGAAGCCTGCCCCCCTACGCCGGTACCCCAGGCCCTCACTGGGCAAAGGGGGGCAGAAAGGGTGGGCCTGGACGGGCGATCTGAGAGTGCGCCTCCCGGTGACTGCGGGAAGAGCTGAAGAGTCGCGTTCCCACCCGGCTCCCCAGGACCATTGGCTGAGCCCCAGCGCGAGCCTGCATCAGGCTGGTTGTCATGGAGACCACGGCGCTGCGCCGCCGGGGCGAGGCGTGGGCGGAAAGCGAGCGCGCATGCGCACTGCAACGGCCTCGGTCCTCTGCGGCTGCGGGGGTCCAGGCGGGGCTTCGCGTGACGCGGCGCAGACCACGACTTCCCCACCTCTTCGGCGGCTAGCCGCGGCACAGGGTGGTCAGAGGCAGCACCTCTCCCAGGCCGCGCAGGGCGAGTGGAGGCGGGGTTGGCAGATCCCAGCCGGCGGGCGAAGAGCCAGGCCCGGGAGAAGGTGGAGCGTGGTTTCTAGCAGATGCCAGGACACTTGTGAGCAACCTGGGCCCGGTTCGGGAGGAGGGCTCCGGGAAAGCGCGAGGTCTTCCGGGGGGCAGCTGCGGAGGCGCCGCTGAGATCGTTGAGCCTGGCTGTCTTCCTGGGAATCTGACCTGCCTCTCTTGTCCCCGTACAGGAGTAGTATTCGGGAACCCCAGCAGACGCCATCCACCAGGTAGAATCTTCATTATTCGTGGAATTGGAGCTGGCGGGTGATTGCGACTATGACGATGAACCTGTTGGAGGACTGGTGCCGCGGGATGGATGCGGACATCCACAGGTGCCTCTTGGTCACGGGCATCCCGGAGGACTGTGGCCAAGCGGAAATTGAGGAGACATTGAACGGGGTCCTCTGCCCGCTGGGCCCGTATCTCATTCTGAACAAGATGTTTCTGAGGGAAGAGAACGCCAAAGCCGCCCTAATTGAGGTGGGCGAGGGTGTGAGTCTCAGTGCCGTACCCCGGGAATTTCCGGGACCGGGAGGGGTCTGGAGAGTAGTCTACAGAGACGCCACCCAGGATGCAGAGTTTTTAAAAAACCTGAATGAATTCCTGGAAGCCGAGGGCCGCACCTGGGAGGAAGTGGTCTACCTGCTCCAGCTCAACAACTGCCTGTGGCCCCAGAGCGAGCAACCGCCTACAGAGAACTGGGCAGAAGCTTTGGGGGTGATCCTGGGGACTGTGATACAAATCATCTTCTACATGGATGCAGAGATGCGCAGCTGGGAGGAAACTAGGGCCCAGGAGGCCGCTGAGTCCTACGTGGCTGCGGCGGCAGCAGCAGCAGCGGCAGCAGCTGCTGCTGTTTCAGGAGGGGGGAAGAAGGTCAAGAAGGAGCCGGGCAAGGCTGCCGAGGTGGGCTCTGCCCTGAAGGTGGAGAACCCAGACAGCTGGAATGACACGGAAGATGAAGGTGACCCTCCCAAACCTTTGGTTCGTAAGGCTGGAGCCAAGCCTCGCTCCAGGAGAAGGAAGCAGAAGAAGAACCCCAAGCAGGGACCAGCGCCCTGGAAGAAACTCAGAGGCTACCATTCCAACAGCTCGGCTTCCCTGGAGGATCTTGAGGCTGATGATGGTGAAAATAGGGAGGTGTCAGAATATGCCAAGAGCAACAGAAAGCCCACTATGAGGCAGGAGGAGTGGGCTTTCAAGAAGCTTGTGGAGAAATGGGGTTGGAAGTCTCCCAGACCGGCGCCTCAGGATGCCGGGGCGGAAGCTGCCTCTGAGTCAGACCAAGAGGGTGGTCGTGAGGGCCCCCGCAGGAAGAAGGGCTGGGCTTGGGCAAAGAGTCCCACCCTCCTGAGGAAGAAAAAGAAGGTGAGCTTGGGCCCCATCTCCTATGTCCTTGTCGATGTGGAAGATGCCAAGAATATGCCATTGATTCCAAAGCAAGGGCTAAGCTGGAGGAGGGGGGTGTCAGTTCAGAGGGCCCCTGGAGGCTCTCAGCCCGCTGCTGAGTCACCAGCCCCAACGTCACAGGGTGCGAAGGCCAAGCCAGAAGGCTCTCCTCTTGGTGAGAATGATGACAGAAATCATTTGGGTTGTGTCTACAAGCAGATGAGGGGGGAGGAGCAGGAATGGCAGGTGGGGGCTGAGGAGCCGAAGGGGGTGGCAGGGTACACGATCAATGAAGAGGACCCCCAGTGCAGTGGAGAAGAAGGAAGGTGGGTGACACACCATTTGAGGGTTTAGAGGGTGAAAGCCCTGACCTCCATTCTCAGAGCCCCAGAGGGCCACAGTGGGGAGGCCTGTGGGGGCAGGAGATGCCAAAGCAAAGTCACCACCTCTCTTTCATTTCTGTGGTATTTCGTTTCAGGTCATTCCGCTGCACCATCTGACCATCTTCCTCCGGGAGCGTCAATGGGTTGGGGTTAAAATGTTTGTCAGTGTGGTGGCGTTTAGGGTGGAGTGTCCTAGAGGGCTTGTTAGGGGATAGAAAGTTCCAGAAAGTAGAAAAAACTTCCAAGTGACTCCTTTCCCTGCTTCGCCTCTTTAACTGTCTGAATCTATCCACAGAACCCAGGAAACTGAGTTGGGGGACCACGGAGCTGAAAGAAGACCAAGGAAGGAGTTTCAAGTTGGGAACAAAGCTTTCTCTTGTCATTGAGTGATCCAAGACTTTTGACTCACTTAGGGACCTGCTTTGTTTTGTTTATCTTCATTCAAGAATGTGTTTATTGCTTTTAGAGAGAAAGTAAGGGGGAGAGAGATAGAAACTTTGATGTGAGAGAAACATTGATCATTTGCCTCCCATATGTGCCCTGAGTGGGGATCGAACCTGCAACCTTTTGGTTGCATGGGAGGACACTCCAACCAATTCACCCACCCAGCCAGGGCAGGGACCCACTTGGTAGAGATTTGGTTCTCAGGTAAATACTACACGAGATCTTAGGTGGGAGGAATCGAGGGAGGGAGGTATACTTTTTTCCCCCCCGCCAGGCCTGCTTTCTTATCTCCTCCTAGACTCACCTGTGAGGCTGGTGAGTCAATAAGCAGATGGGAGAAATTCTAGAACATTTTTCTTGATACTTGGACAGGGTCACTGCTACACTGCTCCCCCATTCCCTGCTGCTTCTGAGGGGTCGGCTGAGGGGCGCAGGGCCTGGCTTCCTTGTTCCTTCCAGTCTTCAACTTCCATCCTCCAGTTATCTCACCAGAGGGTGGATTGGTTCCAAGAGTTAGTTTTGGGACAAAAGGATGTCTTTGAAGTATTTGAGTTTTAAGTTTTGTTAATACAGATGGTGCTTGGATTTCCCACTTTGGGTAAAACCCTGTTGGGAATCTGCGGGAAAGAGGGGTGATTGGTAGGGAAGGATGGGGCTGTCCTGCCTCCCCTGCTCTGATTCCATCCAGTGCCACCAGATAGTCAACATATTGGAGGCTGAAAACACTTCTCACATTACAGCAAGAAGGAAAAATACTCTAAAAAGTTGGTCATCTGTTTCTGCCCTCTGAATAGACCACATTACCACGTCTCCTGTGTGCGTGTGCGGGGGGGAGAGGGGACAGGCTCCCTGAGGTCATTGGTTTCCTCTGAGGAGGTCCAAGGAGCACTCAAAGATGTAATCCGAATCCATCTTTTCACATATTTAAAAAAAATTTACACAATTTACGTTGTCTGTCAAACCCATCACATCGGAGGCTATCAAAATATTACCTTGACTTCATAAGTTTCTGTACAGGTCTCAAATGAATTGTGTCTGCCGTTTATTTGTGTATAAGTATTTTTTTTGTAAGTGGGACTGACGAATCAAGTCTTGTCGATCTCACTGACCTGGGCACTCAGTCCCACGCATGCGCCCTGTGCTGGAAATGTAAGTCCCGCTCATGTCTTGTTGATGTCACTGACCTGGGCACTCAGTCCCGCGCATGCGCCGTGTGCTGGAAATGTAAATCCCGCGCATGCGCTCTGTGCTGAAAAAGGTAATTCCCCTGTTTCGCGCTGCGATTTCCAGTTGTGTGTGAGCAAGTTAGTGCACATACGTGGTTCATGCTAATAATATTCTGTCAGGAAGAGGTCAGCCCTTTGCGTTTTCAGTCTGTTGACTTCAATTTTTGTGATCAAGGATGTGAAGTTGTTAGATGTTGTTAGTGATTCATCGTGGAAAACACTTGCTGTGACAATTCCTTTCAAATTCCTGCATGAGTCTTGCCAAAGAGGCAGGAAGGGAAAAAAGCGACTTTCCCTTGCTACTATTCATCTGCGTCATTCCGTTTTTCCTTGGCGTGTGCAGAATGGAGCATAGAGGCCTCCTGGACTCTCTCGGTGACGGAAACCTGCCACGCCCCAGCGCCCGATTTCAAAACCGGGTCCTTTTGGGCTTCATCATGTGAACAAATTGACACCATAATCAGTAATTGTCAGTGTATATGTTATGAAATAAAGTCTAGTGAATTAAATACAGAGTCTCTTGTAGAGTAAGGGGGCATGGGCTGTCTAATTTGAGGAAGGGTTCCCCCTGCTGGACAGTGAACGCTTGTCCTAGACGCCCAGCAGAGTGTGCGCTCTCCTCAGACCTGCACTCAAGCTTCCATATTGCATAAGAAGAAACTTTTGAGGTGTCTCTCCTCTTTGCTCTATGCCTTCTGCCAACGGGAAAGGCTCTCCAACAGATCTTGGGGCTTCTAGAAGTTTCTAGACCAGGTAATTGGTGATGTGAATTATCTGGAAATGTATTTTTAAAAGCAGCTGGATGATGAAAAATTGCCTCCCCTTCCCTCAGACAGAAGCCGAGGTCTTCACCTAAAAACTTAGTTTTCTTCAACTTCATCTCAGCACCTGCTAGGGACTCCTGAACCAGGGTGGCCACTCCATCAAAGTCACCAGCTCTTTGCTAAATGCCATTTCTGGGCCCCACATGCCCAGTCACGATCCCTTGGCCATTGTATCTATACCCAAAATCTTGTATCTCTCATCTGTCAGTGAGAGAGCTGCAGGTGGAGTAATTGACATTTGAGGAAGGGGGTGGATCCAGAGGGGCCAAGCTTGGGGTTCTGTGAAGGGTGAATAAAGGTTGTCAGGGAGGGAGGGAGGGAAGACGAGTAGGAGACCAGAGGGAGGACTGCGAGCTAACTGGGTGCTGTAGTCCTCGCCAGGAAGACCCAGGGAAAGGCTTACCTGGGGCCTCCGCCCTGCCAGCATTGTGGGAAAACCCTATTGGGCCAATATTTCAAAGTCCCTTCCAGACGTAGTCACTCCTAGTTACACCCAGCCTGTTCATCCATCAACTTGGCAAGACCCCCACCCAGGGCCCCAGGTGGGGGCAGATGCAGGGATGGGACCAGAGAAGGCACCGTTCTGCCCAAGCTTGACTTTTCGGTAAACAAGCCATCCTGAAAAAAGATACGTGATCATCCTTTTTGGTGAATATTTTTTAATGGAATAATGATACATTAATATCTTAATAAATCCACATAGATATATTTGCTTCAGAGAAGTACAGATATATACACATATACATCTATATATTTAATACATATTATATATATTTATTTTTTAAAGATATTTATTTATTTTTAGACAGAGGGGAAGGGAGAGAAGCATCAATGTGCAAGAGATGCATCAATCGGTTGCCTCTGACACACCCCCAACTGGCACAAGGGGCTGGCACAGTCTCCACATCCAGTCTGGCCACGCTCCAAGCACAGCCCCTGGGCTTGGCCTCAGAGGGAATGTTCTGGAACAACAAACAGTGAATGTAGCTCATGCCAGGGACTGCAGTTTGCTTTCATGCTTCAGGCGCGTTCTGAGTGTTTTCTCCTCTGACATTCACTCTTAGGTAAGGAGCGTGAGCGCCGATCGAACATTCGAGATCAAAACTGAGCGTGGATTCCCTGCCAATGCTTTCGAGACATTTTTCCTTATTTAGAGGGGAGAAAAGGAGAGAGGGAGAGAAATATCAATGTATGGTTGCCTCTCGTGCGTCCCCTGCTGGGACCTGGCCCACAACCCAGGCATGTGCCCTGACTGGGAATCGAACTGTGATACTCTGCTTCACAGGCCCACGCTCAATCCACTGACCTACACCAGCCAGGGCTGCTTTTGAGATTCTGGATATGTGTACTAAGGCATTTTCTACCAGTGTGAGGTGAGCTGTCAACGTGTGAGAATAGGGAGGAAAAATCTAAACTAAACAACCAGAAAATGGAGAAGGAGGTCAGTAATAAAGCACTGGGTCTGATAAATATTAAAATGTAATGTTATGAACCTTGATAATGAAAACAGCTCAGTACTGGCCAAAGAATGGGGTGGTGGGGAGATTGAGTCTAGAAAGAGAGGTACATAAATATATGATTATAGTTTATGATATAGATGGATGGGTTTCAAATTGGTGTGAGAGATGAATTATTTAGAAAACAGTGTTGGGATGACAAGTTAAATATTTGGGGAACCAGAAGCCACTCCCTTACGTTGGAATTAATTCCAGAAAGGTCAAACACTTATAGAATGAAACTGTAAGAGTTGCAGATGGTGGATAATTGATCATCTTGGAGGGGAGGGAGCTGTTCAGAACCAAAGCAAGTATAAGTGAACAACTCAGGCTTGACCTGGTGCAGGGGCAGGAGCAGTGGGTGGGGGGCGGGAGAACAGGCCTAGGGACCTCCCTGTGACTTTGACATTCAGGCTAAGCAATGTGAACAGTGGTCAACAGTCTTTCATAACTTAACTAAAAAATGAAAACTCCCCACTACCTCTTTGTTGAATTTCTTGAAGATTAATTTGTGAGTGCAAGAGAAGCTGCTAAAAAATGTTTCCTCTACCCTGGCTGGCGTAGCTCAGTGGATTGAGTCTGGGCCTGCGAACCAAAGGATTCCAGTTCAATTCCCAGTCAGGGCACATGCCTGGGTTGCAAGCCAGTTCCTAGCAGGGGACAGACAAGAGGCAACCACACACTGATGTTTCTCTCCCTCTCTCTTTCCCTTCTCTTCTAAAGATAAATAAAAATCTAGTAAATAAATAAAATTATTATTATTTTTTTATTAGAAGGAATGCTTCTTTTTTTTTTTTTTAAGATTTTATTTATTTATCTTTAGAGGGGAAGGGGGAAGGAGACAGGGAGAAAAACATCAATGTGTGGTTGCCTTTCATGCGTCCCCTGCTGGGAACTGGCCTGCAGGGAACTGGCCTGCAACCCAGCCATGTGCCCTGACTGGGAATCGAGCCGCCATTGTCTGGTTCGCAGGTCCACGCTCAATCCACTGAGCTACACCAGCCAGGTCCCCCCCTATTTTAAAAATGTTTTGCTTATTGTATTTTTCTGGAATATTTTAATGTTTCTTAAACATGCCGGTCTCACTTCCTTTTCAGTCGTGTCCTGGTTTGTGTGGCCTGGTAGCAGTTTTTAAACAGCTGCCTGCTCTAATGAAGGGGGTTTAAAAACTATCTAAATGGGCCCTGGCCCGTGTAGCTCAGCGGATTGAGCAGGGGCCTGTGAAGCAAAGGGTGGCCAGTTCAATTCCCAGTCAGGGCACATGCCTGGGTTGCAGGCCAGGTCCCCAGTAGGGAACACATGGGAGGCAACCACACATTGATGTTTCTCTCCCACTCTTTCTCCTTCCTATCCCCTCTCTCTAAAAATAAAAAAAATTTAAAAAACCACAAAAAACTGCCTGAATGGAACTGTGACACCCTCGTCATTTCTTACCACGCATGAGAAAGCGCAAGGGAACTATCCAGAGTTGGCCAGCAGGAAGCCACCCAGAATAGCAAGCCCCTGTGTTCAAACTCATCACACGACTGTCTGTTTTCGTAACGCTCTGTGTCCCCAGGGCTGAATGAATCCTTGACAGAGGCTCTGTCATTTCTTGGAGCCTGAGGAACGTGGGCGGTGGCAGCTGCTGGGCTGCACGGTCTCTCGTGTGAGGACGTGCCTGGCCTCGATTTTCAGACAGGGCTGAAAAGAGACTCCGTGTTCAGCGGTGGATTCACAGCGGCCATCAGGCCTGCGGGAGAAGGAAAACGAGAGTCATCTTGGCTGTGGCCAGCCCTGTGGGCGTGGCTTCTCACACGCGTTGTTTTTTAGGTTGTGGGAGCTGGTGTTGTTTAATGAGGATCCAGATTAAGAAGAAAACAAGGCAGGACCGGTGGTCCCGCTGCCAAAATAGCTCCTGGGGACATTTTCAAAATGAGGTCTGCACCGTGTTAGACATTCAAACAGAGCAGGATTGAAAACAAAATGACACCCACCTCACTTCTCCACCTCCCCGCAAAGCCGTAACGGGGTCTCATGTTCACTTCCAAAAGGGTAGAAACGCTTGTGTGTATGTCAACACACGGTTCTCTATATGTATGCATGTGCGCATCCACGTGCCTGTGTGTTTGCGTAGAGATGTGTGTAAATGCATATGCATGCTTCCACACGCGTGCATGCAAGTATACAGGTGTGCGTTTATACATGCACAGGCATGTATGTGTGCCTATGTATGGTGGGGTGTATGTATTTGTGTATGATACGCGTGCAGAAGTGTGTATTTGTGTGTGTAAGCATGTATTTGTGTATGTGATTGTGTGTGCATGTGTGTGTGTGGATATATGTGTGTGGCAACAGCAGAAGACCTAACCCAGAAGCCATACCCGGGCGCTGTCAGTGCCATCCGGGTTGGGGAATACACCAGGAGGGGAATACACTGTTCGCTTGTGAACGAAACCGGTGGATGCAACGCACACAAACAGAAGCAAGCGTGTCAGCAATGAGAAAGGAGGGCTTTACGAGTGGCTGAACTCTCTGCACTGGGGTCCAAGATTCAGGACAAAATTCTCTATTTCCCTTCATTCTTCATAATCTAGATCACAGATCACTTATCATGGGTGTCGTGGTTGGCCTTGGAGTATTTGCCTCGGATGATGAAGTAACAAACCTGACATTCTGCCTTCCGTTTTCTAATCATTTGTTTTGACTAAGTCGTGGCTTAAATGCAGTGAAAGGACTAAGCATGAAATACAGTTGTTTTTTTAGATTTTGTTTTCATTTATTTATTTTTAGAGAGAGGGGAAGAGAGGGAGGGAACATCGATGAGTGAGAGATACATCCATCGCTTGCCCCTCAACCCACATCCCAGGCATGTGTTCTGACAGGGGATAGAACCAGTGACCTTTTGCTTTCCCAGACAATCCCCAACCAGCTGAGCCACACTGGTCAGGGCTAGACACAGCTTTTAAAGGTTATTTTATGTGACTTTATAAACATCAGCACACTCAATAATTCTAAGAGATGAAAATTATAATAAATTACCATAAAATTCAATCTCTATTATTTATTCTTTTATTTTTTAATATATTTTACTGATTATGCTATTACAGTTGTCCCATTTCTCCCCGCACCTTATTCCCCTTCACCCTGCACACCCCCTCTCACCCATATTCCGGCCCCCTTGGTTCATGTCCATGGGTCATACATATAAGTTCTTTGGCTTCTACATTTCATATGCCATTCTTAACCTCCCTCTGTCTATTTTCTATAGGGAACCGATCCTCGTGGCAGTGGCAAATGTAGCCCAGCCCCTGAATTGGAAAGCTGGAGGGAGTGAGTCAGCACACAGGAGCCAGGCCTCCAGGTTGGCTTTCCCATGGGGAACCAGGCCTGCATCGTACCTAGGCTGCTTTGAGGTGTGCTTTTGCTAAAACTCCCTCACCCTAAATTGAGGCAGGAAATGTTACTGCATATCTTTAAAGTAACTTCCTAAAATCTGTGCTAAACCTCCCAAGGATGAATGTAACCAGTTCAACCACTTTTCCCCTTGCATTTGCAACATCCTTTTCTTTGAAGTAATTACCAACATCCTTTCCTCTGTTATCTGTAAAAGGTAATCACCTAATGTAAACCTGTGCCTAGTAAATGAGGACCATCCTCGATGTAATGTGCCCAGAAAAGCAATAAAAGCCTGTCCAGGCAGGGGTCAGGGCCATGTCTCACTCAGAGAGTGGCCATGCTGTCCCTTTTTCTCCACAGGACTCTGCAATTCATGTGAATTTGTTCATAGCAGCCACAACACTGTGGACACTGCTGGTCAGAGTCTGCATCAATTCTCTACTTATTATTTATGCTTCTTATTCCCTGTACCTTTTCCCCCTTTCTCCCCTCCCACTCCCCCTCTGATAACCCTCCATGTGATCCCCATTTCCATTTTAAATGAAAGTTTTGCTGGATAGATCAATCTTGGATGTAGGTTTTTGGATTTCATGACTTGGAATACTTCATTCCAGCCCTTTCTTGCCTGTCAGGTTTCTTTTGAGAAATCAGTTGACAGTCTTATGGGAACTTCTTTGTAGGTAACTGTCTCCTTTTCCCTTGCTGCTTTTAAGATTTTCTCCTTATTTTTCATCTTGAGTAATGTTATGATGATGTGCCTTGGTGTGTTCCTCCTTGGGTCCAACTTCTTTGGGACTCTCTGAGCTTCCTGGACTTCCTAGAAGTCTATTTCCTCTGCCAGATTGGGGAAGTTCTCCTTCATTATATTTTCAAATAAGTTTTTAATTTCTTGCCCTTCCTCTTCTCCTGGTACCCCTATGATTTGGACATGGGAACATTTAAAGTTGTCCTGGAGATTTCTAAGCCTCTCCTATTTTTATTATTATTTTTAAAAATTTTTTATTGATTATGCTGTTACAGTTGTTCTATTCCCCCCTTCATTCCCCTCCACCCTACCCCCCATCACCACCATTACCCCCCCTTTAGTTTATGACCATGTGTCTCAATTCCTTTAGATTCTATATTTCCCATGCTATTCTTGCCCCCCCCATCTATTTTCTATCTACTGTCTATGCTACTTATTTTCTGTACCTTCTCCCCCCTTCTCCTCCTCCCACTCTCCTGTTGCTAACCCTCCTTGAGATCTTCATTTCTATGTTTCCACTCCTGATCTAGCTGTCCTTTTAGTTTGCTTTCGTTTTAGGTGTGGTTGTTAATAACTGTGAGTTTGCTGTCCTTTCACTGTTCATGTTTCTTTAACTTCTTTTTCTTAGATAAGGCCCTTTAACATTTCATATAATAAGGGCTTGGTGATGATGAACTCCTTGAATTTGATCTTATCTGAGAAGCACTTTAACTGTCCTTCCATTCTAAATGAAAGTTTTGCTGGATAGAGCAATCTTGGTTGTAGGTCTTTGGATTTCATGACTTGGAATACCTCTTTCCAGCCCCTTCTTGCCTGTAAGGTCTCTTTTGAGAAATCCGCTGACAGTCTGATGGGGACTCCTTTGTAGGTGACTGTCCCCTTATCTCTTGCTGCTTCTAGGATTCTCTCCTTCATTTTAATTTTGGCTAATATAATTATGATGTGCCTTGGTGTGTTTCTTCTTGAGTCCAACTTTTTTGGTACTCTCTGAGCTTCCTGGATTTCTTGGAAGTCTATTTCCTTTGCCAGATTGGGGAAATTCTCCTTTATTATTTGTTCAAATAAGTTTTCCACTGGTGGCTGTGCCTTTCCCCCTTCTGGTACCCCTATAATTCGGATGTTGGAGCGTTTAAAGATGTCCTGGAGGTTCCTAAGACTCTCCTCATTTCTTTGAATTCTTGCTTCTTGACTCTTTTCTGTTTGGCCATTATTTGCTTTCTTCTGGTCCACTCCATTGATTTGAGTCCCAGTTTCCTTTTCATTGCTATTGGTTTCCTGTGCAATTCCATTCATTTCAATTAGTTTCGCCTTCATATATTTGTCTAATTTGTGGGTATAATCAACCAGTTCTGTGAGGATCCTGATGACCAGTGTTTTAAACTGTGCGTCCGAGAGTTTTGCTATCTTCATCGCTTAGATCTATGGGCTCTGGGGCTTTGAGATATTCTTGCGACATTTTTGGTCTGTTCTGGCCCTTTAAGTGTGAGAAGCGGTACCTTGGACTCCCAGGTCGCTGGGTTGTGACGCTGTATGTGGGGGCGTGGTCAGAGCGGGGAAATGGCGACCCCCTCTGCTGTTTCTCACAGCTGGGTGAGGAGCAGCGCCTTAGGTGGTTCACCTGGGCCGGGCCACTCAGAGTCGCTGGGTTATGACGCTGTATGTGGAGGTGGGGTCAGAGTGGGAAATGGCAGCACCTTCCCTGGGGCCCGGTCCAACCGCCCACTCCCTCGCCTGTCCGCCCGCGCACAAATGCGCAACCACAGTCAACACGCAGCACTGCTCCCCCGCTGTCTCCCCCGCAGTCGCTCACCTGGTCGCTCGCTCGGTTGCTCACTAGGTCCAACCCTGTGCCTGGATTCCGCGCGTCTGGATTCCGCGCCTGAGTTTGTCTGACCGAGTCCTCCTGTGCAATCCCGCTTCACCAGCCTCTGGTTTCGTCCCTTACCGGTCAGGCTGAAGAATTTGTTGTTAACGGACTTCCGAAAAGTTCAATTTTCCGTGTTCTGGCTGTGTTTTCTGTTGCTAATATTTAGTTGTCTCTAAACTTGGTTGTGTGAGAAGGCACGGTATATCCACCTATGCCTCCATCTTGGCGGAAGTCTCCCTCTCCTTATTTTTAAAAAAATTCTTGTTTCTTCATTCTCTTCTGGTTGAATGTTTATTTCTTCCTTCTGGTCCAAACCATTGATTTGAGTCCTGGTTTCCTTTCCTTTACTGTTGGTTCCCTGTACATTTTTCTTTATTTAACTTTTCATAGCCTTCATTTTTTCCTCAATTTTGTGACCATATTCAACCAATTCTGTGAGCATCCTGATTTACCAGTGGTTTTTTTTTTTAATTTAAGATTTTATTTATTTATCTTTAGAGGGGAAGGAGAGAGGGAGAGAAACATCAATGTGTGGTTGCCTCTAGTGCTTCCCCTGCTGGGAAATAGCCTGCAGGGAACTGGCCTGCAACCCAGGCATGTGCCCTGACTGCGAATGAAACCGCGATCCTTTGGTTCGCAGGCCTGCACTCAATCCACTGAGCTACACCAGCCAGGTGATTACCAGTGTTTTGAACTGTGCATCTCATAGGTTGGCTATCTCTTCGTCTGTCACTTAGTTGTATTTTTTTCTGGAGCTTTGACCTGTTCTTTCATTTTGGCCATTTTTTTTTTTTTTTGTCTTGGTGAACCTGTTACATAGTAAGGGGTGGAGCCTTAGATGTTCACCAGGGTGGGACAATCCATGTCTCTGCCTTGTGATGTTGTATGTGGGGGAGGGGTCCCGGATGGAACAGTGTCTCTGGTTCAGCTCTCCCCTGGCTTTCAGTCACTTCCTCCGCACCCACAAGCAAATTGGGCTCTTCTGGGGCTGAGTCCCAAGTGGGTGAGTTTGTATATGTTCTAGAACCCTGTGGGTCTCTCCAACAAACTCCTGTGAGGCTGGGAGTTGCTCCCCGCTTCCTCCTGCAACCCCCACAGGTGTTTTCAGTCAGAGGTTTTGAGGCTTTATTTCCCTGCTGGGACCCTGGGTTGCAAGGTCTGTCAGTTTAACTACACGGAAATGTGGGACCCCCTGGTCCACCAGCCACCACCTCACCTCAAGTTCTCTCGGACCCGGCTGCCTGTCTCGGCCCCTCCTACCAGTCTGGGTAAATGTTTCTTCAACTCCTTGGTTGTCAGACTTCCATACAGTTCAATTTTCTGTAAGTTCTGGTTGTTTTTTGTTTTTAAATTTGTTGTTGTCCTTATTTTGGTTGTGCCAAGAGGCACAGTGTATCTACCTGCACCTCCATCTTCCCCAGAAGTCCCATTATTTTATTATTTAAAAAATTAATTTCAGCTTTGGTTGGCTTGAAAGTGTATAATGCTCTTCTTAACATTAACACTACTTCTTTAATACTTGCACATGTAAGCCTTTAGTAGTTATTTTGGTCACAAAATCAGCAGCTTCCACAATAATTATTATTTCAACAATTTACTCTTGAAGTGTAAATTATTCTTTTATATTTCAACTGTAAAACATTTCAACATATAACAACATAAAGAGGTTTTTTTGCTTCTAGTTACAGCAAGAACACAGTTATAAAAATCCAGCGATGGGATTGGGCAAATGGTCACTAGGCAACCCCAGCATCTCTGAAGCCATTGTGTTCAGGGAGGCAGAGATGGCTGCTTGGCTCTCTAAACACTGAACCCGAAAGCTGAGGCCGAACTTTTACATATTTTTGAAATAGACCTTGCCAGTTCTGCTGCAAATCTCACTGTGTCTTACCCTTTTCCTTTGGCGTTTTGTGTCTGAGCTCTGTCCCTGTCACTGTGTGGAAATCTCATTCATTAATTTCTAAATCTAGAAAGTATTGTAAAAGTGAAGAAAGCTATTTTCTGCCCTGGCTGGGGTGGCTCAGTGGCTTGAGTGCCGGCGTGTGAATCAGGGGGTCACCAGTTTGATTCCCAGTCGGGGCACATGCCTGGGTTGTGGGCCAGGCCCCAAGTAGGGGATACACAGAGGTAACTACACGTTGATGTTTCTCTCCCTCTCTTCCCTTTCCCTTCCTCTCTCTAAAAATAAATGAATAAAATATTTAAAAAATATATGTATTTTTCCCCAACTACAGCACTATTACCTGACTTGCAAACTCCTATACTTGCTGGCCTTCAGTTACCCCATTAAACCTCCCCACCCTGTGGGTCCCATCCCAGCCAGACAAAAGTCCCAAGTCCCTGCCATGGGCCCAAAGTGCTTCAAGACCTGGCAATAACCTCCCCTGTCCCCCCACCCACGGTTTCTCCAACTTTCTTCTTAACTCCCCCTCAGCCCCTCTGCCCCGAGTCACACCAGCATTTTCTGTTCCTCAAACACACCAGGCAGGCTCCAGCCTCAGGGCCTTTGCACTGGCTGCTCCTTTTGCTCCGGACACTGTTTTGGGTATTCACACGGTCGCTCCCTCATCTCTGCCTAGTCTCGCTCAAACGTCACCTCCGTAGGGCTCTCCCTCAGGACCCTGTGGAGGACCACAACCCCATGGGCACCCGGTTTCTCTATTCGCCTTTCCTGCTTTATTTTCCCTGTAACCACTCACTAGCACCATGTAATGTATTGCATGTCTTTCTCACTCACTGGCATCTGCTCTGCCTGCCCAACAGAGGGGCGGCTCTCAGGGGGCAGCAGAGTTTGTTTGTCGTGTTCATTGCTGCGTCTCCAGACCCAGCTGATGATGAACGCAATTATAATGCACAGTGCAGATAGTATGCTACTTTCTTTCATTTGTAAAGCTTTAAAAAAAAGATTTCATTTACTCATTTTTAGAGTGGAAGGGAAGGAGAAAGAGAAGGAGAGAAACATCAGTGTGTGGTTGCCTCTCACACGCCCCCTACTGGGGATCTGGCTCACGACCCATGCACGTGCCCTGATTGGGAATGGAACCAGCGACCCTTTGGTTCCCAGGCTGGCGCTCAATCCACTGAGCCACGCCAGCCAGGGCTCATCCATAAAGTTTCTTACTTCTCAGCAAAAAACCAACAGCACCCCCAGTTTTTAAAAATTGGGTAAAAGATATGAGCAGAAAATCACAGAAATATTAAACAAAAAATTTAAGAACTTGCTAGCTGTGTGGCTCTAGGTAAGTGCTTTAATCTCTCTGGTCCTCAGTATTCCTGGCTATGAAATCCAGGAGCTGCTCTGTAAATGTTTGTTGAGTGAATAAGCAACTGAATCAGTACAGTAATATCTGATTCATGGCGTGTTATGAGAATCACATGACTTAGTGTGGATGTAGAGCTTGAAATATTGCCTGGCGTGTAACATGCCCTATATAAGTGATGCAATGCCTGCTTTTCAAAACAGAACTACGGCCCTGGCTGGGTGGCTCGGGGGATTGGAGCGTCGTTTTGTACACCAAAAGGTTGCTGGTTCGATTCCTGGTCAGGGGCACATACCTAAGTTACAGGTTCAATCCCTGGCCAGGTAGCAACCGGGAGGCTACTGACTGATGTTTCTCTCATGTCAACGTTACTCTTTCTCTAAAATCATGGCTATTATATAACTTTCCTTTAAGATCTCTTCCAGTGTCACCTCCTCCAGGAAGTCTACCTTGGTGAGGCCAGATGGGATCAGATGCTCAGAGCCCCCAAAGCACTTTATGTAGTTATCTGTTTCAACTCTGGCAAAACAGGCCCTGGCTGGTGTGGCTCAGGGGACTGAGTGCCAGCCTGCAAATCAAAAGGTCATTGGTTTGATTCCCAGTCAGGGCACATGCCTGGGTTGTGGGCCAGGTCCCCTGTAGGGGGCACTCGAGAGGCAAGAAATCCATGTATGTCTTGCATGTTGATGTTTCCCTCCCTCCCTTATCCTGTCTCTAAAAATAAATAAATAAATAAATAAAATATATATTTAAAAACTTTGGCAAAACACATCCCAATTAGCATATTCTGTGTTGCAAGCCCCATGGCAAGGATGAGAACACACCTTGGCGATAATTCCAGGGCTTCCCTCCCGGCCTGTAAACAGGCCAGCCCAGCCTGCCGCCACCGCTGGACCGAGCCCGTGAAAGCGGGGCCTGTCTCACTCCCTCGGATCTGTCCAGCACATCGCCCGGAGCCTGGAGCAAGAAACCATCTCGGTGGAGAGCGGTGGGTCAAATAAACACACTGTTCTGTCGCCTGCTTCTCCGTTTGGAATGTGCACTAGCCCAGATGTGTGCCACGGAGCCCCAGGGCGTCGGAAACCCCTGGCAAGCTTTTAGAACATTCATCACCACCCTTATCTGCAAAGGTTTTTTTTCCTTGTGATGGAGCTTTGAAGATCTACTCTCTTAGCAACCTTCAAACGTGCAATGCAACACTATTAGCTCTTGTAGCTGTACCGCGCATCGAATTCCCAGCACCTGTTTACGTGTAACTGGAAGGTGGCATCTTTTCACCACCCGTGTTTATCTCGCCCACTCCTGCCCCGCCTCTGGCAGCTGCCAGCCCGTTCTCTGTGTGTATGAGTTTGGGCTTTGAGAGAAAGGTTGCACACGCAAGTGAGCCTGTGTGGTATTCACCTCTCTCTGCCTGTCTTGTTTTGCTGAGTAGAATGCCCTCAAGAGCTATTTGTGTTGTTCCAAATGGCAAGACTTATTTCTCTTTTGTTGCTGAATAATATTCCATTGCACAGACATACCACTTGTTTTTTCCACTCACCCATCGATGGGCACCGAGGTGGTGGCCATGTCTTAGCTATTGTAAATAATGCTACCATGAACACAGGGATATATATATATATATCTTCTCAAATCATTGTTTCCTTCCTTCAGATAAATCCCCAAAATTGGAATTGTTGAATCATAGGGGAGTTCTGTTTTTAATTTTTTAAAGAGCCTCCGTGTCATTTTCCACAGTGGCTGTACCAGTTTATATTCCCCGTGGCAAATATACATATTCATATATATATGTGTGTGTGTGTATATATACATATATATACATATACACACATATATTTACTCATATATATATGAGTAAATTTACTCATAAATTTACTCATATATATATGTTTAGATTTATTTACTCATAAATTTACTCATATATATATATATTTAATTCTCACCCAAGGATATGTTCATTAAGTTTTCAGAGAGAGGAGGGTGAGGTGGGGTAGAGAGAGAGAGAGAAAGAAAAGAACATCAGCGTGAAATGTCAGAAATAAACATTGATTGGTTGCCTCCCGTACACACCCTGACAGGGATCAAACCCATAACGCAGGCATGTGCCCTGACCAGGGATCAAAGACGCCCCCTTTTGGTGTACGGGACAATGTTGCAACTCAGCGAGCCACTGGGCCAGGGCCCCCTGTGGCAGATAGTTTGATTGCCAAGTTTCCTCACTTTTTCAAGGAAAATCATCTCTGCATGAAAAGGGACACTGTTAGGTAATGGAGCACGCACGTGACTTCTTAATGCCATAGTAAAGACTTCAGAGAAATCGCCATCAAAGAGCTGGCTTCTAAAACCCATAGGTGAGAGGGCACACGTTCCTTCTCGCTGTCATTTAATAAGGGATGGCTGGTACTCAGCAGAGAAACAGGCCCCCTGTGAGTGGCACGGGTCAGGAACTTGTTACAGGGACAGGACCTTCGGCGATCGTAGCTGGAAAGGGGTGGGGGGGACACCAGAAAAGTTACGACCCAGGGAGCAGAGGATTGCGGGTGCAAAATTCTCTGGGGGGGTCAGTGCCTCTGGAACTGGTTCTGGGTCCTAGGTCTCTGGCCAGTTGGCTGGGTAGGTGGGAAACTGGAACCTACAAGAGCAGCCTGGGTGCCCCGTGTGTCTCTTGACACCTCTAACCTCAGCTCCATGTGCGACCCCCAGGAGAAGCTGGCATCTCTCCCCATGGAGCTTCCCAGGTTCCTGGCCCCAAAGTTATGGAAGTCAGAAGAAAACAGCCGGCAGGTGCAGGTGGGGCTGAAGCCCGGTGCTGCCCCAAGCCAGCAAGGAGGCCGGCGGGGTGGTGACAACACCCATGAGCCTTTGCAGCACCTGGGCCCTGTGCAGAGCTTCCCGCCGTAATGGTGGCTTCTTCACACCTGCCTCTGAGTCTCATGCGAATTTCTCTTTTAGCCAACTCCCAGCCAGGGCCGCCTGGGGAAAGGTATTCTAGAATACACAGGCCCAACTTAGCTACGTTAGACAAGACAAAATCACCGCACCGCCCAGAGAGGGAAATTAGCCTGCCAAAGGTCACACAGCAATGGAGCGAGAGAACAGGAGCTAAGCTAGGCGACACACTAAGGCACCTTCTTCTCGGTGAATGGCATTGTAGCAGTTCAAATGTTTGGGCCCAGGAGTCAGGATGCTGAGGAAGGAAGTGTGGCTTTGCCATTCACTTTTATATTTTGTGCTCTCTTTATTATGTATGTTGCATTTGAATTAAAACGTTTTTGTTTTTTTTAAATGAAGATTCAGCCCTGGCTGGTGTGGCTTAGTGGATTGAGCACCTGCTTGAGAACCAAAGGGTCGCTGGTTTGATTCCCAGTCACAGCACACGCCTAGGTTGTGGGCCAGGTCCCCAGTAGGGGGTGCGCAAGAGGCGACCACACTTTGATGTTTCTCTTCTTCTCTTTCTCCCTCCCTTCCCCTCTGCCTAAAAATAAATAAATAAAATATTTAAAAAAAATAAAGCTTCAGAGGTAGAGTGCCAGGGATAGTTTGCTGGGACGTCCATGGCGGCATCAGGATGAGGCCATGGTTTCCCAATGGCTCCCTGAGCTCGACCTCGGGATGCAGAGTCCATCCTGAAAGCAGGTGCTCTCGTGATTCCCAGACAGGTGTCTTCCTCATAACTAGTCACAAAAGTTCTGCAATTCATTCCTGGGTTTTTTTTTTCCTCCTCTCCTTGAGCTTTATGCTAATTACACTGAGTTCACAGTCCAGCTCCTGACCCATCTCTTAACTAGGGAGATACAAGGCTCCAATTGGCTTAGGCCCTGGTGACCTGGGTGACCGTTTCTGAGCCAGTCATTCAGGAATGATGGGGGAGTGGCTCAGAAGTGGTGAAGGGGAAGGGTCAGGAGGGTGAATTTGAGTCATTCATCTCTGGAGCTAGGGATCTGGAGACTGTTGGACCCAAACCTTATGGCTTTTATTACTGGTATAAGGAGGGGAGGAATAGACATTGTAAAGGTGGCCACATACACAGGACTATATTTGTTAAATCCTCACCCAGGATTTTATGCTTATTGGTGTTAGAGAGAGAGGAAAGGAAGGAGAGAGGGAGGGAGAGAAACATCAGTCAGTTGCTTCTCGAATGAGCCCCAGCCTGGAACCTAACCCACAATCTAAACATGTGTCCTGCCCGGGAATCGAGCCTGCAAACTTTCGGTCTGCAGGACGATGCTCCAGCTGATTGAGCAATACCAGCCAGGACAAGACATTTCTTTTTAATTAAAATATTTGTTAAAATAATCACAAACTTATAAGAAAGTTGCAAAGAACTTATTTTCTCTCTGAATCCATTTTGAGGGTGAATTGCCAATCCGGTGGGTCATTCTGGATATTATTCTTGAATACCACAGTGGGTGTGTCCTACAAACAAGGGCATTCCACCGTAAAGATACTTTTGTTCTTTTTGGGTCATAAGTTGCCTAGGAGGTAACATAAAACCCCACATGCCTCCGTCAAATGTTGCATTTGTCCATTTACTTATAGCCAGCCACATGGACTCATGGACACTGACTTTATCGAAAAGCGTTATGTCCTGGCTGGTGTAGCTCAGTGGATTGAGCACGGGCCTGCGAACCAGACAATCGCGGTTCGATTCCCAGTCAGGGCACATACCGGGTTGCAGGCCAGTTCCCTGCAGGCTAGTTCCCGGCAGGGGACGCACAAAAGGCAACCATACATTGATGTTTCTCTCCCTCGCTCCTTCCCTTCCCCTCTAAAGGTAAATAAATAAAATCTTAAAAAAAAAAAGAAAAGCGTTATGTTATCCCCAACTGAAACGTCAATGCTCCGAGTGTCTCAGACTTGTTCAGCGGGAGCCCTTCAAGCGAACCCAGTGTCTTTCCACCTGTTCTCATGATTCTTTGAGCATTTCCCTACTTTCTGACCCAAGAAGATATTTCAGGCCCGTTTTGTATCTCCCCTGTCCCCTCTCCTCTGGAATCAGCCCTTTCCCCCACGGATAAAGGAAGAGGGTCCTTCTGAAAGCTGGTGGCTGACCCCTCATCTCTGCAAGACCCCCTCAGATCTGATGGACTCCGCCTGCAATGCGGCTGGGCCTGGCCAATGGCTGAAACGATCCTCTGGTGGTTGCCATGGAGACCTCTGGGACTTGGAGCGGAAGGAGGCGGTGACGTCACTGCGGGAGCAGGGGTAGCAGTCACATTTCGCTCTCAGCCTGGTTCCAGGGCACCCGGGCCAGCCTGCGGGTCAGCTGCGAGGAACCGGCCAAGCCTCCACCCGCGACGCCTCGGTGGCCACGGCCCCAGGGAGCTCGGCCCGAGATCTGCTGAGACCTTTGGGGGCCACCGCCCAGGAAGCGCGCGCCCCACCTCCAGACCCTGCCCCTTGCGCCGTGCCCAGGAGGCAGGAGCCAGCGGCCAGACGCCCGCCTCTGCTTCCCGTGGCCCGAGCCCCTGGGAATTCCCACGAGGCCGCTCCCGGGGGTCGTCACCGGGGACCGAACACCGGGCACCTCAGCGGGCAGCGCACGCGGAACCCTTGACAGAGGTGGACACACTGGGCCTGCGAGGTCCATCTTTCTCGTGCTCACGGCCTTTGGGAAGGGATCATGGCACCCTGGGCCGGTGCACGGAGCCCCGAGGCGGCACCAGCGGGCACCAGCGGGCACACTGCTGCCTCCGAGAGCTGGGCAAAGGCTGTTCGGGGCGACAGACATCGCGCTGCTGGAGCGCGGGTGCCGGGCCCTGGAGATGGATAGTTACAGGTGCCTGATGGTCCTAGGACCCCAGAGGACTGCGACCACGAGGTATTCGAAGAGATCCTCAGGGTCCCCAGGAGCCCCTGGGCAAGTTCGCAGTGGCCGGAAAGGCCTTTCTGGAGGAGGACAGATCCAAGACGGCCATCATTAGTCTGACAGAGGACATCGATTACTCCGCCATTCCCAGGGAGGTCCAGGGCAAGGGCGGCCTGTGGAGAGTGGTCTGCCTGCCGTGGAAGCAGGACGTCAAATTCCTGACCAAGCTGAACCTCTTCTTGCAGAGCAAGGGCCGGACAGTGGAGGACGTGGCCCGGGTCCTGAGGCAGGAGCTCGGCCCGACCGGGACGGGCCCCCGAGAGCTGCCCGCCAGAAAGTGCTGTGCGCCCGGGCCCGGGGACACGTCCCGAGCTGGGGCCTCTGCCCGGCTGGACGCCGTGCGGCCCCTGGACTCCGCGCAGAAGGATAGGGGGGCTGGAGACAGCCAGAGGGGCAGGCGCAAGCCCAAAAAAACCGCCGAGGGTACCACGCGTACCACAAGAAGCTGAGGTGATGCGGGGTGGGCGCGGGGGGCAGACGAGTGGGTGTGCGTGACGCCTGTGTGTGGGGGGCATGGGCTCCATCTGAGCGAGTTTGGAGAGTGCAAGTGGGTGGGGGCCGTGGGGGCCTTCTGCCGGAGTGAGTGGAAAACCTAGTGAGAACGGTCACCGTCGGAGTGAGCAGGGTGACCTCGGCCTAGCGCGTGCAGGCGGCGTTGGCATCGGGGTCAACCTGTGGGCAACATCGGAGGGGGTGTGGTGAACGCCCAGTGGGGCGTGGGGCGCTCACTCATTGGTCCTGCACACACTTATTGCACACCTACCACGGCCGGGGCACCGCTCTCGGAGCTAAGGACACGGGAGGAAACGAGTCCTGCCTTCATCACACGCACAGTTAAGTGGGTGACGTTTGAGTTCCTCGGGCACATCTGAGCGGGCGTGGGCGCCGGTTGGGCAGGTGCCGGTAGTGTATGGTCGAGTGTGGGTCGTTTATTCATTCAACAAATATTTCCTGAGTGTCCTCAGTGTATCCGGCGCTGTTCCAGGCGCCAGAGACACAGCAGGGAGCAAAACAGACCCAAACCGTGCCCCCAGGGCGCTCCTGTTAAATAGCTGACTAGGTGCAGGCGGCATCTGCATTCCTGGAACACGAGTGCGCGTGGGTACTGTCTGAGCGTGTGTCATATAGGTGTTCGAGTGGGTGATATCTGAGTGGCCGTGGGACTGACACCGGAGTACATGGGTGGGTGGGCGCTGTTTGAGTGGGTGAAGATAACTTTCCAGTGAGGAAGGATCTCAGAAACCCGCAAACAATGGCTGACAACCTGCAGACGCGGCAACCCGCAGACGCGGCAACCCGCAGACGCAGGCAGAGACCGAGTGCCCTCCCCGGCCCACCCCACGTCTTCAGGTATCAGCTGGGAAGCGGCAGGAGAGAAACCCGGTCCCGCACAGCAAAGTTCTGCAAAAGGCCTTCTAACAGGGTTGAGGACAAGCCAGGCGGGAAGAACGTGGCAGGGGGCAGGCTCGGGAGGAAGGCCACCAACCCCGTTGCCACCCTCCCCCCCCCCCCCCCCGTGGCCTGCCTGATGTTGGGGACAGGACTTCTTGCTGGGTGTGCCCTGTAGGGACGGAGGCATGGATCCCCTCTTTCTAGCTTTGTGGCTGGCTGGAATTCCTACCATTGCAAAGTCTAGAGTCGTTTTTTCGTCTTTTCAAAGGACGTATTTTGGACACACCTCTGGTACGGACTTGCCTGGAGTGGGCCACCCTGGTTTGCACAGGACGAGCAGAAACCGTGCCTGCCTGCTCGCCTTGTCGCCTTGTCCGCGGACTTCACTGCCCTGTGTGTGACTAAGCGGCTGTCGCTGTTCTCTGCACGCCGGGTCTCCCTTGTAGGGCTGGTCAGTGGGGGAGGGGTGAAGGGGCACTTCCGCTTTCACTGGCCCTGAGAAGAGGGTAGGTTTCTCCCCAAATTAAACCCCAGAAGCTCTGACTTGCAGGGAGGGGCACACTCCACCCTAAAGAACCAAAGTCTAGATTTCCAGGGAATGGGCCACAGGGAGGTAAATAACTAGGAGGTCACGTTCAAGAGTTATCCATTAACAGCATGCAGCCTGAGACTCCAAGTCCCCTCTCATGATAAAGAACAAAAAAGAAAAGAAAAAAAAACTTCATTGACATTAAATCCAAATGCCTGTGCGTAGGTAGGCAGGGCTCTGGTTCCGGTGTCTTACCTGCGAATTTGCAAACGTTCATCTTCTGCAAAGGGATCTGCAAAGGTTTGAACTGATTTTCTTTTCAAAAATGTAACTTCTGCGTGCGTGTTCAGCTTCTTACCTATCAAATTGTAACACTGAGCCCTGGTTGGTGTGGCTCGGCGGACTGAGTGCCAGCTCGCAAACCAAACTGTAACGCTGGAGACCCCCAGTGTATTTCTGCAGGTGGGTAATCACATCTGTGAATTCCAGGGTCCACCCCCTGTCTTATTTCTGAGAGGTGACCCCACCCCACCCCACCCCACCCCCACCCCCACCCCCAGCAGAGCCGTTAATTCCGTAGATCTTCTTAACGCCAGAGGTGGCGCTGTGGGTTCACAACTCCTTACCGGAAATTCTTGTGTCAGATGTGGCTCAGAATTCTGGATGTTGGCAAAATGATAGAGTGACTGTCTCTTACATTGCGTGATTCTCCCCCACCCCACCAGGGAGGTTTGGGCAGCTCCCATAATAAAACTCATTAGAATTCTGCAGGGAATTGTGGGATCTTGACATTCGGGGAAATAAATGAAGACTGTACGCAGCCTCACAGCAGACCACATCATGCCTGCCAGCGTTTGTCTGTTTATTTGGGGGAGGGAGGGGGAGTTTTGATGCAAAGCTTTCAAGTTTTTGGCTTTCAGAAGAGGAGATAAGCGATTACGAACATGCAGTATTAACACGACCATCATCTCATTCTGTGGATGAGGAACGTGACACTCAAAGGCTCAGTGACTCGCCTGAGGCCACCGGGGAAAGCTCGAGAGGGAGAAAAATCCAGGCCATTCTGATGACCCCGGTCTGTGTCCCCGAGACAGGGCCGGGTCTCTCAGGGGCTGGGGAGAGTCGGTGCCTGGCTCTTGGGAAGCAGCCGGGCAGAAATGCTTCAGGATTCCCCGAGAAAAAAACGAGAAGACGAGCAGCCCTCCAAGGGCCTGCTCCAGGCGGAGAGGCGGCCCTGGCTGGCGTAGCTCGGTGGACCGGCCGTCAACCTGCAAATGGAAAGGTCGGCGGTTCCATTCCCAGTCTGGGTTCCAGGCCAGGTCCCCAGTTGGGGGCGCGCGAGAGGCAACCTTTGTCTCTCACGTAGATATTTCTCTCCTTCTCTTCCTCCCTCCCTTCCCCTCTCTCTAAGAATAAGTAAATAAAATCTTTTTTTGTCTTTTTTTAGTTATTTTTCAAGTACAGTTTTTTGTCTATTTCTCCCATCCCAGCCCCCCCTGCCCCGTCTCCCCACCTCCCTCCCATTTCCCCCCCCCAGTCCTCATCCCTGTGTCTTTCTTTTTTTTTTAATTTAATTTTATTTTTTAAACTGATTATGCTGTTACAGTTGTTCTATTCCCCCCTTCATTCCCTTCCACCCTGCCCCCCATCCCCACCATTACCCCCCCTTTAGTTTATGTCCATGTGTCTCAAGTCCTTTAGGTTCTATATTTCCCGTGCTATTCTTGCCCCCCGCCCATCTATTTTCTATCTACTGTCTATGCTACTTATTTTCTGTACGTTCTCCCCCCATCTCCTCCTCCCACTCCCCTGTTGCTAACCCTCCTTGAGATCTTCATTTCTATGTTTCCACTCCTGATCTAGCTGTCCTTTTAGTTTGCTTTCGTTTTAGGTGTGGTTGTTCATAACTGTGAGTTTGCTGTCCTTTCACTGTTCATGTTTCTTTAACTTCTTTTTCTTAGATAAGTCCCTTTAACATTTCATATAATAAGGGCTTGGTGATGATGAACTCCTTGAATTTGATCTTATCTGAGAAGCACCTTATCTGTCCTTCCATTCTAAATGAAAGTTTTGCTGGATAGAGCAATCTTGGTTGTAGGTCTTTAGATTTCATGACTTGGAATATTTCTTTCCAGCCCCTTCTTGCCTGTAAGGTCTCTTTTGAGAAATCTGCTGACAGTCTGATGGGGACTCCTTTGTAGGTGATTGTCCCCTTAGCTCTTGCTGCTTCTAGGATTCTCTCCTTCATTTTAATATTGGCTAATGTAATTATGATGTGCCTTGGTGTGTTTCTTCTTGAGTCCAACTTTTTTGGTACTCTCTGAGCTTCTTGGATTTCTTGGAAGTCTATTTCCTTTGCCAGATTGGGGAAATTTTCTTTTATTATTTGTTCAAATAAGTTTTCCACTGGTGGCTGTGCCTTTCCCCCTTCTGGTACCCCTATAATTCGGATATTGGAGCGTTTAAAGATGTCCTGGAGGTTCCTAAGACTCTCCTCATTTCTTTGAATTCTTGCTTCTTGACTCTTTTCTGTTTGGCCATTATTTGCTTTCTTCTGGTCCACTCCACTGATTTGAGTCCCAGTTTCCTTTTCATCGCTATGGGTTTCCTGTGGAATTCCATTCATTTCCATTAGTTTAGCCTTCATATGTTTCTCTAATTTGTGGCTATAATCAACCAGTTCTGTGAGGATCCTGATGACCAGTGTTTTAAACTGTGCGTCTGAGAGTTTTGCTATTTCTTCGTCGCTTAGATTTATCTCTGGGGCTTTGAGGTCTTCCTGCGACATTTTTGGTCTGTTCTGGCCCTTTAAATGTGAGAAGCGGTGCCTTGGACTCCCAGGTCGCTGGGTTGTGACGCTGTATGTGGGGGCGTGGTCAGAGCGGGGAAATGGCGGCGCCCTCTATCGCTGTGGCCCGTCCAACCGCCCACTCCCTCGCCTGTCCGCTCGCCCGCAGATAGGCAACCGCAGTCAACACGCAGCACCGCCTCCCCACTGTCTCCTCTGCAGTCGCTCACCCGGTGGGTTGCTCGGTCGCTCACTAGGTCCAATCCTGCGTTTGGAACCCGTGCGTCTGGATTCGCGCGTCTGGATTCTGCGCCCGGGTCCGACCAGAGTCCTCCTTTGCAACCCCTCACCAGACGCCGGTTTCGCCCCTTACCGGTCGGGCTGAAGAATTTGTTGTTAACGGACGTCCGAAAAGTTCAATTTTCCGTGTTCTGGTTGTGTTTTCTGATGCTAATATTTAGTTGTCCCTAAACTTGGTTGTGTGAGAAGGCACGGCACATCCACCTATACCTCCATCTTGGCGGAAGTCCCCTGTGTCTTTCATACTTGTTCCTCAAAATCCCTCCCTATTTTTCCCCTTAAATTCCCTTCTCTCTCCCCTCTGGTCGCTGCCCACTTGTTCTCTATTTTAGTGTCTTTGTTTTTATTTTGCTTGCTTGTTTGTTTTGTTGTTTAGCTTCCTGTTAAAGGTGAGATCATATGTTATTTGTCTTTCAATGCCTGGCCTATTTCACTCAGCATAATGCTTTCCAGTCCCATCCATGTTGTTGCAAAGGGTAGTAAATAAAATCTTTTAAAAAAACAATTAACGATGAATGTATCACTAAGTGAAACAGCAAAGCTCTCGAATCAATCAATAAAAATTGAAAAAAAGCGTGGGGGTTAAAAATCTGAGGAACCTAAGTGATTCAGAGCTCAGCTCTGCCACTTCCTAGCAGCGCGGCCTTCTTTGGCCTCAGTTTTTCTCATCTGGAAAATGGGAAGGACACTTTCGTAGGAGGGGTTGAAAGGGTTAAAAGAGGAAACCCACAGGGCAGGGGACAAAATGGGCGTTCAGTCAAAGCGAGTGGTACCAGGCTCCCGCCTTTCCGGTGTCCACGAAGGTGGAGGCTGTCACGGAAGAAAGAAAACTGGGTGCAGAAGACCGCGACAGAGGCTAATAAGCAAAAAAAGTCATTTTTATGGTACGAGATCTAAATGCAATCTATTCATTCACTCACTCATTAAATATTTTGAGTACCTACCAGGACTGTTCTAGAGGCTGGAGATTCCACAGTGATAAATTTTCAACCCAGATAAATACCTCTGTCTTCACAGGGCTGACGGTGTAATACAGTGAGACAGTAAATAAACATATAAGAAAACAGGAAGTGGAAAGGGCTGTGGTGAAAATAACTTAGGATAATGTGAAAATGTGCTGTGGGGGAAATCCTAAAGTTACACAGATATTAAAGTAAGCTTTTTTTTTTTTCCTGGAAAAGTACAGATATATATTTTTTTAACTGTGGTTACTCTGGAGAATGCGAGGCTGGAGGCTTGCGGCAGGGGGTGGGTGTGGGGCTTGTTTTTAATTTTACACCTTTCTGTAACTTCAGCGTTTTCTTAGTATGTGTGTGTGACTTTTAATATTACTAATTTTCAAATAATGGCAACCAAGTGAAGCTGAGTGGAGAGATTTGGGCCATGTTTTGTTTTCTTCCCCCATTTTCTGATTTCTGTGTTTTTTCAACATATATAAAACTGGAAGCTTTAATATCCTTTTTTTTTTTTTTTCCTGGGGCGGCTGGAGGAGGATCTGGCCTGCCAGGGCTCTGGGCAATTTAAAACACCCCCAGTGGAACTGCTCAGGGTTTCCCAAGTGTTGTAAGGATGTTGAATATTTGAGGTTTTCATTTCCGGGATAACCCTCCCTTCCTTCCACCAAAAAACAAAAAATAAAAGTGAAAAACAACCCAAATGTCTCACGTGCGAAGTCATTTCTTGACTTCTATGATTTGGATTTTTTTAAAATAAAGATTTTATTTATTTTTTAGAGAGAGGGGAAGGGAAGGAGAGGAAGAGAAACATCAATGAATGGTTGCCTCTCGCGCGCCCCCTACTGGGGACCTGGCCCAAAATCGCGGCAGGTGACCCGACTGGGAATCTAACCGGAGTCTTTGGTTCTCAGGCTGGCACTCAAATCTACTGAGCTGTACCAGCCAGGGAATTGTGGGATCTTGACGTTCGGCGAAATAAATGAAGACTATACACAGCCTCACAGCCTCAGTTTGGATTTTTACGCCATTATTTCTCCGAGGGGGGTTTATCTTAGGGTCTCTACAAAGCAGTTACTCAGGGTTGATGACTTAGGGCATCAGACCTTAGGAAAGGCTGAGGAGCAGAGGGCCGGGATCTCACCCTCTCAGAGTCCCCTCTGGTCTCCGCGTTGCCATGGAGACTGCTGGGAGGCGGGGCAAGAAGCCGAGCAGGAGGGGCGCCGTGGGGAGGTCCGGGGACAGCCAACCGTGGAGGCCTGGATGGAGCTGGTGAGGAGGAGGAGCAGACAATCCAGCGAAGCCTAACGACCCAGCTGTGCAACAGGGAAAGCGACCGGAATGAGCCGACAATCGTGCAAAGGCCTGGCGGAGACTGAAACCTTCCCCCAACGCCCAGGCCTCTTTCTTTCTTCCTTCTTTCTCAGCTCTCCCTTCCCTCCTTTGACTTCTCCCGTCCCTCTTTCTCTAAACCTCTGCCTGGTTCCTTCAGGAGTTCAATAAAATCGCACGTATTGAGTTAATAAAATCACACGTGTTCATTTTTATATCGTGTATTAAAGCCAGTATTTTACAAGTGGTTTTTTTCTTTTTTGCTGCTGTTGTTGGAATTTCACTATAATTGGTTTCCTTTGTAATCTCATAGATGCAGTTCTATGCGCTGAGACATTTTATCTTGGAAAGATAAAATGGCCTGGGAAGGGTTAAGGAATCCCGGCTGTGGAGCCGAGAGGGCAGAGGGAGACTGTCAGAGGAGGGGAGAGCTGAGCATTCTGGGTGGACCAAAACAGCCAGTGCAAAGGCCCTGAGGTTGGGGGCGAAGCACAGCGTGTTGGCAGAAGCAGTAAAGAGCAGGCGGGGCGGGGGGGGGGCGGAGCGGAGTGAAGAGAGGAAGGGAGAGGGAAGTGGGGGAGCCCTAACAGGGCTTTGTGAGGACTTCGATTGCAATGAAAACTTTAAAAAGACTGGAGACAGATCGGACTTGTTTTTGAAAGGTCCCTCCGGCTGCTGGGGTGGGGGTGGATTGCAGGCAGCGAAAGCGGAAGAGGCGTTTTCGGGGATCCGGGCAACTGATGAGGATCCGCTGTGTCTCCTGAGCCTGCCGGGCTGGGATCCCAGAGCTCACGTTCACTTAGAGCTGCGCGGCGTGGGGCCAGCCTCAGTTTCCCCATTTGTAAGGTGACTGAGGACTCACAACAGGCCTACTCAGCACACTGCAAAGTGTCTGGTTTCAAGACGACCCTCCGCATAAATTTGCTGTTATTATTACCAACGCCGCCGCTGTTGTTCTGCTTACAGTTGCTGAGCCGGCCGCCCAAGCGTTGCCTGGGAGACTGCAAATCCTGGCCCCCGGCGTCCCGGGTATCCCGACCCACTAGGTGTGTGGTGGAATCTGAGGACCTAGGTTTTCATTGAATTTCTTAATTAACATTTTGGATTGCTGAAACTCCAAGCAATCCAAAAGGACAGAGAGTGAAAATACCTGTCGCGTCCCCCTCTGTGGGGCCCCAGGCCCCTCCCCAGAAACAGCCAGTGTTCGCCTTTTGTAGGCACACACACCTAAGCTTGCTCTCTCTCTCACACACGTACACACACACACATCAGATTTGTATCCAAACCAGCATTTCCTGGCCGTGTGACGTTGAGCAAGTGATTTATTTCTTTCGCTGTAAATTGGGAATGACCGTCATATTATATTTAATGTTATGGCGAGGACTTCACAGAACGTGCTTAAAGGGGCGTCTCATCATTAAGCACTGCTCCATAAAACTTGAGTATCCTTTTTTTTTTTAATAGCTACTCAGTATTTCACGGTGAGAGTAGATCCGAAAATTCAGTCAGCCCCTACTAATGAACAATTAGGGTCATTCATTCACTTCATTCAAAAAATATTTATTGAGCACTTACTGCCAGCCAAGCCCGCGCTAGGGGCAGGTGCGGGAAGACCCCTGGTACCGCCTTCTCCACCCACACGTCTGAGACCAGAAGTTGTGTCAATTGAAAGTGGTCATAGGCGGTGTCAGTGGCTCTCAGGGGGCGGTCCCGCTAGCATCCCCACCTCCCGGGCTTGCCCGTGTAGGATGGAAGGTTTGGAAACGGCGCCTTTCTCGGGGAAGGTGCTGACTTGGCCCCCGCGAGGCCTGGGGCGCGGCCACACCCCGGTGCAGGAGGGGAGTGAGGGCGCCCGGGAGAGAGAGGACAGCCCCCCTGTCACTCTTCCCGGGTCAGGGAGTGAAAGATGAGAAGGGGGAGGTGGGCCTCGTCCTGGGGGAGGGTGAGGAGGAACTTCCTGCGCGGGCGGGGAGGCGGGAGGGCGTCAAGGTCAGCCTGGACGGGGTGGCAGCCTGCCCAGGGACCGGAGACCCTCCCGGGGGGCTGGGCTGCCTCCTCCAAGTGCCTCGTCGGTATCGAATAGCCACGGCTGGGCCGTCTTTGTCTGCGAAGTCCTCTCCCAAGGTCCAGGCGCGCCCCCGGAGCCCGGGTCAGGAAGAATCGCAGGGAGTCCATGCGCCCCACTTTGGGGCAGAGACACCACGTTTTCAGGTTACAGTGGATTTTGAGCCCCAGGATGGCCTCACCCCGGCTCACGTACGCATCCTGAAAATTGATACCCACCAGTCGTTGGGGGGAGCCGGCCTCGGTTCAGACGGAAAATTGTTGCGGGCTTAGAAATGGGAAGTGTTGGTGCATCCCCGCTGGAGAGGTGGAGACTCTGGCCGCACTCCTGGGGAGCCCCCCATCCCCGCGACTCCCACCCCCATAGTAGGGCCTTCTTGCAGTCTGGGCTCGTGGGCCTCCCCACCCCAGATCTCACCCTGGAGATCTTAAAGGCCCTCGAGAAAAGCCTCACGGGGGGGCTGGTTCCCCTGGGGCTTCCTCCCGTCCCCCGACTGCCCGATCCTCTGGAGCCGCCCCGACGTCTGTTAAGATGTGGGTCTGGACGCCCTCGTGGGAGCCTTGAAGCCTGCGGGGACCTTTAAGAAGATCGGCAAGGTGTTCCGTGGGGAGGGGGACTCCACCGTGGGGATGCTGCAGATTGTGGAGGGTGCAGACAGACTATGTGCTAATCCCTCTCAAGGTCAGGCCGGCAGGGGGCGTCTGGAGGGTCATCGCCAAGCCTGCCACCAGGGAGGCGGAATTTCGCCAGCGGCTGACTCAGTTTTTGGAGGAAGAAGGCCGCACCCTGGAGGATGTTGCCCGCCTCATTGGGAAGAGCACCCTGCACCCACCCCAGCACCCCCAAAAGCCCCAGGAGCCCCGACTGGGGAGGAGAGCCCAGCAGATGGTGACCCCTCCCCCCAGCTGGTCGTGGGTAGCTATGACAGCAGCAACGCCAGCGACGGCGAGCTCAGCGATTTTGAGACCTCCAGGAGGAGGGTGACAAGGGCCACAGAGGCTCCGGGCGTGGCAGGAAGGTGCGCAAAATGCCCGTTGGCTACCTGGGCAGCAAATTCCTGGGGAGCGACGTGGAGAGCTAGGATGAGGAGCAACTGGTGGAGGCCTTCCTCCGGCGCAGGGAGAAGCAGCCCAACGCGCCGCCGGCCGGCCGCCACGTGAACATGCCGGTGCCCACGTTTGAAGACAACCTGGGGCCCCAGCCGTCCAAAGCGGACAGGCGGCGAGAGCGCGTCAGCCAAGTGTCTTGGGGGAAGCTGAAGAGGAGGGTGAAGGGCTGGGCGCCCAGGTCCAGCCCCGGAGTGGGTGAGGCCCAGCAGGACTCCGCCAGGGTGGAGAGGGAGGGCGTGCCAGGTAGCGCCAATCAGTGGAGTAACGTGGGGAAAGCAGGAGATGGGCTGGTGGTGCCTGAGCCCCCCACAAGGCGATGAAGGCCCAAGGTCAACTGGGCCTCATTTAGGCTGTGCCTGAGGGAGGAAGCAGCAACCACAGCTGGGGGGGGAGGGGGCAGAGGCTGCAATTGATCCGAGGGTGGAGGCCATGGCTGACCAGAGGGCAGATGTTGTGCATAATCAGAAGGCAGAGGGTGGAGGCCAGCGCTGACCGGAGGGCAGAAGCTGCACATCATCAGGGGGCAAAGGCCCCAGCTGTCCCCGACGCTGAAGCCTTAGCCGCCTGGGGGGAGGGGGCTCAGGAGCAGCCCCAGGAGCTAGGGCCTGGAAACAGGTGAAGACAGTGAGGTTCCAGGCCCTGGGTGCTTTTCATAGTTTTGCAAGCGCCAGAGAGCCTTCTAGCACACTCCCCTGTTGGCGGCCCTGCCCAAGAGTCCCCAGGGCAGGCGAGGCCCGGAGCCTCCGCGTACTGAGCGCTGAGGCCGGAGCAGAAGCGGAGTGGGGAGAGCAAGAGCAAGAGGACCTGCCGTGAGGAGAGGGCGTGGGAGCCCCAGAGCACCCTGCCACCTATGGGCCACTCAGGGCGTGTCCCCCCCTTCTGCACTGGGACACAGATGCTCTTTCTGCCCCACACGTGAAAGTGGAGTAGAGGGCCAGGCAGCGCCCCGCACATCTCCACCGAACACCCCTCTTTCTTTTCTTGTTAAACATTTCTCTCATGCATTGATTTTAAAAAATACAGACTTTGTAGTAACCCAAGGAATGTAAAGAAAGAAACCCCGTACAATAGGGCTGCATTCACTTCCTCAAGTTCAATTCCAGGTGCTCAGCTTGAAACAGGGAGCCAGGCGGGGAGGGGATAGGGAGAAATTCCTCCCCCACCCCCTTTTGCATCCCCCTTTCTCCTGCACATTAAGGGCCTCCTGGAACTTAAAACGTGCAAATAAAAATGTTTACAAACTTTCCTCCTGGCTTTGGACTTGGCAGCTGAAGAACGCTCCAGGGCGGTTTTGTCACGCGCTTGTGTCCCCTCCGCCTTCCATGAGGGTGACCTACGTTTACGGCACTTTGACCGCCATGCCTGCGCTGCTGAGTCCCGTGAGCTCCACAAGCCCAGCACCTGCAGTGCGCATGCCCCACACGCCTGACAAGGCACAGAAGACTCATCCGGGAAATGTGCCCGTGTGCAGATTCTGGGTCCTTCGTGCCAGAGCTGTGGGTTTGCTAGCACTGGCCGGGCAGCCCAGGAATCTGCTTTGATCAAGCTCCACGAACATCTGGGGCCGCCTGACCGCTGGGCAAATCACTGCAGTGGAAACGGAGCAGGGGAGAGCGCGGCAGGGAGTAAGTAGTGTGGAGTGTGCTGTGATTACTGCTGGGAGAGACTGGGGGGCCGGGGGACATCTCTGTATTGTGTGTCCCCTCTGGCTTCCCACCAAAGAAAAGTAGCAACAAGGACCACGCCCCAGCTTTGCCGAAAGCGGAAGAAGTGGAAATTCCCAGAAGAAGGTATCTGAAGGCCAGCTCTGTCCTCTTGACTCTGGTGGCTGCCTGGCCTGAGTTTCTTGGTTATTCCCCTTGGAACTAAAGCACGATATGGCTTCTCTCACCCCTTCCCCTGGAAGTGGTCACATGGGTGCCGCTTATCGTTACGCTGAGAACCCCTTTGTATTGGGCGTAGTTCACATCCCTGCAAGAAGGAGCTCCCATTGGGCTTTCAGCTCCAGTTGGAGGGATGCGGGGGACAGGACACAGCAGTGGAATAACTTAACTGGGTGGAGCTGTGTCTGAAGTGGCCAGTGAGGACTCTGGAAGCCAGCTTGGTGGTGGCAGCTGGGGCCGGCTGCGGCTACTTCCCATTTTGGGGAATAGTGGCCTCTGGCCTGCTTCCAGGGGGCGGGGGAGGGGCCTGGCCTGAAAGGTGAAAAGACCTGGGAGCAGAGATGGTGAGAGGCACCCAGAGAGGCTCAGAAGCTAGGCATATCTGTCCCCCTGCCTCTGCTGATTCTCAATTTGTCCCTCCTGTCCCCGGTGTCCCCAACGTGAGCATCCAGCCAGGCCTTGCAGGTGGAAGGACCCTTGAGTAGCCTGAGATGGTAGCGGGGCTTTCAGTGTTATTTTCAACCCAAGGGGTTTCAAATGGTGCCAGTGGAGACCCAGCCCCATAATGTAGGTGCCTCCTGGGTTGGATTCAAACGTGCTGGGATTTCCAGGGAGGAGTCCGCAGAAAACTCCCCTGTACCCACAACTCTGGAGTGGGGTAGAGGCCGCACCAGCTGCGGCACCCACGGTGCCCACCAGAGGGCGCGCCAGGAGCTTTCGTCGTCAAACCCGCCTTTCACTGTGACCTAAGAGAAAACAATGGAACACGGACACAGAAATGCCATCGCGCCACAGGCAGGGACTTTCTGGATCCCCCTTCCCAGGCCCCATGATAAAGTGACTGGAAGGGAGGAAACTGTTAGGGGGACAGAGTGAAGGATTTGGAGTCAGGCTGCCCATCTCAGCTCTAGCACCACCCCTCGCAAGCTCCGTGACCTCAGGCTGTTTACTTAACGTCTCTGTGCCCCCACGTACTCATCTGAAAGCACAAGCATCACAGAGGTTTCCTCCTAGGATGGCTGAGAGGATTGAAGAAGACCTGATGTGTTAGAGCTCAAATCAGCCCCAACAGACGTCATCTCGTCTTCTTCCTGTTATATTAATATTTCGAGGAGACATCTCAGCCCGGATTGGGACTCCTAGAGAAAGGGTCTCCAATCCTGAGCGCTGCATGGAATGACCTGGGAGCTTCGAAACACGCATGCCCAGTCCGCACTCTCAGGTTCTCTCGGAACTGGTCCAGGGTATGGCTGGGGCACTGAGAGCCCTAAAGCTTCCGGGGTGATTCCAATGTACACCTGGGATGATTCCAATGTGCTCTTGGAGGCGCTAAGAATCGCGACTCATCAGACCTGGTCGTGCATCAGAATCACCTGATCACAAATTGCTGGGTCCCAGCCTCAAATGATTTCGTAGATCTACGATGTATCCAATAACAGGCATTTCTATTCTGTTAATTTGGCTGCTACCAGGACCTCACTTGAAGGAGCGTTGCCCTCTAGGAATGTCCACCTTCCCCAGCCTGGGGGTCAAAGGCCAGGTGGAGCCTCTGGCTCTGCGTAACTCATTATCTAAAGCAGATTTAACGAGCGGTCCTGGTGCGCCCTCGGGTGGGCGCCGCGGGTACTGCAGCTGGTGCAGGCTGTCTCCCTGGCTCCGAAGTGCTGAGTAATGCAGAGGAGGCGTTGTTCGCTGCTCCTGGATCCCCTGATCTTCCCTTTCAGTAGTTCCAGGACTTGACCACACTCCGGACTTGAGCTGATTGAGAGGCCAGGACAGGGTTGGCCGGGAGTGAGGGTGAGTTTGGGTAGGACATGGGATTCTGATCCAAGACACTCCCGCCTCTTGCGCGGGAACAGTTCTGCGGTTTTGCTAGGGAGCCGTGGGGAAGGACAGGGACTGAGCGCCCTTCCTTGCCTCTCTGAGCCTCAGATGCCTTTTCTGGGAAATGGGGACGAAAACCTGCCTTCACCCTGTTTCTACAAACCTATTCTAATCACAGAATCAAATAGAGACGCACACACCAAATCTATTTACCCCGAAGACTCCACAGAGACCCAAGCCCAGCACTGAAGCCTGGCTCCGGAGGCGTCGGTCATGACACATGACTCAGCCCCGGGCATCACAGCCCTGGCTCCGGCCTTTTGCACCGCCTGTTCCCGCCCCTGGGTGCGCTTCCCTCGGGTGTCCACTGCCTCGCCCCGCACCTAGTGCCACCTTCCCAGTGAGGGCTTCCCCACAAAGCCTTAAACAGGTGGCGATTGGAAACCCTCCTGCCCCGCACCCGCAGGCCCCGCCCGCCGGCTTCTCCTCCCCGCCGGCGCCGAGGTCTAAGGCTGAACCCCTGGCTGCCCTTCTGCACTCAGTATCCCTCCGCCCGGCCCCGCCCACGATGCTCCGCGAGCGTCTGCGTGTGTCCACCCTGCTCCCAGCTGCAGCCCCAGTGCCCAGAGCGCGCGGGTCGTCGGCCTCCTCTCCAGACACCACCTCCTTCTCCCACCGGAGTGGACGCGACCGCGCCCCACTGACCCCGGCAACTCCGGGCCCCGCGGGGGCAAACCCGCTGCCAAAGGGCCTGGGGGCTCCTCGCGCCACCCCTACGGGTGGGATCTCAGGGCCTTTACGCCGCTGCCCCCGGGACCCCAGGCACCGCTCAGTGGGGCCCAGGCTCCCTCCCGCCGGGCCAGAGCGTCCCCGCACCTGCCTCGCTGGGCACACAACGGGGTCCGGTTCGCCAAGCCCTCGAGGTTCATCCGATCCGTCAGTCATTCAATAGCTGAAAACAGCAACCACCGTGTGCGGGCACCGGGCACCCTCACTTCTGTCTAAGAATGAATGAGTGAATGAATGAATGATTTTTTAAAAAAGGGCCAAGATGGTAATTTTGTTATGTGTATTTCAATAAAAATAAAAATAAATATAAAAAATCAGCCTGAGCGCTTCAACTGTCCTTGGAATATGGTAGAAACTATACAAAAATATTGCTATTTTCGTAATTAGTGTTGAATCTCACCTCCCCACTTCAGAGCTGAGTCAGTCGGGACAAGTTACTTAGCCCCCTGCACCTGGAGGCGCCCTCCAACCGCGCGCCTCCAACCAGCGGTCCTGGAGCGCCCCCTGGTGGGCACCGCGTGCGCTGCGACTCGCGTGGGCTGACGCCACTGCAGTGATCTTTGCTTGCTGCGGGCAGAGGTTGCTTTCTGTTCCCGGGGCCCTCGTTCCTCCCTCCGACTGTTGTAAGACCTGGTCACACACGAGGGAGTCGTGGGGCACCCCTCGTCATGCCTGAACGCGCCAAGAGGCCCGGACAGGGTCAGCCTCAGGGGATGGTGTGTGTGCGGGGCTGGGGAGGTTAGATCCTGGTGCGGGGGCAGCTCCGCTGCACCTGCCTGGGGGATCCGCTCTGCTCCTCCTCAGGGGGCATGAGGGGCAGTGACCAGGGAGACCCTGAAGTCGGACAGACCCTGTTCGAGCTCTTCTTCTCCACCTCCCGGGCCTCAATTTCCTCATCCGGGAAACGAGGGAGAAAAACCTGCCTTCGTCCTTTTCCTCAGGGTCAGCCCCGAAAAGGCGCCTGGCCTGGCTTCCGCCGGTGGGCGAGAACACGAAACGGCGGGAAGGGAGCTGAGCAAGGAAGCGGGGTTGAGATTAACCTGCACGGATTTCCTTAACGTCCTCCGAGACTATTTCCCATCCAGTCCTGGCTTCCTTTCTTCCCAGGGGTTCTGTTTTTGTGTTTGTTTTCATTTGTTTTGTGCCACAAGAGAAGTTGCTGACCTTGCACTTGGGAGGCTCCGATACGCAGGGATTCTACGGAGGGCAACACCCAAATTTTGGGACCCCGTTTAGGACGTACAGACTCCCGGTGGCGACTCCTTTCAGGGACAAGTGCAGGTGTAATGGCTTTCAGATGCGAAGTAGGCTTCTGTCAGCCCGTATCACAGTCTCGTGAATACACAGTAACTCACAGACACACAGACACACCACACAGTTGCACGCCCACCGACCCTGGTACACACACACGCCTGCTAAAATCCTCACATATCCACAAACCCCATCACCCACTCACACACACACACCCAGCTCCCTCCCACACTCATCTCTGTCGCGCGTGTGCGTGCACACATACGTCCATTCTCCCCTTTCCCCGGTTGGTGCCTTTTTTTTTTTATCACCCTTGGCAGATACGGGCCTGTTCCAAGGGCTAGGACTTGCTGGGGGCATTGGGGAACCCGGGACCCTCCTCCGGGCTGAAGGGGTTTAGAGGGGAAGTCCGAGCAGGAGTGGGTGTGGCCTCTGCTGGAGACCGCCCCATCCTCCCTTAGGCTGGGAGTGGCCTGGAGCCTTCCCTCTCTGGGAAGCCCCAGGCTTTACCCTGATACCTCCCCCTCTCCATGCCCCTTCCCATCAAACCGCACATCTGCCCCTGCCCCTCCTCAGCTCAGGACTTACCACGGATGGCTCCTCAGTGACTCTAAGACAAAGTCCAGCGTCTCACCATGGCCCAGGAAGGAGGTGGGGAAGGGTGTGGTGTGTCCTCTGGGTCTCACTCCAGCCTAAACGCCTAGGGCTAAGGCAGGTGCCTCCTCTGGGCTGTCATTCTGTCTCTCCCGCTGAACCGTGAGCCCTGGGAGGGCGGGCTCAGAACTGTCCTGTCATAAATGGGTCCCCGACACCACCTAGCACGAAGGGTTTCAAGGAAGTTTGTTGAACAACAGAATGAAATAATCTTCGGTTTAAACTTGGGTCCCTATCTCTTTTCCTTGAGCTGTGGCTCCTTGTACCCATCAGAGGGCGCTCTGACCCAATAAATATTTAATTCAGGGCTGAGGCCAAGTCGGGCATTGAGAAAGGAGTAACAGTTACACCAAGTGGCTAATTCAGCTCTCCTGCCTGCCGGGGGTGGCGCTAAGTGATCCACACACCCAATCTCTACATCAACAGCTAGATGAGACCTCACCAACACGGACGAGGAAAGCCAAGCTCAGTGAGCTTGTTTAATTTTCCGAGGTCACACATCTAAGCTGCCGATAAGCTTAGAGGCTCGAAGTCACAGGGCTGGGCAATGCTATTAATACACCCACTTCATGGCCGGGCTGGTGTGGCTCAGTGGACTGAGTGCGGGCTTGAGATCCAAAGGTCACTGGTTTGATTCCCAGTCAGAGCACATGCCTGGGTTGCAGGCCAGGTCCCCAGTAGGGGGCACGTGAGAGGCAACCACACACTGATGTTTCTCTCCCTTTCTTTCTCCCTTCCTTCCCCTCTCTCTAAACATAATTAAATTCTTTAAAAACAATACGAAAAGAAACTGTAACCCTACCCATTGTTTAAAAAAAAACCGAACCCACTTTCCAGAAGAGAAATTGCCAAGCCCACACAGCTGGGCAGTGGCAAAACAGGAAGTGAACACAGGTTCTCTCAGACTTCAAACCCTGGACTCCACCGCTACCTCAGGCAGCCTTTGGCAGCACCACTCCTGCCATTCATTCATTCATTCATTCATTCAATGTTTTCCCCATCACTCCATTCATCTATTCAACGGAGCACCCGTCTTTGATGGGTACAGTTGTGATCAAGGTAAGCTCAGTTCCCCTGACAGTGTCAATCCCACGAACAGCTGTTTGACAGCTGTGTCAAGTTCATGGTCTGTTGGGTCCCAGGACACTGATCTGGCAAATGGGGAAATAAAACAAGTCACGGGGAGAATGTGTCTAGTGCCACCATTTGTATCAATCAAGTACAGCCAAGTGCCCATTAGTGACTTGCTAATCGTTTCTGAAAATGTATTTTAAAATATTCTCCACTGATGTTTGGATGTGGTGGGGAAGATAGTTTTTTGAAAACACTGATTTTAGGGGCATGAACACAAAGTAAGTCTGAAGTCTGCCATTTGAGGGGACTTGCATTTTCTGGAAATATTCTTATTGGCAGTGGGACAGAAACTCAGGACTTGGCCCTAAAAAGAAAGGAAGTCTCAAAGGGACCCAGGGGAAAAACTTGTTCCAAGAAGACACCTGTAATGATTAAGCCAAGGTCAAGGGGAGTGGAAAAAGCGGGGCTCGACCTTCTGAACAAAGAAACCCCTGGTGTCTCTCGTGTGTCCTTCCAGGTGTGTGCAGGTGTACACAAAAGTGCAATGAGCCACCCTACACATTCCGCCACACACGACTTTGCATTCTACACATCTTTCTGCTCTCGCATTTGCCCCTTAGCAGCATCTCAGAGCTGATTTCTTATCCAGCCATTTAGAGCCATGTCTGGATCACATGTAACTTTTCTTTCCAAAAAATTTCCCCTTCCCTTCCTTCCTTCTCTTCTTTTTTTGGGGGGGGGGCCAATAATAGCTTTGAGATAATAATTCATATACAATTCTGTGGCTTCGAGTATATCCACAGACTTGCACATTACCATGAAAAACGTTTTAATATTTTCATGACCGACCCCCAAAGGAAACCCTACACCCATTAGTAGTCAATCCACATCCCCCAAAGGCCCTGCTGGCAACCACCAATCTACTCTCTGGCTCCACGGATTTGTCCGTTCGGGACATTTCATAGCAATGAAATCACACAATATATGGCAATTTGCGTCTGGCTTCTTTCACTTAACGCAATGTTTTCAAGGTTCATCCACATGGTAGCGTGTGGTGGAGCTCCATTTGTATGGCCCAGTCCCATTCCATTGTCCGGATACAGCATTTTGTCTCTTCATTCATCCGTTCATGGGTATTTGGGGTTGTTTCAGCTTTTTGACTACTATGAGCAATGCTAAGTACATTCATGTACTAGATTCTGTGTAGACAGATGTCTTCATTTCTCTGGGGCAGATACTGAGGAGCGGAATTGCTGGGCCATGCGGTACATTAGTCAGCTCGGGCTGCCACAGCAAATAGCACAGACTGGGTGGTTTAAACAACTGCAACTAATTTCATCACAATGCTGGAGGCTGGAAGTCCAAGGTCAAGGGGTGGGCTTAAAACAGCGACAGTTACTACCGCACAGTGGGGTCACTGAGTGGTTCTTCTGTTGGTCTTGCCAGTGGCTGCAGTCCGCTGGTGGTGGCTGGGGCTGCTGGACACCGGGGCTGGTTCTCCAGGCGGCCTCTCTCCCTCCAAATGACCTTTCACTATTCGGTACTGACGCTTGAGCTTCCTTGGAAAATGGCAGCTGGTTTCCAAGAGAGCAAAAACGGGAGTTGCCCGGCCTGATAAAGCTCAGGCCCTAAATTGACAGCATCACTTCCACTGCACTCTATTGGTCAAAACTAGTCGACTGGCTTGCCTGGAGTCATGGGGAAGGGGAAGCAGAGTGCCCCTAGTGGTGGGAGGAGTGACACGCATGGACAGGAAGCAGCAGTCTTTGGGGGCAACCCAGCGGTGTATTTTTCCAGCATCTGCACTGGTCAAGTATATTTCATAATGGAAAGGTATGTTTGAAATAGTATAATGAATTTTGGGAAGACATTAGCTTGAATAAGAATTCATTGATAAATAAGAGTTCTGCCGGTATGGCTAAGCTGATAGGGTGTCCTCCAACAAAGCCACAGGTTGCTGGTCCTGTTCGGTCAGGGCATGTGCCTGGGTTGGGAGTTCGTTCCCAGGTTGAGCAGGGTGTGAGAGGCAACTGATGGATGTTTCTCTCTCACATGGATGTTTCCCTCCCTCTCTTGCTCCCCGCCTTCCCCTCTCTGAAAGTAAATAAAATCTTAATATATATTTATTTTTTAAAATACAAGTTGTGGCTAGAGGCCATGGCTGTAAGGTCACTCTAATGAAAATCTGGAAAACTTCTGTGCACCATGTTCTGCAACTTTCTCTTCTTCTTTAAAGGTTTTTAAAATTTTTAGAGAGAGGGGAAGGGAGAGAGGGGGAGAAACATCAATGTGTGGTTGCCTCTCAAGTGGCTTCCACTGGGGCCAGCAAGCCAGGTATGTGCCCTGACTGGGAATCGAACTGATGACCCTTTGGTTCGCCACCTGTGCTCAATCTACCGAGCCACACCAGAGCCACACCAGTCAGGGCTATTTATTTATTTTTAGACAGAGAGGAAGGGAGGGAGAAAGAGACAGAAAAATATCAATGTGTAGTTGCTTCTCACGCATCCCCTACTGGGCACCTGGCCCACAACCCAGGCATGTGCTCTGACTGGGAATCGAACTGATGACCCTTTGGTTTGCAGCCTGTGCTCAATCTACTGAGCTACACCAGCCAGGGCTTGCAACGTAACTGACATATAGTGAAGGTGGCTTTGTTTAGAGGCTCCCATTGATTCCATTCACCCAGGCATCCACGGTCTCTCATTACTGCAACATCTCTCATCAAACTGTTTCATTTTATGACTCCCAGGCCATTCATTTAAAGTTTTGTGCAGAGAACATAATAAAGTGTCTGCTGAGTGAAGCCAGAGGAACACAGTGAAGAGGAACAAAGGCCCGAGTCTGCAGACTCGGGGCTGACGGGGTGCTTGATCCTCCACAGGAAACCGAGCCTGTGCTCCATCGACCACTGCGAGCGCCTCGCCCCGGGGGGGGGGGGGGCGCTCCCAGTTTCACCAGAAGACACGGCCGGCCGAGGAAGGGGGCTTACCAGGAGCCGAGCGAGTGAGCGAGCGAGCACCAGCTCCCAGCCAGACGCCTGAGCAAGTCAGAGCAGATGGTCTGTTGCTTCCATCTCCAAACACTTAAGTGCATTTGAATTTTTACAGTTATTTCAGGCCCGTGGTGCTGGGCCACTCTTGTTACCTCTAATTTTTTTTTATCTTCATTAGTTTCTCCAGCTAGCACGTACTATTTCTCCATGTTCGGTTTGATCGCATTTTTAGTTTTATAGATTCCACATATTCCCCTCTCCCATGTTCAATGCTTATACGCAAATGTGTATTATACCCAGAGCACAGTTATTTTGAAGCCTCAAAATAAAATAATCTACAGAGATATATGTAAAACCCCAATTCTTTAATTTAGCTTTTAAAAAAATCCTTGCCTAAGGACATCTTTTTTCCACTTGCTTCTTTCCAGAGAGAGGGAGAGATCGATGGGAGAGAGGCATCGGTTGGCCGCCTTTGGACGCACCCAGACTGGGGATCTGCACCAGACCAGGGATTATGCGCGTCCAGAGTGGGGGTCGCACTCACAAGCGCCCGGTCCAGGGAGGAACCCGAAATCTGGGCACGTGCCCCAACAGGGAATTGAACCCAGAACCCTTCGATTACGGGATGACATTCCAACCACTGAGCCACACCAGCCAGGGCTTGGATTCAGTTTTAATTGGGGTGAAGGGTTTGTGGCAGGTGAGGCCAGGCTGTTCCCCAGGCTCTGCAGATGCTGGGGCTGTGCATTTGCCTAGAAGAGGGGGAGAGCACCCTCAACCCCCCGTATGGAAAAGAAACCAGGGTGCAGAGGCTGAGCCCCACCTGGGGCAAAGGTGGGGAAGACGGGAGGGGGTGGGGGGGCCAGGACAAGGCTGGGACCATGTATGCCCTGGGTGACGGAGAGGACAGCCAGGTGGGGCAGGAGAGGAAGCTGGGAATGACAGGACAGTTGGGTCAGTTTTAGACACAGGGAAGGTTTTCTCATATTCCTAAATATGGTAACAGGTTTCTTATTTTTGGTTTCAAAAGTAGTACATGCTTATTGAATTTGAATAAGTATAAAATCATAAAAAAATTAAAATAAGCTAAGATTCTTTGGTCAGAAATAACGCCCATTGTTATTTGCTCGTATCCACACATGTCCCCACACTAACCCAACCCCTGGGACCTGCGGATGCGACCTCCTGTGGGAAAAAGACTTTTGCAAACATAATTAAGGATCTCAGATGCGGTCACCCAGGAAATTCACCCGGGCTCCAAATCCAATGACCAGTGTCATTATGGGAGACAGAGAGGACAGAGAAAGGCCAGGTACAGCAGGAGGAGGAGGCTGGAGCTAAGCAATGCCAAGAGCCGGGAGAAACCGGAAGCAGCAAGAATCCCCTCCCCCCGCCCCCCCCAGGGCCCCTGGACAGAGACTTCCTGCCTTGAGAGTTATGGAAGAATCATCTCCGTTGTTTCAAGCCACCCAGGTTATGGGGTTTGTTCCGGTGACTCCGGGGGACTAACACGAATGTGGGCCTGGATCTAGGTCGAGACGCGGCTGTCCGGGCAGGCCGGGGCACAGACAAGGGCACAGCTGCGGGTGTGGCTGCAGCTGCCCGTGCAGGTGCGGATATGGGCGTGTGGAGACCTCGGCCACACACACAGGCAGAGACATCAGAGACCGTGAGGAAACCGTGATGAGGACTGGAGCCGGCTCGGCTAACGCCGCCGCAGGTCCCGGCGCGTGTGGGTCCGGGGACCCCGGAAGGGCAGCAGCAGGGGACGGCCACAGCCGCCGGGTGCCTGGGAACACTGCGGTTTCTCCGGCAGCTCAGCTCCCTCCGCAGGTCTGAAGGGCTCGGGAAAGGAGCGAGGCTAGCCCACCGGGACCGGGGCCTCTTTCCTTTAGGAGACGCTAAACCTGTGCACAGCCCCCAGGGCTTCCCTGAACGCCAACACGGAAGTAGGGCTGAGGTCCCTTCATTTCTGTCCCCCCCCCGGGGGGCGGGGGCAGCCAGTGGGGGCGGAGTACTCACCGGATTCCACCCTGTCCCTGATCACCTGCCCGGAGACAATCCCCAGGTCTGCCTCCCCAGAATAAGGTGGGTCCAGGAGAGCTCACACTTGAAAATAGGCATCTCTCCAGAAGGCCCTGGGCCAGGCCGGGCAGCCTGACTGGGAGTCAGGGTGACCTCTGAGGGAGCAGAGGGCGTGGCGAGGACGCCTTTGAGCTTCTGCGTGGGGTGGGAACGTCTGCTCTGCCATGTGATGTAAGAACCAAGGCTGGGCCTGCTGGGACAGGGATCTGCCGCCCGAAATGTGAGAGGACCAGGGCACAGCAGCGGCGCCCAGCAGCCTCAGGCCCGCAGTGGAAAGCAGTGTCTTGAAGCTTCCCTCTGACCGGCCCTGTGGGCCCACCCACCCTTCTCTTCAGTCTGCGTGTGAGGTTTCTGACGGGGTTCTCCAGCCCAGGCGACAGAGGGATTCTATGGCTCCCCTGCCCCCCAACAAAGCGGTCACTCAAATCCTAGCAGCTCCGGAGACTCCACCATCTGAGACAAGCTGACTTACAATAATGACTTTATTTTTAACATATTTAATTACAGACATAAAACAGCTGGGGGAGGGGGTGAGCCCCAGCCTAGCCCCACCCCAGGGCTGCCAGGAGGGGGTGCGGGCGAGGCCTCCCTGATGACCCTCCTTCCAGGGTCTTCCTATGGCGGGGCCCTATTGCTTTAGCAAGGGAGGGGCCATGCAAACAAAGGGGGCGGGGAAGCCTCTGGGCCCCTCCCCTCCCCACGGCGGGCCTCCCTCAGAAATGCCCGGGACAGCGCCCCAACCCAGCCTCTCCACCACCCCCTTCTTTGTCCAGGGAGCAGACCCTCGGGCCAGCCCCCCACCCCCTCTGCAAACCTAAAGGGGAATAAATACAAACTTTACAAAGTAAAAGGGGGTCCCATGTTGCCCTGGGCGGGGCCTGGGGGCAGACGCGGCGTGGGGACCCTGCTGCGCGGGCCTCACATCATCCCTAGATGCAGCAGTGTGCTGGCGTAGGCCATGGGCTTGACGTCGGGATGAGGCTGGGAACCAGACGGGGAGGCTTTAGGGGCAGCGTCCCAGGGGCACCAGCTGGAGGTGTCCACCCGCCCCGCTCCCACCCCAGGCTGCCATGCACTGCCCCCACGCCCCCTCCGCGGATCAGGCCCCGGCCCTAGGGCCCTAGGGGCCGAGGGGCGACTCACCACTGCTGTGAACTGGTGGAACTGGGGCCGCAGGTCGGAGCCCCGGAGGTGGATGTAAGAGGCTTTGTTCCCCATCTGGTCACTGTGGGGACAGGGGCAGAGTGGCCAGTCTGGGGCTGCGGGGGCTGGGGGGTAGAGCAGGGCTGGGAGAGGAGACAGAGGGGGCAAGAAGGCGGGGAGAGGCTGGGCAGCACAAAGGCTTGAGAGAAAAGAGGGAGAGGGAGGGACTGCGCCCATGGCAGGCACTGATGGGGACAGATGCGGAGAGATGGAGTCAAGGACAGAGACAGGAGTGGGAGAGAAGAGTCCAGACAAAAGGGGGGGCTCAGGGAGCGGGTGGGGGATCTGCAGCCCCAGGAGACAGGTGCAGAGGGATGTGGTGAACAGCCCCTGAGACCGGAGCTGCCCTGGCCCAGAGCACAGGCACCCTGGCAGGACGAGGGGCCTGGGTTCTTTAACCAAAAACGGCAAATGAATGCGGGGATAAGAAGGCTGAAACACTGCCCTTGTTTTGGGCCCTGCTTGGAAGAAAGTAGCTGAAGACACATTTATGAGACATGGGGAAACGATCCCTGGCTGCGGTCGTGTGACCGCTAACGAGGGTTTCACGGTGCAACATGGCACGCCCGGAGAAGGCTGTTCAGAAATACCGCACATCAGTGGGCAGGAGAGGTCCTGCCCGGGGTTTGCTGTACAACAGCCCCGGGTGGGGGTGGGGAGCACTGGAAAGCGACCTGAGTTGGTGCAGTTGAGCCAGTGACGTGGGGGTGCACTATACAATTGTACCTGCTTCTGTGTATCTTTGGAATTTCCTGTGATTAAAAGTAAAAACCAGTGGGCTGGGGAGAGAGGCTCGGATGTGTGGGGGTGACGGGGACCCACCAGTAGTTGGGGGCAGAGAAGACAGTGACGCAGCGGCCGCCGTGGGCCACCTCGTAGCCCTCGGCCTTGACCTCGTGGCTGCGGATGATGTAGTCCAGGTGGTTCTCGTCCAGGAAGGCCTTGGTGACGTCCGGCCCGAACTGGCAGCTCACGCCCCGCTTACTGACCGAGCGCCCGTTCTGTGGACACAGGGAGATGAGGGTGCCTGCCGCCCCAGCCCCGCCCCCACCCGTGGCCCCGGGCAAACTGACCTGCGGCTGCGGGTCTGACCAGAGCAGGTCGCACATGGGACCTGGAGGGGAAGGGGAGGCACAGAACGTCGGCACCTGGGCCACCTGTGCGCTCCCGGACCACCGCCCTGCCCACCCCACAGCAGTGCACGGGGGCGTGGGACGCGCAGGGGGGACTGTGAGCTGGCTGCAAGCCTCTCTCACCTGTGCGGCCCCCTCCCTCCAGACCCAGGTCAATCCATCCAGGCCTCGGAGCCAGGAGAGCCTGTGACAGAGCCACTTGGCTCAGCCCCCCCCCCCCCCAAGCCCATGGCCTCTCCCAGGCTCCTCGCCTGGGCCTGAGGCTCCACAGGCTCCGACCTGGTCAATCCCTTCAAAGAGCCTCCCGTCCCTCCCACCTGCCAGGCCTGCTCCTGCCTTGGGGACACCTGCGCTTGCCCGGGACGCTCTTCTGCAGGGCCGGTGTCCCCTCTCCTGTCAGCGGTGACGCGGCGTCCCCAGGGAGGCCCTCCTGCCCGCCCGCCACACCGGGGGCCTTCCCGGGGGTGCATGTCACACGTGCACGGGTGCGACTGCTCTGCTGTGTCCCCGTCACCAGAGTGGGCGCCCCGCTGCACCGCCGCTGCAGGGGCAGGGCTGGGCACAGGAGTAGACACCCCCGGGCCTGGACACTGCCACTGCCTCGCCAGTGCGGCCCCGCGAGCGAGCTGCACCGACCGAGGCCACAGTTGAGGAAACGGAGGCCCAGCCTTGCCGGCCCGGCCAAGGGCATGAAGTTCACGAGGGCAGGGCCCGGGCGGCTCCTCTCTGCTGGAAACACCGAGGCCCCCGGGGGGGAGGGGCTGTCGCCAGGCCCATCCAGTCACCTGAATCTGGAGGCTGCCGGTTCCGCTCGATCTTCCTGATGTCGTCCAGGGTGACGCCGTCTTCGCTGAACAAGCCCCCGTGCATGATCTGGGGTTCAGGTCGGGGACAGCTGTGTGAGGGGGGGGCCAGCCACACCCCAGCCCTCCAACTTGCTTCGCCAACCCCACCTGCCCACGGGCGGCGGTGGGGAAGGAAGCCCGTGGGCCCGGCGGCCGCCCTCACCAGCACTTTGCCGTTGACACACTGCGCCAGAGGGAGCCACTCGAACACCTCGCTGAAGAGCTCGTACATCTGGGCTGTGTACTTGGCCTTCACCTCGCCCTCGAAGCCATAGATTTGGTTCATGTTGTCTGTCTCATGATTGCCTGGCCAACAGCAGAACAGAAAGAAGCCTCAGCTCCCCTTCCCCCGGGGCCCTCGGACTCAGGCCTGGGGGTCCAGGAGACCTGTGTGGTGGCCCCATGCTGGCGACCTTCAGGCCACAGCTCCATGGCCCCTCACAGAAACCGACGAGGGACAGACACAGTTCTCAGCCCGTTTTCTGGAGGAGAGTGTGGGCCATGAAGCACACACAGGCGCGTGGCCACGAGGCCGCAGCATGCAGTCCTTGCCACAGGAGTGGCCGATGTGTCTCCTCAGTCACAGCCACGTCCAGAGCCGAGCCCCTCCTCTCCTGGCCCGCACCCTGCTCTTTCCATCCACCTGTTACCCCTGTCCGCCCGTGGCAGCCACGGTGCTGCAGCCCACACCGTGGAGCACCCCCACTTCGGCCCACCAGCGAACACTCTGGACTCCACCTCACAGAGAGCCCAACCCAGCCCCTGCCTGCCCTGGGCCAGCACCAACATGTCCCCTTGCTCCCGCCCTTGGCCCGAGGTCTGTCCACCATAGAGAGGCCCGAGGGGGCCCAGTGCCTCCCAAATCAGCCCATGACCCTCCTCCACTCAGAGCCCTCCGTGACCAAAGGCCCCTGGAGCCCCATTTGCGTGATGCCAGCGTGCAATGCACAGCCCGCCCGACGTCATAGGGCCGCCCCTGTGCCCCCGCTTCCCAGACAGGAAGCTGGAGGCTCACGGAGGAGAAAGCCACTGCCCGCCCGGGGCCCACGCCGACCCAGCCGCTGCCGCCCCCCGGCTCACCTCGGAGCAGGTGGAAGTGGTCTGGGTACAGGAGCTTGAAGCCGAAAAGGGTGAGGATCACTTCTACGGAGAAGGAGCCGCGGTCCACGAAGTCGCCGTTAAATATCTGCCCCGCTAAGGACAACACGGGCGGCGCCACTCCCTCCCAGACTCCCCGCACCCTCTGCCCCGCCGGACCCACCCCGGGGGTCCGGGCTTCCGTCCCTCTCCTCACCGTGTGGCTCTGGCCCAGTGGCTTGGCCCCCAGCCTCACCTGTTTTCGGGGAAACTGATGGCGGAGGGGCAGACACTAAATACTCAGCCCACTTCGTCTCCCCGACACACCGGCCCACAGCCACAGGGGCAACGGGGTGCCCGTCCCCACCAGTGCTGCCCCCACCCTGTGGCCCTGACAGTGGCCACTCATCGAGCCGTCGTCACAGTAACACCAGCAAACACACAGCACTGACTGCAGGGACTTCACACGTATTAACTCATTTACTCTCTTGATAACCCCGAGGGGTGGGCCCTGTTATCACCCCCACTTTGCAGATGAGGAAACCGAGGCCCCAACAGATAAAGTGACCTGCTACAGTCACACAGCTAGGAACTGGCAAGGCCGAGAGGGACCCAGTGCAGACAGTGTCCACATGTCTGATCTCACAGCAGTCCCGTTTCACAGTGAGGATGAGCTGGTGCCCAGGGAGGCTGCACACCTGCCCCGGTCCCCACACAGGGGACCGACCGCCTGCGCTCCACCCACCCCCGGTGCCCGAGTAGGTGCTCCGCCCTCGCCCTTCCCAGGCTCAGGCCCTTTCCTCCGCTGCGGCCCCTCTCCCACATCCAGGTTAGGGGGCGGCCTGCTCCTCTGGGGAAGGATACGTAGGGGTTGGTCTCCGAGGGTAAACCGTTGAGCTCGAATATGTTGAGGAGGTCATAGAACTGGCCGTGTGTGTCCCCACACACTGTAATCTTCTCTGTCTGGAAGAAAAGAGGCCACCGGAGAGGGAGGGGCCCAGAGAGAGACGTGGGGAGGGGGTAGGAGGGAAGGGAAGGGCCAGAGGTCACGGCAGACCGAGAAGAACCATGCAAAGACACAGGTGGGGGACACAGACACGAGGAGGGTGGGACAGAGCCGCGAGGCCAGGAGAAGAGGGACGTGGGGGTGGGGGGACAGAGAGGGGGTCAGGGGAGAGGGAAGGCAGACCGAGCCAGGTGGGTCGGTGAGTTTCTGAGCTCCACGGCCCCTCCCCAGCCAGAGAGCCCGCCACCCCCACCCCGGCCCACACCCGCACGCCGCGCGCACCTCTTTCAGCGTGGTCTCCACCAGCGTGCTCAGCTTGGAGAGGGCCTCTTTGACCTGTACCAGGATCTGGAAGGCAGGGCAGGCTGTGAGTGGGCCTGCTCCCCAATCCCCCTGGACTGAGGGGACGGCGAGGTGGGGAGAGGAATGGGCAGGGCAGGCCCAGGCCAATGGGGTGCTGGCTGGAGCCAGAGGTGTCCCCCAAACTGCGACCTGACTGGCCTCCATGACATTTAGACATCAGAGTTGTTTCACATGAAAATTGAGATCCTTGGTTTCTCTTAAAAAATCATCATCATGAAACACCTGGATGAACCCGGATGCGGAGCAATTCATGCAACACCTGGCCCGGGCGCATCTGCACCTCAGGGTCACTGAAGGGGCTCTTCTCAGTGAAAGTGAGAAGGCAGGTCCGTGCACTGAGCAGCCTTCCAGGGGATTCTGGACTTTAGAGGAACAACTAAAAAGGATGTTTGTAAGAAAACTGGGAAAATTTAAGCATTTGTCTAGAAACGTGGAAACGGTTTTTACTACTTGAACACGGCCGTGACGGGGTCATGCATGCTGACCATGCTCCCAGATCGCTGCCAGTCTGCAGACAGCCGGCCTCCCTGCGTCGGGGTGGGGGTGGGGGTGGGTGTGTGTGTGTGTGTGTGTGTGTGTGTCAAGGCCGAGTTTCTGAGGAGCAGCAGAGGAGCCAGAGCTGCACCCCCACAGCGGTGAGGACGTCCTGCTTTTAGGAGATACGGGTTCTGATGCCGCTGATTCTCAAGTGGTTCGGAAAAAAGCAAAGGAACCTTCACAGTTGGCGAATCTTGGTGAAGGGCACATGGGAGTTAACTGCTCTTTTGGCTTCTCTGGAGGTGTAACAATTCTCAAAATAAAAAGCTACGGAACACATTAACGTCCACTCTGGTCAGTGCAGAAAGTTGTACAAGACCATCACTCACACCCTGATGATGAGAACGAGTCAAAATCTCCACAAAATTAAGAAAAAAGAAACCAAAAATGAAACAAAACACATCTGCAAGCCGAGGATGCAAAGAAACCCCAGTGAGTCCAACTGCCGACAGTGCCGGCCGCCCCGGGGGGCGGAGACCACGCCGCTCTCATCCTGGGCGTCCTGCCAGCGAGGCAGGGGGGCAAGTCCGCCATACTGGACACTGGGCGAGGGGACAGCACAGAGTTCACGGGCAGATGAGAGCCCTGAAGGGCCCCAGCTGCAGGCGGCCTCGGCCCTTGCCCAGAACTCTCTCGAGGCTGTGCCTCGCCAAAGGCGAGGTGTAGGGCAGTGCGGTGGGGAGAGACTTCCTGAGGCACAATGGGGGTGGGGGGAGGACTTTCGAGTAGAGCTCCCCCCTGCACCCAAAGGGCTGGCAGTGGCCTGGAGATCAGAGCGCTCCCCGCTCCAAAAGCTGGAGAGCTGACGACATAAAGACCTCGCTGGCTTCCAAGCCCTGCTGCAGGGAGACCCTGACTCCGCACTGGAAACAGGGAAGCCAGTGGTGAGCTCACGCCAGCCACAGGGGCCCTCACACCGCGGCCCGGCAGGGGGAGGTGTGCACGGTCTCTCCCACGGAACATCTGTGTGCAATGCAATGAAAACCCAGGACCCTCGGGAAGAGGCAGCGCAGGCAGACCCAGGGAGGACCCGGGTGGTGGGATTACCACACAGGGACTTTAAAATAACTCTGATGAATGCACTGAGGATCTAGTGGGAACGGGAGGCAACAGTGTGAACATATGGGGCAGAAGGATTAAAACGATTAAAAAGGAAACGCTAAAAACAACAACAGAAAAAACAGTATAAGAAATAAGTTCACGGTGCCCAGCACAGCGCTGGTTCAGCTGCCGCTGCCGCCGCCACCCTTCCCCCCGCCTGCCCTGTGGCTGGCCCGGCACTGCCGGCACAGGGACGCTGTCCCGGCCCCGGGTGAGCGGCACTTCAGACGAGTTACCTGGTAGGCGCACTTCCGGTGCAATTTCTTCTGGTCCTTGTACCACTGCATGAGCTCCTTCATGAAGGTGATTGTCACCTTGCCGTCCTCCAGCTTGGGCCCGCTGTACTCGTCCTCGATAGCTGGAGTGGGAATGGGGGCTGCGTCAGGGGCGCCCGCAGGCTCCGATGGGGAGGGTGGGAGGGAGGACTCCACTCCCAGCCGGGCCCCCCTCCCTCCTCAGATTCTACCGCACTTGACACTGTGAATTCACATGCTGACCAAGCAGCTCCCTCCCCACAAGGACATCAGCCCACAGGGCAGAGACTGTGTTGTTCCCAGCTGCACATGTCCTCAGTGCTGAGGACCAGTCTGCACACAGTAGGTGCTCAATAACTGTGCGATGAACTGAATACCTGAGCACTAGAGGAACTGGAGACAAATCGGGCACAGGAGGCCCGTGAGGGGCGGGCACTACTGCCAGGGGGCTGAGCCCAGGCAGCAGGAGGAGTGGCTCACCCATGTCTCCCAAAACGGGTAACGTGAACCCCACGTCTGGGCGGGGACGCGAGGCCACCCCTGAGCCCCCACCCCGCGGTGTGCATGGGAACGGAGAGGCCCGTGCAGGTGCAGGGATGGGGAGCGTCCTGGGCTGGGGTGGTGGGCCCCCCCGGCCCAACTCACTCATGCTCTCGATGTCCAGCGAGTCCACGACGGAGCGCTTGTGCTCGTCGCCCGCAATGGCCCGCTCGAAGGCCTTCTGCTTCACGATCTTGTTGCACTCCTGGTATTTCATTTTGGCGTCTTTGTCGTGGGGCTTCACCTTCATCACCTGGGTAGGCAGGGGGCAGAGGGGGGAACGCAGAGAAGAGGCAGGGGGCATCAACGCTCAGACGGAGCAGGGGGAGCAGCAGGAAGGAGGAAGGGATGCCTGCCGCCCTCCTGGGCTCTGAGGAGGCAGCCAGACCAGACCGCCCAGGCCCTAGTGCCCTGGTGGTGCAACCCCAGACGCCTCCGACCTCCAGGCCTCGGCACCCACCACCCAGACACACAGGGCTGTTGTGAGGGGAAAACACGACCACCCACACAGGTGCACTCTGACCCCTTTAAAAAAATCCTCACCCAAGGATGCGCTTAGAGAGGGGAAGGAAGGGAGAGAGAGGGAGAGAAACATGAATGGGTTGCCTCTCGTATGTGTCTCGACCAAAGCTCGAACCCGCAACCTTTTGGTTTTCGTCATGACACTCCAACCGACTGAGCCACGCCAGCTAGGCCCCACATGGGTGCTCTTAATAGATCTCAACTCAGCCCCAGCCGGTGTGGCTCAGTGCAAACCGAAAGGTCACAGGTTTGATTCCTAGTCAGTGCTGCAGGTTCAGGGCACAGGCCTGGGTTGCCAGCCAGGTCCTCAATGGAGGTTGTGCAGGAGGCAACCACACACTGATGTTTCTCTCCCTCTCTTCCTCCCTCTCCCTTCCCCTCTGTCTAAAAATAAATAAGATCTTTAAAATAAACAAACAAACAAATAGATAAATCTCAGCTCGGACCATCGTCAGAATCAGACCGCCCCACCTGAGGAGCATGTGACCAGTCCAGGTCCAGGGTGCAGGGCAGGTGGCGGCACACGTCACTGCTGTCACCACAGCTCGTCCCGAGCTTGGCAGGACTAGAGCTTGGCAGGGCTAACGGGAAGACTGGGCTGGGTCTCAGGTCGTGATTGACAGCCCAGACTTATCCGGAGGGCCAGTGACTTGCTGGGTGACCCAGACCCCTGCCCCTCAGTCAGGCTCAGTGGCATCTCCCTCACTTCACCCGGGGCCTTTGGGGACACCCAGGACAAATGGGTCCCCTCTCCTGAGGGGAAGTGGGCCACAGATCCAGGCTGCCTGGGTTCAAATCCCAGCTGCGCCAATCATCCGCTGAGTCACCTTGGGCAGGTGAGCCCGCCTCTCTGTGGCTCGGTGTCCTCCTCCGTAGGACGGGGCGGGGAGAGTGCCCCCCTCTGAGGGCTGCCTTGAGGACTAAAGGAGCAAGCGCTCAGGCAGCCAGCACAGCGGCACCAGGCCACAGCCAACCCCACGTAAGCGTCGGCTGCTCCCCACAGCCCCTTTCACCAGCGGCTGCGCTGGTCACACCTGCTCACACACAGAGGGACACTGCTCCGCTTCGGGACACAGTCGGTCCTCAGAAACAGGAGTCCACTCCTCCTCCCTCCCCACCTTCTGTCCGGCTTCCCACAAACTCAGATCCTCCGAGCTCAGAGGCAGACAGGGCTGGATGCAGACCCCTGCTCTGCCCCTGCCTGGCTGTGTGACCTTGGGCCCGTGACGCCCCCTGGTGGAAGGCTGGCGGAGGGCGCCGGAAGCCTGTGCAAGGTGCACTCACTAGCCGGAGGGTCAGCGTGGCTCATCCGCCAGGGAATGGCTGTGCGGCCCACGTGCAGCAGAACCCGGGGCTGCGTTGGCTGGCGATGGCTTCCTCCCCGCCCGGCAGGCCCAGGCTAGGGCACCCTGCCAGGCGGCTCCACCTGGGGTGTGGGTGGGGTGCAGGGCCGAGGAGGGAGGCAGCACCAGACACCCCCCCCCCCCGGAGCCCTTTGCAGCAGGGAGGGGTGATGAGTCCACACCCGGGAAAAGCACAAACCACCAATCGGCCTGGTTCACGGGAACCCGCTTTCTGTTTGCTAGCACTGCCCCCCAGACCAAACTCCCAAGCCCCCACGTGCGCCCACCCAGGCCTGCACAGCTGCCCCCCGGCCGAGAACACCTCCTCTCCTCCAGGCCCCCCTTGGCCCATCACTCAGGCTGGGTCAGGCACCCCCTCTGGGCTCCCTCAAGCCCCTGGATGGCCTGGCCAGCCCTGAGCGCTGCTGGACAGGGGCCGTCTCCCACCGGAAGGTGGCCCATGACGTGAGGCTGCGGCAGTGCGTGCCCAGTGGGCGAAGGGACGAGCCCCCCAGCTTTCCCTCCGTGTCGGTCTCTGTTCTCGGTCCCCAGGATGGGGTAGGGGTTGGGGACAACCCCCACGACAACCGGAAAAGAGGAGCAGCCCCAGGAGCAGGAGCGGCAACGGTGCTGATTTCCCGAGCGCTCGGCAGTGCGTGCCTGACACTGCTGTGAGCAGCGAGCTTGCTCCCACTGCCCCCAACGCAGCTCTGGGTGGTGTGACTGCGATCCCACCTGAGGGGCGAGGAAACTGAGGCCCAGAGCAGTGTCGCTGACCCGAGAGCCAGGTTCTGTCCTCGCCCTGTGTAGGCTCCTGACTTCTGTCACACACGCAGACATTTCCCTCCCCTGCCCAATGCCACCGTCCCCTCCCACCCTCATGCCCTTCAGGGAGACAGGGTGGGGACTGGTCCCAAGCACCAGCTTGGGGTCAGGCAAGCAGCCCCATCTCCTGGCCCTCCCTTGGCTTCTAAAAATTGTGAGTGTGTGTGTGTGTGTGTGTGTGTGGGGGGTGCCTGCAGTCCTGTGGCAGGAAGCGGGGGTGGGGATTGAACGGCAGGCCCATCACAGGGCCTCGCATGAGCCAGGCCTCCTTCCAGGGACCCTGTGGCTGCTGCCGCCGTGACCGCTGCCACTCCCGGGCAAGGGGGAGTGGCCCTGCGGGGCGCCGGCTCCCCAGAAGGTCAGCACTCCGGGCCCGTGGTGCCTGGCGGGGGCTTCAGCAGCCGAGGCCCCCTGGGTCAGGACTTGACGCTCAGTCCGTCTCCACAAAGCGTCAGCTGGACTGCATCACGCCAGCCTCCTGGCTGTGACATTTACGTAGTTACGCCAGATACGTCCCTGGGGAACCGGGGAGAATGTGATCTCGGGATTACGTCCCCAAGTAAAAAAACAAAGCCAGCTTCACAAGTGGTGCCCGCAGCTCCCAGGTGCCCATGCTGGAGTCGGTGAGAGGACGGGAACAGCACAGCCCTCCGTCCCCCTGTGAGGCCACGGGGGCTGCGTGGGTTCTGGGTTTTGGAAGGGTAACACAGTGTACATGCTCTGTCCTATCGCACCCTCGGAGGTCTGAGTGGTACCTGGTTGGCACACACACACGGGAGCAATGAACACCATCAAAGGCCTCTTATTAGTTCAGGTCAGAGTTCGCCACCAAACTTACTAGCAAAACTGTGGTTTTCCGACTGGCTTGGGTTTGGACCTGGGGGTGAGGGACTACAGACCAGCAGCAGGAGCTGGGCCCCTGCGGACAAGTGCTCTGGACCTCCGGGGACCCACATGAAGACATGTGACGGGCACTAGGACTGTCTGCAACGACGGTGATGGATGTGACCGGGAGAGGCACAGGCCGGCCCGTGGCACAGACGGCCAGAGGGAAGCCAGGCTTCTCGGGTGGGTACCATCCTAAGTATGGCACTTAGGTCTTCACCCCACAGGCTGAACTCTCTGGTGAACCGATTCAGCCAACATCCCTCTTACAACGACAGAAAGACCATCGGAGTCCACGGCCCGAGCTGAGGGCAAGAACCGAGGCGGGAACCTTCTGCCCGGGCGTCTGTGGCCCGGAGCCTGGCTCTGTCACCAGGTTGTCACCTCCTGGCTGTGGGCCTGGGGGGGTGACCTCAGTTTCCTCTTCTGCAAATCAAGGATGGTAACAGACCCACTGCAAGATCACGGGAGCCATCGGGCACGAAGGTCCCCGCCGAGCCGGGCGCCGCACGAGGAGCTGGCTGGGCCCACCCCGGTGCCATCGTGTGTCCGAGCCGCAGGTGCACCGGCGCTGGCGCAGGCTCGCAAGGCAGACGCGTCTCTGCCTGACTGGGCTGGACTGCGCTGTGAGAGACCCCAATGCAAACCACATCACAAACCACACCGATGAACCCCCAGAAGGAGCCTCCAGATCCCACCCGGGCCCACGAGACCACCTGAGTTCCAAGCACAGAGGGAACACAGGTGGGGTCTCCCGAGAAGAGGAGCCAACAGAGGAGCAGTGAATCCTGAAGCAAGGGCCCCCTGGAGGGTTACCTTGGAGATGAGGGGGCGTGGGCGTGGGGAGCCAACATGGACCCAGGAGAGGGGAGCACACAGACATCCCGGCTCCCAGCCCCTGACAAGGTCCTGGCCCCCAGACATCCCCAGGAAAAAGCGCTGTGAGTACTCAGTGGGGGTGACCCCCCTCTAAATGTACTGACGGCCTTCGCCCTCACAGGGACACCCCGAGGCAGGCCCGCCCCGCCCCCCTTTCAGACAAGGACGCTGAGCCGAAGAGCAAAGCCCTCAGAGCCCCGTGGCTCGCTGGGGCGGGGTGGGGGGGCGCCCTAACCCTGGATGCTTCCGACTGGGCCGGCCACCTGCACACCCTCTGGTCACGACCCACACAGCACCGGGTATACGTTCTACATCACACCCAACACACATGTAATTCATGTAAACAACATTTTTTTCACGAAATACATACACAATTTCCCCCAAATAATGCACTTTTTCCTTCTTCATTGTATTCGATGATGATGAAAGCACTGCTCTCCAACCACTACACTGACTTCACGGCCCTCTAACAGTCACCAGCATGAACGCTGGGTTCAAGTCCCAGCTCTGCCACTTCCTGCTGGGTGACCTTGGGGGATGGGATCCCCTCTCTGGACCTATTTCCTTCCTGCTAAATGAACTGAACTCTCAGATGTAAAGCCTCACAACGGAGCTGGGCCCACAGTGAGGTTGCAGATGAGGAAACTGAGGCGGAGGAGGGAAAGGCCCTTCACCCGAGGGCCAGGCTGCAGAGAGGCAGAGCCTTGGGCTTCTGTGTTCAACCAGGGTCCCAGCTCGGCTCCAACTCCCAAGGTGCCTAGAGCTGAGGGGCGGGGCCATGAAACCCCAGCAGGTCACAGGACAGCTCTAAGGGTGCAGGTGAGGCCTCTGCGTGCGGAGCCGCCCCAGGGCCAGGGGCCCATGGAGCCTGATTCAACGAACAGCCTGTAGGCGTGTGGGTGGCTTGCAACGGTGGCCCAGGCCCAGGCCCGGGCGGGCAAAGATCTCAGGCTCACGTGGGGACTCCCAGGGCTGCGGGCAGAGCCCCCGCAGGGAAACGGGCCGTGACAATGAAATGCTGGCTGATTTGGGAAGGGCTGTGGACCCCTGCCCCCCACCAGCCCCCCACCACGCCCACGAGACCTGGGATAAAGCTCAGGGTTGGTCCCCACACAGGATGGCTGGAAGTCCCGCCTCACGCGAGACTCAGGGTTAGGCCCCAGTCTGGGCGGGAGCCAGAAGAGCCCGGCTCCCCACCCCAGTGACGGGCCCTCGGCCTGCAGCCCCGGGCGGGCGAAGACCCTGTGGGCACCTGTGCTCCGGTCGCTTCTCAGTTTCAAGTGCCCCGTCCAGGACTCCCCAGCAGGGGCTCTCAGAAAAGCCCTGCCCCCACCCAACCCGACTGAACTTCTGGGTTACACATTACTGAGCCCGGCCGCTGCCCCACTGACCGTTACGCAGCCACTCCACTCGTGACCATGCTCCGGAGGCGGACACCACGGACGGGGGAGGTCTGATGGGCAATGGCTTCGGAGCTGAGCTTACGGGGACCCTGTTCTGCCACCCCCCTCCTCCTGGGTGCCACCCCGCGCCCTCCTCCAGGTCACCCCTCAGTCTCTATGCCCTCCGACGTGCCTCTGCCCCCACCCACACAGGGGTCCCCTGGGCCTGCAAGGCCCCCTCCACCCAGGCCAGCAGCCAGCCCCAGCAGGCCGACCGGGTCCCTCCAACTGCAGCCTGCGGCTCTCAGCACCCCTGGCCGCAGGGAGTGGGGGCAGGGCGGTGTGTACTGAGGGCAGAGTAAGAATTCGTCCCACACACGCTGACCAAAGAGCCCCTGGGCGCATCATCGCAAGGAACGGAACAGAGGAAGCTCGCCTCTCAGGAGGCCAAGTCTCTGAAGTGGAGGAGACAGGGGCCGCAGCACCAGGCTGCCCGAGTTCAAGCCCCAGCTCCCCACCTCTCCGGGCAGTAGTCTCATCTGTACAATGGGGTGACCTGGTCCCACCTTTCAAGGCCACCACAATGACTCGTTCAGCTGGTCCCCGTGAAGGCTGGCGAAGGTGCGTGGGATGAAGGCATGCGCTGTGGAAGTCCTCCCAGGTCACTATGACGAGCGGAGCAGGGACAGCGCTGGGAACGCAGGTGGGTGAGGGAACGAGCAGACTCGCCGTTCTCTGGGTCTCCTCTGTCATTGCCTCACCACTGCACACCCCCCCCCCCCGGCAGCACACCCCGGTCCCATCTCCTCTCCGCTCTGACTCTGTCCACCCAGGGCTGGCTTTTGCTCTCCCCTGAGGAGCAGCTCCGACAGAAGGGCCGCGGCTCCCGTCCAGTGACCACAGCCGCCACGGAAACCCCAACAGCTCGTTGGCACGGAACCCGACCGCTCCCGGGGCCGTGACTCATGTCCGAAAATCGGAAACACTTCTCCTCTGCAGCGACCCGCACGGGCAGGTCCCGCGGCCCTCCCATTTCTTGGAGGTGGAAAAGGAGGTGCAGAGGGCCAGGCGAGTCGCCCAGGTGACCGAGTGAATCAGGGAAGAGGTGAGCCCGGGCGGGCGGTCTGCTGCAGGCCAAGGGGCCTCCCGGGCACTGGCTGGAGGAGTGGGTGCTGCGTAACGGCCCCTCCCCGCCCGGCCCCCGGGGTGCAGCTCACCGTTTCGTAGTCTCGCAGGGCAGCTCGGAACTTGCCCAGCGCCATGTTGCTGGCGGCCCGGCGGTAGTAACCCTTAATGTACTTCTTGTCGATCTCAATGGCCCGCGTGGCGTCAGCCAGCGCGTAGCCATAGCACTCGGTGCGCAGGTAGGCCAGGCTGCGGTTGCCATAGTAGATGGCATTGCTGGGGTTCAGCTCGATGGCCTGGCTGTAGAACTTGATGGCGTTCTCGTAGTCCTTGGCTGTGGAGACAGAGGAGGGGGAGGAGGCGTGAGGCGGGGCCGCCGCCACCCAGCAAGAACAGGACCTAGGCCAGCCCCATCTCCCCATTTACAAATGGGGAGACTGAGGACCAAAGCTGGGCTCCTAGAGGTCCCTTCAGCCTGCCCCTCTTCCCTGTCCCAACCATCCCACCTTAGCACAGGCCTAGTCTCTTCAGCTCCAAGTTCCCAGGACCCAAGGTCATTGCTACACGCCACCCACCAGACCATCACCCCTCCAGGCCCCAGGCTGGGTGACACTCCTTCTAGGACTTGGGGGGGGGGGTCTCTGAGAGGACAGTTTCTGAGCTGTAACCCAGCCAATGTGCACCTGCCCTGAGCCCCCTGGTTGTCTGGTCCCCAATCAAGGCACAAGTCCAAAGGGGGCTCCAGAACGGGAAGGAGGGAAGGAGATGGAACCTACTTAGGCCTCAGGAGCAAGACACCTGCCAAGGTCCAAAGAAAGTGACAAACCAGACTGAAGCGCATTCCCGACAGGAGGAACGGAAGGTGCAAAGGCGCTGGGGGGCGGGTCATGACAGGCTGGTGTGGGCGGGGCAGGTGAGGGCCGGGAGGCTGGCGGGCCACAGCCACAGCGGGTCTGGACAGAGACGTTCTAAGTGCAGAACGACAGGATGTTAACACCTGATCAAGGGGAAGAGATCGATTGTACTTAAAATGAGCCATGGCTGTGCCCTGTACTTCACTTTTAATTTTTATTTATTAATTTTTAGCAAGAGAGAGAGAGAGAGACACCAACCTGCTGTTTCACCCATCCATGCATTCATTGGCTGATGTTTGTAAGTGCTCTAACCAGGGATCGAACCCACAACGTTGGCATGTCAGGAGGATGCTCCAACCAACTGAGCTACTTGGCCAGGGCTGTGCACTTTATTACTTGGACCTGTGAAATCCTTGCATTTCCATAGCATAATTGCCGTCTGGTGCTCACATTACAGATGGGTCATTAGGTCTTGTTCAAGGTCAAAGTCTATATTCACAGAGCCAGGCTTGAACCCCTCCCATGTGGCCATTCAACAGGCAGAAGATGACCAAGGCTCGCCAGAAGTGAGGGACCATGAGGCACGACATGCCAGGCAGGGCTCCTGGCACATGGGTCCCTCGCTGAACCCTCACACCAACCCTGAGGACGACCGCATTACCCCATTTTCCAGATGAGGGGACTGACGCTCAGAGAGGCAAAGCCCATAAGCGAGGTCACACGGAAAGTGGCGGGTGGGAACTCAGAGCCAGGCCGAGACCCAATGCCCCCACTCTCTCACCCTCCACACCTGGCAGGCTCTGGGAGAGCCTGGCACAGGGGCTGGAACAGACCTGGGCGGGCGCCCTGGGCGCCTCCCTGGCTCTGCCTCTCACCAGCTGGGTGTCCCTGGGCAGCTGGCACCATCCTTGGGACACGAGGTCCAGAGAGTCCTCCTAACACCTGGCTTTCCATGGGAATGCCCGCCCTAACCCCCGGTCTACTTCTCTCCCGCGTCATCTGGTAAGCCTCCAGGGTTTTTGTTTATTTTGTCTTTTTTTTGCTTATAACCTATCTCCCCAATTTCAACCTAAGCCCCGTGAGGGCAGGGGCCTTGCTTATCTTACTTCCTTTTGAGTCCTTGCCATGTCTGAGGACACAGCACCCCCCACCCCAGCCCTGCCCTTCTGGGGCTCACAGTCCAGTGGGGGCCGGGGGGGGGGGGGATGACACATGATCCCTCCCCATAAAGTGGAAGCAGAGTGCCGAGGGCTGGGGAAGCTGGAGGGGATGTCAGAGCTGAGACCTGGAGGCTGAGAAAGAGTGAGCCAGGTGAAGAAACAGAATGGAAGAGGTTCTGAAAGGAAGGAAGGAAGGAAAAGAGACAGACAGATAAACCAACCCAACACGAGAGCAAGAAGCCAGGTCCCAGGGAGATGGCCAGGAACAATATAACGATTCCTTCTGCAGGCTAGCATCTGGCACTCTTTCAAATGGCTTGGTGTCCCCTCCTACAGGAAGCCCTCCTGGACCCCCAGGCGGGGTCGGGTACCCCTCTGGGTTAACTGTCCCAGCCCCGCACACTCTGTGATGGGTGTGTCCCCCAGGCCTGTGAGCCCGGAGCGCAAGCCCAGGACTTCCCAGAAACAAGCACGGGCAGCACCAGGCCGCCCAGGTCTGCAACTGACCCCCCCTCGATGCCAGTGCCTTCAAGGACCCAGCCTCCTGGCCGTGTTCCAGAGCTGGAATGGCCCGCTCTCTTGCTGGGGGAGATGCTACTTGCATGGCCGTCTGGCGTGGTGTGGAAAGCCTGGTGTTTGAGTGTGTGGCATCCGGCTCTGTGGACACTGACCACGAGACCTCTGGCAAATAGCTGCCCCCCTGAGCCTCAGTTTGATGACCTGAAACGTGGAGTCACAAACAGTCCTGCCTCATGGGGCGGCCGTGCAGGCTAAATGGAACTCATATATGAAGCGTGCCTACGGCAGATACTTGGGTAAGAAACGCATGAATGACTAAGCAGAGAGAATGGAGCAGAGGAAACAGGAGGAGCCCTTCACAAACATGTCCCAAAGCACTATATCCTGTCTCTATTCCCTGTGTTTTATAAACAGGAGCGCACTGAATCATCAAGACAGCCCTCAGTGTAGAGATGAGGAAACCAAAGCACAGAGAGGTTAAGTCATTTGCTCAGGAGTCACACAGCAGGGAAGAGGAAGAGACAAGATTTTGAACCCAAGCAGACTGAGCTCTAAACCATGCTGACGAATGCTTAGACCCGAAGGCTTCCTTGGGAGTGAAATACCACCTCTCCCATTTTACAGAAGGGGACTGATGAGGCCCAGAAAAAAAAGGAAAGGGAGCTGAATAACATTGGGGACCGGGCCTGAGGTCACAGAGGAGACTCTGCCCGTGGGAGGCACGCACATGGTGAGGAAGGGGGATATCCGGCCCTGCAGCTCTTGCGCTCTGACCTTGGGCACGTGGTTTCGCTTCTCTGCGCCTCAGCTTCCTCTATAAAACAAACAGGGCCTCACCCACCCACCTCCGAATGCCCCAGGGAGGATTAAAGAGAGTGGTGTACCTGGCCAGCACAGGGCTCAATTAAGGGAGCTGCAATTATTCTTTTTATTGCTATTCCAGAGCCTGCCACTGCCTGCCACACAGAGGGGCCGGGGCCAGGAGGGGCGTTCTCCTCCATGCCAGCTCAGTGCCAGGACCCCTGGCTGCTCACCTAGCCCCAGGGCTCCTGGAAACTCAGATCCCAGGTCCTGGGGGGCGAGGGGCCTCAGCGTCAACCCCCACACTTGCTGCTCCACCCAAGCCCATTTCAGGGGAGACCCCACCTTCTATGTCACCCCCAGCTGGAGACTGGGCCTGATCCTGGACACCTCCGGCTCTCTCAGCCCTTCGCAGAAAGCCAGGCAGCCGTCATGTTCGGTCAAGTCGGCCTCCTGCACATCTCTCAGATCTACTCCTTTCCATCCCTCCCGCCCCACCCTGCCCTGGCTTTCATCCTCACCCGCCCAGGTTCCTGCCCCTCCACAGGGGTCTTTCTAGGCACGAACCCGACTCTGTTCTTTCCCAGAACCAGCCCCGGCTCCCCTGGGGTCCTCAGCAGAAAGTGCAGGCTCCTCCCCGCAGCCTCACCAAACTAAGTCCTCTTGCCTCTGACAGGCCAGCCCCGTTCCCTATCTCGGTGCCAGGCCTTTGGGCCTCTGCCATCTGTTCGTTCTGCCTGGATTTCCCTCTTCCTCCTCTCCAGGCAGCCACTTGGAAACATTCCTGAGTCAGTTTCTGTCTCTCCAGCCCGGCTGGCAGCACCACACCTTTCCCCTGTCCGCCACCAGTCTCCTTCCTGGTCCCTAGTCTGACCCTTGAGTCCAATCGCCACAAGGCAGCTGGGGGTCTTTTTCAAATACTAACCAGACGATGGTTGCTCCTCTCTTAAAACCTCCCATGGCTCCTTGCCACCCCAGGAGGGCTTCCAGTGTCCCTGACTGGCCTTCAGGGCCCTACCTCCACATTTCCCACCGATGCCACGTGCTCCTGGTTGCCTCAGCCTGATCCAACGTTCCTCCTACTCTCTGAACCTGCCTGTGCTCCCATTGAAAGCCAATTCTCTCCAGGGCTCCAGATTCGTTCCACTCCTCACCCCTTGTCCAGGGCTTTGCCATCGCAAGTCTCCCCTCTCTCCCCTAGGATCAATGCTCCCTCACAGGCACCAGGCTCTAGTCTCATCCATCCTTAAAAAAAAAAAGCAGGTCCCCCCCCATTTCTCCACTCCCCTTCAGAGCCCAAATCTCCGAAACACCGTCAGCGTTGGCTGTCTCCACTTCCACACCTCCCATTCATTCTTCAGTGCCACCAACCCACCACTCCCCAGAGACTGCTCTTGTCAAACTCCCACCAACACTCGTGGAGCCAAATCCAACGGTCAATGCCCCGTGACCACCTTGGCAGCATCGGACCCAGGGTACAGTCCCTCCTAGAAGCATTCTCTTCTCTCACTTTTCCTGATTTCCTTTCTACTCGCTGACCACCCCCACTCTGCCTCTTCCTCTTCTGTTCTAAACATTAGAATTCCTCAAGGTTTTGTCCTGGGCCCCTTCTCTTCCGAGATGACCTCATCCATTCCCGGCCTGTTCTATTGCATCTGTAGGCTGCTCATGCCCAAATCCCTCTCCCGGGAGCTCCAGGCTGGCCTATCCATCTAACTCACTGTCTCCTCTTGGAGAGCTGAGTAAAATCCAAACTAGTCCTTGCAATGATTTATGGAATCCTACATAATCTGGCCCCTGTCCCAAACTTGTTCGTTTCCGTCTCCCCACTAACGTGCTGAAGTCCCGAGTCCACTTCCTCCGTCGGCGTCTGGCACCTGAGGCTCCACCCACCTGGCGCACCGCCCCCCCCCCCCCCCCCCCCCCCAGTTCTCCTTCTCTACTTAAATGCCACCTCCTCAGTAAGGCCTTCCCTGACCACTACCTAGAGTAGCCTCCAACCCTTATTATCTACCTCACACTCTGTTGGGTTTTTTCCCCCCAAATCACTCATCACAACTTCTAGGTATTTTATTAATTTGTGTAGTTACTCATTGCTTGAGTCTCCTGCTGCGTTAGGAGCTGAACAAGGGCAGGGCTGCGTCCGTCTGATTGGTTGTTACGTCTTCTGAGGCCAGCACAGTCCTCAGCAGGCGCTCAACAGGCCGAGTGAATAAATGAATGAGGGCCCCCACATCTTTCTCCTTCTCAAGATCCAAAGTCACACTATTCCTGGGATTCCCTCACCTCTACTCCCAGGCAGGGCCTTCCACACATCCCTCGTGCAACCTCGCACCTCCTACTTCCTCACCCACACGATTCCCTACTCTATTGGCACTGTCCACTCTAACCCCCACCGGGTGCCACCTACCCCGGGTCTCCCAACTGGGCAGAGCCATCACTCCCCCGCCCTATGTCAAAATTTGGTAGCGTCCTCTTCAGGTCTCACCAAAAAGCTAGCACCTCTCGGGGTCTCGCATTTGGTAGACCCTTCATTCCCCTCCCCCTCCCGCCCCCTCCTCATAATCCCTAGTTAGTAGCATCCGCTCCATCCGCCAGCTTCAGGTACCACCTTTCCTTTCAGAAGCCCCCTCTGTCTCGCTTGGATAGCACCATCCTAGTCCTCCCCACGCCTGGACACTTGGTAGTGCCGGGCCCGCGCCCAGATTGCCGCTCCGCGTTGCCATGGTTCCGCGCGGACCGGGCACCCCCAGACCCCGGCAGCTGTCCACCCACCCTGACCCCCTCCGGGGCGGGCGCACCTTTGAAGTAGTCGTTGGCCTGCGTCTTGAGCTCCTCTGCCCGCTTCAGAGTGCCATCAGCCGGAGGTTCGTCTTGGGGGGGCTCAGCACACTCAGCCCGCTCGCCCTCCGCCATCGCCATGCCGCAAAGCGACCCCCACCCTGGCAACGGCCGCCAGCGGCACCCGGCCGAATCGTCGCGAAGGAGAGCCGAGTTCCAGCAGCCGCTGCTGCACAAGTGTCGTAAAGCGCGGGCCGCGAAAGCTGCCTTCGGGCGCTTGCGCAGGGCTCTTTTGCCATAGCCTGCGCGGAGGGCAAGGTGACCACGGAGGCCGCAGCCTCACCCTTCCTATCTAGAACGGGCCAATGGGAAGGTGAAAACGGGCGCACTGGGGAAAAAAGGCCCCGCAGGGTCCCCGCTGTCAAAGTTGTCACGTTGCGAGATCGAAGATCCTTGGGGTTTAAAGTGGGATTTACCCTCCGTCTTCCGGGATTGGTGGGTACATGTGGCTGCTCAGCAGGGCACAATAAGCCCAGCGCGGGACCGGAGTCTAGCCCAGCTGTCAATTAACCTGTAAGACCTTGAACACATCTTCCTCTCCTCTCTAGGGTCTGTTATCCCTCTGTGAAAAATGAGCGATTTCTCAAACCAGCAGAATACATTTCCGACCCCGAGGATCAGTGTTTCTAAGTTATTCATTGAAAGCCGCCTGCGGCTCAGACGCTCGCTGCACCATCTCCTTTCTTCCTCCCCGCCCCGCACCCCGCTCCACTCCGCAGCCCTCTATAGCTCCTCGTGCCTTTCGGAGAAGAATTCGAGTTCTTTCGGAGGACCTAAGAGGCCCTGAATAGTGTAGCCTCATGCAAAATGTCCCGCTGCCACTCCTACCCCAATCCCCACACATACAGGCTTCCAGACCATCCTTTCCAAGTCTTTAACCGCGATTCATGCCGAAGTGTCGCGCTAAATCCTTTAGGGCTCTTCTTGTGGCAGTCTGACACCCACTCCCCGCAACCAAAGCCAACCATCATCACCCTGGAAGATACTAGTATCTCCATTTTACAAGTGAGGACATAGATTTGCAGAGGTCAATGCATTTGCTCAAGGTCATACAACAAGAATGTGGCAGAGTCAAAACTTGGACCTTTTCTACCTAACTCCTGGGTTCTTAGTTCCTACTCTGCTGTCCAGAGCCCACCTTTTGGGACAGATTTTTGAGGTTATTTTGGTGTGTATGGGGGATTTGAATTCTGGATTTATGGCGTTAATCGTCATGCCTAATCGTCGTGTAGGATTAGAGAGTTTGATAAGACCACCTGAGGAGAGTGTTTGGCAGAGGGCCTGACAGAGGAAGTGCTTTCTACAGTCACTCCATTATAAATACTCAGAGTGGGACAGAGGACCTACACCTGTGATGGGGACAGGGGGACTCTAAGGAGGCTGAGGATCTCACCCAGCTGGGACAAGCAGGGAAGACTTTGTGGAGGAGGGGGTCTCGGAACCTACGTGTAACGTACGGGTAGGAGATAAACAATTGAGGAGAGAGTGGAAAGGAAGGCATTTAAGGCAGAGGGAGCAGCAAATTGCCAAGTCGTGAAAATGGTTTTTTGTTCTTTGAAAAGATCCCTACGTGGGTCACAGGAGAGGTGTTATCAGGGGGATGCACAGACACGTGAGAGAAGAGGCACAGCCCTCTGCACATAAAATTTGTACACGCACAACATCTCACACACACCGAAGTACAGAGAATCACGTCACATAGCAGCGCACAGAATTATGGTATCAAACGGTTCTATGCATGTACATAGAATCTCAACAGCACATACGCACAAGAACCACAAGATAAAAAACAAACCACAATATCTCCCATAATCAGGAGCAGAAACCCAAAGTAACCAGACACATTAGGCAGAAGCACTTCGCTCAGGTACTAACATATACACATGGAGAAAGAATTACAACCTCTCCACAAGTTCATAAAATTATGTCCAAGACACGTATATACACAGAATGACAATATCACCAGGCATGCATGCTACATAGACCCACACAGGAACACAGTCCCATGCATACGCATAGAATCACAAAGTGACACAGACACCTGTCACCCAGTGCACCCACCCATCCTGAAGCGACCCCACAGATGAGGTGACACAGAGTTCTGGTGCCTATCAAGGCGAGGTCTTTATGGTGGTATAGAAACTGGTGGATTTCAGAGCCGGCGTGGCTGGTCCAGTCCTTTCCCGTCCCGCAGCTTAGCACAGTTCTCTTTATTGAGGGCCCAGTTCATCCCCTGAGGGAAGGAGGGATGAGATCCTTTTCCCCCCGTAGCACCCATCTGGACAGGCAATTTCCTCAAATAAACAGCGAAAAGTGCCTTTTGGAAAAGGGAGCGAGTTAGACTGAGAGAGGAAGACGTTTTCCTGTGGGAGACCAAGCATAGCACCATTGTAGAAAGGGGGCTGGGGACATGTGGGTGGTGGCAGAGAACGGAGAAGTCTCAGCCCCTCTCCCTGCCTCCTGATAGGTGGATAGGGCTATGCGCGTGCCTGTGCGGCTGGGGAAGTCTCCTGCACTGTGAACCTCCCAAAGGGGGTGAGGGAGTCCCAGGTTCCCCAGGTACCTGGGGTCAAGGTAAGTGCATATCTGGAGGGCTGAGGTGGGGAGTGGAGGGGATTCTAAGACAAGAAATTTTAGGGATATGAGATTGGCACTGGAGAGGTTTGAGTGTGAAGTCCATGGGCAGCGAAACCTGGAGGATAGGGATCTGGAATGGGAAGACTTAAGAAAGGGAGTAGGCATTGAGACAAGTTGGGCAGAGTGGGAAGGCCAGAATAGATTTCGGGGGCTGCATTCCAGAAGCAGGGAGTCAGGGGTTGATAAGATTCAGAACCAGAGGAATCCGTAGGGTGAGGTTCAGATTCTAGAACCAGAAACATTTGGAGGCTGAGTTCCAGAACCAGAAGGATTTGGATCTGAAATCAGAGGCAGCTGGCAGCTGTGAAAGCTTAGAACCAGAGGGAGGTATAGAGTAAGAGCTAGAATCAGAAAAAGCCTGAAGACTGAGTTCTAGAGGGATTTTGGAGCCGTAAGAATCAAGAGTTGGGAGTTGTAAGGTCTAGAACCAGGTAAATTCCTAATGCAAGGTCTATGATCAGAAGATCTTTGAAGGCTGACTTCTAAACCCGTTGCCATAAGATAGGCAATGAGGCAGAATTAGAGACTTTCTAGGGCTAAGGGAATTTATAGCATGAGGTCTGCAATCAGATACCTTTAAGGCCAAGTTCTAGAACCAGAGAAAAGAGATAATCATATCTAGAGTCAGAGAACCCTGGAAGTTGCAAAGTCTAGAAGCTGTGTGATCTACAGCCAGTGAATAGTAGATAGAGGTCATGAGCTCTAGAATAAAGAACTGGAACATGATGTCCTGTTCTGGAGGGACTGGTTATAAGATCAAAACATAAAACTCATTTTTACTTCTTTTTGATGGGAAAAGCAAATCTTGAGTGCAGAAAGTTAGAAGGGATGAGCTGAGAATCATTAAGATTTAGAAACTAAGAAGTTGGATTTGGAACCAACTGTGTTACAGATTGTGTTACAGACTAGAGCCAATAGGAAGCTTGGGGTTGTGAGGTCCAGAATCAGATAAGATGATCTGTTGTAAGACCTGGAACCAGCAGGAATCGGAGAGTGTGGCATCTAGAACAAAGGAGTTTATAGGAGAGGTCTAGAACCAGGGAAAGTCAGGGAGTGAGTTCTAGAACTGGAGAATTCCGATGGTCAGAGGCTCTAGAGCCAGAGAGAGTTGGAGGTTGTGAGGCCTGGAACCAGACAACTTTGGAGACCATGAAGTGTGAAAATGCAGTTGGAGGCTGTGAGGTCCAGAATGAGAAGGAGCCAAGGATTGTGAGATCTAGAATCGGAGGGGTTTGGAGGCCGTCAGGCCTCCACTAGAGCATTCGGGAGGTGTGTGCAGCCTAGAAACAAAAAGGCAGGGGGCCGTGCAGTCCAGAACCAGGAAGGTCTGAGCGTGTGCAGTCTAGAACCAGAGACAGCCTGAAGTTGTATGGTCTAGAACTGCAGAAGACTGGAGGTTTGTATCGTCCAGAAGCAGGGGAAGTTGAAGGCCATACCTGAAATAGGAACTCCACAAACAAATTCCGTACCCAGGCAAGGCTGGGTGCAGCGGAAACCCAGAATGGAGGGGAAAGGCAGGTAGGCAGAGCTGGGTGGCGGTTTGGGAGGCCAAGGGATCAATCAGAAGTCACTGGGTAGCGAGGAGGTCTGGGCCAGAGGCTCCCCTCCCCATTGACACCTGAGAGTGAGGGTGAAGGTTGAAGTCCCACATTCTTACGGACTCTGGGCAATTCATAGCTATCGAAAACATATCACAGAAGCAAAATTAAAAACGATACTAAAAGACAGATGGGAAGAAACATGATTGCGGTTATCAATAGGCCCCAGAGCCTAGAAACACAGGTCTGAACCCCAACCTCCCCCACCCCTAATTACCCACGTTAAAGCCAAGAGAGTTGGAGAAAGGCATGAGGGAAGCAGTATCAAGAACCCCAAGGGAAGTCCTGAGAGAAGGAGGAGGAGGGGGCCAGCGACCCCCTCCAGAGGTCACTGAGCTGAGACCACCCCCAAAAACCCGCAGATGGGGAAGGGGCAGAGGGGTGAGCACTGAGTAGGCCCGAGGTGGACAGGGGCTGCTGAGAGGAGAGGGGGATCTCTTGTCCCAGCTCCCCCATCCTGTGCATGGGCTGCCAGCTTAGACTGCGGTTGAGGTCCTTTCTGGGAAGGAGACGAGAGATGGGAAGAGGGGCTGGCTCAGTCCACCTGGGCCAAGCTCATTGCTGGCTGGAATTGCCTCTTGGGTTGGGTGGTGCCTTCATTCGGGCAGAGACGGAGCAGTGAAGGGCCCAGGCCTGTGGGGGAAGATAGAAGGTAAACCAGTGAGGAATTATCACCCCAACCCATCTGCCCTTCTTGACAATCAAAAGTGGGTGATGAGGCAGATCCACACGGATTCAAACCCCAGTGAAATCTTGGACAAGATCTGCTCTCTGAACCTCAGGCATTCAGGATGTTTCAAACAGTAAGTAAGAAGCCTGGAGCCAGGCCCTGCCCGGGTTTGAATCTAGACTCTGCTGTTTACTTGCTGTGTGACCTGAGGCAGGTGACTCTACCTCTCTGAGCCTCAGTTACCACATGTATAAAATGGGCAAATAATAGTGCCTCTCTCCCACGAGGAGTAAATGAGTGAATCCACGTCAAGTACTTTGAACAATAACTAGTGCTATTGCTACCTGGAAAACAGAGATGCTTATATCTACCTCATTTATTGAGCACCTACTGTGTGCCAGGCACTGGGGACACAGCAGTCAGTGAATGGGGAGAATGGAACGCCATGACCTCGAGGGGCTGGCATCCAGTTAGGGGCGTCAATGAGGTCATGCACATGCATTTAGCCCAAGGCTTGGCAAAGTGAGTGTTAGATAAACATTAGCTCTTCATTTGCAAACATATATTGAGGATCTCCTCTGTGCCCAGCCACTGGCCGGCACCCCCCACGGCAGAGTGCAGCAGTGACCAAGACAGGCCTGCCCCTGCCCTCACAAGGCTCACACCTCCAGGGAGACGACAGCCAGTAATCAAATAACTATGCAAACATCTCTGTAAATATGGTGTGTGATGAGTGTTAGGAGCCCTGAGCTTAGGAAGTTAGGGAAGGCTTCATGGAAGGAGCCATATTTGCACGGAGATCTAAAGGATGCAGTCCTTAGACAGAGAATGTATGGAAAAGCATTTCAGGTGCGTGGATCAGCATATGCAAAGGGCCTGAGACAGCCTCCTCAAGCAAGATGATTTCAAAGTCATTGCAATGCCCTCCAGAGGCCCTATGCAATATGCCCTACCCCACTCTCCCCTCCTCTGTCTGCTCTCGCCACACTTGACCTTGTTTTTCCCCAAATAAGACAGACACCCTCTCCTCACCCCAGGACCTTTGTATGTGCTGTTCCCTCTACCTGAAATGCCCTTCCGCCCAAAATTGCCACGGTCCATTCCCTCACTCCTTCTGGTCTTTGCTCAGATGCCACCTTCCCAGTGAGACCGCCATGCCTGCTCGTACGCACTGCTGAAACTGCGCCAGCCCAGAATCCCATTTCCCTTTAGGCAGTATTTTCTCCGAGAGCATCTTTCATCTCTCACACCCTTTACTGTCTTGGTCTGTTCGTCCTCGACTGTCTCCCCCACTAGAATGTCAGCCCTGCAAGGGCAGGGCTTTCTGTGTGTTTTGGTCACAGTTTTGTCTCCAGTTCCTAGGACGGTGTCTGGCATTTCCTGTGTGTTCTATATGGATTTGTTACATGGATAACGGACAGAAAGAATCAAAAGGCAGTGACTGTGGCTGAAACAGAGGATGCAAAGCAGCATGTGGTCTGAGATGACCCGGCAATCAGGCCCCAGAGGCTTGCATCCCAGCTGAGGAGCTTGATCTCACTCTGAAGGGCACAGGGAGCCACGAAATGATTTGGAGCAGAGGCAGGCCAGGGTCAGGTGTGTGCTTCGAAAAGGCCCCTCCGGCTGCTGCCTGGAGGTTCCGAGCGGAGAGCTACAGCTATTGACAGTCGCGCTGGAAGATGATGGTAATAGTAACACAGATGAGAGAACGGTTTGCCTTGCGCTCTGCGGAGGGGCTGTGCAAGCAGCGTGGCACACACGCAGGTCTTTTCCCTTTCCTTATTTTTCCCTTTCTTTCTTTTTCTCTCCCCTTCTTTCTTTTTAAAAAGATTTTATTTATTTATTTTTAGGGAGAGGGGAAAGTGGGGAGAAAGAGAGGGAGAGACATACGATGTCTGAGAGACACATCAATCTTGTGTGAGTGATACATGGATTGGTTGCCTCTCCCGCGCCCCCTACTGGGGATCAGGCCCACAACCCAGGCCTGTGCCCTGACTGGGAATTGAACCTGCAGCCCTTTGGTTTGCATGCTGGTACTCAATCCACAGAGCCACACTAGCCAGGGTCCACCCTTCCTTCCTTTCTTCCTTTCTCCCTCCCTCACTTCCATCCTTCCACATTTAGCGGTAAAGTGTCTTTTAAAAAAATTATTTATGTATCTATTTTTAGAGAGAGGTAAGGGAAGGAGAAAGAGAAGAAAAGAAACATCGATCAGTTACCACTCTCACACGCCCCCAACTGGGCACCAAACCCACAACCCAGGCATGTGCCCTGACTGGGAATCGAACATCGTGACCCTTTTCTTTGTGAGATGACTCCCAACCATCTGAGCCACACTGGTCAGGGCAGGGCAGGCACTTCCTGATCATTTATTGTAAAGCAGGCCTTGTGCTAAGCTCTTCCTGTGCAACATCTTTGCAGGTCCTCAAACATCTCCTTAAGGTAAGAACAATCACAATAAACCCTAACTGATGGAGGGGGGGTGGGAATGGAGGTGGGACTCAACCTCAAAGCTTAATCAGACACACGTTTCAGGAGATCTAGGCCTTGGGCTGGGCCCAGGTTGCGGGCCTCCCTCAGGGCCTCTCTTTCCCTGCACAGGGCCCCTGAAAGGAGAGAGGGGCTGCACCTTTCCACCAAGGTCACATCCGGGCACTGGCAGCGCCCCACCACCTTCAAGATTGCTCCACCTGTCAGTCAGCCATCAGGCACCTCCCAGGGGCGGGGCCAGGGCCTCTGCTTACCCAGGTTGCTACTCACTCAGGGGCTCATTCAGTTGCAGGAGGTGGCTGCGGGGATCCTGCTGGCTCACGGGGGCTGGTCCTCCTGTCAGAAGGAGACTCTGCAGGGCAGAGACAAAGCCATCACCACCACCACCATCATCATCAGGAACCATATCCAAGGAGGCAGGATTGCGCAGTGGTTGAGGGCGCTGTGGGGGTTCAGTGGCTGCTGCGGGATTTTGGGTCAGTCACCGTCCCAGACATCCTCCGTACGTCCCTCCCGAGCCTCATCTCCCCTTCTGCTGTGCCCCAGCAGGCTGCGTGTGCGGACCCCGTCCACGAACACCCTCGCTCTTGAGTGTCCCTATTGGGTTCATGTAACGGCAGATGCCAGCAGGTGGGAGGGGGAGGAGGAGGGGTGTTTGATCTTCCAGCTGCTGGGTCCTCACGGGATGGCCATGTCCCTTCTCAGAAGATTTCAGATCTTACAAGGCAGACCCTCCTTTCTGCAAGATCTGGTGACCCTCCCCTGTCCTGCGCCTTCAGGTTAGGGGTGGTGCCAGCTCCCCTCATTGTGGGCTCCTGGCTGCTGCACTAGCACGAGTTGATTCTGCCCATACCTTTGCCAACAGTCCTGTTATTAAATTCTCCTCAACACCCCATTTCAGCCCTGGCTGCTGTGGCTCAGTGGATTGAGCACTGGCCTGCGAACCAAAGGGTCACCGGTTTGATTCCCAGTCCGGGCACATGCCTGCGTTGCTGGCCAGGTCCCCCATAGGGGGCGCTCGAGAGGGAACCACACAATGATGTTTCTTTTCCTCTCTCCCTTCCCCTCTGTCTAAAAACAAGTAAATAAAATCTTTAAAAAAACACCCCATTTCAGTGTGCTGTCTTCTGCCTAGACTCTAACGGATGCGGTTGCCTAAACTCTCTTGTGTTAATGTGGATGACAATAACAATAATAATAATTATTATCATTCAAGAATGGTCATGGAGGTTGAATAATTTAATCATGTGAGGAATTAGTGCAGTCAGCATTTGGTACGTGGTAGACACTCATAAATACAAGCTATTGATAATATCGGTCACACCCCTCATGTTCAAACAGCCCTGTTGGGTAAGGAGCCAGGGAGCCCTTTCCTGGGAAATAAAGAACCATGGAAAGTCCCAGGGGGAGGGCTTGTGGAAGTCACTCAGTCTAGGCTGGCTTTTAGGAAGAGTGTCCTGGCTGCTGTTGTGCAGAACCGGCAGCCAAGGCGAGACTGGGGGCGGGGAGGCTGCGGGGGAACGGACGCTGCTTTGCTTTGTTTTCATACCCCCCACATATCTACAGTCTGCTGAGGATCGGGGAAGGGCCTCATTTCCAGTGCTTCTCATGGCAGCCCTGTGAGATGTGGGAACCGAGGGTCAGATGTTTTCAGATGAGGAAACCGAGGGGTGACATCACCTGCCTAAGGTCTCAGTTACTGGGTGGCTGACCTGGGACATGAACCCAAGTCAAACCGATTCCAGTGTCTGTTCTCTTAACACCACACCAATCACTCAAGGCCAAGACCTGTTCTTGGTTTGGAACGGGGCCCATGGGAGCAGGGAAGATACCTACGGATACCAGGCCTTGGCATTTCCTCTCTTCCCTTGCTAAGTTTTCTTCTTTCTTTTTTTTTTTTAAGATTTTATTTATCTTTAGAGGGGAAGGGAAGGAGAGGGGGAGAGAAATATCAATGTACAGTTGCCTCTAGTGCGTCCCTTGCTGGGAACTGGCCTGCAACCCAGGCATGTGCCCTGACTGGGAATTGAACCACGGTTGTTTGGTTTGCAGGCCCGAGCTCAATCCACTGAGCTACACCACCAGCCAGGTCTTGCTCAGTTTTCTTCTTAGCACTTCCTACCAACTTACATAAATATGCAATGCCCTTTCACACCCATTACCTGAGCTAGACTATCAAGGTCCTAGCTTCAACATGACCTCACTTCTAAGTGGAATCTAATGAACAAAATGAACTAACGAGAAAAATAGAACCGAAGACATGGAAACATGGAACAGACTGATAACCGTGGGAGGGGAGGAGAGCGGGAGGAATGGTTGAAGGGGAAGGGACTAGTCAAAGAACATGTGTGGCCCTGGCTGGTGTGGCTCAGTGGACTGAGTGCTGGCCTGCAAGCTAAAGGGTCGCTGGTTTGATTCCCAGTCAGGGCACATGTCTGAGTTGTGGGTCAGGTCTCCAGTAAGGGGTGTGTGAGAGGCAACCACACATTGACATTTCTACCTCTCTCTTTCTCCCTCCTTTCCCCTCTCTAAAGAGAAATAAATAAAATCTTTTTAAAATAAAGAACATGTATGAGTGACCCATGGACATGGACAACGAATAGAGAGGGGATTAACTATGGGAAAGAGGGTGCGCTGGGTGGAGGGGGGCAAAAGGAGAAAAAAATGGGACAACTGTAACAGAATAAACAATACAACAAAATAGAGAAGAAGAAAAAAAAAGGTTCTAGCTTCAGCTGGATTCCTGACCTTGCATTTGACCATCAGCCAGCCCCATCCCCCCTGCTCTTCCCATCCATAAACCACTAAGCTTAAGCCTGCTGGGTTCTGAGGGCCAGAGAACCCCACAAACCTCTGCACATACCAGGCTGAGAGGAGGCAGTAGGAAGTTTTCGGGTTCTCGGCTGGGGGACCGTTTGGGGGGTCTCACTCCCAGCAGCTCCACCCCCTCGGCCTCATCCCCTGAGCTCTGGGCCAGGGTCCTAGAGGAAAACAGATAATAACCTCAGAACATAGCAAACACGGGCGGGGTGGGCACCACTGTGAGCAGATGAGGCGCATCCATTCACTCCCCCAAGCAGTAGTTATCTATGCATCCACCCACCAATCCATCTTCCCATTCATCTGTGTGATTCACTCGCCCACCCATACAACCTCCATCCATTGACCCTCCTATTTGTTCACGTTTCTATCCATCCGCTCACTCCCCCACTTGCCGTCCATCCATCATCGATGCATCCCACCACCTACTGCAGTCATGAATTTCCTCCCTCCTGCATTTAACACGTCTTTATTAGGCACCCACTGTATACCCTGCGTCAATCTGGGAGCCTTGGAGAATACCGAGATGTATGCGTAAGAGCCTCGGAAGGACAGTAAACAGACCGCTCTGGAGACTAAATGGGCATGTGCCCACAGCTGCAGAGCAAAAACTGAAGTATTAGGGATCTAACATCTGAGGAAGAGGGACATGGACCCTCTGAAATCACATGCAAAACGTGTATTTCTAGGTGTGCGTAAACTTTCCTGGGAAAGAGCCTGTGGTTTTCAACAGATTCTCAAAGGTATTAGGAAACTTAGTTCTAGACAGTTTCTCTGACGTTGCGGCAATGTCCTCACAACCATGACAAATGGTCGCGAGGCCAGAGATCAGTATGTTCCAAAGGAGAGGGCCCTGGTGGACTGGAGGATTTAGGTAAACAACGAGAACAGGGAAGGGCGCACCAAAAGGCAAAGAGAAAAAACATAGAGGTTGGGCCCTGGCTGGTGTGGCTCAGTGGACAGGGTGCCCGTCTGCGAACCAAAGGGTTGCTGGTTCGATTCCTGGTCAGGGCACATGACTGAGTTGTGGGCCAGGTCTCCAGTAAAGGATGCGTGAGAGGCAACCACACATCAATGTTTCTCCCTCTCTTTCTCCCTCCCCTCCCCTTTCTCTAAAAAATAAAATAAAATGTTTTAAAAAAAACCATAAAGATTGGAACAAACATGCCATGTGTTGGAGATGCTGGGGTGGAAAGCAGAAGGATGAGGCTGAAGGAGGAGGCAGGAGCAAGACAGGCCGCCAGGGACCGTCTCTATACCCCCTTTGCATCCATTCCCCCCATACTGTGGCTCACCTCTTCCGGGCCCCAGCCACGAATGGGGCCGAGGGGTCCCCTCTGGAAGGGCTGGAGAAGCTCAGCCGGGGGTCACTCCCCCAGCGAGGCAGCAGGGTGGGCTCAGGAGGTGGGGGCAACAGGCCGTGGAAGCTCCGTGCACGGGGCCGGGGGGCAGCCCCCGGAGGTCTGTGGTAGGCCCTGGGCACGTGCTCGCTGGAGTTGAGCTGGAAGTCGTCATCCATGGAGATGTACGGGGCCAGCATCTCCAAATCCATGGCATCGACATCCTGCAGAGGGCAGGAAGGAGTTAACAGCGTGAGCCTCAGCCTCGGGTGGGTCCCAGCTCCACCACTTCCAAGTGGTGTGCCTAAGTTCTGAGCTTCAGTTTCCTCATCTGTCAAATGGGCATAAGGACTCTGTGGTAACCAGTTGCCAGCATGGCCCCCAAGGACCCTCTCCTCTTGGCTCAATCCCTGACTGCAGTGACTAGGGCTGCTCTGGCAACTGTAGGACATCAATGAGATGATGGTGCATGATGTCCATCAACATTAGGTTATAAAGATGCCGTGGCTGTTGTATTTTGCTGCTCTCTCTGTCTTTCTCATTCTCTCTCATCACTTGCTTAGGGCGGAGCCATGCTGTGAGCAGCCCCGTGGAGAGGCTCACGGGGTGAGAAACAGGCCTCTTGCCAACGGCCGAGTGAGTGACCTTGGCAGTGAATCCTCCAGCCCCAGTCAAGCCTTCGGGTGACTGCAACCCTGGATCACAACTTGACAGCGACCCGACCAGAGACCCTGAGCCAAAGCCACCCAGTTCCGTGGCTCCCAGACTCCTGACCCCCAGAAATTATGTGAGGTAATACATGACTGCTGTTTTAACCTTCTCCGTTTTTTAAAAGATTTCATTTATTTATTTTCAGAGAGAGGGGGGAAGGAAGGAGAAAGGGAAACACCAACGTGTGGTTGCCTCTTGTGCGCCCCCTACTGGGGACCTGGCCCACAACCCAGGCATGTGCCCTGACTGGGAATTGAACCAGCGACCCTTTGGTTCGAAGGCTGATGCTCAATCCACTGAGCCACACCAGCCAGGGTGGAAAGAGGATTTTTGATGTGTGGTGGTTGAAAGTTTAGCCACAATGCTCTCTGCAGCTGTGGGAAAGCAAAAAATGTAACTAGTGAACTAGGTGATCTAGCTAAGGAGGCCAGCCCAGGTGTCGAAGGGGCTGCCTGATTTCATTTTGTTACTTGGAATCAAAGTCAAGAAGAGAGGGAAGCTAAGGAAATGAAGGACCTGGGACCTGAAAGTCTTGAGAATCCTCAACCTCCCTGTGCACTGAAGAATTAACTTTACCCTGAAAGAGGTTCAGCCCTTGTCCTGGCTCCTGGAAGGTAACATCTAAACCACTGGAATTTCCTGAGTGGTGGGGTGTCTTTGCTGCTCATGGCGGGCCCCTCTGGACCGTGCCTGATAGTTTATGCCAACAAGATGACTCAGGATGAGGGCTGCCTATGCTGGAAAGATCAACGCTGTGATTACAGGGTTGGGGCTTTGGGCCACGTGACACCGGCCTGACCCCCCGGGCAGCAACTCAGTCAATGATGCCTACACGATGAAACCCTTAGGAAAGACTTTGGGCTCCAAAGCTTGAGTGAGCTTCCTGGAGTGGCAATTTTCCACATACAAGTTGCCACACATCAATGTCAGGAGGGTGACACCTTCCTGGGGAAATGGACACTTTGCACTGGGGGACCCTCCCAGTCCCAGATTCCACCCTATGCAACTTGTCCTTTCGGCTACGATACGACTGTAGTCATAAGTATTGCACTTTCCTAAGTTCTGTGACTAGATCTAGGAAAATACTGAGCTTGAGGGCATCTCTAAATTTTTATGCAGCTATTGTGAAGTGAGGGTGGCCCTGAGGAGCCTTGAACTTGGGCATATTTGGCAGTCTGGGCGACTCTGTCTTTTACTTTGGCTTTAGTTGACTCTGGGAACTCCCCAGATGGCAAATACTGCTAAAATGAAGAAATAAATGGTTTCTGAGCAAAGAAGGGCACTCTCAGAAAAGCATGATCTAAAGGAAAAGCCAGGGTCTGACTGTCAAACTCCTTGTGAAGACTTCAGAAAGATCAAGGTTGGTACCTACCCCTGTTCTTCAGTTAGACAAAAGGCTCTACAGTTTTGGGATGTGCCTCATAAATCTTGTCAAACAATAGGGCCTCTATTAAACTTCAGGGCACTCAGCCACCTCAGCAGAAGTATGAGACAGAAAAGGATATATCTCAGTGAGATTTGTGGCACGACTTTTGTTTAATGACGTGAACACCAACGAGATTCATAAAAGACCCACAAAAAGGTTAAAGAAAATCACATGAGTAGAAACACTGCCAGTTTGGACTGAAAGGGACAGAGATCATACAAAATGAGAAGAGACTTTTGGACCACCTGAGTTCTATAAGGAAGCCAGGAATGAAAACCACTCATCTGGGAATACCTGTTACATTTTACAAAAAAGGAAGGGTGACTGAGAGTGGGGAGCAAAGAGCCCAGAGGGCAGAGCCAAGAACCACTAAGAAAAACTCCTGGGAAGTAGCAGAAATGGGTTCTGATCAAGGAACTTTCAGTATTTCCTTGAATTTCAGTATTTCCCAACAGAATTTCAAAACTGCTATGGACCAGTGACACCTGTGTGTTTTCCTTCCACCTTTTTTCTTTTTTAATTTTTTAAAAATATTTTATTTATATATTTGTAGAGGGGAAGGGAAGGAGAGAGGGAGAGAAACACCAATGTGTGGTTGCCTCCCGTGTGTCCCCCGCTGGGAACTGGCCTGCACCCCAGGCATGTGCCCTGACTGGGACTCGAACCGCGATTGTCTGGTTCGCAGGCCCCCGCTCAATCCACTGAGCTACACCAGCCAGGGCTCCTTCCACCTTTTTTGAACAGGTGTATGTACAGCAGTTGTTCTATGCCTCTCCTACCACTGTATGTTGGGTATGTGGGGCCAGATGATCTGTCTCTTCAGTTCACAGGCCAACAGATCGAGATAGACTGTATTGGAGGAACTTCACTGCACCCAGGTCTGATTTAGGGGAGGAGAGGCTGGAATTCAAGCTGATGCTGCGAGAGGAAGTGACTTTGTAACGGAGCCCCCATGGTCCTTGTAGTTTGGTATTCACACCTGTATGTGGTTGCCTTTCACACTGCGCTAGGGTTGGTCTGTGTGGCTAACAGAATACAGTAGAAGTGTCGGTACGTCACTTCGAAGATTAGGTTATAAAAGACAGCACCTTGCCCTGGCTGGTGTAGCTCAGTGGTTTGAGTGCAGGCTTTCGAACCAGAGGGTTGCCAGTTTGATTCCCAGTCAGGGCACATGCCTGGGTTGTGGGCCAGGTCACCAGTAGGGGGTACTCAAGAGGCAATCACACATTGGTGATTCTCTCCCTCTTTCTCCTTCCCTTCCTCTCTCTCTAAAAATAAATAAATAAAATCTTTAAAAAAAAGAAAGACAGCATCTTCTGGCCTGGACCCACTCTGTTCCTTGGATTATTTGCCCGGGGGAAATACATCTGCCCCATTGTGAGGACACATAGGCAGCCTCCGTAGAGGCTCATGTAGTGAGGAACTGAGGCCTCCAGCCAGAGCCAGTGAGGGACTGGGTCCCGCCAGCCACAAGGTGCATAAGTTTGGAAGTGAATCCTCTGTAGCCCCAGATGACTGTAGCCTTGACTAAGACCTTGACTTCAGCCTCATGAGAAACTTGGAGCACAAACGATCCAGCTAGGCTGCTCCCAGATTCCTGATTCTCAGAAACCGTGCGACATAATAAATGTGAGTTGTTGTAAGGGGCTGAGTGTTGGGGGAATTTGTTATGCGGCAATAAGTAATCAATACATCATGGACTGCCATTTATCTATCCACTCAACCATTGATGCAGACATTATCCCTCTATCTATCATCCATCCAATGAACTGATGGTCTGTCTACCCAACTACCTGTGCAAACATTGCCTCCACCCACCCATCTACCCAAACATCTGTCTAAACCTCACTCATCTGTCTATCCACCATCACCCACCTACTAAACAAAATGGTCTGCCCATCCACCCTTCCGCGCGCCCTTTTAACCATCTCCCTTTTCTCCAAAGACCATGTATGCCGGCCCTCACACCAGCCCTTACCTGAGCTACATCCAGATCTGTCTCAATCGTCTCAAGGTCTTTCCCCGAGGCCAAGACTTTGTGTGTGGTCTCCACGTCCCCGAGTAGCTCATCTGGGAGATCGGCCTGGGAGGAGACAGGGTTAGGAAACCTTGAACCTGGTCGATGCCAGCAGGAAGACAGTCTAGACATTTGAGGCCAGGGGTACAAGTGAGGGGCAAAGGTCAAACAGCTGGACACCAAGGGTGTCAGATAGCAAATGCAAATGTAGTTCTTTTTTTAAATTTTATTTTTATTTATATTTAGAGAGAGGAAGGGAAGGAGAGAAACATCAATGTGTGGTTGCCTCTTGTGTGCCCCCAGGTGGAGACTTGGCCTGCAACCCAGGCATGTGCCCTGACTGGGAATCAAACCAGCGACATCTTGGTTTGCAGCCCGTGCTCAATCCACGGAGCTACGCCAGCCAGGGCTGCAAATGTAGTTCTAAAGGCATCTGTTCAAAGAGTGCCTGGATATTGATCCATAGGAAAAACATCAAAGGTCTGAAAGACCAGAGCCCGAGGCCAAGACATTCAAGGCCCTGTGGAATTAAAGGTCCTGGAATCTGGGGGGAAAACCACGCTGAGTCCAGCTGTCCCAGGGGTAAAGAGTGAGGTCAAAGGTCACAGCTTAGTTCTCTGGTGGAGAGAAGATGGGGGGCGCATAGGAACGTCAGCCCAGGTAATATGGACCCCTGAGTCAAAGGTCAGACTACCTGGACTCTTATGTAAAAATAGTAACTGCTATGGTCTATAGAACACCTACTAGGTGTCAGGCTCTTACTAAGGTCTTCCCGCGAATAATCTCACTGAACCTTTACAACAACCGATGAGGCAGCTATTTGCTATTATCCTAATTTTACAGGTGAAGAAACTGAGGCTCCACTTATCCGGGGGCAACACAGTGGTAAGCAGCAGGTTCAGGATGTGGATGTAAGTTTGTGTAATTTAAGACATTAGACGTTCTTAACTCATTGAGGTCAAACTTCAGAGAGCTCGGGTGCTTGGTCCACAAGCCAGGAGGGGCTCACCCAAGCCAATCCCAAACACCCCAGGTTTTGGTCCAGATAATGGTTGAACAATGTGGAATCGAGATCTTAAAGGCATCCCAGGCCCCGTCTCATCCCAACCTTCCTGCTACACAAATGGAGAAACTGAGGCCCAGAGAACAGCAAGGTTCAAGTCAAAGGACAAAGCAGCCTGGATCCCAAGGGCTTACCGGAAGGGGGCTCTGGGGACGCCGGGTGACTCGGGGTGCACTGGGGGTGGCGGCTACTGAAGTCCCATCTAGGATAGGTGCCAGGAGGCGACGGAGGTCAGGGCTACAGAAACGGCGGGGATCAGCGGCCAGGGTGGCCTCGCTCAGGGCAGGGGGGTGTAGGAAGGCCAGGATCCGGGGGCCAGAGGCGTCTGCAGGACACATGAGATGAGGGAGGTTGCAGGATGGTCACTCAGGGCTGAGGGGCGGAGCCCTCCACGCCAACCCGGGGGAGCATTGTTGACATCTTCAACAACCAATCAGGGTGGACACAATTCATAGCACTGGGGAGCTGGGTCTTAAAGAACCCCTGCTGGGCCAGGTGCTATCCCCTTGGTTGTCAGATTATGGCACGTCCAGGAGAGTTCTGTGGGAGGGGACAACATGGGGTGAGGGCACACAGTAGGCTTGAGATAGTAGCAATTGCCCAGCAGTGGGGAAGTGTTTTAATATTGAAAATTGACATGGCTGGACCAGGGCACACAACTGACTGGATTCCACCATTCGGCTGAGGGGGCCTTGAATGTTAGGAGAAGAGCCTGGCCCAAGGCTCTCCAGGACATTCTAAAGTCCCTGCAGGTCAAGACGTGGCCTGAGCCTGTTCTGAGCCAGGGAAGGAAAGGGGACCACCGACTCCACACCACACCCAGGAGCAGGGACTGCCAGCAATCAGCTTGGAAAAGGTGAAGCCCTTGAAGAACAAACAGGGACGGAAGCTCATCCAGGACTGGGGGGATGCCAGGGGTGGGCCAGGGAGGAAGAGGTAGTAAGGAACCAGATTGGAGAGGGTCAAGGTTACTGGAAGCCAAAGAGCAATGAAGGGGGAAGAAGGGGACAAACTGAAGGGCGGGGGCGATGGGGAGCCACAGCAGGATTCGGAGCACAGAAAGCAAACAAGACTGAAGCAATCATCGCAGGGACACAGGAGAAGAGGAGGGAGGAAAGAAGGAAGAGAGGAGAGCATTCTGGGCAGAGGAAACCACACGTGCAAAGGCCCTGAGGCATGAGAGAGCCTGGCACGTTCTGAGAGCCCCAAGGAAGCTGGTGTGGCTCAGAGTGGGTAAATAAAGGAAGGAGGCAGGAGGCGGGTCACACAGGGTCACAAGCCCACGTTAGGGCACTTGGGCTTTCTCCTAGGCATCCTGGGGACACAACCCTTCCCAGCCCCAGCCCTGCCCCATACCGAGGCTGTCCCCAGGATTACGGGTGTCCTTCTGAGAGACGGTGGCCCGCTGAACAGGTCTGCAAGAGCGTTGCTCCGTTTGCTCCAGGGACAGCACCACTCCAGTCTCTTCCACTCGGCTGGGGTACAGGGCAGAAAGGGGAGCGGGAGTCAGGGGGGGTCCTGGGTCCCGCCCAGGAAGCCTCCTTGGACGGTGTCCTTATGGGGGGCAATCCCATCCAGGAGCAGGAGGGCACCGTGCAGAAAATAATTTGTCCCATTTACTGGTTTCTTTTACAAATTTAATGTTTCTTGAATGCTTTTTATTATAATAGCATTTAAAAGAAAGTTAAGTGTATCTTCCCAAGCTCTTCTGTGGAAGGAAAGGCAGAAAAAAAGAGTTGGCATTTAGCATGGCTTTGGCAGAGGGGGAGGCTGAGGGGGGTGGGGAACTGAGAGGCAGAGAGGGCAGAACAAAAGGTATAAAAATGAAATATTCTCTTTATAGATATTTACTTATAGATATATCCATAAAAATGTATTAATGAGGAATATACATTTAACACTCCCATGTTATCAAACATGAAGAATCCATAGGGTTATATTTTAATGCATATTTTAAGATTTTTATTTCTGAAGATTCTATTCATAGACATTCAAGGGGATGGATTTATAAATACATCCCTCTTCTGTGTCCCCTGCGCCTCCCCTCCCCGCAGTCTCCAGCTGCAGAGACAATCCAAATGTTCGCTGAGCAAACTGCCTTTTGGAGAATTGGTCTGGGGTTGAGGACCAGACCCTCATTTGCATCTCATTTGCATAGCGCTCTCCAGGACAGAATGTGGGCGGTCCTCCCACCAGCTCTTAGAGAAGCTATGAGCCTTTCCCACCCTCCCTAAAACCCCTTCTGGGCTGGAAAAGCCGCAGTTTAGGCCGGACCAAAGCTACCCCATCCCCTTTGAAAAACACCAGCATACACAGTACACACACTCACACTCTTGGTACACATGGGCACCAATGTCAACACTCACATATGTCCATGAATACACATAAACAGTTAAGTGCGTGTATTTCATACACTCGGTCTGGCACAGGGAGTTCCTTATTTGTTCATCCCACAAGCATTTCCCAGACAATTGCTATGGCTTAGCAGCTAAGAGCAAGGGCTCTGCAGCCCGTGCGCTCTGGGTTCAAATCCCAGCTCTGCCACTATGAGCTGTGTGACCTTGAGCTTGTGGCTGAACCTCTCTGGGCCTCATTCTCCTCCTCTGTAAAGAAGGAATAATAATAGTAACTCTACCCCAGGTTGCTACAAGGCTTAAGTGAGTTAATATATGTACAAGGGGATAGAGGTAGATGCTACAAAGGACAAGCACCTGAACACACACCAATACAGCCACATAGCCACAGACTGTACAATATATACACAGCACGAATGATAATTAATATCATATGCTCCTCCATCCATGGCTACTAAGTAAACTATCATTCCTCACCCATTTTCTGCTGGCAAAACGGCAATTTCCAGGCCCAGCTCTTTGCTCAGAGTGCAAAAAAAAAAAAAAAAAAAAAAATCCCAGGGCCCGGCCATAAAAAGACAAATCTTCATAATGAATAAAAGCAGTTTCCAAAAGAGGTACATCAGCCCCCGTCTTTCACTGTCTGTAAGTTATTCAAAGATTCTGAACTGGAAAGGTGTCGAAGTGAGAACATTCAAAAGGCCATCCATCCGTGTGTTTTCTCGTGTGACAGAAAGACGCGTGTGAACACTTCTGTCACCACCTTCTATTTTCTAATAGAATCTCTCCTTGATTAAAAAGACCCTGGGAAGACGCCTAACCCTGTAGAGCAGGGGTGTCAAACTCATTTTCACCGGGGGCTACATCAGCCTTCAAAGGGCCGAATGCAATTTCAGCTCCTTAACAGTTAAGGAGTAGTTACATCTATACAATCTGAAATTATTTCGGCCCTTTGAAGGCAACCTTGAGGTTGATGTGGCCCCGCAGTGAAAATGAGTTAGACACCCCTGCTTTAGAAATTGGGACCATGTCCTAGAAGGTACCCTTCAAAGAAAAGCTATAATTCTCTCTGTGTTGTGTGATCCTTTATTGTCTTCAATGCCATGTTGTTATTATGGTGGAAAACGTCTAAGATACACAGTGGGGTGGGGGGCTTGGCTTGCCGTTACACTTCCGTGAGAACAGCTAACATTAAAACCCAACGAGACAAAAAGAGACAATGCAGAATGCTGTCAACCACACGACCGGAGCCTTCATACACTGCTGATGGGAACGCGCCGGGGTACAGCCACTTTGGAAAAAACAGTTGGGCAGTTTCGTATGAAGTTAAATATACACTGCCCATCTGACCCATTCATTTCACTTCTCAGTGTTTACAGAAGAGAAATGAAAACACATGGTTTCACAAAGTCCTGTGTGAGAATGCTTACGGTAGCTTTTTGGGTAATCACCCCAAATGGGAAACAGACCAAGAGTCCTCCGACGGGTGAATGGGTAAACAAACTGGAGTCTATTCAGATTCAAACCCCAGAATACTACTCAGCGTGAAAAAGAGTCTAGGGCTCTATACCACATCATGGCTTTCCAGACATCGCACTGAGCCAGAAGAGCCAGACTCCTGAGGCTGTTACAGACGCCAGAATCCCACCTACACGGCATCCTGGTAAAGGCAAACTTCTAGAGTCAGAGGGCAGGCCGGTGGTTGCCAGGGGCTGGGGGTGGGGAGGAATTCACAATGAGAGAATTTGGGGGGGGGCGATGGAACTATTCTATAGCTTGATTGGGGTCACAGCTGCACAATTCCACGCATGTGTCCAAACTCCTAGAACCCTGTACCACAAAGGATGAGTTTTTTTCCTCAATGCAAATTACACCTCAATATTTTTTAAAAGCAGAACAACTCCCCATGAATCTGCTAGATTTCTTATTCTAACTGGAATACAGCCCTTCTAATTTAAATGAACAGAAATTCATATGCACACACAGGCTCGTGTGCTCACATGTACACACACCTGTCCACACACATACAGACTAGACCCGGCACACAGTCACCCCGCCCCCTCCCGCTTACCTGATTAGGAAGTGGACGCAGATGATACTCTCAGACTCGGGGCCCCGGCCCCCTGACACCACTGTGGCCTGGGTCTGCGTCCACAGGTAGCCACCACTCCGTGCCAGGAAGCGATACCGCCCCGTTACTGCCTGTCCCTTGCTCAGCACTGGGGAGGGGGATGGGAGGGCTCAGGGCCACAGAAGGGGCACATGGAGAGAGAAGGCTCTCGGGGCAAAGGGCTGGGCATGAAGGGGCCAGGGAAGATGGGGTTCCTTGGGGATCGGGGAGCAGGGAGCTAGCTGGCATTGGCTAGGGCCACGCAGGGGAGAGAGAGCCGGAACACATACGGGTGTGGATGCTCTGGCCCACTGCATCCGAGTCCAGTGCGTGGATGTACTCGTAAGCAGAACAGCCAATCAGATCATCGGGGCTGTAGCCGGCGACTTCCGCGATCCTGGGGGTGGTACAGCGGCGCCTGGTCAGTTCAACTGGCTGAGGTAGATGGAGGGTGGAGGGAAGGGGGACATGCGGATCCGGGGACCAAGCTGGCAAGACAGACGGAGACAGGGTTGTGGCAGAGAGAGTAAGAAATAGAGAAAGAAGAGTGCAGTAGGCTGGATAATGACCCCAAAGAGGTCCGGAGCTAATTCCCAAACCTGTAAATGTGTGAGCTTACGTGGCAAAAGGAACTTCGCGGGTGTGATTAAGTGAAGGGTCTTGAGATGGGGAGATGCCTAAATTTTCTGTGGGAACCCAGCGTAGTCATGGGGGTTCTTATCAGAGGGAGGCAGGAGATCAGAGTGAGCGTAGGAGACGTGACGGAGGAGGAGGACGGTGGAGTGATGTGCTTTGAAGGTGGAGAAAGGAGCCGCGAGCCCAGGAACGCAGGGCGTCTTCAGAAGCTGAAAAGGGCAAGGTGACAGGTGCTTCCCTGGACCCTCCAGGGGGAACGCAGCCCTCGATTTCAGCTCCATGGGGCTGATTTCAGACTTTCCACCTCCAGCACTCTGAGGGAAGGGTTTTGTGTCATTGGGAGACACTGTGTTTGTGGCGATGTTACATTAACCACAGGAAAGGAATACAAGCAAAGAGGGAGGGTGGAATGGGACAAGGGAAGAAAAGAAAGAGAAGAGTAACAGTGTGAAAGAAAAAGGAGAAGGGGAGAGAGAGGAACAAAGAAAAGCGCAAAGAGAAAGATCAGACAGAATGAAGAGAAATAAAAAGTCATAATGATGATACTGATTTAAAAAAATACACACACACACACACACACACACACACACACACACACACACACACATCTACGGTGCTTCGTACCAGGCGACCTACTGAGTGTTCAGAACAACTGCTCACAGCAGGTTCTGTTACGACTCCGTAGGATAGACGAGGAAAGCGTGGCGCAGAGACGTGAAACCATTTGGCCGACAACTCACAGCCGGGGTTTAAACCCAAGCTGTCTGAACCCAGAGTTGCCATTCCTAAGTACCACTCCGGGGCCAGGGAGAGAGGGGAGATACAGAAAAACGAAGGGAGGAAGGAAGGAAATGAAGAGCAGAGAGAAGAGACGGAGAGAGAAAATAGAGAGATAGAGTGAGAACTGATAAAGACAGTTTGTTGGGCCTGGTACCGTTTCGCCTGAATTGACCCATTTTAAGAAAGCAGTAGGACAGGGAGGAAGAAACAAAGACTACAAGAGAGAAGGGCAGAGAGAATCAAAGATAAAAAGACCCACAGAAAACTCAGCGAACTTGGGCTGAAAGAAAGAGGAGGGGCTGCAAGGAGGACGGGCGCGTGCGCAGCTGGGCTACTGCGCACCTCTCGTCACAGTACGTGAACTTCATGTCCAGGCTGTGGCGGCTGAGGAAGGCGCCCCGGCCCAGCGGGGGCTCCAGGCTGCCCGGGTGGGGGATGGCTTCACAGATGAGCACCAGGCATTGCAGGGGCGGCTCTAAGTTGGGGCTCCTGGCTGGGGAAGTCTGTGCGGGGGGCTTGTAGACCCTCATGTGTCCAGAACAGTGCAGCACCTGGTGAAGGAAGGGCGAGGCGTGATGCGCAGGGGCCTGGGGAACCCGCAGGGCTGAGAGGTATGTGTCTCTGGGCCCCACAGGTGAAGAAGAGATCCCTGAAGACTGCGTGGGCCCAGCTCAGAGAGCCCTGAGGTCCCCCAGTCCCGCACCTCCACGGAGACCTGACCTAAGGAGGTTCTGAAGATCTCCAGATTTTAAGATTCAGGGAGGTCTGAGGACCCCAGGTATAAACCGCATGGAGAATCTAGTCGCAGGAGGCTCGGACCCCGCAGGCCCACAGAGATCCAGACAAAGAATGGATACAAGGACACCCAGCCCCCCAACTCCACGGACACCCAACCTCCTGGATACCTGAAGGACCCACCAGATCCCGCCCTAAGAGAGACCCCCAGGAGACCCCTGGACTCCCCCCCCACTCCCCGCACTGCAAGCCTTCTTCCAGGCCTGGCCCCGCCCACCTTCCAGGTGGCCGCCTTGAGGTTGAGTGTGCGCCCGCGGTTGGTGAGGGTGCTCTTCATCCGCAAGGAGAAGCAGCGCTCCGTGGGGGCCCCTGGCTTCTTTCTGGACAGGCCTAGAGAGGGCCATGGTGGGGCAGGGGGAGAAGCAGGTGACGGAGGCGGCTTTGGATAGGGTCCAGTTCCCTCTAGCATCCTGGGTACTAAAGCCTCCCCAGCCTCTTGCCCAAAATTGAGACCCGGACCCAGAGAGGGTCTCCCACAGGGTAGGGTTTTCTCCTTCAGACCCAGCCTCCTGGGACAGAGCCACATCCTCCTCTTCTCATTTTTTTTTTCAATCCAAAAATCAAAGAGGAGATATTCGGAGGGCAGGGCAAAGCCGCAGTTTCTGCAATTTGGGGACAGAGGCCTCCAGGGAACTCACTCTGCTGGGGGACCAGGGCATCCTGAAGCTCCTCTTGGTCGCAGGGATGGATGAAATCAAAGATGCTGTGTCCAATGAGCTCCAGCTGTCAGGGAGGGAAGGAGGGGGCTGCCTTGGAGGGAACGCGGTTGGCCAAGGCCTCTGGCCCACCTCCCCCCTTCCCCGCTTCAGCGCCCCGTCCTAATGCAGGAGCCTGGGTTATGTCACCCATCGCCTTATTCATTCATGCATGCATTCACTCACTCATCATTCATTCATTCACTCACCACCATTCATTCATTCATCATTCATTCATTCACCCATCATCGTTCATTCATTCATTTCTTCCTCCAGCATGCTATGTGCCAGGCCCTTGTGGAGATGGAATGGACACAGCAGTGACCACTAAGACAAAGTCCCTGCCTCCCAGAGCTTACTGGGTAGTGAGGGACAGTAGCCAATAAAAGAAAACCAAACCCATATTTATCAAAATAATATAATAAGAAATACGAAGAAAACTAAAGGAGGGGGAGGCGGTGAAATGAAGAGGTGCTATTTCAGAGGCCATAGTCAGGGACAGTTTCTCTGAGGAGGTGACGTTCGGACAAATTGCTGAACAAAGCCAGCGAGGTGGCCTTGTGGCTCTCTGGAGTAGACTGTTCCAGGAAACAGAACGGCAGGTGCAAAGGCCCGGAGGCGAGACCCCATTCAAATCCCACCTGTTTGGCAAACCAAAGACCCAGGTCTTTTTTTCAATTCAGGCAGTGAGCCTGGTGCTGGCAGCGGGGGACACAGGTAGAAGGGGATCCACAGAGCACACCGTCCGAGGGTAAGATCTCCCTCCTCTAACACCACCTCTCGTTGCTGGGTTTGAATCTGGACCCTGCCACTTTCTAGCTTTGGGGCTGTGGGACATGCACCTCTCTGAGCCCTGGAGCTCAAGCTGAAGGACAAATTGGTACCCGGAGTGAGGACACGAGGCAGGGAAAAGGAACAGATGTGACTTGGAACCCATTTAAGAAAAATAATGGTAACTCTTTCCCAGGGTTTGCTGGAAAGATTAGCTGAAATTAGTTCTCCCTGAGTGTCTCTTGTTTGTCTTCCATCCCCAGCAGCCCCTACTCCTCTTCTCCCACCCGAGGCCCTGCATCCACCTCCATCAGGATCTCCCCCACTCAGCCCCCAGAGGAATCTCTGAAATGCAAATCTGATTCTACCTCTCTGACACCACCTCTCCTCTGCTTAAAATCCCTCCGTGGCTCCCCAGTGCCCTGAAGATAAACTTCCTAATTTGACCCTACTCTAGCCCCTGCTGGCTTCTCTCACCTTTTTTTCTCTCTTATCTTCTCCCATTGTACTTTGAACTTAAGCAGGACCAATGTCTTTATTTTCCCAAAACACTCTGTTTTTATCCCACCTCTGGGTCCTGGCATATTCTGTTCCCACAGTTATCTATATTCCTAGCCTTTGCTGGTCTCATTTATTTATTCTCCACACCTTTTGACGGGCCAGGTCCTTCGGGTTTCTGCTTGGAAGTGTTCTCCTCCTGGAAACCCCTGATTCCCCCCAGGTGGGGTCTGGTACCCTATCCACGCTCCCCCGGCTCCCACAGCCCCCTCAGCTAGCTGTCCCTGAGCATCCTGAGTCTTCCAGTCTGGTCACATACCTGCCTCCCTCTGTACGGGGAGCCCTGTAAAGGCAGGGCTAAGGCAGTCCTGGTCACCCGTGTCCCAGCATCACCTGCCTGCGCTAAGCACAAAGCAGGCAGCTCCTCTCACCTGACTGAGGCCCAGGTGTTTGCTGACGTTCTCCGACAGGTAAGCCATGTCTCCCTCAGCGGTGAGCACCATGACGAAACCCTCCAGGGCCTTCAGGTAGCAGGCATCCAGTTGTTCGCCCCCTGTTCCCACCTGGTTCCACTCCCCTGGTGTCCAGACCAGGGTGGGTGGGGCATCTTTAGTCAGCGGGAGGGCCCCGCTGGCTAGCTCCCCTCTGCCTTCCCTCACTCAGAGGAAATTACAGGCACCTCCCAGAAGACAGAATTGGAAGGCAGCAGGTGTCTCCCAAGGGCCTAGAACTCTTAGGACAGAATTCTAAGGGGGCGAGATTCCCGGTGCTCAAAATTCTAAGGGGCCAGGGCTTAGGGGGAGTCGGAACTCCAAGGGGTCAGGCCTCCTAAGGGTTCTGAATTCTTGGGGCAGGACCTTCCAGATGGGCAGAATTCTAGACAAGCAGGGACTCCCAGGTGACAGAATTCTAAGGGGGCACAGCCTCCCAGACAAGTAAAATTCTTTTGGGCAGAAGATTGACAAAGCCTGAAAGAGGATGGCTCCACTTTCCAAGTAATCTTTTCAAGGGTCCTGGGATTCCAAGGCGCATGCGCACGCATGTGTATATGTACGTGTGTGTGTGTGTGTGTGTGTGTGTGAGAGAGAGAGAGAGAGAGAGAGAGAGAGAGAGAGAGAGAGAGAGAGAGAGAAAGCCTCCTGCAGAGTGGAATTCTCACTGGATGGGAATTCAAAGGGATTGCTACTTACTGGGACCAGAAATAGAACTAGGGAGCTGGGGAAGGGAAGGAGTACTTTCTAAGTAATTAAAAATTGGGCAGAGAAGCCTCCCAGGGATATTTATTATAAGGGGACCAGGCCTAGTTGAGGTCTCCCGTAGGACCAAATTCTAAGAATTGAGGTGCTTTAGGGAATTAGCAGGCCCCCAAAGGGAGTGAGGCTTCCCTGGGGTGCAATCCAAGGGGCGGGACCTCGCAAGTGATGGACGTCTAAAGGGGCGGGCTCCGAATGCTCGGAATTCCAGCGGGGCGTGGCCTCATCGCCGAAGTGGATGCGGAGGGATTCGGGCTCCACACGGGAAAGCATCAGGGGGCGGGGCCTTGTCGGGATTGGCTTCCCAGAGGAGGGGCTTCCCTGGGGAAGGACCTGGCCAAGGTGGGAATTCCCAGGAGCGGGGCTCACCTGCGGCGCAGAGGCGGTGCATGCGCAGGTAGCTGATGGTGAGGCGCATGATGGAGGCTTTGTCCAGGTGGGCGCTGACCCCGCGCGCGAAAGGCAGCGTGTGCGCCAACTGATAGAGCACCTCGGTCTCCTGGCTGCGACGGCTTCTAGCCGCATCCCGGGATTTTTCCTTGCGGAGCTCCGTGCTTGACCTGCAGGCATGGGCAGCGTTCACTGGCGGCCCCTCGGGAAGGCATAGAGGTGGACGGCACAAGCACGTGCGACGCGGTTGCCACATGGGACCCGGGTTCGCGGTGTGGTCCGGGAGAGTTCCCTGAGCACTCTGGGCCCTGGAAGGCTTATACTCGGGAGTTGCTCCTAGCCTCGGTTTTTATCTGTCTCTACGCCAGTCCAGGCTGCCCTCCTGTGCCTCGCAGCGCTATTCTGTCCCCTCCCTGACTTATCTGCCGTTTGTTTCGCTGCTTGGGACGCCTGGGGCACAGGGAGGCCTCTTGCTGGGAGGGGGCCGGCTGAGCTGGCCCGGAGCTGGCGGGGAGCCAGGGAAGGGAAGGAGCGTGAAGAACACGCCTGTAGCCTCCCAGGCCCCCTGCCCTACAGGGTCCCAGAATCCCCTCTCCTGACCTTCCCGCGCCTCCGCCGAGCTGAGTCCTCAGAATCCTGGAGCATAGATCTCAAAGTCCAAGGACCCACCGACAGGGCCCCCTCTGGGTTCTGTCTGGCCAACAGCTAAACACTCACCGCTGCCCTTTAATCCACTTCCAATGCCTGGATTCTGCAAGTGGCACTGGGGGTAGAAGAATAAGTATCTTTTGGTCAGAAATATATGTCAGCTCTAGCTAGTGTGGCTCAGTGGACTGAGCATGGGCCTGCGAACCAAAGGGTCACCAGTTCAATTCCCAGTCAGAGCACATGCCTGGGTTGCGGGCCAGGTCCCCAGTAGGGGGACGGGTGAGAAGCAACCACACATTGATGTTCCTTTCCCTCTCTTTCTCCCTCCCTCCCCCTCTCTCTAAAAATAAATAAATAAAACCTTAAAAAAAAGAAAGAAATGCATGTCACTTATTTAGCTTTTACTATTGTGTCAGCTCCTGTGCCTCATGTGTGTGATACCTTAACCCATTTCCAGCACAGACAACCTGAGAAGGAAGGTAAGCATCCCCATTGAACAGATGAGTAAACTGAGGCACAGCACGGTGCAGCATTTGCCCGTAAAGAGTGAAGCCAGGGTTTGAGCACTTCTATTTTCTCTGTCCCCCTGGCACTGGGTTTGAATCCAGGTTCTGGTGCTTCTCTCTGTTTCTACCACTGTCTTCAGAGTCGAACTCCAGGTCAGTGTGAATCTGAACTCTAGTGTTTGAGAACAATTTGTAGAGTATACTACCTGTAGCCTATATAATCTTATCTATATTTACAATAGTGGTAAAACCATTCATGATAAGCAGCTATAATTTGCTAAGCAGGTGTGTGTGTAACTGGTAGAGCCAGGATTTGAACTCACTCGGGCAGTGAGGTTCCAAAGCCTTCCTACTTCTGATTCCTGCCTTGTGACCCATCCCAAGCAAGCAAGACTCTAAGACGGGAGGCTGTCCCTTGCTGGAAACCAGAGGCCACTTCTAGGGTTGGCATCAACCTCACCCCCAAACAGCCCCAGCCACAGACATGATGGGGAGTGGGGAGGAGACTGTCCCGCCTGGCTGCAAAGAACAAGACTCCCCAGGCTGGGTGGAGGGCGGAGGGAGCCAGCGATCGCCCCCCATCCCTTCCCTTCTGGCGGGTGGGTGGGGGTGCAGGGGCCTCCAGTCCTGTTCTGCCCAGAGGACATTCCGTCCTGTCCTGTTCTGGTTCTGTTCCAGCCCTGTTTGTCATCCTGCCCAGAGGGCGGGGGTGGGCGGGGCTCGGGCAGAGGGAACAGGCAGTGGGAACAGGAGCGGGGGTGGGGCCGGCCCCCACCTCCCAAGCAGCTGGGCTCTGTAATCTTCTCTGCGGCAGACTTCTCCCTCTACAGAAGGAGCCAGGGTGGCTGCCGCAGGCCCTCCTTCCGTCTCCCAGCCTGTTCTCTGACAGGAAGTGTGGGCCTCTCCTTGGTTTCGTCAATGCCAAGGTCTCCGACCTTTTCCATTAAACACGGTGGGGGGGCCAGTTCCTCTGGTTCAGGGTTCCAGTCTTAACTCAATTACTCATGAGCTGTGTGACTATGGACAAGTTGCACAGCCTCCCTGAGCAAAATAACAACACCTACCTCCCAGGGTTCTTCGAAAGATTAAATGAGTTAGAACGTATCACGGGCTTCGAAGAGGACCTGGCCATAGCTAGCACTCTCTCTATAATTCCCCCCTGGTCCACATCACGGACGGAGGGTTTGGGAGCCTCTTGGGCACTGGAGAAACTGGGGCCTTCGGTGGAATTCCGCGGTGCGGTGTGTGTGGTTACTTACGTGACTTTTACGCAAGCACTTTGGGAAGAAGTTTAACCAATAGGTGACAGTAATAACCATGACAGCCTTGGGGTATTGAACACTCACGGAGCTACGGACTCCATTATGTCCTTTCCACAGCCCTGTGAAGCAGGCAGAGCGACCTCCCTGTCACAGTTCGGGGCCCGGAGAACCCAGCTGCCAATCCCAGACCCTGCACCAACGCCCCAGTGCGAGGCATCTCAGTCAGTCTGACCGTGTAGTTGTTGGCGTCCACACCCCGCCCCGTTTTCCTGAAAAGGAAGCCAGTTCAGGGAGATGATGGAACTTGCCGGAGGCCACACAGCTTTCAGCAACAGCAACAAATTAGAAACCAGGTCTGTCTGTTTCTGCCCAGAGCTCTGTCTGAGTTGAACATGGTCGATTGCATACCAGTGGGGTGTCCTGCTCCCAAAGAGCAGTTCCCTCCCTGCTCATCAACTGCATACAGTATGGGGGAGACGAGGCATGATGGGAGTTTTCCCAGGATGTGAAACTGACGCTCGGAGAGGCAGCCACTGGCACAAGGCCTCGCAGCCTGGAAGCCGGTGAGCTGGGATTTGAACCCTGACTTTAGGGCCCTGTGTTCTTCAATGCCATGCTTTGGCAGGCGTGCCCAGCCGAGGAAACCCTGCCCTGCCCCTCCTTTGCCCAGCAGCCTCAGTCCCTTCCCTTTGTACCACCCTCGCTGTCTCCGGATTTCCCCAGCTGGACAGTCTCCCCAGCTGGCCTCTTGCCCAGCCTTGGTCCAGCCCCCTGGCACTCTGCCCAGCCCGGGACGTGCAGCTGGAACCCTGCCACCCTTCCTCTGTTCCAGCAGAGAACAGGGGGCGGGGCCAGGGCCTGGAGGCCCCAGGGTGAGGCCTGAAAATGGGGACTGGAGCTGGGTACCCCCTAACCAGGAGAGGGAGAAGCCCACTTCTCCCCAGTCCTGAAGAACTGGCCACCCATGAGCAAAGGCCTAGGGAGAGTGGGGAGACCCTGGCTCACATTCAGGGCTGCTCCTGGGCCTCTCTTTCGACACCAAGCTGGGTGTTGGGGGTCTTGCAAAAAGTGTAGAGGACGTGGGGGCCTTAGGCTGTATCTGGGCAGGGACCCTCTTGGCACTGCCCAGTGGTGGCCTGAGAGACCAGAGTCAGGGTTTGGATTTGAGAAGGAGGCGGGGGTGGGGGCCCGGAGGAGTCTCCCTGCTCCCCACCTTGCTCATTGCCAAGGTCATGGTAATCCAGTGGGGTGCCCTTACCGAAAGTCCTGTCTTCCCTGGGAGCCCTCCACCCCGGGCAGCATGCCCATCAGGAACTTCCTAAGAATATCCCTGATCAGGGCAGGGCGGCGGTAAGCCCAAGCAGGAGGAAAGGAAGGGGGTGAGGGGAGATGGGGACCCCACTCGCCATGGCCAAGGCCCCCTTCGGCCCAAGTGCCATCCTAGGGGTGCAGGAGGGGATGGAGCACAGCAGGGTCCGGGTGCGAGTTAGCAAGTGCTGTACGGCGCTGGGCTGACACCACAGGAAAAGGCTGGCCTGGGGGGGAGGGGAGAGCACCCCAGCTCAGCTGAGAGGGGCCCCCACCCACCCAGGGGGCACTGGGAGGGGTCGGGCTGGGACTGGGCCAGAAGGGATGGGACGGAGTTCCCTGGTGGGCCCAGAGCCAGGGGCTGGAATAGATTGGGGGGAGGGGGATGGTTGAAGGGGGGTAAAAAACATGGGTGTGTGGACGGATCCAATCAGACCTGGGAAGACAGGGAGGAGGGGAGGGGGTGAGGTTTCCTGGACGCCTCGGATTGGGCAGGAGAAACCAAGGGCCTGGGCCAGTTTCTGGGGTCCCCATGCAAACACAGCAGGACAGGGCCCTTGGCAGTGAACCCGGGGCACAGGTTCCCACTGCCCTGGCACCTGCTGGGGGCTGAACACAGAACCCTCCCTCTGCCCAGGATGGCCCAGCGGGGCACTGCTGCGACGTGCTCCCGATATGGTTTGCACTGAACCAGGCGCAGCACCCTCCTTCCGCCCTTCCCCCTAAAAGGCTCGGTGCCCTCAGGTCCCTGGCTGTAGGGACTGGGTGGGGTGGAGGAGGGATATCAGACCCTAGACTTTGGCAAGTGGGTCGGGCTGTTTCCCTGTGCTCGCAGGGGGTTGTCCTACCCTTCAAAAGGACACAAAAAGGCTCCTGAGAAGGGTCCCAGGTAGCTTGTGAAAGGTGAGCCTCTCTGTGGATTTCTAGGAATCCCAAGTTCAGGAGACTGTGTCAGGAAAGGCCCAATTAAAAGGGTTCCCTCTTCTCTTGAACTCAGGAGCTGACTCCCCATTTCAGGGGACTCCGTATATCTAGGAAGGCTCATTTTGGGTGTATCCCGTGTCCTTTAGGATCTCAGGAGTCTGGTGACGAAGAACAGCCTCAGTTTGGGGGGTTCAGAGGCCAGAGGGTCAAGACGTGGAGGGAGAATGCGTCCTGGAGAAACCCAGGAGCCGTTGAAACGCAACACCCCCAATTCCATAGGGACCCTGAATTTCACCCCCAACCAGGAGGGGAAGCGAATCCGGATCAGCAAGAAAGCAGGGATCATGACTGAAGTCGCTCTTGGCAAGAGAGGCGGGGCAGCCGGAGACTTGGGGAAACCCTGCACCCCTGCAACCCACCCCCTAGGGTGGAGGGTGGGGCAGAGACGTGCCCCCAACCTCCTGTTCCAGGGCCTCCTTGGCTTGCACCCACGCATCCCCCACCCGGGTCAGGGGTCCCTAGAAGGAGAGCCCCCCCCAATTTCAATCATTCCTGCCCTTGAACCCCAGTACCTTGCGCGCTGCAGCCCCAGCGCCATGGCTCGCTCGTCGCGGCTCAGGAGCCCTTGGAGGCCCCTAGCCCCCTCCCCTGCCCGGCGAGCCCCCTCCTCAGCTCCTCCCCCGTCGTATTATTGGCTGCTCTGAGCCCGGCCCTCGTCTCTGATTGGCCTAACCATCTGTCACGTCCGAGAAAGAGGCGGGATCAGAGACAGAAACTTAGAAGGCGGGGGTGGAGGAAGGGGGAGAATACGGTGGAACACACACCCCCGCCACGCCCCTTGCCTCCAACTTTCTCAACCGTGTCGCCAGCCAGGTCGGCGGCCGCGCCTCCTGGCCAGCCTCTCCAGCGACGTCCCGACACCCCTACTCTTCTGATCCACCCAGTTAACTCTGTTCCTTACTCGATCCCCCACTCGCTAACCCCCCACCCCCGCTCGCATCCCCAGTTCCTATCCCTAGTCGGGCCCCTCCGACATCCAGTCCCACCCACCCGACCCCGGTCGCCCCGTTCTGCCTCCTCTCTCTCCTCTTCCTTATCCGCTGAGTCCCCACTTCTCCCGGACACCCTCCAACTCCCTCTCCAGCTCTACAAACTCTTTCCCTCTGTACCTCACAGCTGCCTCTCAGTTCCCCAGCAGCTGCCCTCCATCCTGCCCGCTGTGACCCCAGCGCTACCTGCTTGCCTCTCTGGCACCCTTTTCAGGTTCTCCTGCTGAATGTCAAGTCAATGTCAAGTATATATGTAAAATTCAGTTACACCCACTTTTGAAAGGAGCAGAGAAATGGGATCTTTGTACCATTGTGGTAAGGAGGGAGAGGTACAAGGTCACCAAGGAGTGGGGGAAAGCCTTACGATTGGATAAGGAACAGTGTGTGTGTGTGTGTGTGTGTGTGTGTGTGTGTGTGTGTAATCTAGAGCTCACCAACATTCTGGATGCAGCTTTGAGCAGGGAAGGAGAAACTACAGCAGAAGTGTGTGGGTTTTGCCCACCCAGCACCCCACTCAGTCTTCTTCTGGGAAACCTCTCCTCTCCGCTCTGGGTTTGTTCAATTTGAGGACTGGCTCTAACCCCACCAGCTCCAGGGACTCAGGAGCCAGACCCAGCCAATCAGCTTTTTCTGTTTCCCTGGGCAAGGCGATTGGCTCAGGGAAGGCATGTGCCCTAACCTAACCCAGGGAGAACCAACTCTGAGACATTTGATGCAACTATCAAAAAAAAAAAAAAAAAAAAGAGAGAGAGAGAGAGAGATTTTCTATTTCTGCAGGTGGGAAGTGAGCCAGAGCCCATGAGGCTCAGCCTGCCAACAAGAAAGGAGAGGATTTATGAGATGAAAATCAACACAGGGAAAAGTAGAAATGAAAGATTATGAAGGACATTCTTGACACCAGCATTTGGGTGCTTGGATTCAGCCATACCTGAACTCCAGTTTAATTCTTTGAACCTTAATGAGTTTTTTCGTGTTGCTTTTTATAAAGCTTTATTTATTTATTTTTAGAGAAAGGGGAAAGGAAGGAGAAAGAGAGGGAGAGAAACATCAACATGTCATTGCCTCTCGCGTGCCCCCTACTGGGGACCTGGCCCACACCCCAGACATGTGCTCTGACCGGGAATCAAACCAGCAATTTTTTGGTTTGCAGGCCGGCACTCAATCCACTGAGCTACACCAACCAGGGCTGCTGTTGTTGTTAAGTACTGCTTTATTTATTTACTGTGTGCTTTGATTAGTTTGAGTTGATTTTAGCTGCTTGTACCCAAAAGAATTGAGGTATAAACAGAGAAAATATCTCCCAGGCCCCCAAGTACAGGCATGTGGAGGGGGAGAAAACGGGGCCCAAATTAGAAAGGGCTGCAGAGAAAGCAGAGTGCTATTCTGAGAAGCAGGGGCTATCCAAGTCATGGCAGGTAGCCAGCCGGAGGGATTTACAGAGCCCAGGGAAAACTGGCGCTTGTTACACAAACATTAAAGCAGAACAAACCGACCTCTACACGAATGCCCCAGACATCTATGATCTGGGTTAGCATTAACCTTCACCCTGGAGGAGATGGGGGCGCGGGGGGCTTTTGAGCGGGGAAGTTTGAATCTGAGCTAGGTTTGAATGAAGTCCTCTGTCCCCTCATGGGGCAAAGAACAGGAAGCTCTCTGGTTTACAAAACAAACCACCCCAGTGAGGAGAGTTTTCTTGCTCATGAACCAGCGATCTGGGCGGGGCTCAGTGGGGTGAGTGCATCTCTGCGCCGCTTGGCATTTGCTGGAGCAGCTTGAAGGCTTCGGGCTGGAATGATCTGCTGTTTCCTCACTCACCTGCCTGGCAGCTGGGACCTCACTGGAGGCTGAGGCTGGAACATCATCCACACACAGCCTGTCTTTGTGGCTCCTTGAGCTTCCTCACAGCATGGAGGCTGGGTCCCGAGGGAGAGGGAGTAAGGAGACAGGCAGAAGCCATGTCTCCTTGGTGACCTAGCCCTGGAAGTCACGCGGTGTCACTTTCATTCTTGTCCTAAAAGGCAATCACAAAGTCCTCCTCTGCTTTCAGGGGGGAAGAAAACAGACTTGACTTCTCGATGGGGAGAACTAAGCTTCCATAGGAAGAACAGTGAGACTGGACATATTACTGCTATTTTGTTTTGGCGAAATATCTCCCACACTCTTGATAGGACAGTATCTTGGAGCTCGGCCTACGAGCAGCAACATGGAGGTGGATCTTTGGCCTCGGAATACTGGAGAGGAAACACTTATGTTATTCACGAGGAAAGAGGTTTCAGCAACAAAAACCCAGAACCACGCGCACGCCCAATTCTGATAAGTCAGTGTCTCTGGTTACTGTCCCCAGGACATCAGCTTGCTGATGTTCACCTCTGGGCGACTCACCCTCCCTCCAGCCCAAGGCTGGGGGAAATTGCTACAGCTCCCTCTTGTGACCTGATTTGTATCTTCACTCTCCCTTCTCCTGACTCTGACTCCTCATGATACCCACTGACAAAGGCCAGCTGGCATTCCCGGAGCCCTGCCAGGGGCAGAAAGTCCCTCCAAACTCAAGCCCAGGCCAACCTGGAACTACATGATGGAAATAAACAGCTCGAGTCGTGAGCCGAATGCTTGGGTCCTGCGCCAAGTGCTGTACTAAGCCCTTCGCATTCCTGCTCTTACTGGAACACCAGGACAGCCTGGTAGGGGGAGCTCCGCTATTTCCATGGAGCACAGTGGTTTCCACTCAGGCTCTGGGGCCGGCCTGCTGGGGTTCAAATCTGGGCTCCATCATTTGCCGGTTGTGTGACCTTGGGCAAGTTACTTAACTTCTCTGTGACTCAGAGAGTCATTCCTGAAAAATGCATTCAATACAAAAAAATTCCCTGTAGTATGTTGGGTTATTGTTTCCAAATCTCCATTCCCTCCGTGTTACAGAACTATTTACATCCATGACTTTACCATGTGACTTTAGAGGCCCCCCTGAGTCAGGTAAATTCCCTGGCCCAGGGAGTTGGGTCTTGATCATGTGACTTCCTTTGACCAATGAGGTGAGAAAGATGCTGTTATCTCTCTCTCTCTCACACACACACACACACACACACACACACACACACACACACACGAGATGACCAAGCTTGGTGTGCCTTCTGGGAGGACACAACCCCTACGAAATATTTTCACCAAAATAATTGAACCTGAATCTGATTAAGCTTCCAGGTGTCACTACCAGTGTACAGAAAAGACAGTGAACAGAGGAACAGGTTACACAACACCATGGAAAGACAATCAGCCAGATACGGACTGTAGGAAAGTCTAGACCAGCGTCGTCCAGTAGAACATTCTATGATGATTCAAGTGCTCTGTATCTTTTTAGTCCAGTACAGTAGCCATTGGCCCCATGTGGCTACTGAACCCCTGAAATGGGCTGAGTGTGATGGAGGAACTGAATTTTTTACTTTTATGCTTTGGAATAGCGATCTTTTTTATTGAGGTCAAATCCATAACATAAAAATAACCGTTTTATAAGTATAAAATTCAGTGACATTTAGTCCATTCATGATGCTGTGCAGCCACTATCTGTACCTGGTTCCAAATAATTTTCATCACTCCCCCCTCAAAAACCTGTCACCTCCCCCGTCCCCTCCAGCCCCTGGCAACCACCAACCTACACTTTTCTGTCTATGGATTTACCAGTTTTAGATGTTGCACGTAAGTGAAATCATACTATACCTGGCCTTGTGTGTGTCTTGTCACACTGAGCATAATGTTTGCATGGTTCCTGCAGCAGCCCACCCTGTAGCCGTGATCAGCAGTTCATTTCTTTTCATGGCTGCATAACATTTTAATGTATGGTTGTACCACAGTCTGCTATCCATCCCTCAGCAGCTAGACATCCTTTGCTCGTTTGCATCCTTTGGTTACTGTGGATGGTGCGGCTGTGAGCATTCGCGTACAATTACTCGTTGCAACACCTGCTTTCGATTCCTCTGGGTATATGCCGAGAAGCCGGATTGCTAGATCATCTGGTAATTATTAACTTCTTGAGGGACTGCCAGACTATTTCCACAGGGGCTGCACCAGCCGTGAACGAGGGTGGCACTATCTCGACATCCCCACTAATACAAGAGCACGGGGTCCATGACGGTGGGGGCGGGAGGACCACTCAACTCCTCTTCCCTGGAGTTAAGTGTCCACACGACAACCCCCCCTTCACCCCAAGTTCACAGGGTCAGGAGGTACCACTTGGCACAGAACTTTTCAGTCTCACTGGGAGTGTCTCTAACTCTCTTCTCCTCTTTGAATTGGCGATAAGAGGCTTCTATTTTTCTAGCTGGAGGAGTGCCTGCCCTGGCGGGATGGCCTGGCGTGTCCTGGAACTGGGGGGAGGGGATCATCCTATCACAGTTAGAATGGGCCAGTGGTTAAGAACACTCGCTTTGAAGCTTGGGAGACCTGGGTCAAAGCCAGGGTCTGCCATTTACAAGTCTTATGGCTGAGGGAAAGTCACACAGTATCTCAAACACGCAGGTTTCCTCATCTGTACCGTGGGTGATGTGGCAGTCCCTTCATCACGGAGATCGTGGCATGGGCTTAACCAGATCAGGTCTGTGAGTGCTTCATAGAGACTGGTGGCCATTCATTAGCTCATTAATTCATTTTTAATTATTAAAAAATTTTCAGTTACAGTGGGCATTTAATATTATATTAGTTTCAAGTGCACAGCATGGTGCTTAGACATTTATATAAGTTATGAAGTGATGCCCCCAATAACTGTAGTACCCACCTGGCCCCATAATTAGCTACCACACTATTATTGGCTATATTCTCTATGCTATACTTTATATCTCTGTGACTATTTTTAAAAAGATTTTATTCATTTATCTTTAGAGGGGAAGGGAAGGAGAGAGGGAGAGAAATATAAATGTATGGTTGCCTCTCGTGTATCCCCCACTGGGAACTGGCCTGCAACCCAGGCATGTGCCCTGACTGGGAATCAGACCTGGACCATCTGGTTCGCAGGCCTGTGCTCAATCCACTGAGCTACACCAACCAGGGATATATCTCCATGACTATTTTTTAACTGGCTGTCTGTACCTCTTCATCCCTTCACCTTTTTTAGCCAGTCCACTACCACCCCTCCCGTCTGGCAACCCCCAATCTGTTCTCTGTATCTGTGAGTTTGTTTCTGTTTTGATTTGTTCATTTATTTTGTTTTTTTTTTTTTTAGATTCCATGTATAAGGGAAATCATATGGCATTTGTCTTTCTCTGCCTGGTTTATTTCACTTACCATAGTGCCTTCTAGGCCCATCCATGCTGTTGCGAATGGTAAGATTTCACTTTTTATGGCTGAGTAATATTCCACGGTCTCTATGTAGCACATCTTCTTTATCCAGTTGTCTATCAATGAATATTTCATTTCTTCTGTATCTTGGCTGTTGTATATGAAATATCCTTTTTTGCCTCTTGTTATAGGCTGTCATTCATTCATTCATTCATTCATTCATTCATTCATGTATTCAGTTGTTCATTCCTTCCAGCATGTAGGACACATCTCTTCTCTGCCCGATGGCGGGGACATAGAACTTCATCAGAACTGCCCCTGCCCGTCAAGGGGCTCCAGCCTGGAGGGAGGACGGACAAGGCTCAGACAGGCACTTCCACTACCCACACGTCCACATGCATACATGTCCACATGTATGTCAGTCACACACATAGGTGTCATCAGCATGCAAGTCAGAAGCAGCCCATGTGGATTCTGACAACACACGTGGGATCAAGACCTTTGTCTTAGCCTCAGACACGCCACCTTCCTATTAGCCTGCTGTCGATGGTGACACGTGGATGCGTGTCGGTTACCATGACAGAGACACAGGTGCATATCCGGGTTCTGCAGATAAGGCACCTGTCATCAATAAAATACGCGAAAGCTCACGGTCATGTCTATGGTCACATGCATGTAAAATTCCCATGCATGTCATGCTTCCCTGCACGGGTGCTGATGTACCGTTGGTGTTGGTGCAGGTAGCTGCCCCACTGCGGTTTGCTGGGCTCTGTGGCTCGAGGCCTTGCCCGCATCCTCAGCGCTCTGGCGCCCCCTACAGGAGGATCTCTCACTCAACTCGGGGAGTCCAGGGGGGTCCATCCCAGAGTCCCAACAGCAGCCCCGGTCCTGTGCATGCAGCTCTCTCAGAGCTCAGAGAGCAAGTCTCAGTGGCCAGGGCTGGTCGTGGAAGTGTACGGAAATCTGTCAGGCTTCTGACAATGGCTGCCAGGCCGGGGACTCCAGGCTCCTTGTGATGCATTGCACGGCCCAGACAATCTAGCCAGTCCTGATTTGGCTTCTCTCGTAATCTACATAGTCACCTGAACATACTCGCTTAGGCCTTATTTCAAAATGTCAACTATAAAGGAAAAGAGATGTCTGACTAATTTTTTTAGAGAGGGGAAGAGAGGAAGAGGAATATCAACGTTAGAGAAACATGCGTCTCAGACGTGCCTTATCTTGGGACAGCACCCACAACCCAGGTGTATGTCCTGGCTGGAAATTGAACTGGTCACCCTTCACCCTTGCTTGACGACACCCAGCCAACGGGGCCACACCAGTCAGGGCTGACTGCAGATTGTCTTACGCACCTCAAACCTGAAGTCATAACTCATCAAAAAGCAGGAACATTTGGCTCTGTCATGCCTGTGAGCATTGACCTAATGAGACACCTCTTGTGTATTATAAACCACGCACCCGCCATCAGCACCGACAGTTCCAAGGTCCAAATAGCTGCAGAAGAGAGCTCGCTGTCTCACGTGCTTGAGGGCACCACCTGACCCAACAAAGCCCCTTTGGTAATCCGCACTGATCCCAGCTCTGGGTGGACAGCTCAGGTCTCGCTGCGGAAACATGAATGTGTTTGATTCCCGCGGCCGCCCTGACTGCAGCTGGGCTGGTGCGTCGTATATGCCACATACATGGGTCACCTTTCACCTAAACGAGGGCATTTTTTTGTTGCTGTTAGAAAGACAGGAAGGGGGGAGGGAAAGAAGAAGGGGGGGAGAGAGAGAGAGAGACACCCACTGGCTGCCTTCCCGTAAGCACACCGACCAGGTATCAAACCCACAGCCTGGGCATGTGCCCTGAATGGGAATTAAACCATGACCTTTCAGTCTAGGAGACGATGTTCCAACCAACCGAGACACATGGTCCAGGGCACGTGCTACCTTCCTAAAGTCCAACCACCTCTTTGGTGCTTACACACTCGTGTCTGGTAAAGGACTGTAGACTGTATTTTTCTTTTGTCCCTTCTCTATATTATGATAATGTACTGCAATGATTTGTTACATTATAGATTATATACAGGTAGAAGTAAGTCATGCTGTGTATGGATTTCCCTTCATAATAATAAAAGAAATATTGTGAGACATTTATTTTTTAAAGGGAGGGCACTGGATGGAACAGAGGTAAGAACAGAACGTCTAAGCCTGTGGTTCCGGAAGTGTGGTCCGCTGACCCCTGGGGGCCACTGAGGTCCTTTCATGGGCCCGCAAGGTCAAAACTAGTCTCCTAATGACGGTGAGAGGTGAGTTTCCTTGCTCCTTCTCCCAGTGGAAGTGAAGTCTTCCAGGGGCCACGTGGTCTGCGATGATTTCATTGCTCTGGTAGTAACAGGCAATGGATTTATTATTGCTATTGTAAGTAGGTAAAAACATCTTTAAACATTTTCTCAGTCTGAATGTACCTAAGGTAAATAGGAGTAGCTATCCAGTGGTGTGCTGGTGCTGCCCCCTACTGGCCGCAGAGAGCCAAGTGGTCAAGTCTTAGGCATATGAGCTGGTTGTTAAACCTTGGGTGACTTGAAGTGGGAAATGGTGGGAGTATTCACACCACAGCAACACGATAGCTGGGGTTGTTTTTCCTTCAGAGAGCTGGTTTGCAGGGACACCATGTTGTATGTAACCCCCATAAACAAGAACTCTGGAGATCCTCAATAATTTTTAAAGTATATTTTATTGATTATGCCATTACAGTTGCCCCAATTTTCCCTATTTGCCCCCCTCTGCCTGGTACCCCCTTTCCTCCAGCAATATCCCTGTTAGTTCATGTCCAACAATCGTGCATGTAAGTTCTTTGTCTTCTTCATTTTCTATACTATTTTTAACATCCCCCCCCCCCGTCTATTTTGTACTAATTATGCTTCTTATTCCCTACACCTTCCCCTCCATTCTCCCACTTCCTCCTCCCTGCTGATAACCCTCCAAATGATCTCTATACCTATGATTCTGTTCTTGTTCTAGTTGTTTGCTTAGTTTGATTTTGTTTTTTAGATTCAGTTGTTGGTAGTTGTGAGTTTGTTGTCGTTTTACTGTTCATAGTATTGATCTTCTTTTTCTTAAAAAGTCCCTTTAACACTTTATATAATAAGAGCTTGGTGAGGATGAACTCCTTTAGCATTACCTTGTCTGGGAAGCACTTTCTCTGCCCTTCCATTCTAAATGATAAATTTGCTGCCTAGAGTAACCTTGGTTGTAGTTATTGGTTTCCATCACTTTGAATACATCTTGCCAGTCCCTTCTTGCCTGTAATGTTTCTTTTGAGAAACCAGCTGATAGTCTCATGGGAACTCCTTTGTGTGTAACTCTTTGCTTTTCTCTTGCTGCTTTTAAGATTCTCTTTTTATCTTTAACCTCTGACATTTTAATTATTATGTGTCTTGGTGTGGTGCTTTTGGGTCCAACTTGTTTGGGATTCTCTGTGCTTCCTGGACTTGTATGTCTGTTTTCTTCACCAAATTAGGGAAGTTTTCTTTCATTATTTTTTCAAATAAGTTTCCAATTTCTTCCTCTTACTCTTCTGGCATTCCTATGATTCGGATGTTGGCACTTTTGGAGATGTCCCAGAGTCTTCTTATTCTCTCCTTGTATTTTTGAATTCTTGTTTTTTTTTTTCTGTTGTGGTTGATTGTTTATTTCTCCCTTATGTTCCAAATTATTGATTTGAATCCTAGCTTCCCTCCCTCCACCATTGGTTCCCTATGGATTTTTAAAAATTTCACTTAGTGTGACCTTCATTTCTTTTCTTATGCTTTTCGCATACTCAGAAAGTTCTCTAAGCATCCTCATTACCAGTGTTTTGAACTCAGTGTTTGATAGGTTGGCTATTTCTGTTTCACTTAGCTCTTTTTCTGGGGTTTTGTTCTGTTCCTTCACTTGGGCCATATTTCTTTGTCTCCTCAATTCAGCAGCTTTCCTGTGTTTGTTTCTGTGTATTAGGTAGAGCTACTTTGACTCTCTGTCTTAGTGCACCATTCGGGTGAATATGGCTTCTTTAAGTCCTTGGCTGTGGGGTTTCCATGCAGTTTGATTTTCTGGCAGTTCCAGCTGTTTTTTTTTGTTTGTTTTTGTTTTGAGGTTAGTCGTGATCCTTTCTATGGTTGTGCAAGGAGGCAAAGTGTCTCTACCTATGTCTCCATTGATGACCTGACCAGCTCCTTTTAAAATATTTTATTACTTTTATTTTTATACAGAGGAGAACGGAAGGAGAAAGAGAGGGCGAGAAACATCAATGTGTGGTTGCCTCTCACGCACCCACTACTGGTGATCCAGCCCACAACCAAGGCATGTGCCCTGACTGGGAATCAAACTGGTGACCCTTCGGTGCGCAGGCCAGAGCTCAATCCACTGAGCCACACCAGCCACAGCTAATCCTCAATAATTTTTAAGAGTATAAAGGAGTTGTATTACCAAAACATATGAGAATCACTGGTCTTGTCAAACTAAAAATCAGTCAAGCCCTAAACATAAACCTGAGGCGCCCTCTGGTGGTAGAAATTATGATGGCTGTGATGATAATACACACATATACACCTAAAAATGTATGTGTTTGCTTGTGAAGAAATAGCAACATACAGATAAAGACCACATCGATTACATATTTTAGTGTCGATTTTACGTCATAACATCTCCAATTTATTGAAAGATTACGTGTCAAGAGCTGTTATAAATTTTCACATTGTATAATTTAATCCTCATATCTATCCTATGAGATAATTCTTACCTCGCTTTTGTTTCCTAAACTAAAGAAAGTGGCCGACATAACGCCTCATCACCTCACCGTTGAATAGTTCGGTGTGCAATTGCTGCAAACAAGGGCACCTCCTGTGCATAACCAAATCCAAGGTCAGCAAATCAACATAATACATCACAGCCATCTAATCCTCAGAGCTCCTTCAGCTTTCGCCAGTTGTTGCAAAGCTGCCTTTTGTAACAAAGAGGCCAAATTCAGAACCACACATCACATTTCATTGTCACCTCTTACGTTAACTTTCATGACCGGCTCTCAGAGCTCGGTCGTCCCCTCCCACTGATTTCACAGTAAATCCAGCAGAACTAGGGATTGCATAAAGGGCGGAGTCCCTGTCTGCCTAGAGGCCTGGGCCCTGCGTGCGTAGGCGCCCGAGTTTGGGCGGGAAGCCGGAGGTAGAATCTGAAGGGCAAGAATTCTAGGTGCAGTTGTGGTACGGCCCCAGGTTGGTGGAGGCTCTGTGTGTCTCCCAGATGCTTGTCACAGATGAAGTCATTCTCACAGCTCTGTATTGTGTGAGGGGGACTGAGGAAAAATGGGCCCCAGTCCAGGGACACCAGACCTTTCAAGACAAAGCACTGTGGCAGCAAGTGGCTGGCCCGAGATGGGCGGGACTTGCCCAGAACCTCAGGGCGCATGCACGAGGTTGGGGACCCGCTGCTGTTGTGGACACCCTTCCCCCAGGGTCTGGGCTGGCGCTGTTCTGGTCCGAGAGTGGCGTGGGGCGCGCTCTGCCCTCCTGCGCCAGTGCGTCGGTAGCTGCAAACGCGCGGCAGGGGGCGCTCACGCTTCCTCCGCAGGGAAACCCACAGTCCGGCCCCGAGGGCCTCTGTCCAGGGTCCTGGGCGTCCCCAGCCCGCGCACAGCCCAACCCTCCATCCCCGGCTGGGCGGTTCCGCCCCTCCAGGCTCTGGGGCGTCTTTTCCTGTCGGGCCCCTGGGATCCGCGCGGACTCCGGAGTGTCCTCCCCCAGCCCGGTCCCTCTTTCGGAATTTGGGCCTCTGGTGTCGCAGAGCCTGTCGCCTGTGGCCGCGGTTGCTTCCCTGTGAGTTGTAGCTGGGAGAGTCCAGGACTCGGGAGGGGTTTCACTGCTGATTGGGGTGAAAGTGGACAAGTGGAAACGTGCTCAGTTAGGGGACCTGACAGTGGGTGACAGGGTTGTGGTGGGACCCGGTGGGGACACGGACTTGCTGATGGGGAGGGAGTCCTTGGGTAAGGCGGGGTGAGCAGCATTTAGGGATCATCAGAGTGAAGTTTTTGGGGTTTTGGTCTTATATTTTTTTAAATTTTGATTTCTAAATCAGAGTATATGTACACTTCTCAGAGTGGGCACAGGAAATACTTGGAAGTATTGACCTCGACAGTGTCAAAGTAGTTTTCAGTTCGGGAAACGCTGAGTTTTGTGCCCAATTTACATCCGTTCATGTGCGATTTTTTTCCAGTGAAAATATTTTAAAGTTATTTTTAAATCTCACAAAATATTTGGTAAAAGCATTTAATCATAGAAATCTAATGTCAGTACTGATTGAGACTTGGTGAGCAGAGTAATTTCCTCTTCGTGGGGTTTTCCTCAGTTGTCATTTGATTTTTCCTTTTTGTCATCAGTGATGGAAACATTTAATTTAAGGATCTGTTTGTTTTTCTTTTCTAATCACTAGTAATTAATGTAGCTATAACAATTAATTTTTTTAAAAATATATTTTATTAATTATGCCATTACAGTTGTTCTATTCCCCCCTTCATTCCCCTCCATCCTGCACACCCCATCCCCACCATTCCCCCCCTTTAGTTTATGTCCATGTGTCACAAGTTCTTTAGATTCTATATTTCCCATACTATTCTTGCCCTCCCCCCTATCTATTTTCTACCTACCATTTTTTGCTACTTATTTTCTGTACCTTCTCTCCCCTTCTCCTCCTCCCACTCCCCTGTTGCTAACCCTCCACGTGATCTTCATTTCTATGGTTCTGCTCCTGATCTAGCTGTCCTCTTAGTTTGCTTTTATTTTAGGTGTAGTTGTTAATAACTGTGAGTTTGCTGTCCTTTTGCTGTTCATCTTTTTTATTTTCTTTTTCTTAGTTAAGTCCCTTTAACATTTCATATAATAAGGGCTTGGTGATGATGAACGCCCTGAATTTGATCTTATCTGAGAAGCACTTTATCTGTCCTTCCATTCTAAATGAAAGCTTTGCTGGATAGAGCAATCTTGGATGTAGGTCTTTGGATTTCATGACTTGGAATACTTCTTTCCAGCCCCTTCTTGCCTGTAAGGTCTCTTTTGAGAAGTCAGCTGACAGTCTGATGGGCACTCCTTTGTAGGTGACTGTCCCCTTAGCTCTTGCTGCTTCTAGGATTCTCTCCTTCATTTTAATCTTGGCTAATATAATTATGATGTGCCTTGGTGTGTTCCTTCTTGGGTCCAACTTCTTTGGGACTCTCTGAGCTTCCTGGATTTCCTGGAAATCTATTTCCTTTGCCAGATTGGGGAAGTTCTCCTTTATTATTTGTTCAAATAAGTTTTCTACTCGTGGCTGTTCCTCTTCCCCTTCTAGTACCCCTATAATTCAAACATTGGAACATTTAAAGATGTCCTGGAAGTTCCTAGCCTCTCCTCATTTTTCTGAATTCTTGTTTCTTCATCCTTTTCTGTTTGGTCATTTTTTTCCTCCTTCTGGTCCACTCCTTTGATTTGAGTCCCAGTTTCCTTTCCATTACTATTGGTTTCCTGTGTATTTCCATTCATTTCAATTAGTTTAGACTTCATTTGCCCATCTAATTTGTGATGAAAATCAACCAGTCCTGTAAGCATCCTGATCACCAATGTTTTGAACTGTGCATCTGAAAGTTTGGCTATTTCTTCATCACTTAGATTTATCAGCTCCGGGGCTCTGAGTTGTTCTTGAGCCATGTTTTGATCTGTTCATGCCTGTTATGTGTGAGGAGCAGAGCCTTAGTTATTCACCAGGGCGGGGCCACCCAGGTCGCTGGTTTGTGATGCTGTATGTGGGGGTGGGGTCAGAGAGGGACAATGGCGGTCCCCTCTGCTGCTTCCTGCCACTGGGGCCTGCGTGGTCCATCTCACTGCTCGCTCCTTCACCGGTTTATCTGCGCGAGAATGTGTGACCACAGTCAGCCCTCAGTGGGTCCAACGCCTTGCACCCTCAGTGGGTCCAACGCCTTGCACCCTCAGTGGGTCCGCCTGCTACTCCACACCTGGGATCTGCCCACGGCTGCTGGAGCACCTGGGTTGCACGCCGGGTCAGTCCGGTGGATCTTTCTTTCCTGCCCAACCCCGCTCTGCTGCTGGCTCTGCCCCTTTTACTGGTTTGGCTGAAGGGATTGTTGTTGTCAGACTTTCATGTAGTTCAATTTTCTGTGGTTCGGCTGCATTTTTGTTGCTAAAACTTTGTTGTTTTTAAACTTGGTTGTGAGAGAAGACAAAGTGCTTCCACCTATGCCTCCATCTTGGCGAAGTCTATAACGATTAATTTTTAATCTTTGAATGTTTCCAGTCTTTCCATATGGGAATCACTGAGGATTTCCATTCCTTTATTTTGGATTTATATCGATTTTATATATAAGACAAGCACGTGGTAAATATAAGCAGCTTGGAAATAAATAAAATGAAAAGCAAATCTCCTGCCCATCCTCAACCTTTGTTTTCCTCTCCTCAAAAAACACACTATCAACAGTGCCTAGTTTGACCTTCCAGAAGGTTCCGCATTGATGTGATGGGGGTACCAGGTACTGGGGGAGCGGGAACTCTTGCTCTGGGGGTCCCCAGGTCAGACCCCACCCTGCTATTAATCGTATGACCAAAGTAAGTGACAATGACCTCTGTGCCTCAGTTTCCTGAACTGGAAAGTGGTGATGCAACCCAGGTAAAGTGAATTGTAATTGTAAAGGATTTCCATCTGTGCCTGGAGCACATCAGACATTGTGTGAACGTTTATTAAAACAGAAATGTTTTTTGTTTGTTTTAAATGTACACATGTATGTCTTTTACTCTTTTGCCTTTTAAATGTAATTGGAACATATTTTTTCCCTTGAGGACCCATGCATTCATGTCAGGCTTTCTTTCTTTTTCTTTTCTTTTTTTTTCTTAAAGATTTTGTTAATTTTTAGAGAGAGGGGAAGGGAGGGAGAAAGAGGGGAGAAACATCAATGGGTGGTTGCCTCTCACACGCCCCCCCACTGGGAATTGAACCTGCGACCCTGTGTTTCACAGGCACAGTCAATCCACTGAGCCACACCAGCCAGGGCTCACGTCCGCCTTTCTATGGCAGAGTCCCGTGGCGGTGTCTGACTGTACTGAGACGGATTTCATTAGTACCTAATTTGTTTCTGTTTCACAGATATTTCAGTGACATGGAAAATATTCACAGCATCCTGTTAAAGGAAAAATACCCAGCGTCCAATTGTACATACGCTGAGAACCAACGGTGCAGGGGTTGGGCAATGTACGTGTGTTCACATGGACCAGGTTTTCCTTTGGGGGCCTAGGAAGGGCAGGGACTTGCCCATCTCCAAGATGCTGGGAGGACAGTGCCTTCAAACTAATATTGTCTGGGGCTGGGTTTCTCTCCCTACCCTCCACCGCCATTGCTTTGCTTCTCCATAGTAATTTTTTGAGCTAGAATTTATATAACAACTTTAAACCCACCATTTTAAACATCTAACATACATAACTCGGTGTTTCCCTGAAAGTGTATTTACCTAGTTGGTCAACCATCACCATCAATTCCTGGCACCCCCTTCTCCCGCCTGTCCCCCCCACCCACAACCACCAATCTACTTCTTGTCTCTATGGGTTTTTGACCCTTCCAGACATTTCATAGAAGTGGAATCTGACGTGGTCTTAGGGGATTGGCTCTTTCACTTTGCCTAGGGGTCAAGGTTCATGCAGGCTATATAGTGCATCAGTCCACCATTTTTTTCTGATGTCAGTGGTACCCCACTGCATGGACATACCACCTTTCATTCATCAGCTGATGCACATTGGGGTTTTTCCGTTTCCACTGGTGGCTATAAAGAATAACGCTACTGTGCAAAATAAATGAACAAACAAAACAGGAAAAGACTCACCAAATGCAGAGCACAGAGTGATGGCTGCCAGAGGGGAGGGGAGTTGGGGGGACTGGGGGGAAAAGGTGAAGGGAGAAAGAAGTGCAAGTTGGTAGTCACGAGATTATTATGGGCATGTCAAATACAGCATAGGGAATAGATATAGTCAATAATATTGTAATAACTGGGTATGGTCCTAGATGGGTACTTTAAATAGTAGGGGTAGGGGGGCAGAACGTAAAGTACATGCTTGTCTGACCACCGTGCTGCACACCTGAAATACAAAATAACATCGAGCTCACACCGTCATGATGCCAGTGTGGACGTCTGTTTACAAGGAGCGTGTAGTGGTACCTCGTGTTTTTCATTACGATTTCCCTGGTGACTGAAAACAGTGAGCATTTCATGCTTTTATTGGTCATTTTTATATTTCGTTCAGAGAAGTGTGTTTGTATCCTTCCTATTTCTTTTTTATGTTACTTTTGATTGCTGACTTATTAATATAGTCTAGATGAAATTCTTTTATCAGGCATGTGATTTGCAAATATCTCCTCCCACGGTGTAAGTTGCCTCTTCACATTCTTGATGATGTCCTTTCAAGTTTTTCATTTTGATGAAATCTAATTTATCTGTTTTTACTTTTTTTTCTCTCTTGCTTTTGTTGCCATCTATGACACCCTTGCTTTCCTCTTCTAGGTCACAAAGGTTTACTCTTAGTGAGGCAGGAGACAGCGTAGGAAGAACTCTGAGACGGCGCTGCTGTTACTGGCCAGCATCTCACACCCTGGTTGCCAGGAAATGCCTTTTACTCCTTAGGTAGGATAAATAATGAACTGAGGCAGGAGGAGGAAGGAGACAGGTCTCACAAGCTAACTCAGCAGTCCTGAGCCTGAGGTCTGATAATATTGCCTGGTGTTCCAACATCACAAGAAACACTATGTTAGCAAGAAAGGAGGGAAGTCCTTGGAATTCTATGTAGCGTTCTCACTATTTGGGAAAGAAAGCCTTGACATTGCTTTCATCCTAAGGTGTGGAATGCAGGAGAGGGTCCCCTGTGCCCAAAGAAGGAGCCCATAAAAAACTCGGTTAATTGTCTACCTCTGGTCACTATCTGTTTTACGAGGGACTCCCTGATGCTTACAGAAAGAGCCCATAAATCACTTTGGAAAGTGCCCCAATTTTAATTAAACTGCCTTCTGTCACATGTCTGTTTTACAAGATGAACAAATGGAGTCTGAAGGAAGATAAGGATTCGGGCTAACAGACCCCAACACATACCTAAGTTTGGGCAGTCACATTCCCCCAGAAAAGCGGGCACCGCATGTACTTGTTAATCCATATGTAACTTTTTTTCCTTCTACCCACCAACTATGTATGTAAGTCCTCAGAACAAAGGGCACTCTCTCTCTGTCAGACTCAGGGTGTTCTTGCTGCTCCTGGCTCTCGGGCCACTGGGCCTCTGGCCACCTGGCCTCAGGCCACCCTGGTCTTCAGCCACTCTTACTTTTGTCTCCCTGCTTTGTCCTGAAACTTTGCCTTTCACCCCCCTCTCTACCCGGTTCTCTTTTCTTCCATAGGAATGGACCACTAATAAACTGCTTACATGCTAATAGATTTGCTGATCTGTAATTCTTTACGTGCATCAGCAAGAAGAACCAGGTCTCTCCCATCAACACGAGCTTTCTTGAAGAATTTTATAGTTTCAGACTTTGCATTTAGTTCTGTGATCCATTTTGAGGGCATTTTTTATATGGCGTGGGAAACAGGTCCCACTTAGTTCTTTGGCAGGTGCATGTCTGTTGTCCCGGCACCGTTGGCTGAAACTACGATCCTTCCATCATTGAATCATCTTGGCACCTTGTCAAAAGTCAATTGACTAAGCATGTGAGGGTGTATCTGTGAGATCTCAATTCTATTCCATTGTTGTCACCATCAGGCCAGGCCACCCTGTTCTCATTCATGACGGCTTTGCAGTAGGTTGTGAAATGGGAGACGTAAGTTCTCCAACTGTTTCTTCTTTTTCAAGCTTGTGTTGGCTGCTCTGGGTCCCCTACGTTTCCTAACGAATGAGCGTCAGGTTGCAGAGCCTGCTCAGTGGGTAGCAGGGTTTTGGTAGGGATTATGTTGGATCTGTAGATCAATTTGGAATTACGCCCATTTTAACAATGGTCAATCATCTGATCCATGAAGATGAAAAAATGATTTTATTTCATAAGATATGGCACCTGACATTAGTTAAGTTGTCTTTTGTGTCATAAGGTTAACATTGACTATTCTGACTTTTATTTTGCTGTTATAGTCAAGAAGGTATTGATATGTAAATGAATTGGGAACATACATGAACTTGTCCACCATGGTTGTATTATCTGTCCTTGAATCTTCAGGATGTTCTGTACTCTTCCAATTCACTCTGAGTTCAGGAAGTTCTTGGGATAACCTCCCCCGTGATAATTCTGGAATCCGGAGGTTGGGTTGAGGTCTAGACACGGGGCTATTCCTTGGTTCCTCTTCCTTGTCCAGGTAGCACTACTCCACTCTCCCAGCTTACCTACAGGCTTCAGAGGATTTGGGGTGAAATGTTCAAGGTCACTGTCTGCCTGTGCTCTATTGTATCAATGTCACCTCCTAGTTGTATTTCCTCTGTCCCTGCAGGGGGAAGGAGGTGTGCCCTCTCTTTGGACAGACCTGGGCTGAGTTCAGGTTATAGTATGAATGGGCCTCATAGGGCCACTTCTAAGACATGTGCCCAAGAACGGGACACCCAGTCCCCCAGTGCCGTGACCTGGGGCACCCTCCATCACACCTGGTGTCTAATGGTGGTTTCCCCATCCACATGGCAAGGTGAGATGACTCATGTCCTTCAGTACTTCTGTGGTTTGACTGGATGGGGTCCAATTACTTAGGTGAAAAATGTTAAATCTTCCCAGTTGGACAGTGTCGTACTCACGCAGGTCTGGACTCTCATCATGGAGCAGGTCCAGCCGTGCCAGAGAATTTATCAACCCCTCATCCCCAGTATGTTCAAAGCTTCCTCTACTGATACCGGGCTGAGTGGTTTCCGCTTGCTGCCACTGGGAACTGGAAGTAGGGAAAGGACCTGGTGTGCACACCCAGGCGGCGATCCCATTAAGCTGTCACAGGCAGCTGGAAACAGGCCTGACACCTGAAGAATGCAGTGGAGCAAAGAGCAGCCGAACCATCTAGTCAGCCAGCAGAGGGCAGGGCCCGGGGCACTGGGGAGTGCCCGACCTGCATACCTGACATTTTTGGAGCTCAGCTGAAATTCCTCTACAATCTTGCCTGTCCCCAGGGAGGGGTTTCCTGCAGCCAGGTGGAAATCACACCCTGCCAGCAGGGAGAGTCAGCCTATTTAGCTGCTGGGCCACAGGAAGGCCAGTGGGGAAGCCTATGACAGGTGGAAATCTCAGTTTCCTTCTCTGTTTCACATTCCAGAAGCACAGATCTGCCAGCACCACCTGGGGGAATGTCTTCCTTGGGGTTTGTCCAGCAGTGCCTAACCCTGGGGCCTGCTCTCCCTTTGGGGGGGGCTGGGCCTGGGACTGATGGAGACCCCATGCCTGAGACCTGCAGAGGGGCCTCATGCCAGGGTCTTCCTCACACCCAGGGAGCTGGGTAGAGAGAGTACAACCAAAGGGGTTTCGATATCTCTTATTTCCCATGAGAACCTGAGTGTCCCCTGATCTTTGGAAGATACAGCATCCCCAACTAGGCACCTGTCTGTGGCCCTGCCAGCACCGGTCTTAATATCACAGAGCTGCAAGTCCAGGAGAGGTGGCCGCCTGGCCCCTGACAGTGACCACTGAGACTGGGCAGTGCAAAAGAAGCTGCTCTAGGACTTTTGTTGTTGTTGGTGGTGGTTTTGGGGGCCTAGAGACCCTGGCTGGATACAGGACAGCCCCCCAGGCAGGAATTTATAGGAATGTCAGGAGGAATGACACACGGCACAAATGTATATAAAATAAAGTTTACAATGCACACAGGAGAGAAGAATAGGGCCCCCAAGGGGAGGGCCTCAGGGTTCACCCAGGGCAAAGTCAGGGGGAAGTGGGGGAGTCACAGCTTTCATTTAGGCCCAGAGCTGGAGCAGGTCTTGCTCTTTGTGGTTTGACCTTCCCTTAGGGGTGAGGGATGGAGCCCCAGGACTTTCCTAAGGGCTGGACAGCTGTAGTGCTGAAGAGGGAGGCATGGGACCTGAAAGATGTCAATCAAACATCAGGAAGGTAGTCTTCCTCTCCATTACAGGATGTGGAAATGGGCTCTGTAACGGGTGTTTGTTTCCTTGGTTTCACGTCTCCACGGGTGAAATTCTGGCAGGTGCTCCCACTGTGACATCACTGTGTGAATCTTCAGCAGCCCTCACGATGGTCTGAGTAGTGATGTGTAGACTCGGTGGGCGTGGTCTTCGAATTGTTGGCATTTCTTCCGCGTGGCTATGATTTGTCTCTCAAGAGTTGATTCCTCATTATTTTTTACAAGAGTTTATTTGAGCCAAACTGACAACATAGGCCAGAGAGGAAAATCTCAAATGTTTCCTGATTTCCTATTTTGACACACACACCACCGCCAGGAAGAAAGAGGCCCTGGTCCTCCTGGGGGGTGCAGAGTGAACCCACCCTTCCCACAGAGGCAACCAGTTCTCGAGTACAATCCACAAAATAAATTCAATTCTTCGTGAGGTATTCCTGGGAATCTACACACATTTTAACTATGTCCAAATATTCTGTATTTCTCCCATCCAAGTACTAACCAGGCCCAACCTTGCTTAGCCTCCGAGATCAGACGAGATCGGGCGCATTCAGTGTGGTATGGCCGTAGACTGTATTTCTCAATAAAGTCTTTTTGGATTTGTTAAGTCCTTTTTAATGTTCCCCTTTTATTTTTCATGATTTTTAGCCTTTTTTTTTAACCGCATAGTTGCCTTAAGGCCTATTAGTTGTGGGGCAAAAAAGCTTTCAGCAAGATGTGTGCAGCAAAAATACCAGGCACGTTTTTTGGAACTTTGGGAAGAGGCAGAGGTGGGAGTGAAGCTGGCCTGTCTGTCCCCAAAGCCTCATGTGGTCGAGTTAGAGGCTCTCAGTGTCCACCCCTGTGGGGGCCAGGCAACGCCCTCCAACCATCCCAGTCTTCTAGACCCTTCCACCCCCCACTGTCCTGATCTGTCCCAATCTCACTCCACTCCCTTGCCCAGAGTCTGACTCAGCAGCCCAGGGAGAGCAGCTCTGGGCTCAGGAGGGTGGACTGGGTCCTGGCTAAGAAACTCCAGGTGAACTCTGGCTTTGGAACTAGCTCCTCTCTCTCAGCCTGGCTCCCTGCTCCACCTCACCCTCTTGGGGAAGAGACAGCCAGGCTGGGCGCCAAGCCGGTCCTCAGCCTCCCCAGAGGAGCTGGCAGGCTGTTTGAGAGCCCAGCATCTCCAGCATCCTCATTCGCTGTCAATTCTGAACAACTGGAGGTCTGCATGTACTCTGATGACTGTGAAACGGTGTGACTATCTCTCTGTGTTTGGGATCTCTCCTTTTAGTTCTGCTGATGTTGCTGTGTATACATTATTTTAAAGCTTTGTCATTGGAGTGTCGTGATTCAGGATGGGGGTATCTGCCTGTGGCCTGGGCCTCTCTTCATCTTTAGTAAAGCCTTTGTTTGAAAGCCCCTCTGAGAGCAACAGAGATCCGCCAGCCGTCTCTGGTTGGAGTCTGCCTTTCCGTCGTTTTTCCATCTTTTCTATTTCAGTCTAAGTCTTTTGTTAAAAATGTGACTCTTATAAGAAGCATAATTTGTTTCCATATATTGAAAAACATATTTGATAACATTTTTAAAAGGATTTTATTTATTTATCTTTAGAGGGGAAGGGAAGGACAAAGCGAGAGAAATATCAATGTATAGTTGCCTCTCGTGCATCCCTGCTGGGAACTGGCCTGCAACCCAGGCATGTGCCCTGACTGGGAATCGAACTGCAATCCTTTGGTTCGCAGGCCTGCACTCAGTCCGCTGACCTACACCAGCCAGGGCCAATTCACCTCTTCTCGACTCGTGTAACTCCCTTGTTCCTACTCCCCTCTATCTATAAATCTCTTGCTTTTTGGAGCTCCTTTCTGTCTGCTAGATTGGATGCTGCCCGATTATGTATCATTGAATAAATCCAACAATATCTTTATTATTTTTAAAGATTTTACTTGTTTATTTTTAGAGAGAGGGGAAAGGAGAGAGAAAGAGAAGGACAGAAATATTGATGCGTGACAGATACATCAATTGGTTGCCTCTCACATGCTTCCAACTGGGGACCTGGCCTGCAACCCAGGCATGCGCCCTGCCTTGGAATCAAACCAGTGACCCATTGGTTTGCAGGCCAGCACTCAATCCACTGAGCCACACCAGCCAGGGAAGCTAATGATATCTTTAAAGCTGACTTTTGTTGTTTAACACTTCTTTCCTCCAGAGACAAGAAAGGAATAAATAAGACTTCATCCTGCTTACAACATTAGAAGCCAGATCAGTATTTTATAAACTGGTAGAAATAAATAAATACATAAATAGACATATCCCTGGCTGCTGTGGATTGAGCACTGGCCTGCAGATCAAAGGGTCACTGGTTTGATTCCCAGTCAGGGCACATGCCTGGGTTGCAGACCAGTTCCCAGCAGGGGATGCATGAGAGGCAGCCACACATTGATGCTTCTCTCCCTCTCATTCTCCCTCCCTTCCCCTCTAAAAATAAATAAAAAATTTTAAAGAAAGTGAAAAAAAAGACAACTCCCTATATGATAGAAATATTGATACATTCCATGCCTCATAAGGAAATTATATCCAGAATATAAGAGACATTCTTACCAGTCAATGATAAAAAGCCAAACAACCTAATAAGTTGACAAAAGACTAAAAGACATTTCTCCAAAGATGATACACAAATAGCCACAAAACCCATGAAAGCAGAATCGTGTTAAGTCATCACGGAAATGAGAATCCAAACCACAAAACCTCTTCACACCCACTTGTACAAGTACATTCACAGCAGGATTCTCCTAATAGCCTTAAATTGGAAACGACCCAAAGAGAACTGATGAGCAGTGCCGTGTGGGTCTCCACCCATTCACACTGATGCTCAGGGTGGAAGAAGGCCCGGGGCCCCACCTGGGCCACTTTTGCCGGTGGTGACGCCCACAGGCATTTTCCTGGACTGCAGTCACGCTGTGGCTGGACCAGCCCCCGTTGTTCTTACTGTGATTGCAGCATGCGCCTCAGCAGAAGCCATTACCGAACTGGTAAGCACAAGATTTATTACTCACAGCCCTCACCAGTGTGGCTCTGTGGTTTGGGCGTCACCCAGTAAAGCCAGAGTTCACCAGTTCGTTCCCCGGTCAGGGCACATGCCTGGGTTGCAGGTTCAGTGTCAGGTTGGGATCTATAGAAGCGACTTCTGGATGTTTCTCTCTCACATCGAGGGTTCTCTCCTTCTCTTTTGCCTTCCCTTCTCCTCTCTCTAAAAATAAATAAAATCTTTTTAAAGAGATGCATTAGTCACAGATCCTGGAGGGTACACAGCATACCAGAGGGCCCCCCGAAAGTAGAGGGAGGGGAGGAGCATGGACCTGGGGCTCTGTCTTTCTTAGGGTCCAGGGGTGGGGTGTCTAGGGTTGGAGACTTCACTCTTGATTGACGAATTTAAAACCTAAGGGTTTAAAAAGGGGAAGGTCATGGTGCGAGCTGCCTGCTTCCTCATCTGCTTGTTTTGCTAGCAGCTGTGTCATCTGGCGTTGTATTTATTGGAGATGGTTGTCCCAGGTTGAGATGACTCATGGCAGGCCATTATGTTACAATCAGACGCTTCGCATCAGGCACTTTACCACAACAAATAAACAAAATGAGTTGTGTTCATACAGGGGGACATTATTTTCACTAAAAAGAAGTGGAACTTGACACACCGAACCCTGAACCTGGACCCAACATGGATGAACCCTGAAAACCTTACACTAAGTGAAAGCCATGAATGACCACATAGGGTGCGGTTCCATTGATATGAAATGTCCAGAAGTGGCAAATGCATAGAGAGAAAGCAGATCAGTGGGTGTGAAGGGTTGGGGGGAGGGGACTCGGGGTGACTGCTAGTAGGTGCGGGCTGTCTCGCTGGGCTGATGGAAATGTTTGGGGAGTAGTGTGAGTATTGTACAACATTCTAAATACACACACACACACACACATTTAAAACCCAGTGATTAATTACATCAGAAATTCTTTGTTTAAGGCTTTGTTTAAGGCTAAAGTGAATTTTACTTTAAAGTAATAATAAAAACTTACCCTGGCTGGTGTGACTCACTGGATTGAGCACTGGCCTGCAAAACGAAGGGTGGCCAGTTCCATTCCCAGTCACGGCACATGCCTGGGTTGCTGGCTGGGCCCCCAGTAGGGGGCGTGTGAGAGGCAACCACACATTGATGTTTCCCTCTCTTTCTCCTTCCCTTCCCCTCTCTCTAAAAATAAATAAATACAGTCTGGAGATAAAATAGTAATAATAAACACTTGAAGCCAAGCACTGAAAGAAGAACAGTCATTGATGTATTGCTACCTGGCTGTCGTCCAAGTACCACATGGTCAGGCAGCGTCCACCCTTCGCTGCCCCTGAAGAAATCCTGAGGCTCCAGGAGCTCAGGGACATGCATTTTCAAAAACTGGGCTGCTGGTCTAGGCAGTTATGTGTCTTGGGTTTTTTTCCCTTTAACATTATGTTGCGAACACTTTCCCTGTCATTTGAAAGTCTTTGAAATATATATATATTTTTAAAAGATGCGTATTTAAAAATTTTGATACATTCGGACAGTGCACCCACTTTCTGGCATTGAGAAGTGGGAGATGAATCTATGGCTCCACACACGGAAATAGTTTTGTACTTTTCCTTATGTTAAAAAGGCAAAATAATGAGTTATTTATACACATCAGTTAAAACAGAGAAGAAAACATTTATTTTTTCAACAGGCACTGACACGTTTAATATATTCCAGGCACTGTTTGGAATCTTCTGCAAATATGGATTCATTCTACCTGGTTTCCATCATCATTTTACAGACAAGGAAACTGAGGCATAGAGACATCATCACTCCCAGAACCACACACTGAGTAGCAAGGCAGGGTCTCACCTGGGTCCTGCAGCTGCAGAGTTGCCGCTCCCCCAACACCTGCTGCCTCCATCCTGTCTGTGCAGACATGCACAGAACCTCCTGGAAGGTCACACTGACACTGTCCATAGTGTGCTTTGGAGGGGAGGGTGACAAGGGCTGAGTGAGGATGGGGAGGAGCTTTGCTTTTTTATTTGACTTGCACGCAAAGGTTTCTGAGAAGTGGCAGGTCTGGACTTAGTGACACAAGTAGAGACAAAGGTCCGAGTGGACAATCCCCGAGGCTCCGGGCCTCTCCTCAGGGGAATGACTGACTCTCAGGGGTCTCCCCTCAGCCAGTGGTGGTGGGTGGGGGGCCTAACAGCAGCCAAAGGCCATTTCATCTCAGGCCCCTCAGTCAGGGCTGCACCCAGGACACCAGCATTTTCAGAAGGTCTGGGGCACCAAGTAGGAGCGGGGAGGGGCCTGCTCATGAGACCCCACTACAGGGACTCTGAAGTCCCTGCCTCTTCTGTCCAATGTTCATATGACTGTTTAAGTAAAAATTAATACATAAAAGTAGTTTTCATTTCTCCCACAATTTAAAAAGTGTCTGGAGAGGACAGGAGGCGTTTGCAACTTCTGTTCAGGGTCTGCCCAACCTGTCCAGGCCTGTCCTGTTCTATCCTTCCTTGTCCCTCCCTGTCCCCTGGGCCTGCTGTGATCCGCTCGCCCCTCCTCCCTGAACCGGGTTCCCCTTTCCAGAAGTCCTGCCTCTGCCAGTGACCGCGGCTCCCTCGCGTGAATTGTAGTCGGGGAGTCCAGGACGTGGGAAAGGAGTTTGTGCCCTCGGTTTAGGGTGAAAGTGGACCATTGGAAATGCTGACACCTCTGGCTTATTTATTCCAAGATGATTTTTAGGCAGGCAAGCCAATTCTTCCTGTCTGAGTGTCTCCGCTGCCACAGCACGCCCTTCTGCTGACAGTGACGAGTGGAAGGAAAGCCCAGCCTGGGGCTGCGTTGCTGGAGCGGGGCCCTTTTCCTCCTCAGCGGCGGGGGGGGGGGGGGCGTGGGAGGCACATCGCTGGTCCACATCCAGAGCCTCCTGCCAGGCCGGCGCCGGCTGCCACGCACCCGCTGCCCACCAGGGGGCGAAGCTGCCACAACCTCTCTCCCCTGGGGCAAGAAGCTAAAAGCCCCTTCCTTCCCTGGGATCCCGTCCTTCTCCTGGTCGCACGCACTGGTGAGGGCACAAAAAAACGGGAGCCCAGAGATGACATGGAACTTTTATTAGTGAAACAAGCAGATCATGGTAAACTTTGCTTATATTTGGCAAAAGTGGGCATACCTTGCGACCCCTGGAAGCCAAAGAAAGGACCCCTGTCTACCATTTATGACCCTTCCCAACCGTTCATGAGCCAGGACAGTATGTGCACAGCTGCAAAATTTTTTTTTATCGCCTTGTTTTGCAGCAGGTAGAGAAAATGGCCTGAGGTAATGAACTGTCTCAGAGAAGGGGCCTGAGGATGCTGCTCCGTGAGACTGGCTCCAGGTGTCCAGACCCTCCCACAGCAAAGCAATCTCTCCAGGTTGTTCAGAATCGTGGAAAGAGGACCAGCCACCAATGTAGGACAGGCTTAGTGTTAAAGGAGCAAGAACAAGACAAGCGATTGAAGCTGAGTGTCTTCTGTCACCAAACATCTGTTCCACGTCCCAGAGCTCTGTCGGCACCAGGGCCCTGTGTCCCGGCTCATCCAGGAAGCAGAATCCAGCAACCAGATGGCCACCGGGTCCTCTGTTAGCTGACACTGCAGAGAGAGGGGGCCAGAAATGGAGGGATGGACCGAACATGGGCAGAGGGGTGGGAAAGAGAGACACGAGAAGGACAGCGAAGAGGGTGAGAGAAGTCAGAACAAGAGGAGAGAGAGAGGGACAGGTGGATGAATAGAGCAGGTGGACGGGGACAGGGGGACGCTGACAACAGGGCAGAGAGGTGGTATCATGGACAGACCTGGCATCCAGACCCTCCCCAGCCCCCACTCTCCCCCCCATGACCTATTCCTGTGAAGGGGACAGGACCTTACCTGGAACAAACCCTGTCGTCAGAAGACCGGGGCAAGGAACACGCCTGGCCTCTCACTTTGACCACGAAGGTCTCCTGGCGTGTGAATGACCAGGGACAGCACTGCTCAAAGCAGACCCTGAAGGTGCAGTTCCCACACCTTCGGGTCCTGCTCAAGGGCACCACAGCGTTGTCATAGCAACAGTGCTGCTGGGGGTCGTAGAACTTGTCCCCACACCTTGTGTGTGACTGGCACAGCAGCAGGTGAGCGCCCGTGGGAGACACTGGAGGAGACAGAGCTGGTGAGGCCCAGGTGGCAGGGCAGGCAGGTCCCACCCTGGGTGCTCTGGGAGTTGCAACCGACCCCCACATGTCCCTGTCACTCCTGGGCTCACCTGGGGCTCCATGTGAGCAGAGGAGGGTGACAATGCAGAGAGCAGCCGAGACAGCTGTGGGAGAGGAGACAGGTGAGTGAGGCTGAAGGGGAGCCATGGGCTCACCTTGGGGAGCCAGGTCTGAGGCGGGGGAGGTCTGAGGGGGTCTGTGGGCTGCTCGAGGCTCAGGGGAAGGTTCAGAGCAGCCCAGGGTGGGACTGAGTCACCTGTGTTCAGGCTTCTTGGGACCATGGACCTGTGGAGGGTGAAGGGTGCTGGCAGGACTCTTGGCAGAATTGGATGTAGGGCTCTGGGGAGGGTGGGCATTTCCTGGGCAGGAGCTGAGAGCAGGGGGCTGGAGGGCTGTCAGGCTCTCAGGGGGCTGAGCTGGTGGCTTGTATTGGGGAGGACCCCTGTGAAAGGTTAGAAGATTGGGTTGTGGGGAAGAGGGAGGAAGAGGGATATGGGCGGCATTGGGCATGAGCTTCAGAAGTGAATCTGAGGTGTGGGTGGGGGTGATCCTGGGGATGTGGATCAGCTATTAAGGTCTGGGGCTGAGGAGAAGGACTAGGCTGAGGTTGGGGAAGGGTGGTGGCTGTGATCGGAGATGGGCTCTGAAGGAATTGGGATTGGGTCCCCCTTACCCAGGATGTAGCTTCGGGGAGTCATGGCTCTGGGTTGGTTCCGTCAACACCTGCAGAATCAGAGGAAAGTCTGCAATCTCCACAAGGTGCTTTTATTTGATAAGGAGGTGATGTCATTCAGTCTCCTGTGCCTTCTGTCTGGGCCTGCAGAGACACGCTGAGCCCTGGGGTCAGGAGGATCCAAACATTGCCCTAGCACTGCGCATCCTTTGGCAGCCAAGAGAGGATGATGCCCTGCTCTCCTGCTGGGATACTCTGTCCAAATGCTTCCCACTCATGCCCAGTGCCACGGCCTTGTCCACAAGCAGGATGTCACAGGGTGTGCCTCACAGCCATCCCCACTCCTCCAGAATGATTTTTTTCAAGTAAGTTTTTTAAAAAGATTTTATCTATTGATCTTTAGAGAGGAAGGGAAGAAGAGAAGGAGAGAAATATCAATGTATGGTTGCCTCTTGTGAGTCCCTTGCTGGGAAGTGGCCTGAACCCAGGCATGTGCCCTGACTGGGAATGGAACCAGGATCGTGGGGTTCACAGGCCCACGCTCAATCCATTGAGCTACACCAGCCAGGGCGTCCAGAATGATTTTGAAGCTGAAAAAGCCAGTGTTCATGCTACCTGTCACTACCAGAAGCAATAAACAGAGACGGCAATTGAATGTTTATGAGCTCTTATTTCTGATGGCTGGCAATCTGAGAAGACAGAGGGTTTGCACCCTAACAGACTGTCTTATATTTCCTTTCATGTCAGCCTTTTTATCAGAAGGAAAAAGCCTAGGGAAGGGATTTGGAATTCAGGAAAGAGTTTCATCGGATAGAAGCTGCAGTTAATAATTTCCCCTAACATCCTTTCTTCCTCTGACCAACAATTGTCTATCTGTGGCCTGTGTCCTGGGAGATTTCTTTTCTTTACATTTTTAAAAGATTTTATTTAATTTTTAGAGAGAGGAAGGTAGGGAGAAAGAGAGGGAGAGAAACATTAATGTGTGGTTGCCTCTCCAGTGCCCCCTACTGGGGACATGGTCAGCAACAGTCATGTGCCCTGACTGGGAATCAAACCCCTGACTCTTTAGCTTGCAGGCCAGCGCTCAATCCACTGAGCCATACCTGCCGAGGCTCTCTCACCAAACTTTAAGGACAAGAAATAGTGATAATAACATTGACCACAACAACCAAACTGAAAGTCTTTCTCTCCCTGACTCCCAGCCTCCCTCTCGTGAACTGCATGTAAATAGGGACTTGTGAATAGGCTGCTTGCCCCTCTCTCACCTGTGTCTGAAACAAACCTGGGCCCTGCACGGTGCTAAGTGGACATGAGCTCCTGAATGAATGATGGCGATGAAGAGACAAGAGATAGGGACGAGCACCTGGGAATCTGTGAGTATCCTCCAAGCCTTCCCCATGGTTCTGTTTCATGAGCCGCCCCAGCCTCCTCCCCACATATCTCCTCCTTTCCCCAACCTTGTTCAACCTGGAATTTCCAAATATGCGAAAAGTAGTCCCTTGCACCCAAACACTATGAGCTGTGGTCTAGTGAACAGTGCCTGGTCTGGGGCTGTGAGGTCAGGGAGCTGATACTCTCAGGCCCAGAGGGTGTAAGGGGTGGGCAATGTGCAAAAGAAAGTAGAGAAAGGAGGAGACTCACAGGTTGCGACAGAAAAGCTGTTTGGTGGGTTTGATGGGAGAAACGAAGAGTTCAAAGTTTTTAGTTTTAGGTAATAGTTAATAAGCTTGGTAGTCAATGAATGTAAGAGGTTTCAAATTGTTCCAGGAACTGAAGGTGTGACTCACTCTGACTCCAAGAGACCACAAGTAATACCACCTTTGAGCCCCAAGAGGGCTGCAAGCAATCAAGGTGGTATCTGAGCCATTGTGTTACAGAGAAAGACACCCCACAGCCCAAGACACAGATAAAGAAAAACCCAGCGCTGACTGGTGTGGCTCAGTGGATTGAGCACCAGCCTGCAAATCAAAGGGTCACTGGTTCGATTCCCAGTCTAGGGCACATGCCTGGGTTGCGGGCCAGGTCCCCAGTAGGGGGCGCACAAGAGGCAAGCACACATTGATCTTTCTCTTTCTCCCTCCCTTCATCTCTCTCTAAAAATAAATATATAAATAAACCTTTAAAAAAACAAATAAAGTTTGATGAGAGAAATTCCAGCACTGTCATAGATTCTCCAAAGCTTTGAGGCTTTGATCCTCAACATGTAAGTTCAGAGGGGGGATGTGGGATTTTCTCTGAAAAGAGAGAGCCACGTTGGGGTCAGGATGTGAGGACAGAAGGTGAAGGACGCCTCCCCTGAGGGACACTGAGGGGTCAGCTCTGTGAGTTCAGGTCCCCACCCCCTGCAGTGAGGACTAGAAGGCCTCTCCCCCAGGTCCTGTAGGAATTCACCTCTCAGGGACATCCCAGCCCATTGCAGCATGAACAAGGTTCTCTTTGGGGACACAGGAAAGGTGACCTGTCACTCTTGTAGGAGGCCCTGCCCCCTCTGTACCTCCTTCCCACCTTTGCAAAGTCCCTGCTTCCCATGTCTCTGCTTGCCCAAGAGAACTCCCAGGCCTGCTTTCCCAGACACCCCTCCCCTTGGAGCCCAGATCCAGCCAGAATCTCCTCCATGAAGGGCACCCATTTCACACAGAAACCTAAGTGGGGAAACGGTGAGACACAAGTTTCCCAGGACAGTGCCAGGCAGGCTGGGACCCAGGTCTGATCGCCTCTGCCAAAATGTGGGGTGCCAGCAGGGTGAGGGAGAAAACACACTCCCCAGGGAATGGCTCAGGTTGTACCTGAATAAAAACAGCCCAGAGCACAGCCCAGGTCACACAGCTGAGTGACAGGATGGTGGAGGGAGATCAGGCCAGGGCAGGGGTTTGAGAGGCTGGGTGGATGAGCAGACAGCTGGTCCTGAGATCTGTGGACACTGAGAGCCACTAACCCAACAGCATGTAGGCTTTGGGGTGAGACATGCTGGGATTCAGATCCTGCACAGGCCCCTCCTGGTGGTGTCAGTGAGGCCTTTGCACATAGTCCTGTCCAATTCCACCAGCAGCTCCCTCAGGCACCCCCTTCCTGTTGTGTCCACTGTGGGACACAAGCTGTCTGGGGACAGCTCTGTCTCCTGCAGGGGAGCCCCCATCTGGGAGGTAGGATCCGGCCTATCTGGGTTGAAGCCGTGGTTAGGTGTTGGGATTCTGCCTCTACTAATGGCTAGAAAAGGTTCTGGCTCTGTTGGTAGTAAGTTCAATAGCCTGACCTCAAACAGTCATTGGTTTTATTTTCCCATCCTGCTCCCTGAATCCAAGTAGGACACCCAGCCACAGTCCTACTGGTCAGTGACACAGGCTGGAACAGAACCCCGGACTCCTGAATCCCAGTCCAGGAGCCCCCATGCACCCCTGGCCAGGCCCCTCTGGGAAGGACAGGCAGGCCCTGCTCACAGACACCAGGGACGAGCCCAGGTTGATGTTCCCAGGCTCCTGGTTGAGACTGACAGAGCTGGGCTGCTGGGTGTGAAACCGGGACACTGGCATTGCCAGCTTTCTTCCTGGCATTCCTCCTGGCATTCCCTTTGCCCAGGGATTCATTGAAAATATCCCTCCTGTCAGCATAGGAGTGGGATTTCCATCTGGCCCAGAAAGCTGCCTTCCAGGCAACAGGCAGGAATGTGGTAGTTTCAGGTGTAGAGAAAGAATGTCAGGCATGCAGGAGGCGGGGCTGGGGCTCTCCAGGGACAGGAAGTCCTCCTCCTTTGATTGGTGAGGAAGATGTGTCACTCCTTGGCTCTAATGACATCATCAGGATTTTAGTTACCAACCCCTCTCCCTGCAAAGGGACATTTGGTGACCAAAGAATGGATGGAAGAATGAATGGTCTCTCCCCACCCCAGCCCTGGTTGGATCCCACAGGAAAAACAGTGAGTTAAGAACACACTTATCATAAAAGGGCCTGGAGAAGCAGGGTCTGGGCTGTGACCCCTAAAATGGCACTGCTGATGGAACTCAGAACCTGGATCTCACTTCTGCAGCCCCAGCAGCCTCAGGCAACTCAGAGCTATTACCTGCACCCACAGTGGCTGCTGGGGAAACACCTGGTGGAGCTCTGTGCTGCCCAGAGCTTCACATGCATCCCAGCTGCAAGGCCACCTGGGAAAGGCAGTCTGAGGCAGCCTGTCCTCTGGAGTCAGGGAACCCCTAAATGGTTGGGAAGGATGCCAACTGCCCTGCACATCTGTCACGGGTCCCCATCAGTGCAACCCCAAATGTCTTCCATGAGGGCTCTGCCCTCATGTCTCACAGCTGTGGCCTCACCACTCTCTCCCCACTTTCTGGTTCTGACTTCAGTGCCTGCACTCCCCTCCACATCCATGTGTCCCAGGCTCCATGCCTGATGGTTCTCATCTGTGTCCCTTCTCTCTTCACATGCATTCTATTTATTCTCCAGCTTCAAGTTTAAATGCCACCCTCCGCAACACCTCTGAACCCAGAGGCTTCAGGGAGTCACCCCATTCTATGCTGATGGCACTTTGGACATCTTCTGCCTCGCACTTCTTGCATCTCTTTGTCCCTTTGCCGTCAAGGAAGACACTTGAGAATCAGGCCCAGCTGTGGTTTTTGATCGTCTGTGAGAAGGTAACAAGGGTTTCATGGATGAATTAGATCAAGGGCTTTAGGTTTTGTTGAACCAGACCAGCCTCCACTCTCACAAGCAGGTGGGGATCAGAATCACACTGTGAAGTGTAGATACTCCCAGGATGGGCCATTCCAGCACCAGAAACAATGAGAGAATGCACGTGGTCAGCACCAGAAGTGTGGACAGTTCCCCTGGTCCACTCGATGCTTTTCCTTTTCCTTTCTCCGTGTGGCCCGACGCACATACAGTACAGTTACCATTTGAACCATTGTAAGTTCAGTGCCATTTAGGTCATTCCAAATGTTGTGTAACCGTCACCAGAATATTTCTCAAAGAAAACCCTATGCTAAGAAATAGAGGAAGAGAGAGGGAGAGAGAGGACAAATCCTCGTACTCATTGAGCAATCACTGCCTGCTCTTCTTCCTCCCAAACTCAAGAAACCACTGAATCTGCTTTCTGTCTCCATATATTTACTTATTTTAGATTTTTCATGTAGATATAAAAATGCAATATATGCACTGTGTCTGATCTTTTTCACTTATCACAATGTTCCCAAGATTCATCCATATTGTAACATGTATCAGTACTGCATTTCTTATGAGAAATAACATTTCATTATATGGATATACCACCTTCAGTTTATCCATTTATCAACTGATAGACATTTGCAATATTTACATAAAAAAGAAGAAAAAATGTTTAAAAAGAGAGGAAAACATGGAGTGGAAAATAGAGAAGTTGTGCGGGACACTTGGTCAGCAATTGACGGCTTGAGAGGTGATTGATGTGACCAATGTCATTATCATACTTACTTGCTTCACTGATGATCTGGACAAAAAGTCCAAAGAATCTCTATAGATTGGGGCCCTATAAGAGTTGGGAAACAGGATGAATGGAAGGTTTTTCCTTATCTCTTTCACAAGAATTCTGTTTGTGTCAGAATATGCTTGATCAATGGGAGGGGCCATACTTCTCTCTGAGAGAAGCCCCATGGAATCACAAGGTGAAAGTCCTGATCCCCTGAGGAAAGCTGATGGTGCACTTCTTGGCCTGTTTTCACTTTCTTTTGCAACTGTGTGTAAATGGCATGATGAGGCAATGCCTGTTTTTTCCAGGAGATGCAGCCAAATCAGTAATATAAATCACTAGTACCATTACTAATGAAGAAGGCTCTGAGCCCTGGCCCAGCTCATTCACTCCAGGAAGGACCTGGATGTTGGCAGCCTGGGTGAGCAACATGGGAAATTTCCAGTTTTCTTGGGTCACTCCTGAAACCAAGACAGGAGCTCAACTGCCTAAAGGAGACTATGTCCACTTCTGGATTTGTTGTTGTTGTTTTAGCTGTCTTTTATTCAATGACACAAAGCTTGCACACCTCAGGTGCAGTTGCTTGCTCTGAGATTCATGCTCAGGCCACCCTGCAAAAGGGGTCCCAAGTGTGTGGCAGAGATGAGCTGCGGAGTGGAGGCTGAAAGGGAAGATCTGCACAAAGGAGCCCCCAGGCCTTTGCAGCCCAGGAGATCCAGGGTCCAGGGTCCAGCTGAACACAAGCATTGCAGGGAGAGCAGGGAGGCTGCCTGGAGAGGTTCAGGGACCAGTTCTCAGAGGGTCTGTGTGTGAGGACAGACACACCTTGAACACAGAGCTTTTTTTTTTTTTTCACATATGTACATAAAATATTTATTTCTTTTTGAAATCCTTTTTTATTGCTATTCTATTACAGTTGTTCCAGTTTGGCCTTTTCTGCCCATCCCACCCCCTGCTCCCGCAGTCAGTTCCCACATGTTGTCCATGTTTGTGGATCACTCCTACATGTTCTTTGACTCTTTCCTTCCCCTTCTTTTCCCCATTAGCTCACTGCCCCCTCCCTTCTGGTAACTGTCCTTTGGTTCCTTATTTCCATGTCTCTCATTCTGTTATGCCCATTTGTTTGTTTTGTTAATTAGGTTCCACTTATGGGTGAGAACATATGGTATGTGTCTTTCACTGACTGCCTTATTTCACTCAGTATAATGCTCTCCAGTTCCATCCATGTTCTTGCAAAAGGTAGGAGCTCTCTCTTTCTTTCTGCTGCAAAGTATTCCATTGTGGAAATGTACCACAGTTTTTTGATCCACTCATCTCCTGATGGGCACTTAGGCTGTTTCCAGAAGTTGGCTATTGTAAATTGTGCTGCTATGAACATTGGGGTGCATAGGTTCTTTAGAATTGGCGATTTGGAGTTCTTAGGGTAAATTCCCGGCAGTGGAATTTCTGGGTCAAAAGGCAGTTCCATTTTTAGTGTTTTGAGGAAATTCCATACTGTTTTCCACAGTGGCTGCACCAGTCTGCATTCTCACCAGCAGTGCACTGGAGTTCCCTTCCACCCCTTCAATCATTCACTCACTCATTGAATATTCCCTGTGCACTACTGTGCCTGTCATCAGCCCTGTGCTAGTTGATGCTGGGGACCTAGTGGTGACTTAGTCCCAGGCCCTGTCCTCCTGGTTCTCAGGTCCAGTGAGACACACCAACCACCCCAGACATGACCCAGAATGAATAGGGCTGGGGAGGAGGGCCAAGGGCATCAGGGGTGGCTTCCTGGAGGTGGGGCTCTCTGAGGGTGACCTTAAGTAAGTATGAGCGGGGACTCTGACTATTTCAGTGGGGTTGGGCTATGGGAGGGCAGAGGGCAGGGCAGGGCCAGTCTCCCTGTGGGACTTCATCTGGGTGCTCTGGGACCCCCAGTGGGTCCTAAGCAGGGGATGAAAGAGGTAAGATTTGTGTCTGTGGAAGATCCCAGTGTGTGTCTCCTGTGAGAGAGGGGACAGGGGGGTTAAGCAGGAGGTAGGAGAGCAGGGAGGAGGCATCTGAGAGCAGAAACAATCATGCAATAGCAGAGCCCCAAGGGCCAGGGGACAGCACGCTCCTCTCCCTGCTCTTCAGGCCTCCCCTCTCTTACAGCTGCAGGGCAGAGAGATGCCTCCAAACTGCAGATCGTGACCATCTCTCCCCTGTGTTGCCAGTGAGCTTGTCCGAATGGATACCTCAAACACTAAGAGGGTTTATCAAAAACGGAATAGTGTACACTTTTAGAATGTTGACCATTACTGGGTAATTCAGAGTGTCTTTGATCTGTGTACGCCTGGCATAATGATGTAACATCTATGTTTTCCAGTGAGTCACATACACACAGATAGTCAACACGGGGGGTGGGAAGGCTCCGGGCACAAACTTGCATCTCCTTTCCGGACAAACTGCCTCATCACGTCTTCTAAAAAAGTGGGTTTGGCTCTCATGTCCTCTGCTACAGGCGTTTTCTGTGGAGACTGAAGTTGGACCCTGCACGCAACTCAGTGTCTCCGTCAGTCCCAGAGGTAAACAGGATCCCTGGGGCAGAGTCGGGTTGGCACCTCTGAGGAGGGAGGGGCCCATCTCCCACCTGGCCTGGATCCTAGTCTCTGTAGGTGCCTGAGTCAGGACTTGGGTAGGAAAGGGAGGGAGGTGTGGGTAGGGTAGGGGCACCTAAGGGACTGTGCAGGTGAAATGGGCACTGAGGGCCAGTCTGTGGACACTGAGAGTCTTGTCTAAATAGTGATGAGGGTTTGGGGCCAGACAGTCCTGGGTCGAATCTTTATACTTTCTCACAGGACCTCATAGGCTTTTTTCCTACTAGCTCTGTTCATCTTCCTGTGTAAGAGAGAGAAACATTGATGTGAGAGAAAAGCAGTGACGGGCTGCCTTCTTGCATGTGTCCAACCAGGGATCAAACACACAACCTGGGCATGTGCCCTGATTGGGAATTGAACCCATGTTCTCTCAGTCCAGGAGATGGTGCTCCAACCAGCGGAGCAACACTGGCCAGGACACATGCTGCCTCTCTAAAGTCCCCATACCTTCCCGGTGCTTACACCCTCACGTCTGGTAAAGGACTGTAGACTGTAATTTTCGTTTGTCCCTTCTCTATATTATGATAATGTACTGCAATGATTTGTTACATTATAGATTATATACAGGTAGAAGTAAGTCATGCTGTGTATGAATTTCACTTCATAATAATAAAAGAAATATTGTGAGACATTTATTTTTTAAAGGGAGGGCACTGGATGGAACAGAGTTAAGAACAGAACGTCTAAGCCTGTGGTTCCGGAAGTGCGGTCCGCTGACCCCTGGGGGCCACTGAGGTCCTTTCATGGGCTCACAAGGTCAAAACTAGTCTCCTAACGACGGTGAGAGGTGAGTTTCCTTACTCCTCCCAGTGGAAGTGAAGTCTTCCAGGGGCCACGTGGTCTGTGATGATTTCATTGCTCTGGTAGTAACAGGCAATGGATTTATTATTGCTATTTTAAGTAGGTAAAAACATCTTTTAAACATTTTCTCAGTCTGAATGTACCTGAGGTAAATAGAAGTAGCTATCCAGTGGTGTGCTGGTGCTGCCCCCTACTGGCTGCAGAGCCAAATGGTCAAGTCTTAGGCATATGAGCTGGTTATGAAACCTTGGGTGACTTGAAATGGGATATGGTGGGAGTATTCACACCACAGCAACACGATAGCTGGGGTTGTTTTTCCTTCAGAGAGCTGGTTTGCAAGGACACCATATTGTATGTAAGCCCCATAAACAATGAGTCTTTGTGGATTCTTAATAATTTTTAAGAGCATAAAGGACTTCTGGTACCAAAACATGAGCACCACTGGTCCATTTAAACTAAAAACTGGTTAAGCCCTAACATAAACCTGAGGTGCCCTCTGGTGGTAGAAATACATGCCTAAAAATGCGTGTTTGGGTCTGTGTTTGTGAAGAAATAGCCACATACAGATAAATGTCACATTGGTTACATATTTTTAGTGTCTTGATTTTACATCATACCATTTTCAATTCATTAAAAGATTATGTGCTAAGAAATGTTGCAAGTTTTCACAGCGTATAATTTAATCCTTGCATCTATCCTATGAGATAAATATTATTGCCTTACTTTTGTTTCCTAAACCATTTGGAAGTAAGTGGCCGACATAACGCCTCATCACCTCACCGTTGAATACTTCGGTGTGTAATTGTTGTAAACAAAGGCAACTCCCCTGCATAACCAAATGTTCCTAAGGCCAGAAAATTCACATAATACAGCACAGCTATCTAATCCACAGAGCTCCTTCAGGCTTCACCAGTTGTTCCAAAGCTGCCTTTATAACAAAGGAGCCAAAGTCAGAACCACACATCACATTTCACACTGGTGGTGTGGCTCAGTGAATTGAACGCTGGCTTGCAAACCAAAGGGTCGCCAGTTTGATTCCCAGAGAGGGTACATACATACCTGGGTTGGAGGCCGAGTCCCCAGTAGGGGGCATATGAGAGACAACCACACACTGATGATTTTCTCCCTCCTTTCCCCTCTCTCTAAAAACAAATGAAATCTTTTAACATATGATCTCACCTTAAGTGGCATCTAATGAACAAAATAAACAAGTGAGCAAAACAGAACCAGAGGCATCGAAACAAGGAACAGTCTGAAAGCAACCAGAACAGACTGAAAGCAACCAGAAGAGAATGAGGAGGTGGGTAATGGTGCAAAAAAGGGGAAGGGACTAGTCAAGGAACGTGCATGAATGACCCACAGACATGCGCAACAGTGTGAGAATTGACTTTAGGAGCAGTGGGTGGAATGGGCAGAGGAGGACAAAGAGGAAAAAAATGGGACAACTGCAGTAGAATGATTTTAATAAAAATGATTTTTAAAAATATTATCAAAGATAGTAGTCACATCCTGAAGGCCTGCTTGTAAAGCAAGTTCCAGGAAAAATGTTTAAAAGTACATGTTGCTTGAAATACTAGAAAAATGTAGCTAGTTAAGCACAAAACAGCCACGGCCTAAATAATAACCAAGATGATTAGATGTTTAGTTTCTGCCTTTTGCCTTAATGATAACATTGCTGATGCACAACCCTGAGATATCTCCCAGAATCTTGGCTCCTCACCCCAGTTAGATCACCTGACTCCAGCGACTAAGGCACCAGATAAGATAACATGAGGTGCTGAATTAATCAAACTAAAAAACAAACCACTGCACTGCAGCTCTAATGAGAATTAACCCATCAGCTTCGCTCATGACCCCTAACCTCTAAAATTTAATCTCTGCCTTTATAAATCCTTGATGAAAAACCACCAGGGAGTTGGGGTTTTGAGCTCTAATGCCTTAGTCTCCTGGCTTGGAACCCTACCAATAAATGGCTTTAATTTGTCTTCTGCAAAACTTGGTATTCAGTGTTTAGCCTTACTGGGTTTTGAGTGGGCAGACCCTCTTTGGTTTGGTGATAGTGGGGGGATAAAAGACATATGTGAACTCCGTACTTTCTGCTCAGCTCTTCTGCGGACATAAAGCTGCTCACACAATAATGTTTTGTTTTGTTTTCTAAGAGCACAATAATTAAACAACAATAAAATAATTTAAAAATAAATAAAAATAAGAGCACAGGACCCAACAGGCAGGGGCTACCACTCACCAAACCTTGACATTTAGAGAATCAAAATAATGATATTAATAGATTATGGCCCTGGCTGTTGTGGCTCAGTGGATTGAGTGTCGGTCTGCAAACCAAAGGGTTGCTGGTTTGATTCCCAGTCAGGACACATGCTTGGGTTGTGGGCCAGGTCCTCAGTAGGGGGGTGCCCAAGAGGCAACCACAAATTGTAGTTTCTCTCCCTGTCTTTCTCCCTCCCTTCCTCTCTCTAAAGATAAATAAATAAAATCTTAAAAAAAATAAATTATAGCCCTGGCTGGTGTGGCTCAGTGGAATGAGCACTGGCCTGTGAACTAAGGGGTCTCTGGTTTGATTCCCAGTCAGGGCACATGCCTGGGTTGCGGGGCCAGGCCCCCAGTTGGGGGCGCATAAGAGGCAACCACGCATTGATGTTTCTCTCCCTTTCTCCCTCCCTGCCCCTCTCTCTAAAAATAAATAAATAAATAATCTTAAAAAATAGATTATAACCCAGTGAATAAAATGGAATTCTAAAAGTTCATAGTGATATATGTAATGAATTAAAACATAAGTGAGAATAGGAATATTTTTCTTACAGTGGAATGGCAACTAATAAGCATAGAAGAAAAGACAGAATTAGGAAATTACCATGGGGCAATTATTATCATAGTAATAATTAATTCAGCCAAGAAACATTAATGAACACTATAAATAGGGGTGGAAGTTTGATGAGGAAGGAGATATTTACATACTGTCAATTTTCTCTCCACCAAATATTTATTAATTCCAAAAGGAAAAAAAGAGCCACTTTGCACAGGAGGAACCTGGTAGGTACCACCTTAGCCAAGTGATCAAGGTGAATCTCATGGTTAACAGGGTAAATAATAGTCCCGTGTCACCTGAAAGGATGCATGAGAAGACCCCTGCATCACTTGTGTGGCATTCCTGCAAGAGATGCAAATATTGAAGCTAGTCATGAGAAAACACCAGATAAACCTCACCTGAAGAATGTCCTATAAAATGATACAAAAGTGTGAAAGCCAGTCACTGCCTGGCTCATTTCACTTAGTATAATATTCTCCAGTTCCATCCACACTTTCCCAAAAGGTAGGAGTTCTTTTTTTCTTCTGTGTAGTAGTCCACTGTGTATATGAGTGGATCAAAAAACTGTGGCACAGCCCCAGCAGGTGGCTCAGTGGCTCAGTGGCCTGCAAACTGAAATGTCACTGCTTTGATTCCCAGTCAGGGCACATGCCTGGGTTGCCACCAGTCCCCAGTAGGGAGGGTGCTGAGTCAACCAATTGGTGTGTCTCTCACACATCAATGTTTCTTTCTCCTTCCTCTTTCTCCCTCCCTTCCTCTCCTTCTAAAAAATAAATAAAGTATATTTTTTAAAAACCTGTGGTACATATTTTATAATCTTTGACTATGAGTGACTAACATGCTT